>NW_025422057.1:42482500-43763567 GCF_011764305.1 Mustela putorius furo | reverse complement strand
AAAAAATCAGGACTTTTAAAAGTCTGTTCCGCTGGAGGGCATCGCTCCAGAGGCTAAACCGGGCGAAGCCCAAGCGGGTCAGCGTGGCCTCAGGTCCCGAGAGGGTCACAGAAGGATCGGGTGTCTGAGTGTCGAGATTGCGGGTATTGGAACGGGAGCCCGGCTACAGAGACAGAGCCGACAGTAAGCTCTCGCAGTCGGTGTTACCTTGAACCGGTCGCAGGCTCGGTGAGCTCGAGCTGGCCGGAGGTCAGGCAGACGGGAGTAACTGGGCGCTGTTCTCTGAGGGCGCACTGAGGAGGCCCTGGGCTCTCGGCTCCTCCGGGCCGGAGACCAGGAGGCCGCCATTTGTATTCCCGTCCTCTGGAACTCTACGGAAAGCTCAGGGAACAAAAGCTCCTGAAAGCAAACCCGAGCGGATTACTCACCCCGGCCCCGGTAAGGGCGGTGTATTCCGCCTGGGGCAAAGACACTTGAGAATCACTACACCAGGCCCCTCCCCAGAAGATCAACAAGAAATCCAGCCGAGACCAAGTTCACCTACCAAGGAGTGCGGTTTCAATACCAAGGAGAGCAGCAGAATTCCAGAGGAGGAGAAAGCAAAGCACGGAACTCATGGCTTTTTCCCTGTGATTTTTTTAGTCTTGCAGTTAATTTAATTTTTTCTTTTCATTTGTTTTTTTTTCGCGCCTTCGGGTAAATTTTTTTTTTTAAACTGTTCCCCAACTTTTCTTTTTAATTAAAATAACGATTTTTTTAACTAGTTTTATCTAATATATATATATATTTTTTTACATTTTCTTAGGTGTTTTCTTTTTTTTTTAAAAAATTCTTTTCTTTTTCTTTTCTTTTTTTTTTTTTTTTTTTTTTTTTTTTTTTTTTTTTTTTTTTTTTTTTTTTTTTTTTTTTTTTTTTTTTTTTTTTTTTTTTTTTTTTTTTTTTATTTTTTTTTTTTTTTTTTTTTTTTTTTTTTTTTTTTTTTTTTTTTTTTTTTTTTTTTTTTTTTTTTTTTTCTTTTTCTTCTTTTTTTTTTTGTCTTCTTTTTGTCTCTCTTTTTTCCTTTTTGAAAACCTCTTTTTATCCCCCTTTCTCCCCACTCAAACGATTTTGGATCTCTTCTAATTTGGTGAAAGCACTATTTTCCTGGGGTTGTTTGCCACCCTTTTAGTATTTTACTGCCCCTTCATTTACTCTTATCTGGACAAAATGACAAACGTAAAATTCAACACAAAAAAAAACAAGAGGCAGTACCGAAGGCTAGGGACCTAATCATACAGACATCGGTAATATGTCAGATCTAGAGTTCAGAATGACAATTCTCAAGGTTCTAGCCGGGCTCGAAAAAGGCAGGGAAGATATTAGAGAAAACCCTCTCGAGAGATATAAAAGCCCTTTCTCTGGAGAAATAAAAGAACTAAAATCTAACCCAAGTTGAATCAAAAAAGCTATTAATGAGGTGCAATCAAAAAATGGAGGCTCTCACTGCTAGGATAAATGAGGCAGAAGAAAGAATTAGTGATATAGAAACCAATGACAGAGAATAAAGAAGCTGATCAAAAGAGGGACCAACAGCTACTGGACCACGAGGGGAGAATTCGAGAAATAAGTGACACCATAAGACGAAACAACATTAAATAATTGGGATTCCATAAGAAGAAGAAAGTGGAGGGGGAGCATAAGGTAATACTGGAGAGAATTATTGGGGAGAATTTCCCCAATATGGCAAAGGGAAACAAGCATCAAAATTCAGGAGGTTCAGAGAATGCCCTCAAATCAATAAGAATAGGCCCCCACACACCCGTCACATAATAGTAAAATTTACAAGTCTCAATGACAAAGAGAAAATCCTGAAAGCAGCCCGGGAAAGAAGTCTGTAACATACAATGGTAAAAATATTAGATTGGCAGCTGACTTATCCACAGAGACCTGGCAGGCCAGAAAGAGCTGGCATGATATTTTCAGAGCACTAAACGAGAAAAACATGCAGCCAAGAATAACTATATCCAGCTAGGCTATCATTGAAAATAGAAGGAGAGATTAAAAAAGCTTCCAGGACAAACAACAACTGAAGAATTTGCAAATACCAAACCCAGCTCTACAGAATATTGAAAGGGGTCCCTAAGCAAAGAAGAGAGCCTACAAGTGTTAGATCAGAAAGGAACAGAGAACCATATACAGTAACAGTCACCTTACAGGCAATACAATGGCACTAAATTCATATCTCTCATAGTTACCACCCTGAATGTGAATGGGCTAAATGCCCCTGTCAACAGACACAGGGTATCAGAATGGATAAAAAAAACAAAACCCATCTATATGTTTTGCCTCCAAGAAACACATTTTTAAGCCCGAAAGACACCTCCAGATTTAAAGTGAGGGGTGGAAAAGAATTTACCAGGCTAATGGACATCAGAAGAAGCAGGAGTGGCAATCCTTAATATCAGATCATTAGATTTTTAAGCCAAGACTGTAATAAGAGATGAGGAAGGACACTATATCATCTCAAGGGTCTGTCCAACAAGAAGATTTAACAATTTTAAATATCTATGCCCCCAATGTGGGAGCGCCAACTATATAAACCAATTAATAAAAAATCAAAGAAACACATCAACAACAATACAATGATAGTAGGGACTTTAACATTCCCCTCACTGAAATGGACAGGTCATCCAAGCAAAAGATCAGCAAGGATTATAAAGGCCCTTAAATGACACACTGGACCAGATGGACATCACAGATATATTCAGAATATTTCATCCCAAAGCAACAGAATACACATTCTTCTCTAGTGCACATGGTACATTCTCCAGAATAGATCACATCCTCGGTGCCTAAATCAGGACTCAAAACGGTATCAAAAGATTGGGATCATTCCCTGCATATTTTCAGACCACAATGCTCTAAAGCTAGAACTCAACCACAAAAGGAAGTTTTGGAAAGAACCCAAATACATGGAGACTAAACAGTATCCTTCTAAAGAATGAATGGGTCCAACCGGGAAATTAAAGAAGAATTGAAAAAAAAAAATCATGGAAAACAAATGATAATGAAAATACAACGGTTCAAAATCTGTGGGACACAACAAAGGCAGTCCTGAGAGGAAAATATATATAGCGGTACAAGCCTTTCTCAAGAAACAAGAAAGGTCTCAGGTACACAACCTAACCCTACACCTAAAGGAGCTGGAGAAGGAACAAGAAAGAAACCCTAAGCCCAGCAGGAGAAGAGAAAAATCATAAAGATCAGAGCAGAAATCAATGAAATAGAAACCAAAAAAACAATAGAACAAATCAACGAAACTAGGAGCTGGTTTCTTTGAAAGAATTAATAAAATTGATAACCCCTGGCCCGACTTATCAAAAAGAAAAGAGAACAGGACCCAAATAAATAAAATCATGAATGAAAGTAGGATAGATCACAACTAACACCAAGGAAATACAAACTTATTATAAGAACATACTATTAGCAACTCTACGGCAATAAATTTGACAATCTGGAAGAAATGGATGCATTCCTAGAAACATATAACTACCACAACTGAACCATGAAGAAATAGAAAGCCTGAACAGACCCATAACCAGTAAGGAGATTGAAACAGTCATTAAAAATCTCCAAACAAAACAAAAGCCCAGGCCAGACGGCTTTCCCGGGGGAATTCTACCAAACATTTAAAGAAGAACTAATTCCTATTCTCCTGAAACTGTTCCAAAAAATAGAAATGGAAGGAAAACTTCCAAACTCATTTTATGAGGCCAGCATCACCTTGATCCCAAAACCAGACAAGGATCCCACCAAAAAGAGAGCTATAGACCGATATCCTGATGAACACCGATCGAAAATACTCAACAAAATACTAGCCAATCGGATTCAACAGTACATTAAAAGATTATTCACCACGACCAAGTGGGATGTATTCCAGGGCTGCAAGGTTGGTTCAACATCCGCAAATCAGTCAATGTGATACAACACATCAATAAAGTAAGAACAAGAACCATATGATACTCTCACTAGATGCTGAAAAAGCATTTGACAAAGTACAACATCCCTTCCTGATCAAAACTCTTCAAAGTGTAGGGATAGAGGGCACATACCTCAATATCATCAAAGCCATCTATGAAAAACCCACCGCAAATATCATTCTCAATGGAGAAAAACCTGAAAGCTTTTCCGCTAAGGTCAGGAAAACGGCAGGGATGTCCATTATCACCACTGCTATTCAACATCGTACTAGAGGTCCTTAGCCTCAGCAATCAGACAACAAAAGGAAATTAAAGGCATCCAAATCGGCAAGAAGAAGTCAAATTATCACTCTTCGCAGATGATATGATACTATATGTGGAAAACCCAAAAGACTCCACTCCAAAACTGCTAGAACTTATACAGGAATTCAGTAAAGTGTCAGGATATAAAAATCAATGCACAGAAATCAGTTGCATTTCTCTACACCAACAGCAAGACAGAAGAAAGAGATTTAAGGAGTCAATCCCATTTACAATTGCATCCAAAACCATAAGATACCCTAGGAATAAACCTAACCAAAGAGACACAGAATCTATACTCATGAAAACTATAAAGTACTCATGAAAGAAATTGAGGAAGACACAAAGAAATGGAAAAATGTTTCCATGCTCCTGGATTGGAAGAATAAATATTGTGAAAATGTCTATGCTACCTAAAGCAATCTACACATTTAAATGCAATTCCTATCAAAGTACCATCCATCTTTTTCAAAGAAATGGAACAAATAATTCTAAAATTTATATGGAACCAGAAAAGACCTCGAATAGCCAAAGGATATTGAAAAGAAAGCCAACGTTGGTGGCATCACAATTCCGGACTTCAAGCTCTATTACAAAGCTGTCATCATCAAGACAGCATGGTACTGGCACAAAAACAGACACATAGATCATGGAACAGAATAGAGAGCCCAGAAATAGACCCTCAAATCTATGGTCAACTAATCTTCGACAAAGCAGGAAAGAATGTCCAATGGAAAAAAGACAGCCTTTTCAATAAATGGTGCTGGGAAAATTGGACAGCCACATGCAGAAAAATGAAATTGGACCATTTCCTTACACCACACACAAAAATAGACTCAAAATGGATGAAGGACCTCAATGTACGAAAGGAATCCATCAAAATCCTTGAGGAGAACACGGGCAGCAACCTCTTCGACCTCTGCCGCAGCAACATCTTCCTAGGAACAACGCAAAAGGCAAGGGAAGCAAGGGCAAAAATGAACTACTGGGATTTCATCAAGATCAAAAGCTTTTGCACAGCAAAGGAAACAGTTAACAAAATCAAAAGACAACTGACAGAATGGGAGAAGATATTTGCAAACGACATATCAGATAAAGGACTAGTGTCCAGAATCTATAAGAACTTAGCAAACTCAACACCCAAAGAACAAATAATCCAATCAAGAAATGGGCAGAGGACATGAACAGACATTTCTGCAAAGAAGACATCCAGATGGCCAACAGACACATGAAAAAGTGCTCCATATCACTTCGGCATCAGGGAAAATACAAATCAAAACCACAATGAGATATCACCTCACACCAGTCAGAATGGCTAAAATCAACAAGTCAGGAAATGACAGATGCTGGCGAGGATGCGGAGAAAGGTGAACCCTCCTACACTGTTGGTGGGAATGCAAGCTGGTGCAGCCACTCTGGAAAACAGCATGGAGTTTCCTCAAAAATGTGAAAATAGAACTGCCCTATGACCCAGCAATTGCACTATTGGGTATTTACCCTAAAAAGATACAAATGTAGTGATCCAAAGGGGACACATGCACACGAATGTTTATAGCAGCAATGTCCACAATAGCCAAACTATGGAAAGAACCTAGATGTCCATCAACAGATGAATGGATCAAGAAGATGTGGTATATATACACAATGGAATACTATGCAGCCATCAAAAGAAATGAAATTCTTGCCATTTGCAACAACATTGGATGGAACTAGAGCGTATCATGCTTAGCGAAATAAGTCAAGCAGAGAAAGACAACTATCATATGATCTCCCTGATATGAGGAAGTGGTGATGCAACATGGAGGCTTAAGTGGGTAGAAGAATAAATGAAACAAGATGGGATTGGGAGGGAGACAAACCATAAGTGACTCTTAATCTCACAAAACAAACTGAGGGTTGCCGGGGGGAGGGGGCTGGGGAGAAGGGGGTGGGATTATGGACATTGGGGAGGGTATGTGATTTGGGTGAGTGCTGTGAAGTGTGTAAACCTGGTGATTCACAGACCTGGGGATAAAATATCTGTATATAAAAAATATTGTTTATAAAAAAATAAAAAATAAAAAAAAAAAAAAAAAAAAAAAAAACATGGTATCTAAACCAGGCATTTTGGTTATCACTTCCCCCAACTCAGTCAGGCTAGTGTAAGCACTGAAAGCAAAGTTTTAAAAGGATCTGTGTAGGAATACCCAGGAGCATGCAGAAGAAGAAACAAGGAATATAGGAGACAAGAGTCATACCTGAGAGAACATTGGAACCAGGTTATTCTGGTTTCTCAGGGCTGAATCGTCCCCTCACCTCTGTGCCTCTCTGTCATCTGTACATACACTTCACTTTTGTGCAGGTGAATAAGGCCAACAATGGCTGCCTCCATCTTAGTTTTTCATCACTTCCCTCATTCAGGATATTAGCAGAGGTTGGCTCCTATCTCCAAATTCCAAACTGTTGAGGAAAAAATTGTGGGCTCAGTTTTGGTTCAATTCTTTATGTCAAATAGGAGTGCAAAGGTACATCTCTGTGAGTGGGGTGGTAGTTCTCAGGAAAGGGAATAGTCCTATAGGCTGGAAAGAAATCACAAAAGGGGCTCTGCCACAACATCTTCATAAGACTTCATTGATTGTCTTGCTGTCCTGGACATGGCAATTATAATTTTCTATCCAGTCTTTTCATCTGACTCCTCCTTAGACTCTGGGATCTTCCTTCCTTCCTCCCTCCCTTCCTCTCTCTCCTTCCATTCTTTCTTTCTGCTTTTAGAGAGAGAGAGAGAGACTGTGTATGGGTGGGGAGGGGCAGAGACAGAGGATCCCAAGCAGACTCTGCCTGAGCACTGAGTCCCACACAGGACTTGAACCCAAGGCCCTGAGACCATGACCCAATTCCCAAAATCAAGAGTCAGATGCTTAAACTGACTGAGCCACCCAGGCACCCCAATTCTGGGATATTTCTATTTCTCCAGAATGCCAGGTGCTCATTCTTGAAAGGCAGAATCCTGAATATCCACAAAATGGCCAGACATTCCTCATCATCCTTTAATCTTTCTCTCTGTATACCAGTTCCCTCATCTATAAAAAAGTGGACATAATAATACCTATGGTTTCTTGGAAATTAAATAATTTTTGTGTATATGAAAGCATCTAGAATTGCACTTGGCATAAGGGATATGAGCCATAGTCTCTCATATTCTTGCACTGGACACTGATTTATCCCTTTTTCCTTAAGAATGATTTTCTTTTTTTGTGGTTTCTTTTCTTTAGTGACATTTATGATAGCACACTGTTGCCAAGCCCCCTGTCTGTGGTTTGCAGAATTTTGCTACTTGAAGATTAGAACAGCACTGGCCCATTTCCAATCTATGAGAAACTTTCCATTTTACGTTAGTTTCCCAAAGATCACTGACAGAAGCTTGTTGATTCTATTTGAAATTCTTTTTGTTCTTTCAGCTCCAATATGTTGGCCAAAAGACTTGAAAACACTAAGAGAGCATGGCCTTTACAGTCTCCTAATAAGTGTAAGCCTTTTATTCTCCATGGCAGGTTAATTCTGTTCTTCTCAGTCCAAGTACATGCTCTTAGAGCAGAGAGAAGCAAATGAAATGTAAGGAAATTAACTTTTCATCATCCATCCATTGTCACCGGAAATTCTATGTTTCTTCCTTGGGCTTTTCTAGACTCTCAAGAGTAACTGAGAAAGCCTTTTGGAGAGTCTTAACATTTTGCAAACAATAGCTCACTCTGTTCCCTGTTTTTTCATGTTTCTGTTCATCAGTCCTGATCATGTTTTTTCCTATCCATCTTTTGAGTGTTTTTTCTTTTAATATCTGAATTAGTTACTGCTCACTGGGCAGATCCAATGTTTTCTTGAGTTTGATTCGTTGACTGACAGCATGATTAACTTATTCTACATCTAATTCCTGGGGGTGTTTTGAGGCAGCTATAGCTACATTGTACTAATCATTACCCACTGCATTTTCATTATTTAAAATAGCAGACAGTTGCTTGAGGGCAGGGAACAAGCCTCATCCTTTTAATGCCTTCTTTGTCTAGAATGGAGGCCAGAAAAGATGACCATGGCTGTATCTATTGTGCTTTACTAAATGCCAGGCACTTGAGATGTATTATTTTATTCAATCATCACAGTAATGCATGGAAGAAATGGTGTTACATATCCTTTTTTTTAATGGATGAGACAATTGTAATGTAGAAATGTTAGTTAATAGTCCCAAGATCTCTGTTGTAAAGGGGTAGGACTGGGGATCAAATGTCATTGGTCAAACCCCAGGGCCAGGCTCTTAGCCATGACACTGTTCTGTCTTGCCTAACGGGAAACCCTAGCATGATGTTTGAATGTAGCACTCTACATTTTCTTTCTCACCAGGGTCATTTACAAATATAAAATGAAATCACATTTTTTGGAGCATTACTTCCTTCCTAAAAAAAGCATCATCATTTATAATTTTGGCCACTTTTTTTTCTTAAATTTCTGAGAGCTGCCTTCCCAAATCTAGTACCTACATTCATCTCCCCAACTGTTCCTTTCTTTGCTACCATGAGATGATATGATAATTTTCTCTCAAGTGTCTGTAATTTACACTTCATCAGCCATTTCTTCTTGGTGGTCAGAAGAAAGTCTAAGGTGACAGCTCTGATCACGTCCTTCACCATCTGCCTGCTTCTCCCTCCAATTCAGTATCTTTTAAGTAGGACAAACTCTTCCATCTGTTTGTTCCCAACTTGAGTTCCTTCCTGCTAGGACTTGGTGATGCCACATAAGCATAGTTCCCATGCTATTTTAGTTTATCTTAATACATTATGTGTTTTGTTTGTTGGATGTCAAAACAGTAAGTATTGTTTATGATTAAAGCAATTAGTTTATTTGAGTGAATCATGACTACTGTTATTGAAAAGTCCTAACTGCTCTCCAGTACAGGCATTTTTTCCCATGGGCTTATTTAGGCATTTCATTCTTGGTCCTAGACTAGTCATCATTTAAAGTACTTAACTCTCCACTCTTGCATTTTCAGGCTGCATTTCTCCCTGAGGGATCCCTGAAAACACCAATCTTGAGTACCTATAACTAAAACAATTCAAAGATTAACAAAGAAGTACTTGACATTGGCTCAGAATCGAGGCTACATGGGTGATCCTTTCCTTCCTTCTCCAGGTTGGAGATGGGTACCTGCAAGGTTCCAGTCATCCAGTGGCAATCCAAATGGTTATCATAAAGTTTATCCTTCAAACCAGTTTTTTCTAGACACTGACATAGAAGAATGGTAAAAATACCTTTAAGCACTGGGGTTTTATGGTTAGAATTTAAAGGTTGTAGACACTGGAAAAATACTCTCAAAGATGGCTGAAGTGCTGAGTTTATCTATGCTCTGATAAGGATACTGCAGTTGGGTTGTAAGAGAACATATTTGTACGGGTGTCGTCGTGTGTGTGTGTGTGTGTGTGTGTGTGTGTACATGTGTATGTATATGACAAGATTCGCTGTTCACTACAACCACTTCTCTTGTTTTCCAGCTTAAAGCCCTCTTGCTGAGACCAGTTTGTTTCTGGATGTGGGCTTGGGAATTTAAGCACCACCACACCTAAGAGCTCACCATTTTGTAATCTTGAGTTTTGCTCCAGAAGTTCAAATCCAATTGGTTTACACAGTTCCTGTGTCCTTGTCTCTCTCTTAGAGCAAATCTTCACTGGGGAGATAAGTGAAATTACAACCCAGGCTTCTCGACCAACCATCTTCCTGTTGCAGATGCTCCCATCCCATGGGTCCTTGTTTTTTCCTGAAGTTCTGGCTGTTTTTCTGTTCTGCCTCCGCTGGTGGTGTGGAGTTGCAATTCCTTCTCCAAAATTCAGAATCCAGTTTATGTCCTTATACCATGGATATCAATGTGGAGTTTTAAAGGTCACATAGCTAGTCACGAGAGGAGCTGGGACTTTAATACAGGTGGACCTTACATCAAAGGGCAGTTGTTTTCACGACCCTGTGCAGCTTCACTGTGGGTGGCTCTCACCACTGTTCTATAGAGCACAAGTTGTTGCTGTCTCTCCAGGTCCGCTCTCCCTAGAAGAGATGTTCCCCTGAATGCCCAGGTCCATCTGCGCTGACTGTTGAATTTCATTCCTATGTGAGGCAGGTGTTAAAGGAATCCTTTATTAAGATACAGGCTTGAGTCCCGACACTGCCAGGGACAAAGTGCCTTTCTATCCTGTTTTCTATGACATTTTCTTTAGGACATATTTTTCTACTTTGTCTGAAAGGGAGAGCTGCTGTGTGATGGTCGCCACCTGCCCAGTACTTGCAGAATATACCGACAGAGTCAGAAGAAAGAGAAGATCAAGATTGTCCCAGGGTGCCCCCTAGCTTCCCCACTCTATATGTCCCTAAAGATGAGACATTGGTGGAAAGGAGCTGGTTTAAGAAGGGTGCCTAAGTGAAAATATGGGGAAAATGGGCTCTTTTCAGCTCTGTTACGCTTTAAAGCTTGGAAAATTGGGAGCCACATAGAAGATTAACCCAATCTGTTTTTTGCTGTGCCTCCACTGGGACGGACCCTCTGAAGGCCTTGCTGTCTGACTTCCATTAAGAATGTCACTGTCATCAAGTTCAATCAGGTCCTGATTCTGGGGTGGGATTGCTTTGCAGAGAGACATATTCTGAGAGGCTCTGTGGTGAACTGGTGGCTTTAGATACAGCCAAGAAGGGGAATGTGGTTTTGTTGGTGATAAAATGAGATTGTAGCTATCAGGAAAAAAGAGGAAAGGAGAGAATTTCTGATGAGAGCTCTTAGGATGGTGTCAAGACCCCTAAAGCTACAGCCTGTGAGTGACTAATTGGATCAACCCTAGGAGTTGGGACACGCCTGGGTGAAGCTCTGAATAATGCATGAGGACAAATGGCTTAGTTTGGCAGTCCTGGGCAGGCTTGCCACATTTTACAATGGGAAACTAGGAGAGAATTCAGAATTTACCAATCACAAACTAAAGGCGCCTGATGCTTTAATTATGTTATCTTATTAATCTTAAAAAAACCCTTCCAGAATGAATACTGTGATTTTCATCTCCATTTTCTGAAGTAGGATGCAGATGCTCAGGAAAAACTCCGTAATGTGTTTAAAGTCACACAGCTGGTCATGGCCCATGATTTGGAGATGGTAGGTCAGTGTTTATTGTCTTATGCATAGTTTTATCCAGTGGTGACCCTGAACATAGAATCTGCTTTCTCTCTCTCTCTCTCTCTCTCACACACACACACACACACACACACACACACACGGCAAATAATGGCCTGAGAGCATCTGTAGAGAAACTGATTACCAGGACACAGATGAATTTACTGAGAACATATTACCGATTAACCTCATTCCTTTTGGTTATAAAGTTACTGGATGTAAGAAGTTGCGAAGACTGACCTTAATTAATTGTTGCCAGAAGTAGCAACTGTGACTGTGGGTCACTACTCATGACCTGATTACCTGTAGAATGTTGCACTGACTCCCCATCTTTGCAAACATGTCCTAACTTATTTGACCCTTGACTCTTGCTTTCAACCCTGCCTAGGTTCTCACATTCTGACTCTATATGATGCAGCCAGCCCCTGATGCATTCGCTATTGGATGACTGGCTCTGGGTTTCAGTTTGCCCCCATTTATAACTCACAGAGTTATAACTCCCTCAAATTTTGGTGATGCCTTTTCTTTTCATCTTCTCTGAGGGTGGCCTGAATTTCAGGCTCTTGTGTAAACCTGACAACCCCCTTGGACAGGTGAGTAGAAAATGGCTGGTCCCTGAGAGTCGAATGAAAATGAGTAGGTGGGCAGAGCTAAGTTTTGTATCTTGAGAGGACAAATAATGTTTTGATTCGGAGTAAGGTGAATGGGTCAAACATGCCCAAATCTGGTTCACAGAAGGAGACAAAGAAGGCACCATCTTGACCTTGTGACAGTGGGCACGTGTCTGAAGAGGATGTGACAGCAGCTGTTTTGGGGAACTATCATTGTGTAAAAAATCAGTTCTCAATGTTGTGGCTCAAAACAAGAATCGATGCAGCGCCAGAGCTTGCAGCTTGAGTAGGGCTTAGTGGGAGAAGCCGGTGCTGCTGAATCACCATCAGCTGGAGTGGGTCGGCTGGGCTGTGGGCTGGGGCCGGGATTCCTTCCCACACAGGCCTCTTTGTGCAGAACTCTTCCTGGCTCCCCGACTGCCTATTCCTTCCCAGCATGCTGGCCGGGCCCCAGGGAACCAAGCCCAGATGCATCGCCTTCGACGAGCCTAGCCTCACGCAGAGTCACATTCTCTGTGTTCTGTTTGTGGAGTCCATCACAGAGACCTGTCCATGTTCAAGGAGAGCAGACATAGACCTCAATTCATGAGGGGAGAGGTGTCCACGTCACACTGTCAGGAGAGCGGGTGAGATAGAAGGCATGCTTGTGGCCATTTTGGGAAAATGGGGTCGACCACCGAGGCTGTCAGAGAGCATGCAAAACAGAGATGAGATTATAAAATGCATGCCCAGACTTCATTGGTGGGCTGTCTGATTGATTGAACTATCTCAAAGGGATAGGTTCTTACTAGGAGACGATTAGCTGGTTCTGGGAATGCTCATGGAAAGGTAGTGTGTTTTGTTCCAAGAGCATTGAAACTTCCGAGGATACAGGTAGCCCAGGATCAGCGTATTCCTGCCCAGGTGCAGCTGGGCACAGTTAGAGTCTCTGTCTTCACCCTGGTACGATCTGAGGCTTTTCGCAGTGAAAGGCTCCTGACTGGAGACATGACAGATGAAGGCCCCCGGAATCATCTGTGTAGAACATCGTGTGAGTGTGTGTGTGTGTGTGTGTGTGTTGCCTTCCAGAAAGTAAGTGGTACCACAGAGCACCTAATGCATCTGGGGGCTAAGAGGCACTGTGACCTCGAAGTCTTTGGGGCCCATTCACCAGTGTGGTAGATTTTGGCCTTGCCAAGTGACTAGAGCAGAGAGGCTCAGGCCCTGAAGCCTGTGTTTTAGCGAGAGCTTTCTAAGGGTTTACCCCTGTTTATTAGCCTGATGGGGTTTGTCCTGGGCAGAAGGAGGCCTCAGGTAACAGCTCTACCCCTTTTGTCTCATCAGTCCTCCTCCGTGTGGATTTAGTAAGCCAAAGCTCCACTAGCATGAGGATAGGGTGAGGTTTAAACCTTTTAAAGTCATTGACTGTGTGTTTCTGTAAACATAACTTCGTGTGTGTGTGTGTGTGTGTGTGTGTGTTTTAAATGTGGGAGAAGAATCATATGGAGAAGAATATTGGGTTAGAGAAGCACACTGCCTAGGGAATGATAAATGTTGAGCGAATCAGTGATTATATGGTCTATTTGTTAAAGGAACTGGTACCTCTCCTAAAAGGTCCCTGTCTCTCAGGGGGAAAAATCGGCTTTCAGGGGTGTTAAATGTGTCTGCACCTGTGAGGGCTTGCACCTGGTAGGGATAAATATGTGAGTATGCAGGGTCAATGTCACTTTAAATATGTGATTTTCTTTCCGAGCCTTCACTACCCAAGGGAGCAGGAATCAGTGGTTTTTCAAGGCTGCAATATTTCTATCCATGAGCCAACAAAATTTGAAAGTTCAGGCATTACCTGAATATAAAACAATCTTATAAATTGTAACTTCCTTAGGATTAGGTGTTAAATTAACCAACTTTACGTTGTCTTACATTTGTCAGTCAGACACTATGTATTTATGGTGAGTTTACTCTATTTTCAGTACTGGTTTAGAGGTTAGGCAGGTGGCAGAAGAATAATCAAATCTCTATCCTCTAAGAGCTGGTGACTAATTTGGTGAGAAAATAAACATGTAAACAAATGCAAACATGTGTGTGGGGTGTGTGTGTGTGTGTGTGTGTGTGTGTATCATGTTCTGAGGAATTTTAAGTGATATGAAGAAAAATAATAGAAATTGGAGAAAGGGGCCATTTTAACTCAGGTTGTCAAGGAGGGTCTCCCTGAAGGGTGACATTTGAGAAGAAAACAGCTATTTGGAGACCTAGCAGAAGAGCATTCCAAGAAGATCTTGATGGGAGGAAGTGGGCAGCTTGGAAGGATGGAAGGAAGGCTACTAGCTGGTGGACAGAGCAAGGGAGCAAGGGGAAGGGAAGGATTTTGGAGATAGAGGCAGGGATGTAATAACACAGGGCCTTTTGGCTATGGTGAAGAGTTTGGTTTTACTCTAATGTCAACGAGAAACTACTGGACAATTTTCAGCAAGGAGATGGTGCAATGTGGTTTGCAGTTTAGGATGATGACTCTGGCCATATGGGAGGCCTGGACTGGAGAATAGCACATGTGGAAGCTGGAATCTGCTGCTTTAGTCCAGATAGGAGGTGCTGGTGGCTTCTTCTAGGGTGTAGCCACAGATATGGTCAATAGTGATGTGATTCCTACTACCTTGTAGAAATTGAACCAGTTGGATTTATATGAAGTTTGGATGTGAGTTGTGGAAGAAAGGAACAAGGATAACTATCTGTTTTTTGGCCCAAGGACTGAGTGGAAGGTCCTATCATTTTCCAAAAGGGAAGGACTGGGAGGAGCAGCTATACGGGGTGGGTGTGGAAATTAATGTTTGTGGCCAGTCTGAGATCAAGGTAGTTAGTGAACTTTACTAAGTAAAAGTATCTGGTGGGGTATCTGGGTCAAGGTGGAAATGAAGGGTGGAATTTGGGGCCTAATAACCTGAAGAAGGCACTCACACCAATGAGACCTGATGAACTCACTTAGGCCAACAGGAGAGATACAGAGAGCAAGAAGGCCAAGAGCAAAACCTGGGGGTTCACTAACACTTAGAGATCTGTCAGTGGATGAGGAGGTTGCAAAGACACTGGGATGGAGCTGTTACTGAGGGTGGAAGGAATCCAGGGGTAGAGCCCTAGGAACCAGGAGAAGATCTGGTTCAAGAAAGACTTCAGGGGCGCCTGGGTGGCTCAGTGGGTGAAGCCGCTGCCTTCGGCTCGGGTCATGATCTCAGGGTCCTGGGATCGAGTCCCGCATCGGGCTCTCTGCTCAGCAGGGAGCCTGCTTCCCTCTCTCTCTCTCTCTCTCTCTCTCTCTGCCTGCCTCTCTGACTACTGTTATCTCTCTCTGTCAAATAAATAAATAAAATCTTTAAAAAAAAAAAAGAAAGACTTCAAAATCAGGTGCTTGCAGCATTGTTGAGATGCCTTGTACAAGAAGAACTGGGCATAAAACATTGGGTTTAGCAGTATGAATGTCTTAGGTGCCTTGATAAAAAGCCATTTTGCCAAGTAGTGGGGAGAAAATCAGAGGCAGGATGTGGATACATTGAGTGTGGAATTTTTCTATGAGGCAAGCAGAGAAATGAATGAGCAGAAGCTAGAAGGGGATGCATGGTTAAGTGAAATTATATTATTCTTTTTATGATGGGCAATATCAATGTATGATTGGAAAAGTTGAAAATAAGAGGGAGATAGAGAGTGGTGTAGGAGATGGAGATGAACTTAATGATGCAAGGTGAAATTGCTTTTATTTGATTGCACGTGTTTTCTGTCTCTGTTTTAAGGTGAGGTCATCAGGTGAGAATGGGAACAGGTAAGATATACTAGGGGATATAGCAGTCATGATTGTTAAAATTAGATATTGACTTGGGCTTTAAAGACAAACCAAAAGTGAGACCAGTGAACATTATTGTGGGTTGTTTTAAAGAATGATTTGACACAGTATTTGTCAAATTTCTTCTGAAAAGGGACAGGTAATAAAGCATTTTTGGTTCTGTGAACCATACAGTTTCTGTCACACTATTCAACCCTGCCATTGTGGCACGAAAGCAGAAATAGGCAATACATAAATTAATAAATGTGGCTATGTTCCAATAAAACTACAAAAACAGGGTTTGGTTCACCTTTGGTCCAAGTATTATAGTTTGCCAACTCTTGGTTTAGCTGCATCAGTGTGCATGTGAAGGCAGAAGATATATAGATAGTAAAAGAAAGATATTTTTTCCTCCACCTAATGAATACGATGGAGTTAGAGAGGTGCCAGGAGATTAAGGGTGTTTACAAAAGATTAAGGTAAATCTGTTGTATTATGGGGGACAAAGTGAGGCAAGGGAAAGAATGAAGACATGATGGCCATGATGAACAATGTAAAGAGGGAAGGATCTAGACTACCAGATCCCATAAAGATCAGAGAGTTGGCAAGAATGGCAATACTGAAATTAGTGAGCTGGGAAGTGTGGAGGTAGAGAGGCTAGACAGAAAGGGGATCCATGAAAGTGAGATAGTCTGGAAATGGTAGCAGCAGCATGGAAGGAAAGATGAGTGGAGTGAAAGATGTCCAGAAACTGAGAGAATGGACTGTTGCTTGGACCAGTGTATTCCAAGAATAATTATGTAAATAGTCTTGAAAAGGATAAGTCTGGGGCCCAAAATCTTCAATCAATGAGAAGTGAGCCTGAGTCGGCAGATGGCCATAGTGATGAAGGGCACTGGGTGTAAAGTCTGATGATTTGAGATTCAGTAGAGCTGGAGGTTTTTGTTTTTTTTTAATTTTTAATTTTTTATAAACATATATTTTTATCCCCAGGGGTACAGGTCTGTGAATCACCAGGTTTACACACTTCACAGCACTCACCAAAGCACATACCCTCCCCAATGTCCATAATCCCATCCCCTTCTCCCAACCCCCCTCCCCCCAGCAACCCTCAGTTTGTTTTGTGAGATTAAGAGTCACTTATGGTTTGTCTCCCTCCCAATTCCATCTTGTTTCATTGATTCTTCTTCTACCCACTTAAGCCCCCATGTTGCATCACCACTTCCTCATATCAGCGAGATCATAGGATAGTTGTCTTTCACTGCTTGACTTATTTCGCTAAGCATGATACGCTCTAGTTCCATCCATGTTGTCGCAAATGGCAAGATTTCATTTCTTTTGATGGCTACCTAGTATTCCATTGTGTATATATACCACATCTTCTTGATCCATTCATCTGTTGATGGACATCTAGGTTCTTTCCATAGTTTGGCTATTGTGGACATTGCTGCTATAAACATTCAGGTGCACGTGCCCCTTCGGATCACTACGTTTGTATCTTTAGGGTAAATACCAGTATTGCAATTGCTGGGTCATAGGGCAGTTCTATTTTCAACATTTTGAGGAACCTCCATGCTGTTTTCCAGAGTGGCTGCACCAGCTTGCATTCCCACCAACAGTGGAGGAGGGTTCCCCTTTCTCCGCATCCTCGCCAGTATCTGTCATTTCCTGACTTGTTGATTTTAGCCATTCTGACTGGTGTGAGGTGATATCTCATTGTGGTTTTGATTTGTATTTCCCTGATGCCGAGTGATATGGAGCACTTTTTCATGTGTCTGTTGGCCATCTGGATGTCTTCTTTGCAAAAATGTCTGTTCATGTCCTCTGCCCATTTCTTGATTGGATTATTTGTTCTTTGGGTGTTGAGTTTGCTAAGTTCTTTATAGATTTTGGACACTAGTCCTTTATCTGATATGTCATTTGCAAATATCTTCTCCCATTCTGTCAGTTGTCTTTTGATTTTGTTAACTGTTTCCTTTGCTGTGCAAAAGCTTTTGATCTTGATGAAATCCCAATAGTTCATTTTTGCCCTTGCTTCCCTTGCTTTTGGCAGAGCTGGAGTTTTTGATGGAGGAATTTCAGCAAAGAGAATGAAGGATCCTGACCCTACCTCCAGGCACAGGGCTACAAGACCTGGGGGGTGGATGTAGCCACCCCTGGGAGATTCCGCAGGCTAGTTGGTGTGCACAATGAACAAGCAAGAGATTCTGTTACATTAAGAAAGGGAAGGAAACCAAGAAAGTCAAAGATCAAAGACCTCAGGGAATTTCTTGATGATGGAGTATGAGTTTCAGTGGTCATAGAGGCTGGTCTCTCTAAATTGATGTTGTGGCTCTACAGAGTACATGGTGGTAAACCCCTGTCTTCAGATACAGTGTGTGGGTGGATAGTTTGGCATCCAGGAGAAACAAGGCAATGAAAGCTCAGGGTAACTGTCCCTTCTCTGATGTGTAACGGTAAATATTTCCAATTCTTTTTGTTAAAGGAAATACGGTGACCAAATCACACCTCTCAGGAACTCAAATTGGGATGACCAGAATCCTCTTGAAATAGTTATATAAAAAATTTTTTTAAGAGTTTACATTTAATTGAAAAATTTTATGTCTTACTTAAAGTCAGGGTAATTTTCTCCTCAAAACATTTCTGGAAGGGGGAGGTGAAAGGTTTCCACCTGTATCAAAATTTTCAGCGTTGGGGTGGGGTAAGTCAGACTTGATGATGGTAGGAACTTCGGGCCATGTGGAGAAAAGTTGGCTTGGTTGCTCATAAGTTTTTAAGGAGTTTTCTGAGGAAAATTATGGGTTTATGTAAGAGAATACATTTTAGAAGTGTCCCTGTGCTTGGGAGAGGGGCATCTGTTAGGACCTACTCCCTGAGGCTGGTTTCTTTTTCATTGGCAGAAATAGTCCGTGGTATGTCCAGGGGAGTAAGGCACAGCAGGGAAGGGTGCTCCACGAAAGGTTGCTGCTGAGTGCATCCTGGGAAATGGGAGCTTGGTTTTGTGTCCCTATGAATGGCTATGTTTTAATGTGGCGTTTCCTTTGCTCACAAAAAGGAAAAGAAAAAAGTACAATGCCATATGATAAAATGTCTCGGGACACTTTGGGAATGGTAATTAGGCCATATTAATAAAATTTTAATTATATAATTACAATCTTCACTTGGGTGATTGGGTGAGAAAATTTTTTTTTTGAGAAAAATTTTTTATGAGCAATTATTGTGAAATTTTATTTACTCTTTGGCAGGCTGTGGGTAAAGGAAGGATGGAACATAAAACTATGGATGTAAACCCACAGGCTGTCCTAGAACCACTTGCTACTAGACTCTGATAGAATTTGCTAAGAAGTACTAAGCCATTTTAATTCTGTAATTTTTCCTTGGTTCATATATGTGTGTATTTTCTATATTTGGAAAAGACTCAGAGTTGCACCAAAGATGACTGGAAACCAATTTAAATAATTTGGAGGAATGCCTGAAGACAATGAAATGTGGAGATGCTTCTAGAACTGCAGAGGTAAGTAGGTTGCTCCAGCATCCTCCTGGAATGCCACATCAACCACACCATCTTATTGGAGGGAAACAATTTTCATTTACAATTGTAACTGATGTCTGTGATTAGTTTTCCACAAAGACTAGAGGTTGCTAATGATTCCAAGGAATTGTCAGCTTTGAGTAATCTGAATTAAATTTTTTTTTTTTAGAAATCTCCAAGAAAACTTTAAGAGAATTTTATGGAAGATGTTTGAAGAATAGAGTTAGGCATGTAGGATTATGTAACAAAAGGACTGAAGCATTAATTCAGCAAATACTTAGCATTTATTATGAATTTCTTCTTGTTCTTGTCTGTTTGCCAAACCTCATTCTAGGAGTTGGAGTAAAGCAGTAATCCAAACAGAGAGCTATCCCTACGCTTTTGGAGCTTACAATGCAGTGGAGAAAGACTGTAAACAAAGGAGAGAAACACAGTGTGTAGGTAAATCCTACGGAGAAAAATAAAGCTGGAATGGTGAGGAACGAAGGCTTGGGGTGGGGAATCCATTTTAAATAGGATGGTCAGAGAAGGCTTTTCCAAGAAAGAGTATTTCAGCAAGAACTTCAGGATGTGAGGGGGCAAGCATTCTATAAGAATGGTCCAGACAGAGGGAATAGCAGTTACAAAGTCTGTGACCATGGAGCCTTTCTGAATATAAGCTCCTTCTGGCTAAAACATGCTGGTAGGCCAGCAAGACTGTGAGCAGGAAGATCTGTTCAGAAATTTTCCAAATGATAGTCACTTGGACTAGGGTGTTCACAAATAAATGTGGGAGGACGTGTTGGATTCTGGGTATATTTTCAAGGAGTGCTAACCAGATTTGCTGATAGATGGGGTGTAGAAAGTGAGAGAAACAGAGGAGTTAAGGATAAGGCTAAGCCATGGGTCTGAACTCACAGGATGAATTGCCTGTGGTTATACTAGGAAGGGCTCCGGGAAGATCAGGACGGCAGTTTGGTCCTTGCTAGGTTTGAGCTGCCTCTGAGGCATCCATGCAGCGAGGCCCAGGGGCAATGACAGGTGCGAGTCTGGAGGTCCTCCAGATGGAGGCTGGGGCTGTAGGTATGAGCGGAGTCTAAATCCGCTGTGCTGGAGGAGATCTCCCACAGAGGGGTGTAGACGAAAAAAGTTCCAGTCAGAGGAAGGCTGTGAATTGACTACTGTACTTGGCAACCTGGAGGTCGCTGGGGACGTTGACAAAGCTGGTGGGGGTGGAGAGCCTGATTGCGGTGGATCCAAAAGAGAATCGGTGGAAAGAAATTAGAAACGGCGAGTCCATATAATTACTTTTGCTAGTTTATTGTAAAGGGTATGGAGAGAAATAGGGCGGTAGTTGGAAGGGGACACAGAGTAAAGGAAGTTATTTAATGTTTTTTTAATGCGGGAGAAATAGCATCACATTTGTGAATAATTTAGTAGCAAGAGAAGTGATGATGCCGAAGAGAAGAATTGTCAGGCTCCCTTTGTGAGCGGGTGAAGGGGGCAGGGATGGAGGGCGCAAGCCCAGAGGCTGCCTCTCGGCTAGGAGTCAGAGCTGCCGCTTGGAGAGCCCGCAGCGGAGACTACCTGTGTGCGCTTGGATTCTGGGCGGTGTACGCAGCTGTCCCAATGAGACAAGGTGGCTTCTGATTGCTTCTGTTAAATTCAGGAAGTGCTGGAGAAGAGTGTAGAAAGCGCAAAGTTGGCTAAATCCGCAGACACATATCCATGAGCCAGGGTTGGATGGATCTGGTCGGAGAGGCTGTGAAAGCGGTGGATGGGGTTGGTCCACGTTGGTCTCTTTTGGCATCCAACAGCACCTGAGCCATTGCGGTCCAGGATCCTGTCATCGATGTGGGCCCCTGTGTCCTAGGTACCCAGCTCTTGTTACTCCAGATCCTCATATTCCAGGGTTGTGAGAGAAATCCTGGGGAGGGAGAGAAGGCTGTTACCTGGAAAGTGCTTGTGTAAATAATGGGCTTGTGAAGTTGTTTGTTGTTATTGTGGTTATTGTTGTTTTTTATTTTACTCTTTGCCCTAGAGTCTGTGATACACATTTACAACTAATCTACATCCACTTCCAAGTAATATTACACTCCTTCACAGGTGCTAAAGATTTTCAAATTCCTCCCTCACGTCCCTTCTAATTCATTTCACTTATCTGTAAGTTACAATCACCCACTGTGTCTTTGCTCTTATTATTTTGAGTAAACTGCTATCTGTTAGATCAACTAAGAATAAGAAAAATAGAAAGCTTTCTTTACCTTCATTTATTCCTTTTTTAATGCTTTTACTATCTCTGTGTGGATCCATGTTTCCCACCTCTGTCATTTTCCTTTCTTCTGAAGAATTTCATTTCAAATTGAACACGTTTACTGGTGACAGATTCCCTCGGTTTTTGTCTGAGCAAGTAATTCTCCTTCACTATTGAAACATGATTTCACTTCAGGATACAGAGTTCTAGCTTGGTGTTTTTCTTTCAACACGTAAACATTTTATTCCTCTCTTGTTTGCATGGTTTATGAGGAGAAGTTCTATGTAATTCTTATGGCTGTTGCTCTGTAGGCTAGTGTCCCCCTCCCCTTCCCCCACCTCCCTAGTTCTTCCCAAATTTTCTCTTTGCCTTTGATTTTCTACATTTTTTTATATGAAATATGCAGGTGTAATTTTTTTTTTTTTGCATTTATTGTGTTGAGTGTTTTCTGAACACTTAGATCTGTGGTTTGATTTCTGTCACTAGTTATGGAAAATTCTTGGCCATGATATTTTCAAATATTTCTTCTTTCTTTGCTTCTGGTGTTCCTATTACACATATGTTACACCTTTTATAATTGTCCCATAGTATTGGATATTCTGTTCTCTTTTCTCATTTTTTTTTTTTTTTATTCTGCGACTTTTCTGTTGACTTATCCAGGCTCACGGAGCTTTTCTTGGCTGCATCTACTCTACTGATGAGCCCAGCAGAGACCCTACTCATTTCTGTTACAGTGTTTTTGATTTCTAGCATCTCCTTTCAGTTCTTCCTTACAAGTTTCTATCTCTCAGCTTGCATTACCCTTCTGTTCTTAAGTGTTACCCATTTTTTCCATTAGAGTTCCTAGCATATTAATCATAGTCATTTTAAATTCCCAATCTGGTAATCCCAAAATATCTACCATACATGATTCTCATTCTAATGCTTGGTTTGCATCTTCAGACTGTTTTTTTTTTTTTAACTCTAGGTATTTTTGGCTTTTTAGAATGCCTTGTAATTTTTTTTTTTTTGAAAGCTGAACATGCTATATTGAGTAAAAGGAAATGAGGTAAATATGTTATTAATATGATATTTATATTTATCTGGCTGGAAGTTAGGCTGTTTGCTTACTATGTGCTATAGTTTTAGGTGTCAGAGGCTCAAATTTCCTCTAGCGTTCTTGTTTGGGTTTGCAAATTGTTTTTGAGTTTCCTTACAGACTTTCTGGAACAAAACCTGAGCCTTGCAGTTCTTCTCAGCTGTCATCTCCTACTATTATAGAGGAGCCCTGTTGGTGTGTGGTAAAGTGTGTTGGGGGAAACAGAGGGAGAAGAAGCCTTCTAGTTTTTTATGAGAAATTCTCAGTATTTGATGGTCCTGTGTCACTGTATTATATGACCTTTACAAGTGCATTTCAGCTCCTTCCTTTTTCCCCTTAGGTGACACAGGAAGACTAGAGGTGGCCAAATTTGGGTATTCCCCTTCCTCCTTGTTGGTTAGGCTTGGGTGAATCTCATGTTGGTTGAGATCTGCTACAAGAGTTTCCCTTGAGGGCAGACCTTTGTTCATAAGAACCAAAAGCTCTGGGGGCATTTTGAAATGATTATTTCCTTTCTCCTGCCTAAAGCATGAGGAGATATTTCTCTGATTTTTCACCCTGATAACCTTCTGGGGGGTTCCTGGCATTAAAATTCATGAAGGTGTTTGCTCCCCACCCCATTCCCCAAATGGTGGGCCCCTAACAGGTTTTCTCTCAAGCTTGTCTACACAGAGCCTCCCAGGCTCCGACTATGGCTCCTGCCTGGTAAGCCTTCTTTCTTTATATTTGCTCATCTCTCCTAAATTGGGGCAGGCAATTTGTCCAATGCCCTGCATTTTTCTGATGAGTTCAAGAAGAGTTGCTGATTTTTAGTTTGTTCAGCTTTTTTCTTGCGAGGAGTGGAACAACTTCCAAGCTCTTCACTTTGTATTCATAGTATATATTCAGGTTCACTGGAAAGTGGAGTCCGAAGACTTTTCAATGGGAAATGATTCATGCCATGATAATGTAAGGCCAAAAGAAAGCAAAGAAGAGGTCAAAAACAATTTAAAAAAGAGAAGGAACATGGTCACTGGGATGATGAGAAAAGGGAAATAAGGAAGAGAAATTATTAACTTCTGACAATGGTTTATAATTATTAAATTATAATTTAATATAAATATAATTAAATATAAATATGTATTTATAAATATAAGTGTGAATTAAATATAAATATAAATTATTAAAATAATGGTTCATTTTGACTCAAGTGAAGCTCTCTTTTCTCCTCTTCTCCTTTCCCGTTTGTCTCTCCCTTCCCTCTCTGCTCATCTTTCTTCTTCTTGTCCTTACCTCCTTCTCCTCCTTCCTTCTTTTGTTCCTTTCTGTTAAGAGTATGAGAGATGTCCTCTGTGGCTTCAGGCATGTCAGTCCTTGGCATTCCTCCTGGTGGTAAGGAAGCTTATCCTTTCAGGCTGGTTCTGCTGGCAGGGCAGCCGGCCACAAAATGTTGGGAGTCCCTTGAGGCTCACTTCAGAGCTTGTGTTGGACCTTTTACATAACGAGTCGGGAGGACTCTTCTATGACCTTTACTATACCTTTCCTTTTCTTTTCCTTTCCTTTCTTTCTTTTCTTCTTTCTTTCTTTCTTTCTAGAGAGAGTGAGCATGAACGTTGAGGGTGAGGGGGAAGAGGGAGAGAGAGGGAATCTCAGGCAGGCTCCCCACCAGTCATGGAGCCCAATGCAGGGCTCAGTTTCATGATCCTGAGATCACAACCTGAGCTGAAATCAAGAGACAGACCCTTAACTGACTGAGCCATCCAGGTGGCCCTGTACATTTTATTTTTGTGAGCAACAAGGCAGGCATAGGATGGCATGGGTCTCATGAGTTGTCTCTCCAGAGATCCCTACTTGAGCCCTCAAGTGGGGATGATTTACTTACTTGCCATGTGTTGAAGACAACTGTTGTAGGAGGCTAGTTGGAAACTACCAGGTATTCTCTCCACCTGCCATGTTAGAGTTTATGGAGGTGCTTTTGAAATAGCAATCTCAGGACCATCCCTGTGTAGAGCCTGGCCCAGTGCTAGATAATAGGAGAAGCCGTAACAGTTTGTCCAATGACTATAAATGTGTGCCACGTCACAGCGGTGTTGCTATTAATACTGAAGTCTGCAAATGTTCTTAGAATCTCAGTTATTGGGGGCAACTTTTGTGGGGGCTATAAACCTAAAAATATTAGGGCTTTATTATAGGACCCTTGGATTGCCAGAGATCCCAAGAATCTGGTTATAGGGTCCGCACTAACTGTACTTTCACTCAGACCCAATCTAGCCTGTTTGCTCAGTGTTTAAAGAAACCTTTAAATGCAGTACAAAGCATGCAAGAACCTTTAGAAAACAGTGAAAAGCAAGGGAATGGCATTGACCTTGAGTGGAAAAGGGCAGTAGTGGTTATGTCTTAAAAGGAGTATAAAAAGAAGGGCCATCTTTAGTGTAGAAGGTATAAAAGGTAGGCAAATAAGGCTTGTGAAGGGGGAAAAAGCAATGCCCAGAGTGATGAGAACTTGGACATCAGTTGACTGGAAAAGGAATGGCTGTATAATCAGGATTTAGCATCTATATCTCAGACTTAATTAACTTTAAATGACAACAACTTAGGGGGCAGATGGCTGGGGATTGAAACTCCATTCTGCTGTTCACTAACTGTTTAACCATGGGCAAGTTACTTAACCATTCTGCGCCTAAGAATGAAATGATTTCATAAAGCTCTTAGAATACTGGCTGGTGTGTTGTCATGTTGTAGGCACTATTAAGTACATGAATCCTATATATGTAAGTGTGGGTTTCTCCTTCTCCCTCTGAGTGATGATGTACATAGGGGATACACATTGTATGTGTGTTGTTGGAGATTTTGAATCTGTCACTGAGGAGATTTTCAGAAGTGCAGTACCCAGCAAAAATACTTTATTTGGTTTAAACAAGACCTTTGATAGGGCCTCAGTGGACAAAATTGAAAAATACAGGTTGGAGCCAGGATGGTAAGGGGACTCTGTTGACTGTCCCCTCCACATACTTGATATTACCTGATTGAGGTCAACTTGGGGGAAGGGTTCCAGGGGCTTTGTGCATCGACAGACTACAGTTCTCCTGCAATATACAGTTTTTAGTGACTTTGGTGAAGATATAAAGGGCATGCTCATTGGAGCTATGCAGGGTATACAGCCATATAGGTTGGATTAAAGAATCCTGATCCCCAAAGGTATTCTTCAGATCAAGCCCTTCTTTCCTCTTTAACTCCCAACGTCCCTTTCCTTTCATTGCTATACTATACTGCTTGAGTTTTTCTTGTACACGCGGTAGATTCCCATCTGTATACCCTTTCCTCATGCTATCCTTTCCTCTCACACATTTGGAGCATGCTTCTTCTTCTTCTTCTTCTTTTTTTTTTTTTTTTTAAGATGATCAGCCCTTCCTCTCTAGGACATTTTCAAGGCTATCATGCTTTCATCAAAGCCCCAGTAACTGTCTGCAGCTCAGAGAGGCTCAAGATAGACTTGGGGCTTTGCTGACAAATCCTGGCTTTGTCTCGAATGCAGGATGGGAAAGGCACCTGCCCCTACAGACTCAGTTGACATATGTGGCTTTATTTCACACTGTGCAAGATGTGTTCACCTTGTTAAGGAGGGGGATTTTGACACACCAGTGGGGACTTGCTTGTGTGCTGATTTGGTCCTGACACTTCCCTCTGCACCATCTCCTGCATCAGCAGTGAGAAAGGGCACCTGGTTTATTAAATGGACTGCAGTGGGCAGGGGACATATGAAATTGCTTTCATATTCTTCCACACTGCTTTTAAATATGTTCTGCCAACTCTCCCTTCTCCACCATAGGATCAGATTGAGGGAAGTCCTGCTGCCTTTCTGATCTGGTTTGGATATTAGAATAGTCTTGTCTTCAGACAAGTTGAGACCAATCTAAATCAAAACTTTCTGCACATATCCAGGAAAGCCTGTCTGTATGCTCAGGTCTGACTCTGCTTATCAATCAGTGTTAGGGTAGGGGTGATGCTTGTTGTTTAACTCTTCACTAGCATCGCTCTTCCTCCCCCACTTTTACGCTGCCTCTGGGTCCTTCCAGATTCAAGCATGGAGGATGGTGTTAATTCATTTATTCAACAAATACTCATTGTGTTCTACATTCGTGCCAAGCACTGTTCTGGGCTTTGGGTATGACCCAGTACAACAATGTCCTTCCCTTCATGGAACTTCTGTTCAAGCAGGCAAGGCAAAATATATTGATAAAAATATAATATATCTGAGTATAATTGGGGCTGTGAGGAGAAGTAAAGAAGGAAAGAGGAATCAGGATTTCTGGGAATGGGTTTGCTATTTTTTATAAAGCAGACATTGAAGGACTTTCTGGTAATATGACATTTGGGATGAGACCTAAGAGCAATGGGGAGTAAGCTCTGGGGGGAGTAAGCTCTCCCTGGGGGGAGATGGGGAGGAACTTCTAAGAAGAGGAGACCAAATATCCAAGGAGCCCAAGATGCCCAGTGTGGCTGGGGAACAAGTGAGGTGGAGAATAGCAGATGTTTGGGCAAGAGGCAGTTGGAGGTGGGGGCAGTCATGTTAGGCTTGTTAGGTCATGGCAGGAATTTCAGCTGTTAATTGAGTAGGCAGGGAAGCCACTGGTGAGGATGTGTGGATGCAGGGTGTAATCTGACTTAAATTTTACTGTGACCTCCCTGGGTGCTGAGGGAAGTCAAGTTCAGAAATGGGGAGACAAGTTAGGGTGTGACTGCAGTAATCTAGATGACATAGGGTGGTGGCTTAGCCTAGGGAGTCATAGTGAGGAATAGTCATATTCTGGGTTTTCTGAAGGTAAATACATTAGGGTTTGTTTCTGGGTAGCATTTGAGATGAAGAAGAAAGAAGGGACTCCAGAGGACTCCCCTAGGAAGTGGGAGGATGAGTCTGTCATTTACTGAAATGGGAAAAGTTGCAGGAGAAACAGGGTTCATTCAGGATTTGGTAGAAAACAAGTTTTATTTGAACTCACTAAGTTTGAGCCATGGAGTTCAGGAATCTAGGCTGAAGGCTTGTAGGAAGACTCTGGATAGGGCCTGGGACTACCTACTACAAAGGTTATCTTCTGAGAATGAGTAATATGCTAGAGGTCTGAGAAGAATGAAGATGTAAAGAAGAGGAGGGACTGGGAAATGTGATTGCAGGACTGCAGCAGCCCTGATTGCACCCTGAGGCTAATGGTCACACATTTCAACAAAGGCTAGTCAGATTGGTTTTCCTTTTGTTGCATTGGACAGCCTGAGATTAAAGACTTTTTTCAACACATAATTTTCTGGGTTCTTTGGAAATCCTTGCACAAGGACCTCTGATGTACATTATCCCCTTTGTGACTCTTGTCAGTCCTTATGTGAGGGACAGCTCCTGGGATTCTTACATCTTGTAGACCACCCTCTTGTTCAGAGTCCTTTCAAAGTAACTTGGGATTTTTTTTTTTAAAGTTTATGTGTTTATTTATTTGCACTTCCCACAACATACACTTGCCCCACAGGAATGCTTGCATCCTCTCTCCTATGGGTGGTGAAGCTGTAGCTGAGCCACCATTTCCCGCTTTCCTTGCTCAGCAGTTGTTCAGACTTGTCCAGGTGAGAGCTGGAAAACTGTTTTCCACCCACACTTTAGGGAGTACCTTTCAGCTTCATCCAAAAATTTTCTAGCCAAGAACTTTCAAGCCTCCATGTTTCGGCAGCCCAGAAACTCTCTTCACTAGAGAATAAGACGGTAACTTGCTCTTCTCAAAAGCACAGCCTCTGAACTCTCTGTATTATTTCCTTTCTAAAAACTTTTTATTTGGAAATAATTTCAAACTTACAGAAAGATAGAATGAAAATAGTATAATAGTACAATACACTCTTTACCTAGTTTTGTCTATTAACTTTTTACCCTACGTGTTGTATCATTTGCATGTTCTCACTCTGTAGATGATTAAAGAAACATCTCTCTCTCCTTAATTCTGTATATATTTCCAAAGAGTAAGGAGATTCCCATAATCATAACACAGTTCTCAACTTCAGATACTGATATTGATATAATTATTTCATCTGATCTATCATCCCTTATTCCACTTAAGCTGTTGATCTAGTATCCTTAAGAGCATTTTCCCTGGAATATTGGATCCAGTCTGCAAGCTGGTATTGGGTTTTGTTGTTATGCCTACTCATCATTCTTTAATCTACAATGTTTTATGCCATTGATATTTTTGAAGAATACATTCCTCCCTATAAAAAAAGAAAACCTTTCTTATTTTGCATTTGCCTAATATTTCCCTGGGACTTGATTGAGGTTATTTAATGTATTCTTTTTAAAAAATCCTTTTTAGTATAGCCATAAGGATATGCAACCATCACCACTATCTAATTTTTGAATATTTCCATTACCCCCAAAGAAACTTCATATATATTAGTAGTTATTCCCCATTCCTTATTTGTCCCAACCTCTGGTAACCATTAATTTACTTTCTGTGTCTATGGATTTGCCTGTTATGAACATTTCACATAAATGTTACCATAAAAATATGGTTCTTTTTTTTGGTATGGTTTATTTGATTTAGCATAATGTTTTTAAGGTTCATCTTGGTAGTACATATCAGTTTTTTTAATGGCTGGATAACATACTATTGTAAGCATATGCAAGATTTATTTCTTCATGTATTAGTTGATAGACATTTGAGTTGTTCCTACTTTGTGTTCCTAATTGTGCTATGAACATTCATGTAGGGTTTTTGTAGATATAGGTTTCATTTAACTTGTGTGATATCTAAAAGTAGAGTTGCTGGGTCATATGGTAATTCTATGTTTAATTTTATGAGGAGGTATCAAACCATTTTCTAAAGTGACTATCCATTTTACATGACTACTGGCAATGAATAAGTGTTCCAATTTATTCACACCCTTGCCAACACTTGTTATTGTATGTCCTTTTGATTATATCCATGCTAAGGGGTATGAAGTGGCATCTTGTGGTTGTGATTTGCATTTCCCTAATGATTAATGATGTTGAGTATCTTTTCATGTGTTAATTGGCCACTTACATGTTCTCTTTGGAATAGTGTCTATTCAAATTTTTTACCCATTTTTAATTGGATTATTAGTCCTTTTATTGTTGAGTTGTGAGTGTTTTTTCTGTATTTTGGATACTAGACTTTTCTCAGATATATTTTGCAAATGATCTGTTCCATTCTGTGGGCTCTTTTTTCACTTTCTTGATGCTGTCTTTTGATGCATAATAGTTATTAATTTGATGAAGCCAAATTTATCTAATTTTTGTTTTGTCACTTGTGCTTTTAGTGTTATATCTAAGGAACTATTTCCTATTCCAAGGTCAGAAGGATATATCCTTATGTTTGAAGAGTTTTATAGTTTTAACTTTTAGGTCTTAGATACATTTTAAGTTAGATTTTAGTTGTGTAATGAGGTAGGGGTTCAACTTCATTCTTTTCTATGTGGATTTGATTGTCTCAGTGCCATTTTTCTCACTGAATTGCCTTGATACATTCAGCAAAAATCAATTGACTATAAATGTATTAGTTTATTTATGGACTCTCAATTCTATTCCATCAATGTATATATCTGTCCTTATGCCAGTACCACACAATCTTTATTACTTTAGCTTTGTACTAAGTTTTGAAATTGGGAAATGCAAGTTCTAGTTTTTGTCTTTCATTTTCAAGACTGTTTTGCTATTCTGGTTCCCTTGAATTTCGCTATGAATTTTAGGATCCATATGTCAATTTCTGGGGGGATAAAGGTACTAACATTTTGACAGAAATTATATTGAATCTGTAGATGAATTTGGGGAATATTGCTATCTTAACAATGTTAGGTCTTCTAGGTCGCAAACACAGATGTCTTTCCATTTATACAGGTCTTTATTTTTTTGTAAACATGTATATATTTTAAGTTTCACATTTTGCCTTTTTAAAAATTATTTCTTAAGTATTTTATTCATTTTGATACCACTGTAAATTGAATTGTTTTCTTAATTTCAGTTTTGGATTGTTCATTGTTAGTATATAGAAATATAATGGATTTTTATACTGAACTTTTTAAAAAAAGAGTTTATTTATTTATTTGAGAGAGTGAGAGAGACAGCGTGAGAGGGGGAAGGTCAGAAGGAGAAGCGGACTCCCAGCCAAGCAGGGGGCCCGATGCGGGACTCCATCAGAGGACTCCAAGATCATGACCTGAGCCGAAGGCAGTCGCGCAACCAACTGAACCACCCAGGCACCCTATATTGATCTTTTATCTTGCAACTATTCTAAACTCATTTATTAGGTCTAATAGTTTTTTGTCAGATTCTTAGGATTTTCTATATGCAAGTTAGTACCATCTGAAAATAGAGATAATTTTACTTCTTCTTTTCCAAACTGAATACCTTTTATTTCTTTTTCTCGACCAATTGCCCTGCCTAAAATCTCCAGTGCAATGGTGGATAGAAATGATGAAAGCAAATATACTTGTCTTGATCCTGACCTTTAGAAGCAAAGCTGTCAGGGTTTCACCTTTATGTACAATGTTAGCTGTGTGAGTATATATATATATATATATATATATATATATATATGCTCTTTGTCAGGTTAAAGAATTCTATTCATAGTTTGTTGAGTTTTTTTTTTTAAATCATGAAACAATATTAAGTTTTGTCAAATGCCTTTTTGGTGTCTATAGAGATAGTCTATGTTTTTGGTCCTTATTGTACTAATATATTAATATGATTTGTTATTTTGATTGATTTTCATATGTTAACTAATCTTGCATTCCTTGGATAAATCCCAGGTTTTCATGGTTTATAATCATTTCAATGTGTCCCTGATGTGGGGCCCGATCCCAGGACCCTGGGATCATGACCCGAGACAAAGGAAGAGGATTCAACCCACTGAGCCACCCAGGTGCCCCAAGTCAGTAGTTTTCTAATTTGTGATATATTTAGCATCAGGGTAATACTAGTCTTCTAGAATAAGAAGGAAAGTTTTTCCTCCTCATATTTTTTTAAAGAGCTTGTGAAAGATTTATTTTAATTATCTCTTAAAAGTTTGGGAGAATGCATCAGTGAAACCATCTGGTCCTGGCCTTTTACTTCATGGAATTTTTTTATTACTAATTTAATTTTTTTTTTACTGGTTACATGTATATTGACATATTCTGTTTTGTCTTGAGTTAATTTCATCTATGTTTTCTGTTTATTGGCACATAATTTCTCATAGTGTTCCTTTTTAATCCTTTTAATTTCTGTAGGGTTAGTAGTAATACCCTCTTTAATGTCTGATTTTAGGAATTGGAATCTTCTCTTTTTTCTTGTTTATTATAGCTAAAAGTTAATGAATTTTGTTGATGTTTTCAAGGAACTAACTTTTGGTTTCATTGACTTTCTATAATTTTTTTTTCTATTTTGTTTCGTTTATTTCTCTGATCTTATTTTCCTTCATTCTATTTGCTTTTGGTTTTTATTTTTAGGTTTTGCTTTTCTTCTGGTTTCTTGAGGTAGAAGTTTATTTTGCAGATTTGGTATCATTCTTATTTTCAAGTATATATCTTTATAGTTGTAAATTTCCTCTGAACTCTGCTTTTGCTACATGCCATTTGTTTGGGTGTGTTGTGTTTCATTTTCATTCATCCCAAACCATTTCCCAATTTCTGTATTGATTTCTGCTTTGATATTGGTTATTTAGGAGTGTTTTATGAAATTTATATGTATTTGTGAATTTCCCAAATTTCTGTCTATGTTGATTTCTAATTTCATTTAATTGCATTGTGAAACGTAGTTTGTATGATTTTAGTACTTTTAAATTTACCTTGCACCAGTTAGAATGGCCAAAATCAACAAGACAGTAAACAGAAAGTGTTGGAGAGGATGTGGAAAAAGGGAAGCCCTCTTACACTGCTGGTGGGAATGCAAGTTGGTGCAGCCACTTTGGAAAACAGGGTGGGAAAAAAAAAAGAAAAAAAAAACAGTGTGGAGATTCCTTAAGAAATTAAAAATCGAGTTATCTTATGACCCTGCAATTGCACTACTGGTTATTTACCCCAAAGATACAGATGTAGTATCTGTATGTACCCCAATGCTCATAGTAGCAGTGGACACAATTGTCAAACTGTGGAAAGAGCCAAGTTGCCCCCCAACAGATAAATGGATAAAGAAGATGTGGTCCATATATACAATGGGATGTCACACCTTTATTAGAAAGGATGAATACACAACTTTTGTATTAACATGGATAGGACTGGAGGAGATGATGCTGAGTGAAATAAGTCAAGCAGAGAAACTCAGTTATCATATGGTTTCACTTACCTGTGGAGCATAAGGAATAACATGGAGGACATTAGGAGAAGGAAAGCAAAAGTGAATTGGGGGAAATCAGAGGGGGAAATGAAGCATGAGAGACTGTGGACTCTGAGAAATAAACAGGGTTTTGGAGGGGTATTAAGGATTACCTGGAGCGCATGTATTACCTGGAGCACTGGGTGTGGTGCATAAACAATGAATCTTGGAACACTGAAAAAAAAAACCTCGTTTTATAGTCTAACCTTGAGATGGTTACATGTGTAGTTGAGAAGAATATGGACAATGATGTCATTGGATGGGAGGCTCTGTAGATGTCTGTTATGGTCTGGTTGGTATTTAGCCACTTCTATGGTTAGTATTTAGTGTTGTTCTGTCCTATTTTCATTGTCAGTTTTGTATCCATTGTGGAAACTGGGGTATGTGGGTCATCGTAGGAGGTAGGTTCTGAGCCCTGGCCTTGACTGAGTTGATCCAAATTTCTGGGTCCAAACAATTAATTAGGTCTTAATGTCTGCAGAGTAGAGTTTCAAGGATAGGTCAATAATGGAGTTAGGAACCGAACTGGTTAAGGTCAGAGTGCTCAGGTAGCACAGGTAAAGTTGAAAGTCAACAATGGAATAAATGGATATTTATTATATATTATTATATAATAAATGGATATTCCAAAAAGGGTGGGTGCCAAAGTGGAGATCAGGAGAGCCAACAAAGTCAAGGAAAGGATTCTTTCTGGGAGTGTGCCCTGAGTCTTGCAGGCTCTTTCTTGATACCTTATTTCTGGCTTCTTTTATTTGTGCTCTGTCCTCAAGGGGATATCCCTACTTCTTCAAAAGTACCCAGGATTTCTGACAGTTGGCGACTTCCCTGTGGGCCTTCTAGAAAAGGTCACCTATGTTTGGGCACGCAGATTGTTCAGGGGCCAAGACAGACTGAACTTGACAGTGTTGGCATTGCCACCAGCCTGTATGGGAGAGTCAACAGAGGTGGCTCTTTATTTGTGCTTTTTAGGTTATGGTGTATTTTTATGCCAGCCAGATTTCATTCAGATTGATTGATTGATTGATTCATTGATTGCCTTTGGGTAGTCCTTGAAATTCTACTTGGGAGACAGCATGGTATGATGAAAAGAAAGCTTTGGAGTCATAAACTCTGAGCATTCCTGTTTCTGCGATTTACTGTAGGTTAGGTAAGTTGTTAAACCTCTATTGTGTGCACACACACACACATGCACACACACATATAGTCATGCAGAGATGTACACCTATACACAGATGCATAGCGTGGAACATACATGTAAAAGCATAGATGATGCTAGTATTAAATAAGTTATTTTTAAAGCACAAGTGTCATGTCCAGTGATGAAAGAACAGGAGTTCTTAGCATCTTCTCCCTTTCCCCTTCCCTCTGCCTATGTATGCGTGAGTGACTGTGTGTGTGTGCGTGTGACAGAGAGAGAGAGAGGAGAGAGTGAGAGAGAACAGGAGTCAGCAAGAGCAAGAGAGCACAGTATCTAACTCAACTGGAAAAGCATGCTCAAACACATTGGGCTCTGTTGTCCAGAGAGACCTTCTGGCTTTAGGCAAGTTAACCAATGGACTTCACTGTTTTGTTCCTGAAACTATTTTTTTTAAGGTAAACTAACTAGGTGGAATAGAGGTTTTGACATTAGGTGGAAGAATAGGTAGAAGGGTATTACTACTGGCAAGAGATCATTTTACTCATAAAATAGATGCAGTGTTCTTAGTCTCTCTGGAGCAGGAGTCAGTGAGGACAGACCCCAGGATGCATGTACATCAGAACCTCTCTTTCCTTTTGCCCTCTCTGTGCTCTCCATCCTCATAGAAACAGCAGTTCTGCTGCTGCACCTGGATTTTGTTACCGTGGTTACAGATGCAGTCCCTGGTGAAGGAGGGGGGAGGGAGCTGTGTTTTTATAAGGGCAAATTGTACTGACATTTAAATTGGAGACATCACAGTGGAGTACAGCTGCCAAGTCATGGCGAAGTGTGCTTTCCCTTTGCAATTGGGATATTTGGAAGACTCTCACCTCCTCCTCTTTCTTGGTGTTTGTGTGTGTGTTGGAGTGCATGTGGGCTCTTCCCATAGCCTGTGCTGTGTTCAGAGGACTGAGATTCAGGTTGGAAACAGGAAGACAGCCTTTTTTTAGTGAGATTTTGAGGGGTCATGGCTGAACTAGGGTTTTCTTAACATATGTTTCAAATGATGTCAAACCAAGCCAGAAAAAGAGTCAGAATGTGAGCAGAAGCCAGATTCATGAGGCCTAAAGGATATTAGAAGGGCAGCTAGATGGAAGGAGCTGGGCATGATACAAGAGAGAGTGGTCAGGAGTCTGAGGATGAGGAAGAGGGAAGCAGCATGAGGTGAGCAGACCATTACTTTGCCTTGAGTAGGTACCTGTGTTTGTAGGCAGTTTCTGGGGGAATCGTGCCTCTGTGGGATGGTGGAGTTTACCAGGTGGATCTAGCTCAAGGATGCCCATGCCATCTGGAAAGCAGGAGAGCCAACCAGCCTGCTGAGCCAGGGCCTCTTGCTATCCTTAGGGAAGATGATATGTTTAAGGATAAATTAGTTGCAAATGTTTTCTTCTGAGGAGAAGCAGGCTTGAGATAAATAAACCGTCTTTACCCACAGAAGTGAATTTGCAGCTTCAGCTGCAGATCTCCCTTGTTGGTTAGTCAGTTGATTAGCCAGTCAACAAACCCCTACTGGGTTTCCACTCTGTGCCAGCGCTAATGGTGCCTAAAAGCCAAGTGCTACTGTTGTGTTCGACCCCAGCATCCTACCTTAATTCAGCATTCTGACTCAGAAGGTCAAGTATACCCCCACTGAGGACAGGCGTTAAGTTACAGGACATTGGAGAATGAAAATCCGAGAACCCTGAACAAGTCTTTGGCCGCAGGTCTAGCCACTGCCTTCAGGCAGGCTGATGTTCAAGGTCTCCTTGGGGTTCATGTACCAACTCTCAGCTCAGGTAGCCAAGAGTTCAAGACAGTACAGATAAAGGGCCTGCTTTGCCCACTTTCAACTTGATTTTTCTGCTAGTGGCTAGACAAAGTGGAGTTGCTTACCCATACGGATACGTCAAGAGATGAAGAGCTTCAGCATTCTATGTTCCCATTTTTCAGTCCAGAGAGAGTGTGGACAGCCATACAGACTTCTGTTTGTATTTTTGCCCTTTGTGTCTACTCTAAGTGGGTACCTGCATGTGTCCGTGTGTGCCTCTATGTGTGTGTGTGCGTATATGTGGTAAAAGACCTGTTGGTGTAGTCATTTGGCAGAGAGCTCTGGGTTGTAGGATTGAATATTCCTTTTATTATCTCTGTGGTTTTGAAAAAGCAGTGTTAGGTATTTCAGCTATAATATTCTCATTACCAAATGGAAATAATCCTTTTTCATGGGCGTCTTTCTGAGGATTGTATGCAGTAATTAATAGAAGGCACCTGGCATGGTGTCTGGCGTAGAAAAAGCAATTAACAACTCACTCAGGCCCTGTTACTTTATACAGGCACACCTCAGAGGTACTGCAAGTTCAGTTCCCGACCACCATAATAAAGTGAATATTACAATAAAAGGAGTCAAGTGAATTATTGATTTCTCCATGGATATCAAAGTTGTGTTTACACTATACTGTAACATACTTAGTGTGCTAAGCATTATGTCTAAAAAAGAAATGTACACACTTTAATTATAAACATGTTATTGCTAAAGAATGCTGACCATCATCTGAGCTTTCAGTGAGTCAACATCTTTTTGTTGGGGGAGGGACTTGCCTTAGTGTTGATGGCAGCTGATGGATCAGGGCGGCAGCTGCTGAAGGCTGGGGTGGCTGGGGCAATTTTTCCAGCTAAGACAACAGTGAAGTTTGCCGCATCGATTGACTCTTCCTTTCACAAATGATGTCTCTGTAGCATGCGTATATGTGGTAAAAGACCTGTTGGTGTAGTCATTTGGCAGAGAGCTCTGGGTTGGAGGATTGAATATTCCTTTTATTATCTCTGTGGTTTTGACCCACAGTAGAACTTCTGACAAAATTGGAGCCAATCCTCCCAAACCCTGCTGCTGCTTTATCAACTAAGTTTCTGGAATATTCTAGATCCTTTGTTGCCATTTCAACAATCTTCCCAGCGTCTCCACGAAGAGTAGATTCCATCTCAAGAAACCATGTGCTTGGATCATCCACGAGAAGCAGCTCCTCATCTGTTCAAGTCTGGTCAGGAAGTTGCCGCAATCCAGGCTCATCCTCAGGCTTCACTTCTGATTCTAGTTACTCTTGCTGTTCTCACCACATCTGCAGGTACTTCCTCCTCCAAAGTCTTGAATCTCTCAAAGTCATCAAACTCAAAAGTTTGAAGTGTCATGAGAAGTACCAAAAGGTGACACAGACATATTGCATGGAGTACTGGTTATGGTGCATAAACAATGTGAGTTCTGGGATACCAAAAAGAAAAAAAAATAAAATGAAAAATAGAAAAAAAGGTGACAGAGATGCAAAATGAGAAAATGTTATTGGAAAAATGGCGCTGATAGGCTTGCTCAGTACGAGGTTGCCTCTGTTCCTCAGTTGGTAAAAAATGCGATCTCCACACCGTGCAATAAAGTGAGCATAGCTGTATGCTTGTGTACCTTTCCCTCTCTCTACGTGAGAAGACATGCCTCAAATTTTATGTCATTCTCAACTGAGGGAGGGGGAAATGGCTCTAAGAGCAGGCATATCAAGAGCTTGAATGTTAGGCAGTTTGCAGAATTTGTAAAAGCATATTCACACTGTTGCTTTTCATTATATCCATTAGGTAAAGTAAAGCAGTCAAAATCATCTTGGTTGGTGACCTGCAGGAGAAAGAATGAGAAAGCACAGTTAGAGAAACTGTTATGATGGAGCAATCTCTTGGCCCATGGCTCTTAAGCACTCAACTTAGTTGAAGGAGGGCAGTGCTGTCCCATGCACAGTGACATCAAGTGTGGAGGAAAATGACCTCTTTGCCCCCTTTCTTTGTGCTCAGCCATGACTGGTGCATTAACCACAAGTCTTGGCATGGCACCCTAAATTACAATTGCACACATCAAATGCCCATTCCTTCCAGAACGAAGCAATTACAGCCTGTCATTTTATACGAGGCAGGGCAGGGGTCCTGTGGCAGGTATGAGAGGCCCTCAGAGCAATAGAGGTGAGGGCAAGGTCCCTCCTAACAACTCCTACACTGGTGAACAATGGCTTAACCTGGGCAGGATCCTCCCGTTGGTTCCCTCTGGGAAGTGGTTTATACTGTTTTTAAGGCCTACACTGCGTGTTTGGGGCTCAGCCCTGCTGTGACAAGGATTCACATGCAGGCTTGGTGCTCACATCTTCTACAGCATTGGGTAGGAGCCACACTGGGGTCCATTTTGCTTAGGTGCAGTTGATGTCTTGTTGAGCCCAAGTGTACAGGGTTAAGAGAAAAGCTGTAGCTTAAATGTAAAGAGCCAGGCTTAGACATAAGGAATAATTTGTCTCACAGGCTGAGACAACACAGAATGGACATTCTGGAATGCTGGAGCATCTCTCTGGCATTTCCTTCAGTGGTGTGTCTCGGCCAGTGTTAGGGTGGGCAAAGGAAGAGGCTGAGGTCAAGTTGATATTAACATTATGTCAGTTTCAGATATACAGCATAATGATTCAGAATTTTTACGCATTGTAAAATGGTCATCACAATAAGTCTAGTTAGCATCTGTTATAATACATAGTTACATTTTTTTTTATTGTAATGAAGATTTTTAAGATCAACTCTCTTAGCACCTTCCAGATATTCAGTACAGTATCAGCTACGGTCACCGTGCAGGGCATTTACCTTCCCATGTCTTATTTTTTTGCTGGAAGTTTCTACCTTTTGACTGCCTTCCTTTATCCCTCCCGGCATCTTCTGCAGCACCAATCTACTCTCTATATTTACGAACTTCTTGTTATTATTATTATTTGTATGTTTTATCTTCAGAGTCTACACGTAAGTGAAATCATATGGTATTTATCTTCCTCTTTTTGACTTATTTCACTTAGCATAATGCCCTCAAGGCCCATCTGTGTTGTTGCAAATGGCAAGATCCATTTTCTTACGCAGCTTAGTAGTATCCCGTTGTGGATGTGTACCACATCTTCTTCATTCACTCATTGATGGACACTTACGTCGCATCATATTTTGACTATTGTGAGTAATGCTGCACTGAACATGAAGGTGCAAATATATTTTCAAATAAGCATTTTTGTTGTATTTGGATACATACCTAGAAGAAGAATTACTGGTTCATATGTTATTTATATATTTAATTTTTCAAGGCATCTCCATACTGCTTTCTATTGTGGCTGTACCAATTTATATGACATGGATTTGTTTTGCATATTCCTGATGAATAGTGATGTTGAACACTTCTCAATATGCCTGTTGGCCATATGTATGTCTTCTTTGGAGAAAATGTCTATTCAGTTATGCCCATTTTTAATTAGATTGTTCATTTTTTTGGTTTATTTTTTATTTATTTTCAGCATAACAGTATTCATTATTTTTGCACCACACCCAGTGCTCCATGCAATCCGTGCCTTCTGTAATACCCACCACCTGGTACCCGACCTCCCATCCCCTGCCCCTTCAAAACCCTCCAATTGTTTTTCAGAGTCCATAGTCTCTCATGGTTCACCTCCCCTTCCAATTTCCTTCAACTTCCTTCTCCTCTCCATCTCCCCATGTCCTCCATGCTATTTGTTATGCTCCACAAATAAGTGAAACCATATGATAATTAACTCTCTCTGCTTGACTTATTTCACTCAGCATAATCTCTTCCAGTCTTTTTTTTTTTTTTTGATGTTGAGTTCTATAAGTTCTTTATATATTTTGGATATTAAATCCTTATTGGATAAATCATTTGAAAATATCTTCTCCCATTCACTAGGTTGTTTTTTTTCTTCTTGTTGGTTTCTTTTGCTGCTTAAAAGCCTTTTGTTTTGGGAGTAGTCCCAATAGTTCATTTTCACTTTTGTTTCTCTTGCCTGAGGAGACTTAGCCATAAATATGTTCCTAAGAATGATGTCCAAGAGATTACTGTTTATGTTTTCTTTCAGGAGTTTTAAGGCTTCAAGTATCACATTTAGTTCCTTAATCCATTTTGAGCTTATTTTTGTGTATGGTGTAAGAAATTAGTCCAGTTTCATTCTTTTGCCTGTAGCTGTCCCATTTTCCCAACGCCATCTCTTGAAAAGACTGTCTTTCTCCATTCTATATTCTTGACTCCTTTGTCATAGATTAATTGGCCATAAAATGTGTGTTTATTTCTGGACCATCTATTCTGTTCTTCTGATCTGTCTGTTTTTGTTGGCACAAAACCAGTACCATCCTGTTTTGATTACTATAGTTTTGTGGCTTATCTTGAAATCTGAAATTTTGATACCTCCAGCTTTGTTCTTTTATCTCAAGATTGCTTTGTCTGTTCAAGGTCTTTTGAATTCCACACTAATTTTAGAATTACTTCTTCTTGTTCCATGAAAAATGCTATTGATGTATTGATAGGGATTGCATTAAATCCATAGACTGCTTTGGATAGTTTGGGCATTTTAATGATATTAATTTTTCTAGTCCGTGAGTGTGGTATAGTTTTCTGTTTGTGTCATCTTTAGTTTCTTTCATCAGTGTCTTATAGTTTTCAGGTTATAGGTCTTTCACCTTCTTGGTTAAATTATTCCTAGGTGTTTTATTATTTTTGGTGCAATTATAAGTGTGATTATTTCCTTAATTACTCTTCCCGCTACTTCATTATTAGTCAATAGAAATGCAATATATTTTTGGATATTAATTTTGTATCCTGTAACTTTACTGAATTCATTCATCAATTTGAATAATTTTTTTTTTTGGTGGAGTCATTAGGGTTTTCTATATATAGTTTCATGTCATCTGCAGTCTCTCTCCTTCTTTAGAGCTTCCTGTGTCCCTGGCTCCTGCTCTTATGGGGGGGTTCTTGGAGCAGGTGGTGTAAAATAATTTCCTTGGCCCAGGTACTGAAAGATCTTCCACAAATACTAAAATACCACATCAGGTGTTTTAATGTCTTCAAGTCTCAGCAACAGAATTTGGAAAGGTTTGGATTCTGCCTCTAATTTCTAACTCTTCTCTGCCTCTAAATAGTTATTGCTGAGGATTTCAATATAAAGTGAATACATGCTCATTAAATTATTTGTCAAATATAGTAAATTAGGGAGTCAAAAAATAAGCACCAGCAAACCTACCATCCCCAAACAACAACTGTTAATATGTTGGCTTATTACTGTCCTGTATTTTTATTATGAATAGCCTTTAAAATTTTTTGTTTGCTTTACATAGTAGTAATCATGGTGTATACACAGTTTTGTATCCATCCATATAAAATTATAATGGTAAGACTGCAGAAGCTTTTCCCCATGTTATTATAAGCAGTTCATAAATTTCAATTGTGTACACTGCAGCTGATTTAATCATTTCTCTGCGATTGGACATTTAAGTTGTTTGCAATTTTTGAATAATGCTGTGATGAACATCTTTGTAAATAAAACATTTTTGCCCCATATTGGGCAATGTTTTGCTTCATGTGGATTTGCAGAGATGAGTCACTGTATCCATGTATGTAAACTGCCCTTGTCAGCAGCTGATGGGGTGACCTTGTGCACATTCAAAAGATGCAGCCCTTCCTTCAGACAGTTGGCTGCTCTCTACTGGAAAATTGTCTCAGTAACTGCATTGCAGTTCTTGCAAGGCAAATAGTACCCCTCGGGATTAGGCAAAACGCAACTTGTGCAACCATTAAGGGGCAGACCTGGTGTACATATTTCTAAGATTCCTGATGCCTTTCCACAATTTCTATACTAATTTATTCTCCTAATAGTCAAGTAAGAGCATGCTGTTTTATCTCACCTGAATCAGTGTGGGGAATTACTTTAATTATTATAACTTGATGAGGGAAAGTGGCACTTTATTTATATATTTGTATTTATCTAGATTACCTATGCATTTTAAAATGTCACTTTGGTTTAGTTCCCTCTAAAGAACAAAAACCTTTATTCTTCCTAGAGATTGATTTCTTTTTCTCTTTTTCAACAAATATATGTTGAGCAGAAGTTGATAACTGAGCCCAGATCTGGCTCCCCAGTTAGACAGAAGGTGTTCTGTGGCACATGCCCAAGACTTGTGCTTTCCATTTCCGTGGCTGGGAAAACATACAATTGGCTCTTTCTGCTTCCAATCTTCCCTTCCAAGAAAGGTTTCCTCCTGCTTTTCTGTTCACTTTTGGACTTATCCAGGGAAGCACTGGGGATATCCTCTAAGGGGTCCAGAGTGAGAGGGTCTCAGCATGGTCTGATCTGATGGAGGCTTCTCCCCTTGCTCTTGGGCATCTCTTACCTAGTCAAGCTGACATATGAATGTAACCATCACAGGTTGAAAGGGCCATGGGGTCTAGCTGGGAAGCTTTCCTGAAGCCTGGTCCCACAGCAAAGTATAGTGTCAGTGCCTCTTGCTCTCCACACTGTGAGATGCTCTCCACTAGGGCCCATGCTTTGACTTTGTCCAACAGATGTCTGTGAGTTCTCTCAGTGTTTTAGGGATTGCTGTATACACTGCATGCAGTGGTCAACAAGAATAGATAAGCTCTCAGCTCTTATAAAGCTTGTAGGAATCACAGGGCATAAATTGAGTCACTGACCAAATAGATCAATGAATAAATAAGATGACATCTAAAAGTGATGTGTTCATGACTGGCTGAGGGTGGGTGATCAGGGAAGGCTCTTTAAGGAAATGACGCTTGAGCGGAGACATGAATGACCTTGTTGACTAATAGGTTGAAGGAAGGAACCCTCTTAGTGCTTCTTAATAGAATTTAAAAGAACTTAATATCTCTGAAGACATTACTGGGCCTTTGGGGATAGAGGTGTATAAAACTCACACACCAAGGTGTCAGGTGGAACCTAGTACAGAGATTAAGTAACTTGTCCAAGGTCTTGCAGTTTGTGAAGGTCAGAGCCACATTTGTGACCATGTGGATGTGGGTTCAAAGCCTGTGCTCTTTCCACAAAACCACACATATGATGGGGAGGTTATAGGCCAGGGGTAAAGCAGCTGTCATCTCTGGTAGTTTGAGAATCGGATAAGGAGGGGAAAACCAAAGACAAGAACTGGTCCCTCTCTTTTCCTCCTTAGAAGCTCTCCCTGATTATAATTGGAATGACTCCTGGTGGGTAATGCTGGCAGTTGATGGAAAGATATCACTTATTAGTTCGGGAAATTTCATGTGTGACCCACTCAATCTCCAGAGATGGTCATCCTCTGCTGAGGGCATGTGTGATTCATTTCTCTTTATTACTTTGGACATCAAAAAGTAGGAGTCTCTCCTAGCTGAAGATCCAAGTTGGAGCCAGGCTGAACCCTCACGAAGGACATTTCAACCTGCCTGGCAATGTTGAGACTTCTGGGAGCTCTTGTGACTGTAAACTGATTCCACAGCTCTCTTGGGTTAGACATACATGATTCTGGGAGGATGGGGTAGAAATAACTATCCTAGAATCTATCCATGGAACTCTCAAGTCATGATCTTTTTGCTAAGTACCCTTTGTCTTTACTGAATGTTCTGGCACTAAATGTGGGAAGAAATGCAGTAGGACCCTTTGGACAGGTCCTCTGGTCAATGTTAAGAAATGGGCATCCCTGAGAGTCACGGTTTCCAGGCCCAGCAGGGATCCATGGGAGCTCTGACAGCTTAATTGTGTTCTTACTCAGTCACCCACAACTAATGCATCTTCCTGGCAAAGCAGGTGTCTTCCATAAGGAGAACAACGGGGCAGATTGGTATCACAAAAGCCTGCCAAAATCTGCTCTAAATTGTCCCTGAACCAGTGATAATAAACCAAATTGCTACAAATAGACACCAATTTGCAGGAATGTGAGCTGTCCAAGGGATGCTTCTGACTTGAGAGTAGAGGTGAATGTGTGGTAAATAGATTTGCAGGCAAGTAACTTAAGGTTTGTGGCACGGCAGCAGAGTTTACCCTGAAGAAATATATTTGGTCCCTTCTTTGAATTATCAAGAATTTGTCTTTCATCTATCCAAATCATAGTTTGTATTTTTGGCTATACACTATGATGGACTGGACATGTTGGCAGTCTTGGGGGTCCTGAGCTATTTGAGGGACTGAACATTTGGGTTTCTGGGTAAGTCAGCCCAGAAGGCAGCAAGAAATTTTGATCTTGTCTTGCTCCAGGGATGGGCAGTGGGTACTGAAATGGAAAACGTCTTTGGAAAGAACAATTGGAGTCAGGCCAAAATGGGTTGGTCTCACTCTGTTCAATTCAATGTTTATTAAGTACTCAGACCCTGTTCTCTGCACTAGGGCTGGAAAAACAGTACAATCCTACCTCTGCTGGCCACTTATTGAGAGTTAGTAAGCCGGATGGGGAGGGATGCTGAACCTTGCTGAGGTACCCACAGCTTGTAAGCCCTTCCTTGGGATAAATCCCTTGGGTTAAGACCTTTCAAAGGATCAGGAGGAGGGGCAAGGAGAAAGAAATGTCATTTCCTTTTTTCCCTTCCTTTTCTCATTTAGTTCTTAGACTTCCTTTTTTTCTTTTTTCCTTTTCAGAAATTAAATCAACTGAGCACCTGCGTAGCTCAGGTGGTTAGGCATCTGCCTTCAGCTCAGGCCTTGATCCCAGGGTCCTGCTATTGAGCCCCGTATCATGCTCCCTGCTCAGCAGGATCTTGCTTCTCCCTCTCCTTCTGCCTGCCACCCTGCCTACCTGTGCTCTGGCCATCTTTCTGTCAAACCAATAAATAAACAAAAAAACTTAAAATAAGTAATAAAAATAAATAAAGTCTATTGTTTCATTTAAAAAGCCTTTACCTTATAAAATTTAGAAAACAAAAAAAGAAGAGGAGAAAAATGTTACCCATAAGCTTCCTACCCCAAGACAAGCCATGATACCATTTGAACCAACTTTCTTTCAATTTTTTACTCTGCCTAGTTATTTTTTCATAATTATGGTCTTTTTTCACTTTATTGTTATAACTAACTCTTTATAAACAACTTCAGTCTTACATAATATTCCAATAGGTGGGAGTAATATAAATTACTTAGTAATTCCCCATTGTTGAACATTTAGGCTTCTTTCAATATTCATTTTTATTAATAAGAATATAATAAGCATTGGGAGAAGGGGGGTGGGGTTATGGACATTGGGGAGGGTATGTGCTTTGATGAGTGCTGTGAAGTGTGTAAACCTGGCGATTCACAGACCTGTACCCCTGGGGATAAAAATATATGTTTATAAAAAATTAAAAATAAAAAAAAAAAAGAAAAAAAAAGAAACAAAAATGCCAATTAAACCACAAAAAAAGAATATAATAAGCACCCCTAAAATAAACACTTTTCTATATTTAAGCATATTTCCTGAGGATACAGTGCTAGTCTTATAATTACTAGGCCAAAGTATATAAATATACCTAATACTTTTGATATAGCAAGAGGGGTGTGTGTGTGTGTGTGTGTGTAACCAAACTATTTTTTAAAGGGTCACATTAATCTACAGAATTCATTTCAAATTCATTTTCCTAAATTTCATAGACAATGTTAAATACCCACCACCACAATGATATGCTTTGCTAATTTTTTTCCCAGAAGATTTTATTTATTTATTTTAGAGAGATTGAGGGAGAGACAGTGCGAGCAAGGGGAGGCACAGAGAGGAAAGAATTTCAAGTGGACGCTGCACTGAGCTTAGGGCCTGAGGTGGGGCCAGTCTCATGACCCTATGATCATGACCTGAGCAGAAACCAAGAGTTGGATGCTTAACTGACTAAGCCAGCTAGGCATCCCAAGCTTTGTTAATTCTATGACATTTGATTTTTATGTTGGCAAATAAGTGAAATATTTTTCAAGAACATTCTGAGGCTTACATGCATCTGAGCACTGTGTGTGTGTGTGTGTGTGTGTGTGTGTGTGTGTGTGTGTGTTGCCTTGACAGGTGGTGCTGAAGCAGGAAACCCCTCTTGACTTTTTAGGGACCCTGGCTTATCACTCATAGGGGTACAGAATCTGATTGTCAGACAGAGAGCACTGTGTCCTTAAAACCAAACACAGGATGGACAGACATCATTTATGTTAATTCCTGGCCTGACCGAATTTACATGTGATTCTTTCTTCCTCCCTCCCTCCCTTCCTTCCTCTCTCTCTCTCTCTCTCTTTCCTCCATCTCTCCTTCTTTCCATCCTTCCTTCCTTCCCTCCTAGATTCCTCCCTTCCTTCCTCTCTTTCTCCTCTCATTCCTTCCTTCCCAAAGACTTTATTTATTTAAGAGAGAGAGAGAGGGAGCGAGAGACAGAGATAGATAGTGACAGAGATAGCGAAAGAAAGAATGAGTGGGAAGAAGAGGGAGAAGCTGGCTCCCACTGAGCAGGGAGCCTGATGTGGGGCCTGATCCCAGCACCCTGAGATCATGACCTGACCTGAAGGCAGACGCTTCACCTCCTGAGCCACCCAGGCGTCTCCTGTGATACACTTTAAAGAACACACAAATGGCTCCTGGTTCCACACTCAGCTGATCACACTGATATAAAGCTTATAAATAAGAAGTCAAAGTAGCAACTTTGGGGACCTAAGGAGATCCTGCCAAAATGTTATTTGCATTTATATCTATATGAATCATATATTAACAAATATTTAATTATGTTATATTCTCAGGCAGATACATACTGTTTTTCTTTTTCTTATTCCTCTAAGCATACTACTTAAGGTTTTTCATTTTTCTGTGAAATTATGTTTGTTTTTCAGGGCTGTTGCAACTAATCCATAGCCGGGGATGCGTTAAAGAGTGTGTGGGAATCTCGTCCAAGTTTAACTACCACCACCACCATAACAATAGTAATGAAAAGTTAACATTTGTTGCTTTCTATGTGTCAGATATGATGCTGAATGTTTTACATACATTCTTCCATTCAGTCATCAAGGCAACTCAGAGGGATTGATCTTACACACATTTTGTGCATGAGGATACAGATCTAGAGAGGTTAAATGACTTGTAAAGCTCACGTAATGAGTCAGCAGGGCCTTCTTGGTGGTGAAGGAATTCTCAGTGTGTGGGAAAGATGGAATAATTTTATGGTTCCATCCCTGGTCGGGGTCTCTTGTTTTGGAAATTCAGGGGATCTTGCTAAGGTAAGCTTTACCTATTTACTGGGGCCTGATTCCTGGGCGGGGCACTGGGCTTTGGACATTCAGTGCTGGCCTTTCATCTCATAGATTGAGCCAGTGCCCAAGTAGCATGGGCGCAGCCCAGGGTTGAGGCCAGGGGATGAAGAAAATAACTTGCCTCATAATGAACCCAAGAATGAAACATCATCCTGGAGAAGGTGTATCCGTGGAACCTCCCCTAAAACATTTAAAAAGATAAGTGAACTATAAAGATAGAATTTCTGGTGTTTTAATTTTTTAAGCAGTCTCCATGCCCAGTGTGGGGCTTGAACTCAACCCTGAAATCAAGAGTCTTATGCTCTACTGACTGAGCCAGCCAAGCACCCCACAATTTCTTGTGTTTTAAAGGTGAATTTATAGTAGCAATATGATAAGGTAAAGATTCTTTCTAGGTGTAGTGAGAATGGCTCTCAGTTGTCTCATTCTCATGCCCAGTGGCAAATTATGTTCTCTGTAAGTACTAAAAGATCCACCACAGTGAGGCGAGCAGTCCCTGAGCACCAGTTTGGGGTTCACTCCCAGTGCAGGAGCACTCTAGAATGAGGTGTGGAGGCTTGTGTGTCTGCCTGTTAAAGGAGGGCTTTTGGGGAGGGACCCAAGAAAAGGATCAGCCAACCTCACTGCTTGGGTGTTTTGTGAGGGAAACAGTAGCTCTGCCTCTGAGGGTTATAGATCTCATTTTCAACTTCAAGCCTTTAGTTTTTATAAGACTTATATTTTCTACTGGGAACCCAGCTCAACCAATACTTTCAAATGTGTCCTAATCAAGAAATACGGAATTAACTCTAAGTTATAGGATTTGACAGGAAATAAAATATGCAGTGGCAAACTAACTAGAATATATGTGCTGCCAAAGCGAACACTGTGGCAAACTAACTAGAAAGCCGGGATAAGAGCATACCATGGCAAGGGCGCCAGGGGGGCTCATGTGGTTAAGGATCTAATCCTTGGTTTCAGCTCCAGTCATGAGATTGAGCCCCACACTGAGCCTGCAATTGGGCTCCATGCTCAGTGGGGAGTCTGCTCCAAGATTCTCTCCCTCTGCTCCCTTCCCCCTCTTTGTCTCTCTCTCACGCAAATAAATAAATGTAGCTTTAAAAAAAGAGAAAACATGTCATGGCAAGATCTATGATAGATAGCTAAGTCTGTACTTTGAGGAAATTTTATAACCCCAAATGCCATCATCTTTAAAAAAGGAAAGCTAAAAATAAAATTATTACGTGTCTGAAAAATTCAAGCACAAGAAGATACAGCAAAATGAACTAGGAGGAAGCATTAAGATGTGAGTGGAGATGAAGAATTAGGAAATAAATAGGAATAGCTTGAGCACAGTTTGGAAAGAAGGAATGGGGTCTGTTCTGTGTTGGGATTTTTTTTTTTTTTTTCATTCTGGAGGGCCTTGCCCAGGCCCTGCCAAAATTTTCAGGTGCAGGGGCACCAAGAAGGCTTCATTCCAATCAGATGCACATTACACTCTTGAAGGGGACTTCTATCAGTTTCTAAACCTTCTTCCCTGCTGAGCTAGATAATAATCATGGCCCTGACAGTGATTGATACCTTTACTGGACACTTCCTGGTGCCAGAGGCCTTACTGCATTCATGCACCAATCCTTCTAACATCTCTAGTGACAGATACGTTTTCTCCTATTTTCAGTACTAGGAAGTGAGGCTTAGGTTAGATAAGTTTCATTTATTTGCGAAAGATGTATAGAGTATTTACTTTGTGCCAGGTAGTTTCTCAGGGTTGAAGATATAGGAATGAAGAAAACAGATTAGACTCTCTACCTTCATGGACTTTCATCTAGTAACAGGTGCCCAAAGTTACCACACTAGAAACTTGAGGCTGGTCCATGATTTTAGTCACTGTGCTATATAAGGCACCTTCAGTCCATCTCTTTAAAAGTGGAGGACACAGGTGGAGGAGCCAAGTCTCAACACAGCTGACCAACTGATCACATGATCTTATGACCCCCTCTCCTCACACACCCTAGGGATAATATCTATTCCGTGACTGGGGGGTAAGGGTTGACGCCTCGGTGAGGTGTCCATGAAAGGAAGTAGCACAGTGCCTGCCCCATAGAAAAGCTTAGCAAATCCAAGCTAGTGCTATTAATATTCATGTCATTACCATCTGGCCCTGGTCTCTTTCAACTCTCCAGACACTGTTCCTGAGTTGCATAGGCCTTGCACCTCTGTGTAGTCAAGAATTTAATCTTGACTAAAAAGAGATCTAGCCTCTGTCTTCTCTGAATGTCATGCCTGATAGGAGTGTCTTTGTTTACTGTGAGGCTTTGGGTCATGTCAGGTAGTCTAACAAAATGATTTAGATTGGGGTCTGACCACACTAGACAGTCTTATGGTGGGGACTGCCAAGCTAGAAAGACCAGCAAGGAGATGTTAGTTGGTGGGGGCTTTGGGACAAGCAGGATCTGTTGACCTCTGGAGGGACTGGTGATTGAGATCACCCATGTAGGCAATCAAATGATGGAGCCCCAGTCAAATTCTGAACATGAGGCTTAGGTAGGCTTCCCTGGTCGGCAACACTCCACCCACATTGTTAGGCATAATTGCCAGAAGACTAATTGTGTTCTGGCTTCATGGGGGAAAGGACGGGCAACCTCTGTGTTTGGTTCTTCCCCTGGACTCTGTCCTATATACAACAATCTTTAGCTGATTATAATCTGTATCCTTTCCCTGTAATAAACCATAACTGCCGCAGCTATCAGTAAGTTCTGTAATTCCTTCTAGCAAATCATCAAACATAACTTTGGTTTTGGGAACCTCTAACATTTACAGCTGGTATTAGAAGTGAGGTTGGTCTGACAGACTGTTCCCTCAAAATTCACAGTCGTCTGGCTTCAAAAGGCCAAAACCCGTCCTTCCCAGGTTTCATCTGGGAAGGTGTTAGATCAGGAAGAACTGTCCAGAATCTCTATAAGTTACATAACAAAGCTCACACGTGGGAGGAAAAATAGTGAGGCAACTTTCAGATAATAAGAAAGCGTTCCTCCTTCATCGCAAAGTCAAAGGCTAATGGGCTATCAAGTTCCATCAGTGGCCAAGGCAGATTGTGCCTCTTGAATAGAAATTATAGGATCACAGAGAGGTTCTAAAACCATCCCCCTCGGAAGGCTCTGGGCTCTACCTGGGTCAAGGGCAATAGTACCTTTGCGGTCTATAGCTAGAATGGCTTCATCTACCATCTCAGAACATTTCTTCCCTTAACTTACTTGATTATTATTTATGTTCCCCATCACACACACACACACACACACGATATATGATATATATGGAATATATATGTGTATATGTGTATATATATATATGGTTATACATATATACATATATATGTATATATGTATATGTGTATATATGGTTAAGGTTCCTCACTTTTCTAAGACAAGGTACACCAAAAGCAGCAGGGGAGTGGGGAGGAGGGCATGAACAGTGAACAGGCAGGAGAGAAGAGCAGGAGCTAGGTTGAGGTTACTTTTGGAAGTGTGTGGCTCCACCTCCATTCATCATGTTGTTACCAGCATCGTGTCCTTATTGACTTGTTTGTTTATTTACTTCCTTTATTTGTGTTTGTCTTGCTTAATCTCTCTTTGACATTTGGTAGCACTCCAGGTCTACCACAGTAGTAATTTCTGTTTTCTCCTGCATTCCTTGTGGTTTTTGCCCTACACGTTGATGCTGTATAATTCATTCCCTTTAAGAAGTTTTTGATTGTTGGATTCTTCATTATAGGCTATACTTTCTATCTGTGTAAAGTAACTTTTTCTTTGCTTAATGCATTTTGCCTTGAATTCTCCTTTGATACTAAAATGTCTACCTCCCTTGGGTATTTTCTTTTGTAAGCAGTCACTGTAAACTGGAGTAAATTTTAATTTTTATTTTTCAGTGTTATATGGATTTGGTTGTATCATATAAAAGTGTATACTTATATTTTACTTTAAACTCTATCTGAGTGATTTTGATTTTGATAGAAGCCTTTGAAACAGCTGTATTTTTTTTTTCCAGAATTGATGCTGGTTTCTGATAGTCACATTAGCCTGTTTGAAAGAGAATTTTGGATTTCCTCTGTTTCCTGGTCTTTATCATCTTCTTCAAACTGACGTTCCACTCATCTTCCTCACCTCTGTAAATTTCATTACCATACACCCAAATGGTTGCATATTTATGAGTAAAGATGGGTCTGCTTTCCAAGCATCTTCTTTGGCTGGACAGGTCAGTTGAGGCTACATTATAATTGGGTAAGGCATTTGCATAGGCTGGCTACTTTGTTAGGTTTGTAGGAATAGAGCAGGCTGGAAAGCTGGGCACCCCCCACCATGGCCCAAATAATAAGGTCGTTGCTTGGGAGGTGAACTTTCTCCAGCATAGCTCTTCTGCCAGTGTTCCTTACTTTACCCCATTTTCTCAGTGTCTATTGGAAAGTTCTGGAGTTGGTTCCACTCTGTTCAGCTTCTCCTTCCAAACTCCCCACACACAACTTAGGAGGTGTCCCTCTGGAGCATCAACTTCTTTTTCTTTCTTTCTTCCTTCCTTCCACCCACTCTCTCTCTTTCTTTCTTTCTTTCTTATTTTGTTAGTACACTCATTCTTTCTTTCTTATTTATTTATTTACTTGAGAGAGAGAGAGAGAGAGAGAGAGAGGGAGGGCATGAACAAGCAGGAGGGGCAGAAGGAGGCAGTGAGAGAATCTCAAGCAGACTTTTTGCTGACCACAGAGCCCAACACATGGGCTTGATCTCATGAACCTGAGATCATGACCTGAGCTGAAACCATGAGTCAGATGCTTAACTGACTATGCCACCCAGGCATCCCTCAACTGCTTATAGTATAGTATAAAGAAAGTTCTTTATAGAGTACTTCTTTGGTTTTGGCCTGAGGTCAAAGACCTGTTTCCAGAAGCTGTTTTTGTAGGGAGATAAAGGGACAGGAATATCCTTCCAGCTATGCAGGATCCAGGTTATAAATCAATTACTTTCATTTTGCCCTGGGTTGATACTGTACTTCGTTGCTGCAGGAGCTATTGGTTTCAGTAGACTCAGCATCAAGAATTTTTCAGAAAGATGTCTAGGGGTCACTTTCAGATAAAGTTACCTCTTACTCCACATATTATCATTCCTTGAGGACTATCAAAATTTGGTCAATAACAGAAAAATCTTTAAGTTCCTATGCAACTTTGAGAATTTGTGAATATATATTTTGAGACAGTCTATGTCTATCATAAATGGTCATGCAGTTATTGCTGTTTCTAAAACATTTTATTTTGAAATAACTTTAGACTTACAGGAAAGTTGCAAAGATAATACAGATGGTTCCTAAACACCTGTAGAGAAAGAATAATGCCCTTCCCCCAGTATGTCCAAGTCTGATCTCTCATACCTGTGAATATTAATCCCTTATATGACAAAAGGGATTTTGCAGCTATGAATAAATTAAAGATCTTGAGATGAGATTATTCTACAGTTATCTTGGTGGGCCCAGTGTAAGCCCAGGGATCCTTATAAGGGAGAGAGGCAGATTGGAGAGCCAAAGAGAGATTTGCTTGCTCTGTGGGCTGTGAAGATAGAAGTGGGCCATGAAACAAGAAATGTGAGTAACTCTAGAAGGTGGAAAAGGCAAGTAAACATATCATTAATGGGTACAAAGTGGCAGTGAAGGGAGATGAAAACATTCAGGAGATGGATGGTGGTGATGGTTGCCAACAATGTGAATGTACTTAATGCCATTGAACTCTACAAGAAAAAATGGCAAAAATGGTCAATTTCATCCTAGGTATAATTCACCATAATAAAAAGAAGCAAAGAAACAGATTTTCCCCTGGAGCTTCCAGAAGGAAGGCAGCTCTGCCAAAATCTTAATTTTAGTTCTGACTTCTGAGTTCCAGAACTGTTAGATTGTAAGTGTGTATTGTTTCAGTCGTAGTTTGTGGCAATTTGCTGTGGAGGCAATGGCAACTTGCACAATACCCTTCCTAAATGCAGCATTCCTGCATGTTAAAATCTTACCCAAACAAAGTACAATTACTAAAACCAAGAACTGAATATTGGTAAAATACTGTTCACTATGCTCTGGACTTTGTTTGGATTTCCTCTGTTTGTCACTAATGTTCTTTTTCTGTTCCATGATCCAGTCGAGGATTCCACATTGCATTTTGCCAACATTTCTCCTTGGTCTACTCCAGTCTATGGTCTTTGGTGGTTTTCAGTCTTCTGCTCATATGACCTTGACCCTTTTGAAAAGTACCAGTCAGGTATTTTGTAGAATGTCCATCATTGTAGGTTTGTCTGATGTCTTCTCATGATTAGAGGGAAGTCTGGGCTTGTGGGGAGAAAATCCAGAGATGTACCCTTTTCATCATGCCCTGTCAGAGGATATCACATAGTATCATGGGGCGTCCTTATCACAGGCCATGTCAACTTCGGATAAGGTAGCATCTGCAAGTTTTTCCATTGCAAAGTTACTAATTTTCCCTTTCCTTTCTCTACTCTTCAGAATTGCTGCAATTTTGGTTTATAATATTTATCCGTGAAGGGATGCAAGAACATTAAGGATCAACCAAACTGATTTTGAATGCCAGATTTTGAATGTAAAGAGTTGAGAAAAACTATTTCATCTCCATGTGTCTCCAACCATCATCTATAAAATAGGGAGACTGATCTCTCCTCTGGCCATCCTGAGGATTCAGTGAGATAGCTCCTCTGTTTACCCAGCAAATATTTATTGAGCATCCATAATTTTGTAAGAATTATGTTAAGTTAAAAGGAGACCATGGTAGTTATCAGTGATGAACACAAGATATAGACTTTACCCATGGGCAGTTCACGATATGACAGGAAAGATAAATGACGGAACAAGAAGTCAGAGTAAAGCATTACACATGTTCCAGTCGGGGAAATACAGGGTGCTGAGTGAATGCATAATGAGGACTTACTGCAGACACAAGGAAAGCCACTTAACACAACTCTGGTGTATGTAGAAGGCCCCAAGGGATCGACAGATATACATTCCCTTCCTTTCCCAATGCAGGGACCTCTCGCTCCTCTCTCCATCTCTAGAACAGAACAGGGTAAGAGAACAACAGGAGGTTTTTTCTTTTGTCCCCGAAGGATTCAGCAGAGCCTTTAAAATGATAATGGCCATGATGACTTGCTGAACAGGGGCCCATGTGCATCTCTTTCCTAACTGTACATGACAGTGGAACCATTTCTTGCTTGGAGCTTGTCATAAACCCGGTGTTGTGCAGAAGAGCTTTCGGGAAATGTTGTTTTAGCACGTTGGTCTGTTCATCACACACTGCTGGCTGGAGAGGAAATTCACCTCAAAGACCTCTGAGCTTTCAGCACACTCAGATTTTCCTGAGCATTTCACAGGGGCATTTTGGTTATGGGCGTTCCAGATCATTTCTCTTCTAAAGGAGAGAGCCTTCCCTCCAAGGATTGTTGAAGTACTTATACATGTAGACGTGCAGTAGTTGAAGGAAGATTTAAAATAATCTAAAGAACAACTTTAAAAAAATTAAAAAATTTGACCTGAGAAAATGAAGAAAAAAATGAATCCTTGCATTTCATCATCAAGATTCAACAATTATCAAGATACTGCCACATTTGCTTTATGTGAGTCTCTCTTTCTTCTTTGCTGAAATATTTTAAATTCCAAACACCATATCATTTTACTCCTGTTTTCTTTGACAGACATCCTTAAAATACACAAACCTTTTCTTACATAACACTGAACAATTATCACACCCAGTAACAATAATGACAATTTGTAGGTGTCCTTTAAGAGGAATGAACTATTGGGAAAGGGCCAGCAATCCCTATTCTAGAATTAGGTCTAATGTCGACCTCTAGTTGGCATATGGGCTGTGTCTTTCTCACATATCTTCGGCCTGTGAAAAATCACTCTTCAAAGCCCAGCAGAGCCTCAGTATCCCCTCAATCTATCGCATCTTTGGAATGGAGGAGTTGCTTAGCAACCATGGGCCAAACCGAGGCAGTCTGGGGAAGTATATTCTAAGTCCAAAAGAAAGAGAGGTCCCAGAAGGCAAGCAACATTTTTATGATGGAACAAATATAGGGAACAAATAGTGTTCTTTTTTAAAAAAATTTTTACAATGTGAGTATAGTTGACACACAATGTTACATTAGTTCTAGGTTACAACATAGTAATTCACCTTCTCTCTACAAGATGCTCTGCTCATGGGGCACTTGGGTGGCTCAGTGGGTTAAAGCCTCTGCCTTTGGCTTAGGTCATGATTCCAGGGTCCTGGGATTGAGCTTCTCATTGAGCCCTACATTGGGCTCTCTGCTCAGCGGGGAGCCTGCTTCCTCCTCTCTCTCTCTGCCTGCCTTTCTGCCTACCTGTGATCTCTGTATGTCAAATAAATAAATAAAATCTTTAAAAAAAAAAAAAGATGCTCTGCTCACAAGTGTAGCTGAGGCCATCACCATACAATGCTATTACATTGGTATTACAATGCTATTACAATGGTATTACAGTACCACTGACTATAATCTCTATTCTGTGTTTAAGCGGGCCGTCCTGTGGGTTCTCTGGTGACAAAGTGGTGGAGAGCCATAGACTGCCCAGCCACTCATATCTCAATCCATGCATTTTGTCCCTACATTTTCCTCTTCCATTAATGATTCCATGATGCTCTGTGATCCTATGGCTCCACAGAGGTTAGAAAGCCACAGGTCTGGTAGATGGCTATTGGATTCTTGGCTCAGGTAGTTCTTGTTTTCCTTCACAGAATAGCAGAGAGACTAGGACATAGGTTCGTTCCCCACCCACCCCCCTGCCCCCACGGTTTGGGATGTCAAACACAAGGTCGAGTCTCTGACAATCAGACTGGTCTCCTACTACATGGCCTCATCCCAAGAGAAACATATGACTGGATTCCCAACTTGAAATCTACACCCTGGGGAATTCCAGCTCCTCACCTTTCAGTAGGAGGGGAGAGTGCATGTGAGTGTTGCCCAGCTCTGAGCCTCTCATTGGAGCAGAACCTGTGATCCATCATCCCCTTGACCAGACAGCTGGATCAGCCTATTAAAAAATGGCCCAAATACTTACTGTCTGGGACAAACAGGAAAATTATTGCCTTCATACATATATACACTGTTAGTTTCTTCTGTTATTTACCTTAACAATGCAGCCCAACATAATTAGTGCAAACTACTGAGGGTTCCTGGTTATATTTAGCAAATGGATTCCATTTAAGGAGCAAGTAGCTAATGATCTGAAGCACAGACTGCCATCACAGCAGCCCTAATAAGCTGGAGATCACAAGGAGAATAAGCACTGAACACTCACTTGATGGGGGAGCGATTGAACTTTGAAATGCACTGACAGTTTACACTCGGAATGCTTAGCAGTTTTACACAGGGATGCTCTGAAATCAAGAGACCAAAAGTGAACTTTGCCTCTTTTGTAGTTAATCCACCCATTTTTTTTATGGTCAGCTACCAGCTGTGGGCTTCCTTGGATTCAGGCCAAAAGTGATCAGCAGAGCCCTGAAAGATCTCAGGAAAGGATCATCAAGCTCAATGGCGAGGAAGGGACTGGCTCACTGTGTCATACTCGGACACTAAGTTTGGAAAACAGCAAAGTGTCAGTGCCAGAGAGAAGTGTGGAGTTCTGAAGAACAGGGTGCTGAAGGAATCACATGGCATGCAGTCCCTGTCACACTACAGGTGGAAATGTGGGTACAGGTAAGCCACAGAAAGCCACAGAGCTGGCAAGGAGCCCAGGAGCAGGAGACTTCCATCTAAGAGGTAGAGCAAACTTTGGGGTCACACTACAGCTGGATTCAGACTTTTAATGCCTCCTCGTTTAGAACAATCCTCAAACATTTTCAACCTCTGTGTTTAATCTATAAAAGAGGGAACCAGTAATGTCCATCCTATAAGACTGGTACACCAATGTGATAACGCTGAAAAGAAAAAAACATGTCACAGGGCTTGGCACGGAAGACACACTGTTGCTGGTGACTTCCTTGGTTTCTGCCGTTGTCGTCATGGTGCCTGTTCCCTGGCTTGGCCAGACATGAACTCACAGTGGAGCATCTGTCTCAGCACTACCATGTCCTTGCCCTTTAAAGAAGAGCGACATGTCTTCTTGGGTCACTGCTTGGCTAGGTTAACTTTACAGCCGGACTCTTTTGTGAATATTTTGGGTAACATTTTGTCCTACACCAGGATAGAATATGGAATGACATTTTCAGATGCAGTGTCTTTGTGGTGGCAACCCACTCAGGAAGAGCCAGGATCAGTTCCGCATGTACATTTAGGGCAAGTGTCCTTGTGAGCTGATGCTGAGGGAAAGTGGCGCGTCAGTCTCTGCGCCACACAGATGCATTCAATTCTCAGGTCACTTAAGGGAGATTATTATACTCTCCCTTTTATGGGAGAGGAACAGAGGCACTTTGCCCACAGCTGTAATAATCAACATTGGTTGTTCACAGATGCTCTAAATATTTTGTTTCCCTTCACAGTTTGACAATGACCTGTTTTGTAAATCCTGCCTTTCTCACACACACACAAAAAAATCTCAAAACAAAACAAAAATCTTAAAAATCTTAAAACCAACATCCCCTTACATTTCTGCCTTCCCTAACTGTAAGGGTGCGGACATGCAACTTAGATTCTGCCTGTCAGAGGTGAACCATCTGGGCAGCCCATCGGGATGTGGGGCACCCACTCTGTGGTGGGAGGACAGTCAGAGGTGATGGAGTTGTGGGTTTAGGCAGCAGCAACTTTCTAACTGGGACTGTAATGGCTCTGGGTGGTATTTCTCAAAGCCTAGCCTAGGACCCATTGACCTTGCCTTTCCAAAGGGTACATGATATTTCCAAAATTCCAGAAAAAACTCTCCTGCTATCCCTTTCCCAGAATTTATGTTCCTATATTTAAGAAAATCCCAAAGAGGGGAACCTGGGTAGCTTTCTTGCTTAAGCGTCTGCCTTTTGCTCAGGTCATGAACTTGGGGTCCTGGGTTGGAGTCCCACAATGGACTCCCTGCTCAGCGGGGAGCCTGCTTCTCTCTCTGCTCCTCCACCTCCCCCTGACTCATGTCCTCTCCCTCTCAAATAAATGAATAAAATCTTAAACAAAACAAAGATACTTTAGGGTTCCAGGGCTGAGCAGTGTAGCAGGCTATACCCCACCGTGATCCCTCATCTTGCTTTTCAGGAACACTGAGCCACATTCACTCCCATGACCTTTTTCTGTGAGTTTGGAGGAAGACACGTGCTTTGGGGCTCACTGGCTGCTCTGGTCTTAGCCCCGTCATCTGTTTTAGGGCCAAGCACAGCTCTGAGCCAAGGAGTAGGCCTTGCCAGGATTTCCTGAGTGAGCCTTTAATTACTGTGTGTTGGTTGACCCCTTGGGGAGCCCAAGCTTTCTAGGGCCATTCATTGGTGTCTCTATAGCTCTTACTCTGTATCTAACTTGTTAGTAGTATGTTTACTGAGTGAAGAAAATCTGTGATCTCCGTTCCCTCCATGACCTCTCAGTTGTACAGCCAGCCTCAATGTCCTTCACCGAAAGTGTCTAACACATCTGCTGTCTCCCTGCCACTCGGAGGAGGGCCAGGTGTGGAAAAAAGTCAGTGTGCAAAATAGAGGAAAACAGCCCTTTCTCTGAGTAATACCTTAAAAATTTTTTCCAATTTCTCTATCAATTTTTAGCCTATTCAGATTTCTACTTATTGTGCCAATTTTTGCATTTTATAGCCTTATGGGAAATTATCATTTTCAGTGAGTTTTTCAGTGGCAGAATTTTACAAGTGTGCAGGGTTTCCCTTATAATTTAAAGCAGTCTTTTGTACATGGTTAACTACATCTCCATACTTCTTTCAAATTTTGTTGATTTAGGCTTTTCTTTCTTTGTCTTGATTCATCCCAACACAAGTTTGCCTCTTTCAGTATTTCCAGAGAGCCAGGTTTTAGATTTATTAATTTTACTGTTTTTCTATTTGTTTATGTGTACTTCGTTATGTTATTAGTCTGTGTTCTTTTCCTCCTTTTTTTCCCCTAAGATTTTGAAATGGAATGGTTAGTATCATTATATCGGTTTTTATATTGTAATAGAATCATCTAATGCTCTAATCTGACAAATGTGGTCTGCTGGGTGAGGATCTTGTAAGTTTCGCTATTTTAGAGTTTTAAAAATTATCTCCTAATATTACAGTTATTGTGTGCGGCTTTCCTTTTCCCATCTGTGTTACAGAGTCTGGTGTGAAAGTGAAAAGTTAAAAGGGGACATTGGGGCACCTGGGTGGCTCAATGGGTTAGGATTTCAACTATTATTGGTTTCGGCTCAGGTGACGATCTCAGGGTCATGAAATGGAGCCCGGTGTCCCCTGCTGCACTCAGGGCAGAGTCAGCTTGAGAGTTTCTCTTTCCCTCTGCCCCTCTCTGCTCTCTCCTGCAAGTGTGTGCGTGTGTTCTGTCTTGGTCTATAAATTAAAAAATAAATAAATAAATAAATAAAATCTTTTTTTTTTTTTTTAATTTATTTGACAGACAGAGATCACAAGTAGGCAGAGGCAGGCAGAGAGAGAGGAGGAAACAGGCTCCCTGCTGAGCAGAGAGCCCGACTCGAGGATCCCAGTACCCTGGGATCATGACCTGAGCCGAAGACAGAGACTTTAACCCACTGACCCACCCAGGTGCCCCAATAAATAAAATCTTTAAAAAATAAGTTAAAAGGGAGATTTAGCATAAGATTGGCTGGGTTAGGAACCCAATTCCTATACGAACTGACCAGCATGTGACCTTCAGAGCTATGTGGCAAAGACTGTGTAGGTAGTATGTGTCCTACATTTTGCTCAAGCCATCCTATATATGTTTATAGCAAAGTTCCTTTGGGCATACTCCAGGGTCTCTGAATATTTGGGGTGGTGGGAGTAGTGGCCATGGGCGAGGTGTCCGGGCGGGGTGGGGGCGGGGGTCGCAGCCTCTCATCCCTCAGGTACTCTGTTCAATGCCTTTTTCCTGCATTCACAGTCACTGTCCTGGGTTCTTCTGTGGGGTTCCTATTTGTTCAACTGCCCTTCCCCTATCTGTGCAACTCCCTTTCTTTCCACAGTCCCAGTTAGTCACCCATCAAGCAGCACACATCTTCATAATTGTTTTTCTTTTATCTAGTCCTTTTGTTGTGCGTGCCCTGTAGTCTTTATTCATAGTAAAGTTGGAGCATAAATATTCTGTTTGTAACAATTAAAGTGATTGTTTGAAGGCAACAAAGAGTGCTCTCATGTAATCCTGGTGTAGTGAACTGCAATATTTTAGACTCTTGATGGCATATGAAAATTTCTTGCATTTTGGCTTCTTTCTGTAACTTCTTTTCTTTGCTTTAGTAAATCAATCTGTGACTTCAGTTGTTAATATGACTTTGTTTAAAAAGTAATATGGTATATTTACAAACATATAATATATTAGCAAAACCCTTGCCCTCTGTTGATGCTTCTCTTCTTCTCTTGGTTTTTGTTCTCTATTAAGTATTTTCTTTCTTTCTTTTTTTTTTTTTTTAAAGATTTTATTTATTTGAGAGAGAGAGAGTGCATGAGAGTGAGCAGGGGGTAAAGGGAGAGGGAGAAGCAAGCTTCCCACTGAGCAGGGAGCCTGACCCTAGGACCCTAGGATCATGACCTGAGCCGAAGGCAGATGGTTAACCCACTGAGTCACCCAGGCGCCCCTATTAGATTCTTTCTTTACCTATTTCTCAAACAGTGGCTGAAGCAACAGTGCTTTAATTCAGCTCTTTGTCTTCTGGATAAAGACTTGTTCCGCAATTGGTTGGATAATTGGTGGACATATTTCTGAGGTTTTATGTGGCAGCGTACCTCTCTGTAAGCTTTAATTATCCATGGGAGTTTCACCAAGGCAGTGAAGACCTTGTCAGTCTTTACAAGATTCCTGAAAATGAAATTTGATCTGTCATAAATTTTCGTGTGCCTATCCCCTTTCAGCCCTTCTTGATTAAAAAAAAAAAAAAATGTTGTATTCCTGTGACTGAAAAGTCCCTTTATGCAGCCCGAGACCTGTGACACCACCAGGCAGGAGTGTTACGTTTCCACTGAAACAGAGGAGATGAGTGGTCTGTCACTGTTGTTTCTTGCCAGGGCCTCTGGAGTCTGGCCCTCTAATTATAACATAGAAGGAGAGCCTAGATGGTGTGCTTCAAGCCTGTCTGCTTAGGAACCAGATTGCTTGAGTTTTGCTTTTCTGTCAAAAAATAAGGAGGGGCCGCCTGGGTGGCTCAGTTGGTTAAGCATCTGTCTCCAGGTTTTGGCTCAGGCCATGAACTCAGGGTCATGAGATCAAGCCCTACGTGAAGCTCCACACTCAGTGGGGATCTGTTGGGAATTCTCTCTTTTCCCTCTTCCTCTGCTCCTCCCCCTGTGCACGCTCTCTCACTCTCAAAATAAATAAATAATTTTTTTTTTTTTAAAAAAAGGAGAAACTTTCACTTTACATCCCAATAATAGTTTCATGATTGGAGGACATCTGTAGTCAATTTTATTTTTCTCTATGTAGGTGTTAAAGGTTTGAACCACATTCTGCCCAGTTCCCCACTCTGTGTAGGACCTGTGAGTCTCCAGGTCCCTGGTTGTGCCAAAAGAGACTCAGCAGCAATGTCTTGGCAACTGTGCTGTCACCCGCTCCTGTCACCAAGGAGACTCACCAGTTTGGAGGCTTTTTCAAAGAAGTGATGAGTCCACCTTACCGTAGAGGACGGAAATGCTGCGTATATTTGGACATTAATGGACACTGATTTTGAATGGGAACCAAAGGGCAGTGCTGTCTTCTGGTTGGTTTTTCCCTGGGAGGGGAGCCCGTCCAAATACTGGCACACCATAAAGCGATCTTCCAACTCAATGGTTCTATAACTTTTGTGGGTACCAGCCTCACCTGGGAAACTGGGAGCCATAGGGGGACTGAGGGCCAAGCCTGTGGACATGCCCCTGGGCTGCTGTGTTCTCTGGGAGCTCTTCAGATGGTTGCGATATACCCCAACTCTGAGAACTGTTGCCCCAAATTGGAAGGATGTCCCATTCTCTCTTTTACAGCTCCCCGATGAATTTCACCTTTCCTGAACACCACTGTGACCTACCTTAGCTGTCCTGAGAACCCCAAAGAGAGTCTAACTTTCTTTATTTTATTGCCCAAACACACTAAAAAAGTTTATTTGAACCTCTGATTCATCTTCATGAAAGATTTTCCAGTGCTTCTCCAGATGGGAATGGCTGAGCCTTGTAATCGTGTCCTCTGTCTAGATCTGCTCTCTGCTGCCCCTTCCGTCCTGTTTTGCTGCTGGCACAGGGCTCCCTATGACACCTGTGACTGTGGGGACTTCGCTGCCTTTATTGAAAACTTATTTTCTTTCTCTTTCACAATTTTTGTTTCCCTGAAGTGCTATACCAGTGATGTGATTATTTGTAACATTCCACCCCCATAGTCTGTGTCAGATGTCAGACCAACCACTAGAAAGATGCTTTTAACATCTAAGTCCCCTCAAATCCTCCAGCGACTGCCCAGGGTAAGCCAAAATTCGACCCACAGCTTTGGAAGAATCTGGTTCCTGGTTATTTCTGTGCTTACCTGTTTGACACTCTCCCCCCTGGTGTAGAGAATACTCTGGTGTGTCCCCTCTTCAGGACTGAAAGAATTATTTCCTGCAGCCTCCAGTCCACTGTGGAAACTGCCCACCCATGGAGATAGCTGCTTCTCCCAAGGCCAGGTTCTCATCCTGGGGCAGCCTGCATCTGATGACTTGTAGATACATGGGCATAGAGCTTGGCAACTCTGAAGGGCTATCTCAGCTTATGAGCCCCCTGGGGGGCCACCTGAGTTCTCTGTCAAGATCCCATCGTGGTCCAACTCCTCCTTTTGTTTAATGCTGTTTCCTCCCTTTTCCTTTCACATATATTGATCCCAATACACTTCTTACATGATCACCTGATTCTCAGTCTGCTTATAGGGATCACACTCAATAACTCATGGTCGCTTCCCTCAACCTTTTTGGCCCTCTTCCTTGGCTCAGTACCAACTCTGATAGCACCTCAGGGCCTTTGCATGGGTTCTTTCTTCTGCCATATTAGTCATGCTTCTGGATATCCCGATAGCTTGCTTCCTTACTTCTGGTCAGTGGTCAGATTCCACCTCATCAAACAGGGCTTTGTGGCAGCCCTGTATAAAATAAAAACCCTTTCCTCATTATCTTATTTTATTTTCCTCCACTCCTTATGGCCACCTGACAGAAATATTTCTGTTTACTATGTCTTCTTCTACCAGTGTGCATGTTCCATGGGAATATTTTGTTTATTATTCTGTCCCCAGTATCTGGCACAGAGTAAGAACTAAATAAATATTTGTTGAAAGAATGAATAAATGAGTGGATTCTATCTGCTTTCCTGATCTAAGCCTACAAGCATTTCTCCCCCCACTGCCATGCCTCTTCCCGTTTGGTTGCAGTTGGGTGGCTGGAATTTCCAACTAGAAAGAGCACATTCTAAAATATGTTCTTGACCAGATGATTTAGTTAGGAGGAGGGAAAAGGTAGGATTCTTGGAAGAATGCCTGGGGGGGGGGAACCCTTTTTCCCAAGGGGAAATGAAGAATAAATAGTCTTCTCTCTTTTCTTCTTCTTTTTCTTTCTTTAACTTTTTTTTTTTCCTTTGCCGTATTTGAGCTGTCACATTTCAAAGCTTTGGACGCTGACCTCTGTGTCTACAGCCCTTTTGCCTTTAACCTCATCCCTGTCTGTTGTGTGTGACTTACGAGGGGAGGTGCTGAGTGGTTGAGCTGTCACTCATGGTCATCAGCACCTAGCACCTCCTTGCTTGGCCATACATTGGACATCCTCATTTATGATGACCCGTTAGTGGCTGATTAGTCTCCCCAATTCATTCAGCTACTGACTTCATACTTAGATACTTCCCTTATGTATTAAAATCTTCCTTTTTAAAAAAAATAATGAAAACACAGCCCTTGTGATATAGCATTTCTTTTTTTTTTTTAAATATTTTATTTACTTATTTGAGAGAGAGAGAGACCATGAGAGGGAAGAGATCAGAGGGAGAAGCAGACTCCCTGCCGAGCAGGGAGCCTGATATGGGACTCGATCCTGGGACTCCAGGATCACGACATGAGCCGAAGGCAGTTGCTTAACCAACTGAGCCAGCCAGGTGCCCCAGTGATATAGCATTTCAATTAAGAGAAGCGACAGTAGATAAATCCTAAACTCACCCTCATCTTAGGCTTAACAAATCCAATCCCCTCCCCCCTTAAATAGGAATATGAGACCTGAACATTCCTTTCCCAGTGTGGGCATGTTATGGTTTGAAGGAAGCCATTCACGTATCCATCTAATTTCCGGAAGATCTTGATTGCGAAGGGCTGTTTGTAGATCCCGTCAGAGGTGCCCAGGTAAATGAACAGTGACTGATTCAATTAACTGATAAGAATTTATTAGCACGGATCCAAACCATCTTGTTTGAACAGAGAGCATTAGGCACAGAGAACGACCAGGGTTGTTGTCATTTGGTCTAGGTGAAAAATGAAGATCCTCTGTGCGCCCAGAAGGTGGCAATATACTCATTTAAGGCACAATGGAATTTTCAGTGCCAATGGGCCCTGTGCAGGTAGCAGTTAATGAAAAATTCCTCTAATTGGATGGTTTTAAGAGCAGAACCCACCCTTTCTGTGCCCAGCAGGCATTCCCCTTTGGAGAGGTCAGGGCACTCCCAGGCTGTATATTTTCCTGCACTGTTGAGAATGGTAGGCAGAATGCGGGCATGGATGCTGGAGGATTTACTTTGAAATCCTGGCTTTGCCATTTATGGTCTGTGTGGCCCTGAGCATGGTACTTAACCTTGGTTTTGCTCAGTATAATTTAGGAGGAATAAGAATTGTGTCATCAGGCTCTGAGGATGAAATGAACAAAGGAGTGTTAAGTGTGTTATACACTGTCAGTTCTGTGCATATGCCCATCCTCTTTGTGTGCATTAGGAAAGGGTACCATTCTGGGGGGCTGTATCCCCTCATTCAGTCTGTGGGTGCGGGGCAGGTGGAGAGCCTTCTAGAAATGCAGCCTCTACCGGTCCCTACTTGGGCTAAGGGCTTCTGAGAACTTGCTTCTTCCCTCCTCCCACTTTACCTGGGGACCTGTGAACCTAGCTTTCCTTGCAATGGTTCATCTTAGGTGACTGAACATGGGGAGTGGTACCTCCCACAAGTACCACCCAGTGGGGTGGCTGAGGAGAAGGGTGTCATGTTCCTTCATCATAGGGAAAGGAAAGAGAGTTAACCAGAACAATTTAAGATGTATAGCCTTAAAATACACAATACTTAGGCTGCAGAGCCAGACTGGAAGGAAAGAAGAAACATGTATAAATATAACAAGAAATTCTTGGAGTTCTGAACTAGAAGGTTATCCCCCAATGCAGAAAGTTCGATCTGTTTGGGAAATTGGATTTGGTAACCTTTGGGATGTTGAAATTCCTGGATGACTTAACAGGGTGTCTAGAACGTGGGTTCCTGTGAATGATGACTTGGATCCTTGTAGCGCCTGCAGTGGGGACACGTTGCTATGGAAACCCCGAAGCTGGAAGTTCTTCCATGCCTAGGAGAGGCTGTCAATTAGATCTATGCACTTGGGGAGTCTAATGAAAACAGACACTTGTCATTTTTCCAGCAGCCATCTAACATTATATACATTTAAAATATGTCCATGGAAAGAAAAGCCTGTGGTTAAGTTTCGTTGTTTAAGAGAATTCCCTTGTGTGGGTTTGACCAGGCAGATTTTTTTTCCCCCTCTCATTTTACATTAAAGGAAAAAAGTGAGGCCCTCCAGTGCTGAGCAGAAACACAATTAGGAGAGTCACATATGGTGGTTCATTTGAGGCTATTGGAGGGGAGCCTCAGTTCTACAACCTTATCTACATCCCAGTGGGGTGGCTGGTCTGATGGGACCTCCCAATCAGATTTTCCCCTGCTCTTACTGGGTCCCAGGGCTCTTTGGTATTGTGAACTTACACTGACTGACTGATAGGTGCTTTTCTTTTAATGGGGGTAGCTCAGACAAGAAACCTTCATTAAACATCACTCTTTAATGTCAGGTGCTGAGGAATGAAGAATCATGGTTTTTGCTTAGACTGACTTGCCATCTGAGGCCAACTGCTGGGATCTGACTCTCTCTGAGAACACAAATCAATAGTCAGCACAGAAACCACAGTCAGAAGGAAAGCTGGTTCCAAGGTTGGCTATTATTATTTGTTTTCCGTTGAAAGTGTACGTGTATGTATTTGCTTATTTTTACCCAAGCATGCTATTTTGAGTTGCAGTTGACAAAAGAAACACTTATCCCTCTTATCATGGGTATCATTAATAGCAAGATAGGAATGGCTTTTTTCAAACTGGTCTGCAAAGTGAGGCCCCAGTGGCCATGAACCATGTCAGGTACATACAAAGAGCCGAAAGTGTATATTAATCGAGTCTGTCCTTGCCTCGCCCACTATATAGCCCAATGACAACTGAAAACTCAAGTCCCCACACCGAGAGTAAAGACTGGTGCCTCCTTGACTTCTGAGCTTGGGGCATCCTGCTCTTTTTACTTTCTTTTAGATGTCAGATCATAAGTAGGTCAACAGAAACCAGTGTTGTTAGTTCTCCAGTTAAGTCTGGTTTCCTAAGAATATAGCAAACTTGACTGCATTTGGTTTTGAGCAATATTTGAAAATTTCATTCTATGCTCAGGATCTGAGTGTGTGTGATAATGATCACATCTCTGCTTGTGGCAAAGAAGCTAACAGTATTGATATGGAAAGACACAGATATTACTTGGCCTCACGGATGGAATTTGGGGGGCAGTAATTATACATATCCCCAACGTAATATAATATGTGGCTCTGTATAAAGATTAGGCTAAGAAACCCTTTCTTGGTATATTTGCAGTAATGGTGGCAATTAGTACAATAAAAACAGGAACTAGCAAGCCCAATTCAGATATCTGTCCCACTGCTCTCTCTTCCAATAATCTTTAATATCAGACACTGGAGATGGGGTGGCTGGCAGCATGGTCGCCCACATCAAATACGTTGCAGTAGAAACTGTACCACAGTGTTTGGGAAATCAGACTGCACGTGGCTCTGCCATTAATTGAGTCTATAATCTTGGGAGGCCACTCACCCTGTCTGGCTCTTGGTTTCACCACCTTTATTACAAAAGAATTGATCTAATTGAGCACAAGTTTCCTTTTTTGATTCTGCAGGTTTAAAGCCTGCCAAGTAGCCTTTAGGAGCTGAGAGAATGCTTCCTTCTGGGATGGGCAGGGAAGCCTAACCTCAAGGACACATGAGGACTAGAACACTTGTCCTGCTTCCACAATGTAGCAGCAAGAGTCCAAACACACCCTCCCCATCTTAAACAGAAGGGTTGCCCAGGTAGTGCACTCACCAACACACTCTTAAATTTTCTTGCATGAAAAGAAGACAAATGCTGCCCTGTTGTGGGTATTTTAGTTAGTATTTGTAAGATCGTAAAGATGTGGCAACATGATAATAGCTTGGATTCTCTTAAATTTTGTGGTTTACTACTTGATGCAGTAGCATAAAGTCAGAACTTTGAAAAGAACAAAGGTGTGGTCATTTTCCCTATAAACGCTGTTAATGACAATCATTTTATAGAGAAAATTGCTCCTCTCTGGGTAGTGTCTCCTCTGACTACATGCTCTCTGCCAGCAGAAGGTGAAATTATAATTACAAACTTGATCTTGGCTGTGACCCCTACATTGGCCCTTTGAAGGAACTTGGATTATGTCTGAGTCTGTTATCTCTGCGAGGAGACAAGCTGTCTTCAGAATTGCTTTTGGGGCCCCAGCATGTCATTGTGAAATTGCAGTTAGTAATCTTGCCAATGTTTTTCAGATTTGGTGCAGATAAGCTTGAACACATCTGGTTCCCTGGTTTCTAATGTTATTTGGGGAATTGGATGATTTAAAGCATTTATTTTCTTTAACTCAATTCTCATCATAATCCATCAACATCACAAACTTTCATTCTCCATTTCACTTTTATATGATCCTATTAGTTGGGAGTAACCCAAGTGATATTTTTCTTTCCTATGGCCCTGTCTTCTCTTGGCCTTTGCTAGAACTCAGGGACTATAAACCTTCTCCTAAATCAGAATTCATCCGTCCTCTGACAAACAATTTTCATAACCCTGATTTTCTTCTTTGCATTTTACTAGGGATGGAATGCAGGCAGTTCATTCTGCTTCATGCAAATGACATTTACAATAATGTCCTCAAATCAGAGACCTCCAATGCCTCTCTTGGATTATTGAGGCAATCAACTGCACACCATGGTGCCTTTGTGCTGCTCCATGAAAGTGGAAGTGAGTTTGGGGATTGAGAGCATGTCAAGATCCCAGGGTCCAAGGACCACAGCTATGTTGGGACTCCAGTGGGTGACTCAGCGGAAGTGTAATCCAGGATGTGAGAGAGGCATCATTCCTGGAGGTGGGGCCAGCTTTCATTAGGTCTGCAGGTGAAAGTGACATTCCCTGTTTTCAGGTTACCAGAGGCGCTGAGTGAATTTATCCCCAGATGCCGCCCTACTTCGGGGGCATTTCTGCCTTTCCTGAATTGTTTGTATCTGGATCAGAAACCTCACTGCTCACAGGCCAAGAAAGGATTGCAAATGTACTCTTTCCATTCAAGGTCATATAAAGAATGCAGATTCCCCCATACAGCTTGCCCCCCACCCTTCTGCCATAGCAGTAGAGAGAAATACGATAATCAAAGTACCAGTTGTTCAGTTCAATTTGACAAAATGCTCATTGAGAGTCTGCTGCACTGGGATTAGTGAGATGAAGAAGTGATAAGACAGTCCGTGCTCATGAGGTGTCATAATTTGAGTGAATTGGATGGGGAACGTGCTGGACTAAGTGACATCGGCAGTGGAGAAGGGAGGGAGTTGGGGCTGATTATGGAAATGAACTAGCTCTGGAATTTTCCTCTCTAAACAGGTGCCCAGCATTGTAATACACTGCATGAAATGAGTTTTAGTTAGTAGCCGAAGGAATGCAACTCTGGGCCAGGCTAGTTCTTGAAGTTCTGGGGATGGAGAACCTTGAGCTACATGATTTATCATTGTGGACACAGCCCTTATGACTGGTCAGGGGTAGCAAGTCAGGACCCTGATTCCAGAAGCAAGGGCCAGTGTGGGTGAAGCAGGCTGTCAGAGTCTTATCCGCAGAAACCAGTTGAGGCATCACTACTTTTCCCACATTATACTTATCACCCTATTTCCGTTCATTATGTCGCTTGACTTTTGGGACACCAAACAGCTTGGTTTTCCTTCTGCCTCAGTGCTGACACTTCCTAGTCTCCCTTTCTACTTCCTCCTTCTTTTCTGACCTCTTAATGCTGGAATGCCTTGGGCTCAGGGCTCGATCTGCTCTCCACTGACATCCCCTTACCAGTCTCTTGGCACTGAATAGCACCTATATCCAAACAACTTTCAAATGTACACTTCTAGCTGAGGTCTCTGTTCTAAACTTCAGATTCGCTTACCCAGCTGTCTACCCAACATCTCCACTTGGGTCTCTCACACGCCACAGGTCCAACATGAGCTCCTTTCCACCTGTGTAGTCTCCCACATCTCAGCTGATGGTCTTCTGGTCTTCACAGGGAAAGAACACTTGAGCCATTGCGGTTCCTCTCTTTCTCTCACATATGAAATCCACTCCATCAGGAAATGCTATTGGCTCTTGACCTTCAGAACATATCCAGGGAACAATACTTTTTTCCACCTCCTCTACTATTATCCTGGGGCTCAAGCCTTCCCTAGCTCATTAACATCCTGGAGTATGCCAATAATTTTTTAACTGCTTCTTGCCCTGCCTCTCTCCTGTACAACTTTCTTATTTCTTTCTTTCTTTCTTTCTTTTTTTAAAAAGATTTTATTTATTTGACAGAGAGAGATATCACAAGTAGGTGGAGAGGCAGGCAGAGAGAAAGAGGAGGAAGCAGGCTCCTTGCTGAGCAGAGAGCCCGACATGGACTCAATCCCAGGACCCTGGGATCATGACCTGAGCCAAAAGCAGAGGCTTTAATCCACTGAGCCACCCAGGTGCCCCCATCCTGTACAACTTTCAATACAGTATCCAACATGACCCATGTAATATCTAAGCCAGATCATGTCAGTCTTTGGAAACCCTGCAAAATCTCCATTCACAGTGAAAGCCAGGGTCATATGAAGATGTACATGGTCCAGCCAGTGACTTCTCAGACCTCATCTCCTGAGGCTCTATGCAGAGTGACTCCACTCCACACCTCTGGCCCTCTGAACATCCAGACAGCCTCCTGGTCTCTAACTGGCTGCCTCCTCTGCTTTCCTCCCATTATCTGCATTCTTTCCTTTCTCACCTCCATTTAGTCTTTATTCAGTTGTCACCTTCTCAATATGGTCTGCTTAAATCACCCCATTTTATTTTGTTTTATCATTTTTAAAGATTTTATTTATTTGAGAGAGAGCATGCATGCAAGGGGCAGAGGGTGAGGAAGAAGCAGACTCCCTACTGAGGGACCTCAATCTCAGGACCCTGGGATCATGAGCTGAGCTAAAGGCAAATGCTTAACCAATTGAGCCACCCAGGTGCTCCAAGTCACCCTATTTTAATTCGAAATGTGCACCATCCTCCCCACCACCATCCTTTGGCAAGAATTTTTTTCTTTTAATGATAGAAATTACCGTCTTTCAATTTACTATGGTTTCAGTTATTGACTATGTTTGCTGTTTCTGTTCCCTGGACCATCTTTTCCATACACATGATAGAACGCAAGGTCCCTGCAGGTGGGATTTTTATTTGCTTTGTTCCCTGCTATATCACAGGTATGTTGAAAAGTGTCTGGGAAGTGGTGGACACTCAGTAAGTTTGTTCAATGACTGAATCCAACAATTCCATGCATTCTCTACATCACTTTCAAATACTAGAAGGTTCAGAGTTTTAATTTGAAAGGGAATGGTCAGTGCATTCCTAACCCACTTGTTTTTTTTTAAAATATTTTATTTATTTATTCATTGGACAGACAGAGAACACAAGTAGGCAGAGAAGCAGGCAGAGAGAGGAGGAAGCAGGCTGAGCAGAGAGTACAATATGGGGCTCGATCCCAGGACCCTGGGATCATGACCCGAGCCGAAGGCAGAGGCTTTAACCCACTGAGCCACCCAGGCGCTCCCCACTTGTTGGTTTTGCTCAGCTCTGTCACAATCTACTGCAGAACTTAGATATAATTTTAAAATGGCATCATCATTTTTCCCCCCTTTGAGAAAAAAGAGATACTCAGATGTCTAGGGGAGAGTCTGCCTCCTGGTGATCAAGCTGCTTGCACTGTACTTTGGTCTTCTTAGGATTTCCTGGGTGTATCATTCTCCACATTAACCATCAGCTATCACAGCATTGACACGCTAGGTTCAGGGTATTTGAGATAACTGACTCTATCATCGAGATATGCCAGTTGACTAAGCCACCTGGAGTCATAGCAGCCGTCTTTGCTGGTATTATCAGTGCCGCAAAAGCATTGCTTTTATCACACCTTTCATTTTGAAGACTCATGTGTGCGTCTCTATCCTTGGAAAAGAGAATCATGTCCTTTGTCCATTTCTTCTTGTAGAATATTAAACAGGAATGTACTTCTGGGTTGAAATCATCAAATCCATATTTTCTTTAACACAGAATCCAGGTCAGGAAATAATATTAACCTCAGCCCATCTCTAAGAATTTAGCAAATTGAGGATTGGTGTTCAGTACAAATTCTTGCACCATGTGATTAACACCTAGGGGGTGCTCCAACAGGGACTTCAGACCTAGAAAGCTTCCCAGTAAATTTAGATTTTGATGCCGTCACATGCCTTTAATAATTTCTTAACCCTTTGGCAAGAGGAAGATGCTTGATTCTGATAGCTATCCTCTACGGCAGACACTGCTCTATCTCCTTTTGCCCTTCTGGAGTAAAGAGAGACAGGAAAAATGCTTTGGTGATGCCTCTACCCAATGAATGAAAGGGGAGGTAAAAAAAAGCACGCCACCCTGTTGAACTCACATTCTGCTTTTCCTGCAAAAACGTTCCTGTGATTCCTAGCAGTTTTTGCAAGGATTGAAGGATAAAGATTGCATTGTAGATGTAATAGTCTTAATTAGTAAAATTGACAAGAAAATACTTATCTCTTTACATTGAATGACAGAAAAACACAACTCAGGGAATTTGTCACTTATGATTGAATAGAATCACATTTTAGTTTTCTAGTTTTATCTCAAACTGATTAGTTCATGGGCAGGTTTTTGTTTAGTTTCCTGGATCATGAATATTCTGAATTCTTAGCTTTTCTTATCAGCAAAGAAAAGCAATTTATAACATGGGGTCTGAACAAACAAAGGACTTTAGACTCTACAATTTTCCTCCTATAGAAGCTAATTCTCTGCTTAGAAAGCAAACTCATTATTTTTTATTCCATATTTTTCTTGATCAAAGGGAGGATGTTTTATTATTTCATTTCCTTATTTTTTATTATGTCCTAATTTTTTTAAGAAAAAGAAACCTTGCATTTTAAAATTCCATAATAGTAATTGTAAGACACTTTTTCTACCCATATGCATCTCCTAAAATAATCATGTACACAACTACCTCTTCTAAAAGAACACAAGTATTTGTCTGTCATTCTTCCATTATGAATAGTACACATATGCCAAGAACCGATGCATCCTTTGCAAGTTAGCAGTTTCATCTAACAGTAAGGATGCACATGTCCTGTCATGTGGTGGTATTTGCTGTTAACAATTGACCAAAAGCTTGTTCCGATTCTCTGTGTGCACAATGCATTTGCCATTAAATCTACATTAACCATGAGAGTCTTATCCATAAATAGTATAGTTTGTACCTTTTGTTCCTTATATGGAATATGACTTTGAAAAATGCCTCTTTTCTTTTGGTTTCTTCTATGACTTAAGTGGCTAAATTAATTTGGGGATACTCCCTATTATTATTGCTCTTTTTTTCCATAGAAGACACTGAGCTTTTGAAAATGAACCCAGTGAACGAGTGGCTTCATATTACCGCCAGCTGAGGTTTGCTCCTAGCAGCAGCGTGGTTTCTCTGAGTCCCTGGGGAGCTGGAAGAAGGCGAGGAGAGAGGACAGCTGGCACTGCTTCCTCTTTTCCTCACCTTGATGAGCATGTGACCTTATAATTAATTGCAAGCCTTGCTTAATTTGATTCAGCAATGAGGAGAGAGTAAATATATTTGTAGAAAGGTAAATATTTCCTTCAAGAAAAGGGAAAAGTTTCTCAGTGTGTTTGTTTGAAATGACAATGTAAGGCCAAATTATTAAGGAGGCTCCTTGGAGCCTCTTTGCCTCTCACCCACTTTCTCTGCCTTCTTCTCACCACTCAATCCACCCCCTCTCCCCAGCCCTAAATCCTGCAAATGGCTCCCTGTTGCCACTCAATTAAGTCCTTGAAAGAGAAAGAAAGGAAAACTGACAAAAATGAGAATTAAAATGAGAATTGTCTTCCTTGTACTTCTCGCTGGGCCCTCCCTGACTTGTAAGTGTCACCGGTCACTGGAGACATAGGCCAACACCAAGAGAAGAGTCCATCATGAGAGGCTATGCCTGTTTCTGTCCGGGGCTGCTTTTGTGCTTCAGCTAAGGTCCATATCCTTTGCCAAAAATCTTAGAAATTTGTATAGGTGTGTGGGTGTATGTATGGGTGTGCTCTCTTCCCACACATCTATAACCTATTTTGTATGGAATAACGCACTAAGAACTTTGCTCCTAATTGATCAACTAGGAGTTGATAAAGTTATTGGTTCAATCAGTTCAGATTTCAGATATTAATCCTTGTATTTTCTAGCCATATTTTATTTTTTAGGTCCTTATGGTAAATCACCATAGGAGCAAATTCACTTGTACCAGCACATAGAGTTATATCCCCACTGAAGCTCCCCTTTTATTTATATTTAGAACATTAGTATGAATGGCATTACATTTTCAAACCTTTTAATGGTTTTATTGAGGTAATTTTATTTATAGTAAACTGAATATATGTAGAACATATAATTTTACAGGTTGTGTAGATGTACATATCTGTGAAACCATCAATGAAACATTTTACAATCAAGATAGTGAACATATCTGTCACCCTGAAAAGCTATCATGTACTTATTGGTAATTCCCCCTTCTGGCTTTCCAACTCCCCACCCCCAGGTAACCACTGATTTGCTTTCTGTTATTGTCCATTAGTTTGCATTTTCCAGAATTTAAATATAAATAGAATCATATAGGATGTGCTCTCTTTTGGTCTGGCTTCTTTCACTCATAATTATTTTAAAATCATCTCTGGTGTATGTATTCATTTCTTCCCTATTTTTATGGTTCAGCAGTATTCTATCATATGGACATACACCAATTTCTTTATCCTGTCAGTGGATGTTTGTACTCTTTCCAGTTACTGGCTACAACAAGCAAAGCGATTGATACCACTAATTTCTAAGACTTTATATGGGCAAATGCCTTAATTTCTCCTGGTCAAATACCTGGGAATTGAATGGCTTGATCATATGGTAGATGTGTCTTTAACTCATGAAACTGCCAATCCGTTTTATAGACTGTTGGTTTGCATTCCTTACCAGTAATGAGTGAGAGGTCCAGTTTTTCCATATTCTTGACAACAGTTTTCATGGTCAGTCTTTTAATTTTTGAGTTTCTAATAGGTGTATAGTGGGATCTTCTTGTGGTTTTAATTTGTATTTCCTTAATGACTAATGATGTTGGGATAATGACTATTGACTAATGTGTATGCGTTTATTTGCCATCATATTTTGTTGGGTGAGATATCCTCTCAAATGTTTGGCCCATTTTTTTGATTACTTCCTTTTTTATTGGTTATTTTTATATTCTGGATGTAGTCTCATTGATTTTGCTCTTTGTTCTGTTACCTATTTCATTGGTTTCAATTGAATTTTTATTATTTCTTTTCTTTTATTTACTTTGCTTTTAATATGTTTTTCTTTTTCTAATTGTTAAGATAGAACCTGTGGTCATTGAATTGAGAACTTTTTTATTTTTAAAATTTCTCTCCTTATTGATATAAACTTCCCCTTTAGTATTGACTTACTTGCATCCCAGAACTTTTGATATGTTGTGTTTTTATATTTATTTTGTTCAAAATACTAATTTTTCATTTTGATTTCTTCTTTGACCCCTGAATTACTTAGAAGCATGATTCAGAGAGAGAATTCAATGTAAATGGAGAAATAAGTACCCACAGTAAATCTTGCAGTGGAGGGCATGTCAGCGTGGGCAGGGAGAGACTGAGCAGAAAGAGTGGAGTGCAGTGGATCCCAGCAGTGGGAGGGGCTCTGATAAAATTGCTTCCAGAAAGAGGGTTTTACCATAAGTAGGAATATACAAGAACAGGTCTGAGTCTTCATAAGTCAGAATGCTGGTCACTGAAGAAGTGAAACAGATTTGAGCAGCAGTGCTGGGAAGGCTCAATTTTTGCAGGTCCCTTGAAAGGGATAGGTCTCCCTGGGTGCCTAGGTGGTAAAGATGAAGAAGGAGGAAAATAAAGAAATTAAACCATGCTCCACAAATGAAAGAAGATCAATGAATCAGAAAATACTCTAACCTCGTAATATCCAATCCCCAAAGAAATTGTATTCTCTGTACCAAGAGAGGGATGGATGCTCTTAAACTAAGGAGCCCAGTAGACTCTGAAAGTTTTAACTCCCTACACAGAAGGTCAATTACTGCCCTAGAAAAAGAGAACATATTTTATTTATTTTTTTATTTAAAAAAATTTGAGGATTTTATTTATTTATTTGAGACAGAGCAAGCGAGTGAGAGAGTGAGCACAAGTGGCTGAGGGAGAGGGAGAAGCAGGCACTGAGCAGGGAGCCTGATGTGAGGCTTGATCCCAGGACCTTGGGATCATGACCTGAGCTCTGGGATCATGACCTGAGCTGAAGGTAGAGGCTTAACTAACTGAGACAATCAGGTGCCCTCCCCCTCAAACAGAAGACATTTTATTTTATTTTTTAATTTTTATTTATTTATTTATTTTGTATTTGTTTATTTGACAGAGAGAGAGCGAGAGATCACAAGTAGGCAGAGAGGCAGGCAGAGAGAGGAGGAAGCTCGAGCCCAGGACCCCAGGTTCATGACCTGAGCTTAAGGCAGACTTAACCCACTGAGCTACCCAGGTGCCCCAACAGAAGACATTTTAAAATGAAAGAAAAGGAAAAGCAACATTCATACAAAACAACTTAAAAAGCCCAGAAAGTCTGAATGCATATTATGAAGCTAATGAAAACATTTCCCTACAATGACAATGAAACAGCAGAATGGTAACACCATGCTCTGACAGGAATTAAATAGTATAAAAGGCTTTCAGATATGAAAGAACACTTTGATTCACAATTAAAAACTTTGAGTTATTATGGACATTGGGGAGGGTATGTGCTTTGGTGAGTGCTGTGAAGTGTGTAAACCTGGCAATTCACAGTCCTGTACCCCTGGGGATAAAAATAAAAATATATGTTTATAAAAAAATTAAAAAAATTAAAAAAAAACTGAGTTAAAATTAAAAAGCCATAAGAGAAGTGAACTAAAACAATTTAAAAACAAAAACAAAAATGAAATAACAGGATACCTGGGTGGCTCAGTTAAGCATCTGCCTTCAGCTCAGGTCATGATGCCAGGGTCCTGGGATCGAATCCTACATGGGGCTCCTTGTTCAGCCAGGAGTCTGCTTCTTCTTCTGCCTGCTCCCCTATGTGCGTGCTTTCTCTCTCTTTCTATGGCAAATAAATAAAATCTTTTAGAAAATGAAAAGACAATTGATTCAATCTGGAAATTATTTCAAGAAAAAGGATGAGTAATCCAAGAAATAAAAACAGAATTATACATCCCCGAAGGATAATGTAGTGAGAAAAAAAAAAAAAAAAGAACTAAATACAATTTAGAAAGAGTTTAGAACAATAAGGAAACCGTTTCAAAAGCCAGGCAAAAAGGATTAAAAGAACCCAGTACTGGAATCTCTGAGGAAGAAATTTCATTATTGGGATGAAACTATTACTTAAAATTATAATCTAAAAAAATCTATAAATTAAAAAAAGCTCTTCATATACCAAATATTACACTGTACGCTTGGAAAGTTGATCGGTAATCATCAGCTCTGGGGCTTATCGTGGTGAAAGTTAAACTTTAAAGATAAAGAAAAAAACAACAAAAACAACAAAACTCTGGGCCTCCAGGCAAAAAAGATCATATAACTGATGAAGGAAAGAGAATCAGAGTGACATCAAATTTCTTTCCAGCAACCCATGAAGTAGGAACAAAGAGGAACATCATTTTCAAGAAATGCAATGAGAGATAAGAGATAGCCAAGGACTTTATGTCCAGACAGACGGTTCTCAAAGTACCAGAGCTATACACAACAATTTTAAATATTCAGAAACTCAGGGAATACTCCTTTAGAGCCCTTCCTAAAGAATCTGAGAGAAGAACTTCACTCCTACCAGGAGGAACTGGGGAACTTTGGCAAAAGGTTAGTGATGGCCAAGACCCCTGAGCTGCTTTACTTCCCCCTACCCTGAGCAAGGTCAGAGTTCCACCCTGCCTACCCTCTATACTGGCCTGACGTTTTCAGAAATGCAGCCTAAAAGGGCAGACCTGAGATCAGCCTGGCAGAGCTGTTTTCTATGTGAGTGCCGCCTGCATGTCAGTTGCTAAAACAAAACAAAACAAAACTAAACTAAACAACCAAAAAACAATCTGAAGATATGTTGCTCATTTAAATAGGAGCATGTGGTCTCCGTGGATTTCTTCCCCAGCTGTGATTGCTTGAGATGATAGACAACAGAATGACAGAAATGAAAGGCAGAAAAGGGCAGGAGGCTGTAGTTTGTCCATGAGAATTTGAGGAGGAAAATTAATGAATTTGAGTCATACAGATGAGAGCAGCCTGTCATACATAGAGGAAACAAGAAAGAAGGTGAGCAGTACTAGTTGTTTCCAGCATTCTTCCCTTGGGTAATTGGATGCCCCTGTTGGTTGGTGGAGAGAGTGCCTGTGCACTTCCATATTATGTTAAATTTTCAGGGAGGGGGTTGTGTTTGAGTTTCATAAACTTTCTCAGTGCACATAGCATCCTTGCTGCGATTAGTAGGATGTGGGGATCCTCAAATGGTTTTAAGGGCTTCCTTCCTCTGTTTACATGCCCTGTGATAGGGACCCTGCTGTTCCAAGTGAGCCTAGCATTGGCAGTATTGACATTACTAAAGAACTTGTTAGAAATGCAGAAACTGTCTGATTTCTAAAATGTGTCTCCAACTTGTGTACAGGTAAAAATTATCTGGAGATATTGTTAAAAGCTGATTTGAGTTCAGAAGTCTTGGGTAGGGCCTGAGATTGAACATTTTTAACATTTTCTCAAGTGATTTCAGTGCTTCTGGTCCTTGCACCAGATCGCCTCTGCTCAGTTCTCTTCTGCAAAGTGTTTGTTGCAGGAAACCTTTCTGACATTCCCTGGCAAATGAAGGTCCTGTGTTTCCCTATAAATATCTAAAGGGAGCAGCAAGGCATCCTAAGTGGAGAGAATCACCCGCTAACTTCCCGAGGACCCAGGACTAGGTTTTGTCTACGGTATTTATTCTTAGGCTAAATTTCCTTTTTCTCCTCTTCTCGGGAAATTGCAGAGTCATGAGTCCTGCTTATCTGTACCTATCTTAAAGATGTCTATGATCTCTTGCCTATTGCATAGATTCATGAAAGGACTGGCTTTTAATGAATAGGTGAATTCATTTTGCAAGTCATCAGTAAGAATAAAATATAGTGAAATCCAACAAACAAACAAAAAAAGAGCTACTTGATCTTGATTGTTCATTATAATCACATGAGGTCTTTAAACAATGCAGTTTCCTAGGCCTTATGAGAAGAAAGAGATTGATTCAATTAGAATGAGGGCAGGCAACAAGTATCTGCATTTTTATAAACCTCATGGGTGATAATAATGCAACCAGTTTGGGAAGACTGCTTTATGTAAACAATTACCCTAGATTTGTATAACCTGGTGGTACAAGGTCAAACACACAAAAAATAGTGAAGGATAATTATAATAGTAAGCATTCAAATAACCTAATTAACAAGCTTGGTCTAATGGAAAAGTATAAAACTGTGCACTCAGTAACTGGAAAATATGTATTTTTTTTCAAATACAATGTAATAATTATCAAAATTGTCCCTATTACTCAAGCTCAACAAATGTGAAAGAATGATTAGTGAACAGATCATATTTTCCATCAACAATGCAATTATAATAGGTTTCAATAGCATTTTTTTCTTTTACTGAAAAAGCCCTACATGTTCAGAAATTGAAAACATACTCTTCTAAATACCACTTAGGTCAAAGATAAAATCATAATGAATACTATAAAATGCTTAGAATGGAAAAATAACAAAACCACTTAATATTGAAATTTGTGGGATGCAGAGGAGTGGTATTTCAAGCTCATGTTAGGAAAGGGGGCACTGAAAAACCTATAAACTAAGAATCCAACTTAAGAAATTTGAAAGCAAATAAACTAAAGTCATAAAATAACAGAAAAAAAGGAATGTAATTCAAAGTTGTTTCTTTGATATCACTTGAAAAATACTCAGAAAGGTTGACTGAAGAGAAAAGGGGAAAAGTAATATTAACAATGAAAAGAGAGCATGCACAAATGTGCACAGAGATTAAAAATTTTAAGTTTTACACAAGTGGGACTTGTCTATAAAATTGAAAATTGAAATAAAACTACCAGAAAGTGTAATTTATCGAAACTGAACCAAGAAGAAATAAAAACCAACACAATTAAACCAGAGGCTAAAAAAATCTCCCCACTTAAAAAACAAAAGCAGCAACAACAAAAGACCAAGATATTTTTTTACATTTGAATTATGACAAACACTCAAGTAACAGGACAATTCTAATTATATACAAATTCTACTGGATAATATAATCTCATTTTCTAAGAAAAATAACAAAACCATATGATAGTACAAGAAAGAAAATTACAGACCTATCTCACTCATGAATATAAATGCAGAATCTTAAATTATTTGTTAAATGAATCTAGAGTATACAAAAAAAAGATAACATATCATGTCTGATATGAATTGTCCAATGAAAACATTGATGACCTAACATCAGATCATTATTACTATATTTCACCACATTAAAGAACTAAAGGGAAAAAAGCACATTAATAGAGAATCTATCCATAATGCTCACATGCATTTAGTAAAAAAATCTAGAAAAATCAAGAGTAATAGTTATAGAATCTTTCTGAATCCAGAAAAGTGTACTGTCAATCACTTATTACATTTAATATATTCAATGGTGAAAGTCTAGAGCCATTCTCTTTAAAATCAGAAGTAATTTAAGTAGCTTCAGTCTTATTGCAGAGTCCTAGCCAATGCAGTTAGAAAAGAAAAATTTTAAAAGTAGAAAAACACTATTGCTATTTACATTGCTATGAATGTAAATATAGTTAACTCTAAATATTCTAAAGGCAAATATTTATAACTAATGAGAATGAGTTGAAATTTAGTACCATTAAATTTTACACCCTACAATAAATTGTATTTCTGTATACCAGCAACAAAGAAGAGAAAATGTCATTATTTTTAAAGTTGAATTTAATAAGAGCAACCAAAAATGTAATGGATCAAGGAATCCATTGAGCAAACGGGTAAATAAGACTTCTATTGAGCAAATTATAAGATTTTATTGTATTAAAGAAAATTAAAATTGATGGAGAGATATACTAAGCTCATTGTAAGGGAGTCAATAATTTTAAAATGCCAATTCCCCATCCACCCCAAAAGAACCCCTTTAATTTGAATAATAATCCTAGTAAGATTTTTTTGAACCAAATAAGCTGATTACTAAACATAATAAGAGAAGATGTCGAGTAGAGTCAAAAGACACTTCAACAGGAAGAAGACAGGAAGAAAAAGCTGATGGAAAATTCCCTATTGGATGTCATAAGTTGTTACAAAGCTATTAAGTATTAACTGGTTAAGAAATGATAAGCAAAATAAGAGAAGAGGACTCAGATTCTAGAAATCAGAAAAACAAAAAACAAAAAACAGACTTGAATTGTGATAGAAGGAATTAGATTTATATATAGTTCACAAAAATCAATTCTAGGTGGATTAAATACTTTCATTAGAAAGGAAATACTTAAAAAATTCTTGTAAGAAAATATTTATATGACTCTGAGATAGGGAAGGATTTCTTTTCTTTTTTTTAAAGATTTTATTTATTTATTTGACAGAGAGAGATTACAAGCAGGCAGAGAGGCTGGTAGAGAGAGAGGAGGAGGAAGCAGGCTCCCTGTTAAACAGAGTCCGATGCGGGACTGGATCCCTGGACCCTGAGATCATGACCTAAGCCGAAGGCAGCCAGTTTAACCCACTGAGCCACCTAGGTGCCCCAGGGAAGGATTTCTTAATCAAGACACAAAAAACACAAACTATAAACCTAATTAATGTGACTATGATAGGATTAAGAACCCTGCTTATCAGACCATAAAGAGAGAAAAAAAGACAAATTATAAACATGATTATTTATATGGAAAACCCAAAAGACTCCACCCCCAAACTACTAGAACTCATACAGCAATTCAGCAATGTGGCAGGATACAAAGCCAATGTACAGAAATCAGTGGCTTTCTTATACACTAACAATGAAAATACAGAAAGGGAAATTAGAGAATTGATTCCATTTACTATAGACCAAGAACCATAAGATACCTGGGAATAAACCTAACAAAAGAGGTAAAGGATCTATACTCGAGGAACTACAGAACACTCATGAAAGAAATTGAAGAAGACACAAAAAGATGGAAGATCATTCCATGCTCTTGGATCAGAAGAATAAACATTGTTAAAATGTCTATACTGCCTAGAGCAATCTATACTTTTAATGCCATTCCGATCAAAATTCCACCGGTATTCTTCAAAGAGCTGGAGCAAATAATCCTAAAATTTGTATGGAATCAGAAGAGACCCCGAATCACTAAGGAAATGTTGAAAAACAAAAATAAAGCTGGGGGCATAACGTTACCTGATTTCAAGCTTTATTACAAAGCTGTGATCACCAAGACAGCATGGTACTGGCATAAAAACAGACAGAGTAGAGAGCCCAGATATGGACCCTCAACTCTATGGTCAAATAATCTTCGACAAAACAGGAAAAAATATACAGTGGAAAAAAGACAGTCTCTTCAATAAATGGTGCTGGGAAAACTGGACAGCTATATGTAGAAGAATGAAACTTGACCATTCTCTTACACTGTACACAAAGATAAACTCAAAATGGATAAAAGACCTCAACATGAGACAGGAATCCATCAGAATCCTAGAGGAGAACATAGGCAGTAATCTCTTCGATATCAGCCACAGCAACTTCTTTCAAGATATGTTTCCAAAGGCAAAGGAAACAAAAGAGAAAATAAACTTTTGGGACTTCATCAAAATCAAAAGCTTCTGCACAGCAAAGGAAACAGTCAAAAAAAAAAAAAAAAAACCAAAAACAAAAAACAAAGAGGCAACCCACGGAATGGGAGAAGATATTTGCAAATGACAGTACAGACAAAAGGTTAATATCCAGGATCTACAATGAACTCCTCAAACTCAACACACACAAAACAGGCAAACATATCAAAAAATGGGCAGAAGATATGAACAGACACTTCTCCAATCAAGACATACAATGGCTATCAGACACATGAAAAAATGTTCATCACTAGCCCTCAGAGAGATTCAAATTAAAACCACATTGAAATATCACCTTAGACCAGTTAGAATGGCCAAAATTAACAAAACAGGAAACAACATGTGTTGGAGAGGATTTGGAGAAAGGGGAACCGTTTTCCACTGTTGGTGGGAATGCAAGTTGGTGCAGCCTCTTTGGGGAACAGTGTGGAGATTCCTCAAGAAATTAAAAATAGAACTTCCCTATGACCCTGCAATTGCACTCCTGGGTATTTACCCCAAAGATACAGATGTCATGAAAAGAAGGGCCATCTGTACCCCAATGTTTATAGCAGCAATGGCCACGGTCACCAAACTGGAAAGAACCAAGATGCCCTTCAACGGACGAATGGATAAGGAAGATGTGGTCCATATACACTATGGAGTATTATGCCTCCATCAGAAAGGATGAATACCCAACTTCTGTAGCAACATGGACTGGACTGGAAGAGATTATGCTGAGTGAAATAAGTCAAGCAGAGAGAGTCAACTATCATATGGTTTCCCTTATTTGTGGAGCATAACAAATATCATGGAGGACAAGGGGTCTTAGAGAGGAGAAAGGAGTTGGGGTAATTTGGAAGGGGAGGTGAATCATGAGAGACTATGGACTCTGAAAAACACCTGAGGGGTTCGAAGTAGTGGGGGTATAGGAAGTTGGGGTACCAGGTGGGCACAGATTGCATGGAGCGCTGAGTGTGGTAAAAAAATAATGAATACTGTTTTTCTGAAAATAAATAAATTAATTTAATTAAAAAAAACTATGAGAAATGACTTTTTTTTTTTAAATTTTTTATTTTTTATAAACATATATTTTTATCCCCAGGGGTACAGGTCTGTGAATCAAAATGACTTTTTAATTATTTTTTTTAGAGAAAGAGAGAGAGTGTATGCAAGTGGGAGAGGGACGAGAGGTGGGGGCGTGGGCAGAGGGAGAGAGAGAATCCCAAGCCGGCTCCACGCCTAACACAGAGCCCAGTGTGGGGCTTGATCTCACCACTCTGAGCTCATGACTTGAGCCAAAAATCAAGAGTCTGATGTTTAACCAACTACGCATGTAGGTACCCCATGAAATTACTTTTCCTAGATATAACTAACAACTTATTGGTATCCAGAATATATAAATAACTCTCCAAATAACAGAATATACAAAGATGCAAATAACTCAGAAAGAATTAGATCCATAAAGTACAACCGTGAACAAAAGATACAAATAGTCATATTACAGAAGAGGAAATGCAGTGGTAATAAACATATGAAGGAATACCCAAACTCTTCAGTATCAAGGAAATACATGTTAAATACAATATCAGATAACAATGTCCATCTCTCTGAATGGCAGAAGTTAATAAATTTGATGTCAAGTAATGCAAAAAATTTCTAAGAATGTGGGGTAAGGCTAATTTTTATAAACCATTGGAGGAAGTTTGATTTCATAGAATTACTTTGGCAAACAATTTGGCATTGGGTAGCAAAGCTGAAAACAAACATTTTCCTATGCCCTGGACATTCTCTACAACACTGGGACATCCTTGTGCACGTGGAAAAGAAGTCATGAACAATAATGCTATATAGTTGTATTATTTGTAGTATCAGAAAGCTGTAAATAAATGGCCATTGAGAGGAAAATGGCAAAAAATAGTGTTATAATTATACAAAGAAATATTATACTATAAAATACATCAGTGAGAATTAAATGTATTACATAGATGGAGCTCCAAAAAAAGGAAGAGAAAAAAAGTTTAACAACTTATTTTGAATAACACTTTTGTAAATTAAAAAATTAAATAAGGGCAAAAAACAGTGGGGTAACTTTGTATGTATGAGAGCTATTTGGAAAAGCAAAGGAATAATAAATTTAAAAAATTCAGGAATAGAGTTACCTTTAGGTGGGAGAGAGAAGGCTATAAGTGCAGATTTTCACACAGAAAACTTCAATAACACAGAACATTCTAGAACAGGTGGTGACTTTGTGGGTATTTATGTTTATATCTTACATTATTTAAATGTATCAAATATTTGAATAATGAAATCTTTGAAATGAATGACTCAGTCAAATTCGTTTTAAGTATTGAAAAGAAAAAAAATTAAACAAATAGCTATTCCAAAGCTAAGGCAAAACTTCGTGTTATCCCAATTCTTAAGGCAGCTAGAGTAAGTCAGTGTCATGTTCTTGGTCCTCACCTAGAAAATGAGCCCATTAAACACTGTAGTGAAGGCCTTCAACAAACCACAGTTAAATCCAAATGATTTTTTTCCCTCTTTTTCCACCTCTGAGCCAGGTATCTCCTTCCTAATTACTTTAATTTCTTGAGACTATGTCTTATTTTGGCTTCTAAGCCACACTCCCCTATTTCTTGTTTCCTTACCTCTTCAGGGCACTTTGCTGGCTCTCTTTCTCAATCCTAGAAAGCAGAACCCATACTAGGCATTTCTGTGAAGAGAATTTAATACAGAAAACTGGCCGCATGAGGGTGAGAGTGCAGCAAAAGGATGAGAGAGGACAGAAGCTGTACCTGCAGGAAGGGCAGGGAGACAGAGGGAGAGGCTGGGGTTACCAGAACTAGAATATCAGAGAAGCCTCCAGCAGAGCTGGGGCAGAAGCGTTGGGGCAGTTCCCATCTGGACAGTGATAACACTTACAGAGCTCTGGGAAGAGCTGAGACAGAGCTGGGCTCAGACAGGGGTGTAGAGGCCGGGCGGAGAGGGAATGCTGCGGTTTACAGCATGACCCTGCAGAGAGGACCAGCTTCTCTGGAGTCTGGAACCATCTGCGGCTGTCTAGGGGGAAGGGCTGTGGGGAGTCAACACTGATAAAATCAGCAAGTACACAGGGAACAAGAGGGAATAAGACTGTCTGCTTTCTTCAGCTTTTGGGTTTCCTTCCAGTGTCTCCTACTGGCAGACCCGACAGGGAAGCCAGCCTGCAAAGAAGGAATTTTGTTTTCAGGGTTCTAGTGCCAGCATCACAGAGCAAAGTATCAGACGGTAGATTTGAATCCGTGAAGACCTAGCTTGTGACTCTTACTCCTTCCATGTCTTTAGACTTTAGAGAGAAACTCAGAGTTCAGTAGTTGGCTTGTTTCCTCAACCTGCTTCCATTCCTTCTTAATGCAGTCTTTTTTTTTTTAGATTTTATTTATTTATTTATTTGACAGAGAGAGATCACAAGTAGGTAGAGAGGCAGGCAGAGAGCGAGAGGGAAGCAGGCTCCCCACTGAGCAGAGAGCCCGATGTGGGACTCGATCCCAGGACCCTGAGATCATGACCTGAGCCGAAGGCAGCGGCTTAACCCACTGAGCCACCCAGGCGCCCCTTCTTAATGCAGTCTTATCTGGTCTCATGTTTTCTATATCAGGTAAAATCACAGGACTCCAGCTTCCCCTTGAACTCCAGACTTGTATATATCCACGTGCATGTTTGATGACTTTAATTGAATGCCCCCAATGCAATTGCAAACTCAATGCAGGCAACAAGGAATTCTTACAGCTCCAGACTTGGTTCCCTCCAGCCTTCCCCTTCTCATTGTCACCACCACCCATCAGTCATTCAAACAAGAAAGCCAGGTATCATTCTGGGTTTCTGCCTCCATGTCATCCCTTTCTCCATACCCAGCCCAACAAAATTCTTGAGGTTTAACCTCCAACATGTACTCAGACTCTTCACCTTCCCCCAGCAAACATGGGCTCAGCTGTGATGCAAATTGCTCTGCACGTGGACCGTGGCAGTAGCTTTCCAGGAGCTCTTCCTCCTTGGGTTTTTCATCCCTTTCAACTCAATCCTCACACAGGAGCCTCAGTGAGCTTTAAAAATTATAAATGATAGCATGTTACTTCCTCATGTGAAATCTGTTGGATTTCCATTAACAGAACCAAAAAGACCACTAAAAGCCCATGTGATTTGAACTCCACTTCTCTGTCCTTTCTGAGTCCTGTTCTCCTTTTAGCTTGCTGTGTTCTCTCTCCACTGGGCTGATATGCTCTCTCTAACAGTGGACCATGCATGGCTGACCCTGACCATCCATCAGATGTTAGCATAAGCATCACTTCTATGCAGAGGTCTTTCCTTATATCTGTGTCAAGTAGCCACCTTGCCTTCTAGTTACTGTCTATTGTGATATCCTGTTTATAGCCTTATACTTGCATTTGAAGTATGTAATGCAAGTAATACTTGCAAATGCAAGCAATACTTGCAAGTAATACTTGCATTTGAAATGTTTTTGACTAGTTCAATAGCTAAATTCTGACTTCTGTTTGGGAGGGGACTGTGTCTTTCAACCACTGTATCTTGATGGTGTATAACACTGTCCAGCATGTAGTAGGTGTTCAATAAATTTATTTATTAAACTATTTTATTATTAATTATTTTATTAAAAATAATATCTTTTATTCAAACTATGAGAAGAGTCCAGCTTTCAACCATGCCCATTCTCCTTGTACAGGGTGACCTTGGTAAGACGTTGACCAAGATGAGCTGGAGATCTCATGATAATATGGCAACATGTTCAATTTTTTCAAGGTGAAAGTGGCATAAAGTCTCTCTTATGTCTAGAAAGTGGCTTAGAAAGATTTGTTCTGTAATTAGTGCATCCAAGGACATCACCTCCTACCCAACTGTTTGTAGCTTCCAACTCCTGCTGGCCACACTCTAGCCAGACCTGCTGATGAGAACCAGCTCACCAAAGCCAGGATGCCCCCCTGCCTCTGAACAGAGTTCATGGTCTCCATTTGATTAAGAGGCCACACTGACCTTGCTGCTGAGGGTCCCCTTGACACTGATGATTCACATTCCTGCGCAATGATGGCCTACCACATGGTTCAGCAGAAAAACCCTGGGTCCAACCAATTCAGGGTTAATTCCAGTTTTCCCTCCTCACTTACTTGGCATCTCTGAGTTCCAGTTTCTTCGTTTGTAGTGTGCCAATAGTAATATTTATGTCAAGTTTGTGAAGATTAAAAGAAATAAAATGTGCAAAGTATCTAAAAAAATATCTGGCACAAAATAGAAGTTGCTAGGAATTATGTAAAACTATTCTCTCAGTGTTTGGAGTCTAGGACTACTCTGTGAGTCCTGGCTTACGTCTTTTGCTTCTCTTTGTATTCACGGCAAAGGAGCAGCTGTCCTTTCCAGGGCTAACGAGCTTATCTTTGCTCCCCATGATCCTCTCTTGGTCCACGTCTACCCTGCTCTTGACCAGGGAGGCTGCACTGGCTGCACCATGACCCCTGGTCCTTGAGCTGGGCCTACATGGAGCACTGGCAAGAGTGAGGAGAGACCCATATTTCCCAGCTCCCTCCTTGCATGGCAGGACCTGCCTCTAGCCCCAAGGCTCAGCCTTACCACTGGGCCTTCAGCATGGTGTACTCTCCGTCTCTGGGTTGCTGTGCCTGTTCCTTCCCCTGGTTCCTACAGACCTAAAGGGAGTACCTCTACTAACTCAAGATTCTGTTTCCCTCAGTCATTCCCTACATGCTGCACACACCCTTGTCAGTAGACCCTTTATTAAGCACTGTGCAGATTTTTCTGATTTGGGCAGGACATATATTTCTGCCAGAATAGGGCCGATAACATCACTCTTAATAGCCAATAGTGTGGTTTCAGACCCAAGTCCATGTTCTGTCTGGTCCAAACATGCGTGAGCATGTGTATACCCATGAGTCATGTGCTGGCTTTGGCCATTTCCCCCTTGAGAGAACCACTGAGATCTCGATTCCACGGAATTCTTCACTCCACCTAAGTTCATGTGGTCTACTGTAGCCACCAGTCAACCCAAGTGAGGTCTGGATGCTTTCTGCTGCTGCCACTCCCATGGAGGGCTGTGACCGTGCTCTCTAGTTTCATCTCTAGTTTGCTGTTTGACATAAGACCAAATCTGAGCAGGTTTTTTCAGCTTCTCTAGTCTGGGGATAATGTTGATGCTGTGGGCCTCTGAGTTTTGAAGAATAAGATGTCAGACCCTTCCTCAGCTGAGACACTTTCCTGGCTCTATCTACTTTCTTTTTCTGTGCTCCTCTGCCAGGATGGGGAACAAATGTATTGTTCACTCTGGCTGCTGCCAGGGTTACCAGGGGTTCAAAGGCACTGGGGCTCTCCAGCAGCAGTAGAGAATGAATGGCAAAGAGGTTGCCATGGTAAGATTCAGTCTGGCTTTCTTGAATAGATGGTGGTATCTGATAAGGCCAGATATTTGGTAGTAAGATACATGAGATACTATTGTTTAATAAATCCTGCACCCACCCAGAGATGGCTCTAATGCTTAAGCTAAAAGTATTATTCATAGTTACTTATACATCCTAAATTGCTGATTTTGTTTAACATCTGAAAAAATTGTTGAAGAGGTTTTTAAAGTATATATAGTTTTATCATTCCTAAGACGAATTTCTTATTTGGAAAATGGAGTAAATGGAGAACATCTACATGGCTTGACCCTATTTCTTGCTGTCCCCAACTCTGTTCTTTTCTCCTTAAACTCCATCGGCTACAACTACATACAATTTTTGCCCTTTTCCCAGACTTACCATAGCATATATGGAAGGAATTTTTTGAGGTTAATACTTTTTTTAAAGCCCTGTCTTTGATAGGAATACAACACTAATAAATCAGAAAACTGGGACTATTTGATGTGGTCTTTAAGGACAATTTGGAGAAATAAGAATCGACTTAGGCCCTGGTTACTTGCATTATGAATGGTGACCTGGTGGTATCCAAAGGCTATTCATTAAATAATTGACACCAATATGGAGGGAAACCTCTGAGAAACTGGCCCACCATTTTTATTTCTTTCCTGTCTTGTTCAAGACTAACGCAAAAGTGAATAAATGTCTAATAGGACTATTTATAAATATTACCAATGACATAAAACTACAAGGGATAGAAAATATTGGGTGCCAAAAATAGGATCTATATATCCTCAATTGACAGACAAAATGGACTGAAACTTACAGGAAGAAATACTTCCAAGATATCAGTTGCAGACATACAAACTCATAGACACACACGCATGTGTACGTACACACACACACACACACACACACACACCAACTTCTAACAGGGAGGCAGGATCTGATGGGAATTTCCCCTTACTACAAAGTGAAGAAAGTGGTTTGGAAAAAGTCCCATTCAAGTTGGCCTCAGGATGTAATTGCTTGGTAAAGATAAGAAGACTCTATACTGCCTCCTGACTCTTACCCTGGGTTTTGACAAAAGTTGAAAACATCATAATAGTCACCATCAATTTTCTGCAAGGAGGCTGACTCCACGTGGAATCAAAAATGATTGCCTCCTCCTTATATCTTTCTATATGAGGGGCCATAAACTCAAATGGCTTCAGGGTTCAGGCAGACAATATGCTGAGGGCTGTCAGGGGTTGGGGGAACTAGGAAGTGGAGTGAGCTGAAAATTTGTGATCCTAGTCTTAGTCTGAAAACTATTGCTCATTTCTAGTTGTAACTGTTTTTGAAATTAAGCACATGATTATCAGATTGTCTCTTCTTTTACTTTATGTTAAATCTTTTGATTATCAAATGTTAACAATATATTCAAATCCTTTTTCTCTTTATTATAAACCATATATAACAAAAAAATTTACCATTTTAGCTATTTTCAAGTGTATAGTGACATTAAGTATATTTCCATTGTTGTGCAACTATCACCACCATGCATTTCCAGAAATTCTTCATTCTCAACTGAAACTCTACCCATCGGCAAAAAATCCCCCTCCTCTATAGCCCCTTCCCCCGTCTCCTGTAGTGCCTGACAACCAGGATTCTACTTTTTGTGTCTATTAATTTGACTGCTCTAGGAAATGCATGTAAGTGGAATCATACAGTATTTTCTTTTTAATGTCTGACTTACTCCACTACGTATAGGATCTAATCAACCATGCTGTAGCATCCAGCAGCATTTAATTCCTTTTTAAAATTATTTAAAAAATGTTATTTGTGGTAGAATACACATAACAAAATTTACTATCTACCATTTTTAAGTGTATGGTTCAGTTGTGTTAAATATATTGACATTCTTATATAAGCAATCTCCAGAACTTTTACATCTTGCAAAACTAAAATGCTGTACCCATTAAATAACAATTTCTGTTTTCCCTTTACCTCTAACCCCTGCCAACTTTCTTGTTTCTATGAGTTTGTCTACTCTAGATTTCTCATGTAAGTGGACTCTCATGTAAGTGTGACTGGCTTCTCTTGCTTAGAATGTCCTCAAAGTTCACCCAAATTGTAGCACATGTTAGAATTTCCTTCCTTTTAAAGGCTGAGTAATATTGCACTGAGTACTATTACATTGTGTGAACACACAATGAACACACATTGTGTGTTCTTTCATCCATCGATAGATATTTAGGTTGTTTCCACCTTTTGGCCCCTGTGAATAATGCTGCTATGAACATTGGTGTAGAACTATTCATTCAAGTCCCCACTTTATTCTCTTAAGGATATACCCTGAGGTGGAATTACTGGATTGTTGAATAGCTTTATTTAGTTTTTAAAGAATTGCCATATTGTTTTCCACAGTGGCCCCACCATTTTACATTCCCACAAGTGGTGCATAAGGGTTCCAGTTTATCTACATCCTCACTAACATTTGGTATTTTCTGTTTTTTGTTTGTTTGTTTTGTTTTGTTTTTTGACAATAGCCACCCTATGGGTGTATATGTGTGTGAGTATGTGTGTGAAATGTTATATATTTGTGTTTTGATTTGCAAATAAAACCTAATCAAAATCCCAATGATTAGTGATATTGACCTCTTCCTGTGCTTATTCACCATCTTTAGATCTTTGGTGAAATGGCTATCCCTTCCTTCGTTTTTTAAATTTAATTATTTGTCATTAGTTGTTGAGTTGTAGGACTTCTTGACATATTCCAGATATCAATTCCTTTTCACGTGTAGGATTGCAAATATTTCCTCCTGTTCCATGGGTTGCCTTTTCAACTGTTGATAGTGTTTCTGGATGCACAATAGTTTTTAATTTTGATGAAGTCCAATTAACCTCCTTTTATCTCTTGAGCTTTTGACGTCATATATGAGAAATTAGTGCCCAACCCAATGCAATGAACCTTTATTTCTATATTTTTCTTTGAAGAGTTTTTTAGTTTTGACTCTTATGCTTAGGTCTTAGATTTTTGAGTTGACATATGGTATAAGGTAAGGGTCCAACTTCATTCCTCTGCATGTGAATATCCAGTTTTCCCATCACCATTTGTTGAAAAGACTGTTGTTCTTTCCCCATTAAATGGTCTTGGCACTCTTGTTAAAAATCACTTGACTATATATATTGTGCATATATATTATATATATAATATTTATAATATATACTATATATGTAGCTATATTAAAATTTATACTATATGTTATACTAAGCAAAATTATATATATAATATATATAATACAGACATATATACAGGATTATTTCTAAGTTCTCTATCTTATTTCATCAGTGTACATGTCTGTCTTTATGCCAATATCACACTGTTTTGATCACTGTAGCTTGGTTGTAAGTTTTGAGATCAGAGAGTGCAAGAATTCCAACTTCATTCTTTTTCAAGATTGTTTGGATATTTGGGGTTTAAGATGGATTCTTTTTTTTAAATTTAATTTATTTATTTTCAGAAAAAAACAGTATTCATTATTTTTTCACCACACCCAGTGTTCCATGCAATCCGGGCCCTCTATAATACCCACCACCTGGTACCCCAACCTCCCACACCCCCGCCACTTCAAACCCCTCAGATTGTTTTTCAGAGTCCATAGTCTCTCATGATTCACCTCCCCTTCCAAATTACCCCAACTCCCTTCTCCTCTCTAACACCCCTTGTCCTCCATGATATTTGTTATGCTCCACAAATAAGTGAAACCATATGATAATTGACTCTCTCTGCTTGACTTATTTCACTCAGCATAATCTCTTCCAGTCCGTCCATGTTGCTACAAACGTTGGGTATTCATCCTTTCTGATGGAGGCATAATACTCCATAGTGTATATGGACCACATCTTCCTTATCCATTCGTCCGTTGAAGGGCATCTTGGTTCTTTCCATAGTTTGGCGACTGTGGCCATTACTGCTATAAACATTGGGGTACAGATGGCCCTTCTTTTCATGACATCTGTATCTTTGGGGTAAATCCCCTGGAGTGCAATTGCAGGGCCATAGGGAAGTTCTATTTTTAATTTCTTGAGGAATCTCCACATTGTTCCCCAAAGAGGCTGCACCAACTTGCATTCCCACCAACAGTGGAAGAGGGTTCCCCTTTCTCCACATCCTCTCCAACACATGTTATTTCCTGTTTTGCTAATTTGGCCATTCTAACTGGTGTAAGGTGATATCTCAATGTGGTTTTAATTTGAATCTCCCTGATGGCTAGTGATGATGAACATTTTTTCATGTGTCTGATAGCCATTGTATGTCTTGATTGGAGAAGTGTCTGTTCATATCTTCTGCCCATTTTTTGATATGTTTGCCTGTTTTGTGTGTGTTGAGTTTGAGGAGTTCATTATAGATCCTGGATATTAACCTTTTGTCCATACTGTCATTTGCAAATATCTTCTCCCATTCCGTGGGTTGCCTCTTTGTTTTTTTGACTGTTTCCTTTGCTGTGCAGAAGCTTTTGATTTTGATGAAGTCCCAAAAGTTTATTTTCGCTTTTGTTTCCTTTGCCTTTGAAGACATATCTTGAAAGAAGTTGCTGTGACTGATATCGAAGAGATTACTGCCTATGTTCTCCTCTATAATTCTGATGGATTCCTGTCTCACGTTGAGGTCTTTTATCCATTTTGAGTTTATCTTTGTGTATGGTGTAAGAGAATGGTCAAGTTTCATCCTTCTACATATAGCTCTCCAGTTTTCCCAGCACCATTTATTGAAGAGACTGTCTTTTTTCCACTGTATATTTTTTCCTGTTTTGTCGAAGATTATTTGACCATAGAGTTGAGGGTCCATATCTGGGCTCTCTACTCTGTTCCACTGGCCTATGTGTCTGTTTTTATGCCAGTACCATGCTGTCTTGGTGATCTCAGCTTTGTAATAAAGCTTGAAATCAGGTAACGTGATGCCCCCAGTTTTATTTTTGTTTTTCAACATTTCTTTAGTGATTTGGAATCTCTTCTAATTCCATACAAATTTTTGGATTATTTGCTCCAGCTCTTTGAAGAATACCGGTGGAATTTTGATCAGAATGGCATTAAGTATATATTGCTCTAGGCAGTATAGACATTCAGAAAGAAAGACTTCAAAGATAACTCGATGTCAATAAAAACATATCTATCAATAATCACTCTCAATGTGAATGGCCTAAATGCACCCATAAAATGGCACAGGGTTGCAGATTGGGTAAAACGACAGGACCCATCCATATGTTGTCTACAAGAGACCCATTTTGAACCTAAAAATACACACAAACTGAAAGTGAAGGGATGAAGAAGCATCTTTCATGCCAATGGGCCTCAAAAGAAGGCTGGGGTAGTGATTCTCATATCAGATAAATTAGACTTCAAACTAAAGACTGTAGTCAGAGATACAGAAGGACACTACATAATCCTTAAAGGGACTATCCACCAAGATGATCTAACAATTGTAAATATCTATGCTCCAAATATGGGAGCAACCAATTACTTAAGAAAACTGTTAATCAAGATAAAGAGTCATATTGATATGAATACACTAATCATAGGAGATCTTAACATGCCTCTCTCAGAAATAGATCATCGAAGCAGAAAATCAATAAAGAAACAAGAGCATTGAATGACACATTGGACCAGATGGACCTCATAGATATATACAGAACATTCCACCCTAAAACAACAGAATACTCATTCTTCTCAGTGCACACACAACCTTCTCCAGAATAGACCACATACTGGGTCACAAATCAGGACTCAACCGATACCAAAAGACTAAGATGATTCCCTGCATATTCTCAGATCACAATGCTTTGAAACTGGAGCTCAATCACAAGGAAAAGTTCAGAAGGAATTCAAACACCTGGAAGCTAAAGCCCACCTTGCTTAAGAATGCTTGGATCAACCAGGAGATCAAAGAAGAACTGAAACAATTCATGGAAACCAATGAGAATGAAGACACTTCTGTCCAAAACCTATGGGATACAGCAAAGGCAGTCCTAAGGGGGAAATACATAACCATTCAAGCCTCCCTCAAAAAAATTGAAAAATCCGGAATACACCAGCTGTCTCTACACCTTAAAGAACTGGAGAATCAACAACAAATCAAACCAACTCCACACATAAGAAGGGAAATCATCAAGATTAGAGCTGAGATCAATGAGGTAGAAACCAGAGATACAGTAGAACGTATCAATGAAACTAGAAGCTGGTTTTTTGAAAGAATCAATAAGATCGATAAACCATTGGCCACACTAATCCAAAAGAAAAGAGAGAAAGCCCAAATTCATAAAATTATGAATGAAAAGGGAGAGATCACAACGAACATCAAGGAAGTAGAAACAATCATCAGAAATTATTATCAACAGTTATATGCCAATAAGCTTAGCAACCTAGATGAAATGGATGCATTCCTGGAAAACTATAAACTACTAAAATTGAACCAGGAAGAAATCGACAGCCTGAATAGACCGATATCTAGTAACGAGATTGAAGCAGTGATCAAAAACCTCCCAAAAACCAAGAGCCCAGGACCTGACGGATTCCCTGTGGAATTCTACCAAACATTCAAAGAAGAAATAACACCTATTCTCCTGAAGCTGTTTCAAAAAATGGAAGCAGAAGGAAAACTTCCAGACTCTTTCTATGAAGCCAGCATTACCCTGATCCCCAAACCAGGCAAAGAACCTACCAAAAAGGAGAACTTTAGACCAATATCACTGATGAATATGGATGCTAAGATTCTCAACAAGATCCTAGCCAACAGGATCCAACAGCACATTAAAAAGATTATCCACCATGATCAGGTGGGATTCATCCCTGGGCTACAAGGATGGTTCAACATTCATAAATCAATCAATGTGACACAACAGATTAATATGAGAAGAGAGAAGAACCACATGGTCCTCTCAATTGATGCAGAAAAAGCATTTGACAAAATGCAGCATCCGTTCCTGATTAAAATGCTTCAAAGTATAGGGATAGAGGGAACATTCCTGAACCTCATCAAATCTACCTATGAAAGACCCACAGCAAATATCATCCTCAATGGGAAAAAGCTTGCAGCCTTCCCGTTGAGATCAGGAACAAGACAAGGATGCCTACTTTCACCACTCTTGTTCAACATAGTATTAGAAGTCCTAATAACAGCAATTAGACAACAAAGATCAATAAAAGGTATCCAAATTGGTAATGAAGAAGTCAAACTCTCTCTCTTCACAGATGACATGATTCTTTATATGGAAAACCCAAAAGACTCCACCTCCAAACTACTAGAACTCATACAGCAATTCAGCAATGTGGCAAGATACAAAGTCAATGTGCAGAAATCAGTGGCTTTCTTATACACTAACAATGAAAATACAGAAAGGGAAATTAGAGAATCAATTCCATTTACTATAACACCAAGAACCGTAAAATACCTTGGAATAAACCTAACAAAATAGATAAAGGATCTGTACTCGAGGAACTACAGAACACTCATGAAAGAAATTGAAGAAGACACAAAAAGATGGAAGACCATTCCATGCTCTTGGATCGGAAGATGGATTCTTCTACTTCTGCAAAAAACATTGTCTGAATTTTGATAGGGATTGCATTGAATCTGTAGACCACTTAGATAGTATTCATAGCTCAACAGTATTATCATTTTTTAAAGCACTGGGAAGGCCAAATGAAACCCATCTGTGACAGATAATGTCCTCTGTTCCTTAGCTACCCGGTGAAAGCAAATTTTAGAAGATAATTATATAAAAAGTGGTGATGGGGACATCCACGGTAACACTTTGTATCCTGGAAGGTGAAGAGCCCTACAATTTGTTTAGATTATCTGAAAAATAGAAGAAATCTATGTAATAAAACAAACCTATAATAGACAAGAAGCTTTTGGTAAATGAGGACTAAAGTTGAACAAAGGTTGTATCCATTAGTCTGGCCCCCAAGTTGTAGTTCAGGGAGACAGACTTACCATCTCTTCAAGCAGAAAACAAGTCAAAGGCTGTCTGCATAGCCTATCTGTTGGTATTCTATAATCCTACACAGGGAGGTCAGAAAATGAGGAGTAGCCAGTTAAATAATTAATTTTCTAAAAGAGCAAGTGTAAGAGAAGTGATAATCAAAGCCATAATGGAAAGTTTCCTGAAGCAAAGAAAAAAAACAAAACAAAACAAAAAACTACATGTAAAAGCATCACCAGTTCTCAAAAGCAGTCAGTGGAAAAAAACCCCATAAATAGAAACTCCGTGGAAAAAAACATATATAGGCACATTTTTAAAGGATAAAAAAAATATGATTAGTATCTGGCCAATAAATTACAGTAGGTTCCCACCCACAAAGAAAGAAGGCTTAGGCTACCTAGATTCTCTTATACATCAATGAGAGCCAAATTATGAGCAATTTCTGCAAAGATTGAAGAAAGAAACATTTTACCCAAGAATTTCAAGCCAAACCAAGTTCTCTGTCAAGAGGGAACATAGCAGAAAGACATTTTTAGATATGAAAGATTAACAAAAGTTTCCACATACATATAATTTCATAAAGTACTCATGAGGACTCACTCCATCCAACTAAAAGATGAAACAAAATGGATAGCTAAAAACGGAGAAGTCAAAGGATTAAGGTCCTGGAGAAATATCTGGCTTGGACCCAAACTAGCTGGCCCAACATGACCTATCACGAGCTGCTGGGGACGAGCTGCTGGGGAGCTATGAACTGAGGGAGATCGGCTTATGACCACAGTGGAACTCCTGGAATTCTCCAGTGCAGCAGTGACAGGCAGCTCTGTGCAGTGCTTATTTGAGAGACTTGGGTTCATGCTTCCATGACTGAAGAATAAGTTAGAGAGTGATCTAGCTCAAAGCTGACTAAAATTGATCTTGATTTTCTTACTTGTGTCATAAGACTATTACTTATCTCCAAGTGTTTAAAAAGAGTAGAGAAAAACAGTGCCTCGTGGAGCCCCTCTCACATAATATGCTAAATGAGGTTGAATGTTAATCAAATTGAGAACATTAAATAAACATTTTTATAGTGTTAAATGTTGACAACAGGCGGCTCTTCAAGTACAGAATGTGAGAGAGCTTTCTTGTCAGCCCTTCCTGGGAAAGAATGTGAGGCTGATCACAGCTCATTACAGGTTAGCAATTTGAAGGGGCTGCTTATGCACTGATTTGATCTCAAGCAGCAAAATGGCATAAAGGATGTAGAAATGGAGAGGAGATGGTCTCATTTTATCCTGAGCTGATAAGTTCACACATGAACAGAGGATTTTGGAGCTGGAAGTGGGGCTAGTAGCGAAGTGATGATGCAGTTTCCTAAACCATGGGTTCTGGGGTCGGGTGGGTCTGGGGAGTGTATGTGTGGCTGAGTCTCCCAGTGCAGGACAGTGAACAGTCATTTCTAATTTGAAGAATGGAGAGATGCAAGGATTGAGCAATAGGGGGCCAGTCCATGAAGTACTGGTCTAGTTTCAAATGGAAGACTTGATCATGGTGGAAAGAATACTAAAGAGAAAAGGCTTATCTTTAAACATCCATATCATTATACATTTCTGATGGCCTATTTATTCTGTAGAGCAAGAGTGCCATCTCCCCAAGGGATGTATGTATCAAGCCCTTCATGCCAATTGAGACAGGCCTGGCTCAGGCCCAGGGAAAGGCTGGCAGGAATCTGATCTTGAGAATGTACTCACATCTCCAGTGCTGTCAAAACTCCTATGATAGTTTTGGCTTGGTCAATGAAAGAACAACATTTGATTTTGAGATGTGGACCTTGAACTGCAACAGACCAAAGTGAAGAAATTTCTAATTCAATGGTGTGTTGGTTAAACCCTCCCTAGGTCATCTGTGGCTACTCCAGTGGAAGCTTAGTCTGTCTCTACTAGGCAGTTGGCATGTTCAGATTATTCCAATAGACTATAATTCTTGCCTAAGAGATGAGGCAAGGAACTCTGGGTGAGAAAACCTTTTTCCCCTTCCAGTTTTTAAAACCAAATGCAGATGATTCTTTGTGATCTGCTTTTGAGATTATCCACTCTCCTAACCCCTCCATGCATGATCAAAATTGGGAATATTCGTAAGTAAGTATGAATTTGGTTTGAGTTGGGTATAACACTTGAATGAGTTGGCATGTTATATGTATGTGGAAGTTCAACAGGTATTGTTTGGGAAGAGGTACTCAATCAGAGCAAAATGAAATAATACTACTTGTGCTCTTACAAGATGCGAAGGGTCTTATGAAAACTAGATCATTAATCAATATATTCTTAAAACAACCTATGGGTGGACAGAGCGTGGGTAAGGACCAGTAAGGTTAAAAAGACAATTGAAAAAAAAAAAAAAAAAAGACAATTGACAGAATGGGAGAAGATATTTGCAAATGACATATCAGATAAAGGGCTAGTATCCAAAATCTATAAAGAACTTATCAAACTGAACACCTAAAAACCAAATAATCCAATCAAGAAATGGGCAGAGGACATGAACAGACATTTCTGCAGAGAAGACATCCAGATAGCCAAAAGACACATGAAAAAGTGCTCCACATCACTCACCATCAGGGAAATACAAATCAAAAGTAGAATGAGATACCACCTCACACCAGTCCGAATGGCTAAAATTTAACAAGTCAGGAAATGACAGATGCTGGCAAGGATGCGGAGAAAGGGGAACCCTCCTACACTTTCGGTGGAAATGCAAGTTGATGCAGCCACTCTGGAAAAAAGTATGGAGGTTCCTCAAAAAGTTGAAAATAGAGCTACCCTATGACCCAGCAATCACTCTACTGGGTATTTACTCTAAAGATACAAATATAGTGATCTGAAGGGGCATGTGCACCCAGAAGTTTATAGCAGCAATGTCCACAATAGCCAAACTATGGGAAGAACCTAGATACCCATCAACAGATGAATGGATAAAGAAGTGGTATACACATACACACACACACACACATAAATATATATACACATACATACATATATACAATGGAATACTATGCAGCCATCAAAAGAAATGAAATCTTATTATTTGCAATGACATGGGTGGAACTAGAGGGTATTATGCTGAGTGAAATAAGTCAATCAGAGAAAGTCAATTATCATGTGCTCTCCCTGATATGATGAAGTTGAGAGGCAAAGTGGGGGGTAAGGGGATAGGAAAGGAAAAAATGAAACAAGTTGGGATCAGGAGGGAAACAAACCATAAGAGACTCTTAATATCACAAAACAAACTGAGGGTTGCCAGGCTTAGGAGGTAGGCAGAGGGTGGCTGGGTTATGGACATTGGGAAGGGTTTGTGCTGTGGTGAGTGCTGTGAAGTGTGTAAGGCTGATGATTCACAGACCTGTACCCTTGGGGCAAATAATAAATTATATGTTAATAAAAATTAAAAAAAAGGATTAGTGAGTAAAAATCTTATGTGCAGCTGTATGGCTTGAGTTTCCTCTATAGGCAACATATTTCAGGTTATCTAATTGTTTTATTAGCTGGGTGCTGTAGCTCAGGCCAAACTTTGGTCTAAAAGCTATTGCCTTTCTTAACCTTTCCCTTACTCCTCATGCTTCCTACCCCAGCCCCCCAACCCCTGATCCAGGGAACTACCTTTAGGAAGGACTTGAATAGGGCCATACCAGGGGGATGTAATCATTTTGATTTTATTGCTTATCTTTAAGCCTGTGGCTTAGAGCTGTTTTCCATTCATCAAGGTAATGATAGCTCCTCTGAATTAAACATGATTTTCCTTCTCAGGAAAAAAAGCTCAAAGGAAACATCAGAGTTAATTAGAGAAAGTGATATTGTAGCTACTGACAGAAAGAAACCCATCAAAGGCAATGTTAAGGGGGATCCCAAATCATCAAAGCAGAGCCATTCGGTTGCAAATTGCTTTCTATTTCAGCTTTGTAGGGCAGAGGGTGTTCTGGGATCTTGCTGGTCTGCAAACACAGGGTTTTCTACAAAAAAAGACCAGGAGCCCCTTGAGAAAGGAGCTTGAAGTTTAGATGGCCCCTCTGTGTGATTTTGAAGTCCACAAGTTTAACTAAGGGTTCCCTCAGGGTATGAGGTCTTTGCCCAAATGGTGACAAATAGAACGTTTATACTCTGAGGTGGGCGGGAGTTCTTACTTTTTTGGGCTTCTAATTCAAAGTCACCAACGTACTATGTGTGCAAGCTGTCGTGCTAAGTGTTGACTGTCTTTGTCCACCTCAGATACTTTGACGCAGCCAGTTTTTGATACTTGAAGTGATTACAAAGACTGCAATCCTAAGGTGTTTTGTGTTTTTTTGTTTTGGTTTGAGTTTTAATTGGTAGGCTTTGGCACCACATGAAATAGACAACATTCTGCTCCTGCTCCAGGGCCTGTAATTCCCACTGTCAGCTTCCTGTAGGTCTGTCCTGGCTTCTGGGGCTGGATCCTTTCTCCAGTTGCCAGATTGTCCCTCTCCTTTCTCAGCTGCTGAAGCCCTGACAAGAGCAATCTGGATTTCTTCCCTCCAGGAGAGTACTTAGAAAGAAGTGCTCATGTACTTTGGGCTTCTACTTTTCCTCCCCAGCTTTACTGAGATGTAATTGGCATATGACCTTGTATAAGCTTAAGATGGAAAGCATGACTTCATTTGTGCATATACTGCAAAATGATTTCCACAGTAACTTTAGTTAACACCTATCACCTCACATAGTTATATTTTTATCTTGAAATGAGAACTACTAAGATCTACTCTCTTAGCAACTTTCAAATATATTTATATAAGTATATAAGTACTTATATAGCCAATATAAGTACTATTGGCTCTAGTCACCATGTTGTGTATTATATCCCTAGAATTTATTTATTCTGTAACTGGAAGTTTGTGTCTTTTGACCACCATCACCCATTTCACCTAGCTATCACCCCCACAACCACCAATCTGTTCTCTGTATTTATGGGTTCAGATTTTGTAATTCTGCATATAAATGAGATCATACAGTGTTTGTCTCTTTCTCTAGCATAAAGCCCTCAGGTTTCATTCACATTGTCACATGTGCCAGGATTTCCATCCTTTTTACGGCTAAGCAATATTCCTGTGTGTGTGTGTGTGTGTGTGTGTGTGTAGACACATTTTCTTTATCTGTTCCTGCATTGGTGGGATTATTGCAAATAATGCTGAAATGACATGGGGGTGCAGGTATTGCTTCGAGATGGTGATTTCATTTCCTTTGGATATGCTTTGGGTTCAACTTAGCAAAGGTACTGGGATTTTGGGGGGTGCATCTCTTCTTGGCTTCCCAGCAGCATAGTCCCAGATCTCTTAATGGAGGTACCTGGTATTCCTTTACCATTCCTACTAGTCAGACTCTCTCAAATGTCCTTTAACTTATCATTTTCTGATCCTTTTTTTTCATTTATTTATTTTCAGCATAACAGTATCATTATTTTTTCACCACACTCAGTGCTCCATGCAATCCGTGCCCTCAATAATACCCACCACCTGGTATCCCGACCCCTCCCACCCCCCTGCCACTTCAAACCCCTCAGATTTTTCAAACTCTTTGTTTGAATCATGATCAAAATATGGCCCACGTATTATAATTATGTGATACATCGTTTAAAAGTTTTTAATTAGAGAATATTAGGGGCACCTGGGTGGCTTAGTCAGTTAAGCATCTGTCTTTTGATTTTGGCTCAGGTCATGGTCTCAGAGTGGTGAGATCAAGCCCTATGTTGGGCTCTGCACTCAGCAGAGAGTCTGCTTGAGAGTCTCTTTCCACCTCTGCCCCTCCCCCCTCTAAATAAATAGATACATAAATACATAAATAATATCTTTAAAAAAATAAAATAGAGGATTGGTAAGCTTTTATGTAAAAGACCGGGTGGTAATTATTTGTCTTCGTGGGTCTCGTGATCTGTCACAACTACTCAACTCCAGTATCATATTATTGCACAAAACCAGCCATACACAATTCATAAGGGATGGACATGGCTACGTTCTAAAAAAAAATATGTACAAAAACAGTGTGGTAACCACATTTGGCCTCTAGATCATAGCTTGCTGACCCCTGTTTTAATCCAGAGGTGCTCCCTTCCTCCTGTTTCCCCTATGCAGTTTGTTAAGAAAACTGTGTCATATATTCTAAAAAACAAAACTGGATTTTGCTGATTACATGGTGCTTTGTCCCCTGTATTTCCTATAAATTTGTAGTTAGATCTAGAGGCTTGATCAGACTTAGTTTTGATTTGTTTTTGGTGAGACTGATTCAAAGGTGATATTTCTGTCAATTATCATGTAATAGGACATTGACTCTCCTTTATGGTGTTAACAGCTGTTGATGATCATTCCCTATCATTTCATTAGGGTTTTGTAAAATAGTGCTTTTTTAAAAAAAGTTATTTATTTTGGGGGAGATGTGAGTACAAGGAGGGGCTGAGGGAGAGGAAAGGAGAGAGAGAGAATCTCTAGACTCCTTGCTGAGCATGGAGCCCAAGGCAAGGCTTAATCTCACAACCCTAAGATCATGAACCTGGGCCAAAAATCAAGAGTTGGATGCTTAACCGACTGAGCCACCTAGGTGCTCTGAATCGAATTTTACAATTATATCCTTCTTTGTTTACTGGCTAGAACATTTCTTTAAAGAGAAGCTTCCCCTCATCAACTATTTTTTTTTACCCAGAGATAGATTTTATGTAGGAAAGGTTAAATAAGTATGTGATTATTTTTCTTCATTTACCAGTTTTCAAAATAATGAGTCAGTTACCTAGTATCCCCCCAAATTGACCAATCAAGGGATTTTTTTCCTGCAGAGTAACTTTGAATGAATAGACTTCAGAATATTTGAAGTGGGATTACCTTGGTGGCTCAGTTGGTTAATTGTCTGCCTTTGGCTTAAGTCATGATCCCAGGGTCCTGGGATCGAGCCACACATTGGGCTCCCTCTTAGTGGGGAGCCTGCTTCTCCCTGTGCCTCTGCTGATCTGCCTGCTTGTGCTCTCTCTCTTTCTTTCTGTCAAATGAACAAATAAAATCTTAAAAAAAAAAAAAAGAATATTTGGAGCATTTCAATCCATTGTGTTAATATCCTCTTGATGTTTTCAATGTTTCAATCCATTGTGTTAATATTCTCTTGATGCTCAAATCGTACTATTTTGACCCGTGGGAAATTCTTCAAGGTGACTCCTCAGTCGTTTTGGCAAGCTCTCAGTTAATTTTAAGATATTCCTTGGTTTCAGGTATGAAGAGATGTTCGGTGCGTCTTATATGTTTCTTGCTCTAGACCTGGAGTGAAGGAGTCCTGTTTCCTTTTAATGGAAATTTGTATTTTGAGACCACAGTCGGGGCACAAAGGGTATTCATTCCTGCAGGGTTCATCTTTATTTCTAGTCCTTTTTATATATAAAACTATTTTATTTATATATAAAACTATTTTTATTTATATATAAAACTATTTCAACTATTTTAAAGTTGAAATCATCTTGGGTTCATGTTGATACTTCCATCCAAATTCAGGACCACAGGATTTTACACAACTGTGTTTATTTTGCATCTACTCAAAGTACTTTGTTTTGAAATCATGAGAAGTACTTTCTTTGTGTTATCCCATGATAGTGATATGCCACCATAGAGCTGTGTCCCTTTGTTTCATTCATCTTTTTATTTTTAAATTTTTAAAATTTAATTGTGTTTCATAATCATGTAAAAATTTTACAGAATTCCACCGGCAGAGCTGTAGATACGAAAAGCACACTTTCTCTCTTTCACCTTCGCCCTTCTGTTTCTACATTCAGTCTTACAAAAAACGATTACATTTTTGTTTGTTTATTTATTTATCCTTCCATTTAAAAAATAAAAGCAAATAGTTCTTTATCTATATCGCATTATCTCCTTAGAAGAATAATCATATGCTAGATATACTTTTGTCTGCATTGCATTTTTTCAGAATATATAAGTATATATATATATTTTTCATATACTGTGTAAGTGCACCATAATCTATTCAGTATCTCTCCTGTAAGTGGAGGACATTTGGGTAATTTCTAGGCTTTTGTTGATTGAATATCTTTGCAGTTATATGAAATTGTCTTTTCTTTTCTTTTGCCATTGTATCATCCCAATAGACTCCTAGAATTTGGATTGCCAAATGAAAGGTTAAAAGTATGTGAAATTGTGCTAGATACTGCCAAATTATCCTCCACATAGGCTTTTTCATTCAGTATTCCCACCAACAATTGATAAAAGTGACTATTTCCTCATGGACTTTATAAGAGTATGTTATCACACTTTTTGGAATTCTGTCAATCTGAAAAATTTTATATGTGTAGTTTTGATTTTCATATCTCTTATTAATGGTAAGGTTGAACATCTTTTCCTGTGTTTAAGGGATATTTCTATTCTCTAAAATGGCTCTTTGAGTCTCTTGCCATTTTTCTGTGAGATTTTTCTTGGTCTTTTTCTCTTTCTCTTTTTTTAGAGATGTTATTTATTTATTTATTTGAAAGGGAGAGAAAGACAGATGAGAGAGAGAGAACCTGAGCAAGATGAGGGGCAGAGGGAGATGCAGACTCCCTGGGGCCTGATGCAGGGCTCAATCCCGGGACTCAGGCAATTCTGGGACTCCAGGATCATGACCTGAGCTGAAGGCAGATGCTTAACCAACTGAGCCACTCAGGCGTCCCTTTTTCTCTTTTTATAGTATGGATCTTAACCTTTGGTGTCATAAATTACAAATTTTTCTCTCAATTTGCCATTCAGCTTTTGAAATTTCATATAGTTATTTTTTGCCTTTACTACTGTTTTTGTAGTACCAAGCTTATAAATCCTTTCCCTTATTGCATTTGGATTTTAAGTCATAGGTAGGAAGGTTTCACTTACTCTCAGATTATGGAGGCATTCAGTCCCATCACCCCTTTTTTTAGTACCTGTAAGATTTTATTTTATTTTATTTACATTTAATTACCTGATCCATTTAGAATACATATTTGAACAAAATATGAGGAATAGACCCAACCTTACTTATGTCATTATTTAATTATCTCGCTAGCATTTATTAGTCTTTTTTTTCTCCACTGATTTGAGATACTGAATTCTTTGTATGCTAAATTTCCATATAAAATTGGGTCTGTATCTAGATTTTTCTGTTGTCCTTTGGCATACATTTATTTGTGCATTAGTACTGCATTGTTTTAATGATAAAAGTTTTTGTAATTAATTTTAGTACCTGAAAGAGCTAACCACAACATTTCTGCCACCCCCCCCCTTCCTTTTCAGGATTTTTCTGGTTATTCTTGCATGCTTGTTTTTCCAAATATATGTGATCATTAATGAGTATGACTCCAGGAAACAGCCTGATGCTATTTTTTTGGATTGCTAATCCATCAGATTTTTTAACTAATTTAAGAAAGATTTCTGTGATACTAATTGCTTCTATCTGAGAGCATGGTATGTCCTTCCAGTTTTTCATGGCTGAGTACTTCAGATTTTTTGGTTTTCATCTCCAGCTTACCTTTGGTTAGCCTGCCTTTCTACTTTATACTCTCATACCTGAAAACCTGAGGATCTTGTTGAATCACACTTACTTCCTTTAAAATGGAGATGCCTAATCTGTTACCCATCCTATCCCTCCTTTTGAGTGCCAGACCCAAAGATATACACATCCCGCCTTCTATGTGGACTGTTTTTGAAAACTCCTATTACTTGGTGTATGTCTTCCTTGGCCATGTACTCCAAAAGTTCCTACAGCCTGTTGTTCAGGGTGCTGTTGCCAGGACCCCCAGGCTGCCAGTCAAGAGAAGGGTTGTAGCATCTTCTATATTGCAGCAACCATAAGCCCTTCAGTCATGGGAAATATTTGGAGAGTTGGATTATTCCTAGAGCATATGAGTTGGTAGAACTCCACTTTCACCTGCCAATCATTTTTAAGAAAACTAAAGTCAGAAAGGCTGAGGTTGCAAAAACTGTCTCAAAATGACAGGCATCTGTCATACTTTCCCAAATTTTATGTAATCCCCTAAAACTGACAGTGGCACAGAATGAGAAATCCGGCAAACAGAGAGACTCCTTGCTGTGAATGAGAACACCTCAGCTCCCTGACTCTCCTTCACTCCCTGCGGTGAAATTGGAGCTTTAAATGGAACCGTAATAATGGAACAATCTCTAGGCTTATTGATTTTCTTCAATAAGTTTCTTAACCTACTCAGGCATGTTTTGTTTTCCAACATAAAGCAGAGTCTAATTCTAAGTGCTTGATGTTAAGTTATTTGAAGTGTTGAAATGAACACAGAAGTTAGTGGGAAGCTAATTCAATCAGCTCTTGTTACAAAGGGAAAACAATATAAATACCCGTTAGACAATATTTATTTATTTGATGCCACAAAACACGAGTTAGCTTTCAAAAATATGTAAAATAAAGTTGGCGAGCTATAAAGAAATAAATCCCAGGACCAGAAAAATTTAAATCAGGACATGGCACAGTGGCTGGACAGTTGTGGTGGGTGTGAGTGTTGGAATCCAGAAGTAGAAGCTGGAGAATCCTAAATATTCACTATTGATGAGTTGAATATTCATTTCTGAGATTCCTAGTACCCACGCTAAGCACAAAAATATAGTAATCAACTTCATTTTCTGTGTAGGAGATATTGAGTGGTGGATTGGCAGTGTCTTCCTCTTATTATTTTCTCAATATACTGACAGGTTTTTTTTTTTTTTTTTTTTTAATCAGTCTTTTTTGGGGTAGCTTGAACATGAGGCAAGGGTATGATGCCAAAGTGTAAAGTATGATTCAGAAGGAGATTCTGAGACAGTGTGATCCCAAGCTCACGGTCTAGCTCAGCCCATAGCCTCAATAGTCATTGTGTCATGCCTTGAGGGAGGGAGCTTACAGAAAAGATCTTAGTTTGTCTGAAAAGGAAGAGTAGGGGCGAGCAGAGATGTTGTCATTAGGCCTTTCTGATACTAAAATGAATTATAAAACCTTTATCATGAAAAAAGTGTGGTGTTAAAATTATTCTGAATTATAAAATCAGAAGTTTATATAGTTAAGGCCACCTGAGTGACTCAGTCGGTTAAGCCTCTGACTCTTGATTTTGGCTCAGGTCATGATCTCAGAGTTGTGAGACTGAGTCCCACACTGGGCTCCAAGATGAGTGTGAAAGCTGCTTAAGATTTCCCTCACTCTGACCCCCTCTTTGCCCCTCCCCCCACTTGTATGTTCACTCTCTTCAAAAGCAAAACAAAACAAGTTTATATAGTTATATTTAAAGGAAGCTATTTCTGGAAATGTCAATGGAAACTTGTGCTTCGTTGTTTTGGGGAAACCACGACACTTAAATCTTATTTTCCACTTCTTGGACACAGAGATCACACCAGAGTCCTACAGAATGCCTTTCTTTAAAAGTACAATACTTGGTGTCACATTGGTGGGGCCCAAAGCCCACAGTCGGTTCTGGAACACCAAGAAAACACATTGGGATGGCTTCCCCATCTACATAGTTGCAGAACTGGGGAGGGGAATCCGCAGAGCCATCAGTGGTTGGTGAACATGCTCGCTAGGTCTGACTCTTCTTGGAAGCTGTGAGCGGGAAATTTTTTTTTTTTTTTTTGTAAGAGTTGCTGTGCAAATTTATTGACCTCATTAGTAATTAGTGAAGGTTTTATGAACAAAGAGATGGCACATAAACATTCAGCTTATGCTATGTGTGGTTTCCAAATCACAGTTCTTGCTGTGATTTATGAGAAGAAATGAAAATGGAGAAACGTGGGCTATGGCATACATCTCCAGAGAAAGAAAGCAATTGAAATCCTTTCACAGTGTCACACTGAGCTTCTCAGTAATAAACAGAAAGGGGTTCAGAGGATTCCTATCATTAATGCATTTTGCCAACCTTTGCTTGCTGGAAACCAGGGTATGGGCTGCATTCAGACAATGTAGGTGTACTTAACCCTCTGATGTTTGAGTTCCCACAACTCCTACAGAGGAGACCTGGGTCCTGACATCTCCAGGTCTACACTGAAGATGCCCCAAAAGCTTGGGTGCCTCTTTCTTGCACCCTCTTTGTTGTTTGGACTACTCTATCTGCCCTTCCTCATGGAAGTCTAAATAAGAAGAGGATTGAAGACACCTAAGTTAGAAAAATGGAACATACTTTTGTGAGTTATTTTTGCTTTCCTACTCTTTCCGCATCCTTTATTATAAGATTAAAATGTAAATGGTTATTTGCATTGCTATTCTTACTCCAAACAGGGGAAAGAGTGTTGCTCTTGGAGTCAGATGGAGCTGGATTCAAATGCCATATTTTCCACTTCATTATTTGAGCAAATAACACAATTCTATTGAGCCTCCCTGGCTTCTCTGTAAAATGGGGGCAGTGCTACTGACCACAGGGTAAGTCAGGTCATTGTAAGGATTAAATAAAATATATCACACAGAGCACATTGCCCAGTGCATGGCACACAGTGGACCCTCAGTAAAAGTCTGTGTTCTGACATTTCATGTGGTTAGATGCCAGGTGCAGGCTCGTTCAAAGACAGGGACAGTGGGAAAATTCTGTGGATAGTGGGAAAGCAAATGGAAGCTTTTGGGAAGGCATCAGTTACTCTCAGAATAACTCAGACTTTTCATTGCTGGCTCTTCTTTCTAAGGCCCCATGTGGATAAAGCTCAAGACCCTGCAGTCTTGGCAGCTGAGGGAACAGAGAGAATTCCAAAGCCATAGGGCTGGCTGGGTGGGGGCTTCTTGGGAAGTAGGGTTCATTTCCTCTAGAGACAGGTGTTTTCTTCTAGAATTACACAAATATGAGTTTTGGTGGAGATGTCAGAGCATGGAGGACTAGCAGCACATGCCAGGCCCTAGGAGGGGCAGGCCTCATGCGACTCCTAGGGCTCTGTTTGAGCCCTAAGAAGAGCCAGACTTCTTCGTATTGTGATGGATATTCCTTCCTAGATGACACCCTTGCAAGTATCTGGGAACTCTGTGAGCAATTGGGGATCATCACTCTCATCTTCAGAACTATTTACTTAATGTCCAACATGTGCTGAGTACAAACATGGTCCCCCCCCACCACAATTTTATTTATTTACTTTAGAGAGAGAGAGGACAGAGGGGGAGAAGCAGATGGAGAGGGATGAGGGACAAGAATTTGCAGTGCTGAGCATAGAGCCCAATGTGGGGCTTGGTCCCATGACCCTGAAATCACAACCTGAGCTGAAATCAAGAGTCAGATGCATAACCAACTAAGCCACACAGGAGTTCCTGAACATGTTATTTATCTTAGGCTGGGTTTCCTGCCTTAACCATGGCCAGGCCAAAGAAGTAATCAGAACAGACAGAGAGAGGGCAGACAAGATGTCTATCACAACCTTTAATCCTAGAGCAACCCCACAGGGAAGTAATACAGTGTTACTTCACTGATTGAGTCTCTGAAGGGTGGAGAAGTGAAGTAACTGGCTTATGGTCATGTAGCTCTAAATGGCAGGGCCAGAATTTAAGTGTAGCCTCATGTTAACTTTACAGCATGAGCTAGATTGCTCTGCTATGATACTAGAGTAGACACTTTACCTTTGTCCCTTTAAATTCTCTCTCCAGCCTTCTCTGCCCCAGGAAGATGATCTGTAGGAATTATATTAAAGTGTTCTCTTTCCCACTGGCTTCTGGTTGGGGTAGTACAACAAGGAGCACCATCGAGTGATCAGAAGGTGTAGGGTATGATCTGGGTAGTTATTTCTTTGGCTCCTTCCCTAAAGTTTGCATGGGACTGGCTGTGTCCCACAGTGATCACAATCTTTCCAAAGATATGCATTCACACTTTTCTTTGCCTCTTAGTTCTCGGGAGTACCCCCTTTCCTTGCCCTTTCAATCCCAGGGGAGCAATGTTAGTAATCAATTGTGATTTCCTTACCCTACCCACACCTCTTCGAATTGTCTTGGTTGGAGTGTGCCGTGCTCTTCTGGTGGAACCCTGGTTAATACAGTTGCCTCTGGGATGTGCTGGAAAACTGCAAAGTCACAGCACAGGTGGTGTCTGGTTAGGTCTGCCTCAATGTCACTTACACACAGAGTAGAACAATCTCTCCAGTGAGCAAAGATAACTCACGCACTAGGGGTACTCTGTCTACCAGGCTGTACTGAGGAAAGTTAATACATTGTTGCTCATGATTTCTCTTTATCTAAGTTTTGTGCAAACAAACTTCTTTCCACACATACAATTTTCCTCAGATATATTGGTAATTTGACAGTAATGGCTTCTCCTTCCACTAGGCTTTGCTTTGAGGTCTGGGCCCATGTCCGCCTTGTCTTCAGTTGAGGTGACATCCATTCTTTCAGGTGGTCCTGCAAATCTCTTTCATTCTGAGTGGATTATGCTCATTTTCCTCATGGGGGATCAGAGTATTTCAAAGTACTTGGGAGACAACAAAGAGCTATCAGTTCAATTCATCCAGTGGTGATTCTGTTGGACCTATGCTCCAACTTTCTCCTTGAAGCCCAAATGTCTTACTTTCTGGAGCCAGGACTCTACAGGGAGGAAGAGAAGAAGGGGCCCCTGCCTCCTCTCTGCAAACTCTTGCTCCACGTTCATGCCTCTCCATACCTCTAAGGTGTTCAACAGTTCGCTGCCTTCATTTTGAATTAAAAAAAAAAAAAAAAAAAAAAAAAAAAAAACCAGCTCTGGATTTGAACAAACATGTTTTTATTCAGGGTTTAAAGCATTTCTTTTATTGCTCCCCTGTTGTGTCTCTGATTGTTTCCCTTTCCGTGGAGCTTGAGTGATTGTTTATTAAACATAATAATAATAATCAAGTAGAGGTAGGGTCTCTTAGCTGGTATTAGTTCAGATTCCAATTTAATCCTTCCCCGGCCTCACTTCACTACGACTCTACTTGTATATTTCATAACCAGCATGTGTCGTGGTGAATGAAATCAAGCTTCAGAATAACATGTCAGTAAGATGATTGTTCATGGAACACACAGTACCTCTGGTCTATAATTAAAAAAAATGGACTCAGAAAATAACAATGAGAAACTTGTTTCATAGCACAGAACCCAGGAGCTTTGAAGTAGCAAATGTTGCCTTCTAGAACCAAGAGATCTGTCCCTATGAATGTCAGGACAGCAAGAGATATTTCCTGATCTCTTTGAGGGGTGAACAGGGTGCTTCTGGGCCACTGAAAGACAAGGAAGGGCATGAACCTTCAATACTTATTTTTCTAGAAACAGTGTGCTCAGAACAATGGGCTCTGCCTCTAATTAGCAGTATGGCCTCAGATCCCTCAACCATAAAGTGGGAATGATAGAAGTTACAAGCTGCAGCTTTTGTAAAGATGACAAAACATTATGGGCTGTAAGTGACTAGCAGAGTGCCTAGCACATAGCTGGTGCCCAATGTATAGTAGCTATTCTTGTTAGTGAGCAAGATTATGTTACAAATAACCTTATCAATTGTAGGAAATAATGATTGTCGCCTAGGTCCTTGGGTTATGACTGAGGAGATAAAGGCAATGCTGTTCAGATGTGGATCTTAGGTGAACACACAGATTCAGAAGGGAAGAAGTGGTCTTTGGTTGTAATGAGAAAAGAAGACATCCTATGTGTCTGGAGCTGGAGATAGCTCCTCAAGAACATGCTCAAGTTACATAAAACAAAACAAACCAAACCAAAACCAAAACCAAAAAACCCACTGGTTGCCTGACAAGATATGCAGGTGGCAAACAAGCTTATGAAAGTACATCCTAGGTCATCAGGAAAATGCAAATTAAAACAATGATGAGATACCTCTAGACACCTTTTACAATGGCCACAATCCAGAACACTGACACCAAATGCTGGTGAAGATATTTAGCAATGGGGACTCTCATACATGGTGGGTGGGCATGCAAAATGGCACAAACCAGTTTGGAAGACAGTTTGGCAGTTTCTTAAAAAACTAAGCATACTTTTTTAAAAAAAGAGTGAGAGAGAGAGAGAATGAGAGGGAGAGAAGGAGAGCACACAGCTTGGAGATGCAGAGGGAGAGGGAGAGAGTCCCAAGGGGACTCATGCTGAGCACAGAGCCGCACACAGAGCTATATCCCACGACTCCAAGATCACTACCAGAACCAAAATCAAGTCAGTGGCTTAACCAACTGTGTCACTGAGGCTCCCCCAAACTAAACATACTCTTACCATTTAATCTGGCAATTATAGTCCTTGATACTTGTCCAAAGGGGTTGAAACTAATGTCCACGCAAAAACCTGCATTGATATTTTTAGCAGCTTTATTCTTAATTGCTAAAATGTAGAGGCAACAAAGATGTCTTTCATTAGGTGAGTGAATAGATAAACTGTGGTATATCCAGACAATGGAATGTCATTTAGTGTTAAAAAAAAAAAAAGTGGGGTGCCTGGGTGGCTCAGTGGGTTAAAGCCTCTGCCTTCAGCTTAGGTCATGATCTCCGGGTACTGGGATCAAGCCCTGCATCGGGCTCTCTCCTAGCGGGGAGCCTGCTTCCTCCTCTCTCTCTCTCTCTCTCTCTCTGCCTGCCTCTCTGCCTACTTGTGATCTCTGTCTGTCAAATAAATAAATAAAATATTAAAAAAAAAAAAAGAAAAAAGAGCTATCAAGCCATGAAAAGAAATGGAGGAACTTAAATGCATATTATTAAGTGAAGGAAACCAACCTGAAAAGGCCACATACAGTATGAATCCAATTATATGACATTTTGGGAAAGACAAAACTATGGAGACAGAAAAAATATCAGTGGTTGCCAGGGCTTGGGAGGGGGCTGAGGGAAGGATTGAATAGGTAGAATATGGGGGATTCTTAAGGCAGTGAAAGCACTCTGCATGATACTATAATTATATGGATACATGTCATTAGATATTTATCTAAACCCACAGAATGTACAACATGATGACTGACTCCTAATTAAACTATGGACTTTGGGTGGTTATGATGTGTTAATTAAGTTCATAGATTGTAGCAACTGTACCAATCAAGTTGGAAATATTGATAATGAGGAAGGCTGTGCATGTGTTGGGGACAGAGGGTATGTAGCAAATCTCTGTACCTTACCCGCAGTTTAGCTGTGAACCAAAAACAACTCTTAAAAAAACAAAGCCAGTTGCTGCACTGTTATGCAGAACACAAGGATGAGATAGAAAAAACAAGAGCTTGAAGTAAGGGAAGAGAAGCCAGGGTGGTGTGGGTGGGCCAGGGTATGGGCCCAAGGTTTAGGAAGTCCAAAACTTGAGAGGACAGAAATGCCCCCAGGGATTTTGAAGTTTTTTGTTGTAGGATCTGTCATGTAAACCTTCTCTTCTCTGTCCTGCAGCATAGCCTAGGGTGCATCTATCTATTTTACAAATTCTTTTGTTAGTTTGGACTTTTTAGGGGAACTCAAAATCTGCTGAGTTCTACCAGTTGGTTGTTGTAGGTGAAAACTGGGAGTTTTTGAGACATTGGAGGTAGAGAAAGATGAAGCAGTTGGCTCTGATTTATAATAAGAAACACATCCTAGATGTCCATGGAGGATGCCAGTTAGGGGAGTCTTGGTCTCTTAAGGATAGGTACTCAGCCAAGCTCACATGTCTTAGTTTGAGGTTGGTCTAGTTGGTTCCAGTAAAGCAAGTGCACTCTTCCCCCCATAAACCCTCTGTAAGTGGTGGTCATATTTCTTTTTTTAAAATTATTATTATTTTTTTAATTTAAATTCAGTTAGCCAATATATAGTACATCATTAGTTTTTGGTGTAGTGTTCAGTGACTCATTAGCTGCTTATAATATCCAGTGCTTTTGTTTCCCTTGCCTTTAGAGATGTGTCTTGAAAGAAGGTGCTGCGGCTGAGGTTGAAGTGGTTGTTGCCTTGTTGTCTTCTAGGATTTTGATGGATTCCTGTCTCATATTTAGGTCTTTCATCCATTTTGAGTTTATTTTTGTGTATGGTTTAGGAGAATGGTCCAGTTTCATTCTTCTGCATGTGGCTGTCGAATTTATCCAGCTTCGTTTATTGAAAAGACTGTATCCTTTGGATATTCTTTCCTGCTTTGTTAAAGATCAGTTGACCATAAAGTTGAGGGTCCATTTCTGGGCTTTCTAGTCTGCTTAATTAATCTGTGTGTCTGTTTTTGTAATAGTACCATGCTATCTTGATGATCACAGCTTTGTAATAGAGCTTGAAGTCAGGCACTGTGATACACCCAGCTTTGGTTTTCTTTTTCAACATTCCCCTGGCTGTAGGGATCATTTCTGGTTCCATACAAATTATAGGATTGTTTGTTCCAGCTCTGTGAAAAATGTCAATGGTATTTTGATACAGATTGCATTGAATGTGTAGATTTCTATGGGCAGTCAGATTTTTTAAAAAAGATTTTATTTATTTATTTGACAGAGATCACAAGTAGGCAGAGAGGCAGGCAGAGACAGAGAGAAGGGGAAGCAGATTCCCCACTGAGCAGAGAGCCTCACATGGGGCTTGATCCCAGGACCCTGGGATCATGACCTGAGCCGAAGGCAGAGGCTTTAACCCATGGAGCCACCCAGGTGCCCCAGCACAGATGTTTTTAAATATTTATTCTTCCGATCCATGTGCATGGAATGTTTTTCCATCTCTTTGTGTCTTCCTCAATTTCTCTTATAAGTGTTCTATAATTTCTAGATCTCTTTGGTTTGTAATTTCTATCTCTTTGGTTAGGTTTATTCCTAGGTATCTTATGGTTTTTGGTGCAATTGTAAATTGATCATTCCTTAATTTTTCTTTCTTCAGTCACATTGTTAGTATATAGAAATGCAACTGATTTCTGTGCATTGATTTTGTAGTGGTGGTAATATTATGAAATGAGGTCATTTATATAAGTTGTATTCTTCAGAATTTTCATTGAAGCTCCTATTCTTGTTAGTTTAGAACCAAGAAACTTATTCAAGGAAGAGCTAAAACCAGGAAGAGGAATATAACAGTTATCTTTATAATATTATAGATAGTCTTAGGTCCTAACATCCATGTTGAAGTCAGTTAACTCTACCCCATTACTTATAGGTGATAGACCTGGAGTAGGGTCCATGACCTGGAAGGGATAGAGAAAGCCTGTGGAGGTAGGAAATATATTCCAGATTTTAGACTTGGCCCACTTTTTGATTACATGTATGTTGTTTAACAAACCACAGTATTCATAAATAACATTGGGACATTTTTATATTCTGAAATTCCAAGCCACTTGGGGCTGAGGTCCACTCTGGCCACAGGATCTGTGATTTCTAACTAACAATGTGGCATACAGGCACATTCCTTATTCTAGGAGTAGTGGATGCCCTAGAGAAATATACAAGGCCTGAAGAATTTTGTCCTGCAGTTTCTCAAGACTGACATTTTTTCGGAGTCAAACTCAAAGGCCTGATGTCAGGACATTAGATTATAGGAACTCCATTTCTCACCTAGGTTATCACATGACCTGACTGCTTAGCTGGACTCTTAGAGGCTCAGGTGAAAAGAATGGGACCTGGGCATTTAACATCATTGGAGAAAGTTTTGATCCCTCTTTCCTCAAAACCCTTTTTCCTTCTGGTTTCTGAGAAATTGCACTCTCTGTCTCTCTCCTGCCTCATTGGTGCTTTTTCACTATCTCTTTGATGGATCTTCCTCATCCTCTTGACTCTCATCTTCTCTCCAGCAACACTGACTTCCTTACTGTCCCTTGAACACAAACAGGATTCTTCTGCCCCTGGGACTTTGAACTTGCTCTTTTCTCTGCCTGGATTGATCTTCTCTCAGATATACTCATAGCTCAGCTGCTCACTTCATTTAGGATTCTTAAATATCCCATCTTAAGAGAGCTTCCAGGGACCACAGTTTCTGAAATAGTATATTCCATTGCTTTCTCTCCTTTTACTTTTTTGTTCATCTACATTTAGTTCAAGTATTCTTATGTGTGTTTATATTGCATATTGATCTGTTTATTTGTTTGTATTTGATCTCTCTTCACTAGACTTTAAGCTCAACAGAAAAGTTGAGCTTAAAGTCTAGTATTGGTTCATACATATATTCTAAACACCTAGAATAGTGTCAGACACAAAGCAGGCACTCCGCAAGTATTTACTGAATGAATGAAGGTACAAGTAAATTGGGGTCTGGTAAAGCATGTGGGCTCCCAGTGCAAAGAATATACATACTCAACAGAATTAGATTCATTCAGACTTTTTCTAAAAGGCAATTAATCCTTTGGGCAAAGTGTCCCCCTTTTTTTTTTAATTAATTTTTTATTTTTTATAAACATATATTTTTATCCCCAGGGGTACAGGTCTGTGAATCACCAGGTTTACACACTTCACAGCACTCACCCAAGCACATACCCTCCCCAATGTCCATAATCCCACCCCCTTCTCCCAAACCCCCTCCCCCCAGCAACCCTCAGTTTGTTTTGTGAGATTAAGAGTCACTTATGGTTTGTCTCCCTCCCAATCCCATCTTGTTTCATTTATTCTTCTTCTACCCACTTAAGCCCCCATGTTGCATCACCACTTCCTCATATCAGGGAGATCATATGATAGTTGTCTTTCTCCGCTTGACTTATTTCGCTAAGCATGATACGCTCTAGTTCCATCCATGTTGTCACAAATGGCAAGATTTCATTTCTTTTGATGGCTGCATAGTATTCCATTGTGTATATATACCACATCTTCTTGATCCATTCATCTGTTGATGGACATCTAGGTTCTTTCCATAGCTTGGCTATTGTGGACATTGCTGCTATAAACATTCGGGTGCATGTGCCCCTTTGGATCACTACGTTTGTATCTTTAGGGTAAATACCCAATAGTGCAATTGCTGGGTCATAGGGCAGTTCTATTTTCAACATTTTGATATTTAGCAATGTCCCTGCATTTGAAATGGGTAGAGTGTTGCAGTGGTGGAGGGTTCTGGACAAAGTGCTATAGGTTCCTTGTTCCTTTTTTAAAGCTCATTCTAGGGTCTTTGGAATAGAAAAGTCTCCATGTGTATGAGGCTTCATTCTGACATCCAGGTGACTATTAGACTTGGTTGTATAAAACTGGGATATAAATAGGCCTCCTTCACACAATTGTTGTCCAGATTAGATACAGCATACACAGTAGACTTTATACTGTGCCAAGCACATAGTAGGCACTCAAGAAAGAGTAGCTGCTTTGAAGATGATGATGATGATGATGATGATGGTGATGATGGTGATGATGGTGATGTTCGTAATGAAAGAGGAGGAGAAAGAGGAATTCATGAAGGAGGAGGGGAATAATGATGATGATGATAATGTTGTTGTTGCCAACTGGAAGGGTAAATATATATTGGATGAATGATTCTCATCAGTCAGTGGCCATTTACTGCATGAGGCTTTCTCTAGTTAGGCTCAGGGTCTCTGGGCAAGCATGGTAGGGGAATGGCTTTGTATCACTCTCAGCTTCTGGCTGTAGAGCCACTCTAAGTGTTAGTAAACAGCTATAATTGGGTGATCCATGGAAGGAAAGTAGGCTAGATTCACTCTCAGCTCATTTTCCTTCTGCAGAGGACTATTGGTGGTTATCCTCCTGGTCAGTCAGAAACAAAGGCCCTTATCCTCAGCAGAGTCATGATTCTATAACTCATATTCTCTCTATGGTCCTTATTTCTTCCTCTTCTTTTTTAAAGATTTTATTTATTTATTTAAGAGCGAGAACTCACACAATCAGGTGGAGGTGGAGAGGGAAAGGGAAAGAAACGAGCAGACTCCCTGCTGGGTGCTCCTTATCTCTGACTCATTGTTACCTTTGATTTTCCTATCTCCCTGATTTTCCCTTACTATTTGTTTCTTCTTTTCCATTCTTCCCACATGTTTTCCCACCTCCACCTTCTTTCCCTCCACTGTGAGAGGACAGCCACAGAGGGGTCAGGGCTGGGTGCACAAGTGACTGGTCACTGTCCGGGGGCTGCCTTGGAAGGTAGGAATCCCCAACCATTCTGGGGTTGGAACAGCAGAGTGATACTCCTTCTCTCCTTCTCCATCCCTACCATAAGCATGCTGCTGCCGGTGTCCTATGACCTTGGGAAATTATAGGGAGATTTAGAGAGAGAAGGAGGTTATTGATTTTTCCTCCCAGTTCTATATCAGGGGATTGGAAAAAAGGCATCTGAAGTTGTGTGGTTCAGAGCAATGGACCTTCATAGGGAGAAACTTCAGGGAAAAAACACAGTTCTGGGCTCTGGAATTTTTGACTTCTAGTCCTAAGCCTTCCAAATACTTATCTGTGCATTTTGTGGTAAGTTGCTCCCTCTGTCTGGGCTGCAGTTCTCTCATCTGGGAAATAGATGGTTTAAACTGACTTCTGAGGCGACTCTGGCTCTAGGACTCCAACAATTTTTAATTGAGAAGTATATTTCTCTGTTACCCCTCATACCTAGCACTTTACCCCCATCCAGTACTGATCCTAGGACAACTGTGGCCTCATTTCTTGTCTCAATGCTCATGTGAAAACCAACTCACGATTTTGGTGTGGACATTTATCCTTGGAATTCTGGACAGCACATGCACATACTTTTCCTGCAAATAAATCTTCAGATTGTTCTATGAAAGGTTATGACATGAACAAGTTCAATGTGCAGTTTCTAAGTTTATGTCAAGGCCCTACCCAGTTACAGTCACTGTTGGGTGCTCCATTCCTCCATTTGCATAATACATGGCACAGAGAGAGTGCCTCTTTCTGTTCAAACATCCCTGTTTTGGGAGTAATTGATTCTTTCTCAGTCTTATGATGTGGGTCTAATGAAGGATGCCTTCCACTCATCCACTGAAGGTAGCGACAGTGCTATTCCAAATACAAGTGACTCCCTGCTATTCCAAATACAAGTGATTCCCCGCAGGAGTTCACTTGGCCTCTGAGCTTCACCTTCAACCTGTCAGTTGAAAAAATTGAACAAAAATGGTCTCTTGGGGTGTTGTTCTGGAACAGAACGACCTCCTTACACACAGGGCTGGGCATGTGACATATAGACCAGCCGGTATCCTTCTGGAAATGGCTGTTTTTGTTTTTGTTTTTGTTTTTCTGCTTTGGTATAGATGTGGAACTGCCAGCAGCTCTGTTCCTTGCTCTACACAGAAATCAGTTCTGTAAAGGAGAGAATAGAGCTCGTGCTCCAAGAAGCGTAAGGGATGGGTAAAAGGAATCCTGGTGATATTTGAGTTCTTAGTTCTATATCTCAGGCTGAAATGATCCAGAATATTGTCTCCCCAAAACTTGGTTACTGGAGTCCTCTTTAAATTCAGGTTGTCAAACCACTGAGAGTCTCCAATAAACTTCCCTTTTTGTTGAAACCAGTGCCAGGTGGTCTCTCATGTATACTCTGAGAGAGTTGTAAAACAATGAAGGTACCTGTATTACGGCTCTCCAGAGAAACAGAACCAATAGGAGGTTAATTTCAAGAAATACATTTTATTGTAAGGAATTGGTTCAGGTGATTATGGGGACCCAGAAATCCTATGATCTGCCATCTCTGAGCTGGGGAGCCAGAAATACTGGTGTGTAGTTTGAATGCTTGAGAGCCGGAGGCCTGAGGTATAGATTCCAGTGAGAACCTATAGTGCTGAGGGCAGAAAATCCCTGTCCCAGCTCACGTGGTTAGGCAGAGAGAGAATCCAACCTTCCTTAGCCTTTCTGTTCTAGTCAACCTCTCAACAAGTTGGATAATGTCAGAGCACACTGGAGAGGGACATCTGCTCTACTGGGTCTGCCAATTCACATGCTAATCTCTTCCAGAAATGCACTCACAGACACACCTAGATACAATATTTGACCAGGTACTGGGGCAAGCTGTGGCCCCATCAAGGTGACACATGAACCATCACGGAGGCCACGAGGCTGGGCTGGCTGGTGGCATCACGTGCTCAGCTGGGGAGCAGGTCTCCATTTCGTCACTGTGTCTCTGCTTTGCCACCTCCATCCTGTGTAACCACCTGTGATCTGTTTACCTGCTCTGCCCCCGCAGGAGTTCACTTGGCCTCTGAGCTTCACCTTCAACCTGTCAGTTGAAAAAATTGAACAAAAATGGTCTCTTGGGGTGTTGTTCTGGAATGAACATCCTCTTTGTAATTCCAGGAGGAAATCAAGGCATTAGAAACTATATTAGAAAGCATTCTCTCCATTTCCTTCTCAAACCTCTGAGTTGCCAAAGGCAGCACCATTCTCCCTGTTTACAGCTGTGTTTTCCTCCATCTACAACTCTGAGTGAATATTTGAGATTTACCCTCGACCTGCGGCTTCACTAGATGACTTCCTCCTGGCTCCAGGAGGCCTTGAGAGGTGGTGCTGCAGAACTGAGGAGGGCAGAAAGAATAGGAAGGGGAGAGTAAGGAGGTCCTGGGAATTACAGAAACAACAAACAGGCATATTCCTCTCTCAGGACCATAATGTACAGTCCCTGTCTCAAGGGCCAGTTTCATCAATCCAGGAAGCAGAACCTGGGGCTTTAGATGCATGGCTGGGCCTGAGAGATAGCCTGCCTTCCACTCATCCACTGAAGGTAGCTACAGTGCTATTCCCAATACAAGGTAATTTGATGGCTTAGACTCTTGGTCAGATGGTCGTGGGTTCCAGCACCAACCCTGCTTCATACTCTGTTACCTTGAACAGATTATTAAACCTCAGTTTCCTCGTCTATGAAATGGGGCTATGATACCTACCTCCAGTGTTACTGTGAGAATTCGATTAAGGCACAGTGTCTGGTATGTGGTCAACCCTTATCATAAATGCACCTCAATATTTGTGCTAATCAGTTACTTTTTGGAGCATGGTATTAAAAAAGGATAGAAGACTCAGAGTCTAAATTCTGGTTTTGACTTAAGTGTCAAATTATAACTATATTTCATAGATATGACTAGCCTTCTCTGACTACCAAACTGACCTAAAGAAGATGTGTGTAACAAAGGCGAAACTACCCTTTTGTTTTAATTTCACTTATATATTCTTGGAGTACTTTTTATTATTCATCTCCTTTATAGTTTTAATGCAGGCCTGTCAGTTGTTTTGAAGTATTTATTTATTTATTTAATTATATTTTTATATTTTTTTAGTATTAGACCCACCCTCCAGAGATAGGTATTTTGATACTTACTTACGTACTTTTTGGGAGACAACGTCTTCCGAATTTTTTCATAAATATTTTAAATAGTTGCTGTTGAAAATTGCTCACAATATCCAAAGGAGTATATTCAAAGCACTCACTCTCTATGGTATCTGACAGGAAAACTGCCTGCCTCTTGGAACAAACAAAATAAGCTTGTCAATGATTTCTATAGAATTTTTCTATTATTTCCCTTCTACATAAAATCCTATAAAACAACCCTTTTTTTTTTTCTGTATAGAAACTTAAAAAAAAGGCGGAAAAAAGGTTTGAGTGGATACAGCTATCTTACTGAATATGAAATAATTTTTCTACTCTCCAATTACTTCTGTTCTGCTGCTCTCCTCCTGTGTTGGGAAACAGGGAGGTAAAATACTTTTTATTTCAACTCATTGTGGTAATTTAGATAATGACAACAATTATAAGACAGAAAAGAGTTTATAAAGCAACCCTCTCCCAACTTCTAAAGAAGAGATCAAAGAGAGTGAAGGAGGAAGGAGACAAATTATTACACAAGCCCTATGGTGAGTGCTTCATAGCAGCCTTCATCTAATTGAGTCTTAGAAATCCTGCAAAAAAAAAAAAAAAAAAAAAATAACCACACCAAGAAAAACAAAAAAAACCCACCAAAAAGACAAAAGAAAACCCTGCAAGTGAACACGTGCCCAAACACTACCCTCAGGAATACAGAAAAATGCATGCACATAAATGTATGTACACCTGTCCACAGTTATCTTAAGGGTTGTCAGGATATGTCATCTGGAGTGGCAACTCAGAGTGCAAGGTTTAAGAACTGGGACTTGGGGGAGGGCTCTGTTTGTCTGGACTTCCCCCAGTTCCTCCCAGCTGGATTTCCACATCTGTGATTGGAGAAGTCTGATGGCTCTTACCACATGCCTTTCTCCTTTAACATGGCTCCTGATCTGGAGGGTCTCTTTGGGAAGTCAAGCTAGGCTGGAAGAATGCTGGCCCCAGGCTGGGCCTAGCTGCACCTAGATGCTGTCCCTGGTGCTGAGAGGAAATCATTAGCAATACTCAAAAAATCCAGGAATGGGCTACCTTTACCCCAAGGGCTCCTCATGGTCAGTGCTGACAGAAGGTCATTTCCTTGAGCTTTAATTCAACAGAGAAAAGAAAATATCTCCTTTTAAATTACATGTGAGAGGGAAGGCCAAGAGCCATGGTCAAGGACCCCCATGTAGGTGGTTCCACATAGATAATTACATAGGCCTCTTCTAAGATCACAGCTCTCCTTGGAGCCTTTGGGGAATGAGGCTGTAAACAGGTCTAGCCAGGCTCACAGGGAGGTAACCAGTCATCCCCTCCATCTTGCTGGCAAAAAATTGGGATGGGAAAAGGACAATGTGATAGCTTTGTGACAGCGGCTGAAAGACTGGCATTAAGTGGTAAGCAGTGGGGATACGATGAAGGGGCAAGGGGGCTGGCAGTTGCCTGAGACTCCTCCTGTGGGCTGAGCTGTCATGGCTTGGCCTTCCTAGGATGGACCTCTCTCAGGAGTACAGCGAGCATCTCTAGGGCACTCTGCTGTGAGCCTGGGGTTGTCCAGCTTCCCTTAGCACAGGGATCTCTGTGGTCCCCTGGACTACAGGCTGCTCATGGGAGATGACTTGGTTTTTTCCTTGGGTATGAAGGATAGGTGGGAACTCAGCCAACAGGTGGGGCTCTGCAGGCCTCTGCCCGGGTTCTGGTAAATTCAAAACCAGAATTTAGATGCTGATTCTTCTATCTTTTTTTAATACCATGCTCCAAAAAGTAACTGATTAGCACAAATATTGATGTTTTCTTGTTTCCTAGCCAGGAGACAAGGAAAAGTGGGAGATAGAAGGAGTCAGAAAAATTCAAAGCCAGAGCAAGGGCAAGTGACAGGGATAGGGACAGCATGGGCAAGGATGACAAAAGGACATATGACAAGAGGGATAGGGAGAAGAGTGAGAAGAAGAGTAAAGAGCATAGCAAAGAAAGAGTAAGAACCAAGAGAAAGGTAGAGAAGTAGTACAAGAAATTAAAGGGAGGTCTGGGAACTTACCATGGGAGGTCTCAGTTGCCAGTGGTGGTTGTGTCTGTGTCCCTTCCCCACAATTGCCTACCAGCATATGACATATATGCTCTTTCCTCAAACTCTCTGAGGCTGGCTCCAGTTCCAGGAGGATCTGGAATGCAGTCTAGGACTTAGAGACTGAGAACCCATTCAAGCTTGTAAGTAGCTCTAGTAAGAGACCTTGTCTGCCTAAGACTGAGCCTTGCAGGCTGGCAGAACAAATATTTAGGTGTATAAGAATAAGGGTGAGTGTGAACAAGGATGCTGCCCCATTTGTAAGGCTAGCCTCTGGTAAGACTTCAGGAAGGAACTAAGACTCAGAGATCTGATATTGACATCTAGATCAGTATGGTTCACTGGGAGAGGTCAGTTCCAGGGGTCCCTGGCATTATGGCTCCAACACAAAGAAGAGCCAACAGGTGCCAGAGAGTGAGAGACAGGAGAGAGTTCTTAGGGAGATATCCCTGCTTTGTGTGATTGCCCTTGCTCCAGTGGGGCCACTTCCCTCCTGTCTTCAACCCCCTAACCCTGCTGTAGTGTCCCTCCAAGCAGCTTTCTATCCCAACCAGTAAATGGAAGAGCTGCAGTTTGAGCCCAGGTCTGTTGGAGGCCAAACCTCATAAACTCTTTGTCAGAGAAGGAAGTGTCCTGTGGCAGTGAAATCTGGGAATAGGGAGATGGACACTAGGGAGAATGAGGCTCATGGTCCCTTCTGCGATTGTGCCTTGTGCCCAATGGATGGCGCATATGGAGACAGTGTGTATGCAGCACTGAGACTTCTGGGGAAAAGAGGAGGGAAGTGCCATGGGAACCATAATCAAAAGTTTCAGGGTATGCAAGTCCATACTTGCATACCAGAGACTGGAAGAGCATGCCCTCAACTGTTCTCAAGGATCGAGGCATAATACTGTTGAATTTGGTTCATCACCCATTTCATTTAGGGCTCCAGTTCCTGACCCCACTGTACCCCAAGGGCTGGCTTCACAACCCACCAGGAGCAACTCTCCGAGGCTGGCATTTCTGCTGCTGCCTCCACAGGCATCAGGGGCTTCATCCACTGATACAGTCACAACTGAAATTACCTTTTCAGAGCACCAGGCATCCGTTTCCACGGAAACATGTACTTTGGGAGGTGGCGGGATGGGGACTAAGAAGAGCTGGTAGGCACTGTAGGCTTGGAAAGAACCTTGTAAATACTTCTTGGTTTATTCAGTACGCGCCCCTGATTCACATTATAAATTAAACACCTCATCATGCAGTAATGGTTCTAACTGGGAGTCATTATGAACAGCTCCAGCAGCCTGGGGCCCAATCAAGACCAACTGTGATAAAAGGTGTCTTCCCTCGGAAGATAATGTGAGTGAGCCAGCATTACCTTACCTTTTCAGTTAAGTGACATGGCAAACTGCTTGTGAGGCAGCCAGGAACTGTCCTTGGTAAGGTTGTCCTGTCAGCAGACATCCAGGAGTGACTGGGGGCAAAACCCCCTGTGTTTCGATTTCAAACAGATCTGCATTCTACTCCCACCTCAGCCATTTAGCATCTGAGTGACCCAAAAATCTTGCCTTAGGATCTCGGTTTCCTTTTTTTTTTTTTTTTTTTAAAGATTTATTATTTATTTGTGTAGGAGAGGGGCAGAGGGAGAGAGAGAATCTCAGGTAGAGATTCTCACAGAGCCAGAGCCCAACACGGGGCTCAGTCTCAAGACTTTGAGTCAAAATCAAGAGTCGATGTTCAGGGGGCGCCTGGGTGGCTCAGTGGGTTAAAGCCTCTGCCTTTGGCTCAGGTCAGATCTCAGGGTACTGAGATTGAGCCCTGCATCGGGCTCTCTGCTTGGCAGGGAGCCTGCTTTCCCCTCTCCGCCTACTTCTGATCTCTCTCTGTCAAATAAATGAATAAAATCTAAAAAAAAAAAAAAAAAAAAAGAGTCAATGCTCAGCCGAGAGTGCCTCAGTTTCCTTATTTTAAAGTGAGTTCTGCATGTATTTCATGGGGCACTGGGTGTGGTGCATAAACAATGAATTTTGGAACACTGAAAAAAAATTAAAATAAATTAAAAAAAATAAAACTGAGTTCTGGAGCAGCCCACCATACTACATGGCACTTAGTACGGCTGATTGTTTGCATTTCCTTTGATATCTGGCTTGCTGAGATTTTGAGCATTGGTACAGATTTGTTTTTAGAAAGGTATTGAACAGGTCACTATAATATAATCAGAAGATTTTTCTGAAATGACAGAGACCCAACTTGAATTAGCTTTCTTACTAAGAGTCTCTAGGAAAACTCTTTGTGGAATCTCCCAAGAAAATACCATTTTGTAGTAAAACTTATTTTGGGGGTCAGTTTGTTCCTTAAAGTGATTATTTCCTGTAGGGCTTAAACAAATTCAGAGGCAATGAGACAGATGCAGCAATGGTAATGTTTTGTGTGCAAAGTGGCACAGGGTGACTTCCCAAGCTTAGGTATGATGTGACATTCACTGAGAGACCCTCGGGGTATTGTTTCTATAATTGTGGGTAGAGCAGAAGTACAGTGAGTCCCTAAGTCAACAAGAACCTGAGTCTTGTTTGTTGCTAGGGTCCTCTCTCTGTCTGTCCCTGAATGTCTTTATTTATTCTCTCCTATTAGAAACTGGATCTGTCCAAATCATGAGAAACTCAGTTGCTTACAACACCCAATCTCCTGCCATTGTCTTGGTGACCTGCATCTCTCAGTTCCAGTTTGAGAATTTGGAAAGAAAAGGACTAATGACCAGTGGCTCACCCCTGAACCACTGTATTATGACCAAGGAAACAGGATCATATATCTGGCACAGATATAAACCCAGGGGTCCTAAACATATATTTATAAGTCATTTTCAGAGATGGGAGATTTTCGACTTAAGTAGTAATCCATTTATTATCAATTCCATAACTTCACTAGGCATTCCCATTCTTATATCAATTTACTCCATGTAGAGGGAATTCAAATATAAAACAGAAGTTAAGGCCAGGTCCTTAGGGGGAATCTAGAAAGATCTTGTGAGGCATGTCCTAAGATGTACATATTCTAGGAGAAGCTGGTTCTTTTCTTCTAACCTTTGCTCACTTCCACATCATCAAATGATTACTCTTTTTGGTTAGAGAATAGTTCAATGAGACCACTGGCACTTCCTGTATATGCATATGCCTCCTTGGAGAAACTTTCTTAACTCATGACCTGGAATGGGCAGCCCTACAGATCATGTAATTTCATTATAGCATCAGAGGTGCTTGGGTAAGGGGTGGACCCTGGAGTGGAGCTCAGCCAAACATAATCTTGCTTCAGATGTATTAGCTAAGGTTACTTTTGTCTATAATAGAACCAAAGCAAGCTGGATTAACTTTTAGCCTTACACTAAAGAACTGTTTTACTACAAGGATTTGAGAAAGTAGCATCTAGAGTTTATGGTCATTTCCTATAGATCAGGGTCTTTTTTACTCTTTTTAACCATGACCCCCACAGGAAGAACTACATTTTATGTTTGCCCTAGAATGTGCACATTAAAACAAAATTAAAACAAATGTTTCACAAAATAATATGTATCCTTACTATGTGCAATGCACTATAATATTTTCTTATATAATATATTGTATTCTATTTAGTTTTTTTTGTCAAAAGTGGTAGTCATCACTCACTAATTTTTTTCATGATCTAATGAAAAATATTGTGTTATACAATGTGAAAAACACTCCTACTCTAAAGTGCTTCATTTGATATCATTCAGTGTCACCTTCTAATCCTTGATCTTAATTTACATTCCAAAATCCTCAAGAAAGAGAACATGTTTAGTTCTCTTGGGGTCTGGGGCCTTCCCTTGTCCTAATCAGCCATGACTGGATTCTAAACATGGGTGCTGATGCCCTGGTTTGTAGGTCACAGTCCATGTTCAAACTCCGGACAGACAGTTCAGATGGTTTCTACTATACACAGACATTGGGAATTGAGACAGCCTATGGGGGTCAGATAGTAATGGGTACCATAGCTGTAAGGTCAGGTATAGTTGGTGCTAGAGTTGGAGCCTTGGAAATACAGACAGACACACATGCAGGAGGGCTGCTTGAAGGAGCAGAGATGTTCAAGAGGAAGAGAACAGAGGGCAACCACATGACTTTGCAGGCTATGCTGCAGGTCTAGCTGTACTTACCTGAGTTGCATTCAGATTTGCCTGTTGAAGTGGGAAGCCACTGGGGATATTGGATCCTGATCATATTTCTTAATGCCTGATACTCTTAATGCTGTAGAATTTTGAATTGTATCATAGACAGGAGGAGAAGCTTAAAAAACATTTCTGTTAGGGGGAGGAGTCAAGATGGCGGAGAAGTAGCAGGCCGAGACTACTTCAGCTAGCCGGAGATCAGCTAGATAGCTTATCTAAAGATTGCAAACACCTGAAAATCCATCGGCAGACCGAAGAGAAGAAGAACAGCAATTCTGGAAACAGAAAAACAACCACTTTCTGAAAGGTAGGACCGGCGGAGAAGTGAATACAAAGCAACGGGAAGATAGACCCCGGGGGGAGGGGCCGGCTCCCGGCAAGCGGCGGAGCAACCGCGCACAAAATCAGGACTTTTAAAAGTCTGTTCCGCTGAGGGACATCGCTCCAGAGGCTACCCGGGGCAAAGCCCACACAGGGTCAGTGTGGCCTCAGGTCCCGCAGGGTCAGAGAAGGATCGGGGATGTCTGAGTGTCGCAGAGCTTGCGGGTATTGGAACGGGAAAGCCGGCTACAGAGACAGAGCCGACAGTAAGCTCGCAGCTCGGGGTGACCTTGAACCGGTCACAGGCTCGGTGAGCTCGGACTGCGGCCAGAGGTCAGGCAGACGGGAGTAACTGGGCGCGGTTCTCTGAGCGCGCACTGAGGAGTGCGGCCCTGGGCTCTCGGCTCCTCCGGGCCGGAGACCAGGAGGCCGCCATTTGTATTCCCGTCCTCCCGAACTCTACGGAAAGCACTCAGGGAACAAAAGCTCCTGAAAGCAAACCCAAGCGGATTACTCACCCCGGCCCCGGGTAAGGGCAGTGCAATTCCGCCTGGGGCAAAGACACTTGAGAATCACTACAACAGGCCCCTCCCCCAGAAGATCAACAAGAAATCCAGCCGAGACCAAGTTCACCTACCAAAGAGTGCGGTTTCAATACCAAGGAGAGCAGCAGAATTCTAGAGGAGGAGAAAGCAAAGCACGGAACTCATGGCTTTTTCCCTGTGATTTTTTTTAGTCTTGCAGTTAATTTAATTATTTTCTTTTTCATTTTTTGTTTTTTTTTCCTCGCCTTCGGGTAAAAACTTTTTTTTGAATTGTTACATTTTCTTTTTTAACGATTTTTTACTAGTTTATCTAATACATATATTTTTTCTTTTTTATATTTTTCTTAGGTGTTTTCTTTTTTTAAATTCTTTTCTTTTTGCTTTTTTTTTTTCTTTTTTTTCTTTCTTCCTTTTTGAACCTCTTTTTATCCACTTTCTCCCCCCTCACGATTTGGGATCTCTACTAATTTGGATAAAGCATATTTTTCTGGGGTTGTTGCCACCCTTTTAGTATTTACTTGCCCCTTCATATACTCTTCTCTGGACAAAATGACAAGATGGAAAAATTCAACACAAAAAAAAGAACAAGAGGCAGTACCGAAGGCTAGGGACCTAATCAATACAGACATTGGTAATATGTCAGATCTAGAGTTCAGAATGACAATTCTCAAGGTTCTAGCCGGGCTCGAAAAAGGCATGGAAGATATTAGAGAAACCCTCTCGAGAGATATAAAAGCCCTTTCTGGAGAAATAAAAGAACTAAAATCTAACCAAGTTGAAATCAAAAAAGCTATTAATGAGGTGCAATCAAAAATGGAGGCTCTCACTGCTAGGATAAATGAGGCAGAAGAAAGAATTAGTGATATAGAAGACCAAATGACAGAGAATAAAGAAGCTGTGCAAAAGAGGGACAAACAGATACTGGACCACGAGAGGAGAATTCGAGAGATAAGTGACACCATAAGATGAAACAACATTAGAATAATTGGGATTCCAGAAGAAGAAGAAAGAGAGAGGGGAGCAGAAGGTATACTGGAGAGAATTATTGGGGAGAATTTCCCCAATATGGCAAAGGGAACGAGCATCAAAATTCAGGAGGTTCAGAGAACGCCCCTCAAAATCAATAAGAATAGGCCCACACCCCGTCACCTAATAGTAAAATTTACAAGTCTCAGTGACAAAGAGAAAATCCTGAAAGCAGCCAGGGAAAAGAAGTCTGTAACATACAATGGTAAAAATATTAGATTGGCAGCTGACTTATCCACAGAGACCTGGCAGGCCAGAAAGAGCTGGCATGATATTTTCAGAGCACTAAATGAGAAAAACATGCAGCCCAGAATACTATATCCAGCTAGGCTATCATTGAAAATAGAAGGAGAGATTAAAAGCTTTCAGGACAAACAACAACTGAAAGAATTTGCAAACACCAAACCAGCTCTACAGGAAATCTTGAAAGGGGTCCTCTAAGCAAAGAGAGAGCCTACAAGTGGTAGATCAGAAAGGAACAGAGACCATATACAGTAACAGTCCCCTTACAGGCAATACAATGGCACTAAATTCATATCTCTCAATAGTTACCCTGAATGTGAATGGGCTAAATGCCCCTGTCAAAAGACACAGGGTATCAGAATGGATAAAAAAACAAAACCCATCTATATGTTGCCTCCAAGAAACTCATTTTAAGCCCAAAGACACCTCCAGATTTAAAGTGAGGGGGTGGAAAAGAATTTACCATGCTAATGGACATCAGAAGAAAGCAGGAGTGGCAATCCTTATATCAGATCAATTAGATTTTAAGCCAAAGACTATAATAAGAGATGAGGAAGGACACTATATCATACTCAAAGGGTCTGTCCAACAAGAAGATTTAACAATTTTAAATATCTATGCCCCCAACGTGGGAGCAGCCAACTATATAAACCAATTAATAACAAAATCAAAGAAACACATCAACAATAATACAATAATAGTAGGGGACTTTAACACTCCCCTCACTGAAATGGACAGATCATCCAAGCAAAAGATCAGCAAGGAAATAAAGGCCTTAAACGACACACTGGACCAGATGGACATCACAGATATATTCAGAACATTTCATCCCAAAGCAACAGAATACACATTCTTCTCTAGTGCACATGGAACATTCTCCAGAATAGATCACATCCTCGGTCCTAAATCAGGACTCAACCGGTATCAAAAGATTGGGATCATTCCCTGCATATTTTCAGACCACAATGCTCTAAAGCTAGAACTCAACCACAAAAGGAAGTTTGAAAAGAACCAAAATACATGGAGACTAAAGAGCATCCTTCTAAAGAATGAATGGGTCAACCGGGAAATTAAAGAAGAATTGAAAAAAATCATGGAAACAAATGATAATGAAAATACAACGGTTCAAAATCTGTGGGACACAACAAAGGCAGTCCTGAGAGGAAAATATATAGCGGTACAAGCCTTTCTCAAGAAACAAGAAAGGTCTCAGGTACACAATCTAACCCTACACCTAAAGGAGCTGGAGAAAGAACAAGAAAGAAACCCTAAGCCTAGCAGGAGAAGAGAAATCATAAAGATCAGAGCAGAAATCAATGAAATAGAAACCAAAAAAAACAATAGAACAAATCAACGAAAGTAGGAGCTGGTTCTTTGAAAGAATTAATAAAATTGATAAACCCCTGGCCAGACTTATCAAAAAGAAAAGAGAAAGGACCCAAATAAATAAAATCATGAATGAAAGAGGAGAGATCACAACTAACACCAAAGAAATACAAACTATTATAAGAACATACTATGAGCAACTCTACGGCAATAAATTTGACAATCTGGAAGAAATGGATGCATTCCTAGAAACATATAAACTACCACAACTGAACCAGGAAGAAATAGAAAGCCTGAACAGACCCATAACCAGTAAGGAGATTGAAACAGTCATTAAAAATCTCCAAACAAACAAAAGCCCAGGGCCAGACGGCTTCCCGGGGGAATTCTACCAAACATTTAAAGAAGAACTAATTCCTATTCTCCTAAAACTGTTCCAAAAAATAGAAATGCAAGGAAAACTTCCAAACTCATTTTATGAGGCCAGCATCACCTTGATCCCAAAACCAGACAAGGATCCCACCAAAAAAGAGAGCTATAGACCAATATCCTTGATGAACACAGATGCGAAAATACTCAACAAAATACTAGCCAATAGGATTCAACAGTACATTAAAAAGATTATTCACCACGACCAAGTGGGATTTATTCCAGGGCTGCAAGGTTGGTTCAACATCCGCAAATCAGTCAATGTGATACAACACATCAATAAAAGAAAGAACAAGAACCATATGATACTCTCAATAGATGCTGAAAAAGCATTTGACAAAGTACAGCATCCCTTCCTGATCAAAACTCTTCAAAGTGTAGGGATAGAGGGCACATACCTCAATATCATCAAAGCCATCTATGAAAAACCCACCGCAAATATCATTCTCAATGGAGAAAAACTGAAAGCTTTTCTGCTAAGGTCAGGAACACGGCAGGGATGTCCATTATCACCACTGCTATTCAACATAGTACTAGAGGTCCTAGCCTAGTACTAGGTCCTAGCCTAGTACAAAAGGAAATTAAAGGCATCCAAATCGGCAAAGAAGTCAAATTATCACTCTTCGCAGATGATATGATACTATATGTGGAAAAACCAAAAGACTCCACTCCCAAACTGCTAGAACTTATACAGGAATTCAGTAAAGTGTCAGGATATAAAATCAATGCACAGAAATCAGTTGCATTTCTCTACACCAACAGCAAGACAGAAGAAAGGGAAATTAAGGAGTCAATCCCATTTACAATTGCACCCCAAACCATAAGATACCTAGGAATAAACTTAACCAAAGAGACACAGAATCTATACTCAGAAAACTATAAAGTACTCATGAAAGAAATTGAGGAAGATACAAAGAAATGGAAAAATGTTCCATGCTCCTGGATTGGAAGAATAAATATTGTGAAAATGTCTATGCTACCTAAAGCAATCTACACATTTAATGCAATTCCTATCAAAGTACCATCCATCTTTTTCAAAGAAATGGAACAAATAATTCTAAAATTTATATGGAACCAGAAAAGACCTCGAATAGCCAAAGGGATATTGAAAAAGAAAGCCAACGTTGGTGGCATCACAATCCCGGACTTCAAGCTCTATTACAAAGCTGTCATCACCAAGACAGCATGGTACTGGCACAAAAACAGACCCATAGATCAATGGAACAGAATAGAGAGCCCAGAAATAGACTCTCAACTCTATGGTCAACTAATCTTCGACAAAGCAGGAAAGAATGTCCAATGGAAAAAAGACAGCCTCTTCAATAAATGGTGCTGGGAAAATTGGACAACCACATGCAGAAAAATGAAATTGGACCATTTCCTTACACCACACACGAAAATAGACTCAAAATGGATGAAGGACCTCAATGTGCGAAAGGAATCCATCAAAATCCTTGAGGAGAACACAGGCAGCAACCTCTTCGACCTCAGCCGCAGCAACATCTTCCTAGGAACAACGCCAAAGGCAAGGGAAGCGAGGGCAAAAATGAACTATTGGGATTTCATCAAGATCAAAAGCTTTTGCACAGCAAAGGAAACAGCTAACAAAATCAAAAGACAACTGACAGAATGGGAGAAGATATTTGCAAATGACATATCAGACAAAGGACTAGTGTCCAGAATCTATAAAGAACTTAGCAAACTCAACACCCAAAGAACAAATAATCCAATCAAGAAATGGGCAGAGGACATGAACAGACATTTCTGCAAAGAAGACATCCAGATGGCCAACAGACACATGAAAAAGTGCTCCATATCACTCGGCATCAGGGAAATACAAATCAAAACCACAATGCGATATCACCTCACACCAGTCAGAATGGCTAAAATCAACAAGTCAGGAAATGACAGATGCTGGCGAGGATGCGGAGAAAGGGGAACCCTCCTACACTGTTGGTGGGAATGCCAGCTGGTGCAACCTCTCTGGAAAACAGCATGGAGATTCCTCAAAATGTTGAAAATAGAACTGCCCTATGACCCAGCAATTGCACTATTGGGTATTTACCCTAAAGATACAAACGTAGTGATCCAAAGGGGCACGTGTACTCGAATGTTTATAGCAGCAATGTCCACAATAGCCAAACTATGGAAAGAACCTAGATGTCCATCAACAGATGAATGGATCAAGAAGAAGTGGTATATATACACAATGGAATACTATGCAGCCATCAAAAGAAATGAAATCTTGCCATTTGCGACAACATGGATGGAACTAGAGCGTATCATGCTTAGCGAAATAAGTCAAGCGGAGAAAGACAACTATCATATGATCTCCCTGATATGAGGAAGTGGTGATGCAACATGGGGGCTTAAGTGGGTATGAGAAGAATAAATGAAAGAAGATGGGATTGGGAGGGAGACAAACCATAAGTGACTCTTAATCTCACAAAACAGACTGAGGGTTGCTGGGGGGAGGGGGTTTGGGAGAAGGGGGTGGTATTATGGACATTGGGGAAGGTTTGTGTTTTGGTGAGTGCTGTGAAGTGTGTAAACCTGGTGATTCACAGTCCTGTACCCCTGGGTTAAAAATATATGTTTATAAAAAATAAAAAAATATATTAAAAAAAAGAACATTTCTGTTAAAAAAGTCAGGTGGAAAATTTCTCCAACTTTAACCATCATCATATTCCTCAAGTGGGCATTAGGGACATTGTTTCTGAGCAATAAAGCATAGGAATGCACAGCTCTGTCATGACCTTGGATCACTGGTGCTCAGGATCCCTTCTCCTATTGCTGTATCTGTGCCCAGAAGTGGTGACAAAGTGTGGCCAGAAGACAATCAGGTTTCCATAGCATTAGGATCCTCTGGAATAAACAAAACAAAAAGTTTCAAATGTTTTAGTGCTAGTGGTGAGGGCAGGGATGGGAAGACAGTGTTGGCCTAGTTCAGGACTGACTGATAGTAGAGTAGCCATACAGTGGAATACTATTCAGCCTTAAAAAGGAATGAACTATCAAGCCATGCACAAGCTTAGATGGGTGGATCGTAAATGCTTTTTGGTAAGTGCAAGGAGCCAATCTGAAAAGGCTTTATATTGTATGATTTCATTAAGGTGACATTGAGGTAAAGGTAAAACTGTAGAAGAATTTTCTTGGAGAGATGGCCAATATATATGGTTCTCAATACAGATGGGTTTTATTCTCAAGCTATTAAAAATTCACTGGAAACCTATTAGAAAGAGATCAGCTGGAAGGACAGTCTCTCTTTAAGCAAAGAAGGCCACACTCCTGTACCTTAAATTGACTCAGCTATCATAGATCCTTTGAATGGATCTTCATTTTCCTGCTAACATGGAATGCTGGCAAGAGGAGGAATTTTAAATCTATTAATATGTTAATAAAACACATGGATTGATGAATAAGTGTCATTGCTCCAGATCCTGTATTGTCCTATACTTCCATGAGAATGACTTGATAAAAAATATGTGATCTCTATCTTACCTGATCAGTTCATTGGTAAAGATGGGTACATAACAGAATGGGGGCAGGTTGTACTTTGGATTACATGTCATGCTCATGGGTTAATTTTCTAAAACAACCAGGTGGTCTTGGGACTTCTGATAATAGACAGTGGAAGGTGATACAGTGGGCTTCTGAAATAGTTTATACTTCTGGTTCCAAGATTGTTTTAGCATGAAGATTGTCCTAAATATAGGACAATCCTATAGTTAATAAGAATATGGTCAGGTTCTTCTTAATCCTAAAGTTGTTAAGAATTTGGTCAACTTAAATTATATACAACATATTCTTTTCAGATGAGACTTTTCTTTTTGTTTATTAAAGTTATTCATATTCAATTCAGAAAGTAGGAAAACACAGAAAATATCATTTATAATCTTATCACCAGGAAATGGGATGATTACTATGGGGGACTCTTTTCATTATTTTAAAATGTTCAGACTCGGTCATTGGACATTGTGGGTGATTCTAGGCAGGTCTCTTAATCTTTCTGAGATTTAGTTTCCTCATCTTAAAAATGGGGATAATTATAACCTAACTGAGGTAATAAGGTTGTTGCGAACATCAATGAATCAGTGTGTGTAAAACACAGCATTGCTTGGCAACAGCTTGGCAACAGCGAGTGCTCACTAAGTGCTAGGGACTTCTGATAATAGACAGTGGAAGGTGATACAGTGATGCTAACATTATTATCATTGTCCTAACAATGGCTCTTATTATTTTTTTATAGTTTTACTCTTTTTTTCTGTTTATGCCTTTTTTTTTTTTTTTTACACAGTTGAATACATGCTGTCTACATAACTTTATCTACTGGTTTTCTTAAAGTTTTAAAAAATAAGCATTGCCCCAAATTACTGCAAACTCTTTATATGCATAATTAAAAATAGTGAAATAAAATGCTACTTAGATGCTGAATCTTAATTTACTTAACTATTGTTGGATATTTATGCTGTTCATAATTTTTCAGTATTACAAACAATGAGACAAGAAACATCTGTGTGTAAGCTTTTGTGCCTGTGCTTTGGCTTATTTCTTTGGAGTGGAATTGCTAGTTCAAAAGTAACACTTGGAATACATCATTAAAAATTATTTTCTAAAAGGGTTGTGACAAATTATATTCCTGAGAGCAGTGTACGATAGAAAATATTTCAATGCCCTTGACAGCATTTGGAATTCCTAGTAAGATTATTCCTGAGTTTTATAGGCAAGGACATGCCAATTCAAACAACACATATTTTAAGGAAACCATGGTGGCTAACCACTGTCCTAGACACTGAGTTCAAGTGGGGAGATGATAGATCCAATTCTTCTTCTCATGGATCTTATAATCTATGAATAGGAAACAAGTGGTGAGTCAAACAGTCACTTAACTGTGTATATAGAGAATGATGTAAAGGAGAAGCAGATGCCGCTCTGAGAGATTCAGAAGGCAAACTGACTTAGTCTTGAGGAATCAAAAAGACTTCCCTAAGAGAGTTATACTTCATCTGATATGTAAAGATGAGTAAGGATAACCTGGCAAAGGGCAGTTGCACAGAAGGGCATTCCAGGTGGAGGGAATGAGATGGACAAACCCTTGGAAAGAAAGGGCAGAATGTCTTGCTGAGACATATCAGGAAAATGACATTGTGATGGGGGTGCTGTGAGGCAGGGAGGGAGATGAGGACAAGAGTGGGCTGAAGAAGTTGTGAGAACCAGGGCCTTGTCTTAAGAATTATGGGAACCTGGTGGCTTGATTTTTAGCATGGAAGTAACATTATCACATTAGTGTTTTAAAGAGAACAATCTAGTTATAATGTGTACCGAATGGTTTGGAGACAGCAGAGAGAGAAGACTCTTTGAAGTGTGTCAAGACAGGGATAATGATAGGTTGAGCTAAAGTGGCTGTAGATACAGACAGAAGTGATACACACACACACACACACACACACACACACACACAAACACACATATGTGTATATATATCACATATATATTTATATATAATATATATATGTAATATTTAGGAGGTAGAGTGGGTGATTGATTATCTCTGGAGAGTGAAAGAAAAAAGAAGCATAAGTTGAATATTATTTTCAAATTACTGGTATGGGCAGTGGATTAGATGGTTGTGATGAGGGGGAATGCAGTGGGGAAAGCAAAGTTGAGGGAAAAGATTTGACTTCAGCTCTGAAGGTGCTGAATTTGGTCTGAGAATGCCAAAGAGAAAAGTTATGGAGTCAGCTGAGTGTATATGTGTCTGGAATCCAGATTAGAAGTCTGGGGTGGAATAAACTTAGCTGTCATTAGTACATGAGTGGTAGGGATATGTATTAGTGTGTAGATGGTATTTCATATCATGGAAATTGATGAGATTGCTTAGGAAAAATGTAGAATGAGATGAAAAAGGAGCCTGGAATAAAGCCCTAATGTGTTACAAAGTTTCATTATTAGATAGCATAGGAGAAGCTAGAAAAGGGTGGAGACATAATAGCCAGAGATGTAAAAGGTAACTGATGAAGCAGTAACCTCTTTGACTTTGGTCGTAACAAGGTTCTTACTTACAAAAATGAACTATTAGGAATTCATCAAGAAATCCTGCACAGGGAAGGAAACAATCAATAAAACTAGAAGACAGCCTAGAGAATGGGAGAAGATATTTGCAAATGATGTATCAGATGAAAGGTTAGTATACAAAATCTATAAAGAACTTATCAAACCTGGCACCCCAAAACAAATAATCCAGTTAAGAAATGGGCAGAAGATATGAATAGACATTTTTCCAAAGAAGAGATCCAGATGGCTAACAGACACATGAAAAGATGCTCAACATCACTTATCATCAGGGAAATAAAATCAAAGCCACAGTGAGATATCACCTCACATGTGTTTGAATTGGTAAAATCAACAACACGGGAAACAACAGATATCGGTGAGAATGTGGAGAAATGGAAACCCTCTTACACTGTTGGTGGGAATGCAAACTGGTGCAGCCATTCTGGAAAACAGTATGGAGGTTCCTCAAACAGTTAAAAATAGGACTACCCTATGACCCAATAATTGTACTACTAGGTATTTACCCAAAGAATACAAAAATACTGATTCAAAGGGGCACATTGCACCTTGATGTTTATCAACAATACCAAACCATGGAAAGAGCCCAAATGTCCATTGACTGATGAACTGATGAATGGATGAAGATGAAATTATATATATGTGATATATATATAAATACATTGTGTGTGTGTTTGTGTGTGTATGTAAGTGTGTGGGGGGGGCAAGAAGAAAGTGAAATGTATATATATGATGGAATATTACTCAGCAATAAAAAAGAGATAAAATCTTGTCATTTGCAACAACATGGGTGGAACTAGAGTGTATTATGCTAAGCAAAATAAGTCAGAGAGAGACAAATACCATATGATTTCATTCTTATGGGGGATTTAAGAAAGGAAACATGGGGGAAAAGACAAACCATAAACAAACTCTTCACTATAGAAAACACACTGAGAGATGCTGGAGGGGTATGGGCCAGAGATGTTATAGGGGTTAGGGAGGGCACTTGTGATGAGCACCGGGTGTTGTATGGAAGTGATGAATCACTAAATTCTACTCCTAAAATTAATATTACATTGTGTGTTAACTAGCTAGAATTTAAATAAAAACTTGAAATTAGAAAAAAAAAAAACCTATTTTGTCTGATTAAAAAAAGAAAAGGAGGTAGCTGATGAAGCAAGATTTGGCAAAGGTAGGAGGCAAGGTAGGAGTGGGTCCAGGTGCTGATCTAGCAATTGGTCTTAAAAAAGAGGAAGGGCACTTTCTTAAAATAGGAGGGTAGGAGGAGAGGACAGGTCTACATGCAGATAACTTTGTGAAATTCATGTTGGAAATTTGAAGGAGTCATCGTGTGCTGACTTAAATAATCTCAGTGAAGATAGAGGCAAAGTCATTGGTTGAGTGAGGCAGACAGACAAGTTGGATATTTGTGAAGTATAATTAAAATATTTTAAAAGCTGGTCATAAAAACATAATTGGGTCACTGGGGAGTTGTAGTGGTGATCATGTGTTTATAGTAATGTTTACTTGCCTACAGTGTGATTTTGCTAATCAAGCATAGTTTTGTATGGGCATGAAGAAAGTGATAGTCTCATTAATGCCTGTGGGTTTGCCTGGAAGCTTGATGGCAGAAAGTAGGAGCTTGGAAGTTTAGAGGGTTTAAGAAAGAATGATGGGCTATGGAATCTAAGTTGAAGTAGAGGGAGATGGGGACAGAGGATTGAGAGAAGGTGGAGGGTCAGTGGGTTGAATGTCATGATGGAAGCAAGGCACAGGGGCTCTGAGGAACTGTTGAGTGAGCATAGCGGAGATTGTGGCCTTTTCATTTGAGGCCTCAGAGGAGGCATTGTTATAGGAAAACCAGAGTGTATTTAGGAATGTTGTGGACTGAAAGGGTATGTGCAGAGTGTTTTGAAGAAATAAGGAGGTTGAGGAAGCAAAAAAGCCATAATGTTCAATGAGTAGAACATCTTTGTGGAGACTTGAGAATGATAGATGTTAGTAGCTGAGCCGGAGAAGGAGCAGAAGGAGTAGGTGGCTGTGGGGAACCATAGGGAATGACCGAATGTCAGGAGATGATGATGAAAAAGAAGAGATAGTGGTGCAGCCGGAGAGCTGAGCCTCATTATTTCTGTCTGTACCTTTCCAAGTGGTACATTTTAAAGGTGTAGAATTTGTACATTTTAAAGATTAACCAGACTCCCTGGGTTCATGCTTGTTATTGACATTGCATTAGCCTCTTGTGACTTCTCTGTTAATGGTTTTTCCCCATTTATCTATTGAAGTTTTAGTGCTTCTACTTAATCTATTACTGTGTAAGTAATTTATACATTAGGAGTATTAAGCTTTGCTGTGTTATTTGTTACAAATGTTTTTCTAAATTTACTTTTTAATTGTGCATTTGTAAATGAGTTATTAACATGTAAATTTAGGTCAAACCCAGAACTTGTAAGTTTATTTGCTTATTTATATTTATTTGATTTATTTTCTATTTTATTTTTTATTTTACAATGTAGTTGACCAGAGCTTCTAAGTTTTTAAACAGCATATCTATGTTTTATCCTTTGTTATTTTTTTCATTAATTTGAAATCCAGAACATTCTCCCAGAGGCAAATATTTGATTAAAATTGATTATGTTAAATTTTACTATACATTTTAAAGTAATTGTGACATTTAGTAAGTTACTTTTTTGTTCCTCCAAATTTTTTGTTGTATTTGGTGACAGGAAGTTTTCAATAATTTTCTTTCTAAATGGCCACCCATAAGGATTTAACTTTCCCATTGAGACCAAGCTACCAATATGACCTCAGTCAGATCACAAAATTTTTGAAAATTTAACAATATGCTCTTGCAAGCTGATACATGTAGCTTTAACACATCACTACCTCTTCTGATTCACTACTCTTTTTAGAGAACTTCATTAGGCTTCATCTTTACTTTATTTGCCTTGGTGAAATTTGGGATCATTTCATCAAGTTCCCCTCAAAACTGGTGGGTTTTATGGTAAGAACAAAATTAAGTCCTTGCATTAACCAAACAATTAAAAGTTATTTAGTATATACTAAACTTCCCTGTCTTGAGAACTTTTGAAAATTTGTTTTTCCCATGTAATTTTCCACATTTCTCATCCTAAGGTATTTATAATTTATTTTTATTGTTTATGCAATTTCATGAAACTGGTTAGTCCTGAATATGAGGAACACATAGATTTATTTTGTATAAACTACCTTGGAGGACCAATGGTTATGCTCATTATAGAACTCGTTAACAGGTTAAAAAGCCAATTCTATGCTCACAACCCATGTATTTTTCAGTCTTCTTTAAAACTCACTGAAGACAAACAATACATTGCAAAAGTGCTACAAAAGTTTCTCACGTACCCTTCACCCAGCTTCTCCCAAAGGTAACTTCTTCTATTACCATAGTACATCATCAAAATCAGGAAACTGATATTGGCACAACTTATGTATAGACTTCATTTGGCTGGACTCAAAACCAATATTCCCCTAAAGAATTAAATAGAGGAGAATAGAATGTACTAGAAGGAATAGAGTACATGAGTGATAAGGTCATGGGGGTCATAGCTTTATGAAAGTAATGTCATAGCTATCATAAAAAAAAGTTTGGAAAAAATATTTTTCCAGATGTTCTTCTTGTAATATTTTTTTGTAGTATCTAAGTAGGTTCTGCATGAAGCTTTCTATTGTAAAAAAGATTTTAAAAATAGTTCTTCCATTCTGTTTAAAAGGCATTAATCCTCAGGAAGAGGATACATCACTTCTTGGCTGCACTTCCGGCATCATTTTGCATGTCCTGCCATTTTGTTATTTAGATACCAGGTCTTAGTTTGACAGTATCTTTAGTTCTAGATATTTTAAATGTTGGGCAATTAGGATAATTACTCCAGAATATATGAATTTCAGAATTGGAGGGTCTATGACACAGTGTGGATGGAGAGAGTTAGGTACCTGGCCAATGTCAGGTCTTTCTGGTTCTGAAATTCACATTTTGAATATCAGATATTTTTCACATATTTTGAATTTGAATTCTGGTTCTGAAATTTCATATTCATATTTATTTTAAAAATATTTTATTTATTTGTTTGAAAGAGAGAGAGCATGAACAAGAGAGCCGAAGCAGGGGGATCAGCTGAGGTAGAGGGAGAAGCAGACTCCCCACTGAGCAGGGATCCTGTTGCAGGACTTGATGCCAGGATGCAGGGAATCATGACCTGAACTGAAGGCAGCCAGTAAACTGACTGAGCTACCCAGGTGCCCCGACATATGACAATGTTTTGACTGACAAGGACTTCTTCTGCTTACCATGTAAGAACAATCTAGGATCAATAATTCTTATTATGTCTTCCTGGTGACTCCTAGTGCTGAAGGTGTTTGTACATTTAAAACAATGGCACTTGCGTGTTGTAATGGTTGTGAGGAAGGGATTTACAGGCGTTACAGGAGGTTCTCAGAACAAGTTATCTGGACAGCACCAGTGGTGATCTCACAAGCAGGTGAATGACCCAGGCCATCTGGGAATGCTCAGATGGGCAGGATGTGGAGTACATACAGGTTGAGGGGAGAGCACCGTGAAAAGCTCAGAGAAATGAGAGGCTGTGGCATGGAGGAAGTAAGAGGACATTGGGACTTTCCTTCTCTTCATGGGTATATTTTGGGGGAAAAGTTATACAGACAGTGAAGGAAATACACAATTTTTGCAGTTGCAAAATGGAAGGACGACCCTGGAAGACAGAAGAGAGCCCAGACTGAGGGGAGAGGGCTGCCCGGCAGGGCATCGAAACAGAGCTCAGTAATTACCACTTGACCACAACAAAGGGAAACCAAGTGATGGAACGGACCCAGAATCCTCTGAAATCTTACAAGTGAATCTTCTAATTGTCATCAAATACTTAATTGGGAGCCTGCCAGGTCTGCACTCATAAAACACAATTCCTCAAGATGGAAGTATCCCAGCCCTGACATTAGTATGCTACTATGCTTGCATTCATTCTGCTGCCTCAGTCTGTAGTTTTGAAGCCAGCATAAATCAATAGTAACCACCCGGGGCACAAGAACTGTTGGAAGTTCGGCTCACAATGAAAGCAGAACAAACCCCAAACCACAGGCTAGCCCATAGTTCAGACCCACAGGCACCTCTGAGGCCCCGTGAGCTGAGGAGCCATTCCAACCCTCTGTGAGGGTGATGGGCAAGGAATAGTAAATAAAGTTATTCACTGTTTAATCCTACAGCACCCACAGCTCCTGAATATCTCAGGCAGTAAAGGGAGCTTGTTTGGGGACTATTGTGGGAGGAATTCCAATGAAGCCATGCGCCTCAATCTGTACCTGAGGTCCCATTCCCTCCTATAGGCACTACTTCTTTGTACCCATGAGAGTAGGGTGTATGGCCCTAATAGCTTGGCTGTTGGTGTAGCGGGTAACAACCAAACATTGCCTGGGTGTGACAGAGCACCAAAGTGCATGTTCTTCTTCACCTCCTCCTAGAACCTAACCCTGTTCCAGCACATGACTGGAGTTTTTAAAAAATAAATACAATTATAATTCTAGTGAATGTTTTAGAAAATCACTTGAGATGAGTTTGTAAATTCCAAAGGATCTAAAAATGCTCTATAAAAATCCTCTTTGGGGAATATAGAATTTTTCTCCAGATGGTTATAAGTCAAGGATCTGGGAAAAGGAGCACAGAGCTGATGAGTGACCTCACCCTTGGACTGATGACTTCTTTCACTAACCCTGAGTCAGGAGAACTTAGCCCCTCACACTTCTGACTTAAACGACTGAAGACCTTAATGTTTGTGTTTCTTATTCTTCTGTCCCTGAATTTGCCCAATGTCAAAGTCCTGATATTGAGGAGAAGTTTCTTTCCACAGTACCTGAGGCTGCAGAAGGGTAGCTTGGAAGCACGTAGACCAACATCAAACAGGAATCAGGCTGTGCTGAGTTTGGGAGAAAGAACAGTTGGCTCCAGTCAGATAAATTTAAGGCTTATGTGGGTACCCTTGTCTCTACTCAGTAATTTGCTCTTGATTTTGCCATCTAATTTTGAGTTTCTGTCACTCCCCTCTTCAAGGATCACCACCTTTTAAGGGCCAGATGTGTTTCTTTCCTTTCTCCTGATTGGAGAATCAATCTAGTTTAATGGTGAGACTCTATCAATGTTCCAAATATTTTCTTTACGATGTAAATATTGGACTGAGATCCTCAAAACTCAGGCTTTTGAAACCCAGATAGCTCTTAACTGTTTTTATGTTATGATAGTTTCCTCAACAAAGCATTGCTGCTGCCAGCTGAAGGGGTGGGAAGTACAGGGAGTGGAAACAGCTGTTGGAAGGCAAGATCTCAAAATACCATTCCACGACCCTTCCACAAAGGACAGAAAATTTTGAAAGTATTGTAATAAGACATGAAAAAGAAATGAGACATAAATGTGGAAATAAACTAAGCTAAACTGATGATTTGCTGGTGACATGAGTACCTAGAAAATCTAAAGCAATCAACAACTATTATTATTATTATATTGAAAAAAAAAGAGTGGCATAATAAAAAGTAGATGAAACTCAAGAGAATTCTTTTTCCTCCAACCACCATCAATAAGATGTGAAACCTACCCCTCCTCTCAAATCTTTTCACAGTAATAGAAAATAAGATGAATTTATACTGGTGTTTTCAAGAATTTCATTTCATTTTTTTCCTGTTTGCTATCTTATGGAATATACAACATTATCTCTATTTTGTAATAAGAATCTTGACTATCAAAAGCCACTTTGCTGCTGAGTTGCCATGTTATCTCATCTCAGAATTAATAGAGCAACAGAATCTAATATACACATAGATTCTTTTTTAAAATACCCCTGTATAATGGAACACAATAAAATTGAGAGAAAAAGGACTATCTACTTAGAAAATGTTTATATCAAATATGACAGGTTAAGGAAAAAAGATAAAGGGTTTAAGAGCTTCTTTTTCAAATGCACAAGTATTCTGAAGAAGATAATGGTTTAATAGGAAAGAGATATGAACAAACAAAAGTACATATACAATTGGGACAGAAGTGATTGGAAAGTGCCTAGCATTCTTAGTATTCAAAGAATTGCTAAAGTAAAATACCTATAGAAATCATTATGCAGCTATTAAAGAAGCAAAATGAAATTTATAATAGAATTTGAAATTGTCCACTGTATGGTCCTACTGGCATGATCATTCATTGCTGGTGGAGTTTGAAGTGGAAAGAACTCTTTTGAATAGCATTGAGGAACTATTTAGTAAAAGCCATAAATGTATTCATATTTCTTGACCCTATGAATTTATTTTAAGGAAATATTTGCCAGGAAAATCCTCTATATTTGCACAGATAGATTCATTGCAGCAAAGACAGGTGGGTGGCAGTTTGGTGCTTACACTCAGGAATGGGAAGCCCTTGGACTCATGAGTGAGCTTTCCCCACTCAACTACCTAGTGACCTTGGGCAAGTAATGCGACTTCCCTGTGCCTCCATGTCTTTTTGTGGGCAGTAAGTATTGTAGACTAAATTGTAGGTTGTTGTGAGGATCAAATGAATTAACAAATTGGAACACTTGGAAAATGTCCAGCATGTTGCTAGCATTCTGCTGTATAAACCATAATTATAGAAAAAAAGTTTTATAGAAAAAAATTTTTAAAGAGAATCAACTTAAGTACCCCACATCAGGAAAATTGTTTAAAAATTATATTGCCCTGACTTAATGCCATTTTATAAAACCACAAAGATGGTATTTTGAGGACTCTGAAACTGAAAAACAAGTTTATGATGGGATCAACAGTAAAATAAAGACTGAACATCCTGAGTTCACTGCAATCCCAACCATGCAAAATATGTCTGAAGGAGGGTAGAGGAAAATAGTTTTGTTAGAGTGGGTTGGATTGCAGGTGGCTTGCGAGCATTTTCTTTCATCTTAGATTGCCTTTTTTAATTAAAAAAATAAAGCAATACCGTAACAAAACTAATTCTGTTTAAACATTGCCTTTGGCTTTATCTGCTCTGGTGTGCAAAATCAAGTACACCTGGAATGAGGCCATTTGGGGAACCTCAGGGGGATGCACATGACAAGCTAGGCGCTGGCAGCTGCAGCAGCAGCAGTAGTGGGAACTCCTGCTTTCCTGAATCCTGGAAGCTTCTGTCCTTCCCTCACTTCCGTCAGTCCTTTTGGTGCGGAGGCAGGCCGATGATCCCTCTGGCCAGATCTCCTCCCTGTCAGTAAAAGTGAGATTCTTTGTTTTTCTCCTTTTTGAAAAAAAAAAAAAACAACAAAAAAAAACAGTTATAATGTCTTTTCAAAAAAAACAAACAAACCAGATTTATTTAAGTATAAATGATGTACAGAACTCTCAATTTTTTCCCCTTTTTTTTGCATTTTTATTTTTTTTATATAATTTTTAAAAATTTATTTATTTTCAGCATAACAGTATCATTATTTTTTCACCACACCCAGTGCTCCATACAATCCGTGCCCTCTATAATACCCACCACCTGGTACCCCGACCTCTCATCCTCCGCCACTTCAAACCCCTCAGATTGTGTTTCAGAGTCCATAGTCTCTCATGATTCACCTCCCCTTCCAATTTACCCCAACCCCCTTCTAACTCCCCATGTCCTCCATGCTTTTTGTTATGCTCCACAAATAAGTGAAACCATATGATAATTGACTCTCTCTGCTTGACTTATTTCACTCAGCATAATCTCTTCCAGTCCCATCCATGTTGCTACAAAAGTTTTGTAGCAAAACTCTCCATTTTTAACGTGTATGATTGGAGGAATTCAGATACGTGCATAAACCTGTGAAAACATCACTACAGTCGAGATAATAAACATACCTGTCACCTCCAGAAGTCTTCTCCTGCCCTCCTCCCATTCCTCCCACACTCTCTTTACATTATTGTAGGTAAGAATGAGAAGTGGGACATGGGGAGTCGTTGTCCAACAGGCATAAAGTTTCAGTTGTCCAGAGTGAATAAGTTCTGGAAATCTGCTGTATAACATAGTATCTGAAGCCATCAATCCTGGATTATACACTTAAAAATGATTCTGAAGAGGGGAGAGGCTTTGTTTTTCATTACAAAGATCTTAAGGGCCCCATCAATCCTGGATTATACACTTAAAAATGATTCTGAAGAGGGGAGAGGCTTTGTTTTTCATTACAAAGATCTTAAGGGCCTTGGGAACCCGCTGTTATTAGAGGTATAGGGTAAAAAGTCTGAATGTTTCTTCCTAAGGAAGAGGAGGGCAGTGAGATGATTGGAATGCTGGGAATTTGGCCTGGCTTTGAGAGGGGACACTGTGCCAGAATGAAGACTGAAATTGGAGGACTAGTTTATAAGAATAATTAAGGTGAAGGTAAGTTAGAACAGTTGTTGAAATCCTGGTCTTTTAGATAGTAACAATCCAGTACTGCTCTATTACTTACCTCTATGGCTGGGCAACTTTCTTTCCTTATGTATGGAATTGGGATAATAAAGTCTTAGTATATGAGTTTTTTAAAAATATTTTTTATTACTTTTTAAGATTAACATATAATGTGTTATTTGTTTCAGGGGTACAGGTCTGTGATTCATCAATCTTACACAATTCACAGCACTCATCATAGCACATACCCTTCCAATGTCCATCACCCAGCCGCCCCATCCCTCCAACCCTCCTCCCTTTCTAGCAACCCTCAGTTTGTTTCCTGAAATTAAGAGTCTCTTACAGTTTTGTCCCTCTTTGGTTTTGTCTTGTTTCATTTTTCCCCTCCCCTCCCCTATGATCCTCTGTCTTGTTTCTCAAATTCCTCATATCAGTGAGATCATGTGATTATTGTCTTTCTCTCATAGTTAGTCTAAGAGTTTTATAGGACTAAAAAGCATAAGAGAAATGACATCAGTACCTGGCATTTAGTAAGTCCTCAAGAAATACTCCTGCTTCTGATGTAAGTAGTCTGTAAGAGGTTATGTCTGTAGGAGCAGGACAGAAAGCAGGAAATTGGGTGGGGGCAGACAGATCCTTAGGGCCAGGTTGGTTGTTAATGACCTGCATTATTCATTTCAAGGGTCTTCGTGGCTCAAACTGCCTCAGTCACCAGCTGTGAAATGAGACTTACAAAAGCAGTCATTTCTTCCCTAGCTCCTCTCTGATGTCATCTCTGTGGCTCTCAGCTCAGCAGTCCATTCAACATCAATAATTCTCAGAAAAGGATGATTTTTGTTGAGACTGATGTGGTGACACACAATGAACAAGAATGACAGATAAAGGAGACTCCTCTATTGGACTCCCAGTTGTGAGTGGATCCACATGTCTCTTACTTCTCAGGGTGTCCCTTGCAACTCTCAGTGAAACTGTTGCCAGTGAGGCCAACAGCCGTGGTCCTGTTGAGTACCAGAACATATCATTCATTCATAAATCAGGAATTCTCTGCCATGAAAGCCACAGTATCCAGAATTCTGGGGTGTGTTTGGTTAGAGTAAAAGGCTTTTGCTAATTTTTCATACCATTGATGATAGTGGCAAATATTTCTAAGATGCTTGGCTGATGATGAAAAGATTTACGTAATAGTACTACAATATGGTTTCCAGTCCTAAAATTTCTAGGTCATATATCAAAACTGGAAATCTGTTCGATGTTTTGAGCAAGATGAACGAGGAAAAGAAAATATATGAGAAATAGGGAGAGACTGAGTCTGTTGGTGAGATTCTGGCTATAGGCATATAGAGCAAATTGGGGCCAGGCTTTAGGCCAGGTCATCCCTTTCTTTTACCACTGAGAAGGATCTGCATCACAGCAAATTTTCTATAGAAGAGGCCCCTGTATTTATTGCTTGATATGTTAGGAGCAAGAGCTGTAGCTCCAACAAGACTGATTGAATGAGTTTACTTACACATTTGACAAATATTTGAGTATCAGCTATGGGTTAGCACTCTTGGGTATACATGAGGATGCAGACAAGTCCATGTCCTAAAGAAAATAACATTTTATTTGGAGAGATGAACAATTAATAGATCAACAAAATACATTACAAATGGGATCTCAGGTACTCAAGATGGAGGCATGGGAGGGCTATTTCAGATAGAGTGTTTGGGGAATGCTCTGAGGCTATTATATTTGGGCAGGGGGGCTAGATGAAGAGAGGAAGTAAGATTTGACATTTAGGTGAGTCACGACAGAAATTAAATTTGGCTTCGCCTTCCAAACAGTTCCAGAATCCAGACACTTCTTACCATCTGCACTGGTAACTCTCTGGACCAAATCCCCATTAAAATCTCATTGTGAGTTACCCAATGCCTTCCATACTGGCCTCCCTGCTTTACTCTTCCCACACTACACACTCTATTCTCAACACAGCAGCCTGGGTACATCTTTAAAATGTTAAGTCATATAATGCCATTTTGGTGCTGAAAATCCTAAATGGCTCCCCCTTTCATTCAGTGTCAAATTCCAAGTTCTTGACATGAGTTACAAGGCCTGCCATGAGCTATGTTTGTTTCCTATGAGTCTGTGAACTAGGATGAATGCCCTGCATGATACAACAATGAGCAGTTTGCTCCATTGTCATCTCCAGCCCTGGTGGAACAGAAGCTTCTGTTGCTCCATTTCCAGTTTTCTGGGGCTATTGGTGACTACAAACAGGTTCAGAGAGACTGGAAACAGTATAGACTGTAACCAGAATTTAAGACAATGAGGGGTATCTATTTCCTCATTTAATTCCTGGAAAATTACAAGAAAATTTGGTAACTGTTAAAGGGTCAAACCAGTATATGAGTCAGGGTAGTTAAAACACATAGCCCTCAATCTTAGTATTTTAAAACTATAAAACTTTATTTTGGACTCATATAAAATCTAGGGATTAGGGATGTTCTCATTATACCAGTTATGGCATCTGCTAAGGTCCAGAGGTTCTCTCCATCTGTGGTTTGAAGAAGGAAGAGAGGAAACATGGAGGATGGCACAGAATAGTTTGGGCACTTGGCTTAGAAGTGACATACATAGATTTCTACCTATGCTCTGGTGGCCAGAGTTGATCACATGCTCCACCTAGATCCCAAAGAGCCTGGAAATATTTTCCTGTGTGCCTGGGAAGAGGAACAGTTGATGAGGATTTGGCCATGTTTCACCATGCCTGAGAGAGCTGGATCCTGGAACACAAGTTGGGTCTAAATGTTTAAAATTCTAGGCAGAGGAGATGACATAATAGGATTTGGTCCAGTATGGACCCCAGAGAAATCAAGATATATTTTGGGATTTGAAAGATTTGGGTTTTTTTGTTTGTTTGTTTTATTTTTTTTCAGTGTAACAAAATTCATTGTTTTTTATACCACACCCAGTGCTCCATGCAATGCGTGCCCTACATAATACCCACCACCTGGCTCCCCCAACCTCCCACCCCCCACCCCTTCAGAACCCTCAGGTTGTTTTTCAGAGTCCATAGTCTCTCATGGTTCATCTCCCCTTCCAATTTCCCTCCACTCCCATCTCTCCATCTCCCCATGTCCTCCATGTTATTTGTTATGCTCCACAAATGAGTGAAACCATATGATAATTGACTCTCTCTGCTTGACTCATTTCACTCAGCATAATCTCTTCCAATCCCATCCATGTTGATACAAAAGTTGAGTATTCATCCTTTTTGATGGAGGCATAATACTCCATAGTATATATGGACCACATCTTCCTTATCCATTCGTCCATTGAATGGCATCATGAGAGACTGTGGACTCTGAAAAACAGTCTGAGGGTTTTGAAGGGGTGGGGGATGGGAGGCTGGGTGAGCCTGGTGGCAGGTATTATGGAGGGCACGTTCATAGTGGCAATGGCCAAAGTCACCAAAGATTTGGAAAGATTTATTTTGTTTTGTTTTGTTTTGACTTGAGAATAAGGCATTTGTGGGACAATACTAGGCTGTTTGGATTTTGTCTTAAGTGTGGGAGAAGGGGATTGGGAAAACCTCATATAAAGGATTGTCATGTCTAGATTGGCAGTTTGAAAAGTCATTATGGAATAGAGGGCAAGTCTAGAGGCAAGGACCCCAGTCAGGAGGCTGTTTCTTCCAGTATTCCCTATCTCAAGAATTCTCAAACTTCATTCACATTAAGGGCAATGTTTCACAACTTAGCATTCATATACATATGTATGCATGTATATAAGACAATTAATGACATTTTATACTCAGTCTATTTCATTTAACAAGTGCTGGCTGCCACTTATTTGATTGAATTATCTGCCTTCTAAGAACGTCACAGTACACATTTAGAAACCACTGCCCTGTCTCAGTGACAGACAACATTTACAGATAGTCTCCAGACCCAACCAGGGTGTCATGTGAGACCCCTGACTTACCCTTACCAGCCTCACAGGTCATCAGCCACATTATTTCTGGCCTGTTTCTTAAATATCTCTCACCCAATTTCTGCTATTTGAGATGCATGGTTTGCAACGTGGGGATCCCCAAGGCTTTCTAAGACCTTTTTTGGAGTCCACAGGGTCACAGACATTTTCACATTTTTAGAACAACACTAAGATGTTACTTTCCTTTTTCACATTTATTCTTTCACAGGCATATAGTATTTTCTAGACATTACATGTAAGTGATAACATCTGTTGTTCTGATACTTACGTTTTTAGTTTTTGCTCATGTTTTTATTTTTAATTTCTAACACATTAAACAATGATAGCTGGGACTCTCCTCATCAAAACCACAATAAATGTGAAGAATTCAATGGGGTCCTGAGACCAAGGAGCTTAAGAACCCTTGGTTTAGAGCCTTGTGATTCTGTAGACTCTTTTTTTTTTTTTTAAGATTTATTTATTTGACAGAGAGAAATCACAAGTAGACAGAGAGGCAGCCAGAGAGAGAGAGAGAGAGGGAAGCAGGCTCCCCGCTGAGCAGAGAGCCCGATGCGGGACTCGATCCCAGGACCCTGAGATCATGACCTGAGCCGAAGGCAGCGGCTTAATCCACTAAGCCACCCAGGCGCCCCGATTCTGTAGACTCTTACCACTAGTAATAACTAGACATGACTTTGTGGCCTTAGACATCTCTAAACAAACACTCTTGATAGATTATCTGGTCTTGTACTTCATCAGTAGGATTCTCATGTCTGATTATCCAGAGGCATGTCTGTGCTGTGATTCAAGGAGCTCTAATACCTAATCTGTCCTTGAACTCAGCCCTTTGTACCAATTTTAGCACATAAGGGCTCCATTTTTTCAGGCCTCAAAATGTTGGCATACTCTTTAGCTCAGTCATTTTACCCTGTGACATAGTGTATATACATATACACTACGGACACATACACACACAGACATACCGTGTGTGTGTGTGTGTGTGTGTGTGTGTGTAAACGTATGTGTATATTTATATATTTTTTGCCTCTGCCCAAGGAATACAGAGCTCCTAAAAGTTGATCCAGAGCATCTAAAACCCTTGTAATTTCTTGAGCAATAAATATTTTAGGAGGATCTTACACAAAGCTTCTAAATCTTTTGGAGTTTCCTGGGTGACAGGAGCATCTTTATTCCAATAAGGCAACTCTGGGTGGGCTCTTCATAGCTTCAGAATGGGAGCTCGTTACCAGAAACATCAAGCCATGATTAGAAGCTTAAAACTTTTTAACCCACCTCCAACCTCCAGCTGAGGGGGTGGGCTGGAGATTGGGTTAATATGGAGGTTGTCATGCCTCCATAAAAAATCCTAAACTCGTGCTTGGAGAGCTTCTGACTTGGTGAATGCCTCCATGTGCTGGGAGAGTGGCATATCCAACTTCATGGGGACAGAATCCCCTGTGCTGGCGGCCCTTCTAGATCACACCCTATATATACCTCTTCATTGGTCTATTCATTTGTATTCTTTGTAACAAACTGGCACAGGTAAGTGAAGTGTTGTCCTGGGTTCTGTGTGCTATTATAGCAAATTATTAAATCTGAGGAGGGCATTCTGAGAACCTTCAGTTAATAACCAAGTTGGACAGAAGTGTTAGTGCCCAATATGTGTGAGTATCCTAGGGAGTGGGAGACAGGTTTGTGGCACTGAACCCTTAATCTGTGAAGTTTGCATGAACTCCAGGTGGTCAGGGTCAGAAGTGAATTAAATTGTAGGACAGCCAGGGGGTGTGTACAGAGAGTTAGAGAACTGCTTTGTGTGGAAAACCAACATATTTAGTGTCAGAAGTGGTGTGAATAGAGACATGTTCTTTGAGACCCTGTTACTTCTCTTCAGATTCATGTACTATCATCTCGTCCAATCCAATGCCTTTAAATGATCTCTGCAGCCTGACAGCTCAGGCATCTGTGTCTCCAATTCTGACCTCTCTTCCAGACTCCAGATTTGATCATTGTATCCAGCTGCCTTTTGTACATCTCTGTTTGGATACTTAACATGTAACTCCTAATTAGTATTTTCAAACCTTAGCTCCTGTTATCAATGAAGATGCTTCTCCCTCAAACTTCCTCATATCAATTAAAAAAGCAGTCACTTTCTTTAAAGCCCTCAGACCAAATCCTTGATCTCACTGAATCCTCTCCTTGCTAATAAAGCCAACTCAACAGCAAGTTTTGTTGACTATGTCATCAGTGCAGCTACATTTCCTGTGGCTTTACCTTACCTCTGCTTGTGCCTCATAGACTGATCTATCATCTTCTTTTTTCTGGAGTTTTGCAATGGTCTTCTGATGGATTTCCTCACCTCTACCTTGCTCCTTGACATTTGAATCTCCAAAGAGATGATAGGTCTCTTCATAGAATTAAAAAAAAAAAGAAATCTCATTTTCAGTGGTTCATGTTTTTGAGAAGACTTTTCCAGGGCCACCTCCACTCTTCTTTGGACCTGGACCTCCTGGCTCTGTGCGAGAGATTTAAACCGAGCCCTCATGCCCAGACAAGGATGATTCCTGCTACTTTTACAAGCAATTGACCTCAACTTAAACTAAATCTTTCTCATTAAGTTCACATTCTAGGAATGGCGCACGTTTTGGGGGAGTCTGGACACTTTGGTGCTATCAAAGTCTACCATCGAAACCTAAAGCATACAGTATACAGGATATCTCTGTTTTTAACTTCAGGATACCCTTCGCAGCATAGACCAGTTACACTAGAGAAGGCAGGTTCCTAGTGAAAACAACAGGCTCTCTGGAGTCGGGATTAGGACCAAAACCCAAAGGAACTCATTTAATTCTTACACAAGGGGCTCTGGTCTACCTACAGCTCATCCACATGCCCCATCACCTGAACTTCTTCATCTGATCCAGAGCCAAGAGGTCTCCAGTCTTGTTTAATTTTAAGGCTGAGCTAGAACAGGTGGTTCCCATTGTCTGGGAATATGTCCATTTAGATTAGAGGGCAAATTAATTGATAAGTCACATGTGAGTCAGCGAATCAAAACTCATTTACTGGGGCCACAGAGGCAGCACTCATGTGGAAAAAAAAAAGAGAAGGGGCACCTGGGTGGCTCAGTTGTTAAACTTCTGCCTTCAGCTCAGGTCATAATCCCAGGATTCTGGGACCGATCCCGCATTGGGTTCCCTGCTCAATGGGAACCCTGTTTCTCCCTTCTTCCTCTCCCCCTGCTTGTGTTCCCTCTCTCGCTGTGTCTCTCTGTGTCACATAAATAAATAAAATCGTAAAAAAAAAAAAAGAGAGAAAAACAAAAGAACCAGCCATGTCAGTACTTTTGCACACCACAGGTGACCAAGTAGAAAACTGAGATGGGATCTCAGACATAAGGAGGAGACTGGGATAAGACAGGGACTTAGCTGAACAAGGAACCAACGGGGACACAAGTCTCGAAACAGGTGCAGATTAGAATCGTGTCGACATCCAGCATGACTTGGTAGTGAAACCCTAAAGCCCTCTTACTTTTCCATCCAATTAAGCTTTCAGGATACCGGTAGATGGGGACTGGGGCTTGCATCTGCCAGCTTCCTTCTTTTTGATGTCAGTCTCAGGCAGGCAGCCTCGAGGACAGGAGCCAAGAAAGAAAATGCCTCTTATTCACTTGCTCTGTGTCATGTCTGGTGTTTGGTGCTGCACAAGCATTTTCTGATCGATTCTTTAACAACCTGTTAGGAAGGAATTATTATCCCTATTTTAAAGGTGGGGAAATTGAGATTCAGTGACATTGATCAAATCATTCAGAGTCACGTAGCCAGTGAGCTTATAGATTCAGAGTTAACACCTGGTGTTTCTGATTCCACTGTGCATGTGCTTGGTGGTAGCACAGCATTCCTCCCTAGCAGTCCTGAGGCTAGAGGCACAGTCCTGTCTAGGTAGCAGACAGTGAGCAGCTTGAGGGCAGGAACCAGCTGCTTCCCTCTGCAGATCCTTAGCATCTGGCACAGTATCTTGCAGATGCTTAGTGAAAAAGCACCAAAGGAAACTGGACTCATCTCATGTTTTCTTTCAAATAATTAAAGAAAACAAATGAGAGTAATCTGAGCTCCTAAAACTTTGAGAACGGGTAATAGAAGGTGGTGTTTCCATTTTTATTAGTTGATTTTTACTTCATTGAACACAGACTTTCACTGTTCTCCTGCATTTTGTAGTTTATGCATTTGTACCATTATCCCCTTAGCAGTACAACTCAAATTCTGTAATACCAACAGCATTGTTTTCACTACACCTAATATTTCCCTGAGTATCGGAGTCCATTATCATGGCTACCACACCACAGACCCATACCCCTGTTGTCAGATTCGGTGTCCTTAACAGCACAAGAGGACTTGGGGACAGGCCATATTTAGGGCTGCATTTTTTTAAAAAAAGATTTTATTATTTATTTGACAGAGATCACAAGTTGGCAGAGAGGCAGGCAGAGAGAGGGTGGGAAGCAGGTTCCCCACTGAGCAGAGAGCCCGATGCGGGGCTCGATCCCAGGACCCTGAAATCATGACCTGAGCTAAAGGCAGAGGCTTTTCCCATTGAGCTACCCAGGAGCCCCAAGGGCTGCATTTTAAAGTTCCTGATCATCCAAGAGACACCTCTCCCCTTAGAAGAAGAAGAGGAGCAGCCTAATGGAATCCTAGCATTAAGGAGAATGCTTTGTGTTGTGAGAAAGTGACTCACACAAAACACAGCATCTGAGCCTCAACTCAACAGTGCTTGGAACCAACATAAGGTATGCATTTCACTGGGCTGGGGGCACCATGCCTTCCATGAGAAGCTATTAAGCCATGGTATCTGCTTTGGGCCCTGAGGATAGCCAAGGACTTTGCTCCAATGGCTAGGTTCCCAGGACTTCTAGGATGCTCTCTGGGATGAGAAGAGTGAGGGAGCATTCATACCAACTCCTCTACCCCATTCCTTTTCACCCATGGAAGAGGCTGTGAAAGACGGATGTCTTTTTCTCCCCCAGAAGAGTTTGAGTGTACCTTGCCTTCTTTTCTGGTGGGCTCTACATTCCCTTTCCTCCTCCTAACCTACAGATTCCCCTTTATCCAAAGAGCAAGACCTCTTTCTCCAAAGCCAAGACTCTCTTCTGGGTGGTGCTGAGAGTATAATCCTGTGGAAACTTCTTAGAGATGAAATTCTCAGCCCCTACCCTATATAAATTCAATCAGAAACCCTGGAGGTGGGACCCAAAAACCTGTGTTTTAACAAGCTCTTCAGGTAATTCTGATGCACATTAAACCTCCAGAAGCACTGTTTTAAGTCCTAAAAAAGCTGATTTTGATGTATTGAGGCCTTTACAATAAAGATAGAGGCTGGCATTCAAATTTTGCACCAAAATCTCTTTTCACCAACCTTCCCTACCCAGCATGGTCAAATCCAGGGTTCAAACCTCCTTAGTTATCCTGAGTTTGTTCACTGAGCCCTTGCCCTGGAGGCTCCATCATTGTGTTTCTTTGCAAAGAGGGTTCTTCTCATTTTAGGTTAACTCTGATGCCTTTTCACTATACTGACAGGTGTTTGGAGTGTAAATAAGGAATTAGTCTTTAATGCGGGATGTAGGGAATTAGTCTAGGCATGGGGCAGAAGTTAAAGCAGCCTCAGAGAGGTAAGGAAGGAAAATGGTCCAACTTGTGTTGGAACAAATTCTCTTGCTTAAGGATAGTGGGTGAGTGCACACTCAGGATCACTGTGAGGCTGGGTGTGAAGCAGGTAGCTGCAGTCCACTTGGATGAGGAGAAGTAATGTTGCTAGTGCTAGAGGTGTCTGGGCTCCTGGAGCAGAGTGACCCAGGGCAGAGGGGTGTGATGAAGACCATTCTTGATGATGGAACCTCAAGGAAGGTAACAAGGACCTTGAGCAGAGGTGGCTGTCACAGGAAGAGAGAGACAGTAGCTGAAGAGGTAAAAGCGATGGAGATTATGCTGAGTGAAATAAGTCAAGGAGAGATAGTCAATTATCATATATCATATCATATATGCTCCACTTATTTGTGGAGCATAACAAATAGCATGGAGGACATGGGGAGTTAGAGAGGAGAAGGGAGTTGGGGGAAATTGGAAGGGGAGGTAAACCATGAGAGACTATTGACTCTGAAAAACAATCTGAGGGATTTGAAGTGGCGGGGGGTGGGAGGTTGGGATACCAGGTGGTGGGTATTATAGAGGGCACGGATTGCATGGAGCACTGGGTGTGGTGAAAGAATAACGAATACTGTTATGCTGAAAATAAATAAATTTAATTGAAAAAAAAAAAAAAGCGATGGGGAAGGTACCTGAACACAGAGCAGCAGCACCTATGAATAGGCAAGACTGGCTCTGGTCGACTCTGCAGAAGACTATCACAAGGAGCATTCACCAAGCCTCTTGCTTTCTGGTTGGTGTTCTGCTGGAGGTGGGTGTGGCCTGCTAGGTGTCGGAGGTGGGATGTCTCTCTGTGGAAGGACGGAGGGAGAAGCCTGGATTCTAGCCCGGAAGAGTGAGTGCTTCCGCAGACATGATGGATGTGTTGGTACTGAGGTGAGGAAGAGAAATTATTCAGTCCATGACCGAGAACTCCATACTCGCCATGTGCCAGGCAATGTGCCTTTTTAGGGCCTAGGAATAGAGAGTTATATTTCTAATTTCTCTTTGTAGTTCTAACAAGCCTTTCTCTTTTTTCCCACTCCTAATTCATGAGTCAGGTCTTGTTAGTGTCTGTAGATTGCTGTACAATGAGGTACCTCGTGTCAAGCTGAGGTTTCCGTAGAAACAAATAGAGACCTTGCTTTCTGAGTCTTGCAGAGAGTATTTCTGGCAATTTATCAGGAATGGCAGTATGTTCTTGTGGGCAAGGTATTTGCACTCCTTGGAGGAAAAACATGATAAACAAAACATTATCTTAGCACAGAGCTATTCTGTTTTAGTTTTTATTTTTATTTTTTCCTTCTCCACCATGTTTGGCTCTGCCAACTCACCTCCAAGTGCTTGCTGAGATCTCTTGGACTCCAGGTGTTCTCCATCTGGTTCTGGTGCTGTCTAGCCTCCTCCAGACGTGGTGTAGAGGGGTTCTGAGAGGGGAGAGTTAGGGAAGGTGGGAAGAAAAGAAAAAGATTAAAGGCATTCATTGCAACAGATTAAGGAAATGGGGGGCAGTGGGTTCAGTCAGATGAAGCTGTTTGTTGTGCTCTTGAAAATTTTGATAGTTTAGGGTCAACTTGTAATTCCATATATGCTACATAACCTTGAGGAAGTTTGAATTTTGATCACTGTATTTAGGCAGTGGCCGTGATTGTGATCTGAAGATAACCAGATTTTAGAAATAAAGGTAAGATCAGAAGGTAATCAATCAAAATTTCATAATGGCCATGTCAGAAGGGCTTAAAGAGAAGATATTAAATTAAACCTGGGATCAGTAATAGCATTAAGAGCATTCTTTAATAAGAACAAATCCAAAGTCAGCAGATATTCCAAACTGCTTTGGCCTTTATACTCACCCCGTTTTCCTGGCGGACAGTCTTTGAACAGCCCACATTTTGTTATCTATTGGCGGTTCCACATGGTGATAATCCACAGCCTCTTTTATTTTAGAGCACTCTTAGAGGCTCCATTTGTGATGCAAACAGAGCTAGATAGTTAGTCCTAGGATTCTTTCCTGACCCTTTATTTAATGTGTGGGTTCATAGAAGCTTATGTTTATTTGAATCTCTAATGTGTGGCTGCTGGACATTGTGAAGGACATAATTGAATCTGAGGGATGCCCTCAGAAGGAATTCCCGGATACACTGGGAATCTGTCTGTGGATTTTATTTTTCTAAAACTGTTGGTTACAAGGAGTCTTCTGTAGGTTACAAGGAGTCCCCTGTAGGTTATTATGATGTCACAGGACTCCCTTGGACCGAAGCCTTTTAATCAATGATGGGGGTTGCTTTTCTTGGGTCATTCCACCTACCTCATCTACTGATGACCCTGCTCTGTACTGTGGGATGTGCATCATTTGGGGGTTGTGGGGAGCTAACCTTGGAAGATATTTTAAAAGATGATGCAACATGGAAACACAGCTTAAGTATCACCATTTGTAAAAATAGTTTTACACATAGGGTTGAAATGTCACACTGCCTACAGCTATATTTACAGAGTGTCCTGCCTGATCAGTGAAACTACCCAAGACTTTATGAGGCAAATAGTTCTTTATCTTCCTTAGGTTATCCCAGTGAACCCAGGAGCCACAGGTAGTGCAAAGCCTGCACAATGCTGGTGATACAATAAAACATGACATTTAAGAAAGAAGGAATAACTTTGCATACTGTTTTCCAAGAGCATGGTGGGTGGTTTAAAGACTGGGCTGTGTGTTCTTTGAGAGATGGGTATATACAACCCTTGCCTAGAATCTGGATGGTCTTCTGGATGCTTCAACCAAGAAGGTCTGGCAGAAGATATTCTGAGTTACTTCTGAGGCTAGGTCATGATGGCCATGAAGCTTCTGCCTCATTTTCTAGATCATTCACTCTTGAAGCCCGAAGTTACCATGTAATGATTTCAAATACTCATAGGCTGCTGTGATAGAGAGGTCACAGGTTGGTACTTTGAGCCAACCTTCCAGACCTCTGAATCAATTCCACCCATTCATGCCTTCCCAGCAGGACCCCAGACATTATGGAGCAGAGACTGTTCTTTCTTTTTTTTTTTTTTTTTTTTTTTGTAGAACACGCTTTGATTTTATTTTTTTTAATTTTTTTTAAGATTTTATTTATTTATTTATTTATTTTTTTTTAAAAGAAAAAAAAACAGCTTTATTGAGCTGTAACTCAAGACTGTTCTTTCTGATCCAAATATCTTACCCACAGACTCTGAGAGCATAGTAAAATGGTCATTGTCTTATGCCACTAAATTTTAGAGTAGGTTGTTATGGCAGTAGATGACCAGAATAGTAGGTTAAGTTGGAATTTGCACAACATCACCAGCTGTATGCTGCACAATTCTTTTTCTATGTTTGGGAGAATAAGGCAAAGCAAAGTATTTCCAGTCACTTGGAGTTGGGGTGGAATAAATATATGCTTTAATTATGGATAAGCATGCTTTCACTCAGAGGCAGCCATATTCCTTAGGGGGAATATCTCCAGGGAATTACCATGCTGGGGACTAATTCCCAGGACAGGAGCTGGCCAACTGGCCTCTCCCTAGAATAACCAGGTACCTATTAACATTCATGGTTTTATTGGAGATCTTCAAAGTGTTCCCTGTATCTCTTACTTTGGCAGAGATAATTGATGTATTAGTCAGTGTCTGAAAGGGAAAAACAGAAAACTACATTTTATAAAGAAGGTTTAAATTGGTTATGAGGTTGTAACAATTATGTATAACCACAATAATACTGTCCACCATGCTCCCCTACTAATATCTGGTGATATGAAAGCATACTTTTATCTCAGAAGTTTAGGCCTAGGGAAACAAAATAGAAGTAGTGAGAACACCAGAACTGTCCTAGTAGCTTGGAGAGGGGTCCCTGTGAGACTGGTACTTGAGCTGTGCAGGGGGTTGCCATGCTGCTGGTGTGCAAACTTATGGTGAGTTACTCTTCTCCAGGGCTCCAACGATCAAGAGGGAGCAGCTCAGCTGCTGAAGGCACCACTGATAGCGACTAGAGCAGGAAGAATCCCTTCTTCCCTCCATCTCTTTTCTAGTCTCCTATCCCTGCCTCCCATTAGTCAAAGCTACAAGGAAGACCACAGGCAAGGGATCCTGGGAAGTGTAGTTTTAGGCTCCCAGCTTTAGACTCACAGAAGGGATGAGGAACAGACTTAGAGATGAGAAAGAGTAGGTACCTACCTAACTGATGTTGTTGGGAAACTTAATCTCTGATGTTGTCAAGAAAATACTTCAAAATATTGCCCACATATCACAATAAATTAGGGTTTTTTTTGGGGGGGGGGGTTGAAAATCAAAATAATCTAAACCCAAACTAACTTAAGCAAAAAGTAAATGTTAATCTAAGTGAGGGGTTTAGGTAAAGGATCAAACAATGTCATCAGGATCTGATTTCTCACCATCTGACATTCTTTTCTTTACTTTCTCATTCTTTGTCAGGATCTCATAATATGGTGGCAAAGTTTCTCCCAGCAGGTTTAGCGTGGTCTCGTTGCAGTTGTAAGAATGACAGAAATAGGGATCTTCCTCTCTCTTTCACTTAACTCAACATCCAAAACTCATCTTTTTTTTTTTTTTTTTTTTTTTGTGGGGACCACAGGTTTCCTGGGGGCTCTGCGGATAGAATCACAGCACAAGGGTTTGGTTACTCAGTACACATAAGGTGGTCTCTGCCCACAACAGTGACCCAGAGGTGGTTTGGTGCAGGCTTCTGTCTTGTGGCCTGTGCCCAGCTGGATCCCTGCCTCTTGGGCAGCTGTGGGAGCAGGCTTTTGGTGGTGGGTCCCAAGCCTGGAAAGAGGAAGGAAGCAGGGGAATCTGGGGTGGGCTGGGGGCCAGGAGAGGCTCACATGTCCTCACTACAGAGATGGAAGCCTCAGCAGCTGCATCACCACCAGCATCTGGCTGGCCTTTCAGATCTCACCAGCTGTGGTCATCTCATCTACAACTATGTAAACCTTGCAGAAGTTGAACACCAGCACTCACACTGTGGAGGTACTCATTTAAGATTTCTACAAAGCTGTAGCAGTCTTCCAGGTAGGCCAAGTTGTTGTTATCGACATCCATGCAGATGCAGACATGGGTCAACTCTGATTGATTCTAACATGTCATGGTTGGATGGTGCTAGGTTCAGCCACAATATTTGGCTTGGGTTCAAGGACTGGCAGAAATGTTGATTTGGACTCAGTTCAAGTATGCTTTACTTTGCTTTGCCTCCAAAGCATCAAGTAAGATGAACAAAAATCACACATATAAGTAAGAGGAGGATGTGAGTCTGTGGGTGAGGTTGTTCCTGTTTTACTCATAGTCAGGCCCAAAGTCTTAGCAACCCCTAGGGAGGAGGTGTCCACTAGGTCAGAGGACCACATGCTTTTTACTCACCCAGACACTTCAGGACCCAGAAGCAACTTCTACTGTGATCCAAGGCAAGAATTATGTTACTTACCAAGCAATGATCCAAGTATCATTATAGTATCAAGTGATACCAAGTATCACTATAGTATCAAGACCTTCAAATGCTTGCTATATTAGCACTTCGAGCAGCCTTCTTTTTCCTTTGGCAGAGTCTAGTTTCTATTCATATACTTAGGGTCTTTCCATGATCACGCCTGACCATGGTTTACCATACTCCTTCACCTCTGACTTTGATATCATAACTATAAGGATGCCATGCTCATCCTTGGACCTTAAATGAGATCATCACAACCCAATATATAATGCAAAGGCAAGGGAAAGGATGATTTTATAAAAGAAAACATGGGGCACTCTTTTCAGAAGCAGAGAGAATGGGTATTGGAGAGGCAAAAGCAGTATATGTCTAGTAAAATGATTTTCACTTTTCTGGGTACAGGAGCCCCTGAGCCCAAGTCCTTGCCTGTCCTCAACAATTTGGGTTCTGGGAAAGGACAGACCTTCCATTCTCTCTCTAACTCTGGCTGTTATTTTCCAATACCCAGTATAATTTATCTTTTCTCAACTGCCACATATGAATTGAAGATCACTGTCAACACACTTCTGAACGTCCTACATCTCTAGCTATTGTCCCTCTATGTTTGGCAGCTGTCCACTATTCTTCAGTATATAATGACTTACCAATGCTATTCTGAGTGTAAGGAGGATTTTCCAGGTTGGTTTCCTTTCTAGCAATGTTCTGAGTTCCTTCCAACTTCTGTGTTTTCCAAGATGCAATGCATTCTGTTTCTCTGCAGTTGGGGAGTTCCCTCTAGCCAAGAATTACATTTTGTTAAATCGTCCCTTCCAAATGTTTCTCTACAACCACTGTAATGAACTGACAGATGGGTGTCTGATCTTCAGAAAGTATAATGAAGATTTATTTTCTAAACTGTTAGGACAAGCCAAGGTTATCATACAAAAAAACTAACACACTGCAAAATATGCTCAATTTAACCAAAAGTGGCAATTTCATTGGCTATGGCTTTCCCTGCTGAATCATGTTGATAATATAGATATATTTGTACACTCAGAGCTTAGATCATCATGTTGATTGCCTTGCTGATAAGCACTAATTTTTGAGAGGACTGGAACTTTCATGAATTCCCTTGATCTTATCATATTCAGGATAACATTTGACACGTTAACTCAACATGGGTAATGGTTCTGATATTTGGTGACCCTGTGTCCTTCAGAAAGGACTGACCTTGAGTATCTCACTTAGGTAACTTGAACAAAGATCCCCAGACCTATGAGGTCATCAATGTGCAGTGTCTTAGGTTCACATTATGCCTGTCCATGGACAATGAACTTCTTAGAAATATTACTAAGAGATATTATATAAGATGAAAAAATGAATCTACCAAGAATATCCCAATTTTCTAGAACCCAGCATAACATATTACTGTCACTGGTAACTGGCCACTGAGCCACCTGACTTTCTAGAGCACTCCATTCTCTTACTCACAAGGCATCTTCTTCTCCTGTTCTTCCACTAAAGTGTTGTTGCTTAGAAGTTTTCTCACAGGTTGGATCCAACTGTGTTTTTATAAATTGCTTTTCCCTCTCTCTTTTGAAACAGTAAAGGCAAATATAATGCAAATTAATAACATAAAATAATTGGCCTCTCTCCATCTGAAATCGACACAGAAGCTGCAGGCCACTGCTCGGTGGCCAACAATTCACACTGAATCCTCTGGTGACTGACTTGGCTCTACACCCAGAGTGAACAGGGCAAGCAAACCATAAAAAAAAATAAAATGTACTAAACCACCAACTGACATTATGGAAATAAGACACTGGCTGGCCAAAAACCACAGTGTATCAATTAGCGGGATCTTAGTATTTGGCAGAGAACTCTTGGTTCTGGAAACAGAATGCTGCATGTTTTATGCAGGCATATAACATTTCCCTTGTAGTCAAAGAAGGCAAACACCTGCAGCACATCCGAGGAAGGCTGAGATTATGGTGCTAAAGTTTGCATCAACTAAATCTGTAGCTTCCATCAGTGAAGCTTGGTTGACACAAGGACTGCTATCATCACCTAATGGATTGGTCCTTTTGCGTTTTTCTCCATAGCTCTCTGTAGAAATTTCAAGGACATAACTTTTGTTTCTATCTGGTGGAAGCGGAGATGTAGGAAATGGTGATTGCCTGATAATTTCAAGTGGGCCTTCACATGATGGCTGAACCTTGGTGGGTGTCCTCAAGGCAGAGGGCAAATGTAGGCAGAAGTGGTTGACTCTGTCAGTACTCCCACAACTGAGAGGTTCAGAAAAGGAAGTTCTTACTGGTCCAATTCACAGGGGCCTGGTCTTGTGGAAGGCTGAAGATAAGGTGATCTTGGCTCAGACTGACAAAGTTCAAAACTCTGCCTTGCTATTTATTGGCTTGTTGACTTCAGGAAACTACCTTTCCTTTTTTTTTTTTTTCTTTTTTTAAGATTTTGCTTATTTATTTGACAGACACAGATCACAAGTAGGCAGAGAGGCAGGCAGAGAGAGAGGGGGAAGCAGGCTCCCTGCTGAGCAGAATCCAATGTGGGGCTCGATCCCAGGACCCTGGGATCATGAACTGAGATGAAGACAGAAGCTTTAACCCCCCCAAGCCACCCAGGCACCCCTACTACCTTTCCTTTCTTAAATTCAGTCTCCTCTTCTGGAATATGGAGACATTACCTACCTAATGCAATTATTGCAAGAATGAGGAATAATAGAGGTAAGTTACCTAGCCTCCCCTTGACCTACTGTGGTAGGTGCCACTGAAGAGTATTACTCATTTAGCGGTAATGATGAACTTGAAGAGATGCCAGTGGCTGATTGTCTGCTCAGCCAGGTAAAATTATACCTCAGATAGGTGTTTGTGTACATAAATTCAGAATAGAGGTTTCTGGATACTCATCAGGTAGAAGGTTGGTTTGTTGTTTGACTTTAATCTAATACTTGGTTAATTTCCCCTTGACCCACTTTGGAAAGATGCAAATCTTATGTGTGGCTTTTGAAAGTTGCTGGATATTCCTGAGCCTCAGTTTCTCAGTTTTTATTACTATAAAATTAAATAGGATGACATACATAAGACACTTAACATAGTCCCTGGACCTTTGCAGAACAAGTGTGGTAATTGATAAACAAACATTGGTCTTTTCCTCTTCCTTCAGTTTTAAGGGTGGGCTTACTGATAATCTACTCCAAATTCCAAGGAATTCCCTGTGCAGTTCCCATAGGTATGTTGGCACAAACTCTCTCCCCCGAGTGACTGGGCCACTGCCCAAGCCCAGACCTGCCCATTTGCCCTTATTAGTATTTTCAGGGAAGAGAAATAAGACTGAAGGTAAAGATTGGGATGTTTTCTCACCCAATCAACATTATTAGTTGATGATAACTTCTTTGACTTGGCTTTGGTAAAAGTCTAAACAATTTATTTTTTTAACCAACAAAAACATTCTATCTCCTTAAAGGTAAGAAATGGAGAAGGTGGGAGAAGAAATGGCAATGTGAGTTGTAAATGTAAAAAGTGACTTTCTCGAATTTGACCTTAACTTTGCTGACATTCCAGTCTGTGCGTCTGCCACACTACAAACCCCCCTAGCTTTCCCTTTTGGGTTAGTTTTCTACTGCTGCTGTAACACACTGCCCCCAGTTTAGCTGCTTAATGATGCAGTTAGTGCCTTACAGTTCCCAACATTAGAAGCCTAGCACAGTTCTCCTTGGGCTTGAGTAAATGTGTTGACAGGAAGGAGTTAGTTTCTGGAGGTGTTGGAGAAGGATCCATTTTCTTTCTTACCCAGGTTGTTGGCAGAATTGAATATGTGTCTTGCTGTTGTAGGCTTCAGGCCCTGTTTTCTTGCTAGCTGTAAATGGTGGACCATTCTCAGCTTCGAGAGGCCACTGCATTCTTTGGCTCGTGGCCCGATTCCTCCTTCTCAGAATTCATCACGTCTTTCTCACATTGCAACTGACTTCCCTCCTCTCTCCTTCCTCCGCCACTTTTAAGGACTCATGACATTAGAGTCAGCCTGCCCAGATAATCCAGGATAATCTTCCCATCTCAAGATCCTTACCTTCATCTCAACTACAAAGTCCCTTTGTCATTTAAGGGGACATATTCACAGGTTCTAGGAATTAGGATGTGGATGGCTTCAGGGTGTTGATTCTGCCAACCACATCTCTGGACAGACCTGTACAGGCAGGAAGAGCAAACTGAAATTAATCTGAGATTTATTGGCCTCCCTGTAAGTGACTCAAATGCTCCTGAAGCGGGGGCCGGGAACACTGCAAGGGAAACTGTAGCATTAAACAGATGAAGTTATTTAAAAGACAGAAACAAAACAAAACAAAACAAACCCACCTAGACTTTCTAGTATGTAGTTGTAGGTCCTGTTAACTACAGTTTAAATTGTTCTTTAAGGACTTTTTGACAGTTTGGTAAATTACAACCTACACATTCCTAGTTTATTTTGTCATATCTCCAATTTCCTCAGATTGCCTAAGCTTCTTTACTTCCACATTTCCCTAGCAGCTCTTGGTTGCTCTCCCAAGAAAATTGAGGCAAAATAGAGTAAATGGCTATGTAGTGTGTGTGCATGTATGTTTCATTCAGGCTCTACTTTTTGGCAAAATTTGTAATGGCATAGGATGATAGAATGGATCGTGTTAACCTAGAAAAAAGAGCATGGAACAAGAATGTGGGACAATATCATGAAGTAATCATGAAACATAAGGGACTACAGGTTAACTAGTGCTTAGATCCCCAAATGCAAAATCTTCCTCTTGAGAACATTTTCTTAGGTAAGAGTGGCCTTAAGAAAGGTCTGTAGGGCACAGTCTAGAAGACCTCAAGGGCAGAGTAGGAAAGGATAGCCCCAGGGGACTCTTTCTCAAGGCCAGCTGCACATACAGAGCTTTATGAAAACACGGATACCTGGGTCCCTACCACAGAGACCCTAATTTAGTTGGATTGGGAATTTCTTTTTTTTTAAACCAGCTCTCCAGGTGATTCTAGCATTTAATCAGGGTTGAAAACTATTGCATCAGATTAACCTCCATGATACTGGGGACAGTTTTAAAAATCCCTGTGACCAGGCCTTCAAACAGAGGGCACTCAAGCCCAGGGATGTGGCAGCAGAGGTGACGGAGGCTGGGGTCTCATGCACAGCTATCTCGAGGTGAGGTTCTTTTGTTTTCTTACACCCCTACTTTCTTATGTGTCCAATGAGATGGAGATGGGGTTTTATGATTCTGGACCAAAGGATCAAAATGGATTTCTACCTCCAAGGATCCTGGGTGCTGAAGCTCCTCTCATTCATCTGTAGAAGAAAGAACTCATCTCACTGCAGTTCAGACTCCTGTGGGCCTACTATTTGGGGAGGAAGTGTGACAGCATAGGCTAACTCTAAATACCGCAGTAAAGATAATATTCCAAGCTCCTTGCTTCTTTTCCTCTCAGCCGTCCTGTTGGCTTCCAGGCAGAAAGACACTCTACTCAAGAGCCGTGTAGTCTCTCCAGGATCTGAGCCCCTTTATCCCTGCTGCCCGCCACACCATTCCTCCTTTGGGGCCATTTGTTCTTGTCCTGGCTGTAGGGGCTAATGCCTGCCCCCAGACTTGGGAGGGTTTGGGCTCTGTACCATGACTTGCTAATGAGATCATTGCTGATCTTGCATGATCTCCCTTAGGGCTGCTGCAGGAACAGGGTTACAGAATTAGTTAGGATCTCAGTAGTGAGGCCCTTTAAAAAATGATAGCCCTTATATTACAACTGTCTCATTTATTGTCTTATTCCAGGCTGTTTTAACCTTTCTTGCTTATTGCCTGGACAATTCCACCTAAGTTGTATTGAGGTTAAGGCCAGAGCAGCCATCCGACTCTGCAACTTACATACGGGCTCAGCCACCATGCTTGGGCTCACATTTTCATCCTCACACCTTTTCTCCTCGCTGGTTCATACAGTGTCATTCCCCTTGGTTTGCCCAACAACCCACATCTCATAGCTGGGGCAGGTCAGAGACAAATTCCACACATTCCACCATACCAGGAATGAGGAGAGGATTGGCTCGAGGTGCATTCATGCTGGGAGGGGTGGCCAGCACAAGTCATAAGTACCGCATTCCCAGGAGCAGAGTCTGCCAGAGAGAGAGGCGAGAGTGAATCCCAAGAATTATAACATTCCCTTATAATTCCTTTATCTTCTGAGTATCTTTCATATGACATTTCATGGTAGCAATCTTTGTAGAACAGAGGTGTCTAACTGGCTGGGCAAGTGGCTTGCACTTGGTGGTGGAGCAGGGCCCTCCATCCCCATCTTACTTCTACAGCTAGAATGAGGTTGAGGTGCTGATGTCAATAGTTTTACGTAATCTTTCTTTTTTTTCTGCCAAAGGGATTCCTTTCTCAAAACCCCAGGACGAGACATGACAAGGCAATGAGGACTCGGATTTTAGCAGGCTTTGACTCTAGTGTCTTTTGCATCCCAGTTTGTATTAACAACACTTCACTTGTGGGTACCATGTTTCCCAGAATACCCTGGCAACATCAGTTTCCTGTCGCTACAGTTTTGCTTCAATATTTTCTTGCAATTTGCATTTTTTTTTTTTTACCTCTATGTTAAAAATACCTGTCGGGGTGAAGGGAAATTGGATCGGTGCTCAGCCTACTTTACAGAGCACCATTTTCTGTGGAAAGACTTGGTTTGTTTCCCAGTTTTCTGGATGTACTCAGGTCTCTGAATCAGACAACAAACAGGAGAGAAGGCGCTCATTTTCTTGCTACAGTTTTGAAGGTGGCCTTTCTTTTGTAACATAAAAGTGGGGTATTCCTTTGATGCACATCTTAGTAGGATTTTCCCAGGCCCGCTTTATCTCCAGCAACATTACAGTTCATTCTCTTCAGTCTCGCACTGGTCTGCACAGCCTCGTTTGCCATGTTGTGTTTTCATGTTTTCTCTGTGTTCTGATCTGTATTTTAGAGAGAGGTTGGAGGAGGCTGTGCTGGGAGCTGCTCCCAGCCATCATTTTAAGCCAGAAGTCTTCAAGGCTGCTCATAATGTCTCCTTATTTCCAGCCACCTGGCTCAAATTTTTCTCACTCATACTCTCCTCTCATGTCTGACGTTTGCTTGGTGGAAATAGACTTTTTGTGCTTTATGTGAACTGTGATTATTGATGTTTGGAATGATTCTCTGCTTAGGAAGACAGTAAAGGCACAGAGTGCGTTTCTCTTCAAAATTAGACAAAACAAAGAATCCTCAGGCTTGTTCTCTAGCAACATGGATCATCTAGTTCATTCTTCATCATCCAGGGCTGTTCTGGGGACTGTAATGATACCAAAGGATGACATATGCATCTTTCTGTGGCTCCTGAATATCCCAGGAGTCAGCTGGAAAAATGGACCTAGGAGTCCAGGAATCATTCCGGCTTTCCCCAGCCTCAGAAGTATCCATGTTCCTTGTTTCTTTGCATGGTCCCCTGATGAAAGGGCAGGAATCAGTCTCCAGGTTTTAGACATTTAGGTGGAGAAAACTCTGGGTGGGGCAGGGTGTAAAGGATCTATATTTAGACAGAGAAGGAGTAAAATCTCTCCAGGTGCAGCATATGATGGAATCTGAGTGGGGGGGTGAGTTTTCCATAGAAAGCAGATGTAAGGATGAAGAAGGGTATGAGGCATAAGTATACTTTTTAAGTATAAGGATGGGGAGTGGAGCGGGGTAAGAGGCTGTGAGGCAGGGAAGTGAGGATAGGGCAGAAGAGAAGAGGATGAGGAAGAAGAGGCAAGAGTGCTGGCTGCAAATGTGTTGATGTTGGAGGGGATGAGTGTGAGGCCTGGAAAGGGTCTCAGATAGAGAAGGGCCTGCATGAGAATGGACAGTGAGCCAGGGACAATGGAACTGACCAGACCAGAAACACCATAAATTAAGGACCTAATTAACATGCAGGCAACATGGGGAGAAACAAAAGATATTGATAGCTCAAAAAATCAAAGGACATTTTAATTACACTGCTATTGATAAACTGTGGTGAAAAATAGTCCATTTTCTCCCTGGTCCTTGGCACAGCTCCCTGTCTGGAAGTTCTGAGGGTAAAGTAGGCTGCGAGGGGGTGAAGGTAGGTTGCTCAGGGTCACCAGAGGTAGTCCAGGAAGAGGTAAGCTGCTACTAGCCAGGATGTTGTAGGAATCCTGAGTGATCATCCCTCTGCAGGGCCTCTGTGAGATGTTATAAAATCAAGTCAGAGGGCCTCAGGGGTCAGTCCCAGACAGTAGGGCCTTTGTCCTCAGGGGTGTTTCTTCTGCCCTCTGCAAACCATTTGGACCAAAGTAGAGCCCCTTCAGATACCACACTCTGGACCAGACTACCTTCTTGCCCAAGATTATATCCAGAAAAGATCAGATTGCCCTTGCCCTCATGGAACACTTCTCTTTCTAACCTAAAGATAATCCAGCTGAAAGTTTCTGCCCACAGCTTGAGGCTTGAGGGGAGTTTCCAGCTCCTTCCCAGGGCCTATGTGGCTTCCCAAATGGATGACTTCATCCTTCAGAACTGAGGAGCCACTCACCCTTGTGCGGAGAGACGGATAACCCAAACACCAGATGCTGTCTCCAGTGAGACCATCCTTTTCTTATGCTACCATCTATGCCTCCCCCCCCACCCAACCCACACTACCAATCCGTCATGTTTAAAACACAGCAGGCCACAGAAGAATTCATACAGAATCCAATTCTGCCTCTGCTTTCTAAAATGAAAATAGGTCTGGAGAAAGGCTCAGAGTCATATTTCACCAAAGTCTCTTACTAAATTAATTATAGGCCGCTATAATTCATCATACTTTCAATTAACAATTAATTACACACAAGAGAGACAAATGTTTTATTGAGACCAAGAAACAACATGTATCATTTGTACTGTGGTGTTTTCTTCTTAGACTGTAGGGAGGGGATTTATGGACTACAGATTGCTTGAACCGGTTTTGCTCTAAAAAATACAAATCCACCTGGACCCACTAGGAGAATGGATTCTGTAGATGGAAGGACCTGAAGTCTGGCACTTGAAGAATTTAGGATTTAGACATGCTCCTTTCACACCCCGGGAAGAAGGTCCTACACAGGGGATGTGTGTGGTCCTAGCAGAAACCTCAGAAGGCAGGGTCCTGTCCCACAGTCCACATGGGTATGGCAAAGTTTGGGTGTAGGGAGGAGTCAGTGAGAGGAAAGCAGAGGGATAGTTTTCCCTGCCACTGCATCCATGTCTCATCTCTGCTAAGAGCATAGTCTATACACAATGAGATGCCAAGAAGTGTCTGTTGTGCCAAATCAGATAGATTCAGCTCAGCCTTTTCATGAATGGCCTTTTGGGGGAAGATGGTGAGGCATTCCCAAGGTGGGCTCAGCAATATGACAGTAAGGCCCGAGTACTGAGAGCTTCCCTTACTAGGAGATGTCTGTGGCCTCTCTGAATCCATCACCTTCTTTTCCTTCCTGGCAGAGCTCTTATTTCTCAAACTTGTAGGACTCACTTCCTCCTGGCTTCAGGTGTGGCTCTGAGTGCACTGAATCAATCAGTGTATCCCACTTGCGGGACCTCTCACACATTCAGGAAACCCAAAGGGAGCCAAGGAACCTCATGGAATGCTAGAGAATAGATTCTCTTTTCTCTACTGTACTTGGATAGTAGGAGAGAGTATGGCTGCTGCCACTGCTGCTACTATACCACTAATCTTAGCATCACCACCACAAACACTTGTAAGGGCCTCACTTAGGACATAGCTCTAAGTTCTTTATGTAGAGTTGCTTGTTTGATACTTACAACAGTCCTGTGGGATAGCAGCCCTTATTGTCCCCATTTTATAGAAAGGACATTAAAGCCAGAGTTTCTTGATCTTGCTGAAGGCCACACAGTTAGTAAATGGAGAGGCCAGAATCTAAATCTTGGCATAATATTTGTTATTATGTGACACTTATAACTGCTGAGACATGAGGGTAAGTCTGAAGCCACTGAGAACTCAGTCTAGAGACTGAAGAGGAAATGGATGCAGAGGAAGCAGAGGGGCTATCTTGTGAGTCCAGTATCACATTCTTCCTGGAGCCAGAAATATCCAAGTCTTCCCCTTTTAGGTTGATGGGAACCAGTAAGTTTCTCTATTGCATAAACTATTTTGTAATGAGTCTTTTCCTCTCACCTGGAAGGACCAAACACGTATTTGGTACCAAGAAAGAGGACTTGCAAATGTTTGTGCTGACATGGAGTTGACCAACTTGATGGATTAAGAAGGGTCATGAAGGGGAAGCCCTCTATTTCAGGAAGTGGTACAGGCACATCTTGTTGTGCAGTCCTGAGTTAACTGGTTGAATTGTCATGTTTTTGTTGTGATTCAGAGCCCTCATCCTTTCACAGTTGTAGCATTAGGGAACTTGAATTTAATTTTCCCACTTTTTGTGGGATTTAGTAAGGTTTGTTCTGGTTGTCTACTGTATGTCACATGCCATTCCAAAGTTCAGTGGCTTAAAACACATATTTATTATGATCCGCCATGGTTCTGTGGGTCATCTGGACTCAGCCTAGTGGTTCTTGCTTAGGCTCTGTCAAGCTGCAGGCTGAGGGTCTGAAGTCATCTGAAGGTTTGTTGGGTCAAACGTGCAGATAGCTCACTTATGGGGCTGAAGACAAATGCTGGTTGCTTTCTGCAAACTCAGCTTGGCCGTTGACCAGAGTGCCTTCATATGATTTCTTCATATGGCTTGAGCTTCTCAAAGCATGACTGCTCACTTTAAAGAGGTAATATTCTGAACATTCAAAGAGACCCGGGTGTGACTTGAAAGACTGCTTATAATGAAGCCTTGGAAGTCTTGAAGAGTCACTTGCACCATAGACTGTTAAGAGAGAACCAAACAGACAGCCCAGGTTCTAAGGGAGAGGACCCCATAAGGGTAACAAGACCTAGCCATATGGATTATTTGATAGGCCTATTTGGAGACCAGCTACCACAAGACCCTCCAATAAAATGAGGCACCTGCTGTGATTGTGGCCTGAGGAGAAAGAGAGAGACCTCAGGTAGGGAGGACTGAGAGAGATTCTGTCTGAAACCTGCAACCCAAATGGGCTGGGAGTAAAATGACCTGCCACCTTTCAGTGTTGGAAAATCTTGTCCCTAAGCTCAGATAGTTAGAGGAAGTAGGATGTGGGAAAGAGGATAATGTTAGGGTGTGTGATGACCCTGACTGCCTCTTCCACACTGCATGAAAATGCAGCTCCAGGGGCGCCTGGGTGGCTCAGTGGGTCAAAGCCTCTGCCTTCCGCTCAGGTCATGATCAAAGGGTCCTGGGATCAAGCCCCACATTGGGCTCTCTGCTCAGCAGGGAGCCTGTTTCCTCTTCTCTCTCTGTCTGCCTCTCTGCCTACTTGTGATCTCTGTCTGTCAAATAAATAAATAAATAAATAAATAAATAAATAAAGAAAGAATGAATGAATGAATAAAATTAAAAAATAAATAAAATCTTAAAAAAAAAAGAAAAGAAAAAGAAAATGCAGCTCCAGCCAGATCGTGTCCCACTGGCTGTAGTTCCACATTCTCTGCCTGGAACCGTCAAGGCAACCCACAGCACACTGCTTTACAGGAATCAGGTATGAGGGACCTCCCCTTGCTAGCCTGTACCTCAGACTCACTGAGGCAGAGAGTGAGGTGGCCCCTGAATTCTGCAGTGGGGAGGGATGGGCAAAGACCTACATCTAGTTCCCAGAGGCCAATCTCCACTCCCTGCCCAATCTGCCCATCTCAGTTGAAAGCTAAGACTTGACCAGATCTTTCACTAAGGCGGGAGCAAATAGGACAGAAGTCCAGGGCCTTGAAAAGAGCTCTCCTGACAACATAAACCCAAGTTCCTCTGCACTTGGCCTGTGATTGCTCAAGCCCAGATGAACATGGGGAGAGATCGTTACTTTAGCTTGTCTTTCCTTTATTCCTAGAGCAGTGGCATATCCTGACATGGTTATTGATTGTCCACATTTTCTCTTCTGCAAATTTGTTCTTCATGTCTTTTTGTTTTTTAAGATCTATTTATTTTAGACAGAGAGAATGCATAAGTGGGGAGGAGGGCCAGAGGGAGAAAGGGGGCAAGTAGACTCCCGCTCTGAGCAGGGAGCCTGATGGTGGACTTGATCCCACAACCCATGAGATCATGACCTGAGCCGAAACCAAGAGTTGCGTGCTTAACTGACTGAGCCACCAAGGCATCCCATTTTATTTTGTATTTATGTTTCTATTGGATATTTGTCTCCTATTGTAAATTCCAGTTAAGTTTTATCATTTTATAGGTATTAACCCTTTATCACATATCTGTGTTATAAGTAGTTTCCCAATCTGTCTTTTGTCTATTGACTATAATGATCGTAATTTTCTATTAAGTATATACTAATTAAATATATCCATGTTTTTTTTTAAAGATTTTATTTATTTATTTGACAGAGAACACAAGTAGACAGAGGCAGGCAGATAGAGAGGAAGAGAAGCAGGCCCCCTGCTGAGCAGAGAGCCCAATGTGGAACTCGATCCCAGGACCCTGAGATCATGACCTGAGCCGAAGGCAGCGGCTTAACCCACTGAGCCACCCAGGCGCCCAAATATATCCATGTTTTAAAATAACTTTTGGGTTCTTACAAGTTATCCCTAATACCCCCTGGCCACCCATGTGTTGTTCAATCTGGGAGACACCAACGGGTTTTTGTATCAGCTTGCAATCCTCCCTGACCCTAGTCCCACATCAGGTCCAAGTTGCTGCTCACTAAATGCTAGTGAAAATTAAAAAAAAAAAAAAAAAAAAGATAACTAAAAGATGCTCATTTCAGCCAATCAGTATCATAACTGGGATGCAATTATTTTTTGCTTACGCCTAGGGTTTTGATAGCAGCTGGAATCAAAGGGAAAAGCCCCAAGAGTAGGCATGATTCAGAGGGAGATAGCAGGCATCATGTGTGTCACCTCTTTCTTTCTTTGTTTCTTTCTTTATTTCTTCTTTTTTTTTGGTGCCATTGATGATGTGTTATTATTTTATTTTATTTTATCTTTTAAAGAGTTTTTTTTTATTTATTTGGCAGGCAGAGATCACAAGTAGGCAGAGAGGCAGGAAGAGAGAGAAGAGGAAACAGGCTCCCTGCCAAGCAGAGAGCCAGATGCAGGACTCGATCCCAGGACCCTGAAATCATGACCTGAGGGGAAGGGAGAGGCTTAACCCACTGAGCCACCCAGGTGCCCTCTTTATTTTATTTTTAATTTTTTTATTATTATGTTCAATTAGCCAACGTATAATACATCATTAGTTTTTGATGTAGTGTTCTATGATTCATTACTTGTGTGTAACATCCTGTGCTCATCACAATTGCTACTTAGCCTGGCAGCATACAGAGAGTGAGTCCTTGGGCTAATTGGGAGGTCTGAGCTGAGAGGATCTGAGGGTTTGACTCCACTTCCTTCCTGGTCTGATCATCGTCCTCACTCTGCTTGTCATTCCATTTCACCCTTGCTTCCTTTCCTTCTCCTCCTTGCGTCATCTCCTTTTCTTCCTGCTGTGTCTATTTCTGTCCTTGAGCTGAAGCTCCATGAGCCCTGGATTCAGGAATGATCTGAGATCAGGCCAGCTTTGGGACCACCCTAGAATTGAGCCCAGCTCCTGTTTTGTCTCTCAAAGACTCCAGGCCCCTTCTGCAGGCAGCATGCCCTTTTGCTGTCACAAAGTTTGGGGACAATAAGGATACTGGATGGCCCTCACATCCTTTTCCTCAGAAGAAGGCATTTCTTCTATGAAGAGTTGGAGCCTACCTCAGAGAACAAAATTTCAATTCCATCCATCTCCCTAAACCTTCTTCCCACAGAGCTACCCCACCCTCCCTCAATTGCAGTCTGACTTTCAGCTCAGGAACCTAGAAGACAGGGTTGTGTTCAGAGCAGTGGCCTAGCGAGGAAATGAATTATATTTATTATGATCGTTAAGCATATTTTCCCAAGATGAATAAAATAGTCATTACCTAACCATATCATCAGTGTAGTTTACTTTACCATTTATTAAGCTACTGTTTATATTAAAACCTGTGCGAGGTGATAAAGAACTTAATCTGTCTTCAGGCAAAGACAAGGCTTAAAGTCTAGTGTGAGAGGAAGACAATTTCAAAAAGGAAAATAGCTTAAGGCAGAATATAATTAGTGTGCAAACAGAAGCACTAAGTATTATGGGTACAGAAGTACAGAGATTAACCATAACTAAAGAAATAATACTGCTATGAGAAATAGTAGCAGTACATTTAAATATATTCTCTTAATTGATTTTGGCAACCAGTGTCAGTATTTGTGAAGGTAAAATAAAAACAAAATGACATTTAGGAGCCTTATCATTTTCCAGTGCCCTGCATTGTAGCAAAATCTGTCATTTCCTGATTTAAATATGAGGTGATATTCTCTGTGGTTTTGATTTGTATTTGGCAACCAGTGTGTTTAATGTAGTTGCTTTTATGTTTCCTATTTCATGAAGGTAAAATAAAAACAAAATGACAAATAAACAAAAAAAAAAAAAAAAAAAAGGAGGTAAAGTGAGTTGCTTAATTCACTCAGGAAGCAAGTATCTTCCACTGACCCTGGGCTCTGAAACTGTTTTCTCAGGAAGGCAGCATTTGATTTGCACATTAAAGATGGATAGGACTTGGAAATACAGGTTTTAACAGTACAGGGAAATGAAAAAGCAGGAGTAAATGCCTGGAAGACATTAAATACAGAATGTGCTTGGCTGTTGTCCAAATTATAATGACCCCTAAAGCTCTAAGACTTAAAGAGTACTGGCCTAGGAACAGAAAGATAAACTGACAATATAAAAGAGACTCTTAGATATATGAGATATTGGTTTTGGAAGATCATGGCATTTTAATTAGTGAACAATGATGGACTATTCTAAAATAAATGAGATTAGACCATTTTTTGAAGGCCAAATAAAGTTGTATCCCAGCCTCAGAGGTTATTTAATTATATGTATAAAGAATAAAAGGACTGAATAAAAATCTACACAGAATAAACAAAACCTATAAAATATCTTAATGATTTGGTGGTAGTAAGGCTTTTTTGGTCTAAACCCTTTTTTGGTACTTACCAAAAGCTGCAAGGATAAATATCTACATATTTGACTACATCTAATTGAGATTAGTTGAACAACAAAAATTACTGAAAACAAAGTTAATTATTTTAAGGAAAATGCTTGCCACACCAATATTGTGCATAGGATTAATATTTCTTATATATAATGAGTTCTTATAAATCAGTAAAAAGTAGACCTTGACAGAATAAAAGGTAAAAGATGAACTTATTCAGGCAAAAGAACTACAAATGGCTGATAAACATTTGAAAAAGAAAAAAACCAACTTTACTACTAATCAGGAAAATGTGAATTATAACAACAGTGTAGTACCTTAGATTTCTGATCACATGGATAGTATTAAAAACAAACCCCAAAAGATCAGACTGTACCCAGTGATGAGGAAAGTAGGAGGAAAAGGGTGTTAGTGAAGTGCTGTGTATTGTGTAAGACTGATGAGCCACAGACATGTACCCTTGAAACAAATAATACATTATATGGTAATAATACAAAATATATATATATATATTTTTTTTTTTAATTTTCAGCATAACAGAATTCATTATTTTTTCACCACACCCAGTGATCCATGCAATCCATGCCCTCTATAATACCCACCACCTGGTACCCCAACTTCCTACCCCCCTACCACTTCAAACCCCTCAGATTGTTTTTCAGAGTCCATAGTCTCTCATGGTTCACCTCCCCTTCCAATTTCCCCCAACTCCCTTCTCCTCTCTAACTCCCCATGTCCTCCATGCTATTTGTTATGCTCCACAAATAATTGAAACCATGTGATAATTGACTCTCTTTGCTTTACTTATTTCATTCAGCATAATCTCTTCCAGTCCAGTCCATGTTGCTACAAAAGTTGGGTATTCATCCTTTCTGATGGAGGCATAATACTCCATAGTGTATATGGACCACATCTTCCTTATCCTTTCGTCCATTGAAGGGCATCTTGGTTCTTTCCACAGTTTGGCGACCATGGCCATTGCTGCTATAAACATTGGGGTACAGATGGCCCTTCTTTTCACGACATCTGTATCTTTGGGGTAAATACCTAGTAGTGCAATTGCAGGGCCATAGGGAAGTTCTATTTTTAATTTCTTGAGGAATCTCCACACTGTTCTCCAAAGAGGCTGCACCAACTTGCATTCCCACCAACAGTGGAAGAGGGTTCCCCTTTCTCCACATCCCCTCCAACACATGTTGTTTCCTGTCTTGTTAATTTTGGCCATTCTAACTGGTGTAAGGTGATATCTCAATGTGGTTTTAATTTGAATCTCCCTGATGGCTATTGATGATGAACATTTTTTCATGTGTCTGATAGCCATTTGTATGTCTTGATTGGAGAAGTGTCTGTTCATATCTTCTGCCCATTTTGTGATATGATTGTTTGTTTTGTGTGTGTTGAGTTTGCGGAGTTCATTGTAGATCCTGGATATCAACCTTTTGTCTGTACTGTCATTTGCAAATATCTTCTCCCATTCCGTGGGTTGCCTCTTTGTTTTCTTGACTGTTTCCTTTGCTGTGCAGAAACTTTTGATTTTGATGAAGTCCCAAAAGTTTATTTTCGCTTTTGTTTCTTTTGCCTTTGGAGACATATCTTGAAAGAAGTTGTTGTGGCTGATATCGAAGAGGTTACTGCCTATGTTCTCCTCTAGGATTCTGATGGATTCCTGTCTCACGTTGAGGTCTTTTATCCATTTTGAATTTATCTTTGTGTATGATGTAAGAGAATGGTCGAGTTTCATTCTTCTACATATAGCTGTCCAGTTTTCCCAGCACCATTTATTGAAGAGAGTGTCTTATTTCAACAGTATATTTTTTCCTGTTTTGTCGAAGATTATTTGACCATAGAGTTGAAGGTCCATATCTGGGTTCTCTACTCTGTTCCACTGGTCTATGTGTCTGTTTTTATGCCAGTACCATGCTGTCTTGGTGATCACAGCTTTGTAATAAAGCTTGAAATCAGGTAACGTGATGCCCCCAGTTTTATTTTTGTTTTTTCAACATTTCCTTAGCGATTCAGGGTCTCTTCTGATTCCATACAAATCTTTGGATTATTTGCTCCAGCTCTTTGAAGAATACCGGTGGAATTTTGATCAGAATGGCATTAAAAGTATAGATTGCTCTAGACATTATAGACATTTTAACAATGTTTATTCTTCTGATCCAAGAGCATGGAATGGTCTTCCATCTTTTTGTGTCTTCTTCAATTTCTTTCATGAGTGTTCTGTAGTTCCTCAAGTACAGATCCTTTACCTCTTTGGTTAGGTTTATTCCCAGGTATCTTATGTTTCTTGGTGCTATAGTAAAAGGAATCAATGCTCTAATTTCCCTTTCTGTATTTTCATTGTTAGTGTATAAGAAAGCCACTGATTTCTGTACATTGACTTTCTATCCTGCTACGTTGCTGAATTGCTGTATGAGTTCTAGTAGTTTGGAGGTGGAGTCTTTTGGGTTTTCTATATAAAGAATCATGTCATCTGCAAAGAGAGAGAGTTTGACTTCTTCCTGAACTTCATCAAATCTATATATAAAAGACCCACAGCAAATATCATCCTCAATGGGAAAAAGCTTGCAGCCTTCCTGTTGAGATCAGGAACAAGACAAGGATGCCCACTTTCACCACTCTTGTTCAACATAGTATTAGAAGTCCTAGCAACAGCAATCAGACAACAAAGAGAAATACAAGATATCCAAAAATATATATTTTTTAGAGCAAAGGTTATTAGTAAAAGGGAAGAGATTTGTTTTATTATCTATCCTGTACTCACTTTGTTTGGGAAATTGCCCTCCTCTGCATTCAAGCCCCTGGGATCATCATATTTTCATAGGGCCTTGTCAATCTTAGAGAACAGGTAAATTCATAGGGGAAGACCATAAAACCATATGGCCTTTTAGGTTTTTTTTCTTTCTTAGATTTATTTATTTCTTTGAGAGAGGGAGAGCACATGAGTGGGAGGGGTAGAGGGAGAAAGAAAATCTCAAGCAGACGCCACCCTGACTGTGAAGCAGGACAAGGACTGATCTCAGGACTCTGAGTCCTAACCAAGAGTCAGATGTTCAACCAAGGGGACCACCCAGGTGCCCCACTGTGGTTCTTTTATAACCACACCCCCTTCTTCTCAATCCAACCTCTTCTTTAACCCATGGCCACCACTAATCTGTTCTCCATTTGTTTAACTGTGTTATTTCAAGATTGTTTCATGGGTGGAATCATGCAGTATTGAACCTTTGGGGATTGTTTTTTAATTCAGCATACTTCCCTGGAGACTTATCCAGGTTCTTGCCCAAGAGGAGTTTATTCATTTTTGTTGCTGTGTAGCATTGGTGGTATGGATGTACTATAGTTTAACAGTTCACCCTTTGAGGGACTAGAGTGGTTTCAGACTGGGGCTCTAACAAATAAAGCTGCCATAAACATTATTTGGTTTTTTTTGTTTGTTTGTTTGTTTGTTTTTGTTTTTGTTTTTTAAATATTTTATTTATCCATTCAACAGAGATCACAGGTAGGCAGAAAGGTAGGCAGAGAGAGAGGAAGGGAAGCAGACTCCCTGCTGAGCAGAGAGCCTGATGTGGGGCTCGATCTCACAATCCCGGAATCATGACCTGAGCCAAAAGCAGGTGCTTTAACCCACTGAGCCACCCAGGCGCCCCTGCCATAAACATTCTTGCATAGGCTTTGTTTTCTTTGGGTTTTCATTTTCTTTGGGATAAATGCCCAAAAGCATGATTGCCAAGTTGTACAGTAGCTGCGTCTTTATTTTTTAAACTCCCAAACTGTATTCCTGAGTGTGTGTACCATTTTTAACATTCTTACATGAGTTGTACGGTTTTTTCATATCCTCATCAGCATTTGGTGTTGTCAAATGTTTTTTTTTTTTAATTTTAGCCCGTTTTTAAAATTAATTATTTTTATTAATATATATTGTATAATTTGCCTCAGGAGTACAGGTTTGTGAATCATGAGGCTTACACAGTTCACAGCACTCACCATATCACGTACCCTCCCCAATGTCCATAACCCAACCACCCTCTCCACACCTCCCCTCCCCACAGCAACCCTCAGTATGTTTCTTGAGATTAAGAGTTTCTTATGGTTTGTCTCCCCAGTCCCATCTTGTTTCATTTTTTTCCTTCCGTACCCCCCAAATCCCCCACTTGCTTCTCAAATTCCTCATATTAGGGAGATCATATGATAATTGACTTTCTCTGATTGACTTATTTCACTCAGTGTAATACCCTCTAGTTCCCTCCACATTGTTTCAAATGGCAAGACTTCATTTCTTTTAATGGCTGCATAGTATTCCATTGTGTGTGTGTGTGTGTGTGTGTGTATCACATCTTTTTTATCCATTCATCTGTTGACGGACATCTAGGTTCTTTACATAGTTTGGCTATTGTAGACATTGCTGCTATAAACATTCAGGTGCACATGCCCCTTTGGATCACTACATTTGTATCTTTAGGGTAAATACTCAGTAGTATGATTGCTGGGTCATAGGGTAGCACTATTTTCAACTTTTTGAGGAACCTCCATACTGTTTTAAAGAGTGGATGAACCAGCTTGCATTCCCACCAACAGTGTAGGAGGTTGCACCCTCTCCAACATCTGTCATTTCCTGACTTGTTAATTTTAGCCATTCTGATTGGTGTGAGGTGGTATCTCATTGTGGTTTTTATTTGTATTTCCCTGATGGCAAGTGATGTGGAGAACTTTTTCATGTGTCTGTTGGCCATCTGGATGTCTTCTTTGGAGAAAGGTCTGTTCATGTCTTCTGCCCATTTCTTGATTGGATTATATGTTCTTTGGGTGTTGAGTTTGATAGGTTCTTTATAGGTTTTGGATAGTAGCCCTTTATATGATATGTCATTTGCAAATATCTTCTCCCATTCTGCAGGGGTATTTTCATTTTGTTGACTGTTTCCTGTGCTGTGAAAAAGCTTTTGATCTTGATGAAATCCCAATAGTTCATTTTAGCCCTCGTTTCCCTTGTCTTTGGCAATATTTCTAGGAAGAAGTTGCTGTGGCTGAAGTCAGAGAGGTTGCTGCCTGTGTTCTCCTCAAGAATTTTGATGGATTCTTGTCTCACATTGAGGTCTTTCATCCATTTTGAGTCTATTTTTGTGTGTGGTATAAAGAAATGGTCCAGTTTCATTCTTCTGCATGTGGCTGTCCAATTTTCCCAGCACCATTTGTTGAAGAGGCTGTCTTTTTTCCATTGGACATTCTTTCCTGCTTTGTCGAAGATTAGTTGACCATAGAGTTGAGGGCCTATTTCTGGGCTCTCTATTCTGTTCCATTGATCTATGTGTCTGTTTTTGTGCCAGTATGATACTGTTTTGATGATGACAGCTTTGTAATAGAGCTTGAAATCTGGAATTGTGATGCCACCAACTTTGGCTTTCTTTCTCAACATTCGTCTGGCTATTTGGGGTCTTTTCTGGTTCCATAATAATTTTAGGATTATTTGTTCCATTTCTTTGAAAAAAAAATTGATAGTATTTTGATAGGGATTGCATTAAATATGAGGATTGCTTTAGGTAGCATAGACATTTTCACAATATTTGTTCTTCCAAACCATGAGCATGGAACTTTTTTCCATTTCTTTGTGTGTTCCTCAATTTCTTTCATGAGTACTTTACAGTTTTCTGAGTACAGATTCTTTGCGTCTTTGGTTAGGTTGATTCCTAGGTATCTTATGGTTTAGGGTGTAATTGTAAATGGGATTGACTCCTTAATTTCTCTTTCTTTTGTCTTGCTGTTGGTGTATAGAAATGCAACTGATTTCTGTGCATTGATTTTATATCCTGACACGTTACTGAATTCCTGTACAAGTTCTAGGAGATTTGGAGTGGAGTCTTTTGGGTTTTCCACAGAAAGTATCATATCATTTGCAAAGAGTGAGATTTTGACTTCTCCTTTGCTGAGTTGGATGCCTTTAATTTCTTTTTGTTGTCTGATGCTGAGGCTAGAAGGCCAAGTACTATGTTGAATAGCAGTGCTCATTGTGGACATCCCTGCCTTGTTCCTGATCTTAGGGGGAAAGCTCTCAGTTTTTCCCCATTGAGAATGATATTCACTGTGGGTTTTTCATAGATGGCTTTGATGATATTAAGGTATGTATCCTCTATCCCTACAACTTTGAAGAGTTTTGATCAGGAAAGGATGCTGTACTTTGTCAAATGTTTTTTCAGCATCTATTGAGAGTGTCATATGGTCTTGTTCTTTCTTTTATTAACGTATTCTATCATATTGATTGTTTTGTGGATGTTGAACTAACCTTGCAGCCTAGGAATAAATCCCACTTGGTTGTGGTGAATAATCCTTTCTATGTACTGTTGGATCATTTGCCTAGTATTTTGGTGAGAATTTTCATATCTGTGTTCATCTAGGATATTGGTCTGTAATTCTCCTTTTTGATGCGTTCTTTGTCTGGTTTGGGGATCAAGGTAATGCTGGCCTCATAAAATGAACTTGAAAATTTTCCTTCCATTCCTATTTTTTGGAACACTTTCAGGAGAATAGGTATTAATTCTTCTTTAAATGTTTGGTAGAATACCCCTGGGAAGCCATGTGGTACTGGGCTCTTGTTTGTTGGGAGATTTTTGATGACTGCTTCAATCTCCTTACTGGTTATTGGTCTGTTCAGGTTTTCTATTTCTTCCTGGTTCAGTTTTGGTAATTTATAAGTCTCTAGGAATGCATCCATTTCTTCCAGATCATCAAATTTGTTGGCATATAGTTGCTCATAATATGTTCTTATAATTGTTTGTATTTCTTTGGTGTTGGTTGTGATCTCTCCTCTTTCATTCATGATTTTATTTATTTGGGTTCTTTCTCTTTTATTTTGATAAGTCTGGCCAGAGGTATATCAACTTTGTTAATTCTTTCAGAGAATCATCTCCTAGTTTCATTGATCTGTTTTACTCTTCTTTTGGCTTCTGTTTCATTGATGTCTGCTCTGCTTTTTAAGATTTCTCTTCTCCTGATGGGTTTAGGCATTCTTTGATGTTCTTTCTCCAGCTTCTTTAGGGGTAGGATTAGGTTGTGTACTTGAGACCTCTCTTGTTTCTTGAGAAAAACTTGTATCACTATATACTTTCTTCTCAGGACTGCCTTTGCTGTGTCCCAGTGATTTTGAACAGTTGTGTTTTCATTATCATTTGTTACCATGAATTTTTTCAATTCTTCTTTAATTCCCTGGTTGACCCATTCATTCTTTAGTAGGATGCTCTTTAGCCTCCATGTATTGGGGTTCTTTCCAAATTTCCTCTTGTGGTTGAGTTCTAGCTTCAAAGCATTGTGGTCTGAAAATATGCAAGGACCAATCCCAATCTTTTGGTACCAGTTGAGACCTGATTTGTGACCCAGGATGTGATTTATTCTGAAGAATGTTCCATGTGCATTAGAGAAGAATGTGTATTTTGTTGCTTTGGGATGGAATGTTCTGAATATATCTGTGATGTCCATCTGGTCCAGTGTGTCATTTAAGGCCTTTTTATCCTTGATGATCTTTTGTTTGGATGATCTGTCCATTTCAGTGAGATGGGTATTAAATCCCCTGCTATTATTTATTATTGTTGATGTGTTTCTTTGATTTTGTTATTAATCAGTTTATAACATTGGCTGTTCCCATATTAGAGGCATAGACATTTAAAATTGTTAGATCTTCTTGTTGGACAGACCCTTTAAGTATGATATTCTGTCCTTCCTCTTGTCTTATAGTCTTTGGCTTAAAATCTAATTTATCTGATATAAGGATTCCCACCCCAGCTTTCTTTTGATGTCCATTGGCATGTTAAATTGTTTTCCACCCCCTCACTTTAAATTTGGAGGTCTTTGGGGGTCTAAAATGAGTTTCTTGTAGACAGCATATCAATGGGTTTTGTTTTTTTGTTTTTCATTTTTTTAAATTAACATATAATATATTATTAGCCCCAGGGGTACATGTCTGTGAATCACCAGGTTTATACACTTCACAGCCCTCATCATAGCACATACCTTCCCCAGTGTCCATAACCTCGCCACCCTCTCCCTAGACCCCTCCCCAAGCAACCCTCAGTTTGTTTTGTGAGATTAAGAGTCTCTTTTGGTTTGTCTCCCTCCCTATCCCATCTTGTTTCATTTATTCTTTTCCTAGCCCCGAAACCCCCACGTTGCCTCTCAACTTCCTCATATCAGGGAGATCATATGATAATTGTCTTTCTCTGATTGACTTATTTCACTAGGCGTAATGATTTTTTTTAATCCATTCTGATACCCTGTGCCTTTTGATTGGGGCATTAAGCCCATTTACATTCAGGGTAACTATTGAAAGATATGAATTTAGTGCCTTTGTATTGCCTGTAAGGTGACTGTTACTGTATATTGTCTCTGTTCCTTTCTGGTCTACCACTTTTAGGCTCTCTCTTTGCTTAGAGGACCCCTTTCAATATTTTCTGTAGGGCAGGTTTGGTGTATGCAAATTCTTTTAATTTCTGTTTGTCCTGGAAACTTATTACCTCTCCTTCTATTTTCAATGATAGCCTAACTGGATATAGCATTCTTGGCTAAATATTTTTCTCATTTAGTACTCTGAATATATCATGCCAGTTCTTTCTGGGCTGCCGGGTCTCTGTGATAAGTCTGATGCAATCTAATATTTCTATCATTATATGTTACAGACTTCTTATCCCAAGCTGCTTTCAGGTATCTCAGTTTGTCACTGAGACTTGTAGGTTTTACTATCAGATGATGTGGTGTGGACCTATTTTTATTGATCTTGAGGGGGATTCTCTGTGCCTCCTGGATTTTGATGCTTGTTCCTTTTGCAATATTAAGGAAATTCCCTATTATAATTCATTCCCATATATCTTCTGCCCCTCTCTCTCTCTTTCTTCTTCTTCTGGAATCACTATTCTAATACTTTTTCATCTTATGGTATCCCTTATCTCTTGAACACTCCCCTCGTGGTCCAGTAGTTATTTGTCTCTCTTTTCCTCAGCTTCTTTATTCTCCATCATTTGGTCTTCTATATCACTAATTTTCTCTTCTGCCTCATTAATCCTGGCAGTAAGAGTCTCCATTTTTTATTGCACATAATTAATAACTTTTTTAAATTTCAGCTTGGTTAGATTTTAGTTCTTTTATTTCTCCAGAAAGGATTTCTCTATATTCCATGCCTTTTTTGAGCCTAGCTAACACCTTGAGAGTTGTTATTCTGAGCTCTAGTTCTGACATATTACCAGTGTCTGCATTGATTAGGTCCCTAGCTGTCAGTACTGCTTCTTGTTCTTTTTTTTTTTTTTTTTTTTTTTTTGTGGTGAGTTTATCTGCCTTGTCATTTTATCCAGATAAGAATATATGAACGAGAGAATAAAATACTAAAAGGGTGGCAAAGACCCCAGAAAAATGTACACAAACCAAATCAGAAGAGATCCAAAACTGAAGGGAGAAAAATGGGGGAAAAATAAGTAAAAAAAAAATTATATATGATTATATATATCTATATATACTGGTGAATAGAACAGAGCCACCCACTTGATTTGGGGTATATTTTGGTCTCTTAGAAGAAACTACCTCCCAAAATTTTAAAGAATGAAAATCTTAGATATATACAAAAGTAAGAGTAAACACAATGAAGGGATGGAATATGACTGTAAAGAAAATCTTTTTTAAAAAATCTAAAAAAGGAATTGATAAGATAAGTTGGTTAGAAAAACAAAACACACAAAAAAAGAGGAGGGAATGTGCTCAGGCTGGAGACTAGAATAAAGCCATGTGCTAGATTAGGATATATTTTGATCTATTAGAAGAAATTGTATCCCAAAATTTTTTAGAAAAAAAAAACTGTATGTATACAAAAAATAAGATTAAATACAATGAAGGGATAAAATATGACTATAACAATGAAGGTTTAAAAAGTTTTTTTTTAGAAAGGTATTAAGATAAACTAGTTAAAAAAAACTTTAAAAGAGGAAAGGAAAAATTTTAAAAATAGAATAAGAAAAAAATACAATAAAAAAATTAACTTTGCAAGACTTAAGAATCATGGGGGAAAAGCTATGAAGTTTATGTGTTGCTTTCCCCTATCTCTGGAATTCTGCTGTTCTCCTTTATCAGTGAGCCTGGTCTTGGCTGGATGTTCTTGCTGCTCTTCTGCAGGAGAGGCCTGTTGCCTTAATTTTCAAATGTTTTTGCCTAAGGAGGAATTGCACCATCCTTACCAGGGACCAGACTAAGTAATCTCGTCAGGTTTGCTCTTGGAGCTTTTGTTCCCTGAATGCTTTCTGTTCTGCTTTGGAGGACAGAAATGAAAATGGTGGCTTCCTAATCTCTGGCCTGGAGGATCCAAGAGTTCAGGGACCCACTCCTCAGTCTGCCCTCACAGATAAGCAGTCAATCGCTCCTGTCTGCCTAGTCTCCGGCCACACTCCGTGCTCACCCATCCTGGGACCGAGTGTTTCTATGGCACATGGCCCCCTTTGGAATCTCCAAACCCAGCAGATTCTTGCTGTGCCACTCGACCCACAGGAGGAAGGTGAATCTCCCTGGATCTGCCATTTGTGGGGTCCCTGCAGTGGACAGCAGTGGTGTGACTGTGCCTTGGATCATGGTTTAAGGTAACCCAGATCTGAAAGCTCACTCTTTGGCTCTGTGTCAGTATTTGGCTTCCCTGCTCTGATACCTGGTAGCCCTGCCACACTCAGACACCCCCAATGTTTCTGTGACCCCACAGGACCCAAGACCACACTGTCCCCGTGAGGGTTCCACCCCTGCTTAGCTTCTGGAGCAATGTCCCTCAGTGGAGCAGACTTCTAAACATTGTAATTTTTTTGCCAGACTGCTCTGCCACTTGCTGGGAGCTGGCCCCTCCCCCCATGGTCTGTCTTCCTGTCAGTTTGGATTCACTTCTCCACATGTCCTACCTCCCAGAAAGTGGTCAATTTTCTGCTCCTAGAATTGCTGCTCTTCTTCTTTTTTAGCTCCTGTTGAGTTTGTATCTCCTGTTGAGTTTGGAATGGTTTGATACCTATCTATCTGAACTTCTGGGATCTAATGTCTATTTCTCCACCATCTTGCCTCTCCCTCTATTTTAGTCCTTCTGTTAGTGTCTAATGACATACCATGAGTTTAATTTGCATTTCTGTAATGGCTGACAATGTTGGACAACCTCTCATGTGTTTGACTTCTTGTGGATTTCGTTAATAGATTTTAGCATTCTATTTTCATTTATAGAAATTCTGAGTATATGTCTTTGTATATCTCCTTCCGTGGTTGCTCTAGTTATATCTATCTATCTATCTATCCATTGTAATTTACTTGTTTCATCATTTTACCAATTGGAATAAAATTGAAACACTTTATCTTTTTTATGACTTTTTATTCTTCCCTTCTTTATAATGTAAATTGTCTTTAAACATTTTTTCTATTCACATTTAGAGCCATGTCAGAGAGTGTAATAATTTTTGCTTCGATGGTCAAGCATCATGAATTTATCTGCATTTTTTGCTTACCATGTCCTATTTTTTCTTTATCATCAATATTCCTTATTTTATCATTTCGTTTCCGTTCAGAGAATTCCTTTAGCCATTCTCTTATTAGGTCTGCTGGTAACAAATTCTCCTAATTTTCCTTCATTGGTGAATATCACGATTTTCTCTGCATTCCAGAAAGATATTTTCAGTGGGTATAGGAGCTTGTGATTCTTCCTTTATCTCTGCACTTGAATAAGTGTGCCACTTTCTGTAGCCTCCAGAGTTTCTGTTGATAAATCCACTGTCACTGGAGTTGATGTGTCCCTATAGGTAAGGTGTTGTATCTCTTGCTGCTTTCAAGTTGTTTTCTTCATCTTCAGTTTTCAGGCATTTGACTATGATGTGTCTTGCTGTGGATTTTTTTTTTTAAGATTTTATTTATTTATTTGACAGACAGAGATCACAAGTAGACAGAGAGGCAGCCAGAGAGAGAGAGAGGGAAGCAGGCTCCCCGCTGAGCAGAGAGCCCGATGCGGGACTCGATCCCAGGACCCTGAGATCATGACCTGAGCCGAAGGCAGCGGCTTAACCCACTGAGCCACCCAGGCGCCCCTTGCTGTGGATTTTTAAGTTTATTCTATTTGGGGTTTTCTCAGGTTCCAGAATCTGTAGTTCTATGTCTTTTACCAAATTTAGGAGTTTTTCAGCCAATTATTTTTTCTAGTATTTTTTTCAGGACTGCCCTCCTCTTTCCTTCAGGGATTAAGATAACAGGAATGTTAGATTTTTTTTTTTAATAGTCCCACAGGTCCCTGTGGTTCTGCTTGTTTTTTAAATTTCAGTCATTTTCTCTCTTTGTTCAGACTGGGTAAGCTTTACTGTTCTATCTTCCATTGCAGTTCACCAATTGTTGTCCCTATCGCTCTATTCTGTTGAGCCCATTGTTGAGTTTTTAATTTCAGTGACTGTATTTTTCTGTTCCATATTTCTAGTTAGTGATTCTTTATATCTTCTATTTCTTCTCTAAGACTTTTTGTTTCCTTCATTTTCTCTGAAGCTTTTTCATAATTGCTCACTGAAGCATTTTATTTTTTTTAAATATTTATTTATCTGAGAGATATTTGTTTATCTGAGAGAGAGAGAGAGTGAGAGAGTGAGCATGAGTGGGGAAAGAGGCAGAACAAGAGAAAGAATCTTAAGCAGACTGTACACTGAGAGCAGAGCCAGACATGGGACTCAGTCCCATGACCCCGAGATCATGCCCTGTGCCAAAATCAAGAGTCAGATGCTCAGCTGACTAAGACACTCAGGCACCTCTCTCTGAAGCATTTTATGATGGCTGTTTCACTATCTTTGTATAATTTTAATACTTCTGCCCTCTTGGTATTGATTGTCTTTTTTCATTCACTTTGGAATGTTCTGGTTCTTGATATGACACATGATTTTCAGATGAAACCTGGACATACTGAGTATTATGTTGAGACCCTTCATCTTAGTTGAACTAACTGCTTTAGGTTGGGTTTGTCTGACTTTGCTCCAGTAGTGGAAGGGAGTGTGTTGCATAGTTGCTGCCAGGTTGAGGTGGAAGTCCAAGTTTTCCACTCAGCCTTTTTCAGCACCCAAGGTGGGGGTGGTGGGATGCTGCATGACTGCCATGTGAGGCTTAGGTTCTGGTTTCTCACTAGCCTTGGATCATTTCATCCTGGCTGCAAGGATAGGCATGCCTCCTGAATGTTCCCTACATGTCCTTCACAGACATCACAGGCAAAAGTGGTAAGAGTCTTGACCCTCCACTTGGCCTACCCTGGAAGTGAAAATGATTTTTCTTTATTGCCAGTTGAGGGGTCCAAGTCCAGGCTACCCACAAGATCTCCACTGACACCACAGGTGGGATTTGGGGGATTGCTGCTAGCTTTCTACTTAGCCTTTTCTAATAACTGTGGTGGTGGTGGTGGTCATGGGGGCTAAGGGCATCTCCTGTATAATCTGGCAAGTGTGGAAATCTAGACTCTCTACCTTCCTTGGTGAGGGCTAGGTTTTTTTTTTTTTTTCTTTACCGTTTGGTGGGAGTTGAGCAGTAGTTATCTGATACCTTCTTCCTTTGCCTGACTTCCCCTTTCCTGATCCTTTGGCTAGAAAATGCAGGCTTGGTGGGGATTGTCTGTGCCTTTTGGGACTTCTAGGAATTTTGAGGTTGCTGGTTCCTTCAACTTGAAGTCTGAAGTATGTGAAACAAAAAGAGAATGTAGAGAACTCCACTCCATTACTCATTGGATCCTGAGATCCCTAATCCATCTGGCTTCTTTTCCCCAACTTTCAGAGTCATCTTATGTTTGTTTTGTATATAATGTCCACAATTTTCAGCTATGCTTAGCAAGAGGATTAGGAACATATGTCAGTGTCTTGCCTTGTGTACATCAACTTTATAATGCCTTCTGACATCTTCAAAGCAGGGTCCCTCTCATTAGTCCTCTTTACGCATTTCTTAAATAGTATTGGGCTTTTCTCCCCATGTTATCTCAAATATCATTTTATCATGTTTCAAAAGAGCAACAACAAAAATTGGAATTGAACCAAATACAGTTATTATATATTTTATGTTAATTAAGGGATAAACCATGTTTTAAATCATATTAGGTCTTACATCCAAAATATAAATTTTCATTTATTCCTATAGTACTTTATGTCCTTTATGATCTAATAGTTTTTGTATTATAGATAAAATGCTTTTTATTGTCAAATTTTTCCTAAGAAACCTATTTCATTTGATGACTATTTTGAATTACTTTCCTTCATATATGCCTAACATAGAAAGACACTATTGACTGTATATCAGGCTTACACTTAGTCACCTGATTAATTACCCTTAGTAATTTCTTTTTTTTCCTTTTCTTTTTGCTGATGTCTTCTGAATTTTCCAAGCATATAATCGTGATATCAGCAGACACAATTTTTATCCTTTTCTTCTACTATTAAAATGATTTTATAAATGATGAAAAATAATTTCACCCTTTTCTCCTAATTTTCAAAGCAATGTATATTGCTTCATTAATCTAGTAACCAAACAAAAACTACAAAAAAATAATGCCTATCAGTATGGGAATGGTTGAATAAATGTTGGCTGGTTCACAAAATTGAATGTTCACTGACTGTGGAAATAACTTAACTTGGAGAGATTTCAACTCTGAAGGGTGAAGTGAGAAAAGCAGAATGCAGTAATGTGATCCTATTTTCTAAAACAACAGAAAACCTATCTGTATGTGGTGGTCCATATAATATATATGGACATGATTATCTAAATAGAGGGAAAGCTATAAAAGATATCAGCTGGGTTATATTGGCAGTGGTAGATGAGAGAAAAAGGAGAGATAAGCAAAAACAAACAAAAAGACTGCTTTCAGATGTTTTTCACCATAGAAACAGCACATACAACATGGTCCCATTCACGGTCACTTACACAGAGCTGCATAAAGAGACATGTGAAGAGGCGGCCAAAGCCCTGTTAGTGGTACTCATGATGTCAAGGGGGATTTTCCAAAGATTACATTCTTATTTTTACCTCTTGTGAATTATTCACAATGTTTATGACAAGAATATATGATCATAAAAACACAGGATAATTTTTTTTTCCATGATGGAAATTGGAAAAAAAAAAAAAAAAAGCAAAATGCAATGGGGTCATTCCAATGCAGGTATCAGCCTGGGCCTTTTGCAAATCTGTGCTATGTTGGTTAAATGTCTTTGATGGGAAACACCAGAAACTGGAGGACTAATGACAAAAAACAGGGAATTGATTAGAATATTCTGAGTTGAAGGAGAAAAAGCTCTACCTTAGCCTTTTGGAAGGATAATGGCATACATAGCTACCAAAGTCTAGGAAATGGGAATTAATGAACAATGTCCCAGTAATTCAAGATGAATCATGTCTTAGAGTTATCTTTCTTGGGGTCACTGTGGACAAGATTCGACATCTTAAGCAGGAATGGCCAACTGTCCAAGTTGGGATCACTGGCTCAACACTTGGTCAGACTTTGTTCAATCCCACCAAGATTAAATGCAATAGGGCAGGTGGATCATTTCCTAAGAGAGATTGGGGTGCATTAACCAAAATAAATGGGTAGACAGTCTGGAAAGTTTAAAACAAATGAACACCAAATGTCCATGCACAGGCTCATAGAGGCTGAGAGTCCACCAGAGCCTGGACCCTCTGAGGTAACACCCACTGCTAAGGTTGTGTCCATTGGACTGTCCCTTCCTTCCCAAGGGCACTAGGGGCTCAGCCTGCTGTCCTCTCCTCCATGTCCATTCACCAGACTCCTTTTCCTTCAGGGCCCGCAGGCACTGCCCCAACTTTTCCTTCACACCAGTTTTGCTTGTTGGAATTCAGGTGCACTTCTTTAAGTGGACACACGAGACAGTTATATATCAAAGCAGAGTAAACAGCTGAAGATGCATTATAAACTGTCTCAGTAAAAGGGATAAATGACCCAAGGAAAGTCAGATTGAAAAAAGATATCTCTATGAAGAACTAAACTTTCTTAGACCCACCATGGTGCCCCAGGGTAAAGAGGAATATGACTGGTGAAAGAAGATAGCTCTTAGTCCACTCTGGCAGGGGGTGTTTTGTTTATTGAGATGAGTACCACCCATTCAAGAGAAGTCATGGTGACTCTAAGAGAGGAACATTTTCTTCCTGACAGGAAGTTGTCCACCATTAGGGACATTGGTTAGCATCTGGAGCAGGCACTCTGCCTTGAGGTGCTTTTCTGTGTGTGGTTCCTGAATACCAGTGTTTAGTGGCTTAAAGCAACCATCCTTGACTCTCTCAGGTGTGTTTCTGTTGGGGGCAATTCTGCGTCTCTGTCCTTTGTGGGAGAGGACAAGCCTATCCACAGAGGGCACCTTTCTAGTTTCTGTTTGCATCACCTCTACTAACACCTCATTGGTCAAAGCCAGTCACGTGCTCAGCTGCATATCAGGGACTGGAAGTTCTTACTCCTCTAGTGGTTGTGGTTGGGGTGAGGGAGTGAATGTTTCTGAACAAGTGGTATCACCTCTGTTCCTATGAAATCCTGTCTGGATGAGCAGGATGCTAACCAGAGCTGTCAGACTTGGGCACATGTTCAGAGACTGGTTTCTTTTTCAGCAGGCTAACAACTGAGTAAAAACCAACACCAAAACAAAAACCAGACTATTGAAAGAGAAAAGAGAAGAGAAAGAGAAAAGGGGAAAGAGAAGAGAGAAATCTGGAACTATGTTGTTTTGGAGAGGCAATACAAAATACATGACTAGGATTTTCTGTATAATTTTCAGCATTTTCCATGTTTTCTATAATGGATAACTAATGTTTTCATAATCAGAAACAACATGCACACACATGCATGAAAGAAGGAAAATGTCCTCTGAGGAGTCTTTTTCTTCTCCACTTGTGCAAACAAGAACAGCACAGCATTGACAGAGGGGCTGTGAGATAATTTTGTTTTTGTTTTTAATCTCTGTAGCTTTTAAAGGGAAAGTGAATGCTGCAAAACACCCATTTCTTCTGTGATAGTTAAATTTTGCACTCAGGGCAGAGTCTAAAGATAACATTTTTATAAGGCATTGATTTTTTTCAGAGGGTGAGATATAGAAAACCTTTTAAGGAATTAATGTCTATTCTTAATTTTTTAAGACGGTGATTTATTGGAATGACGATGCTGACTTTCTTCCACACTTACCTGTGTGTCCTCATCTGCACAGTGAAGAGGCTGAATGCAGTGGTCTCTAAAGTTTCTTTAGGATCTCACTTACAGTCATTCTGATACTATTTCTGCAGCTCTGTTATTTAGCATTTGAAGATGCATGCTCTGAAGTGAAAGGTCGAATTCTTTACTCTGCCTCGAACTGACATTTTTATAGTGGCTAGCACAGAAGTAATGTGGGTAGTTCTTTTGTTATTGTCTTCCAGTTATACAAATATTAATGTGTATTGTAGAAATTTAATAAATATAGTAGAAAAAATAAAAATCACCTATAATCCCACTAGTATTAAATTTCACAGTGTGTTTCCAATATTTTTCAGTGTTTATATGTTGCAATTTATTTTTTAAAAATATTGATCTAATTTTTAATTTTATTCATTATGACATATCCCTATGCAATTAAATTATCTTCCAAGCAGTTATCTGTGATGGCTAGGTGAGATTTAATCATCTAAATAAATTTATTATAAAGTATATGTCCAACTACCTATTTTTTGACCTTTATGTTCTTTCAGTATGGATTAGCGGTTAAATTCGTGGGTTTTAGGGCAGTTCTATTTTCAACATTTTGAGGAACCTCCATGCTGTTTTCCAGAGTGGCTGCACCAGCTTGCATTCCCACCAACAGTGTAGGAGGGTTCCCCTTTCTCCGCATCCTCGCCAGCATCTGTCATTTCCTGACTTGTTGATTTTAGCCATTCTGATTGGTGTGAGGTGATATCGCATTGTGGTTTTGATTTGTATTTCCCTGATGCCGAGTGATATGGAGCACTTTTTCATGTGTCTGTTGGCCATCTGGATGTCTTCTTTGCAGAAATGTCTGTTCATGTCCTCTGCCCATTTCTTGATTGGATTATTTGTTCTTTGGGTGTTGAGTTTGCTAAGTTCTTTATAGATTCTGGACACTAGTCCTTTATCTGATATGTCGTTTGCAAATATCTTCTCCCATTCTGTGACCCAGCAATTGCACTATTGGGTATTTACCCTAAAGATACAAACATAGTGATCCAAAGGGGCACGTGCACCCGAATGTTTATAGCAGCAATGTCCACAACAGCCAAACTATGGAAAGAACCTAGATGTCCATCAACAGATGAATGGATCAAGAAGATGTGGTATATATACACAATGGAATACTATGCAGCCATCAAAAGAAATGAAATCTTGCCATTTGCGACAACATGGATGGAACTAGAGCGTATCATGCTTAGCGAAATAAGTCAAGCAGAGAAAGACAACTATCATATGATCTCCCTGATATGAGGAAGTGGTGATGCAACATGGAGGCTTAAGTGGGTAGAAGAAGAATAAATGAAACAAGATGGGATTGGGAGGGAGACAAACCATAAGTGACTCTTAATCTCACAAAACAAACTGAGGGTTGCCTGGGGGAGGGGGTTTGGGAGAAGGGGGTGGGATTATGGACATTGGGGAGGGTATGTGCTTTGGTGAGTGCCGTGAAGTGTGTAAACCTGGTGATTCACAGTCCTGTACCCCTGGGGATAAAAATATATGTTTATAAAAAAAATTCGTGGGTTTTGAGCAGCATCTTGGGGGCTTGGTTGGTTGAGCAACCCACTCTTGAGTCTGGCTTGGGTGGTGATCTCCAGGTCACATGGAGTGCTTATCTCCAGGTCGTGAGATGGAGCGGGCCTCTGCCACCTGGAGTCTGCTTAGGGTTCTCTCCTTCTCCTCTGTCCCTCCCCCGACTTGTGTACATGCTTTCTAAATAAATACATAAATACGTAAATAAAATCTTAAAAAAAAAAATCCTTGAGATTTGTCAGTCTGAGTTTGAAATCCTGGGTCTATTACTTACTGTGTGACTCCAGACAAGGGTCTTGACTTCTTTAAGCTTCATTTTCCCGGTCTACAAAACGGAAATGAAGTCTGCCCTATCTAAATACTGTTTTTAAGAAAAGAAAACCATCTACTGTCTCTCTAGGGTTTTTGTGAAGATAAAATGATGGTTGTGCCGCAGGATAATATTTCAAGTCATAATCATATGCCTACCCTCCATCCTGCCCTCCACCCTCATCAAGTGTTCTTGGCTGTCATTCCACCGTGACCCCTCCCACGTCAGAGTGATAGATAGCCTCGCTCACCAAGGAACCACAAAACAAAGACAGCAAATGCTTGCAAATTAAAGTTCCAGTATTCCCAGTCTAAGTAAAAGAAAGACAATCTGTATATGTACTTGTAAATTAAATGCTCCTGCCTCCAAACTGGGTGAGTCTAACAAGGAGGAGGGGCCATCTGATTGTCCTGGCATTTCCGGCCCACTCTGCAGAGTAGCCTCAGGGACCACTTTTCTTCTGCATTGTTGTAAAGTGAGGATAAGGGATAGATGGTATAAGGCAACGCACCCACAAACCATCTTTCTAGTAGTGACTCACTGAGTCTGAGACTGCCCCCTCATTAGCTCTCCTGCCCTGAAATCTACCAGTGTGAACAAGAGTCTGTTTGGCGGACAAGAACCCTCATGATCCCCCAAGGCCTCTACTTCTACCTATCAGGCGCCCCAAGCGATGAGACCCTGCCCAGCTGTGTCTGGCACAGCGCCCCCTAGGGGTAAGAGCTCGGTGAACGTGAGCTAGTCTCAGGACTTTGACATTTTCACTCAGTAGATACTCAACATCTCTGAAGTGCATTTTTAGATATCTCTTATTGTTTTCTTAAGAAAATTTCTTAGAGATTCAATTATCTTTTTAAGTGTGGACATTTTAAAGACTTTTAGTAAATGTAGACGAAGCTGCCCTCAGAATGATTTAATAAATTTACCCTTTAATGAGACGATATGCTTTCCTTTGTTTTAGCCAAAATTAGTAAAAAATAAATAGCTAAGTTTTGATTTTATGATTCTAAAAGTAATATATACATCCTTTTGGAAAATCATCTAGAAATTCTGAAAAAGCAATTTATTTTGGCAATATTAGTTCTGCACCATTATTTTTAGGGCATGCTAACCTTAATGGTATGGTATGGCTGTGTTTTATTTAGCCAGTCCTTTATTAATAAGCTTTTAGGTTGAATATCTAATTTTGCTACTTGTTAAATTTTACAATGAGTCTCTTGAACATATATCTTTGTGCATATATCTAAATATGTACTAATGTAATATCCTTATTTATTCCAATACCTCTCAATCTGCTATTTTTAGTTTCTTCTAGACAAGCCATCATATTTGAAAACCATGATGATTTTGACCCTTTCATTTTACTAGTAGATTATTTTTCTTTGTGATGTTAAGTAGAAGTTTTAGAAAATACAAAATAATTTCGGTGATGCTAGGTTTCTTCCTTTTTTTCTGATTTTAATGAATATGTTTCAAGATATAGGCAATATTTTCTCTTGACTTCAGATAGCTATTTTTATATCATACTAAATAAGTAGCTTTCTATTCTGAATTTTTTTTTAGATTTAAAAATTATAAGGGAATGCTGAAATATATCTAATGTTTTCTAACATTTATTGAAATGTTCATGCAGTTTTTTCTGCTTTTACCTATAATATGGTGAATTAAATAAATATATTTCTAATTTTGAACTCCTTTTACATTCCCAGAATAAACCATGTATGTTTTTTTATTTATTTTATAACACATGCCAGGATTCAGTTTCCTCTATTTTAGAGTAGAGTCTCAGCAACTCTACCACCACCACAACTATCATTATCATCACCATGCATTAGCATGTATTATCAGCCATAAACTGAATGTATACTGTATTTTTTAACTTATTTACATCACTTCTTAATCCTAATGGTTACTCTTTTCTTTGATTTTTTTCAGCTTTATTGGGGATGTAATTGGCAAATAAAATTCTAAAATAGTTAAATTGTACAAACCTCACAGTTATTCTTAAGATAGGTGTTGTAATCCTACTTTACAGAAAGGGTATAGAATAGTTAAGTATCCAAGTCACAAAATATTTCTTTAAAATACAGCAAGTATTTGCCTATACATCTATTTATCTCCCAAGCCTACAATTTTAATCATTTTATGTGTCTGTAAATTTAATGGAATGATTGGTCTGTAGATAATTTCTAAGTGCTTTATTTGACAAATTTTGTTATCAGGGTTATGCTAGTTTAATAAATGGAAATGTTTTCCAATTTTTAAAAATGTTATTAAATATTTTAAATAGCATGGAATTAATCTTTTCTCCATATCTGAGAAAATACCTATTTTATTATTCCAAAAAATACATACTTCTATTTCCTTTTATTTTTCCTTGATCAGACTTGTTTGCCTTCATGTATTTTGTTGGTCTTGTCAAATTAAAAACCAATATTATGTATCAACTGCAATGTTTCCTCCTATACCCTTTGTTTCACTTTTAAGGCTTTACATTTTTTGGCTTCTTTGATTGAATGTTCATTTCATTGATTCTCTAAGATGATGGTCAATAGTATGACCACAGCTCACACTTTTTCTCTCTCCCACTTCCAATGTCCTGCTGAAATGACCCTATCAATGTAACAAGGAAAAATCTAAACAGTAGATAAGATTACATAAAATACATAACACATAAAATACAAAAAGTATAATACTTAACACACCAAAAATATTTAACAAATTCAGCAATAAATGGGGTATATTATGGTGGAGAGATTACTTGGGGGTGGGGAGTAAGTGGGAAGAAGAGTTCAGTAAGGAGTAAGAGGAAAGATTCTACCCTCTCCCACCTCACCTCCACTAATATAGGTCATAGAGCAAATCAATTAAACCATGACATAACTGTTTTCTGAATGAGTCTATTTAAGCTCTCAATAGATACATCTATTATAAGTTTGTGCCATGAGTAACCCTTGAGAAAATATAAATTTTTTTTAAAAATGGCATTGTTAGAAAGTTTTAAAGATCAGACAGAGCACCCTAAAAAATCTGAGAACAAGAGAATAATATCTTGTAGATTTAAAAAAATCATTGAATTATACTAAAATTTCAGCAGAGGTAGTAGATATTGCATAACAAAACAAAAAGAAAAAAAATCAGATAGTTCCAAGTCTAATATGATATGTTATTACTGTTCCACCAAAACAAACAAACAAACAAACAAACAAAAAAACTTTCCCTCTCTGTGGGCCCCTTGAAGATGATATTGCCCACAAACTAGATTATTCTTCACCCCTCTGTCATCAGGTTTGGACATGTGATTTGCTTTAGGTAGTGAAATGTGAGCAGAATTGCTACATGTGAACCAGAGCTTCCAGAGTGTAACACAATTCCCCATCTCAAGTTGGAGATATCCTTGATGGGGCTGCTCCTTCAGTCCTGGTCTCTTCCCAAAGATAACATGGAATTAGAGAGTCTGTGCTAAACTGCAATGCCCAAGTAGCATGAGGAAAAAAAAAAAAAAATCCTTTCTTGAAATAAACTCTGAAGTGTTGGGATTGTTATCTGGTTATAAGGAAGCCTAAGCACACTTATTCTGCCAGTGGGATAATTATCTTAGAATTCAGAATAAGAAAGAGAGGCAGAAGTATAAAGATAAAGGGTGCAAGATGTGGGATAGATCTAGGAAACTCAATGCACATATAAAAAGGATTCAAAGAACATTGTGGTTGGGCTAGAACTACATTAATACAGATTAATCAGGGAAGAACTGCATTTTTTATAGTATGGAATGTTTCCATTGAGGAATGTAGTCACTATGTGTTTGTCCTCTTACTGTCCTTTTAGTGTGCTTGTGCAGATTTGTTCTTATAGTTCCTAAATATTTTTTCTTTCTTGAAACCAAAAAGGATGTTAATTTTAAACATTTATGTTTTTAAGATTCACCAAAATCAATCTGTAATTTATAAATTCAGATTTAAACTTTTAGTAGAATGCCTTCCAAGTTTTACATTTGAAAATTCTCAGACATTGGCATGATGTTGTGCTTATTGAAGAGCTCCTTAAGAATGGAAATTCCTGGCCTCTCCTCCCTGAGATTTGTGTTGAGTTGGCCCACGTGGAACCTAGGAATCTACAGCTTTAATAAAATGACAGAAAATTTGGGTTTTAACTAAATGATTGTCCACACTTAGAAAAATTTTACTTTTAAATGATTTCCAAATATTCTAACTCTGGCTGTGTGTGTATGTGTATGTGTTTTCTGTTGTTCTTTTCTTTTAAATAGAAAAAAAAAAAACCCTGTAGCAGCATTAGAATCACAATTTCCCTCTTCTTCTCATTCTTCAAAAAGCCAAACAGCTTTTAAATCACTAAAAAATTAAGCTTTACAAAGTTCGGATCCTAATCTCTTGTTTACCTCTAGACTTCCTTATTTATTTATTTATTTTAAATTATTTCTAGTAACATAGAATGTATTATTTGCCTCAGGCGTACAGGTCTGTGAATCATCAGACTTATACCCTTCACAGCAGTCACCGTAGCACATACCCTCCCCAATGTCCATAAGCCAACCACCCTCTCTATACCCCCCTTCACCCAGCAACTCTCAGCTTGTTTTGTGAGATTAAAAGTGGTTTGTCTCCTTCCTGATCCCATCTTGTTTCTTTTTTTTTTTCTCTCTACCCCCCAGACCCCCTGCCCTGCCTCTCAGATTCTTTATATCAGAGAGATCATATAATAATTGTCTTTCTTTGATTGACTTATTTTACTCAGCATTATACCCTCTAGTTCCATCCATGTTGTTGCAAGTGGCAAGATTTCATTTCTTTAGATGGCTGCATGGTATTCCATTGTGTGTGTGTGTGTGTATATATGTATATATATATATACATATATACACACACACCACATCTTCTTAATCTATTGGACTTCCCTATTTAAAACAATGTGTGGTATAACTCAGTCTTGCTGAATGAGTACCTAGATGCCTTAATAAATGAAAATTATCATATTCCAAGATAATTTTAGGAAGTTGTACCTTGACACAATTTATCTCCCTACTCTCTTAATGGTCCCCTGCTCCTAAAGATTTAGAAAATATAAACCCTCTTTTCTGAATTTGAAAAATACATGCCATGACCACTTCAGAGCCTTGATCTCTGTATGAATAAGTGGGAATATTTCTCTCCTTGCTTTTAAGTAGGAAAAGGTAAAACTCATGTAATTAATCACAATTGAAAAATCAGCTCTTTTACTTTCTGTAGGTGTAACATAATAAATGTTAAAAAAAACTCAGTTATTTAAAAATATGAGCCAAGTCATAGTACATTTTGTGAGGACAATATGTCTGAAGCTCTTATTTCTATTATTTGAAAACATATCACACACCATCATCTTTCAGCTGAAAAGGAAAAAATATAACACTTGATTAAAAAAAATAAAACCACAATGTTCCTACTTAACTAACATTTTGCAGAGAAAGACATGAAAAACTTAACCTCAAATACTCATTCAAAATTAATATCCGTCATGGTCACATATCTCTTTGCTCCTCATCATAATCCTTATCATAACTTCACAATTTTATCCGTGGTTCAGTTTCCTAAATGAATATCTGGATTCTTTTTCTCAAGCACAAGAATTGTTCATGTTATTTCAGCTACATCACAAACATGATATCAAGTAATACATAATAACTATACAAGCTCTGTAGTATAAATCATATCTGATGAATAACAGAGTACTCAGATAATAAACTTTACCCCAAATAATTCACTATTATTTTTTCTATGGATTTTTTTTACATAATTGAGATCACATTGTATGTATAATTTCACATACTGCTGTTTCTTTGATAGCTTAAGAATAACTCATATTAATAAAAATAAACATAATTTGAGAAATAATAAATATGCTGATTGAAATTAAAGTAGATGTTTTGATATTATATTTCTTACCCATACATTAATTAAAGGTTAACTACCAGGGTCAATTGCTTTTTTTATTTGTTAAGATTTTATTTGTTTGTCAGAAAGAATAAGAGAGCACAAGCCTGGGGAGTGGCAGGCAGAGAGAGAATCAGGCTTCTTGCTGAGCAAGGAGCCCAGATGCAATGCTGGGCTCCATGCGGACCCTGGGATTAACCTACTGAGCCACCGAGGCATTCCTGGGTCAATTGCTTTTGAAAGCTTCTGTTTGTTTATAGTGATTAAAAGAAACAGTGGCCATGTTTGCCCAATACTGCTATAAAATGCTGTGCCACCACATCCTCGGGAATTTGCAACAAGCATTTAAAGAGTTAAACTCAGAATGGATACTCTGTCATTTCTGCCCATATCTTTACTGGAAATAGACAACATGGTTAAGTCTTACATCAGTGGTAGAAAGTAGACTTTCCCCACAGAAGCTGGAATAGGGGATGTAAGAGAGAATATTTGCTGAACAATAATCTTATCTCTACAAGTGGCAGATGTGACACATTTATCCTTATATTCACTTTGACAGAGGATACTCCGAGTTCATGTAAAAAAATCGCTTAAAATTATTGAGTAAATTTAAAAGAAGAGGTACTAAACATCCCTAATTTACAATACTTGAAATTATTTGATTTGCCAAAAAGATTCTGCTGCTTTCTTAGCATCCTACAGAAAACTTGTAGTGCAGATTTCATAAAAATGATAATGCACGAGGAGGAGTCAAGATGGCGGAGAAGTAGCAAGCTGAGACTGCTTCAGCTAGCCTGAGATCAGCTAGATAGCTTATCTAAAGATTGCAAACACCTGAAAATCCATCGGCAGATCGAAGAGAAGAAGAACAGCAATTCTGGAAACAGAAAAACAACCACTTTCTGAAAGGTAGGACCGGCGGAGAAGTGAATCCAAAGCCACGGGAAGATAGACCCCGGGGGGAGGGGCCGGCTCCCGGCAGCGGCGGAGCAACCGCGCACAAAATCAGGACTTTTAAAAGTCTGTTCCGCTGAGGGACATCGCTCCAGAGGCTAAACCGGGGCGAAGCCCACACGGGGTCAGCGTGGCCTCAGCTCCCGCAGGGTCACAGAAGGATCGGGGTGTCTGAGTGTCGCAGAGCTTGCGGGTATTGGAACGGGAAAGCCGGCTACAGAGACAGAGCCGACAGTAAGCTCGCAGCTCGGGGTGACCTTGAACCAGTTGCAGGCTCGGTGAGCTCGGAGCGCGGCCGGAGGTCAGGCAGACGGGAGTAACTGGGCGCGGTTCTCTGAGCGCGCACTGAGGAGTGCGGCCCTGGGCTCTCGGCTCCTCTGGGCCGGAGACCAGGAGGCCGCCATTTGTATTCCCAAAATTTGTTTCCGGAACTCTACGGAAAGCGCTCAGGGAACAAAAGCTCCTGAAAGCAAACCCGAGCGGATTACTCACCCCGGCCCCGGGTAAGGGCGGTGTAATTCCGCCTGGGGCAAAGACACTTGAGAATCACTACAACAGGCCCCTCCCCCAGAAGATCAACAAGAAATCCAGCCGAGACCAAGTTCACCTACCAAGGAGTGCGGTTTCAATACCAAGGAGAGCAGCAGAATTCCAGAGGAGGAGAAAGCCAAGCATGGAACTCATGGCTTTTTTCCTGTGATTTTTTTGAGTCTTGCAGTTAATTTAATTTTTTCTTTTTCATTTTTTTTTTTCTCGCCTTCGGGTAAAATTTTTTTTTAACTGTTACCTTTTTCTTTTTTAACGATTTTTTACTAGTTTATCTAATATATATATTTTTTCTTTTTTACATTTTTCTCAGGTGTTTTCTTTTTTTAAAAATTCTTTTCTTTTCTTTTCTTTTTTTTTTTTTTTCCTTTTCTTTTTGTTTTTTTTTTTTCTTTCTTCCTTTTTGAACCTCTTTTTATCCCCTTTCTCCCCACTCACGATTTTGGATCTCTTCTAATTTGGTTAAAGCATATTTTCCTGGGGTTCTTGCCACCCTTTTAGTATTTTACTTGCCCCTTCATTTACTCTTATCTGGACAAAATGACAAGACGTAAAAATTCAACACAAAAAAAAGAACAAGAGGCAGTACCGAAGGCTAGGGACCTAATCAATACAGACATCGGTAATATGTCAGATCTAGAGTTCAGAATGACAATTCTCAAGGTTCTAGCCGGGCTCGAAAAAGGCATGGAAGATATTAGAGAAACCCTCTCGAGAGATATAAAAGCCCTTTCTGGAGAAATAAAAGAACTAAAATCTAACCAAGGTGAAATCAAAAAAGCTATTAATGAGTTGCAATCAAAAATGGAGGCTCTCACTGCTAGGATAAATGAGGCAGAAGAAAGAATTAGTGATATAGAAGACCAAATGACAGAGAATAAAGAAGCTGAGCAAAAGAGGGACAAACAGCTACTGGACCACGAGGGGAGAATTCGAGAGATAAGTGACACCATAAGACGAAACAACATTAGAATAATTGGGATTCCAGAAGAAGAAGAAAGTGAGAGGGGAGCAGAAGGTATACTGGAGAGAATTATTGGGGAGAATTTCCCCAATATGGCAAAGGGAACGAGCATCAAAATTCAGGAGGTTCAGAGAACGCCCCTCAAAATCAATAAGAATAGGCCCACACCCCCCGTCACCTAATAGTAAAATTTACAAGTCTCAATGACAAAGAGAAAATCCTGAAAGCAGCCCGGGAAAAGAAGTCTGTAACATACAATGGTAAAAATATTAGATTGGCAGCTGACTTATCCACAGAGACCTGGCAGGCCAGAAAGAGCTGGCATGATATTTTCAGAGCACTAAACGAGAAAAGCATGCAGCCAAGAATACTATATCCAGCTAGGCTGTCATTGAAAATAGAAGGAGAGATTAAAAGCTTCCAGGACAAACAACAACTGAAAGAATTTGCAAATACCAAACCAGCTCTACAGGAAATATTGAAAGGGGTCCTCTAAGCAAAGAGAGAGCCTACAAGTGGTAGATCAGAAAGGAACAGAGACCATATACAGTAACAGTCCCCTTACAGGCAATACAATGGCACTAAATTCATATCTCTCAATAGTTACCCTGAATGTTAATGGGCTAAATGCCCCTGTCAAAAGACACAGGGTATCAGAATGGATAAAAAAACAAAACCCATCTATATGTTGCCTCCAAGAAACACATTTTAAGCCCGAAGACACCTCCAGATTTAAAGTGAGGGGGTGGAAAAGAATTTACCATGCTAATGGACATCAGAAGAAAGCAGGAGTAGCAATCCTTATATCAGATCAATTAGATTTTAAGCCAAAGACTATAATAAGAGATGAGGAAGGACACTATATCATACTCAAAGGGTCTGTCCAACAAGAAGATTTAACAATTTTAAATATCTATGCCCCCAACGTGGGAGCAGCCAACTATATAAACCAATTAATAACAAAATCAAAGAAACACATCAACAATAATACAATAATAGTAGGGGACTTTAACACTCCCCTCACTGAAATGGACAGATCATCCAAGCAAAAGATCAGCAAGGAAATAAAGGCCTTAAACGACACACTGGACCAGATGGACATCACAGATATATTCAGAATATTTCATCCCAAAGCAACAGAATACACATTCTTCTCTAGTGCACATGGAACATTCTCCAGAATAGATCACATCCTCGGTCCTAAATCAGGACTCAACTGGTATCAAAAGATTGGGATTATTCCCTGCATATTTTCAGACCACAATGCTCTAAAGCTAGAACTCAACCACAAAAGGAAGTTTGGAAAGAACCCAAATACATGGAGACTAAACAGTATCCTTCTAAAGAATGAATGGGTCAACCGGGAAATTAAAGAAGAATTGAAAAAAATCTTGGAAACAAATGATAATGAAAATACAACGGTTCAAAATCTGTGGGACACAACAAAGGCAGTCCTGAGAGGAAAATATATAGCGGTACAAGCTTTCTCAAGAAACAAGAAAGGTCTCAGGTACACAACCTAACCCTACACCTAAAGGAGCTGGAGAAAGAACAAGAAAGAAACCCTAAGCCCAGCAGGAGAAGAGAAATCATAAAGATCAGAGCAGAAATCAATGAAATAGAAACCAAAAAAAAAACAATAGAACAAATCAACGAAACTAGGAGCTGGTTCTTTGAAAGAATTAATAAAATTGATAAACCCCTGGCCCGACTTATCAAAAAGAAAAGAGAAAGGACCCAAATAAATAAAATCATGAATGAAAGAGGAGAGATCACAACTAACACCAAAGAAATACAAACTATTATAAGAACATACTATGAGCAACTCTACGGCAATAAATTTGACAATCTGGAAGAAATGGATGCATTCCTAGAAACATATAAACTACCACAACTGAACCAGGAAGAAATAGAAAGCCTGAACAGACCCATAACCAGTAAGGAGATTGAAACAGTCATTAAAAATCTCCAAACAAACAAAAGCCCAGGGCCAGACGGCTTCCCAGAGGAATTCTACCAAACATTTAAAGAAGAACTAATTCCTATTCTCCTGAAACTGTTCCAAAAAATAGAAATGGAAGGAAAACTTCCAAACTCATTTTATGAGGCCAGCATCACCTTGATCCCAAAACCAGACAAGGATCCCACCAAAAAAGAGAGCTATAGACCGATATCCTTGATGAACACAGATGCGAAAATACTCAACAAAATACTAGCCAATAGGATTCAACAGTACATTAAAAAGATTATTCACCACGACCAAGTGGGATTTATTCCAGGGCTGCAAGGTTGGTTCAACATCCGCAAATCAGTCAATGTGATACAACACATCAATAAAAGAAAGAACAAGAACCATATGATACTCTCAATAGATGCTGAAAAAGCATTTGACAAAGTACAACATCCCTTCCTGATCAAAACTCTTCAAAGTGTAGGGATAGAGGGCACATACCTCAATATCATCAAAGCCATCTATGAAAAACCCACTGCAAATATCATTCTCAATGGAGAAAAACTGAAAGCTTTTCCGCTAAGGTCAGGAACACGGCAGGGATGTCCATTATCACCACTGCTATTCAACATTGTACTAGAGGTCCTAGCCTCAGCAATCAGACAACAAAAGGAAATTAAAGGCATCCAAATCGGCAAAGAAGAAGTCAAATTATCACTCTTCGCAGATGATATGATACTATATGTGGAAAACCCAAAAGACTCCACTCCAAAACTGCTAGAACTTATACAGGAATTCAGTAAAGTGTCAGGATATAAAATCAATGCACAGAAATCAGTTGCATTTCTCTACACCAACAGCAAGACAGAAGAAAGAGATATTAAGGAGTCAATCCCATTTACAATTGCATCCAAAACCATAAGATACCTAGGAATAAACCTAACCAAAGAGACACAGAATCTATACTCAGAAAACTATAAAGTACTCATGAAAGAAATTGAGGAAGACACAAAGAAATGGAAAAATGTTCCATGCTCCTGGATTGGAAGAATAAATATTGTGAAAATGTCTATGCTACCTAAAGCAATCTACACATTTAATGCAATCCCTATCAAAGTACCATCCATCTTTTTCAAAGAAATGGAACAAATAATGCTAAAATTTATATGGAACCAGAAAAGACCTCGAATAGCCAAAGGGATATTGAAAAAGAAAGCCAACGTTGGTGGCATCACAATTCCGGACTTCAGGCTCTATTACAAAGCTGTCATCATCAAGACAGCATGTTACTGGCACAAAAACAGACACATAGATCAATGGAACAGAATAGAGAGCCCAGAAATAGACCCTCAAATCTATGGTCAACTCATCTTCGACAAAGCAGGAAAGAATGTCCAATGGAAAAAAGACGGCCTTTTCAATAAATGGTGCTGGGAAAATTGGACAGCCACATGCAGAAAAATGAAATTGGACCATTCCCTTACACCACACACAAAAATAGACTCAAAATGGATGAAGGACCTCAATGTACGAAAGGAATTCATCAAAATCCTTGAGGAGAACACGGGCAGCAACCTCTTCGACCTCTGCTGCAGCAACATCATCCTAGGAACAACGCAAAAGGCAAGGGAAGCAAGGGAAAAAATGAACTACTGGGATTTCATCAAGATCAAAAGCTTTTGCACAGCAAAGGAAACAGTTAACAAAATCAAAAGACAACTGACAGAATGGGAGAAGATATTTGCAAACGACATATGAGATAAAGGACTAGTGTCCAGAATCTATAAAGAACTTAGCAAACTCAACACCCAAAGAACAAATAATCCAATCAAGAAATGGGCAGAGGACATGAACAGACATTTCTGCAAAGAAGACATCCAGATGGCCAACAGACACATGAAAAAGTGCTCCATATCACTCGGCATCAGGGAAATACAAATCAAAACCACAATGAGATATCACCTCACACCAGTCAGAATGGCTAAAATCAACAAGTCAGGAAATGACAGATGCTGGCGAGGATGCGGAGAAAGGGGAACCCTCCTACACTGTTGGTGGGAATGCAAGCTGGTGCAGCCACTCTGGAAAACAGCATGGAGGTTCCTCAAAATGTTGAAAATAGAACTGCCCTATGACCCAGCAATTGCACTATTGGGTATTTACCCTAAAGATACAAACGTAGTGATCCAAAGGGGCACATGCACCCGAATGTTTATAGCAGCAATGTCCACAATAGCCAAGCTATGGAAAGAACCTAGATGTCCATCAACAGATGAATGGATCAAGAAGATGTGGTATATATACACAATGGAATACTATGCAGCCATCAAAAGAAATGAAATCTTGCCATTTGCGACAACATGGATGGAACTAGAGCGTATCATGCTTAGCGAAATAAGTCAAGCAGAGAAAGACAACTATCATATGATCTCCCTGATATGAGGAAGTGGTGATGCAACATGGAGGCTTAAGTGGGTAGAAGAAGAATAAATGAAACAAGATGGGATTGGGAGGGAGACAAACCATAAGTGACTCTTAATCTCACAAAACAAACTGAGGGTTGCCTGGGGGAGGGGTTTTGGGAGAAGGGGGTGGGATTATGGACATTGGGGAGGGTATGTGATTTGGTGAGTGCTGTGAAGTGTGTAAACCTGGTGATTCACAGACCTGTACCCCTGGGGATAAAAATATATGTTTATAAAAAATAAAAAATTAAAAAAAAAATAAGTCAGTGAGAGAAAGTCAAATACCATATGATTTCACTTACATGTGGAATTTAAGAAACAAAACAAATGAACATGGGGGGAACAGGGAGAGACAATCCAAGAAACAGACTCTTAATTAAAGAAAACAAACTGATGGTTACCAGAAGGCAAGTGGGCAGGTGATGGGTTAAATGGGTGATGGGGATTAGGCAGGGCACTTGTTGTGATGAACACTGGGTGTTGTATGTAAGTGATCAATCACCATATTGTATAATATACCTGAAACTAATATTAGTGTATGTTATACCTGAAACTAATACTACACTGTATGCCAACTAACTGGAATTTAAATAAAAACTTGGCAGAAAAGCAAAAAAAAAAAAAAAATTATATTAAAACATCTGTCCAAATTCAATTGAACAAAACTCAGAAATGCCATCTCCAGTGAAATACAAAGAAGATTATATATATTTCTGGGCACACACATCTAATTTGACCCAATGATGTACATCAATGAAAGACTGACGGCCAATCACCACTCCATGGGAGAATTTAAAAATAAATTTACTAATGAGGCCAAGAATTCATATCTCAAACTTCAAATCTAATAATAACTGCCTTCAATTGATGTTATCCTGTAACATATATCCTATGATCAAGTTTCAATTTTAAACTCTTACAATTTTATATTTTAAATTCTTAAATCCTTATGAAGAAGCATCATTTGGAGGGAGCAGTTTTCATAATTTATCATCCATCAGCCTTTTTTAAAGATTTTATTTACTTATTGGACACAGAGAGAGAGAGAGAGAGATTACAGGTGGGCAGAGAGGCGGGCAGGCAGGGAGGGAAGCAGGCTTCCTTTTCAGCAGAGCCCGATGTGGGGCTGGATCCCGGGACCCAGAGACCATGACTTGAGATGAAGGCAGAGGCTTAACCCACCACCCACGTGATGAGAGAGACCCTCAGGTGCCCCTCATCCATCAGCCTTAATTGTTTGGAGGAAAATGTGTGGATGAATAATGCCTTAGGGAGCTAATCTATCTAAAGAATTTTCCAGGCTTTACACCTTCACCTTCAAGGTTTTTGTACAGTTCTGATAGCCTCTAAACATCCAGCTGATTTCTACAGTGACAGGCCTGTTAAAACCTGTCCTCAAACCAGGAATAGAGCTTGAAACATACCAGTCAAGAGCAACTTTGAGTCTTTTAAGGATTTTATCATCATTTCTTTGTTTTTGGTTCATATCTGAAATAGTTCCATATTACACTTGCATAATTTCTCCAGAGCTGACTTTGAAGGAGGCATTCAGTTCCACCTAGTTCCATATTTTGGCAAGAACTATAATTCTATATAAAAAAAGAACATATTTTTAGAGCGCCTGGGTGGCTCAGTGGGTTAAAATTTCTGCCTTCGGCTCGGGTTATGGTTTCGGGTTCCTGGGATTGAGTCCAACAATGGGCTCTCTTCTCAGCAGGGAGCCTGCTTCCATTCCTCACTCTCTGCCTGCCTCTCTGCCTTCCTGTGATCTCTGTCAAGGGAATAAATAAATTTTTTAAAAAAACATATTTTATACCAGTTATTCATGTTTATTAACTAAGATACCACAATACATATAATACAAACAGTTGCTCTTTATTAATACTTTCAACCAAGATCAAAAAATATGTCATATTTTCTCCAAAAATTTTATATCATCTGATAGGTCAGATAGATATAAAATTACATTTAAAGTTTTGAAAATATCAGCAAATATTTTCATTTAAATTCAAATTTCAAAGAAAATCTACTTTTCCAAACACGACTTTTTATCCTATTTTATTTTAATTTGTCGACAACTGATAAAATGTTTAGCAAGACTATAAATGTTAGATCGAAAAAAATGAATAATAGATGTAGGGTCAAATTATTATGTTCCATTAAAAATGATTTAGTCTTTGATGAACATCTGTTTGGTAATATGTTGTATCCAGATACAGTAAATTAATGACATATATAAAATTATAGGGAAATGACACCTTCCGTTCCATTATGAGTAGAGCTTTTAAAATGCTATTTGTCACAACCTGTCATCTTGTCATTATGTAGCATTATGTAGCATTTAAAAAATGTATACTCTTCACTTTGAAGTCTTTTAGATATCTAAAATATGATATTCTATGGATTCTGTGTCCATATTCCTTTATTGCCAGTTTGAAAAATCCACATGCTTTGATTCAAAGGTAATAAATTCCTCTTATTTGGAAAAAAAATGATAATGCATGAGAAATTACAGTGTGTCTGCAGAATTGAAGGTTAATAACAGTTACAAATATTCTTACAGTTCAGATCTCTCCATGCTCTGATCAGTGGGGCGCCCCTGTGTTGGAAATAAGACTCTGCTTTGATATGGTGTTGAATAGAGGGAACTGCATCTAAGAAGAAAACTGAAGTTTGAGGAAATTCCCAGGAAAACTAATGTTCTTTTATGGGAAAGGTTTATGGTTGTGGAAACGAGGTGGGCTAGGATGAGTTGTTCTAGGATGATTGGTGTGGTAAACTAAAGAGTATTCCCCATATATATTTAGATCCTTATCCCAGGAACCTGTGGATGTTATCTCATTTGGCAAAAGGACTTTAGAGCTGTGATTAAATTAAGGCTTTTAAAATGGGAAGTTGTCCTGGATTATCTGGGTGTGTCCTAAATGTAATTCTAAGTGTCCTTAGGAAAGGGAGGCAAAAGTGGATATGTAATTACTTACTACAGAAGAGGAGGCAATGTGATGGTGGGAGCAGGGTCTGGAGCAAAGAAATTTGCAGATGGAGGAAGGTTAGCCAAAGAATATGGGCGACCAACAGAAGCTATGGAAGGCGAGGAAGCAGATTCTCCCCTAGATGGTCTAGAGGGAACATGGCCCTGCCAGCACTCTGATTTCAGCCCAGTGAAACCCCTTTCACAACTCTGGTCTTCTGAACTGTAAGAGAATAGGTTTATGTTGTTTTAAGCCACCAAATTCATGGTAATTTGTTACAGTGGCCATAGGAAGCTAGTATCAATGATACCAGAAAAGTTTATTAAGTTTCCAAGTTGACCCAGACTGGAGCACTCTGTTCTGCAAAAAAATCATCCCAAAATTTTGCTCGATTTGCAATACTCCATCATAAAATAAATTACTGTCAGCACTAATTGTGCCTGACTTAAAGGAGACAAAAACTACAGGAACCAAAGTTCTACACACTTGAGGAAGTTGTTTGTCTTGAAAGATAGGAATGGAAGGCCTTCAGCTTCTTATGGGTTGAATTGTGACCACCAAAAAGATGCTGAAGTCCTAAGTCTCGGGGCCTGTGAATGGGACCATATTTGGAAATAGGGTCATTGCAGATGGTCAGGCTAAAATGAGGTCATGAAGGGGCACCTGGGTGGCTCAGTGGGTTAAAGCCTCTGCCTTCAGCTTGGGTCATGATCCCAGGGTCCTGGGATCGAGCCCCACATCGGGCTCCCTGGGAGCCTGCTTCCTCCTCTCTTTTTGCCTGCCTCTCTGCCTACCTGTGATCTCTGTCAAATAAACAAATTTAAAAAAAAATCTTAAAAAAAAAAAATGAGGTCATGAAGGCAGGTTCTAATCCAGTATCACTGGTATCCTCATTAGAAGGGGAATTTGGACACAGACATGGACATGCACATGGGGGAAATGAACGTGAAGGTGGAGGCAGAGGTCGTGGTGATGCCCCAGGAGCCAAGGAATACCAACACTTGCCAGCAAAGCCCCAGAAGCAGGAAGAGAGGCAGGCAACAGGTTTTCCGTCACAGTCCTTCGAAGGAATCAGCTCTGTTGATACTTTGATCTATGATTTCCAGCCTTCAGAACTTTGACAATGCCCTTCTGTTGATGAAGTCTCCCAGTTCATGGCGTGGTTTCGGCAGCCCAGGGAAATGGATACACAGACATTAGTGAGGATTTGTCCATCACAGTTTTCTACCAAACTGTATCATGGGCCGCTACACTCTCTAGTCCTCCTAATTATCAGTCCAAGAGGCTAATGCCAAGACTGCCCTCTGGAATTGGTTTTAATCAAATTTTGTTCTGTTTGGATTTTGTTTATCTTTAAATCTTAAATTCATGAATTCCAAAGTAGCTAATTCTATGTTTAATTTGGCAAACTGCCTTGCTAACATGTCTGATTATGTTTCTCTTTCTCTGTCTTTCTCTATGTGTCTCTGTCTATCCGTCTTTCTCCCTGACATTTTTCCTCTCTCTCCAACTCTCTCTAGGGGAACTGTCACAGAAAGTCACAGCAGATCATGGCAGAGAAAAGACTGCTTTTAACCACACTCTCCTGGTATGGGTTGTGAGTGAAGCTTCGGTTAGAGCATAGCCCATCAGATAATCAGGTCACAAAAGGGGAGTTCCAGAGTTAAAACACTCTTCATTCCGTCTCTCCATTTCCCATCCATCTACCTGTTTCCCCAAAGCCAGGACTAAAGTATTCATATCTCCTGGGAGGGGCTGAGTGGGCTCTTTTGGTTCGTGTTGAACCTGAAGGAGAGGCACCCTCAAGAATGGGGATGCGGGAGTCCTGGCGCTTGGGCCTCCTTCCTTACGTCTATTCACCTTCACAGAGATCTGCCCTCCCAGCCCAAGGTTTGGAGGTTGGAGCCTGCCCTCTGAGGACCTCTGACGCCCAAGGGTAAGTCTGAGGGGCTGGCCCTCGGAGCAGCTTTCTGCTACAGGCATGAGGGCGGGGGTCTGTCAGACCCACAAGGGACAGCAAAGGAGGCTGCTGCCAGGGCCTGCTTTTCCTTCTGTCTTACTCTTGGAGAGTTTATTTCTGAGCCAGCAACTGGCAAGGTGGTGCTGGTAACATGAGGGTAGGCCAGAGAGAGGAGGAGAGATGCTTATTAGTTTGGTTTCTCTGAAATGTGGTAGAGTTGTCACCAGTTTTACTCACACCTACGACTGAGACATGACATTTTTGGGAAGGTGTAAAGAATTTGATGGGATTTAGAATGGACAAAGGTTCCTGTCATCTCGCTCACGCTACCATTGTTCGGGAGTCAGATAAACTCAGTCGCTAACGGTTTTTAGAGTTTACCATGCACCACATACTGTTCTCTGTATTTTTCCTGAAATAATTCACTTAATCGTCTTAGAAGAACCTCTTCAGGCGGGTATTATAACTACTTTTATAGGTGAGAAAACTGTGTGAGAGAGGGCTGGAGCAATCACTGAGTCGGCAAATCGGAGACAAATGGGGCTTAACAAGTTAGCAAAAAGGAAAAATGATTTTAACATAGGTTTTAAGTGCTAGGAACTTGTTTACAGCTTTGGAGAATCAGCTGAAAAAGGAGGCTGAGCCACAATATCCCTGTGACATACTGCCTATACCTTCTTTCAGAATCTGGAACATCGCTATGTGTTTCATGCACCAGGAACTGGTGTGTGTGTGTGCATGCCATGTGCACGTGTGTCTGCTGTTCGTTTAACTCTAATAACAGAAGACATTATAACCACAATTTGTTTTGTCACTACAAATGTATACATTTTTTGTACCCTGAAACTATACATACCCTGTATACATTTTGTTCCCTGAGACTATGTGTTTGCTTGTTTAGTTATTCTGTACTTAGTGTTTAAATGCCTACTGTGTGCAGATCGCGTGCAAGGCACCCAGGACACATTAGAAAACAGGACACACATTCTTTGCCAGCACAGTCATTATGATCTACCTTTATTTTGACTGTACGTGCTACAATATAAGGAGAAATTCAGCATTAACACCAGGGAAAGAGTACAGAGAGACAAGGATGAAGAAGAAATGTGATTCTATAGGGAGCCACTCCCAAGGTTCCGGAAATCAGGACAGGGACTATGCTGAGTCCATTGCTTGTCTAAGCTGTCTTTCTCCTGTTTCTTTCTCTTTCTTAAGCCGGATGAACAGATGCGAGTAACCCCCCAATTAAGCCAGCCAAAGGGATTCCCTAAAAGCTCTGTGCTTGGGGAGCAGAAGTTGGGCATCTGCTGGGTTGGAAAGGTCACTGGCTTATCTAGGCAGCTGGTAGAGCCCTGTCCCTGTCTTGATCACAGACGCTGTCCTAAGCTGTAACCATTTGCTTGTATGAATGCAGATGGGAGGGGTTTTATTTATTTATTTATTTTCCCCTCCATCCACCACTGAAATACAATTAAAAGGTCAACCAAGGATCCTGAACAAATTGTGCTGGGGGTTGAGGAGAGAGGAAACAGAGGGAATGCTTTGTTTGAGGATTAGTTTGTTTACAACCGAGTTAAAAAACATTTTGTTTCAAGCAGAGTTTTAGGCATTTGTCAATAAATCCAGGCTTGGAAAGGGCAAAAATCAGCTTGTTTGTCACAGAGTCCCTGCATGCTTAAGGATCCAGCCCCTGCTGAGGGGCCTGCAAATGTTGGTACTCATCCTAATAGCACTCTTGCTCCGTCACTCAGTGAAGGGGAGTGTGTGATGCTTGGGACAAGGTCTTGAGTGTGAATATTTGTGCCAGGACACACCAGGAAGGGAGTAAAAAATGAGATAAGGAAGAGCAGGAAGTCAGTGGAGGGTATGTTCGTAAGTAGGTTACCACTGTTGGCAGTTGGGGCTCAGTCTTGCTGGGACTGCTGGGGACAGTGTAGAATGTGCCTCTAACCTGTCCTATGCACAAAGCAAGGAAGGTGGCATGTATGTGTGCCAAGTCCCTTTGTCATGGGTACAGGGCTCATCCAGGGGTTTAGATTCCCCAGATGTCTAGCCATGTCCTCTTGCATGCAGAGGGAGTCTTAGTATCGTGCTTGCTAGAGGAAATAGTGTGTGCAGAGGGTCTAGAAAACTACCAACCTTATTGCCAGGAGCTCTAATCATGACAGGAAGAGAAGAAGATCTGGTAGTGTCATTGGACCCAGGACCATACTATCTTGTCGAAGTTCCAAGGATGTTGGCCCATGAATCGGCCAACAGTTTATCCTCTGAGGGGGACTAATGGAAAAGGAAAGGTAAGGAAAAGCAGGATGCCCTGAGGGACCTGGGCTGCAGGTCTGGGAACTTGAATCAGAGCTCCTGGAAAGCAAGGACTGTATGATTATCCGTATCGGGGTTGCAACTAGCAGCCTTCTACCCTGCTAACCCTGATCAGCCTCTCTGAGCTGCACTCACTTCCTTATTTTCCCCTGAAAACCTTAGATGTGCTCATCCCTCAGGACCTGTGCACTTTCTCTTTCCTCTGGCTAGGATACTATTTCCCTGTATATCTGCAAAACTTATAATCTTGTCTCCTTTAGAACATAAATCAAATGTCATCTGAGTGGGACCTTCTCTAACCAGCCTATTTAAAATTGTGACCCAATCTCCAAACCCTAGAAATCCCTCTTTTTCTTTTACTTCAGCTCCTATCACCATCTGACAATTTTTTACGTATTTACTCCCTACCTCCCTGGCTGTAGGACTTTTGTCTGTTTTGTTCACTGATTTATCTATATTCATCTTAGAATAGGACTTGACCCTGGGCAGTGATCAATCATGTTGGGTGAATCAATCAATACCTTTTCCTCCCCAATTCTTCCTTCCCTGGACAGGAAATTTCCTTTCAATATCTATGTCTAACCCATTTTCAGAACTTAGGTACTTCTCTATATCCTCCAAGTAGCCTTTGTGATTATTCTTGTGCAGCCTGGCTATTATATTTCCTGATGCTGAAATTATAGTTGAAAAAAAATATATAAACAATCATGTTTATTCAGAAAATGGAAAAAAAAAGATTGTGTTGTATTCATAACAACCTCAAAAAGTATTGGAGGCAGAGATAGTGACCAAAAAAAAAAAAAAACAAAAACAAATCTGTGTGATAGTACCATCTGTGCTGCAAAGCTGTTCTCTCTGAACTTGCTGATCCACTCTCCCAGACTCTACTGGGCTGGAGTTAATGTACTCACAAATTCTCTCATTAACCGAGGCAAAGATGCAGGAGAGGAAATGACATGATCACAGATTTTAGTGCATTGGTTACCTGTTACTGCATAACAACCCTGCAACCCAAGCACTTAGTGGCTTCAAACAACATGTTTTTACTGATCACAGATCTATGAATGAACACTTCTGTTGGTCTCCGTTGGGCTTCCCAGATGTTTATTGGGTTTGCTTAGATTGCAGAAGATTGGCTGGTCTAGGATGCTCTCATGCTCATTTCCGGTGGTTAGCTGTTTATTGGGTGAGTGTGGGGACCATTGGGTCACATATCTGTTGTTTTTCAGCATGCTGGACTGGGACTGTCTACTTGGCAGTGTCAGGGTTCCCAGATTGCGCATGGAAACACAAAATTTGTTGGGGGAGCAGAAGCTTACAGTTATGTGGTGTTTTTTTGTTTTTGTTTTTTTTTTTAATTTTTTATTTTTTATAAACATATATTTTTATGTGGTGTTTTTATACAGACTGCTCTAAGAGTTGGCATTTTAATATTTTAATTCTCATAGAATAGTTGAGGACAAAAGATTAACTGTAAGATCAGCCTCTTTGCCTCTATATAGATATGTGAACTGAAACCTTCAAACATAGAACAAAAGAACTTTAAAGGACAATATCCTGCTTTGCTTAGGAAGAGCATGGAATGCATTGAGCCCCATGTAGCACAAGCAAGGCCCTTCAAGCTCCAGGAAAGGAAACATGACCATCAAAAGCAGTGTGTTCCGTCCAGTCGTCAGAACCCTCAGGGGTCCTCAGATTCTCTAAGCCCTAGGCTTGAGGTAAAGAAAAGGCTATGTCTTATACCTTATGCAGTGAAGCAAAAGGAAAAGACAGGAATGAGCAGAGAAGAAGAAACAGGACTGTTGATGAATTTGAGGACTTTTTTGGAATGAAGAACTTCAGTGCAGGTCAGCTGGTGAGGGAGAAAGTCAGGCTAAGACCCAATGTATTCAGAACCTTCTGGTTTTAGATACTTGGTCTTGCTATGGGAAGATATTGATGGAAGATATTGCTTCCTCTAACAGGGTACAAGGCACCCCAGATTGTCAAATGGGGCCAAGTCCTAGGGTTGTAGAGTAGGATCCTCACAGTACAAGGGTGGGAATCAAATTTACCTCTCTTCTTACATGTTATTTTTTAACATTGCTTGATATCAGCCATGTTGTGATTTAATTTTCTCAAAAATTAGAATGTTTCACTTTGTTTTCTTTACTTACTATTTTGGAGACAGCCTGGTTAAAACCTTCCCACTCATGGAATTGCTAGTCAAAATATTTTAGGAGGAAACTCAAACATTCATTGTTTGCCTTATTAAAAATTAATTCAGGCAGATGGAGAATAATACAGTGTGTGCTGTCCTCTTAGTATTCCTTGTTATCTGTCCCTATCTTCATCTGCAGAGTAGGCCTCATGTAATTTCACCCCCCAAGGGCTATAGGGCCACTCACAGGAGTGCTCTTAGCTGCATTTCATAGGAATGAGGCTGAGGTTAAATTATCTTGCTAAGACTCACACAGAACAGAGGAATGGTCAGACGGAGAGCTGAGATATTTGGGCAAGACCAGAGTTGCTCCCCAGGTACTGTGGAAGGGCAAGAATAAGATCTTGGAGTTTTCTTGTGGAAATACTGAAAAAAACTTGTCTACTCTAAACCTTAACCAGCTCTCTGGAAACTTGGAGGTAAGATAGCAGGAAGTATAGACTGCCTTTGTAGTTATTCTGCCTTACATCTTTTTTGAGTCTCCTGCCTCTGGAGTCCCTTGGACCATTTGCTTTAATTCAGTCATGCATTCATATCTGCAAGGGATCAGGGAGCCAGCCCTACTTTGTGCCAGACTTTCTCCCATATGGTGCGAGAGAGGAAAACAACAGGCACCCGGCTTGTCTGGAGATCATAGTGCTGCAGGGATGCAGAAAATATTGCAGCAGTGAAAATCCCATGAGGATAGGATGACTGGGTGGCTCAGTTGTTGAGCATCTGCCTTCGGCTCAGGTCATGATCCCGGGTCCTGGGATTGAGCCCCGCATCAGGTTCCCTGCTCCACGGGAAGCCTGCTTCTCCCCCTCCCACTCTCCCTACTTGTGTTTCCTCTCTTTTTGTATATATCTCTCTCTCTGTCAAATAAATAAATAAAATCTTAAAAAAAAAAAAAAAAAAAGAAAATCCCATGAGGAAGCAAGTGCAGGGCATCCTGATAGAAGGGGCAGGTGACACTTAACACATGACAGCCTAAATTATTAAGATACTTGTGTTTGGGAGCACAGTTCCTATCCTTCCTTTTAGCATTTTTCCACTCCAGAATTAGGTAGCATCAAGAAGGGTGAAAGGCAACTGGAGAAGAGACCATCACCCTCCATCCAGAGTTGGGTGAGCTTCAAAGCTGGCTTGGGCCACCTTGGGCTACACAGTCTCTGAAGTGGCTGATGCCCCAGAGTTTTGAAGCTAAGTATTTTGCAGGGAGATCAATCCTGAAAAAAAAAAAAAAAAAAAAGCCCCCGTATTTTCCACTCTCATCCAAACATTCTGATCCCCTCCCCCAGAAGCGCTGTTCTCCATGGTACTCCCCATTATCTGATGATGGTCCGTGTTAGGTCAGCCATTGTACCCAGCCCTTTCATAGGCTTGATATTATTGTCCTGACAGTGCTCTGAAGGAGTCATCATTTATCCACACTTACAGATAAGAAACTGGGACAGAGAACAGTTTGTTAACTTACCCAAGATCACACTGCCTCCAAATGACTTCAGGTTGAAGAAGGGTAGGGTGGGATGATACAAAGTCAAGTGGGGTCAGGAGTAGGATGAAATCCTAAGGTATATCAAAATGTAGTAGGAAAGACTATAGGCTAACATACATTATTTTTTAAAACTTAGAATCCGCTGGGCTGGTGTAAGTTGTAGGGTGAGCGAGGAGTCTAACCTGGTAGGTATGGCAAAATATCAGGACCCTGGAGTATGGGGTAATAGGTAAGAAGTTGTAGAGACATGCCTCCACTAAATCTGCCTCTGTCAGGGGCAGATGGACCCAGACCTGCCCTTCCTGTGGGGTGGAGGGATGGTGAGAAGAGTGAGCACCAACAGGACAAGGGGATTTGGACAAATGTTCATGGCAGGAGTCCAGACTCAGCCAATACATAGGCACAGACAAGACTGGGAGACACTTGGGGTGTCTGATTTGAAGACCGCCTGTCTGCTGGGATCCAAAGAAGATCCATTCCTAGTAGGAACGAGTCTCTGAACCAACAACCAGGCCTGCTTAGGAACTAACTAGAACCAGTTAGATCTGAAGCACAAAACTGTCATCCTGGCATTGGAATAGATGGCAGTAGACCATGAGTGCCAGTACCTGAACTTATGTGAACTCTTTCCAGGTTATGTCCCTAGTTGGCCACTGTCCCAATGGTTGGTTTTCCTTTCTGCAAAATGAATTCTGTGATCTGGATTCTCTCTTTAGATTCAGAGGGAGGGGAGAATCATCCCCCTCTGCTTTGTCACAGCTATTATCTTGGCAGCTCTCTTTGATTCCTCACTGTGACTTGGAGTACATAGAGATATCTTTGTGCAACTCTATATTTTAAACTCTGACACATTCTCTGGTAATCCTGCCCTAAATATTTAATCTGGATGTTTAGCAAAATCACTACCTCCCAGCTGTGGACCATTGCCTGTGAAAGGCACACACGGGGACTTGGGGCCTGTGTCTCACAAAGTGGCAGAAAAACAAAGATCAGAGCAAGATAATGAGCAGCAGACCCATCATTCTCACCCTCACGGAAGTGAACACTTCTGCCTGAACTCCCAGGCTCTGGGTCTCCACCTGCTCTCTTTACTGTTTATGTGGCTACCAGAGAGGTTCCTATAGGTCCTTTTTCAGGGAATTTCTGGGTCTCCCTATTATGCAAATAGTATAGTCCTAAGAAAGGTATGTACTGCAGGACTACTTGGAATGTAAGCATGTCTATTATCAGTTAATATGGATTTCAAATTCAGTGATATTTTTTGCTTCAGCTCCCCTCTGCTACAGTGACCTTCCCACCCCAACAAAGCTTGCTTATTCCTGAGTATGTCCTCGAGGCTTCCAGACCCTTGTCATTGTTCATATTATTCTCACTGCTTGAAAGGTCCTACACAGTGCTGTTTCTTGAAATGGCCCTTCCTTCAGAGAACAGCTTTCACAATAAAGTGTTCTTTTAAGCTTCCCAGGAGAATATAAACTCAATGTTTTTCATGCTTGTGAATCTCTGCTATAATAGCCTTTGTTATACCTCTTCTTGTGGTTTGCTTTTTACTCTAGTAAGTCTTTCCCACTAGATCAGGAGCTACTGGAGGGCAGGGACAAGACTTAATTTTGTATCCTGCCATGCAAACACAGTGTCAGCCCAGAACATAACAACTCAATTCATGTCCTGGAATAGTAATGGTAACCTATTGCCTGACCCTTCTCAAATAGCTTCCTAGACTGAAATGGAGGGGGTACAAAGAAAGATAATGGACTTTAGCTTCAGACTGGGTGCAATGCTGGTACAATCACTTCCTGGTTTCATGTGACTTATCTCTCAGAACCCTCAATTTCCTCCCATATAAAGCAAGATTATAAATCTGTAGTGAGAAAGAATGCCAGAATCTAGATGTCTGAATACTTTAAAAAAAACTTTTTATTAACATTTAATGTATTATTTGCTTCAGTGGTACAGGTCTGTGATGCATCAGTCTTACATAATTCATAGCACTCCTTGTAACACACACCCTTCCCAATGTCCATCACCCAGACACCCTATCCCTCAGGTCCTCCTCCCCTTCTAGCAATCCTCAGTTTGTTTCCTGAGATTAAGAGTCTCTTATTGTTTGTCTCCCTCCTGATCCTATCTTGTTTCTTTTTTTTTCTCTCCCTTCTCCCCATGACACCCCACCCTGCCTCTCAAATTCCTCATATCAGAGAGATCATACAATAATTGTCTTTCTCTGATTGACTTGTTTCACTCAGCATTAAACCCTCTAGTTCCATCCATGTTGTTGCAAATGGCAAGATTTTGTGTTTTTTTGATGGCTGTATGGTATTGCATTGTATATATATATACCACATCTTCTTTATACATTCTAGATGTCTGAATACTTGATCACTGTCCTGACTCTTCCCCACCATGGGTGGCAGGATGTATGTATGGGAAAATGTCAGAAACAGTCTTGATTTCCAGCAGGAGCTCTAATTCCCAGTACCCCATGGCTTCTACTTTCATGACCTGATCAGCCATCATGTGGTCAAACAGGAGGTAGCTGTTGTCTCAGTCCAGGACCCACAGTTGAAGGCATGCTTCAGAGTCTTGCTGCATAGACTTCAGACTTTCTCTGAAGCTCCTTCCTGCCTCCCCTCTTGTTTATACGAAGACAACAGCTGAAGGTAGTCATGAATCTCATCTTACTAGCTAGATGCAGAAGACAAGACCTATCCTTACAATGAAGGGAGGATTTTCTGCAGTCTGGTTCTGTTTTGGATACTTCACTTTTCCCACAAAAATTCCTACCCCACTGAACATAGACTAACTCTATGTTCCTGAGCATGTCATGTTTTCTTCTATCAGTTTCAAAGCTTCCCCTTGGTAGTGAGGTAGTGGACATGTACATGTTTGGGGGAAATCTCCTCTTTATAAACCATTTATTTAAATAATAACAATGACCTAGTTTAGGCAAATGCAGACTGAGGAAAAGGAGGAATACACTGATGTTGGTGTCAGGTTTTGCCTCTTAGCAACCACAAGACATTAGGAAGTTTTCTTAATATCTTGCAACTTCAATTATAAAATAGAGAAGATCAGGGGTGCCTAGGTGGCTCAGTTAAGCATAAGACTCTTGATCTCAGCTCAGGTCTTGATCTTAGGGTTGTGAGTTCAAGTCCTGCATTGGGCTTCATGCTGGGTGTGGAGCCTACTGAAAAAAAAAAATAGACATGTTCATATCTACCACCTAGGTCTTTTATGAGCATTAAGTAAGGTAACATGTGCAGAGATGGCATCATAGTAATTGGCATGAAATAGGTGTTTGATAATATGCTGTCACCTTTCTTTCCTCTCTTGAAAGTTATCTCAGTAGTGTACTTCCACCATTTGGCTACAGACTGTCAGTTTCATGTGAAGGAAATTTGAGAACTCAGGACCACAAAATCATGAAAATTTTATTATATAATCACTTTAAAAAAAAACTTCTAAATTTTATTTGAAGTCAACTCTATGCCACATGTGGTGCTTAATCTCATGATCCTGAGAACAAGAGTCACATGTTCTATCAAGAGAGCCAGCCAGCACCCCGCATCACTATTTGTAATCAAAAGGAAGAGGGCAGTCAAGGATTAATTCTAAACTTTCTGCAGAAATGAATTTTTAATAATCCCATGGTGTTCTTGGAGCCTTCCTAACCTATTTACCTGTCTACTTGACAAGGTAAAAGTTCTCAGGTAAACATGGTAATACTTGTTCCAAGTTCCTCAGATCATAGCAGCTGATCTTTTCCCACACTGGAAGTCATAGACATTGTTGATCCATAAGGAATATATTCTGGGATTTTTTTGTTGTTGTTATTGTTAAAATGCAATCATTGTCATTGTTGTGACTGACTTTCCTAACTACCAGAGGACTCACACTTTTGTTTTGGGGTAGAAGCTAGACCTGCTCCCAGGTGCTCTTTCCCAGACCTATCCAGTCATTGTTCCCAAAGCAAAATGTATCCTCCTTCTCTGGTAGAGGGCCTTGAAACAGAGTTCAGGGAACCATTCAAGCCAGGAAGACCACCTCTCCTTGTGTCCACGTGTGTGTCTTGGGCAAAATTGTTCTTGGCGAACAGGAATAATGGAAGGAAGCCTGGAGATTTTTCATCAGCTACAGGCAACCAAACTAAGGTTCTTCCATGCTCATGTTCGAAGCCCAATAGGTCAGAGATGGTAGATAAAGAGCTTGGGCAATTTTCCCTTTAAAGGAACCAATATGGTACAGTTATCACAAACATGGGTTTTGGGGTCAATCCACAATAGCTCTGAGTTGAAATCTGCTTGAATATGTGGCTGCATGGCCCAGGTTCTAAACTTCACTATACCCTATGTACTTCCTCTGTGTAGTGGGCATAATAACACTACTAATTCAGCTGTTATGAAGATTAAATGAGGCAATGCATGTAAAATGCAAACGGAGGGCTTGACATTACTCAATAAATGCCACAAACTACTTAAGAGTGAGAGCCTCCTTGCCATACTATCAATTCCAGAGTTTAGAAATTACTGAGTGATAGGATCCCAAATGAGTTTGGATTGGGTTGATTTATCAAAAACAAAATAAAACAAGAAACCACAAATGAGTGATAATTTACGTGGGGCAAATACTAAGTATGGAGAAAATTGAGGAATTTCCCTTTCCCATTTAAGCCATTTTTAAAAAGCTTTATTTATACTTCTCAGCTTTCTATTTCAAAGGAGATATTGGAACAGTCAGGGCCAGGAATTGATTGAATTTGCTGATTTGATTCCTAGGCTTGTGTTTTCTTATTGGTCCATTTCTATCTGTTGTATGTGATCTTCCTCACCGTGACAGGGGATGAACTGGCCAAGACAGGGAGCCAGTTCACTCGCCTCCAGACAAAGGCAAAGCTTCCCTTCAATGGAGCCACTTAAGCAGTATACTAGCCTTAATAAATCGCTGTACCATGATGGCTCCCCTTTCCTGCCCTCTGATTTATCCCCATCACCTTGGATTATGTCCTTTAGGTACACAGAGAACAGTGGATCATTATCAATCACATCCTGTCCTATCATTTGTGTGTGCATGTATGTTTGCCTCCACAGATAAAACCACATGAATATGCAAGAAAATACATAGAAAAATATCCACACAAATATGTATAGACTAAGTCAGGAACACTCTGATCAACATAAATATACACAGACAGGCCACATATAATCAGCATGAAAGACAGTCCTTTCAAACACACTCACCCATACCCGCTGTCACACAAATCTCGGATGTCACACAAGCATCCCGTGCACACACTTTGATCATGTGACTAGTCTGTGAGCACATGGAGTATAGAGAGTATACTTCATCTTGTTCTATTCACATTCTTTTTATGAAGGGCTTTCTATAGATCCGTAGATCAGCAGGACAATTTCATATCCTATTACAATCTGCCAAGAAGAAATAGATAAATCTATTAGCCTGTTCTTTGCTTGTTTCATCATTGTGACAGTCTCTCATGGGTCTACATCCATCAGGCTCCCACACCACCTGACAGCCGAGTCTCCACCACTGAGCTGCAGGTTAATAGCTCTTTAATCTCTATTTAATTGCTCATTAATAATTCCGATACTGCTTTCTTCTGTTAATTGATTAAAAAATGGTTTCAGTGGAAGTGAATAATGAAATTTGGTAGCAACCAACTAGAGAATGAGTTTTCTTGTCATCAAGATAATCAAGAAGAAATAGTGACCAAAACACTCCTTGCTTCATTTGCAGATTTTTTGAATGCTACAGCTGGCACGGCCTTTGGAATTCAACTACATCAGCGTTTCTCAAACTGATTCACAAGTGATTAAACAGTTTTCTAGGAAAAACAATATTCTGTGATTAAATAAGTCTGGAAGACACAGCATACAAATCTCTTTCACAATTTTGCATTTTAAATCAATGTTAGCATAGTCAAAGCTCTGACATTCCAGTTTGAGAAACCTATTGACATTGTTAAGTTGCTCTTCACCCAAATTTATTTGATAGTAAAAATCACATTTCTGTTGAATACCACTTCAGTTATCTACTGCTGCATCGTGAGTCCCCCCAAAATTTAGCGGCTTCATTAAAATGATGGATTAGGGGTGCCTGGGTGGCTCAGTGGGTTAAAGCCTCTGCCTTCTGCTCAGGTCATGATCTCAGTGTCCTAGGATCAAGGTCCACGTCGGGCTCTCTGCTCAGCAGGGAGCCTGTTTCCTCCTTTCTCTCTGCCTGCCTCTCTGCCTGCTTGTGATCTCTTTCTGTCAAATAAATAAATAAAATCTTTAAAATAAAATAAAATGATGGATTATCTTTCACAGTTCTGTGGATTTCTGTGTTGGCAGGTACAAGATGGCCTGGCCCTCCATATGGTTTTTTATCCCCCTCAAGTCTTCCCTACAAAGTGGACTCAGGGAAGTGTTCTAATAGAACAAACAACAGAAACTACAAGGCTTCTAAAGGCCTAGACTTTGAGTCAAACAACATTACATCTGATATATCATATTAAACAAAGCAAGTCACAAAACCAGGCAATATTCAAGGGACACATGAATTAATGTCCACACTTGATGGGAGAACAGACACTCACACCACAAAAGGGCACATGGAATGGAGGAAGAAATTGTGGCTATCTTTGAGTGTGATCTATCATGGGCCACTGAACAAATGGGTTTTGGAAGACTGTATGAAATCCTAATATAGAACAAACTCAACATTTCCTAGGTTCAGATATTGAGACATACATATGGAATGATTTGTCCAAGGGCACACATCTGATAATCACAGAAATGAGATTAGAATCTAGACTTTGGACCCAAAGTCCTTTGTCTTCACCATTGTGCTTCTAAAAGATTCCGAACTGGCCATGAATGACTTGAATGATACACAAATGCTTATTTCCTGCATTTGGGGAGTCCTCGATTCTGATCCTGGTCTTCTAAACAAGTCCAGCTAGGCTTGTCAGAACACAAATAACTCAGTAAACCAGAGCCTAGGCTTTCTGTGCCTTCATTCCGTGAAGGATGGGCTCTGGACATAGCCAGACTTAGTCATACTAATTGGCATGAGCTAGATAAGCTCTGTCTCAAAAGCATCTTCTGACATAAAGTAACCTCTTTGTTTGTTTGTTTTTCAAAATTTTTAACCATATTGTTTGGATAACTATTGAGTCCTGTACCTTCACAACCCATAGTTTGATCTTTACCTAATCCCGCGTGTCTCTTAAACCACAATTCAACCCAACCCTTTGACATCTCATAAATGAATTTATGTAATGTTCCTCGGACTTGGCAGCTTATCCCAAACACATCCTCCCTGTTATTACAATGCTTGCAAGCAAATCCTGAAATAATTTCTTCTATGGGTTCTTGCTAAACTGGTCGAGATAAGCATGAAAACTTACCTGTTTTTAGGTCTGCAAATTTAGCTCAATCTTTCATTATTTATTTATCACTATGGCCCTGTATTTTGCATACTCTGCAAGATTTGAGCCTACTGACAAGATACTTGCTACTTGAATATATTGGATCTAACTTCAGGCTGTCTGTCTATCTATCTATCATGTCTCTTCCTCTTTTATTCATATGTTAACATGTTTACATTTACTCTAGTTTACTTTATTACAAGGCTGGTACTATAACTCTTGGCCTCTAGCCTATCAGGTGGAAGGGGTCATATCCAAAACTTGCTTCTTATAAATGCTCAAAGTCAAATCTGCTGCATCAGAGCCAGAGGAATACTCGGTGGTAATGACTCCATCAATATCCTCAGGACACTGGCTCCTAGCAACATTGCTTAAACATTTTGCATTAACTTGGCTTTAAGTGTTCCAGCTTTCTTTGCCCAGGAGAGCTAATGAAAGAGAAACATTAAAATGAAGGCAAATAATTGTAGAAAAAAGTTATGTCATATACTTAACAGACAATACATGAGACTGTAGCTTCATCTTCCTTTTGTAACACATTTATTATGATCAGAACACAACCTTTTTCTGGATGTCATTTTCAGCTGAAGTGTCACAGCATGAAAGAGTCTCAAAATTACATCTGTTTCCCATTCTTAGCTCATTACAAGGCAGGAGGAATAGAAGGGTGAGGGATCCTATGGCTGAGATTTATACATGAAGAGCAGAGGTGGTGTTAGGTCCCTAGACCAACGCTTAAATCTAAGATTACCTGGAAACTAACCAGGAGAAGAAGAAGAAAAAAATGAAAACCCAAACAGCCTATTTTATAAATATAGCCAGTGTCAAATAAACTCTCAAAGATTTCTCTAGAAATGCTGTTGAAATTCGACGCAAACCTTTATTTATTTATATAGCTTTGATTTTCATTGAGGCCAAGGTGAAAAGAAGCAGAAAGGCAAACACCCCACATGGTATCTGTATTTGAGACTACTGAGAGGCAGGTTGCCTAATGAAGTTTATGTGTCCAGGAGAAAATCCCCTTTGAGCCACTTCAGATCTTGGGAGGTGCCAATCTTCCTGGGCCCTGACGTTAAAGTCCTCTGAGTATGTATCTAGCTCTAGTTGGCAGGAGAAAGCAGCAAATGACATTTTGGAGACTGGCCTAATCTGACGAACAATTAAATCACATTGCTCTGAAATTTGCCTTTCCAAATATTGTCTATGCTCAAGTCAAGATGAATAGTCAAATTGTGAAAAGGTATTGGTTTAGAAATGAAATGACCTCTAACATGATTTGAAGCAATCCCTCTGTACACTGAGTTGCATTTCTAGAATTCATATGTCACCTGAAACCTCTTTTCCCTCTAAACCACCAGCTCTCATATTCTCCCACTCTACTTCCTACCTGGCTTTCCATTTATTGACTCGCCAGAATTAGTCATGCATTTTGGTTCTATTTTTACTTCAAGGTTAACCAAGTTAATATGTATGCAATTGTGGCTTACTTGTAGTTCTTTTCAGTTTGGTAAGTCAGAGGCAAATGCAGAAGCAAAGAGCTGAGAGGACTCCTAAGGAGACAGCAAGTTTACTGCAACCTCAAAATAAGGAGACTTTCCTTTCACTGGGGAGTGAGACTGGTTCCTATGAAAATGTCAAATCTGATAGAATCAGATTCATGAAGGAACTAAAATTAAAATGCTTCAAATTGGGGGTGCCTGGGTGGCTTAATTGGTTAAGGATCTGCCTTTGGCTCAGGTCATGATTCTAGGCTCCTGGGATCAAGCCCCACATTGGCTCCCTGCTCAACAGGGAGCCTGCTTCTTCCTCTCTCTCTCTCAAATAAAGAAATAAATTTTTAAAAAATGCTTCAAATTGTACTTTTAAAGAAGTGGAACATCTAAGGGAGAGATGTGTACAATCCTCAGTAAAGAATGGTTGTTCAATGGTGTGTGTGAGGGAATGCGTGGGAGGACTATCACAGCTTAGCTAACACTCCAATGACAAGATCCATTGAGCCAACACATAAGAAGGGAAGGCAACCCAGGAAGGAGACTGAGGAGTTAGAACTTGGGTTCAATAGCCACTCATCCAAATATATATATATATACACATCTATGTATATATACATATACCCATATATGTATATATCTCCACATATATATGTACTAGAGTAATATTAGTAATACTAGTATTACCTAGAATATCACTAAAAGAAACTGAACAGAATATACACTCAAACCCACTACAGACAAATCAAAATAGAACTCTAAAAATGTTCAGGTGACCACAGAAGAAAACAGACATAAAAAGTAGAGACAATATAAAACAAAAATAAAATAGTAGACTTAAGTCCCAATAAAGCAATAATTACATTAAATGCAAATTATTTGAATACACCAATTAAAATATAATTTTGTACAGTGGATTAAAAACATGACTCAACCATATACTGTCTACAAGAAGCTCACTTCAAATACTGTGATATAGGCAGGTTGAAAATAGGAGGATAGAAAAGGATATATCATACAAACAAATCGAAAGAAAGCAGAAGTGGCTATATTATACCAGATAAAGTACAGTTCAAGGCAAAAAAATATTACCAGAGACTGCGAAGGGTGCTTTAAAATGATGTGCCCTCTTTCTTTCCAACCAGGGCCTGGCAGAATGGCTTCCATAAAGAACCATGAGAGACTATGGACTCTAAAAAAAACAATCTGAAGGGTTTGAATTGATGGGTGGGTGGGAGGTTGGGGTACCAGGTGGTGGGTATTATAGAGGGCATGGATTGCAGGAGCACTGGGTGTGGTACAAAAATAATGAATACTGTTATGCCGAAAATAAATTTAAAAAAAGAAGCATGGTGAGAAGGGCCATTCTGCCACCAATGAGGTAGTTAAAAGAGAACACACTGTTAATATTTGCAAGTACATGCATGGGGTGAGTTTCTAGAAGTGTGCCCCTTGAGTTCTCAAAGAGATCTAGAAATTTGTCATGAAGGAGATGGGAACTTCAGATAGGTGCATTGATGCCAGGCTGAACAAAGCTGCCTGGGCCAAAGGAATAAGGAAAGTTCCATACCATCTCTGTGTGCAGTTGTCCAGGAAAGGTACTGAGGATGAGGATTCACCAAACAAGCCCTGTACATTGGTTACCTATGTTTCTGTCACCACTTTAAAAAATCTACAGACAGCTACTATGGATCAGAACTAATTGGTGATTGTCAAATAAAGGTATAAAACTGAAAAAAAATAAATAAAATAATGTGCCAATATACCAAGAGACATAATAGTCTTAAATATTATACACCAAGCTATAGAATAGCAAATTCTGTGAAGCAAGGTAGAACGGAAAGTAGAAACAAGCAAATCCACAGTTACAGTTGGAGACTTCAGTTTCCTTCTCTCAACAATTGATAAAACAGAATATCAGCAAGGGCTTGGAAGAACTCAATGACATTGTTAACAATAGATCTAACTGACAGTCATTGAACACTACACCCAACAACAACCGATTGTACATTCTTCCAAGTGTTCCTGGAATACATACAAGGTAGAATTGTCATTGGCCAGGGACGCCTGGGTGGCTCAGTTGGTTAAGCAGCTGCCTTCAGCTCAGGTCATGATCCCAGCATCCTAGGATTGAGTCCCACATCAGGCTCCTTGCTTGGCAGGGAGCCTGCTTCTCCCTCTGCCTCAGCCTGCCTCTCTGTCTGCCTGTGCTCGCTCGCTCTCTCTCCCTCTACCCCTGACAAATAAATAAATAAAATCTTTAAAAAAAAAAAAAAGAATTGTCATTGGCCATCAAACAAACCTTAGCGAATTGAAAAGAACTGAAATCATACAGAGTGTGCTCCTTGACTACAATAGAATCAAACTAGAAATCAATGTCAGAAAGATAAAGGGAACATTACCAAGTATTTGGAAACTAAAAAATAAACTTTTAAATACTCAATGGATCAAAGAAGACATCTCAAAGAAAATTAAAAAGTATATTGAACTATAAAAACAAAAGTACAAAACTTATAAAATACAGATAAAGCAATAATGAGAGCGAACTTTATAACACTGGATGCACATATAAGAAAATAGGAAATCTCTAATTAATAATTGAAATTCTCATCTCAAGAACCTAGAGTTCTTGAGTAGGAAAATAAACCTAAAGCAAGTAATAAGAAGGAAAAATAGTGTAGAGGGATAAATCAATGAAACTGAAAATAGTAGATACAACAGAGCTGGTTCTTTGAAAAACTGAATACAATTGACAAACATGTATAAGACTGACAGAGACAGATTGAACAATTGAGAGAAAAAGGACACAAATTACCAATATCAAGGAGGAAACGAGGGATATTATTACAGACCATGGAGGTATCAAAAGGATAATAAGGTGTGGTGGGATGAATGGTAGCCTCAAAAATATCATGTCCTCATCCTTAGGATCTGTAAATATTACCTTATTTGTGGAAAAGTTCTTTGCAGATGTGATTAAATTAATGACTGAGAAGGAGAATTATCTTGGATTATCCAGATGGGCTCTAAATGCTGTTGCATGTATTTTATTAAAGAGAGGAGCAGAGGGGGATTAGATACACATAGAAGAGGAGTAGACAATGTGACCACAGGTGGGGAGGGAGTGATGCAGCTTCATGTCAGGGAATGTCATCAGAAGATAGAAGATAAGGAATGGATTGTTCCCTAGAACTGTCAGAACATGGGCCAGGTGAAGAATTTATTTTGGTCAAGTAAAACTGGTGTTGAATTAATTTTCTCCAGAAGTATGAAAAAAATCAATCTCTGTTGTTTCAAGCAAACAAGTTTGTGGTCAGTTGCCACAGAGTCATAGAAAACTAACATATACAGGCATACCATGAACAACTTACATGCATTATGTGCTAACTTAAAATGAAATAGACCAATTCTTAGGAAAACACAAATGTCCACATTTCACCCAATATGAAATAGATAATTTGAATAATCCTATGACTATTAAGGGAATTGAATTTTTTTTGAAGTATTTATTTATTTGAGCAGGAGAGAGTGCACAAATAAGCAGGGATGTGGGAAAAACAGAGGGGAAGGGAGAAAGAAGCTGAAGCAGACTCTGCAATCATCACCAAGCCCAGACACCTAATGCAGGGCTTGATCCCACCACCACAATATCATGACCTGAGCTGAAACCAAGAATTTGATGTTTAACTGACTGAGCCACCCAGACACCCCAATGGAATTGAATTTTAAGATCCCCCAAAAGAAATCTGTAGTGCTAGATATCTTCACTGGAAAATATTTAAAAGATCATTAACACCAATACTACATACTCTATCCCATAAAATAGAAAAAAAGAGAATACTTTCCCATATATTTTATGAAGGTAATATTATCCTGATACCAATACCACATAAAGGCAGTACAAAAGAAGAGAAGCCCAAACCAGTATCAGTTGAATAGGAAAATCATAAAGTCAAACTTTCCCCCTAACTGTAATCCAATATTTTATAAAGTGTTGTCCACAGAGCGTGACCTTCAGAAATTTCTGATATACCCCTGTTCGGGGACCATCAAGGCTCAGAAGTTCTGAGAGTATAGACTCATCATTTATAAGAAAATCCCCAGATTAATTTTTTTTTTTGAGATAGAGAGAGACAGAGAGAAAGAGAGAGCTAGCATGGGGTTGGGGAAGAAGGAGAGAAAGAGAGAATCCCAAGCAAGTTCTAAGCCCAGCACAAATTAGGATGCAGGGCTTGATCTGATGACCCTGAGATCATGACCTGAGCCGATACTAAGAGTTGGATATTCAACCGACTGAGCCACCCCAGTACCCCTCCCCAGATAATTTTTATTCAAACTAAATTTAGAGAGGCATTGCCATAAATCAATGATGGCAAGCAGTCTATTGGCTAACTAAAGCTTTGTTCTTTGTCTATGGAGTTCCATTCCTGAGAAGATTGTAATTAGCTTATTCTTTTGTCCTCACCAACATGTGGAGAATGAACATAACATGGAGGTTTAAACTTATTATTTCTTTCATAAACACTCTCTCGGTCAATATTATGGCCATGAAGAACATCAGACTGGCATCATGAGGTCATGGAATCAAGGAAATTGAGAATCCACATCATTACTGGTTCCCAGGAAAGACTGGCACACCTTGTATATGCTGTTGAGGTCACTGTAGGCCTGGAGAAATGGAAGGAACTGGTAGATCTGGGGGTGCTGGGATGCTAGTGGGAGTGCTGGAGGGCTGAGAGGTGAGTGTACAGTGCTTAATCATGGGAAGAAGTTAATAACGGCAAAACATGATCAAGCAAGAACTCAGCAAATTCAGACTATTTCTTTGTAGATTTTTTAAAAATTTCTTTTCAGTGTAACAGAATTCATTGTTTTTGTACCACACCCAGTGCTCCATGCAATACGTGCCCTCCTTAATACCCACCACCTGGCTCCCCCAACCTTCCACCACCCTGCCCCTTCAAAACCCTCAGATTGTTTTTCAGAGTCCATAGTCTCTCATGGTTCACCTCCCTTCCAATTTCCCTCAACTCCCTTTTCCTCTCCATCTCCCAATGTCCTCCATGTTATTTCTTATGCTCCACAAATAAGTGAAACCATATGATAATTGACTCTCTCTGCTTGACTTGTTTCGCTCATCATAATCTCTTCCAGTCCCGTCCATGTTGCTACAAAAGTTCAGTATTCATCCTTTCTGATGAAAGCATAACACTCTATAGTGTATATGGACTACATCTTCCTTATCCATTCGTCCGTTGAAGGGCATCTTGGTTCTTTCCACAGTTTGATGACCATGACCATTGCTGCTATAAACATTGGGGTATAGATGGCCCTTCTTTTCACTACATCTAAATACCCAGTAGTGCAATTGCAGGGTCATAGGGAAGCTCTATTTTTAATTTCTTGAGGATTCTCCATACTGTTCTCCAAAGTGGCTACACCAACTTGCATTCCCACCAACAATGTAAGAGGGTTCCCCTTTCTCCACATCCTCTCCAACACACATTGTTTCCTGTCTTGCTAATTTTAGCCATTATAATTGGCATAAGGTGGTATCTCAATATTTTTTTTTAATTTTTTTAATTTTTAATTTTTTTTATTTTTTCATTTTCAGCATAACAGTATTCATTATTTTTGCACCACACCCAGGGCTCCATGCAATCCGTGCCCTCTATAATACCCACCATCTGGTACCCCGACCTCCCACCCCCCGCCCCTTCAAAACCCTCAGATGTGGTTTTAATTTGAATCTCCCTGATGGCTAGGGAGGATGAACATTTTTTCATGTGTCTGATAGCCATTTGTATGTCTTCATTGGAGAAGTGTCTGTTCATATCTTCTGCCCATTTTTTGATATGATGATCTGTTTTGTGTGTGTTGAGTTTGAGAAGTTCTTTATAGATCCTGGATATCAACCTTCTGTCTGTACTGTCATTTGCAAATATCTTCTCCCATTCCGTGGGTTGCCTCTTTGCTCCGTTGACTGTTTCCTTTGCTGTGCAGAAGCTTTTGATCTTGATGAAGTCCCAAAAGTTGATTTTCTCTTTTGTTTCCTTTGCCTTTGGAGACATATCTTGAAAGAAGTTGCTGTGGCTGATATCGAAGAGGTTACTGCCTATGTTCTCCTCTAGGATTCTGATGGATTCCTGTATCACGTTGAGGTCTTTTATCCATTTTGATTTTACATTTGTGTATGGTGTAAGAGAATGGTTGAGCTTCATTCTTCTACATATAGCTGCCCAGTTTTCCCAGCACCATTTATTGAAGAGACTGTCTTTTTTCCACTGTATGTTTTTTCCTGCTTTGTTGAAGATTATTTTACTATAGAGTTGAGGGTCCATATCTGGGCTCTCTACTCTGTTCCACTGGTCTATGTGTCTGTTTTTATGCCAGTACCATGCTGTCTTGGTGATCACAGCTTTGTAGTAAAGCTTAAAATCAGGTAACATGATGCTGCCAGTTTTATTTTTGTTTTTCAACCTTTCCTTAGCAATTTGGGGTCTCTTCTGATTCCATACAAATTTTAGGATAATTTGCTCCAGCTGTTTGAAAAATACCAGTGGAATTTTGATCGGAATGGTATTAAAAGTATAGATTGCTCTAGGCAGTATAGACATTTTAACAATATTTATTCTTCCAACCCAAGAGCATGGAATGGTCTTCCATCTTTTTGTGTCTTCTTCAATTTCTTTCATGAGTGTTCTGTAGTTCCTTGAGTACAGATCCTTTACCTCTTTGGTTAGGTTTATTCCTGGGTATTTTATGGTTCTTGGTGCTATAGTAAATGGAATCAATTCTCTAATTTCCCTTTCTGTATTTTCATTGTTAGTGTATAAGAAAGCCACTGATTTCTGTACATTGACTTTGTATCCTGCCACGTACTAAATTGCTGTATGAGTTCTTGGAGTTTAGGGATGAAGTCTTTTGGGTTTTCCATATACAGTATCATGTCATCTGCAAAGAGAGAGAGTTTGACTTCTTTATTGCCAATTTGGATACCTTTTATTTCTCTTTGTTGTCTGATTGCTGTTGCTAGGACTTCTAATACTATGTTTAACAAGAGTGGTGAGAATGGGCATCCTTGTAGTGTTCCTGATTTCAATGGGAAGACTGTGAGCTATTTCCCATTGAGGATGATATTTGATGTGGGTCGTTCATAGATAGATTTTATGAAGTTCAGGAGTGTTCCCTCTATCCCTATACTTTGAAGCTGAGATTATTCCCTGCATATTCTCAGATCACAATGCTTTGAAACTGGAGCTCAATCACGAGGAAAAGTTTTGAAGGAACTCAAACACCTGGAACCTAAAGACCACCTTGCTTAAGAAAGCTTGGATCAACCAGGAGATCAAAGAAGAACCTAAACAATTCATGGAAACCAATGAGAATGAAGACACTTTGGTCCAAAACCTCTGGGATACAGCAAAGGCGGTCCTAAGGGGGAAATACACAGCCATCCAAGCCTCCCTCAAAAAAATTGGAAAATCCAGAATACACCAGCTGTCTCTACACCTTAAAGAACTGGAGAATCTACAACAAATTAAACCAACTCCACACATAGGAAGGGAAATAATCAATATTAGAGCTGAGATCAATGAAGTAGAAACCAGAGATACAGCAGAATGTGTCAATGAAACCAGATGCTGGTTTTTTGAAAGAATCAATAAGATCAATAAACCATTGGCCACACTAATTCAAAAGAAAGGAGAGAAAGCTCAAATTAATAAAATTATGAATGAAAAGGGAGAGATCACAACTAACACCAAGGAAGTAAAAACAATCATCAGGAGTTATTATCAACAGTTATATGCCATTAAGTTAAGCAACCTAGATGAAACGGATGCATTCCTGGAAATCTATGAACTCCCAAAATTGAACTAGGAAGAAGTTGACAATCTGAATAGACCAATATCTAGTAACAATATTGAAGCAGTGATCAAAAACCTCCCAAAAAACAAGATCCCAGGACCTGGTAGATTCCCTGGGGAATTCTACCAAACTTTCAAAGAAGAAATAACGCCTATTCTCCTGAAGCTGTTTCAAAAAATTGAAGCAGAAGGAAAACTTCCAAACTCTTTTTATGAAGCCAGCATTACCCTGATACCCAAACCAGGCAAAGACCCCACCAGTAAAGAGAATTTCAGACCATATCCCTGATGAATATGGATGCTAAGATTCTCAACAAGATCCTAGCAAACAGGATCCAACAGCACATTAAAAAGATTATCCACTGTGACCAGGTGGGATTCATCCCTGGTTACAAGGATGGTTCAACATTCACAAATCAATCAGAACAAATCAATAAGAGAAGAGAGAAGAAGCACATGGCCCTCTAAATTGATGCAAAAAAAGCATTTGACAAAATCCAGCATCCGTTCTTGATTAAAACGCTTCAAAGTATAGGGATAGAGGGAACATTCCTGAACTTCATAAAATCTTTGTAGATTTTTTCTTTTTTTAATTTATTTGACAGACAGAGATCACAAGTAGGCAGAGAGGAGGGCAGAGAGAGATGGGGAAGTAGGCTCCCTGCTGAGCAGAGCCTGATGTGGGGCTGGATCCCAGGACCCTGGGATCATGACCTGAGCTGAAGGCAGAGGCTTTAACCCACTGAGCCATTCAGACTCCCCTCTCTGTAAATTATTTTTAAAACCATGTGAATCTTGTCAGGAGAACAGGGATGTGTGTATTGGAAGTACAGAACAGGGTGGCAGGAGTATTGGGCAGAACAAGATAATATGTAAGCAATTCTACCTTGGCTTTACTTGCCCTCAACAGTTGAGATGGGCCCCTCTAGCCATACCAGCTGTGATGGCCCAGCAGGTGGGCCTGTTACCAAAAATACTGCTCACAGACCTCCTGCCCTACAAGGAGTGTTCCAAAGCAATCTGAATTGTCTTAGTTTTAAATTCTAATTATCCCCTGGCGAGAAAGGATCATTAGCTCATTAGTCCGCTCCTTTGCAAGAGTGTGAGACTGAGGTGAGACACAGGTAGATGGATAATAGTAGGAAATTTTAAGCTGATACTCAAAATACCATCACCTGCAATTTTTGTTCTGTTTTTGTTTTTTTTTTTTTTTTAAAACTGAGGTATAGCTGACATATGACATTGTATGTTTTTGGTATACAACATAGTAATTTGATATATTTCTATATTGCAAAATGATTACCTCATAAGTTTAGTTAACATCCATCACCACACATAGTGACAAACATTTTTTTCTTATGATGAGAACTTTGATGATCTACTCTTTTAACAACTTTCCAATATACAATGAAGTATTGTTAACTGTAGCCACCACACCGTACTAACATTCCTAGGACTTGTTTATGTTATAACTGGAATTCACACATTTGACCACCTTCACCCATTTTGCCTTTCATTCTTCATTGTATTTCATCCATCTTTTAGCCTTCGTTCTTAAGAGAGTTCTAACATGGTCTCAGGAACAGGATGGAGTTCATAAGTCCACAGAGGGGCTTTGGTGGAAGATGGCTCCACTATTCCTCTCTTAATTTTTAGATCAACTCATTCTGCAAATGTTTTTGATTTACTCTTTATCAAGGATATTCTTTGGTCCTATGAAATGGGCCTGGGAATGCCTCCCTCTCAAGAGGAACCCACAACCAACTTCAAGAAATAACCAGAGTGGGGTTCAGGGAAAAGGGAGCATTAAGCAAGCTCCTTGGAGAGCTTTTTGGCCAGGACATGAACTAGAGGCAGTGAAGGCCATATAGTTCTAGAACCATGATGGGAGAACAGATTGGGCACTTGGAAACAGAGCCCTGGTCAGAGGGCATTTCATGGTGCATATTCTAGGTAGTTACTGAGAGTAGATTCCCTCATGGTGGTCATTTGAGGATTGAGGAATTAGAGGTCTAGACATCCCATTTCTACCTTGAGACACAGCTAATGGGGTCTAAAAAGGAATGCAGGGCAACCTGTATGGAATATACTAAGTAACCACCATGGTTACTTTATCTAAGGTTCCAGCAATTTTCATATAAATGGAGTTCAAAGCCTCAGAGCAGCAATAACAACATATTGGAGGCTAATGCAGAGATGGGGAATGTTACTTCAGTGAAGCATCAGCATATTCAGATTTTCTCAGTGATGTAAATAGAAACTGATGGGATGGTCTGAGATTTCTGTGATTGACAGTGCCTTCCTCTGGAGGCAATACTTCAGGCACATTTCCTGATGTCTCAATCACCTGAGCATAAGTCTTAAAATTATGCCCTAGAGAACTGGGTGCTTCCATTATTCTGCCTGGTGTCCAGCTGACTTTTGTGTTTGGTTTATGAGTATGGCAATGTGGAGGTGACACTTATGTGTTAGCTGAATGCTGTGAGGGCCTGCCTTTCTGCTACAGTGAATAGATGAGTGTGTGCATAGGAAAATATCCTCCTCTTAAGAGTCCATTCCTTTTCTTCTCTCTCTATAGATATGGATACATATATATACACACACACACATTTTTCCAAATGCCTCCAATTATAATGCCATTCTCCATGAATTTCTATAAAAAAATTGAGACCTACATGATTATTATGTAGATTATATTGCATAAATTATTACAAAGAGATATTAGGAAACAAATGTCTGTTAGGTAGATTAGAAGATTAGAAGCCAGGGACCTCACAAAGTTAAGCAATTTTTATTAGGTTGCACAGCTCAGTAAAGTGGAAACATGGAGCAGATCCCAGACCTTCTGGCTCCAAGGGATTGTATCCAACAGACATGACAATTCTATTTGCACAGTGTCTGGCACATTGTAGGTGCTCAAAATATATTGTTGGGTAAATGAATAAATGTCTAAAAGTCTTTGGGTCATGACCTGATTACCTCATTCCTTTTTTCTTTGTTTTGATCTGCTGTGTCAGCTGAGGCAGGTATTCAATTTTTCTCATGACAAAGTCCCTCAGTCACCTTTGCCCCCTTAGGGACTTGCGACAGTTTCTCCAACAAGCTCCCTGTCAAGGAGCAAACGTTTTTATTGGAACAGCATGAAATGTAATATTACTCATAGATTCTATCAGAAAATTAGTGGTATTGAAAATGAGCTCAACACAGCTGGGCAAGATTACACCACCTCCCTGGAAGCAGTAAGCTGAGGGACTATGGGGAGTCATAATGGTCTAATGATGGCTAATGGTGAGGAAATGATGGACCCGAGGCCCATAAATCAATATGAATACAGGGATGGTTAACAGAATGCTCAGGAGATTCTTGAGCTCATCTGAGCATTGTTCACATATAGGTGTCTCTTACTGGACCATTATTTTTTTGTTACACAAGGGGAAATTATGACAATGTGTATGTAGAAAGTACCAGAAGGCTAAGATATTTGCAGATTGGCAAATAGGTGGAGAAATGTGAAGTTCATCTTTGGGTTCCAGAATGCCAAGCCCATGGTTCTTTCAGGCTTAGAACTGATTTCTTGTTTTAGGTATTTGCCAAAATCAGGATGGCTCCAATTTTTAGTGTTGGTCTAATTTTTCTTTGTATGCAATGACCAAAGAGGTGGTCTTAAGAGAGCAAGAGATTAGAGTTTAGTTAAGAATTCATATGATTGCCTTTGCATTTTCCAATCTAACCAATATTACTACCATTTCTGAAAACCCCCATCAGTTTCAGTTCTCCCTATATTTTGCAAGGTTCTTTTGTTTCAAGTATTTATCATTTAGGAGCAGTCAAATGAAAAATTTGACTATAACCATGGAAAGTTTTAACAGTGGGATTTTTCTAACTCCTTTAATAGTTTCCTCCAGAGCAGAAATGATTGGCAGCAATGATGTAAAGTCAAAATTCCAAGATTCACTTGAGGCAGAGTCAAGGTGTAGCTCCTTCTTTCTGTTCTTTTATAGAAGTATTAAACAAGGTATTGTCACACCTTTATGCAGATGTTTCAAGTGTGAATTTTGCAAGTGTGACATGTTATATTTGTAGAAATAATATCAAACATCTTCTAGAAAAAAGGAAGCGCATATATCTTGAGGTGATTTACTTGATAATGATAGTTAACAGTCATAACTTATTATTTCTATTTTTCCCCAAACATAATTTTTTTTTATTGGAAAGATTTGGGGAGAGTCAGAGGTTTCAGAATGGATGGTGTATGTGCCCAAGGGACTCCTCAAAGATACCCACATATGGAATTATAACAATTACCTTTTTTAGGATTGAAGACAATGACAATGCACATGTGGGAGACTCCACTAAAACCTTTGTTGTGATCTCTGCATTAGAAGAAGCCTTTTCTGAAGTGTGGCTCCCTGTGTTCCTAGAGGAGGGTGCCAAACAGGTGAGCTATCATAGAGAATGAAATGGGAGTATGACTCTTCAGATGCTAGAGTAATTTACAGTTTTTTCAGAAAGAGGCATATTTAACATTATTTTTCTGCCCCCAACACAACAAAACCATTGATTCTCTGTGACAATATACTTCATGGGAGTGTGGAAATAAGTTGTAGCCACACATGCTAAGTCTAGAGGGAGAATAGGGTTATGATCAAGAGAAAGGGCCTATGGCTCACTCTATGAACAAAACAGAGAAGAGGAGCAAAACTACCAAAAAGGAAAATAAGGCACCAGTTTCTATAAAATCCCATTCTCACAGCAGTAACAATTAGTGGAATTATCCCTGATGCTTTTAGTGCAAGTTGCTCCAGAGAGGGCCTTTTCATTTTTACCAGCCCTGACTTTTGTACTTCAACTCAGAATCATTTTGTTCTGTCAACTGATTTTATATTGACCCCTTTTCATGTCCAACCATTTAGCCTCAACCCTACCAAGAATATCACACCAGTCTGAGTGACCACGCATTTTCCTTTAAGCTAGATGGAATGATGGCTTGCCCTAGTCCCAGGCTTTTCTGTTTTCTGTCATTATTTACAAATCCATTCCATTATTACAGAGATAAAAGTAGCAGAAAATTCAAAGAGAAGGTAGCTTAGATTTTCACTTCTAAGGCTCTAACTTTTGGCTTCACATTGCCCCAGGAAGAGAACCTCTGATCATGCTGTTCTGAAAACTGCAAATGCTTTTCCTCATATCTGGACAGAGGACTTCCAAGGGGAAATGACTTACATGGTGATGAGAGCAAAAATGGTCAATCTCCTTTTCCAATCAGTGTCTACTTGAAAAGTTCAATGGATATTTGGCCTCCTTTCTTGTCATTCACTTATGGGGGGGGTGAGTCAGCATTAGGAAAAATATTGTGATATGCACCATGACACAAAGGAGGGTCACGGTTACTTAAGATAGTTGAGTATAACTTATATGTAGAATGATTGACCTATTGTTCTGAGACTGTAAGTGGGGTGGGAATCTCAGAGGAACTTCCGAATCTAATGATGTATCTATCTCCCCTCACAGAAGATAGGGCTTTATTGGAAGGGACCATACTTAGGCCTATTCTGAAGTTTGGATGAAATAAAAGAGTGAGAATTGAGTAAGCAAATTTTCAAGTAAAAAAGCCATAGGTAAACAAGGGTTTCTGGTTATTTACCCATTATTCAAATGACCAGATAGAAGGTGTCAAGAGTAATAAATGTTTCCTCTTCTTCTAGCTGATAAATGTCTCCTTTGTATTATTTACTTAGAAAGAAATAACTACCTAATATTTCTATCAAAGTGAGGTTGTCATGTTCTAACAAATGCCAAGATCATAAGCCAAATTTACCAGAACCTTTTATCCTGCCCTAGAGTCCTACTCCTGGGTGACCTAGGCCATGTTCTGAGAAATGTGTGGCAAACCTAACTAATCACTGGAGGTCATAAATAAAGACATTGCCACTTGCTAAGACACGTAGCTCCTTCCTGGAGTAGCTGGGAATTGGTGATAACAAACCACAATAACTCTGAGCTTAAAAATGGATTTGAATTTTGTTATTATGCATTTTGCAATTTTGGCAGTTTTGAAGGTAAAAATGTGTCAAAGGGTAATATATCTCAAGGACAGTCAGTGTTAAATCAATATTAATTAAATAGGTTTATTCTTATTTAACAAAGCACTGAAGTGTGGAGGAAGGGATCTGCTGTGACTATTTTCTTTAATTTTCTTTTGCCATCTGTCAGGTAAGGTAAGACCTCCAAATCCCATACATCAGCATTTTTCAAATATAGCCAATTTTCAGCTCAAGTTGCTTACCTAATGATGTATTTACTATGTCTCAGTTATGATTTACCAGAAATAAAGCTGTAGTATAAAGCTGAAAGGAACTGGGAGGAATATCTATAAAGACAGTAGATGTTTTGAAGTGAGAAAAAAAAAAACTGGGGTTATTTATTTTAAAAATTCAGAAACCCCAAAGAAAGTGTAACAGCACAAAGGATTAAAATAACAATTACTATCATTTCTGTGAAACATATAGAAGGGATCATTCATGGACTAACTCCATTATGGAAATTCTGTCAAATAGTCTTTTCCTATCCATTTCATATCTTTTAAGGAATGAAGTCTATACTCCTAAATTAGCAATATCTAAGCTCATAAAGGGGGCAAAAAGGTTCTATGAAAGGTAAAAGACCATTCAGTCAATTAGTTGTATCCTTTCAAGGGTGTGGCTATCCTAATGGAGTGGGCAATAAGAGGTGAACTTTGTTTCTGACTAAGATATTACTAAAAGCTGGTAATGTAACATGGTGGGGAGAGTGGTGAAGACAGATCCAAAGAACCATTAGAAAAAAGTTTATTATAAAATGCTTGCCAATCATGGAACTTCAGAAGATCATTCATTGTGGGTTTTTTTACAGATGAAAGCTTATGTCAAATATTATTAGAAGCCACCATGGCACTATCCAGGGTGCTGAATTAGCTAGTGTTAAACCCTTGTCTTAATGAAGAAGTCAGTCCTTTGCATCTCTATCTCCTTTAACCTTGTGCTCATGGCATCAAATGCATGCCAATTTTGAACTCCACTGTATAATTCAGAAAATCACATATGTTGGGACTAATCCAAGGACTATCTCAACATCTTGACCCCTATCACCATAACAAAGAACAATAAGATAGAGTTTTTATCATCAAAGACATTATCTGGCAGGAGGTGTCAGGCAGGCAGTTAAATAAATAGAAGTACTTTGGTGGGGACATGCATAGAATATTTTGTGATCTCAGAGGTAAGAGTCTTCTGGTGTAGAAGGGAAAACACACAGCCAAACACTTTTTTTTTTTTTTTTTTTTTTTTTTTTTTTTTTTTTTTTTTTTTTTTTTTAAGATTTTATTTATTTATCAGAGGGGGGGGGTGGAGAGAGAGCACAGGCAGAGGCAGAGGGAGAAGCAGGCTCCCTGCCAAGCAAGGAGCCCGACGTGGGACTCGATCCCAGGACGCTGGGATCATGACCTGAGCTGAAGGCAGCTGCTTAACCAACTGAGCCACCCAGGCGTCCCAATTTTTTATTTTTTATAAACATATATTTTTATCCCCAGGGGTACAGGTCTGTGAATCACCAGGTTTACACACTTCACAGCACTCGCCAAAGCACATACCCTCCCCAATGTCCATAATCCCACCCCCTTCTCCCAAACCCCCTCCCCCCAGCAACCCTCAGTTTGTTTTGTGAGATTAAGGGTCACTTATGGTTTGTCTCCCTCCCAACAGCCAAACACTTTTTACAAATATAGGGTTTAAGTCACTTCTGAGTTAGACTTGGAATTGAATTAGGGCAGGGATGAAGTCGTCCCTGTCAAGGCATTATTAGTTTCCCGACCTGAAAAAAAAATGTTTCTATAGGAATATCAACTTTAGATACAGACTCCATCTATGACTTCCTGAGTGTAGATTGTTTAGCAGAAAAAAAATTTTTTTTTGAGAAAGACCCAAGTATGTACCTCTATATCACTACCACCCTATCTTTACCCTATGTAGAGTTTCTTACACATAACTTAAATTCTTTAGATTCTGATGAATAAATTATTTCAATTATGATAGTAATTTACTCTTACTTCCACTTCAAAAAACCACCTTAGTAATCAAATGTTGTTGCCTCTTTTGGAGGCTTACAACACTCCATACTGGAATTGGTCAGTTCTTGATGTGGGCCTAACATTTACAAATGTTATACATGGATGGAACTAGAGCGTATCATGCTTAGCGAAATAAGTCAAGCAGAGAAAGACAACTATCATATGATCTCCCTGATATGAGGAAGTGGTGATGCAACATGGAGGCTTAAGTGGGTAGAAGAAGAATAAATGAAACAAGATGGGATTGGGAGGGAGACAAACCATAAGTGACTCTTAATCTCACAAAACAAACTGAGGTTGCCGGGGGGAGTGGGTTTGGGAGAAGGGGGTGGGATTATGGACATTGGGGAGGGTATGTGATTTGGTGAATGCTGTGAAGTGTGTAAGCCTGGTGATTCACAGACCTGTACCCCAGGGGATAAAAATATATGTTTATAAAAAATAAAAAATTAAAAAAAAAATCCAATGTAAATGATAAGAGAATGTGACAATTTCTACTACATGCATGCACACCTATAATACTGGTTTTGGAAAATAATTTCTATTGTTTTTGCTACCTAGCCTATAGTGTTTTGTTAGGGTAGCCTGAGCTGACTAATACTAATAATAGGGTAGCCTGAGCTGTCTTAGGAAACACACTCATACCTGGATTTTGATTATTTGAGCAACTATCAATCTAATTTATGATGTAAATTAGTCTTTTTTTATACATTAATCTTCTTAAAGGAATACACCCCTGTAACCCTACAGTAGCCCTTGAAGAATTTTACTCTTCCCTCATTGACCTGACAACAGCTCGTGTCTTGAACTTAAGACTATTTTGCCCCTGACTACTCCCTGTTCATGAATAACCATTGAGAGGTCAACAAAGGCATCAGAGAGTCTTACATATTCTTTACAAATATCAGATAATTGATAAATGGTATAAAAGTGAGCAATAGCAAAATCTCTTTGTTTGGTAGTTGGCAGCTTCCTATGTGCAAAATTGTATGTAGAAACGTCTCTTTCTAAAAGAAAAATCATTGCGAACATATCCCATAACTTGACAGATATGTAGTTTGAGAGAGTAGAAGGCTTCCTTTGGAAAAAATATATGCCTTTGAATCTTTTCACAATGCAGCATATATTAAAAGTAAGTAAAAGTAAATACTTTTGCTAGGATTAGAGCAATTTAAATCACGAAAGGCTTTTAAATGGTAGTGAAATTTAACTCCTTTTCAAATATATAATTTGCAAATATTTTATTCCATTCTGTAGACTACCTTTTCATTTTGTTGATGGTTTCCTTTGTTATGCAGAAACTTTTTAGTTTGATGCAGTCTCACTTGTTTATTTTTGCTTTTGTTGCCTTTGTTTTTGATGTCAAATCCAAAAAATCATTGTCAAGACCCACGTTAAGGAGCTTACTTCATAATGTTATCTTCTAGGAGTTTTCTGGTTTCAGGTCTTACATTCAAGTTTTTAATCCATTTTTAGTTGATTTTTTGTGTATATTTATAGTGTAAGATAGTGATCTAGTTTTATTCTCTTGCTTTCTGAATATCCAGTTTTCTCAATGCCATTTGTTGAAAAGACTACCATTTCCCCAATGTTCTTGGCACTTTTGTTGTAAATTAATTGAGCATATATGTATGAACTCATTTCTGTGCTCTCTATTCTAGTCTATTGGTCTATGTGTCTATTTTTAAGCCAAATCTGTACTGTTTTTATATAAATGCTAAGGAGTTAATATCAAAATTATAAGGACTTGTGTAAGTCAATAGCAAAAAAACAAAACAAAACAAAACAAAAGAAAACAAAAAACAAATTAAAAAAAAATCTCATTTAAAAATAAATAGACTGGGGCGCCTGGGTGGCTCAGTGGGTTGAGCCGCTGCCTTCGGCTCAGGTCATGATCTCAGCGTCCTGGGATCGAGTCCCGCATCCGGCTCTCTGCTCCACAGGGAGCCTGCTTCCCTTTCTCTCTTTCTCTGCCTGCCTCTCTGCCTACTTGTGATCTCTGTCTGTCAAATAAATAAATAAAATCTTTAAAAGTAAATAAATAAAAATAAATAGACTGAATAGACATTTCTCCAAAGAAGATATACAAATGGCCAGCAGGTATATGAAATGTGCTCAATATCACTAATCATCAGGAAAATGCAAATAAAAGCCTCAATAAACTATCACTAATCATCAGGAACTATCACTAATCACCAGGGAAATGCAAATAAAAGCCTCAATGAACTATCACCTTATACCAGTTAGAATAACTATCATAAAAAGCAAAACAAAAGATGATGAGTGTTGGTGTAGATGTGGAGAAAAGAGAGCACTTGTGTAATGCTGGTGGGAGTGTAAATTCATTCAGCCTCTACAGAAAACAGCATGGAGGTTCCTCAAAAAATGAAAAATAGAACTACCATATGATACATCCACTTCTAGGGATATATCTAAAGGAAATTAAAACAGGATATCAAAGAGATCTCTGCACTCCATACTTATTGCAATATTATTCACAATAACCAAGAAATGGAAGCAACTTAAGTATTTATATGAATTCATATATATATATATATGAATATTATTCAATAATGTGAAAGAAGGACCTACTGCCATTTGCGACAATGAGGGTGGAACTTGAGGGCATTTTGTTAAGTGTAATAAGCTAGGCAGAGAAAAACAAATACTACATACTATCACTTATATTTGAAATCAAGATAAGATCAAATGAGATGAGATAAGATAAAAGGCAAACTCATAGATGCAGTAGAGAAAAGGGGTTGCCAGGGACTGGGGTGGGGATAAAAGGGTACAAACATCCAACTATAAGATGAATAAAGGCTAAGGTTCTAATATAAGGCATGGTAATTATGGTTGATAATGCTGTATATCATAATTGAAATTTGCTAAGATAATAGAACTTAAATATTCTCAACTAAACCCAAGAAGACAAATACATAAGATGATAGAGGGGTGAATTAACTAGATGGAGGGACTCTTTTCATAATGTGTACATGCATCAGATCACCACAGTGTACAATTTATCTTACAGTTCTACTAGTTCATTATACCTCAGTAAAGCTGAAATATAAATAAATAAATAAACAAACAAACAGCAGTGAGGGAAGAAAATGATCCAAAGGTTTATTTGATTGAAAGTGTTTGACCTGAGAATTTATAGTTGAGGAGTTTACTGATTTAAAGGTGGAGGGTCCTTTTTTCCTGGGAATATAACTCTGAGCTGAATATGCCTCTCTAGTACTACTAAGAATCTTGAACTTAAGCTGTACTAATTACCTCTAAATCTACATTTTTAGTTTTAATTATATCCAGGAAATAACCTGGAATCTGAATAGAAGTCAACTGAGGAGCTGTCAACTGAGAAGATTCAGATGGTGGTGAACAATCCCAGAGGTCTCCCAGATGAGATGAGTGGGATGTCTAATGTCTAGATAATGAGATCAGCATTAATCTGTGGTTAACCAGCATGAAAGTTCACAACCGAACACATGATTTTCTTCCTAGTGCTGAAGTTCCTTCTTGGTGAATTTTCTACCTAGTTGTTCATCTAGTTGATCTGGGGATTGGAACAGGAAACTTGTCAGTCTTAAAATCTCAGTCCTCACAGATATCAGTTCCCAATCTTTGTGATTCTATACCTCAAACAGTTTTCAATGCACTTTGCTGCTCTTCCTCTGTCCTTTACGACCTTACCTGCCAGCTACTGTCATCTCTTTTCCTGCATTAAGTGTCCTTAGCACAGTTTTCGTGTCTGCTCCTGCCCCTTCCACTCCAGGCACTCAATCCCAGCCAGCATGGTACGTGTTACAGATTAGGTGAGTCCCACGCTGTGGCCTTTCAGTGCCTTCCTGGTGCTCTCGGATTGCAGTGCAAGATTATTAACATAAGTGATTGAGCCCAGAGTATCGAATCCATTTATCTCCCTAGCATTATTCTAAGTCCTTTCTAATTTTTTTTTCTGTGATCCAATCTAATTAGCTTTAGCAATCAAGTATTTGAGAGGGCTACAGTTCTTTGTGTCTTGGGCCCTGTGTATAAGTGCTTTCTCTATACACGCCTTCACCACCCCCATACCCTTTGCGAACAATGCCTTCATTATTCTTCAGCTTTCAAATCAATACTGTCGAAGGGGAAGCATTTATTGAAACCCCAGACAAATACCAAGCAGTTAATTTTGAGTATCCTGAATCTATTGTAGTGGTGTATATAATTGTAATAGTATAATTATATAGTGATGACAAATAGCATTTAAGTATGTAGTGTAATACCTTGCCTGTAGTAGAAGCGAATTAAACAAATACTGATCAGAAGAGATTTTGTGTTTTTTTTCGTTTTTTGTTTGTTTGGATTTTTTTTTTTTTTTCTGTCATGCTTATTTTAAAGGTCTCCACTATGGCCCCAAATGGGATCAAATTCACCCTTTGGGATGTGGGCATTTAAATGGAACCCCAAAAATCCGTCATTAAGAATCTGTTGTTCTCGTGAACAGGTAGTGCTTAGTGTGACATGGAGACCCAGAGTCAGGGATGAGGTTGGCATCTGATTCCTAGGGTTAAATGGCATTCTAAGCAAGCAGATTTTTCCTAAGGAGAGTTCTGCTTTTTTTTTTTTTAAGATTTTATTTATTTATTTGACAGATGGAGATCACAAGTAGGCAGAGAAGCAGGCAGAGAGAAAGGAGGAAGCAGGCTCCCTGCTGAGCAGAGAGCCCGATGAGGGGCTCAATGTGGGACTCGATCCCAGGACTCTGGGATCATGCCCTGAGCCTAAGACAGAGCCTTTAACCCACTGAACCACCTACATGCCCCGAGAGTTCTGCTTTTTCTATGAGAATGATCTTAGGAAAAGTCACTATCATCACTCTCAATGTCTTTCACAGGACGATCTTAGTACTAGGTAATTCTTCTAGGCTCTTACAACTAAACAGAGGAATTGAGAGGACTTAGACATTGAAGAGACTCTTTTGGGAAATTATGTAACATTCTAGGAGTTGATTTAAACTATGACGTGTGGTGGTCCAGGGGAAAAAACTTTACTCATGCCATTAATGTTTTGCCTCCCAGGGTGCTCACATCATTTATTGTCACATATGGTTGGAATGGCAATGCTTTAACAGCCAGAAAAACTGCCCAGCTTTTCCAGGAATATGGAACATTCCTATACCTATTCATATTCTGCTAACTCTTTCAAGGTGTTAATCAGCTAAGAAATTAAAGACAAGCAGAAAAGAAAACTTTCTTGAAAAACTTAAATAGAGCTAATTTTTAAAGAAGGGTATCTAAGGAGCATCTGGGTGGTTCAGTCCATTAAGCATTTGACTCTCGATTTCAGCTCAGGTCATGATCTCAGGGTCCTGGGATCAAGCGCCACGTTGGGCTCTGCACTTGGCAGGGAGTCTGCTTGGATTCTCTCTCTTCCTCTTTCTCTGCCCCTCCCCACTGCTCACTTGCACAGTCTTTCTAAAATAAATAAATATTAAAAAAATAATCAAGACAAAACTTGGGTTCTGATAAGTTATTAGATGAAACGAAGTGAACAGACAAAGGAACTGTGGCAGAAAAAAGCATTAAGGGCATTAAGTCAAAGACAATAGAAGTCCAGAGCCAGCTATCTGTGGGAATGTTACTGGAGAGGGGTGAGAAGAGAGTAGATCCTAAATAGTTTCACCACACACACAAAGCTAACTTTAAGGTGATGGAAATGTTAGCTCATTTGTGCTATATTTCACTATGTGTATGTATATCAAAGCATCACATTGTATAACTTAAATATAAACAATTTCCATTTGAGTTATATCTCAATAAAGTGGGAACAAAAGGAGAAATAAGTGTTATAAATAATTATAAGATTCATAATCTAATGCATGGAATTTGGGAAAATCTTGGGGAAAAGTATGAAAGAATTTCCTTCTCTTTCATGGTAGGGATGCAAACTGTCTCAAACTTAAACCTGATATTAACAAATGAGCAATGACTTCAGATTCTTTGTTTTTTTTTTCATATATTTGTTTCTTAAACTAAAAATGAACATTTAATAAGGTAATATTCATTTAGTGAAGAAATATTTATTTCAAGTTTGACAAGTCTTTTGATTTCACATTAGCATATTTTTTCCTATTAAATTCAAGTAAGAGAGAAATTCTCTCATTGTCTTTATTGCTACATTTGTGCAAATAAATATCTGGAGTGATAGGAACCTACTATTAATATAGTTTTAGTGGATATAAGTGTGGTGAACCCTTGCAAAAGAAATGCAAATGGTCAGAAGGTAGTTTTACTTTTTATTCTCTAGTTTTCTAAACTTTGAATATTCTAATATTCATAATGCATGAATATTTGTCAATAGAGGTTATGTGAGTAGGGAGCTCATAGCCTATGTTTTATTCTTTGTACAATTTGGCATATTTGCACATAATAGCTCACATTTAGATGTGGATACTCTTAAAAAGAAATATATGTAAATACAGAATCTGATAAAAATAAAGTGAGAAAACTACACTTAAACAATACAAGTAGTCATAGATTTAAAACAAAAAGTAGACACAGCAATGTAGATCTAAAATGGTTAGAGAGAATGAGTGGAGAACTAATATTTTTGAGCATTCAATATTTTCCTTATGTAGGAATATTAAATCCCTTTTAAGTTACTCCTCTACAAATGGATAAAATGGTCTAACTGCAGAAACATATAATGTAAAAATAACAGGTAAAGGCAGATGTATAATTAAAATATATTAAAATTCAAAAGAGCATAAAGGCAAATAAGACAAAACAAGACAGAAACTCTAAGGATTATGAGATTTAAAAGATTAAAGAGTTGTGATAAGCTAAAACAAATAAAAAGAAAATATTTACCCAAACAATACAGTATATATTTACACAAGAGAAAATTAAATTTACCTAAATAGAAAATTTTTAAAGTATGAAAAATTACTAGTAAATTTAAAGAAAAAGCTAGATCAATATGGAATATGCTGAGAAAAATGTGAAAAATACTAAAATTATGAGATGGCATAAAAGGGAATGATTTGGGGCACCTGGATGGCTCAGTGGGTTAAGCCTCTGCCTTCAGCTCAGGTCATGGTCTCAGGGTCCTGGGATTAAGCCCCGCATAGGGCTCTCTGCTCATCAGGAAGCCTACTTCCCCGTCTGTCTCTGCCTATCTCTCTGCCTACTTGTGCTCTCTCTCTCTCTCTGTCAAATAAATAAATGCAATCTTTAAAAGAAGGAGGGAGAATGATTAGATAAAATTTATAAAAGGAAAATATAAAAGAAAAATAATCCAGGATTACATTTTTTTAAAAATTGATTGTTAAAGTTAAACAAAAGGGAGCAGCCCCCCAAATGCCCAGGTTTGGATAATACATGTGCTAACAATTTGTGTCTCATACTGGTAATAAAGGAATATGAATTCAATCTAGACACTTTCTTCCCTGTCAGTTATTCCAAAATACAAACAAACAAGAAATGCATATAAGGGAGAACACTTCTTTTCTTTTTAAGATTTTTACTTATTTATCTGAGAGAGAGAGAGAGCACGAGCGTGCATGACCAGGTGGGGAGGGGCAGAGAGACAAGCAGATTCCCCACTGAGTGGGGAGCCAGATGTGGGGCTTGAGTCCAGGACCCCAAATCATGACCTGAGCCAAAGGTAGACCCTTAGTCAACTGAGCCACTCAGGCACCTGGGAGAACACTTTTCAAATTAAAACTGAATCAACAGCAAAAATCAATGCCTATTTCTCTGCTAATTCTGGAAGTCTGGATTCAGGTTATAATCAACACTCTCACCAGAAGAGGAAAGAAGGAAACATGCATAAGAAAAATAAAACAGTATTTTAAAAATCAATAGCATGGGGGCACCTGGGTGGCTCAGTGGGTTAAGGCCTCTGCCTTCAGCTCAGGTCGTGGTTCCAGGGTCCTGGGATCGAGTCCCACAATGGGCTCTCTGCTCGGCAGGGAGCCTGCTTCCTCCTCTCTCTCTGCCTGCCTCTCTGTCTACCTGTGATCTCTGTCAAATAAATAAATAAAAATCTTAAAAGAAAATAAAAAAAATAAATCAATAGCATGGTTGAAGTATATGAGAGGTAAAAATATTAAATTATGAAGGAAATGAAATAATGACAGTAACATGAAAAACAAGCTAATTTACAAAAAATCAGATAATGGTAAACAGTAAGTGCTTAAAAATAAATAGACGACAGGTGGTTGAGAGCAAAACATTAAATGAAGCAGCTGGGCAATGTCCAAATTCTAACAGCTTCCTAGTAGGAAAATAACAAGACAAAGAATGTGTTATTTTAATTTCCCTTCACTTCTGTGGAGGTTAATAGAAGCCATGGGTTTGGACTCTTGGGACTGGGTGGCTAGGACAGAATTTAGTTTCCCACAGTAAGAAAGGGTTGAGGAGGAATGGTGAAGACCACAGTATGAGGCCCAAGCTGCAAGAGAATTAGGTCTGCAAGATTAGAACTTCCAGTCACTGGATTTCCAAACCCTAGCAGCCAAGAAGGATTTAAGGGAGAGCAAATATATCTGCTGTTAGGTATTATTAATTTACTTGTTTTGTGGTGTGAGATGGAACCCATTTATCTTCACCTTGAACATTCATGTACAGATCACTGATGATTTTCATGGGTTTGTTTGGAGACACTTGCTTCAGTCCTAAGGAGGTAGGGATCATTAATTTTCCTATTTCACAGATGAGGAAACTGAGTCATATGGAGGTTATATGTCCAGGATTATAGAATTGGAACATGGCAGAACCATGTTGCAAACCTATGCAGTTTGTGCCAAACTCTCTACTCTTCTTTGTTAAAGTCACCTTTGACTGGGGAGATTCAAAGCCAGAATTTCCATGGGAAACCAGTCATATCAAACCTAAAGTAAAGAATTTGAATATTTCTCTATCTTTTCTCAGCATTCAAATGAAGAGGAGCCCTATTCCTATTTCAAACCAAAGATGAGATGAGAAGGTGTCCAATGTCTCCTTGAGAATATTTATAATAAGGCTTTGGATAACTATTTAGAAGACTCAGTTTTTGTGTCTTCTTTTTCTCTTGGATTTCTCTTTCATCCTAGGGAAGGAAATGTACCACCTCTCTAGGATCCCATGGCATGGTTTGGTATAGCAGGGAGCAACTCTAAATAGCTGGAAGGGGCTTTGTTCTTTCAAAGCATGACGAAACAGAAGACTACTTCGCTTCTTCACTTGGCATCTTGCAAAGCCTTTACAGAGAGAGAGTTGAGCCAATTAGCCAGGATCATGAAAGCCCAATGATATGGTGGTTCATTTCATTTCAGATCAACAACTGCCTGTGGTCAGAAGACATTTGTCCAAAGCTCACCCAACTCATTGGCTGAGGAGATGGATGTTTTCCTCTGTAGGGAAGTGACTTTGCTTTCCACCCTGATGACTGGTTCCTTGACCTGCTCACTTGTTAAGTGACTGCTGTCCCTGCAGAGTCCTAGCCCCTGCTCACTTGTTCCATGCTGATGTTTAATGAGGTGTGTTAAGCAAAGTAGGGAAAATGAATTGCATAAGAAAATACAAAAAAAGATGTAGCATAGGAAGATATAAGTTCTGGCTCATTGTAGTACCTTCTTACTTTTTAAGTTGACATACAGTATTGTTTTCATTTCAAGTGTACAACGTATTGACCCAACAGTTCTATACATTATTTAGTGCTCACCATGATAAGTGTAGTCACTATACAATGTTATTATCAAATTATTGGCTCTATTCCCTATGCTGTACTTTTCATCCTCATGACTTATTTATTTTATAATTGGTAGTTTGTACCTCTTAATCCCTTTATTTATTTAATCCATTCCTCTATCCACCTCCTCTCTGTCAACCATGATGTTGTTCTCTGTATTTAAGAGTGTGTTTTGTTTGTTCATTTGTTTTGCTTTTATGCTAAAAGGAGAAATACATGCACCTCTATGTTAACTACAGCATTATCCACAGAAGCCAAGGTATGGAAGGAGCAACCCAAGTATACTCCTTGAAAGGTGAATGGGTAAAGATGATGTCACACACACGCACATACACGGGAATATTACTCAGTCCTAAAGAAATGAGATCTTGGCATTTGCAGCTACTTGGATGGACCTACAGCATATAATACTAAGTGACAGAGAAAGACAAATACCATATTATTTCATCATAGTGCCTTTTAATCACAGCTCCATACTCCATACCTGCCACTGTCCGTAAGTCAAACCTTGGATTCCTTGTCTTGTCCTCCCACTATCTGTTGCCATTGTTTCCCCTTGTACCACTTGCTGATCACACTTCTCTGCAAGTGTTTCACCAACCAGATGGGTATCTTTTACTCTACAGTTTCCCCAAACTTCCCCCACCTTTCTGCCTTCACCCTAATCCCCTGGCACAATCCCCTGTTCATTTTCTTCATCTAGCTTTTGCTTGGATTATAGATCTAGTAGGTCATTTCTAAATGAGGATCCTCACACTTGGCAGAAGAACAGCTTGTTTAAGACAAGAGACTCTTGTCCTGGGCCCATATGTACCTGTGTTCCAGGGCCACTGAGGCCCTAGAAAGACAATTTGCAGTTCTCTTTACTAAAGGTAGGGTGGAGAAATAAGCACTGCTAAATTGTTGAGTGGGAAACTAGTGTCACAGCCCTTCCTACTCTGTGGTCCCCTCACATGGAGAGTAGGACCTATTAGCCAAGAGGATCCAGCTGTGTTTTCTAGATGTGGCCTCCCTTATGGCCACCTAAGTGGTGCATTAAAACCAAACATCTGCACAGAAAACTAGTTTCCATGTCAGAATAAATTCCCCTTTAACAGGAATTGCAACTAAGCTTTCAGAGATGGCATTAAACCACATTCATCGTGTCCTGTCTTTTCCTGTCTTCTTTTCCTTTTCCACTCATGACCTTCTCATTCTAAGAGGAACTGCTGACCTTCTCTTTGGAAGACAAATGGAACTCATCCATCTTAACAACATCTTCACCTGGCTTCCTCTAGCACTGACCAGTGACCCCTCCAACCCCCCTCCTACAAGGGGCAAGAACACCATCCCAAGTTTTAGAACCAAACTGAGTGATAGGAATCAAGCTGTGGTTAGTGTGGTAAGGTCCAACATACAGTCAAAGTACTGAGATTTTTAAAAATATCAAATAATGAGAAACTTTATACATATAAAACTGTAAGGGAAAATATAACAAACACCAATGCACAGTACATCCAAGAAGCAGAGAATTAGTTGAGTCCCTGTATACCACTTAGCAGTTGCAATATACAGAGATCCTTTCTCCAAAATGACCCAGTATACATTTGCTGTTATCACACATATAACATTTCTTTATGCTGTTACTATCCATCTAGGTATCCATAAATAATATGTGGTATTAATTTGTAATTGGTAATAATATGTGGTATCAAATTTATGTGAATTGTTTTATGCTGAAAGTATTCTTTTATGAATTGCCTTTTTTCCCTCAACACCTTGCTTTTACGACTTATTTATTTATTCATGCTGATTTTTTCTAGTTCTGTCCATACTATATGGTATTTTATTATATGGATATATTACAATTTGCTTATCTATTTTGATGTGAAAATTTTTATATACAGCTCCTTATGACACCATTTTAAGGTGATCTATAGAATATATACTCTGGTTGCATTGCTAGGTGGTGGGGTATCTAACTTTTCAACTTTATTACGTATTTCCCAATAGTTTCTAAAGTGGTGACACCTATTCACATTCCCATCCATGGTGTAATCTTTGTCTCCATGTCTCTACACCTTCATCATTACTTGGAATTGGTCATGTTTTAAAAATTTTGCTGATTTGCTGGTGTGGAATAATATGGCATGTGGCTCAATTGTAATTTCTCTAATTACCAGCGAGATTGGGCATCTTTTGTATGTTTCTTGGCCATTTCAATTTTCTTTTCTGAAAATTGCTAAGAATAGTAACTCTTTGTCCCTCTCTGTGCCCTCAAGTTCCCTCTCCATCTGTATTTGCACAGAAGCCTAAAGCCTATCCATACTCAGAAATTTACTTTATTCCTGTCTCTCTGACAGCAGCAGAGTCTTGGTTCTGGCAGTTGAAGTTTCAGTTATATTCATTAGCAGAAGAATTGGGAAGGTGAGAAAGACAAGGGAACTGAGGACTGACCAGTGCTGCTGTTTGTATTAGAATAGATAAGGGACAGGTGAACATTGACTTTAGTTTCAATAAACAGTTCTTTCCTACTACAATCTAAATAGCATCATCTGAATCAGATGATTTCATAAAATATGTAAGAGAAAACTGAAGGCTATTTGGAGCTAACAAGAGGGAGAAGTGGAATGCGTTAGCTTCATGCAAGGATATTTTTTTTCTTGTTTTAGTGTCTCTGCAATGTACCTGTATCTGCAGGATAATTACGTAAGACACCAGAAAGAATGCAAAATTCTCTTCTTTATTTTTCTCACTCCTTTTACTTCTATGTTGCCTTTGGGTTGATATTTAGGAAAGAAGTCAGAAGTATTTAGCCAGAAAAACTATGTCAGTAAACACAACAAGAAATGGGAAGGTGGGTGTTTAAAGGAGGGAAGTAAAAATGGCTAAATATATACCCCTTGAGTTCAAGAAGGGTGTTAGGAACTTGACACAGATGCTGCTCTGTAGTAGCTGTGGGTTCTGGGATTTCTGGGGCAGAGGACCCTATTGTTATCAGAGGAACTGCTGTGAAGTATTACCTGGATCCCTCTTTGTGTTCTTTAGAGAGATACAAAGGAGAATATAGATTCACTTTCGTAACTGCTTTGATTACTCATGACTTCAAAAAAGGACAGATCTTATAGGAATCTGATATTTATTAAGATTTTATAACTATCCTAAAGTTATAACTTCCAAGACCCCTAGAAAATTATACCTTCTTATATTTGAAACCTACAGACAAAATTGAGACTTCTTGACAACGTGTTAATGGAATAAGCACTGAAATTTTATTTAAGAAAACCCTGCAAGGTCTGATATTTCTTAGCTATTAACGTATAAGATAACTTTTACCTCTTGTCTTTGCCTACATAATATAATACTAATTTCCCATTCTCTGCCAACCTATTGCCAACCCAATTCTCTGGGTTGTTGTGAAGATCAACAACAACTGAAAATACTTATGCAAACCTAAAAACTATGCGGCAATGCCACAGTGTTGAGTTAGTTATTTTTATATAATCAACCATTTTACATAATTAATCACTTGTGGGTTTTGCTACACTAGTAGGGAAAGGTCTGTACTGGTAGCTCATAGCTACTCGATCCTCCAGTAGACCCTGGAGAAGATTATACTACAGAAAAAATTTAAAAAGGAAAACCACCTATAGATACTACTGTTTGTGCTCTGGGCTGGGGAGTTTATTACAGCAGAGTATTCTATGCACATTTGTGAGGGGATCTGGTAAAAGCTTTGCCTTCCCATTTCAACATTTCTTCTGCTCAGAGAACTGCTGTAAATTTCTAAGGGTGACAAAGGGACCAGTGTGAAGCATGGACTCAAGTGGCTGATCCTGCTGTGGGCATCTTCTCCTGGCTGCAAATGTCTTCTGGAGATGAGGGGCACACAAGCTTGAGAAGATAAACTCTTCTGTCAGGGAAGAATATGACAAGGGTGAGGTTGCTTTATTTAAAAAGAAAACTTGCCTTGTTGGAGGCCTCTCATGTTCTTGGACACAAACAAGATAAGCATACAGACTCTATTGCCATTAATGCTTCCAGAATGAGAAATGAAATGTTTCTTTTGTGTGATAATTTGGGCCAGCAGCTGTGTTTGTACATAGATAAATAGAAAGCCTAGAGAGGGACACTAAAAATGGGAAAAGAGAAATTCAAGTATAGTAAAAGAAAGATTAAAAAAAAAAAAACCGTTGGGGCTCCTGAGGACAATATTAACTACTAAACCCTATAAACTGCCCAAGAGTGATGAGCTCTCATATCCAAATGTGTTTATGAGAGATGAACAGTCTTTAGATTCCTGTTGTTAAAGGTTTGCTATAACATCCATAGGCTTGATAATGCCTGAGATCCATCCATGTACCTCTCCCCGGACTGCTTGCTGCCTTCTTCCTCATTTATATATGACATGGCATGACATAATATGACAATAAGGAAATACTGACTTTGTTGAAGACATAGTTCTTTTTTTTTAAAGATTTTATTTATTTGACAGCGAGAGATCATAAGCAGGCAGAAAGGCAGGCAGAGAGAGCGGGGAAGCAGGCTCCCTTCTGAGCAGAGCACCTGATGCGGGACTCGATCCCAGGACCCTGAGATCATGACCTGGGCCAAAGGCAGAGGCTTAACCCACTCAGCCACCCAGGCACCCTGAAGACATAGTTCTAAAGCACATGGGTACAGGAAGGTGAAGACCATTTTTGGGGAGACCTTACTCTAGGAGAGTTGTCTTTACTGAATCTTGGTTCCTGATTCTTATTCACAATTAAAGGAGGATATATTTCAGAAGGAGCAAGAATATCTTTTGCTCTGTGGTGTCCAAATATCAGGCATCACTAGAGGGGACCCAAACATGGAACTGTTGTGACAGCCCTGTAGATGGTGAGGGACACCATTCATACCAGTTTTAGTGTGAATGGTGGCTTCTAGGCTAGTTAAATATGGAGGCTGTGCAAATAGCTCCTCCAAGAGGACTTTCTCACCATTATAGGCAGACAGCAGGGCTACAAAGAGCCAGGAATAACCACAGAGATCTTTTGTCTAGTCTGTCAGGCATAGGCAAGAGCAGGTCAACCTGCTCATTACACAGAAAGTTTAAAGCAGAGAATGGCTTCTCCTGCAAAACAAGAACCACAGACAGATCTTTGGAGTGCTCACAAGGAGGGAAAATCTCTTTAAGCTGGAGCCAGTGGAATGGCCAGAGAGAAAGTGACATGGTTTTGGGGCTTCTAGTTCCATAGCTGGGAGTCATTGGTTGAGGGAAAAAAAAAAAAAATCTTGAACACTTGGCCCAATACAAGCTGTGGAAGAAGCAATGCTAGCTGCTCTCCCTTCCTAATGGTCTAATCGAGGGTAGTCAGGATGCACATTGGCCCTCGGCAAGACTTCTGCATAAGACAAAGACCCCAATGGCTGATATCACTGTCCATCAAAACCTCCTAGAAAGCAGTTCTTTTGGGATTCTTGTCTTTCTGAGAAGGGTTTGCTTCCACCTATGGGAGTGTTTATGGTGAAACGAGCTGGAAATCATAAAGTGAAAGACATTGACTTCCCATTTCTTTTAATAATTGGATCACTTACCCTGGAGTCAAATTATTCATCTTCAAGAGTACACTGGAGATTTATGGAACTCCTAATATTGCTTCAACTGTTTTTTGCTGTCACTCAGGTAACGGAATTGACACCTGTTTGGACAGCAAGGTTTGGGTTCTACATTCAGAAACTCCTGGAGACAAGAGAAGAGTAATAAATACTTACTGGCCACCTGCTCTGTACCAGTAACTCTTTGTACCCCTAACTCTCTTTCCCATAGTTGTTAGAAGGTCATTAGTCTAAAGGACTATATGCTATTGTTTTTTCTTAAATGCTTTAAGTCTTACTGGCTTTTCTCCACTTAAGACCATTTACTGGAACTCAAACCTACATGTTCCTAATTGTGGAGAACAATTTGGAATAGAAAGGGAGTTTCAAAGACAAGTATTTTTGACACTGACATAGTTGTGTAAAATGTCAGATTTATGTCTTGGGTCTGAGGTACCAGACCCTCAAGGTACCTATTGCAGTTTGCTGTTCCACAAAATGGATTTTATGTCTGTTTTCCATTGCTACCCAGAGAATAATAACAGAGAGCTCAAAGTTCCCTTAGCAACAGCCAGGTCACCAAATGCAAGTCTTCCTCTGCGAGTGTCCAAAAGAGCTGGACTCTGGGGTACAGTTTCATGTACACAGTACTATACCTTCTGTGGAGTTACCAGTGGCGCTTTTCATCCACTGCCTCAGACAGTGAGAGGGTATTTACAGAGTACTGTCACCCCAAGATTTGGAGACAAATATGCTAAGTACCTTGGCCTCTGGTAGCTCCATGAACATGGACATAAATAATTACCAAGCAAAGTGACAAAATTGCAGTGAAATAACACACTCTGAGTGTACCATGTGTGACTATCCTGAGGTATTAGGGAGAGCTTCCAGGGGAAGTCATGTCTGAGATGTCATGATGGCAGAGGGAAAAGTGAGGTAAGAAATCTCAACTGGAAGGAGTATCAGGGGAAGAGGTGTTATCAGGGCAGTTGGAAGTCAGGATTTGTATGTAGGGAGAGCAGGAAGTAAGGCCTGAATAGTGTGGGGGGCACAGAGGAACTATGGCCTATCAGAAAGCCTTCTGTGTTTCATTCTTCAGCTTTGGTTACTTTGTCCCTACTCCTTGGATCAAAGCACACATCTTACCATGAAGCAAAGGTAGACAGATACAGGAGATGAAGAAGAGAGTATCCCCAGAGAGCCTGGTGTAGCTGAAGAGTCTGCCATTGGAGTGAGAAGCCTTGCCTTTATCGAGAGAAGTGGTTCTGAATTGCAGTTTTCAGAACAATAATGTTAAGTGGACCAAGGTATATTTTGAAGTAAACAACAAAAAGAACTTCCAAATAGAAGTTACCATCTGGACTATTAGAAGGCAAGGAGAGAGTTTTTCTATGAAGACTAAAAAGGGAAAATGGAATTTTATCTTTCTGGATTATGTTAAAGTGAGAACTATACTAAGGCACAATTCCAACAGAACCTGTTCAGCTTCTCCAATTTTGATTAATGTAATCGCATTTATCTAAAATTGGTAAGGTATGAATATTGACTTCACTGGGCCATTGCAGGGAATAAGTAAATTACATATGAGAAAGTGCCCATCACAGGATCTAGTGCATAATATAGAATGAGAAAATTGCTTCCTTTTTTACCCCCTTACCTCTTACTTTATTCCTTTTTGATTCTTCTTTCCTTTATTATTTTGATGGTGAAGGGAGATATCCATCCAGATAGGGGTTTTCCCAAGCAAGCTGTTGAATTTGTATCTACCAAAACTCATGCATTGAAATAAGTATGACAGGCTCTTTTAAATTTTTTCAGCTCATTTTCACCTCTGTGATTGTTGACAGTAAACCCCTGGAACTGCAATATGTTTCCTGACCACATTTCCCCTCCTTGTCACACATGGAGGCCATTATTTGCTGTGAGAGCCTATTTCCAAGTCTATTACTAGGGGAACTGATGCCAAGGTAGGAAAATGGGGACAGACTCTTTCCTTTTGAAATAAAAGGAGACATGTGGTAGGAAAATCTCCAAAAGCCTAGGAATTCAGTATGTATTCACAGAGTCTTGACTTGAGTTTTTATTTTCTTTGGGGTCTCTGTGTGGCCCCATGGTGTAGGTGTGGGACTGTGATTCTTCCAGGCCTACTGTGTGATAAAACCAAATGCTATACGAAAGACTGAAACTGCTGACTTATACTTAAGTATATATACTTAACTCCAGAAATATGGGTGTTTCAAGAGAATGAACCTTAACCATTTGGCATTCTCTCAAGAAAGCCCCTGCCAGAACTACTTCTAGAGCACAAGTCTGATTATGTCATGCTCATTTGCACAAACCTTCTTTAACCACTCATTGACTTCAGTATAAAGTTTTATATCTTTTTTTATGCTGGTGAAACTCATGCGTTCAGAGTTAATTCCGCCTACACTAGGCGTAGGTGTTAAGGACCCATCTTGTCTTCTCCTTAACCTTCTCTGGGTCCTTAAGATCTCTGTGTAGAGCTGAAGTTTGAATGCATCCATTTCATCTAGGTTGCTAAGCTTATTGGCATATAACTGTTGATAATAACTTCTGATGATTGTTTCTACTTCCTTGGTGTTAGTTGTGATCTCTCCCTTTTCATTCATAATTTTATGAATTTGGGCTTTCTCTCTTTTCTTTTGGATTAGTGTGGCCAATGGTTTATCAGTCTTATTGATTCTTCGTTGATACGTTCTACTGTATCTCTGGTTTCTACCTCATTGATCTCAGCTCTAATCTTGATGATTTCCCTTCTTATGTGTGGAGTTGGTTTGATTTGTTGTTGATTCTCCAGTTCTCTAAGGTGTAGAGACAGCTGGTGTATTCTGGATTTTTCAATTTTTTTGAGGGAGGCTTGGATGGCTATGTTTTTCCCCCTTAGGACCGCCTTTGCTATATCCCATAGGTTTTGGACTTCATTCTCATTGGTTTCCATGAATTGTTTCAGTTCTTCTTTGATCTCCTGGTTGATCCAAGCTTTCTTAAGCAAGGTGGCCTTTAGTTCCAGGTTTTTGAGTTCCTTTTGAACTTTTCCTTGTGATTGAGCTCCAGTTTCAAAGCATTGTGATCTGAGAATATGCAGGAAATCATCTCAGTCTTTTGGTATCGGTTGAGTCCTGATTTGTGACCCAGTATGTGGTCTATTCTGGAGAAGGTTCTGTGTGCACTTGAGAAGAATGAGTATTCTGTTGTTTTAGGGTGGAATGTTCTGTATATATCTATTGGTCCATCTGGTCCAATGTGTTATTCAATGCTCTTGTTTCTTTATTGATTTTCTGCTTCGATGATCTGTCTATTTCTGAGAGAGGTGTGTTAAGATCTCCTACAATTAGTGTATTCATATCAATATGACTCTTTATCTTTATTAACAGTTTTCTTAAGTAATTGGCTGCTCCCATATTGGGAGCATAGTTGGAAAGGGATGCATGGTGAATTGAAGAGAGTGTTCTGAAGCAGAGTGTTAGTTATCTGGCAGCCTGTCCTTGTGGTTGGTTCATTAGAGTGGCCTGTGAGGATTTGCAGATCCTCTGTATCATTTAGCTGAAGGGTTTGTGGGCCCCAGGGAACCTGGAATCAGGCATGTGCATTACTCACTCAGGCCCTTCTCTGAGAACAGGCTGGTCATCCTACTTGTGTTCAGTTCTCTGTTTCCTAACTGCTGGTCAATTGACCCAAAAGACACATCTTCATCTTCTCTTTCTCATACTGTGCTGAGATGCATCACAATGAACTCTGAGTATGGAAGTCAAAATAGTCCTTTAGATTCTGGTTTTTCAAAGATACTACCTGGGAAAAAAAGACATATTTTCTGGGTAGAATGCTGGCTCATAAGTGCATTATAAACATGTTTTTCAGCCCAAAACACACTTCACAATGGATATCATGGAAGAATGCAGGAATTACAGCCATTGTTTAAAAGCCAGAAAGGGGCAGTGGACCAAGTCAGGAATAGGTGAAAGACAAAACAGTATTGTCTTCTCAGTTTAGAAACCACCTGGTAAGAAGCAGTGTTCTTGACCAGCGGTTTCTAAAAGGGGTTGTACATACTCCGGGATACACAAGCTCAAGATCATCCATTATGATGTGGATAGAAAACATTAGGACTTCTATATTTCAAACAAAGAAGAAAATGAAGTTTTGATAGTATTTAGTATATGGGCCAACATGGTGGTCTTTCCTAGGTCCACATGTCAGATGATCCCACTTCAAGGTTAGCTAATGTACTATCAGGCTTCCAAAATAGGAGAGAGTTGACAATGACACTTTACACTTTGCTCACTTTTGGTGTATGGTGATGTTTTGCAGTTTCTGTGTGCCTAATTAAGTAGATTTGCTACCCATCTAGCTTTGACCAAACTAGCTTTCTATAAACAACAAATGGCTTTAAAAATTCCTGCAAAGAAACTGCAGATTGAATAAAGATGAAGGTACTACTTAGGAAGCAAGCAAAGGAGAATGATGATATGATAGTGTGGATATTGCCACTCATAGAATGAACTCTTGGTTATCAAAATTAAGAGGTAGGAACAGTGGGGTGCCTGGATGGGTCATCCAGTTAAGAGTTCAGCTCAGGTTATGATCTCAGTCAGGGTCATAAGACTGAGCCCTGCATGGGGCTCCACATTCAGTGCAGAGTTTACTTGAGACTCTTCTCCCTCTCCCACTTCCCCTCCCCCTACTCATACCTGCTTGCTCTCTAAACAAATAAATAAAATCTTTTAAAAATGAGGCAAAAATGGGATGCCTGGGTGTCTCAGTTAGTTAAGCATCTACCTTTAGCTCAGGTCATATTATCTGGGTCCTGGGATCGAGCCCCACATCGGGCCACTTGCTCAGTGTGGAGCCTGGTTCTCCCTCTGCTTGCTGCTCCCCCTGCTTGTGCTCTCTCTCTGGTAAACAAATAAAATCTTTTTAAAAAATGAGGTAAGAGGCACCTGGGTGGCTCATTGAGTTAAAGCCTCTGCCATTGGCTTGGGTCGTGATCCCAGGGTCCTGGGATGGAAGCCCACATCAGGCTCTCTGCTCAGCAGGGATCCTGCTTCCCCTCCTCTCTTTCTGCCTGCCTTTCTGCCTTCCTGTGACCTTTGTCTGTCAAATAAATAAATAAAATCTTTTAAAACAAAAGAGGTAAAAGCAGTGGTGATACTATAGGATCTGAAGAGGAATCAGATAAAAATAACAAAAAATTACTCAGGAGATTATTTTAAATGTTTTTAAAAACAATATGATCTAGAGAAGCTTTGACCTGTGCTTTGACTACATGTTAGCTAATGACAGCACAAAGCTCACATGATAAGCAAAATATTTAAAAATATGGTTTATTTGATCTTAACCTTTTAAAATTTACATTTTTGTGTATAGTTTATAAGTCATAACATACTAGTAGATACATACATTATATATATTTATATATATGTATATGTATACACACACATATAGATGTTGAAAAATGTTCAAAGACTTGTACTGATGGAAAGCATTATGAACATATTGCTCTAGGAAATTATGACCATGAGAAGATGAAATATTCCAATGTCAATGAACCATGATTCTTGTTAGTCCACCACTCTATCTGTCATTGTATTGTAAAATGATGTGAGAGAGATTACTTTAATCATTTCTTTCATAAAATATCACAAAAGTCAAGTTTCATAGTTGAGTAAATTCATATTCCTCAAATGGAAAATATGGCCTCTTTATGATGTTTTGGGACATTGGATTATGTTTGGCATCAGGCTTTATTCACCACTCACTGATACACTCTCCTTCCATCTTCGCAGAAGTGGGTGTATGTTACAGTGTTCAGGAGCGTCCATTGAGTTGGGCCAGTTGGACTCTGTCATACATGTTCTGGAGAATGGAGACCTCAGGGAAGTTGTGAAGTTTTCAGGACATGTTATCTTCTCTAGAGACTCTTCTGGCTGGAGAAGAGGGGGAAATAATCTTCACTGTGGATGAGTAAAAGGTTTTGTGTCTCACAACAGCCTAGATTAAACTGCATTAAACAATGAAATCATGGTTCTTAGTTTTAATCAAGAGTGAAACGTGGAACTTGGAATTAGAGGGTACTTAGTGGCAACATTAATTTTGAAGTGCTGATTTAAACATAAAGGCAAGTAAAATGTGAGATATTGTCAAGAGAGGGATTGTAAACAACTTCTGTTGTTAAAACTAAATATAGCAAATCATTAATTGAATACCTGTTATGTGCCTTCTTGCTGGGATGATACAGGTCTGTTTACTATAATTTATAGAGATTCAGAGAGTTGGAAAATTTCAGAAAAAAACTACCTACTATAATCACTGGAAACAACCAAAGGAAGATAGAATATATAAGTAATTATAATTCCTTAGAAAAGTGAAGGTGGAAGGAGGAGCAGGGACAAACCTATAACAAAGAACAATGAATCCTTATTAGATTTCTTCCCCTTTCTTCTTTTTCTTCCATCCTTCCTCCCATCCTCTCTTTCTCTCCTCCTTCCTCCTTTCCTTCCTTCCTTCCACCCTCCATCCCTCCTTCCTTTCCTTCTCCCCTTCCTCCATTTCTCTCTCTCTCTCATTAAGAAAGAACAAGGTAGGGATGGGGGTGGGAGGAAAGATGTACACCAGTTGAACCAATTATGTTTACCAGAATACAATATTAGTTTCCCCAGATGCAAAGTCATATGTGGAAAGAGTAGGGTATCAAGAAGATTCCAGATCTATGTGTCCAGAAGAGTAGATGAAGTCCCCACCTGCGTTTTCTCCTCCTCCCAACAGCTTCTTCTTCGTAAACCATTGACCTCACTCTCAGCCCAGTAGTATCCTTTCCCCAAATGGGATTTTGTCCAGGAAAACAGAAAGCATTGCCAGATTCTAAGCAGGGAAGTATTTCATATAGAAAATGATTATACTGTTAGATGGAGTTGGGGAGTGATAGGGAAAGCTTCTAATGGGTTCTAGGAAATCAATACAGGATGAATAACCAGAGGCCACTAACAATGACCTCCCATGCATGTAGCATCAACACGGGTGATTTGCCAAAATGTGTTCCAAAGCCCTGGCACATCTACTGAAAGTCAGGTGTCTGCCTGTATCTGCCACAAAAACGGTATGACTTCAGCTTCTCTTCTACCTTCCGTCTCTCCTGTGAGTGCCTCTCACTGACAGAATCTGAACCAGAAGCTGGCTGGTTAGGAAATGCAGCCCAAGACTTGTAGCCCTTATGATGTAGGAGTGAGTAGAGTCTCTATCAGGTGATCTAGCCCAGTCATGTTTTCTCATTTGGGGTAATTAATATCTTCCATCTCTCCTGGTAGTCCTATAAGTGTTTTTGTACAAGATCATTTAATATCTAGAATTATTTGATATAGAGCTTTAATAGATACTGTATCATTAATAAATCGATCTGATCTGATATTACATTTTTAATTGAGTTGAAGTTCAAGAAGAAAAGGCCCCCTTGCTCCAGTGGGGGATTCCACATACTTGGTGCTGAGTCAGACTGCTATCTCGGAGAGATTTTTTTATTGCCCTTCTTCTGCAACCTACTCTCTGCAAACTCTCTTGCTCTCCCCCTCTCTTTTGTTTCTATTACCAAGGGTTATTCTGCTCTCCTTCTGAGATGGCCAGTAACACTCTCTTCCATCAGGAATACACCTCTGTCGCTGGGCCACAAGATAAGCTTTACACCCCGATTTTAGTGTAAAAAGCCAGAAATTATTATTGAGTCTGATTCTGCCTTTCAGTTTATCCTTGGGAAACTGGAATCTCTTCCTTTAAGACTGAAGACACTGTGGGGGCACCTGGGTGATGCAGTCAGTTTAGGCGGCTAACTCTTGGCTTCAGCTCAGGTAGTGATCTCAAGCTTGTGAGATCCAGCCCAAAGTCAGGCTCTGCACTCAGTCTGCTTAGGTTTCTTTCTGCCTCTCCTGTGCTCTCTCTCTGTCTCAAATAAATGAATAAATCTTAAAAAAAAAAAAAAAAAGACTGAGGATACTATGAGAGAAGGTGCCCTGGCGAATGCTCCAAATTAGTGATTATGGGCAAAAGTGGTTTTATAAGACTTGTTGCCTAGGGAAGGAAGTTGGGGCAGAGTTTCTTGTTGACTTTAATGTTTGCAGTAAAGAGAAAGGTGTTTATTCTCATTCCCTTTGCCCAAGAGCCCCAGAATGAAAACAGATCTTCAGCTTCAATTGCTCTTTTATCTCTTCCTTATAAGGAGGGTAAATACCATGATACGCACCAGTTCCAGCAACCAAGCAGAGCACAATGTGGGATGTTCAGGCACACCTGAGTTTGAAGTAGGCATGTAGGTTCACTCCTTTCCTGTGACATCAAATGCATCTCAACAAGGACATCTGCATTAATGCTTGGAAGGAGGACTTAGAAAAGTAAAAACCATTTTACTGGTTTTTACATTTACTGGTATTACATTTATTTAAGCTTCAAGGTCAAATTATTATTATATTCAGAGCTTCAAATTATGTTTAAGACTTTTCAGTCAAGCCTGAAATTATAATTGAAGGTATAGAACAGTCGTGATCAGCCATGTCTGCTTTCTCCCCATCCCCTGGTGGTTGTGAAGGCTGGAGAGATCCTGGTAGCCTGGGAGGGGACCCTTCTTATGGCAACACCGTGGACTTCTCCTTCTTGACCATTGCACATCATCAGGACAGAGACCCCTGTGCAAAAGTAAGGAGAGGCCATGGATTGTCACATTTTGCCTCTGTAAGTCCCTTCACAGAGCTCTGAGTCTAATATTGATCTAGGAGGCACTGGTCACAACTGACATTTCCTTCTTCTAAATTAAAAGCATAAGAGAGAATTTTGAAGAATTGAACAAAGTCTAGATGCTTTATCTTACGCTGACATTTTGATTTTTTTTTTAAGGAAATGCATTTCCCAACTGTATCCTGTAGATAGATAACTCTATTATTCCACTCATTTGTTAGAATTGTAGAAAATATAACCAAACTTGCCAGCATTCTCAAGTCTTAGATTTTGCAGCTTATCATAATTCACACAGGCTGTGTCATAAGGTCTGCTGGAATTACAAGAAGGGAGAACATAGAGAGAGGAGAGCAAGCCAGAAATGGGCAAAGTTACACCCCAGGTATTCATCTGCTTATTAAAATTAAATTCCAGGGATGGTGGCCAGTTGACTGAATTAAAATGTCCAAATTGGTGACCAGAAAACCATAACATAATATCCTAAGACATTGGTCTAGAGGCCGCATAATAATGTCTAAAGGAGTATGGTCTTGAGACCTCATTTTCATGTTCAAAGCTGCAGTCAGAGGCCAATTGCCAGTTTATACTGTCATGGCAGCATAAGGAGAGTAGATCACAAGACTATAAAATCTAAAGTTATCATCTTAATAACATTACAATCTATAGGGTATGTTTAAGGGAGTCAAATGATCATTTCAGAAGGTAGAAGCCAAAAGACCATATTGTGATCATCATGAACATACCCAGAAACTGCACATTAAAATGTCTTAAATCGTGACTAGCAAAATCTATTTTTCTAATGGCCTACTGCTTGGCTATCATGACAGTACAGTGCTCAAGGATTGGAAGGTATTGCCCTCTACAATTTCTGGTTTGTAGATGAAAGTAGAGAAGCAATTAGGATGAGCATCAAGGATGAAATTACTTGCTAGTCCAAGAGAGGACTCATTTGGATTGAAACATCACCTCTGTGATGAATTCACAGAGTTTTATAGGGCCAGGTTGGGTGGAAAGGGCAAGGGCTGACAGAAATGCTAGTGACAAATCTCAGAAGCCATGTGTATTATTCTTCTTGGGCTGCTGTGGCAAGATACCCTAAGCTGGTAGGCTTCAACAGCAGACACTTATTTTCTCACAGTTCTGGAGGCTGGAAGTCCAAGATGAAGGTTTCATAGGTTTGGGTTCTAGTGAGACCTCTCCTCCTGATTTGTGGTTGGCTACTTTCTTGCTGTGTCCTCATATGGTCTTCTCTCTGTGCTCTCATGGATACACACACACACACACACAAACAGTGAGAGAGAGAGAGAGAGAGAGATGGATCTTTAGTTTCCCTTCTTATGAGGACAACAGACCTATTAGATTAAGGTCTCACCTTTATGACCTCATTCATGATAATTACCTCCTAAAGATTCTGTCTTCAGTTACAGTCACTTTAATGCCTAAGGCTTTAACATATGAATTTGAGGTAATACAATCCAGTCCATAAACCATGTACCACTGGCTTTCCTGCCTATCACTCAATTTTCAGTTGGGCATGTTGGAAACTGGTCTTACTCTAATTCTCCTGCACTGCAAGAGAATCAATTCTCTCTGAAGAAGACATTCTAAGAAGTATCTGAATAAAGTTACAAGTATGCTTCTGCTCCAATAACATTTTATTCAAACCTCTTACAGCACTTTTTATAAGCCTTAATAAGCTAGGCATTTGTGATGTATAATTATATTCATAATTGTTTTTATACATGTGGTTTTCTGGTTCTTTTTGTTATTTTGCAGATCTATTCTTTTTTTTAATACTATTTTCTGCCTTGGAAAGTTATCAGGTTAATTCTCTTGCCTTCCTATGCTTTGGAAGCCATACTAGAAAAAAGATAGAGGAATAAGGCCAGGGTATTAATCCTTGTACTCCCTTGCCGCAAGGTTCACTAAGGTTGTAATCCTCAATTGTAAGGTCCTGCTCTTCTCAAAGAAACTTATTCTAGATGATTCTCTCCATCTTGAGTCTAATAACTACTTTCTCCCCTCATCCTTTTGTGACTACAGAGTCTCTGCTACTAAGCCCAGGTCATGGCACTATGTCTTGTAGTTCCTTGAAACCCAGCAGACACATTTGAGAATAGTTCATTATTCCAAGATTATTGTTCATAAATCTTCAAAGTAGCCTGAATATACTATTTGTTGTATACAGAGGAAATGACTGATACAAAATGCATCACTAAGTCAGATTTCTATTCTTTCTTATTCTCTGTAAGTCAATTTACATGCACTTAACTTCTCAGGAAAATCATTTTTATTGACTGGGATGATGTTGTTACAACTTGAGATGTTTAGCCACAAAGCATTGCAAGAGCTCAGCAGTATGTAAGGGACTAGAGAGGAAGCTGAGATGACTAAGGCGAATGGTCTCCTGGAACTGTAATGGGAGGAATCCAAATCAGAGTGTCCAGAAGTCTGTGGTGAACCTGAGCATGACCAGGCTGGAATTGATATGCAAGGAAGTAAGAACTGCTTCCAGAGTCCATCTACTTTCAGGACAACAGACCGGAAATAAGCCTCTCCCATTCACACATAAAAATGTGTTCATGATGCTAAACATATGTGTTTCACTAGTGAAATTCAATAAAGTTTTCTTTATTTTGAATAAGTAAGTAATGCTTCTCATAAGCCCCTCCTTTTTTCCCCCTGAATGGCCCTTGTGCCCAAAAGTTGCCCACCCTGACTCTAAGCTGTTATGTTGATTAAGGCAATTCACAGACCTGTACCCCTGGGGATAAAAATATATGTTTATAAAAATAAAAAAAATAAAATAAATTAAAAAAAAAAGAACAGTTACCACATGGTGGCCTAAAGCTTGAACTTTAGAGCCAGAAAGAGTTATACTCAAATACTCTCTCTGTCATGTAGTAGTTACACTACTAGTTACTTTGCCTCCCTGAACCTGAATTTTCTCGTCAGTAACTGGGGACACTCTCAGTATTTATCTTGAAGCACTGTCGTGAGCCATTGAATAAGATCCCTTTGGTAGAATGATTAGCTCAGTTCTATGCTTAGCATCAAGTAAGCATGGACTAGATGCTGGTCACACTATTCCACCCACCTCAGCTGCTCAGCGTCAGGCAGGGGCCACTTCATGGTCATGGGTAGTCAACCAGGCTTCTTAGTTCAAATTGAGTAGCATAGAGGATAGGTCCAATCTACGGAAAGAGTAATAGGGCTTAAATGAGATTGGAACTCTGAAACAGCTCAGTTGCAGAAAGCTGAGTGGATGGGGAAGTTGAGGACAGCAGGCCACCTCAGCAGGCCCAGGGAGTAATGGGCTTTAACAGTGTGGTTAAAGCATGGCTGTTCCCCCTGCTAGTATTTTTTTTTTTTTCTGGAGCTGAGCGCAAGGGGCATGATGGCTAGCCCTAATAGCTGGAATGGGAGAACATAGAGTTGGCAGGCCAGCAATGTGAGTCAATTTTGTCAGCTCTGATGTTCAAGATTGACTCCTCATCTGTTGCTGCTATATCAAAACGAGTACTTTATAAAGATCAACAGAGCTGGATTTATACTCCTGGCTTATGACTTTCTAGCCATGTCATTTTAGGCAAGTTACTTCATCTTTCTGAGCCTCGGTGTCCTCATCTATAAACTGGGAAAAGAGGAATGTGTTAAATCATATTAGGATATGAAAAGTCTAAGCATAAATAGATTCTAATTTATAACTATTCCTAGTTTTCTCTTCTTTTCTTATATTTCCTTTCAAAAGGTCATCCATTATCTTGGCTACCTCAAGTAATAGTAACCTCATCACTTTCCTGGAAGTTCTTCTAGTCCATGACAAAACAACCCTTTTATGGTAGGAGAAGAATAGACTTGGCTTTTTATAATGAAATGCTTGTGTAAGGTCAGTTCTCTGAGTTGACATAGACTATGTCCAATCCCTATTTCACATTACTGAACTTCTTACATTATGGCCTCTTAAGTTTTTTCTTTCTAAAATAAACATTTGCAGTTACTCTCTCCATCTCTCCAGCATGAAGCCTATGGATATTTTCATCAGAATTCTCAGTTAGTGACATTTGTCAATTTCTCTTTTCAATTTTTCTTATTTCCCAAGAAACAAATGTTCACAATTTTAAAAAAGGGAAAACATACAGACTTAATAAAATGAAAATAATGACTTTTAAGGCAGTATTTGCTCTTTCACAGTCTACCCTGGGGATCTTCATTTCTTTGCTATCATGAGTCATCTGGCACATGCCGCTGGTACCATCTTGATACAATAGCTCTCCTGGACTGAAATTAGGTGACAAAATATAAATCTTCTTAAGTTTCTCATTAGAGATAATTGAGAAATGGATGAAGAAAGCAATGCTGAACCCTGTAGAAGATGCAGATACCTCATTAATCTGTCTCATTTGGTACTACCATTATCTCAAATTGCAAATTTGTTGTACTTTCATCATATTTGTACAAAGGGAGATTTTCTGGCTTCAAGGTATTAGATGGAATCTATAATATGGCCAAGAACAACATCCACTCCCCAAATCTTGAGTGGTAGAAATACCATAGCCTGTTCTATGAGGTCAGTTCTTCCAGGTGTCATGATTATCTTCTCTCTAGAAGTTAGTTTTTTGTTTGTTTGTTTGTTTTTGTGGGGTTGGTTTTTGTTTTTTGGGTTTTTTTTTTGTATCCCAGGAATTATCTTGTTGAAGTGTGAACTGTATTCATTATTCCTGTACTTGTCCCAGTGCTTAAAGTTCCAGGTTCAGTCATCTCCTAGCTCCCAGATCCAAGTCTTTTCATAACTTTGATTACCCAGAATATTGTGGACATTTAGAAAGGAAAGCTTAGGTAGCCTATATGGTCGTGGAGGATGGGCACTCCCAATTGCAGAAGAAATTTTCCAGATTTCATCCCCAGAGCATGGCTTATACAGCCCTAAATGTATATAATAAGAAATATATAATAGGAATTTATAATAGGAAATTGTATATGGTCTCTATTTGTGTCTTCACTACCCAAATGAACACACATGCACATGAACATGAGAAAGAACACTGAGGAAGGTTGGGTTTTGAAGTCAAGCTTTGCTTATTTCCTATCCAGGCTGAATGATCTCCTATTATTTCTAAACTCTGTTTCTCCTTTTGTGAATTTTCATATCTTTACTCACTGTTAGAGGCCCTGTCCCCAAGTGTCCATTAAGTAGATGACTGTGTTCCAGGTTTGTAGTGACAGGTAGAACAGTTGTTCCCCTGACCCCCTACCCCAGCCCAGCCCAAGGTGCAAAGCTCCAGCATTCAGCAACTCTGCAGTTTACAATAAAAAATGATGAAGACTGAATGGGAGGAAGCTAGAGGAAAATCAGAGTTGGAAGCTTTTAGGTATTTGGGATTAGATGCCAAGTCATGGGCTAGTATTTTCCTCCTGGACTTTGTTTTTCTTGGAAGAGTATGGAAGTGAAGAGGTATTTGGATCCCTGGAAGCAAGGACCAATGAGAGAGCCTCAAATCTCTGCAGTATACACCCAGGCTGCTGCTGGACCATTAGTTCCATGAAGGCAGGAGTTCTGTGCCATCCACCATCGTGTCTCTAGCTCCTGGCACTTAGTGAGGGCTCAATAAATGCTTGCTGAATAAAGAATTGAACAATGCATGAAAGTTGAATAATCTTTTTTGCTTTGTATCTTCTCTATGATTATTTATTTTCCTTTTCCTTCTTAGTTTCTGCCAAGTCTTTTTCAAAATTCTATACTGTCTCATATGCTTAGGGGCTGAGTATTAGAACACTTGCATCAATGGTTGGCCAGAGGTTAAAAGTAACGTATGGAAGTGACATGTCACTGGAGCCATTAAGGAGACTGAGGTGGGACAGAAGTGTGAATGGAAGAAAGACAAAGAGGTCCCCAGGAGCTCCAATCCAGGGATCTAGGTTGCTTCATGTTGGGCATTTTAGTCCTTCTCTTAAATAGGATGCTGATTCCTTTATATACAGGACATTCTGGAAAAGTGTCTTTGTTTCTTTAAGTAAAAAATCAGAGGCAGAGTGAAAATTGTTGAAAAGTAAGCTGCCTGGAATCTGAGGCTGATAAAAGGTGAAAGGTCAGAAAGTTTCATGTGAGAAGAGGGAAACCACCTCAGGAAGAACCACACTGGGACCTCTTTTCAACTTGCTAACCCTGCACTAGATCAGTCTGACTCCAGAAAACATTGTTTTCCGAGTTTTAAAACTATGTTTGCAAAGGGTTGGCCCCCCAGGACTCAGTAAATAACACTGAAAAAAATTCACCACAGAAAAAAATGAGGGAGAGTTGCCTTAAATCTAAACGGACTACTTTATCAAAAAAAAAAAAAAGTTTATTTTATGAGTTTGTGATCTGAGTATTGACTTGATTCATGAAAACCCATGTGTCATAAGCCCTCATTCTAGGCAAAAAGACAGATCCTGGACCTGGTCATGTAGATTCTATCTGGAATTTCAGATCCTCACTTTCAGACCTCAAGGACTCTTCATTCATTGTGACACACAACCTCATCTGAAGGGTGCTGTTTGCTGAAGGATTGAGCCAGCACAGTAAGAATCAGTTTGCCAAGAGTCTCCTTCACCACCTTCATCTACTCATTGTTCTTCTGTGTCTCACCCTCATCCATTGCTACCCCATGATATGGTCCCCTCGTTCTGATTGAGTCCAGACTTGTGTCCATGGGGAAAATCATATTTTTGTCCAATGGCAGAGATGAAAATACTGTGAACGGTGTATCCTTTTCAGTCAGAAGACTTTGTGGTTATGGTTTATCTTTTTGGGAGAATTTCCACACTTTTCTATGGACAAATACACTGACTCCCTCTGGTAGGAAGAGTAGCTGGTGTGCCCTTTCTACTTATACCCAGCTCTCCCTCAGCAACCCAGGCATGCTGCTTTTTATAAGAAGGCGAGAAGTCAGGCTAATGGTGCAAAGCTCTGTAGAGTCAGACAAAGACTCTCCAAGGGAGCCGAACATTCACCTTTCTAAAATTTGTTAAGGGAGAGCAGAAGAAAATGCACAATCAGAATTAAAATGAATTGCCTTGGGTAGCTAGAATGAAAGGTAAAGGATTTTTGAAAGATTTTTCGGGGCTTTCTTTTTTGAAAAGGATAACAGCCCTTAAAATAAGTAAGACTTTCTTCAAGGTCTAAGAGACACCATGATCTCACTTTGAGCTTTGAGTGACAACACCCCCGTTGCTTATTTCAATAGAGGCCTTCAGAATTCATTAACTTAAGGGGAGGAACATAGCATGGGCAAAGAAAAAGGGACAAAGAGGGGCATGATCCCCCTGAAAATATCCCAACATAATTTCTTTATCCTGTTGTTCAAGAGGGAGAAATATGTTAACTGCTTGAAATACAATAGTTTATGAAGTCAATTTTTGAATCATGAAACAAATCACTGTTATATCGCTCAATTTAGTGAAAGCAACTTTTAAATAATACTCAGGGAGAAATAGAAACTGAATCAAAGGAAGAAATACTGAGTATCACACCAGTCACACCAGATTAGGTTCTCCTTTGGCCCCATGGCAAACACTTTAGCCCCTCTCTCTCCCTTTCCACTCAGAGTCTTTGCAGATTAGGAAACCTCCAGAGGCACCTGGGCCATTCACAGACTGATTGGTGGTGTAGTAAGTAGATTGAGACAACGCAGGAGCTGATTGCTTATTATGAGATAGAAGTTGTTACAGTGATGGTAGGGGGAGAGAATTGGGAGGAGAATAGAGATTTTGTTGCGTTTTGACAGAGAGCCTAATTCCCACTCTCTCATCTAAGCCTGGCACACCCCTGAGCTTGCTTTCTCATGTTGATAGGTTTAAAGGAGGTGACAAGATGCCCTAGTTTCTGATAGTCCAGATGACCTCTTTCTTTACTTAATTACCACAATGCCTCAAATGCCCACAGCAAACTACCTGTAAGTACTGATGCTGGAGAAACATTCCTAAGGTCATGTGATTCTTATAAGTTCTTCTGGGGATGCATGTGGCCACCCCAGAAGCATCACAGAACACTTTTCTGGCTGGCAGATGGAAATATTTTTTAGTTTTGAAAGCTTTACTTTCTAGTACCTTTGCTCTTATTTTCTTCACTGTTTTCTTCATGTCACAAGTCTCACAGCAGAGAGAGAGAAAATCATCAAATACAGAAATGAATCTGTTCTTGAGTAGGTGAGAGAGATAGAGCAAGTGAAAGGAGTTGCTGATTTTAATTGGGGTTAGCAAACACCGGTGCTTTGGTGTCAAAAGTGAAATCATATAGTGGAGGAGTTATCAGCTACTCAGATGTGGGTCCCTCAGCTGCACAGACCAGGCAGCCTACTTGGACATGGTGTGTGTGTGTGTGTGTGTGTGTGTGTGTGTGTGTGTGTGTACGCATGTGCACACACATGAGTGTGAGGCAGAAAGAAGAGATGCATCAACGTTTCAGGCACAGGCCTGTTTCCAAGCCTGTGTTCCAGCTCCACTGCAGGTGTCACATTCTGGGCAGCTGGGATGAGACACTCTTTCTGGACTGTTGTACAAGATCTGCAGGCTTCCTCTAGAGGGTAAAATATCTTTCCAAGACCTTTCCTTCTTGGAGTTGGGGATTTGCCTGGAAGAGACTGAAAGGCAATTAGTTTAGCAAAGGTTTCCAGCCATCTCTCTCCAAGATAGGTTTTCTTCTTCTGTGGAAACACCATCCTGAGGCCGTCCCCAGTAATGGGGAAAGCTTAGCAGCCATGCAGAAAAACATCTTTCAAAATTTATGGTAAGGAAACATTCCTTAGCTAGGGTACAAAGAACACAAACCATAAAAATAAAGTGATAATTTTGATAATATTATAATTACAGTTTATTAAGAAATCCACACATGCACAGAGACAGTTCAAGAACTAGAAGAAGGATATTCACAACACTTATGAACCCCTTATCCTCCAAACAAATCATATACAGAATAATACTAAAGTCTACAAAGCACTATGAAATCAAATAAGCTGGGCAGTGCAGGGGAGCAGCAAATAGGCAAACAGAAAATTCCCAGAAAAATCTGAGTAGCCAGTAGATAAAGGACGGGATACTCGAGGTCATTAGCAGGTACGAAAATTCTCATTAAAACCACAAATTTCACACTAATCAGGCCGGCAAAAATTTAAAAATCTGACAATACCATGTTGGCAATGATGTGGAGCCACAAGGATGCTTATACTTTGCTCGTGGACATGTACATTGGTACAACTTTTTGGAAAAACAATTTAACAATAACTGGTGAAGTTGAAGGCATCCAAATTTCCCAAGCTGTTAATTCCACTTCTTGGTAGACACCATTAAGATATCCTAGAATGTGTTTATAGAAAAGAACTCAAAACTACATTGGTCCTAGTAGCAACATCTAGAACAAATCAAATGTCTATCACCTGGGAGAGAGTAGATGATTCAATTATTAGGTATTCAGACATAAAAAAAAAAACCCACAAGGAAATATAACACTAGTAAAATGAAAGAACTAGAGCTACATATATCAAACATAATTGAGAAAGAAAATTATAATAAACAAACAACTAAATGTGTAAGAAATATATATTGCACATAAGAAATACACATTTATGTACATGAAAAATATATAAAACCATATACACATTACTTGGAGTTTCATAAAAATTTTAGTTAAAATATGAATATAGGCATAGTAAAAAACCCACTAAAGGATTCGTGGTGGACGTTTTGAGGGCAGCTGACCTGCAGCCTGCGCGTCCCGGACCGCCTCCCGTGGAAGCCTGAGCCGGCCGTGTAGCTTTCTCCCTTTGTCTCATAACCATGTCCACCAACAAGAATGCTAATTCACCAGCTGCCCGCCTTAACAGATTCAAGAACAAGGGGAAAGACAGTACAGAAATGAGGCGGCGTCGAATAGAAGTTAATGTGGAGCTGAGGAAAGCGAAGAAGGATGACCAGATGCTGAAAAGGAGAAACGTAAGCTCGTTTCCCGATGATGCTACCTCTCCACTGCAGGAAAACCGCAACAACCAGGGCACTGTAAATTGGTCAGTTGATGACATTGTCAAGGGCATAAATAGCAACAATTTGGAAAGCCAGCTCCAGGCTACTCAAGCTGCTAGGAAACTGCTTTCTCGGGAAAAGCAGCCCCCCATAGACAACATAATCCGGGCTGGTTTGATTCCAAAGTTTGTGTCCTTCTTGGGCAGAACTGATTGTAGTCCCATTCAGTTTGAATCCGCTTGGGCTCTCACCAACATTGCTTCCGGGACCTCAGAACAGACCAAGGCTGTGGTCGATGGAGGCGCGATCCCAGCGTTCATTTCCCTGTTGGCATCTTCCCACGCCCACATCAGCGAACAGGCTGTGTGGGCTCTAGGAAACATCGCAGGGAATGGTCCCGTTTTTCGAGACTTGGTTATCAAGTACCGTGCGGTTGATCCGCTTCTGGCTCTCCTCGCGGTTCCTCATATGTCATCGTTAGCATGTGGCTACTTGCGTAACCTTACTTGGACACTTTCAAACCTTTGTCGCAACAAGAACCCTGCACCCCCGCTAGATGCCGTTGAGCAGATTCTTCCTACCTTAGTTCGTCTCCTGCATCACGATGATCCAGAGGTCTTGGCAGATACCTGCTGGGCCATCTCCTACCTGACGGATGGTCCAAATGAACGGATTGAAATGGTTGTGAAAACAGGAGTTGTGCCGCAGCTTGTGAAGCTTCTAGGAGCTACTGAATTGCCCATTGTGACTCCTGCGCTAAGAGCCATAGGAAATATTGTCACTGGGACAGATGAACAGACTCAGGTTGTAATAGACGCAGGAGCGCTTGCTATCTTTCCCAGCCTGCTAACAAACCCCAAAACTAATATTCAGAAGGAAGCCACGTGGACAATGTCAAACATCACAGCTGGCCGCCAGGACCAGATACAGCAAGTTGTGAATCATGGATTAGTCCCGTTCCTCGTTGGTGTTCTCTCTAAGGCAGACTTTAAGACACAAAAGGAAGCTGTCTGGGCTGTGACCAACTATACAAGTGGTGGGACAGTTGAACAGATTGTATACCTCGTCCATTGTGGCATAATAGAACCATTGATGAACCTCTTAACTGCGAAGGATACCAAAATTATTCTGGTCATTCTGGATGCCATTTCCAACATCTTTCAGGCTGCTGAGAAAACTAGGTGAAACCGAGAAACTTAGTATAATGATTGAAGAATGTGGAGGTTTGGACAAAATCGAGGCTCTACAAAACCATGAAAATGAGTCTGTATACAAAGCTTCATTAAACTTGATTGAGAAGTATTTCTCTGTAGAGGAAGAGGAAGATCAGAATGTTGTGCCTGAAACTACCTCTGAAGGCTATACGTTCCAGGTTCAGGATGGCACTGCTGGGACCTTTAACTTTTAGCTTGTACAGCCGACGCAGAAAGTTGTTTGTGGTGTGCTTTGTTTGGTAGAAGTTTGTCTTACTGTTTCTCTACTAAGAACTCTTTTTAAATGTGTTTTGTTATTGTAGCACTTTTTACAACAAAACTCTACTTGACCAGTTCCAAACTGTAAAAACTGTATGAAGCTCCTCCTGCCAGTGGGTTTCTTATTTCCATGTGGACTCTCCTCTCTTGCAGTGTCCTGTAAATAAAGATTAAATTCCACCCTTAAAAAAAAAAAAAAAAAAAAAAAAAAAAAAAAAAAAAAAAAAAAAAAAAAAACCACTAAATTCAGAATAGTGTATTTCTAGGAAAGAAAAGAGTGGGGGAGAGATCCAAAGGGGTATTTTGTTCTTCTGACAATGTTTTGTGCCTTATTAAGGATGTGAGTGCATAGATCTTCAATGTGTAAATTTAATATCTATTTGTATACATTAAATATAGCAAATTAGCTTTAAGAAAGAAGTCAGGGTAGTTAATGGCACATAAATGGTGAGGCTCTTTTTCCCTTTCCTTTAGAGCAAAAGATTGCTTTCAGGAACATCCTCCACACTTTTCCCAAAACTATAGAATCCAAAGATACAACAAGAAAAGAGAACTGGAAGAACAAACAACAAATAAAAAAACCATTTCACACTGGGAAGACGCTAGGCCACAAGTAAGGGCCCCTAACCATCTTATAAAGAGGACATTTGTTTTTGTCATGTGTGTTTAAACTTTTTTATATTAAATTTTTTAAACTTTCTTTTCAGTGTAACAGAATTCATTTTTATGCACCACACCCAGTTTTCCATAATACCCACCACCTGGCTTCCCCAACCTCCCACCCCCTGCCCTTCAAAACCCTCAGATTGTTTTTCAGAGTCCGTAGTCTCTCGTGGTTCATCTCCCCTTCCAATTTCCCTCAACTCCCTTCTACTTTAAACTTTTTACTAAATACCTTAGTAAAGGTATTTAATGAAAATACCTTTTCACTAAATTTAAGTGAAAAAAAGTTTCCCTTGGAAGGACTCTTCCTCCCCCAATCACAAGCCACGTGTTTGCATAGACTTGTGTGGAGGATATGACCTAAGTCAAAGCTTGTCACCAGGCTACAGTTACTGATTCAAGGATATATGGTCTCATCAAAATCGATGACCTTCAGAAAACTTTGAGGGGAGTCATTGGAAAGGGTCTCTTGTTTTTTCCTCTTCCACTAGCTGAGACAGAGAAAGAATGTAAACTCCAAAGCTGCCTAAGGCTCTTTGTGACTAGAAGTCTCTCCAGCTAGTCTGAGGATGAAGGCTGTGAGGAGGAAATCTAAGTGAATAAACAGAGTGGGAGCCACTAGGTCCCGGATGATATATCAGACCCTCTAGTCAAGCTGTTTGACATCAGCCCCTCCTCTGAGCTCTTCATAACTGAAGGTTAATACACCCACCTTATGAATATGATTTGACTTTTTCCTTTCTTGCAACCAAAATGATCCTAACTGATAAGTCTTTCATTACTAATGAAATATGAAGATGAACCCTCCTCTTAGCAATACAAGCAATCACAATTCTGGCTGAAGGGAGAACACTGTGCCGTCCATGCTTACCTATCTCCCACCTGCCAGGTCATCATTTCCCCTGAAAGCCTTTCCTAACCCCTTCGGCAGCTAATGAAGGAAACACAGCTGGCTCCACTCAGATCTAATACCTCGTCCTTTTGTCACAGAATTGCCTAATCAAAACAACTAAAATTGCCTTCCCAGAAATTAAACCCTTCTTTTGACTAGAGACACTTACGCCAGCCAAAAACACTTGATGAAAACCCAGTGAGGGGGGGTCATTGTTATCCTCACTTTGAAAATCTGAGAAAAATGAAGGAAAAGGAGATGAGTCCATGAGGAGGTAATTTGTTTCTTCTGTCAGATGTTTCACAACACAGGTGATGGTCTAAATTTAAAGATTTTTTAAACAGCATGTACCCAGACTAATGAAAATCAAAGTTCAAGGGCTTATTTCAATTCTGATGAACAATCCACCCATTTGTAAGGATTTATTGACTAGCTGGGGAATATTTAAAATTTGCATTTCACTTGCCACTTTAGAATTTTTTTCCAAGAGCATTTAATCTTCTTTCCTCTTTTTCTGTTCTTTAAAATGTCTTGACTTGCTATTCTTAAATGAAATTATCCTTGTCTGCTTCCTCTTCAGTGAAATGAAACCAACTTTAAATAACTCACCTAGACAGCTGAGTTTTAAAACTTTTTGAACAAATACTTTCTCTCAAAGTCCCTACATGTTGTGATGTTCTGTTCTATCCTATTCCATTCCATTCTATTTTAAAATGTCTTGGTCAAGACCCACTAAATTGGCTACTACAGAAATAACTTCTCTCTTCCAGAGTTGTTTGATATTTGTTTAGGAAAATCTTTGACTCAGAAAAATCATTTTTTTTGTTAACTTCCTTAATATTACTTTTAACCTAAGAATATTTCCAACCAGTGTACGAAGGTAACGGGACCTGAGCGTCGTGCAAGTTCAATCAGTTTCCCTGCACCTGGCTGTAAAGGGATTTTTCCAGTCTTTTCCTTTTGCACTTAGATACATTTACTATCCTTCTGCTCTACACAAAGAAGATTGGTTCTACATTTCTCTGACTCTTTTCTCAACTGCCAGTTAGTTTTATCTAGAAGGCTGCATTACCACGGCAGGCAGAAAGTCATATTTGTTTCTTTCTTCTTGGCTTTGGCTGCATCTCCCACGTGATTCCAATTCTTGTTAGAAACCTGTGTTCTGATTCTGGTGTCTACCTGCTAGACTTGGCTCCTGGCCCCTGCAAATATCTCCTCATATTGTTCTCCTGCATTAGGAATAGAAGCAGCTTTTTGTTGTTACTAATCCCTGGATTGCTTCCCCATCCCCTATTTGGCTTTATGAGGTTTCCAAAAGCTTTGTCAACTCTCTCAAACTAAATATCTTCCCTAGCACTATTGCATATTCATTTTTTTTTAAGTGAAAAAAATTCACTATATCAGGATTGAATTACACTGCTATTAATTTGTTCCTCACCTTGAATTGTAGTTCTGGGAATGGGTAGATTTGAGGATCCAAAATCCTGGAGAAAGGAGTATCAGAAAAGTGAGACCAACATTCTGCATAAAATTGACTCTTGAGGCATTTGTTAATTCCCAATATCTGCCAAGCAGATATTAAGATATTAAAAAGCTACGAGATTTATGTAATCTCAGGGTGCTTGAAAGAGAGAGAGAGAGAGAGAAGAATTTTGAGTTCTGCCATCAACGAGGAATCTTGGAAGCAACACAGAGATCTAGTCGAGGAATAAGAGCAAACCAACTCTCACAAAGAAGCAAGCCAAACCTTACAAAGCCTGAAACAAAACCTCAAGCCATCTTAATTCCTAATTAAATGAAGGCAATCTTCCCAACATAGCCTGTCAAGAAAATTAAATTCTATCTGGAGGCATATAAATCACACAAAACTCTACATTTTAAAAAATATAAAATAAAACTAACTAAACATGACAGAAAAAGTGACCGTGGCTGAAAATCAAGAGGGAAAAAAAAAGAGAGAGAGAGAGAGAGAGAGAGACAAGGAACAGAGCTATAATGTAATAAAACTCCATCCAAGTACTAACCAGGCCCGACCCCCAAAATAATTCCCATAGTTGGGTTTAACAGAAGTTTGGTTGCAACAGAACTGAGTGATAGTGAACTAAAATATGTAGTAGAAAATATGCAGATGGAATTATGTATGGGAAAATATTGGGGCATGCCAAAAAGTCTGAATGTGTGTAATAGATGTCTCAGGAGGGAAGGGGAGAGAGAGAGAAACAGAGAAAAAAAGCAGAAGAAAAGTTGGAGGAATTATAAGCTAAGAATTTTCCAAAATCTAATGAAAGACCTCAAGACCAAGTTCAAGAGATTCTGCAAACCATAAGCAAAAGGAGTAAAAAGAAACCTATACTTGAACACATTGCAGTAAAAATGTTATAACCAAGGTCCAAATGAAAATCTTGAAAGCAACCAGATGAGGGGGAAAAGTCTCTTTAGCCTAAAAGGAGCAAAAGTAAGACAGATACACACACAACAGGTAAGGCAAGAACGCATTCTAAAAGAAACATTTGTTAACCTAGATTTCTATATTTTAAAAATGATGGTAAAACACATTTCTGATAAATAAAAAGAAAAAAGTATCTATTGCCAGTGGTCCCACAATAAAATAAAGAATGTGTCATAATTAAAGGATTTATTCAGAGCACCTGGGTGGCTCAGTCAGCTGGGCGTCAGACTCCTTTTTTTTTTTTTTTTAAGATTTTATTTATTTATTTGACAGAGAGAGAGAGATCACAAGTAGGCAGAGAGGCAGTCAGAGAGAGGGGGAAGCAGCCTCACTGCTGAGCAGAGAGTCCAATGCGGGGCTCGATCCCAGGACACTGAGATCATGACCTGAGCTGAAGGCAGAGGCTTAACCCACTGAGCCACCCAGGCACCCCTGGGCATCAGACTCTTAATTTTGATTCAGGTCAAGAGGTCAGGGTCATGAGATCAAGCCCCTTGTGAGGTTCTTTCTTGGGCATGGAGCCTGCACAAGATTCTCTCTCTCCCTCTCCCTTTACCCACCGCCTGCTTCCAAGATCTCTCTCTCTCTCTCTCTCTCTCTCTCTCTCAAAAAAATAAGAATAAATAAAAGGTTTATTCAACTGGAGATTATAAAGACACAAATTTGTCTGCACTTAATGAGATTAATTATGTAAGCTTAAATACGTACATAAAGCAAAATGAAATGTGTAAAAGGATATCAACAAATCCAAAATCATAGTTGGAGATTTTAGCATCTCTTTCACAGTAACTAAGAAGAAGATAGTAAAGCAGTGGAACTGTAGAAGACTTTCATAACAACATAAGCAAATGCCATCGTGTGTGTGTGTGTGTGTGTGTGTGCATTTAACTATACCAGAAATCTCCAGAACATGTTATTAATATATTATCTTTTAAAGTATAAATGGAATTTTTACCAAAATAGACTTTCTGATGGTTTTAAAGCTGTACCTACAAATTTCATATTTTTTTTTAAATTTTTTATTTTTGATAAACATATATTTTTATCCCCAGGGGTATCAAATTTCATATTTGAAATCATACAGGGTGTATTCTCTGACCAAAGTGGAATCCATCTAAAAATAAATCTCCAGGGCACCTGGGTGGCTCAGTAGGTTAAACGTCTGCCTTTGGCTCAGGTCATGATCCCAGAGTCCTGGGATCAAGTCCCACCTTGGGGTCTTTGTTTAGTAAGGAGCCTACTTCTCCCTCTCCCTCTGCTGCTGCCCATGCTTTTACTCTCTCTCTCAAATAAATAAATAAAATCTTAAAAAATAAATAAATCTCTGAATACTTGAGTATATCACAAAACATATCTACATAAACCATGACCCCCATAATAAATCCCAATGGAAATTAGAAAATTTATTTATTCAAGTAATGATGAAAATATATCATAAGGAAACAGTCAACAAAACAAAGAGGCAACCCACAGAATAGGAGGAGATATTTGCAAATGACAGTACAGACAAAAGATTGATATCCAAGATCTATAAAGAACTCCTCAAACTCAACACAAGCAAAACAGATAATCGTGTCAAAAAAAGGGCAGAAGGCATGAACAGACATTTTTCCAATGAAGACATAAAAATGGCTATCAGACACATGAAAAAATGTTCATCATCACTAGCCATCAAGGAGATTCAAATTAAAACCACATTGAGATACCATCTTACATCAGTTAGAATGGCCAAAATTAACAAGACAGGAAACAACGTGTGTTGGAGAGGATGTGGAGAAAGAGGAACCCTCTTACACTGCTGGTGAGAATGCAAGTTGGTGCAGCCACTTTGGAGAACAGTGTGGAGATTCCTCAAGAAATTAAAAATAGAGCTTCCCTATGACCCTGCAATTGCACTCCTGGGTATTTACCCCAAAGATACAGATGTAGTGAAAAAAAGGACCATCTGTACCCCAATGTTCATAGCAGCAATGGCCACACTCGCCTAACTGTGGAAAGAACCGAGATGCCCTTCAACAGATAAATGGATAAGGAAGATGTGGTCCATATACACTATGGGGTGTTATGCCTCCATCAGAAAGGGTGAATATCCAACTTTTGTATCAACATGGATGGGATTGGAAGAGATTATGCTGAGTGAAATAAGTGAAACAGAGAGAGTCAATTATCATATGGTTTCACTTATTTGTGGAGCATAAGAAATAACATGGAGGACATGGGGAGATGGAGAGGAGAAGGGAGTTCAGGGAAATTGGAGGGGGAGATGAACCATGAGAGACTATGGACTCTGAAAAACAATCTGAGGGTTTTGAAGGGGTGAAAAGTTGGGCCAGCCTGGTAGTGGGTATTATGGAGGGCATATATGGCATGGAGCACTGGATGTGGTGCATAAACAATGAATTCTAGTACACTGAAAAGTAATTTAAAAAATAAAAAATTTAAAAAAAACAAAAAAAGTTTTTGGAGTATAGTTAAAGCTATGCTTAGAGCAAAACTTAAATCTTGAATGGGTATGTTATAAAATAAGACTGAAAATAGATTTTCTAAGCATGTATCCCAAGAAGTCAGGAAAAAATATACAAAATATGAGTATTTTATTTGTAATACTTGAATAAAAATCAATAAAGCCAAATATTATTTCCTCAAAAACATCATTTAGACATACATTTTCCTAGCAAGACCACAAACATAAGAGTAGAGAAGGATAATATTACCAACATCAGGAATGAAAAACAGTGTATTACTGTAGATTCCACAGTTATTAAAATGATAATAAGAAACACATTGGAAAGTTTTTCCAAGGATGTCTGCTAACTTCACTTGTGTTCATCATTGTATTGAAGGTCCTAGCCAGTGCAATAAGGTAAAAGAAAAACCAACATATATATGAGTAGAAAAAGAAGTGGATTGACATTTTTGTACATATGGAAAATTCAAAATAATCTATAAATCAATTATTGAAGTGTATAAATTTATCATCCAGTTGTTGGACATAAAGGGCATATACAAACAGTCGATTTCTATGCACTAATAAAAATTATTTCAAAGCAAAAAATGTAAAAAGTCATTTAGTGTGAAAAATATCAAATGCCTAGAAATAGGTGTTTCTATTCCTACAAATGTTAAAAACTATATCCAAAATCACTATACAAAAAAAAAAAAAAAACTTGTTGAGAAAAATTATTTTTTTATGTATGAAAATGAATTTACTTATTTTTTTATTATGTTCAGTTAGCCAGCATATAGAAATTAAATAAAACAAATGAGAGAAGAGTATAGCATGGAATATTCCTATGGTTATGGAATGGAAGAATGTAATTTCCCCCAAATATATCACCACTAAGCAATCACTTAAAATCATCAAAATCATCAATCAAAATCACCAATTGTTTTAGTGGAAACTGACAGGTTGATTTTATCACTCATATAGGAACATAAAAGAATTAAAAGAACAAAAGTTTTTCAAAAGAAATGTAAAGCTGAGCCCTTTGTATTCCCAGAAACCAAGTATAATTCTAAAACTACAATAATTAAAAACTGTAGTATTGCACAAGGATAGAGAAATGTACCAAGGGGACAGAATAGAGAATTCAGATATATGACTGTATTCCCTAAAAGATAATGAAACAAATCAAGATCTAACTGAAAAAAATTTAACCTCTATTAAACCCATATAAAAATAATTATGGATGGCTTATAGTTAAATATGAAAGGTAAAACAAGAAATCCTTTGGAAGATAACTTAGAGATGTCTCCAGGACCATTAAGAAAGCCAGGATTTCTTTCTTTTTTTTTTTTTATTAATTTTTTATTTTTTATAAACATATATTTTTATCCCCAGGGGTACAGGTCTGTGAATCACCAGGTTTACACACTTCACAGCACTCACCCAAGCACATACCCTCCCCAATGTCCATAATCCCACCCCCTTCTCCCAAACCCCCTCCCCCCAGCAACCCTCAGTTTGTTTTGTGAGATTAAGATTCACGTATGGTTTGTCTCCCTCCCAATCCCATCTTCTTTCATTGATTCTTCTCGTACCCACTTAAGCCCCCATGTTGCATCACCACTTCCTCATATCAGGGAAATCATATGATAGTTGTCTAAGAAAGCCAGGATTTCTTAAACAGTATTTAGAAAGCACTAACCAAGAAGGAAAATATTGGAGTAGATTCATTTAATTAGGAACTCTAGTTTACAAAAGATGCTTTAAGAAGAGAGTGAAAAAAGCAGGATACCAAAATACATTTGTTTTTTAATATATCTTCCACATGTTTCAGATAACTGGACAGATAGATAGATAGATGATAAATAGATATCTTTCAAAAGGAATAGATAGAGTGCACCTGGGTGGCTCAGTGGGTTAGGCCTCCACCTTTGGCTCAGGTCATGATCCCAGGGTCCTGGGATTGAGTCCTGCATCGGGCTCTTTGCTCAGCGGGGAGCCTGCTTCTCTCTCTCTCTCTCTGCCTACTTGTGACTCTCTCTGTCAAATAAATAAATAATATCTTTTAAAAAGGGATAGATAGATAGATAAATGATAGGGTTTATATAAATGCATATATATGTGCAGATAGATAGATATCTTTAAAGGATTGAATTCTATAAGCTTGAAAACAGCATGTTGGAAAAGAAGGCTTCCAAACACCAGTAAGTATAGGAAAAAGTGGTCAATATCAGTAGTCATCAGGGAAATATAATTTTAGGCACGCACCTTAATGGGCAGATTTGTATATTGGATGTGATACTTGTGAATCAATAGTAGGAAAATGAACTCATAGTACAAGTTAGTAAAATATTAAGCAACTGATATGTGAATGCATTCCTGGTGGGTATAGATACCTGTAAAATACTTTAGGAAAATCTTTGATAAAATCTACTAAGGCTAAGGTTTTGTATACCCTTTGACATAGCTATTCCACAACAAAAATGTAGTACCAGTATACATGTAGATGATGAACAAGACATGAACGAATGTTCCTAGCAACATTAATCACAGTAGTCTTAAATGATAAAATACAAATTTCCATTAATGGTGGAATAAATGAAAAATGTAGTATATATTTAAAAGATTTTATATATCCATATTTATATAAACAAATTCCAGCTACATAATGTATCTGATAGACATGGAGGAAAAGAGGTCAGACACAATAGTAAATGCCATACACTTCTTATTCATACAATATACAAAAATAATCCATGGTGATCAAAGTCAAAATAGTCATTATTTTTGGAAGTATAATGACATGAGTGGACATGGGGGGGATTTTGGAGGTGCTGGTAATATTCTATATATTTTTCTGTAAAGGACCAGATAGTAAATATTTTGGGCTTTGTGGGTTGTATGATTTCTGTTGCAACAACTCATCTCTTCCCTTTAGAGTAATAGTAGCTATAGGCCATATATGTATAACAAGTATGAATATTTATGAACATCAGAATTTGAATTGCATATAATTTTCATGTAAATTTTTTGAAATATAATTCTCTTCCTGATGTTCCAACCACTTAAAAATGTTCCCAACCATTAAAAAATTTCTTAAATTTCAAGCTGTATAATAAGTAGCAGACCAGATCTGATCCCAGGTTGTAGTCTGTTTTTAAAATCTAGTTTGTACATAAGTGGATATGTTCACTCTCTACTAATTCATTAAGCTGAAAACTTAAGATTGTTGTATCTTAAAGCTGTATATTATATTTCAATAAAACTCTTCATTAAAAAGTGCTGAGAAAATCTAGGTGACCTTGGGTTTGCTGATTAGTTTTTAGATACAACTCCAAAAGTACTATCCTTGAAAGAAAAAATATTAATAGGTTGGACTTTATTAAAATTCAGATTTCCTGCTCTGTGAAAATCTTTCTTAAGAGAATGAAAAGACAAACTAGACTGGAAGAAAATATTTGCAAAACAGATCTGATAAAAAATGTGTGTTCGAAGTATACAAATAACTCTTAACCTCAATAATATGAAAACAAACAACTCACTTAAAAAATGGATAAAAGATCTGAACAGACACTAATCAGACAAGATATGTAGGTGGTAATTTAGCATATAAAAATATGCTCAATGTTATGTTATTAGGGGATTGAAAATTAAAAGAACAATGATGCACCATCTACACTATTAAGATGGCTAACGTTGAAAAAACCTGGCAAAACCAAATGCAATAGAGGATATGGAGCAACAGTAGCCCTTACTCATTGATGATGGGAGTGCAAAATGCTGTAACAATTTTGGAAGACAGTTGGGCAATTTCTTATAAAGATAAGTATATTATTACTATATAATCCAGCGATCATGTTCCTAGATATTACTCAAATGTGCTAAGACCTTATGTGCACACACACAAAAGATCTGTACACAATTTTTTTTTTTAAGATTTTACTTATTTATTTGACAGACAGAGATTCCAAGTAGGCAGAGAGGTAGGCAGAGAGAGAGGAGGAAGCAGGCTCCCAAAGTAGGGATCCCAGGACCCTGGAATCATGACCTGAGCCAAAGGCAGAGGCTTTAACCCATTGAGCCATCCAGGCGCCCCAGCACACAAATATTTTTAACAGCTTGATTCATAATCATCCCAAACTGGAAGCAACCAAGATGTTCTTCAATAGGTGAATGGATAAACAGACTGTGGTACATTCATGCAATGAAATAGTACTCAGTGATAAAAATAAATGAGCTATCAAGCCATGCAATGCCATGAATGAGTCTTAAATTCCTGTGACCAAGGAAAAGAAGGAAATTTGAAAAGGCTACATACCATACAATACCATTTGTATGACATTCTAGCAAAGGCAAAACTCTAGAGATGGCTAACAAACCACTAGCTGGTAATATTTTGGGGGTGAAGTATAGGGTAACTTATAGGATGGTGTAACTATTCTGTATGATAATATAGTACTATCCTAGTCTATAGGATATGTGACATTTGTTAAAATTCGCAGAACTTTGCAGCAAAAAGTATGAGTCTTAATGCATGCACAATTACAAAATTATTTAGGAGGTCAAGGGGTGCCAGAGGAGCATTCAGACTGTGACAAAATAATCTGTACTATAAATGCATGTAAAAAAAAAATCATTGTAACAAACAGGGTGGGGAAGTTCCTGACATAAGTAATTTTGGAAATGAGTAGAATCTGTAACACCAAAGGTAAAGGGAATTCTATATCAGCCTTGCACCCTAGTTGGTAAAAATATATCCCCACTGGGAAATAGCTAACACAAAAGTGCCCCACATGTATACTGGAATAGAATAATTAAGTAAATGGTTGACAGATGGTGGAAACATGGTTTCTGACTGTTGGAGTGGATAGTTACAGATAAGTAAGGGGAGAAGTCAGGGTAGGTCCTCAGCCATGCTCCTTTGTTTCAGGCTTCTGGGTGAATCATTATAGTGGGTCATGGTAGTACTCCTGGAAGTCATTTCAACACATGGTGGTGAACAGTAGAATTTTACAAAGAAGGGACTGTGAACAATGTAAATATTTCTGAATGAACTCAAATTAAATGTATCCCTAATTTGATGTCTTTTGAGGGGAAATCTCAAAGAGATATAAGACATCTTCAATATCACCTGATCTGAAAATGAACGTCACTGGGATCAACAACAGAATACTTGGTCTTATGAATTTTACAGGAACATTTTTTTCATGCAAGCCTTGCCAGAACCTTTCCTAAATCCTTGGAAAGTCTTGTAAAAGTGTAGCTAAACTTTAGTTTCATAGTAAATTTATCTTTGTTGCTACTTTTTCTAATTGTGTGGCTTGCCTTTTGACACCTATAATGCTATCTGTGGGTGAGTGGATTTTAAATCTTTATTTGCCCAAATTATCAATAATGTCCTCATTGGGTAATGCTTTTTGTGTCCTGTTTAAAAAATATTGGCCTCTCCAGAGTCATGAAAATATTTTCCTATGTTCTTACGGAAGATTTATTTCCTTTAAATTTTATAGATTTGTTCCTTTTATATTTTGGTCTACAGTCTGTGTGAAATTAATTATTGTAAAGTGCGTGAAATGGGGTTAAGATTCATTTTTATTTTTATTTATTTTTAAAGATATTTATATATTTACTTATTTAGCATGTATGTGAGTGGGGGAAGGCGCAGAGGGAGAGGAAGAGAGAATCTCATGCAGACTCCATGTTGAACACACAGAGGTCACACAGTGTTTGATCTTACAACCCTGAGGTCATGACCTGAGTTAAAATCAAGAATTTGCTCACTTAACCGACTCAGCCACCCAGGCGCTACAGACTCATTTAGGATACATATATTGAAAACCGTAAGTGTCATTCATTGAAATGCACATGTTAAAATGTGAACACAAAGCTTCTTTAAAAATATAAATATTCATAAATGTATGTATTAGAATACACTGAAAGCACTTATTTCATGCATTTATAGCTATACATGGTCCTATAATTGCAGGTTTTTAAAACCATAAATGTTAATATACCTACTTTTATTATCACTGAGTTTAAAATTTTTAAAAAAATTTCTCCTCTGATTCCTTCTTTTGCCCTTGGTTTATCTAAAAGAGTATTACTATATATGTGAAGTCACTGTCCTTCATATTTCATTCTATTGAAAGTCCTTCTTTTCTGTCTGATTTCAATCCTGTTTTTCTCTGTTTTCAGTAGCTCTGCTATCATGTGTTTCAGTATGATTTTGTTTATGTTTAGTCTGGTTGTATTTGTCATGCTTTTTAAATCTATTGCTTGATGTCTTTCATATATTTTGAAACATATCAGCAATTAACCCTTTGTATATGACTACTGCCTCATTTTCTCTTCTCTCTTTCTTGGATGACTATTACACCTATGGTAAACCTTTCCACTATTACTTTATGCTTCTTATCCTCTTTGTTTTCCATGATTTTGAATATTTATACATCATTATACTTTTTTTTGACCTATCTTCCTTTCCCATAATTCTGTCTTCACTGTGTCTGATAGTAATCCTATTTGTTGCATTCATAACTTTTAGTTCATGTATTTTGTTTCTGGTTTTTATTTCTTGTTTTTTGCATTATCAGTTAATCTGTCAACATTCTCCATCTTGTGTTTTCATTTCTAGACCACATTAATCACAATTAGTGTAAAATACTTATCTAATAACATATTAGAATATCCTGAGTATCTATTTATTACCTGGTTTGGGTAATATTTTTTTGTTTTGTTTTGGATGCCAATTTATTTCCCATGTAGATTCAGTCATTCTATATAAAAATTTGGATAAATAATGTGAGGATCTGGATGATATGTTCTTTTCCTCTATGCGTCTCTCTATTCTTTAGAATGTTAAACTGACCGAACATAATTGTCTTGGTAATTGTCACATTCCACCAAGCAGATTCTTCCATATTTTGTCAAGACTTTTTAGTTGTTTTGGATGAGAAGATTGATGAAAATTCAACTAATTCCTCATTTCTTATAGTAGAAGTAAGTTGATCTATTTTTCAAAATTGGATCTAGTTCTGGATCCTGTATTCTTTACTGATTTAGGTTTTGTTATTTATCAAGAATAATATTATTTTAATTAATACTTGTCATTATACACTTAGGTATAGGTGGAAAAAATGGCCACCAATTTTATTATCTCTGTAGTAATAGTTTTTTTAAAAGATTTATTCATTGTCAGAGAGAGAGAGGACAAATAGGGAGAGCAAGCAGAGTAGGCAGAGGGAGAAGTGGACTTCCTGCTGAGCAAGGAGCCCAATTGGGACTTGATCCAAGGATCCTGGGATCATGATCTGAGCTGAAGGCTTAACAAACTGAGCCACCCAGATGTTCAACATAGTCATGATATTTTTTAGTTGACTTTGAACTTTTCCCACCCAGAAATGAAACCTATTTATGTGTCCTTAAATCCGATGTGGCCTTATGAGTTTCTTTGGCTAATGGAACTTTAAAATGTGATATAAACAAGGATATGAAAAGTACTTGTACACTGAAATGTCCTGCCTTTATAATCATCACCATTTACCATATGTTTGAGCTGGGGCTATTTTGCTCAATGATGTGAGATATGGCAGTTATCACCCTAGGTGGCATTGAGGCAGCCATCAGATATTTGTCCATGCAGTCCCAACTACCTAAAAAGAGAATCATGAAAACAAAAAATAATAACTTATTTATTTCTTTAGACTCTTGAGTTTCATTGTGGTTTATTATGTAACAAAAGCTAAGTTTTACAATAATTAGTACCTAGAAGTATGTGGCTACCATAATGCAAACATAAAACATTTAGTATTGCTTTTGGGGCTGGGTGATTGGTGAAAACTCAACAAGTGACCTAAGACCAGGCGGAGAAGGCTGACAAGTTGTGAACAAACCATTAGTGGAGAACAGGAATTTTTTTTTTTTTTTTTTTGACAGAGAGAGATCACAAGTAGGCACAGAGGCAAGCAGAGAGAGAGAGAGAGGGAGGAGGAAGCAGGCTCCCTGCTTAGCAGAGAGCCCAATGTGGGACTCAATCCCAGGACCCTGAGATCATGACCTGAGCTGAAGGCAGAGGCCCAACCCACTGAGCCACCCAGGCAGCCCCAAGAACAGGAAATTTAATGACAGGAGGCTCTCACAAGGTGGAGTGAGGTAGTATGTGTCATGTAACAACATAAAAATAAGCAAACTATTATTTTTGGTAATTAGAGGATAGAAAGCATACTTAATGAAATTTAGGTAGGCGCTCTTGGCAAGGGAGAGTATAAAAAGTGTCAATTAGCTTATTTTAGCTGCATAGGTAAATATATAGGAAGAGAGATGAGCTAAAAAGAAATCTACAAGAATTTAGAAGAAATAGGGAGCTCTTGCTGGGTTTTAAAATAAAACTGTTTCTGATTTCTAGTCTATTCAGGCAGCAAAGTAAGGTGAGGAATGATCTCACTGTAAAGATCAAATAAATGATGTTAAGACCCTTTGTAAAGATTGTAGATAGGTAAAATGGTGTCTAGTGACCCTCTCAGTTACACCAAAGAGCTTCCAAGATTTGCTACAGTGTTCTTATATAGTACTCTGACAAGCCAAAGAAGAGAGAAGCCTATCTCAAAAAAAATTCTGGGTGTGGTTTCACTGAATGTAGTCAGATACATAGGAAACCCACAAAGTTGTCAAAATCATTATAATGCCTCAAGCACTGACAGTTTGAATTAAAATGGATTGTGATCGTTCATATTGCTAAAAGGCTTCTGGGCCCTCAACTTTCTATAGGTAACAAGAAGGTCAAAAACCTATTCAGTTGCATGGAGAGGCTATTATATTTAGAAAAGGAAGATTTTTTCATATCAGAGTCAAGTGTTGAGTAGAGCAATATATGTCTAGGGTAAAATAAAGTATAATGGAATAGGGAAATACTGGCCCATTTCAGTTACTATTTCTCTTTTGCAGATCCGCTAACCCCTCTGCTCTCATAATATCCCTTTCATTCCTCTCTAATTCCTAACCATCCTTTGGCCTATGAGGCATCTAGTAGGAGACTTCTGTCTCCCATCATGCTTCCTTCGTATACGATGCTTATGCCCAGACACTGCTATACCACCTAAGACTAATGCTATTGCAACCAAAGCCAAGAATTTGGTCCTAACTCATTCCCACTGGGTCATCTCATCCCATTCTCTTCTTGACACAATGAACACATAGTCTATCTGCATGAATGAAGAGGGGAGGAAAAAGTGAATTACTTAGAGGAAAGAAAAATGATTAACATTTCATTAATAATCAAACTGGGCTTGACAATATTTTCAAGTCTTGTTTTATATCTTTATGTATAATTAATACAGAGATTTCATTACTTTTTTATACTTTTAAATACAGTTCCTGTTATTTAGTTGATAGTAGAGTGTCCTTAATGTGATTGTGACTCAAGAACTTCTTAGATGAAGATGCCATGTGAAAACATTTGCCAGCAAGAGAATAGGATTTGGAGAGTCATATCTAAATATGAGTCAGGCCAGATATTTTGTTAATAATCTGTGAAAATCAAGAGTATTTTGCTTGTTTCTTTGCTTCAGAATATTTTATACATGTTTCAATGGGATTTAAGGGGAAGATATTCCAGGACATGTTTTAAATCCATGAGTTCTGATTGCTTTCCTAAATGGTATTGTCTCACTTTTCCACAATTAAGAAGACTCAGCACTATTAAACTTTCTCACTAAGAAACATTTTTCAAATGCCTTGAATGTAAAATATAAATCTTTACTCTGGCCTACCTCTGTTTATTTTTATAGAATTATTCTTTTATTGTGAGCTAATTAGAAATGTAATTTGAGTTTGTTGTTGCCATCCATGTATGCCCTAGGCCATATTCTCACTGATTGCATTGAGTACTTAATTTTATTGGAACAGTAGGACACATTCCTATTTTCTATTTCAGACTTCTAGTCCATTTACTTTGGTCCTTAGAGTTAAGATGATATGGTGATTACAGTACTCAGATGGACATTAAATGTACAGAAATGTTTGCTCCCGATCTCTTACTTTTATGTCTTTTCCAGTGCCAGATAGTGGTCTGTATTCAGATGTGAGAGAGAATCGTGGGATCTGTCTGTCCTAGCCTGAACATATAATGAATCAAAAAGCTGGGCTTCTTCCTTTTTCATCCAGAAGCCTCTCTTTGGTGACATTCTACTTAGCTAAATAAGCTTCTGCTAACCTCTTCTTGTTAAAACTCTGCAAAGTCTAGAGATGTGTGTCTTCAAAACCACCTTCCCCAACCTCCAAGGACTATGGCATGAAACCTTCTGAAGTGAGAAAGCCAAATAATCTTCCCAATAAAGGATAAAGGATCTAATATAAAAAGTGGATGGTAATGTTCCTAACTAGCTTGTCTAATCTACTATTCAATGTAATTTTACCATGACTATACATGCTTCATATCTCCAATGATAGCTCAGATATGAAAATTTAATTCCAGGCATACAAGATGAGAACTTCAAATGAGAATTCTACTGAAGTCTAGTTTTCCTTGGAGTATAGGACAATGGAAGTAGAGTTAATCCAGGTAAACAGATGTGCCAGGAAATCTGATTTTACTGTGGCCCATCTAGAATTATTCTAGTTACTACAAATTGCCCTAAAATTTAGTGACTTAAGACTACCTTTTTATTTTTTTCACAATCCTGTGAATCAGATATCTGGAAAGGGCTCATATTAGGTTCTTTCTTGTAGGTGCATTCAAATGTTGACTGGTGCTATGGAATTTGCTTGGCCTACAAAATAGCTCACTCACAGGTTATTGTAGGTTTTTGTTGGTTTTCTGCTAGGAGATCATTGAACTAGAGTGTGTTCACATGGCCTTTCCACTATGTTTATCTCAGCATAGGTGGACACTTTACACAAAGATTCAGGCTCCAAAGGTGAGTGTCCCAGCTCATGAGATGGAGGCTACATCAGCTTTTATAATTTAGAAGTCACACAAAATCACTTTTTCCATGTTCTATTGCTTCTGTGTGAGCCACATTCTTGCCCATACGGAAGGGGAGGGGAATTAGAATCTACCTCTTGATGGTGAAAAGCAAGGTCAGAGAAAAGATGTGGGATGGGAGTGTTCCAATCAACTTTAGGAAATATAATCTACCTGAAAGATAACACAAGATTGGAATCTCCAGGCAAGCCAGGAAGTACCAGAAAAGCCACTGCTGAAAGTATAACTGAAGAAGTCCCCTGGAACTCCAGAAAACATCACAGAGGCAAAGTGGAAGCTGGACATGGAACCAGAATGACTAATGTTTCTGTATGGGTGTTTTCTCTTTCAGAAAATACATGAGCACCAGCAGGTCAAGAAGTTCTCTTTGTCTCCAGTTGCCCTTGAGGATCTAACCAAGAGGGCTATATATTGAATATCAAAACAAAGGGGGAAAAGCACTCATTTTATCACCAGTAGATTAATAGAAAACATTGACGAAGGTTGTTACGTACATACTAGAGCAAAGATTGTGTTTCCCTGAATATTCTGGAAAAATTAATGAAGAGAACTGGGTAGATCCTTCCTCAAGTGGCCAGAAACACTGTGAGTAGCAAGAGGAAGGATAAGTCTTGTAACAAAGCTGTCCAGTCGTGGGGTGATATGGTTTCATTGTATTTTATTTTCAGAAGTTGTCTTACTAAGTAGTATGTAGACACTCTCTAAGTAGTCTTTCAGACTCTCAATTTCTCCACAATGGGAAAGAATATTCTCTGTAATGCCCTAGAGACCCTCCTCCATTGGGTTACTGCACAGGCAGGAATAGAAACTTCCTGAAGATTTCTACTCCTTCTACAACTGGAGATGAAGCGTGAGTTTTAAAGACCATAGAAGGAGGGAAATTAATGTCTTCTTGAGTGAGACACTGTTTCGGCTGTCCTACTATCTCTTTTTATCTTCAAAACAATTCTAAATATTAACAGTATTATTCTACCTTGACAGATGAGTATATACTCATCTTTAAAGGATAAATTTTGAGTAAGCTTCTCACAGTTAGTACACTGAGTCATACTTTTAAAAAGGTGTGTCAAATGCCAAAGCTCTGGTCTCCATACTGCTCATCAGTGCTTTTTTTCAGATCCCAGTGAAATTCAGAGGAAATTATTTGTCATTAATATTTTTGTTATTCTTGGTCTTCTCTAAAGTGCTATTTTTATTTTCTCCAACCTACAGAAGAAATGTCAACACAAAGAAAAACCAAGCCTATGGCTTGGGGGAAGCTATAGACATTTCATCTTGTAATCGTTCTGAAATAAAGCTTAGCAGCCAATCCCTGTAGTCAAAAGTGTCTTAAGACAGTTCGAATGAGATAGTGCTACAGTTGTACTTCTAAGGCTCCAGTTGAGAGACAAAAGAGAAGGGCCTGAGGCCTTCTCCTTTACAGACATTACTCCCGTGTAGATGAAAACAAGTGACAACACATGACAAATGGGACTAATACAAAGCTTAGTGGACAAAATAATTTCAGGCCTGAAAATAGCAGAGAATGAAAAGAAAACCTTCTAGGATTCTCTGCATCTATACTCATGTATCAATTTATGGTATCTATAAAATTATATATTAGAAAATTAAATTTTATTTAGATCTACTGTTTTATTAATACACTAATTTGTTCATATATCCAAAAATGTGTATGGAGATTCTACTATCTAAGTGCCAAGTAATGAAGATATATTGGTACACAAAGAAGGTGTGGTCTGTCTTCATGGATAGTCTAGTTGGGAAAACATAAAATACACAATTGAAGAAAAAATTGCTGTGAAGGTACCAATTCCAGTAACAGAAAAACTCATTGAGTGCAATGAGGGGGATTAGTATGACTTATTCCAAGAGGATCAGCAGAAAAATATCTTGCTATGAGGTTGAGAACTGAGTAATACAAGGAGCAATGAGAATAATGATCTAGGTAGAGATACAAGATCTGTGGGGTTGGAAAGTCTAGAAGAAGGAAAATATGTATTGCCTTTTTAGAGCTAGAAGGAAGTGATCGTATTGGATTGAGGAGCAGTTGTGGCAAGAATAGGCTGGAGGAGATAAATCAGGCCCAGAACGTTCAGTACCTGTGGGCCATGTGCAAATTTTCATACACTCAGTGCAGCAGGTAGCTGATACAGGCTCCTTGAAAAAGAGTGATAAAATCTGATTTACCTTTAAATAGTCATTTGTGGATAAGGTGGGTGTTTGATCCTCAGGACCTTTCTGGGATGGCTTAAATAATAATGAAATGTGCAGGGACTCTTTTCCACGGAGTCAGTAATAGTATAATCACCTACTATTCCAATAATGGACTGTTACTTATTTCTTTCTTCGACATTTCTTTTTTCTACATTTACTGGAATCTTTGATGAGCGAGGTAACAGGAAAAGGAATTCTTGGGAACCAGTCCACTCAAATTCTGAAACATAGTCCTGCTGTTACCAGGACTAGCCCACCCAGATGGCATGATTGAATCTCCTCAAAACAGAAGGTAGTGAGCTGGGCTCAGAGAGGTAGGAAGGTAGAGACTGAAAGAAAGAAACAAAAGAGTTGGAGAGAAGGGAACATCCAAATCCCAACTCGGGTTCAGTGAAATCTGAGTTGATATATCAGAAGATATCATCTATAGGGGCAGTCACTTGCTCAATATAGGAGCAGATTGTAGTGTTGGATAGAGTCCCAAGACCATAGAGAACTGTCTACATTGATGCATTGGGATCAGATGTGAAACCCACTCCAGGTGGCAGTAGCTGGCAAAATCAAGCCTGCCACTGGCTAGATGAGTGTTAGGTCAAGACTTTTAGCCCAGTGAGTGCTGCTGTGAGCAGAGGAGCAGGGCAGGGGGGTGTTCTAGTGGGTGAATCCCACCTGTCATGGTTTTGGTTTTGAGGAGGCAACAGCATCAAGTCCAAGTGGACATTTGGCTCCCTGGACCAGTCATGGATGCAGAGGCTGAAGACTTCTTTCTGTCCCACTGAGGGGTGGGGAGATAACCCTCTATTTACTTCTAACCCAGGGTCTGCTTGGATCAAGTTTGTGTCCACACTGAGCCTGTATATAGTGAGGTCAGCCTGCTGGCAGCTGGGTAGGGCTGGGCAAGAGTTGGGAGTGGTCTTCAACCTTTGTCTTTCTGAAATAATCTTCTTTAGGAGATAATGAACCTCATTCTTCTTCTCCTTCTCCTCCTCCTCCTCTCTTCTCCCTCCTTTCCTCTCCTTCTTTCTTCTTTCCTCCATTCTATGTTTACTCCCCTACCCATTTTCCCCTCTCTCCCCCTCCTTTACTCCTTCCTCCTTGTCCCAAATAAATGAGGGTAACAAAAGATGATTCATTATATATATATGCTATTTATTTGGAGAATTTATTCTGTTAATTTTTTTAGTCAATGTTAAAAATGAATTTTTAAGAGAAGATATTAAGCTAAAGATGGCTCGTAGGAACAGAGTTTACCATTGGCTCAGGGAGCCATCTTGCACTTGCCAGCTAGATAAAGCCCCAGGATCTGCAGGAAGTCTGTAGGACTGCATCTGAAGTCAGAATTGAGGTTTCCTCTAGGTTAAAGTTCAGTTAGGTTTTGAGTTAGAGACCAGTTAAGATCTGGGGTAGTGATCAAGTTGTGGGCAGGATTAGGAAATGCTACGGATCCAGGGTTAGTTGTCCTGTGGTTTGCTGAGATTCATTGTCTTTGGACAGGTCCTTGGTATGTTGTAAATGTGAGCAGTTAACCTGGGCTAGAATCTTCAAGTTGTGGGGCCAAGTGAATTCTAGCAATAGGATAGCACTGATGCTTTCCGCTTTGACCTTGGGAGGAGATCCAGTGCTTGCTTTTGTTTACCTAATACATTTCAAAGTGTCAGGTCAAAATGTCTCAGAGTGCAAGAGAGTGAGCACAGTTTTGTTTTTGTTTTTGTTTTTTCCCTCCATTTTTCACATAATGGTGCAGGGGTCAGGGTAGGGGGTGAAATAATAATCCTGGGTATGTTCAGCAAAATGTGGCTATCTGGTAGACTATTTCCAGCTGTTGCTTTTTGCCATAAGGTGCATATAGATGGTGCTGCTCTCTATGCCTGGGGTAAAGGGTCTGAAATGGACAGCAGTGCTGAGGTGTCACTGGGACACCCCAATTCCCCATCAGGGATCTTCCTGCTCAAGAGAAGAGAACAAGTCATTCACAGGCGGGAAATGATATTACATGGGACAACCACTGAAATAATCGACCAGACTGCTGTATTTCCTTCTTGAAATGTTGCAGACAGGACTGTCCACTACTCAAAGAAAGAGGATGGGACAGGAGTCCAGAGAAGACCTCTAGTCATAAGTACCATAGGAAAGAGATCTGTAGCAATCAAAGTCTTCACTGGGATAACAAAAAGATAATCTGATCTGCAGTGCTGATTTCTGGGTTGATGATGGCACAGCACAGAGGGGGAAGACCGTGACTGCGTCCTGACCACAACTCAGCATGCCTGCATCCCACCTGATGGGAGAAATCTTAGATATTAAATAGAGCTTATTCCTGAGTATCTTCAGCTAGCCATTGTGTCACAAAACAAGTTTTCAAGGTCACAGACTCAAATGACTGTAAGAGATGGAATGAGAATAATATACTAGGGAGTGCTGGGAACTTTGCTCAACTGAGGAGCACATGTTAGTTTGAAGCCCAGCCATGAGCAGTTCTGGCAAGCTGTGGCCATGTTTAAAATGCAGGGCCAGTATTACTGGATCTTTCAAGGTTTAAGAATAGCTGTGCAGGGCGCCTGTGTGGCTCAGTTGGTTAAGCTTCCAACTCTTGATTTTGGCTCAGGTCATGATCTCAGGGTTATGAGATCAAATTCCACATTTGGCTTCATGCTGGGCATGGAGCTTGCTTAAGATTCTCTCTTGATTTTATCTCTCCCCCCACACCTCCCATCCCTGCTTTTGTGCTCCATCTCTCTCGCTCACTCTGAAAAACAACAACAACAGCAACAACAACAACAACAAATCTAGGTATCTAGAATTTAAGGTGCATATTCTGTTTTTTAAAAATTATTGTGTAATTTTGTTGAAAACATGGCATGGACAGAACCTAACACATCTGCAGTGGTCTACCTGTCCTGGGGGCTATCATTTGTAACTCGGAGCTGTGCAAAGATAATGGTTATGTGTCCTGGTTTTCCTGCTCACTCTAATCCAATCTAATTCTCTGTGGGACTCTAGGTCGGCTGGTAAGAATAGCCACAAAGTGAGTTTTATGCACAGCAAATGAGATTGTGAATACATGACCTAGCTCTAAGCTCCTTAGATACTAGAATAATGTGACAAATTCTCATCCCTGGAGGTAGTTCTATGTGACTAAGGTGTCTCAACCCTGGGGCACCCGGGACCAACCCATCTTGCAAGATCTGAGCGTGCATAGGGTCTTTGCTTCCAAATTTACAAAATAGCCATTTATGTACGATGAGCACAATCTAGTATGTTCTCTGTCATCTCAGCGTGATCTGATCAAATCCCTTAAGTCCACAGGCCGGGGTTGTAATTCGAACAGACATGTGATCCACCTGTAAAGGCAAGAGATTTCACAGCCTGGAGAGGACGAAGCTGAAGCTCCACGCAGGGAGGGCATTATAAGAAGCAAAGGTTAAATACCACGCCTAGGCCCCTGCTGTGGATTTCAGTCTCTGTGGGCTCTGGAAAAAGCTCTTGATTTTACCCATTCATTATGGCCTACTACCTTGGGAAAATGCCTCTAAATATTTCATGGGCAGCTCGGCCCCTCTCAGAGCCTCCACAGGAAGCTCAAGTCCTTCTTCCTTGTCTCATTAATGCACAAAATGTACTTGGTTTCACTCGATGGAAAATTCCTTTGTTGGAAAAGAAGAAGAGGCATTGTTGTGTGTGAGAATGGAATGCAGAGTATCATCCCAGCATCTGTCTGAGGCCAGCCAGACCTCAGGGAATGGCAAAAGAGAGTTCAGGCTGCACTAGTCCAGCCAGTGGCCTTGTGGCTCAGCCACTGTGGTCCAAGAGGACTTGGGGGGATGGCTGAGCATCCTCTAAGACAGAGATCTCTGATATCCCATGGAGTTTGAATTGGAGCTGCAGAAATCTCAAGTGTAAACCCTAGAAGTTTGCGTTTTGAGGAAGCCCAGGCAAGAGGGATACACACACACACACACACACACACAGCCAGATCCCAAGACTTGGAGTACTGCCTCTGGGAGGTTGTGCTTGGTTCAGTGTCCATGGATATATCTCTCACTCATGAACTAGCAGACAGAGGAGATCCATGACTGCCATGCCACCTGGCATCAGCTCTAGTTATCTCTCCTTTCTCGTGCAGCTCAGAGGTTGATGGGTGCATCTCCCATTCTGCTCTGAGTCACCAGCAGAGCCCCTAGGCCCAGACAGAGGGCAAGGAGCTATCTACTGACTCTTTCCTTCTCTCAGTTTTTCTCAGAATGAGAAAGGGCTAGCAGCAAGTTTGGAAATTCTAGGCAATGTATATCGTGTTTTTCTATTATTTATTTGTTTATTATTATTATTATTTTCAACTAGCCAGCATATTAGTTTTTGATGTAGTGTTCAGTGATTCATTGGGTGTGTGTAATGCTGGTGCATTGTGAATGTGTGTCCAATCCCTGACCCAGGGATTGGAAAAGTGAAGGGGCCACACTATACCTGTATGAGATCGCTGAGGTCCCAGAGTAGCCCCTTGACCTGTCCCCTTCAGATTGGAGAAATAGCAGATTCTCCCCAGAGGATTCCTAACTAGAACAAGCACACTCATTCCAGAGAGCACACACTCTCCGAGGCAAGAACACATCACAGAAACGGCCACAGGCCAGTAAACATTCCCCTCTCTTCTACCCCTGTCAGCCAAGTGGAGGCCCCCTTATGCTGCTGTGGAACAGGTCCCCCATCTCAGTGGCTTACAGCACAAACCTGGGGAAAAGAAACACAATAGTCTTGCCTACAGGAATAGTGACTGCTTGAGAAGGATAGCACTATTTCATACCCATATTTATTGCCAGGTATATCCTGCCTTGTGAGAAGGAAGCATCAACCTCAGAAAATAATCTATTTATTAACTTAACCAGTATCTATTGACCCTGTACCATATATCAGACCTATATCCAGTCTAGGCATCAGGGGTCAGACAAAATAGGACAAATTCCTACTCTTATATTCTAAGGAGGAGACAAAAAACAAAGAAAATGAATATATAGTATATTTTTCATCGGTGCAATGGAAAATAATACAACAAAAGTAAGAGGGAAAGAAAGTTCTGGCATATGTGTATGTGCATCTGTGATGTTTTATTTAGGGCTGGGAAGCTGTTGGCTGGCTTTAAGCAGCAGCACAGCATGATCCTAGTGACGTTTTGAAAGCTAATGCTGCTGGAGGGCAGAGATAGAGGTTGGAGATCAGGCTGAGGGCTTTTGCAAGAATTCAGGCTAGTGTTGGCAGTGGTTTGGATCAAGGTGGTGGTGATGGTGAGGGGGGTGTAAGGAGTAGTCACGTACTGAGTACATTTTGAAAACACAATTTTTTAAAATTATTTTTTCACCATTTTATTTATTTATTTTCCAGAGAGAGGGAGAGCACAAGTAGGGGGAGCAGCAGGCAGAGGGAGAGGGAGGGAAGCAGAATCCCCCGATCAAGGAGCCTGATGCTGGACTCAATCCCAGGGCTCTGGGATCGTGACCTGAGCCAGAGGCAGATGCTCAACCAACTGTGCCACCACCCAGCCGTCCCAACAATGAATTTGTTTGACGGATTGGTTTTGAGGCTGGCGGAAACAGAGTATGGCCACTGCATGAAGCCAAAGTTGGCAGAGGAAGGTGCCCTGTGCAGAGGGTCTCTAGGGGTAAGAGTAGCAGAAGGTCCCTGCCTTTCTCCAGACTCTCAGCTACAGGACCTGAGGATTCTCAGAGTGACCACATCCAAGCCAATGTTGGCCCCGAAATGCAGGCTATCAGCAGTCAGAGACTCTGCATGTGGAGTCCGGAGGCCCTTTTGGATGGCTAGTCTCAGGCTCTTGCTAACACTCTGAGCAGTGTTTGCTTAATCACATAATCCACATAAAACTGGCCCAAATACAGGGAGTTGCATTCAGAAGTAAAGTTAGTATGACATCCAAAGAGCCCTGAGAAGCAACTGAATTCTTTATTGACAGCTCTTTAAGAAGCACTAAATGCGGATTACTTGCTAACCCAAATCCAAAATTCTGAAATCCCTTTCCTCAGTCTCTCTCTCACCTTTCATGTATAAGGGGCTGCCGCAGCCTGTTCAACTCTCCTCTCACAGTTACAAACTCCCATAAGAAACCCTTGGGTAACACGGCGAAGGCCGGTTCTTTACCCACTCCCCTCTCCTGCCTCTTTGCGTCTATGGTCAATTTTATTTCTTTATTTTCCTATCATGCATAGCTTTCTGCCCTGTTCACAGTAGATTAACTTAGCCTTCCTGGTGGACTTTCAGTTTTCTCCTCTACCATTGCCCAGATCAATAAAGCAAAGGCCGGAGATTTGGCAGGCAAACATCGAAATCCCCTTAAAGGGTAAAAGAGTCGGAAAAAGGGTGCACAATTATCCATTGCATATGCCTGCTTACTCTGGTAAGATTTGTATGTGCCCTCAACTCTCTCTTCCTGTGCCAGGAGCCACCCAGGAGCCCACACATCCTTTTCTGGGTCCTCATGTCTGCCTGGGTCCATAGAGGGGTTTCTCAACAAAAGTATGGACCGCCCCCCCCCCATGCCCTGTCCACTGCTAAGGAATTAGACTTTGTTTCTGTTTTAATCCATTTCTCCTCTGCTCTGGGACAAGTGGGTTTATTTTCCTCTTTGAGGATTTGCCAAAAGAAAAAAAAAAAAAAACCTCAACTGCCTGTCACTTAAACAAGAGGAGATTTATTAGGTTTATCAGAAAGCACTGAGTGTGAGAAAGATAAAAATACAAGGTTAACTTCAGGCCAAGCGGTCTCAACTCCTGTCCAGTCAGGCCTCCCCAGGCAATCATTTCATGGGCCCTGCTTATGTCTTTCTGGGCCCAGCCTTGACCCCCAGAGAGCATCCAGGAAAAGGAATCCCAGGCTCCCAAGGTTCCTCTTTCTGTGGCCAAAGTTGACTTTGAGCCTCTGTGGAAAAGGGGCTGTGATCTGAAATGGTTTCTGCCTTCTCCCACCTGTGTTGTGTGATTGGTCTGGTCAGGGGTGTGGGTGGCTGGTTACCTCCACGCCTTCTGTGAGCTACAAAGGCACAGAGGGCAGAAGTCAGCTTTCAACTGGACTTAAGGATGTGGAGGGGCAAGATCTGTCACAGCTGCGTCTGTCCCCCGGGCACACTGACGGTGGTGAAGAGATGAAGCTGGAGGTTCTATACGCGGCAATCAAAGCTTATTTAGTATCTCCTTAAACACACAATCCTCTATCCCCTTGGGCTCAAAACAACAGCCATTTCCATGGTTACGGGACCCATTTTCTAGGAAAAAATACAAAATGTTTAAATGAGTGGTCAGAAGAGGACAGGCTGTTTGCGGGTGTGTGTCTGATGTGTATGTGTGTGTAATGTGTGTGTTTATTCTGCTACATGCCCTGATCCTTTCCAGTGTCCTGTTCCAAAGCAGAATTCTGCATTGCCCTTGGAAGACAGCAAGCTCTGTGATGACAGGCGTCACGTTTACTATGCTCGCTTCTGTACCCTCTGAAGGGATTCTGCCTGAGTTAGGTGTGTTGAATTGAAGGAGGCAGAGAAAATCATCAGGATCACTATAGTTCCATCTGTTTGAATGAACACTTGCGTGCTCCCTGGCTAAGCTGAACCCAAAATATTAGATGTCCACACACGATCTAATGCCAGGCCTGAATTTGAGTTTGTCCCACCTCCTGAGATGCTCAGATTTGGACCCCAGCCCTGACCCAACAGGGGTTAGGCTGAAAGCAAGCCTCAGCCCGTGACCCCATATTTCCACCTTCATCCCTCTTCTTCCTCGGCAATAGTTTAAGTAAGAAGTACAAAAATGGTAACAGCGAAAAAGTGTCACTTAAAAAGAAAAGGATCCTGAAGATCTCAGTGTCCAAGATAAAGAAGGACTCTTCTGGATGTTGGGTTCGTCTTCCTACGATAACCATTCACTAGCCCTCACCAAGCTGGCCCTCCCTTTATTTCTTGGCACAATATGGACTGGGATGGGCAGAAGCCAGGGCCTGAGAGTGTAGGATATTTGCCAGGAACATGCCACATATCTACTTGCTTGTGTGAGACACAGTATTGATGGAAAGAGAGATGGATGGCAAGATATAGTCACCAGGGGGCATGGACAACCTGAATGTCAAAGCATGTCAGAATGTCAAAGCATGCTGCTGAGGGGTGTAACCAAATACAGGAGGACTTCAGAGTATCAGGAATACAGAGGCAAGGTCCAAGCTGTTCAGCAAAGAGTCCTACTGGTCACTCTGGTCTGTTTTTATGGAGCATAGTTTTTACATGCTTTGCCTTATACAGTTCTCAGTATTTTAAACAGATATACAGTATTCTATTGTGCGATTATACTTTGCAGCACTGTTCTCCTCCCTTATTCATGGGCATTTAGACTCTTATCCTTTGTTGTTATTAGAAACAGTGCTCCCATATGCATCTAGAATTACAACTTGTACTATTATTTCTTAGCACAGATTTCTAGAATTTGAATCATCAGGTCATCAGAGAAGGCATTTTTTTAAAAGATTTTATTTATTTATTTGTCAGAGAGAAAGAGGAGAAAGAGAGAGTACAAGCACGGGGCCCAGCAGAGGGGAAGGGAGAAGCAGGCTCCCCACTGAACAAGGAGCCCAGTGTGGGACTTGAGCCCCGGGATCATGACCTGAGCCGAAGGCAGATGCCAAACCGGCTGAGCCACCCAGGCATCCCGTGACATTTTTAATTAAAGTAGATATTGCGAAGTTACGACCTGGAAATTTTATAGCAATTTAAACTCTCTTCAGTCAGTGCATGAAAGACTTTCATTGACTCACCAAAAGCAGGCATTATAATTCTTTCATAGTTTTGCTTATCTGATATCTGACAATCAATATCTAAATATTTTGTTTATTTTTAATAAATTTAATAAAATAAATTATTATTTTTAATAAATTAATTTTAATAAATTAATTTTTAATAAATTAAATAAATTTGTGTTTATTTTTTAATAAATTATTTTTCATAATTTATTAATTCTCAATATATCTTTTTACCAAACTTTTAATAAAATTGCTTACCCTTTTCTTTACTGAATTGACATTGGTGCTTTTTCTATTTGCAAGAATGTTTTGCATGTAGTGGATAAGGAATTTGTCTGTTATATGTGTTGCAAAATTTTTTTGAGACAGAAACCATGTTTATTTTTCACATGGTTGTTTTCTATCAATTCACACAGTTCTTGGCCCAGGGTGGGCACTCAAAAAATATGTGTTAAAGGGATGAACAGATACACCACACCATGGAATGCAAGGACCCTGCTTAACTTGCAGCCTTTTGGCATTGACTTATGGACCACTATTAACTTCCTTGTCCACCAGAGCCTGAGTATGTCTTTTTCCATCCATAGACCAGGACAGTTTCTCCTTGGTAGAACTCTAGTCTTTCCTGGGTGAGCACTTCTTAGATCATTTATGGACTTCTTACTGATGGGAGCACTTCTCCCCTCCATCTTATTGATAGAAAATGATGATTGCCCAAGGAATGGTCTCCAGTGATGAAATGCAGGTTTCCATGCATATGTCAGCTTTGTTCTGTTAGCAATGACTTGATAGTTAAATGAGATATTCAGTGTTATTTCTTTGGGGCTTAGCTGATCATCTGTGGCCTCTGGCACTTATTAGTACTTATTAGTACTTGGTTCCTTCAAGTGAGACAGTCCTTTCATACAGAGGGAAGATTTTTCAGAGGGTGATTTAACCTTAATATAATATAGTAGTCACAACAGATGTATAATTCTTTTATGTTAACCACCCAAACTACTAAGAAAGACTATAATACAAACAAATGTCAAACTACATCTTCTTCCATGGAAAAACTTAAACCATCTTTAAAGATAATCTCAGCCTCATTCCAACATTCTTAGGAATGCCAGAATTATATTATCTTCTGTCCAAAGACATGGAACACCTTGGCACTAATAGAAGGAGAACCATGACTACTACAAGATGCTTGGAATTTAACAGGATACCTATGTTGTCATTTTTAAAGCACTGGGCTGGATACTGGATCTGCTTAATGCTAGTTCTCACTCTGGAGGACTCAGAGCCAATGAGCCCAGCCTTCTTCTCCCCCAGCCCAAATAATTTGCTGAACCCCCAAATTATGTGGGCCCCATGAGACAGGAAGAAAAACATGAATTTCTAGGGATGCATTCCTTTAGACAAGGAAGCTTGTTAAAGTGGAAAAGATTCTGATTAATCTTTTCATATCACATATACCACACTCAGTCTCAAAGGGTTGAGGGGAATCATCAATGGATCAGGAAAGTGAAAATTGTTGGAATACCAGTACACATTTTCTTCCTATTAAAGTAAAAGAAGAAGAAGGAGGAGGAGAAGGAGAAAGAGAAGGAGAAGGAGAAGAAGAAGAAGAAAAAGGAAGAAAGAAAGAAAGGAAGAAAGAAAGAAAGAAAAAAGAAAGAAAGAAAGAAAGAAAGAAAGAAAGAAAGAAAGAAAGAAAGAAAAAGAAAGAAAGAAATCAAAGAGAAAAATAACACGCACACACACACCACCACCACCACCACCCCCACCACCAAACTTCAAATTTCTGTAAAAGAGGTCAAATATATTCATAAAGATTCTGTTTATTGTTATACACCCAGAAATTCTCACATACCCAGTATATGCCTAGAACTACACAGGATAAAGGCAAAGATAGACTTTTCTGCCTTGGGAAAGCTGGAATCTGACTGATGAGTGGAGACTTGTACATTACAATTAGAATATTATATTAAAAGGCATGTAAAACATGGTGCTAGTTTCAATTCCATTGAACTTGAGCACCAAGTTTTAGCACGAAATGCCTACAAAGTACTGTAGAATATAAAATAAAGAAAATAAGTGCCTGTACCCTGGAAGTTTACTATTAAATTGCAAAGTGTGTACACAAACAGTAAATGCCTGGGAAGTTCATGATCATAATAAGCTCCATCAGCAAGTAGGGAACACGATCTTATAACAGAATGGGGCTCTCTCCATGGAGGTTAGTGAGGATAAGTGTTCCAAAACACATTTTTAAACTCTGTATGCCTCAGTTTCTTTGCCTCAAATGGTCTCTCCCATTGACAAAGCAAACCAGTGGGCATGAAAACATCATGTTACTGCCAAGAGTGAGCTGTTGGGATACTATAGGAGTCCCTGTAATGTTAATCTCTTAGAGGTAGGAACAGGGATTAGCAGAAGGGGACAGAGTGTCTGGATACGGTCTTTGCTACTCTTAGATTAAGGACAATAGCTCTTCCTTACTCAACCACCTAATCTCTCGGGGACTCTTCTACCTGTCTGTCTGCTATTTGATCTTATTTTAGAGACTAGCTCTCAAATTCTGAACCAACAAAATCCAGACAACCAGGTATAGCAGAATTTCAACCTGACCTATCAACAAGGATAGGAGATATGCAACATGTGAGGTGAGAAAAGCCACGAGCAGAGGCTATGCCAGCATCAGTGCACTGAACAGAAGTGGAGGTCAGGACCTTTGGGGAAACTGCCAGACTGAAGGAGATCAGAGCTACAGTTATATTTTCCAGCTATTTCCATGAGTTCTCTATTTTTTTCTAAATCTATCCTTGCTTTAATTTATTTTGACCTAACAACTAAAGGCAAAGAGTATTAAAAATGTTTGTTTTCTATTTGAACCCAGATATGAGCAGATCCTATGAAACTTTTTACTTCAAACAAATAAGCATACTCATCAAATAGCCATATAAAAAGTGGGCTTCCAGGAAAGCAAACCACTGAAGTCAAATAAGAATCACATTTAAACATCTTACCAGGTTAAGCGCGTGGCTCAGAATTCTGCCTGGGCAGAAGTCTGGGAGACAGGATACACAAGGGAAGACATAGACCTGTATGAACCGTGGCAGCTTCTAGTTAGGTAAGTTATCATCCTACACCTTGGAAGCTGTCCAGGAGACACATGGTTACTTCCTTGTTCTGACTTCTGATCTTGCTGCATTGAATTTGCCTTTCATCTTCCTAATTCTGGGAAGAGGATTTTTAAGCTGATATTAAGGTATAGACAAAGGCAGTGGGAAAATCTGCAGTCACAGCATATTTATAATTTAGGGACATCCATGCATTATGCAAAATGGTTCTGGGTTTTTTTCCTAAACCAAAGATGATGAGTGACAACAGAAGGCTTCCCTGTGGTTCTGCTGGGGAAGAGAAAAGAGAATCATTTAGGACAGCTGACAGGGAGGAATACAAACCCCATCCCCAAGCTTCTGCCACTCATTTTCTTGTCTGTCCACCATCTCCTCGGTGGAAAGCCAGACAAGAGGTGGGTTTGGCCAGTTGGGCCCTGAAGTTATACAGAAAATGACATATCTTTCAAGGACCAGAAAGCAAATACTAAATTTATGTTGTTTGAAGGTGGTGGGGTTTAATCCAGACAGGCAATTCTAAACACGGCCGTCTGGCAAGGGGGTGGGGATAGCATGAAAGTGGTATTCTTGGAAAAATATTGGAAACCTAGTAGGAGGAAAGGGGATCTTAGAGAACCAAGAATGTTAATAGTAAGGGAAATGGATTTAGGGTAGGTAAATAAAAGGTGGTCATGGAAATTCCATTGTTAAAGTTCCCATGTACCTGGCTGATTGGTGATTGCACGGGTTTGCAGGACCTTTTTTTTGATCAATTCAAAGGACTGTGCCAGAAAGGTCCTTCTTTCCCACTATTAAATGCCCCTGTCTTCCTTACCCCATGGTGTCCAATGCAGGTTTTAGCTGTCATTTTCTAGGAGGAAATCAAGGCTAGTGGGAGGAAACCCAATAATTACACACAAAAACCAACTTCACTGGAAAAGAAAGTAAAGTTTCTATCAGTCTATGACAACCTCTGATCTCCCAGTTATTTATATTTAGAGATACAATTTGTGTGTTTGTCTGTCTATTTGTCCATCTAGCTTGGCTGCTGCCACTGTGACACTGGCCCCCAAGTACCCATAATCTTCAGTATTCTTGGGGCAGAACACAGACAGATCCCTTTGGATATTAATTCAGTGAAGGGGAAAAAAACCACAAAAACTCCTAAGAGTGGGATGAAATGAGGCTTAAAACAATATGTTACTCATGGTAAGAACCATGTTCTCTCCTAGAGGTTCCTAGTACCCCTGCAAACCTTGTGGTCCTTGGGCCATTCCTCAACCTAGATTCTCAGACCCCACTGTTTAGACAACTGCTTCATGGTCTCTGGGGCCCTGCGTTCATGCTTCCTTCTGGCTAGGACATTCAAGATCTCTACTCTGGCAGGCACTGTCTCCAGTGGAGACTTTAGGCTTCATCAACCTTATGGAGTGTCTGTGCCAGACTGTGACCCTAAGTACTCGTTCTTTCCCTGTGACCTGTTGTGCTCAGTTGAAGCGTATTCAGCCATGATTGGTGGTAGGACTATGATCCATTTCACAGACTTCTGCTTTTGCATGTGGGCCTAGGCAGACCTCTGGGAAAGAGCAACCCATGTGTTCGAAAATAGCATAAATCTCTCTTCCATTTGGTTAGCAATCAGTGTGTTGCTCCTTTCTCTCCTTTCTAGAAGAGACTACTCTAGTCTCTGCACCGACTACTCTAGTCCCTTCCCTCCCATTGCCTCCATAGCCCACTGCAGTCTGGCTTCCTTTCCCAACACCTCCCAGAGAACAGCTCTCTGGCCCCTGACCCCGTCTACAAGTATCTGAGACTTCTCTACTGTGCTTGACACAGTGGTCTGCTCCCCTGTGAAACCGTCTCATCATTTCCTTTTCTTAACATTACGCTCTCCAGGGGAACGGTTCCTCTGTGGCCCCCACTGGTCTCTCTTCCTCCACCTGCATCTCAAACATCCACATCCCCCAGGTTTCTTTCTTGTCAGTCGTTGGCTGAAGGTAAATATAAACCTTGGTTAAGTATCCGTACTCTGACGCCAGTCTGCTTGGGTGTGAATCCCAGATTCCATTCCTGGACAAGTTTTTAACCTCTTTATGAGCCAGTTTCCTGCACAGCGGAGAAACAATCACAGGACCTAACTTACAGGAGTGTTGTAATAAATAGTTACATGTAAAGTGGTCACGGGGGAGCACCCAGTCCATGTATTCTGTTTTGATTACTGGTTTCTCCTTCTTTCTACGAGCTTGAACTCCCAGCTCTATACTCTTGAGTCTCAAATCTATTTCAGGAACTTAAAACTCACCTCTAAGCCCTAGACCCCTATTTCCATTTTCTGCATTCCCGGATGTACCAGAGGAACGTACAAATCAGCATCATGTCCAAAGTGAAACTCATTATCTCCTTCTTAAATAAAACCAGCTCTTTTGCCTGCATTCCATATCTGGGTTAATGATGCTGCCATCCGCTGGCTCGTCATAATTAGAATTTTCAGAGTCCTTATCTCTCACTCCTCTCTCACCTTCCATCGTCAATTGTGAACCAAGCCTTGACTATTCATCTTTCAAAATATTTCTTACGTTTTTTCATAATCCTTCTTTAAGCATCAAAGCTGCAGTTTGGTCCCTTACTATCTCTTGCTTGGACTATTACAGTAAGTTCCTCTCTCTATTCTTACTCCTTTCTTCAAATATTTTTCTTTTTTTTTAAGATTTTATTTATTTATTTGACAGGCAGAGATCACAAGTAGGCATAGAGGCAGGCAGAGAGAGAGGAGGAAGCAGGCTCCCCACGGAGCAGAGAGCCTGATGTGGGGCTCGATTCCAGGACCTTGGGATCATGACCTGAGCCAAAGGCAGAAGCTCAACACACTGAGCCACCCAGGTGCTCCATTCTTTTTTTTTTTTTTTTTTTTTAAACCCTGATCATGTTCCATTCCTCTTCTTAAAAAAGAAAATAAACAACTAAAACAACAGCAACAGCAGGAGTGCCTTCCTGGTCTCCAATACCTAAAGGAGGCAGGGACAGCAGTGCAGCACCATCTTCTCAGCCCCTAAAACTGCCCCTCACGTGTCTGAACTCACATTTACCACTTTTCAGCTGAAATACCCAAATCCCTGGGACTGACAGAAAAAAAAAAAAAAGATTTGTGATTTACAGACAAGTCATACCCTTTCACCTCTCTTGATTATTGTTTTTCCCTTTTCTCTGACAAAAAGTCTTACTCGGATTTAAGGTCCAGAATAAATATGTCTCTTTCAGGGCAGCTTCCCGGCCAGCTCCATCCCACGATGCCCAAGGGAGATACCCCATTGGCTTTTCTATGCTCTGTCTGCTCGTTGTATGGACCTGGATAGTGAACTTGTGATAGTAAAGTATTACTTATTCCTGTTGGTCTCTCTTAGCTGGGGGTTCTCAGAGATCTCTTATCCCCTGTATCCGTCGTGGCTTCTGGCACATACTAGTACACACCGAATGTCTACTAACGGCATATTTCTGATGGTGATTCCTCCCAACTCCTTCCCTACTGGGCCAGGCAGGTCTAGTGGCGCCTCCTTTTCCACTCAGGCATCTGCTTGTTTTCTTCCGAGGATCTGAGCGCTGCCAATGTGTCCCATCAGCCCCCTGGCATTTGCCTAGAGCTCATCTGAGTAAAATTAATTTAGTTAATGGAAACTTTCCTAAGAGCATTCACCTTAAATCCGTATTTACACAAAGCACTTTCTGGAACGTATGCCGTTTTACGATTGTTCGAATGAGCGCTTGCTTGCATCCTTTTGGAAATACTGTGATCCATTTGTCTAGTTCTGAGTATTTCAAGTATTTTCAGATGCAGAATCTTCCATTTATGAATTTTACATAATGTAAAATTCGTCAAATTCGTCAAATGCGTCCCTCTTGGTGTCCTCGCCTACATTTTGCTGTTTAAGGACTATTTTAAGAGAATTTGTGCACCTTATGGACCTATGAAGCAAATCAGCTGAAACCCGCTGGCCATTTTACCAGAGCCTCACACTTTGACACTAAGACTGAAGATCATTTGGCTCCATTTTTCTATTTTATTCAGCAGTCTACGTCATAAAGTAATACTGGGTCAACAAACAGGGGCAAGAATTTAACCTAACACTTTGAAATTTGTTGACTACTGCTTTCACTATCAACACAGGGCATTCTCATTAAATAAAAGTTGGGAAGGGTGACAGAAGTAAGAAAAAGAAAATTTCCTTTGTTATCATTTGAAAAAGTACATTCTAGCTTTTTAAATTTATTTATTTATTTGACAGACAGAGATCAGAAGTAGGCAGAGAGGCAGGCAGAGAGGGGGGGACGAGCAGGTTCCCTGCTGAGCAAAGAGCCCAATGAGGGGCTCCATTCCAGGACCCTGGGATCATGACCTGAGCCGAAGGCAGGGGCTTAACCCACTGAGCTACACAGGTGCCCCGAAAAAATCCATACTATCAAGATTAATTTTCTTCCAATTTTTGTATGATCATTGGTACAAATATTATTTAATATTTTATCATTTACTATTTGTTATGTTATCTAATATCATTTCTAGTTTACATGGAAATTGTATTTATTTAATATTATACTGATACAAGCATTTATAAACTATGTAATATGTATATTTCCCCTTGAGCTTCATCATGTAGTTTTAGTTCATTTACATTTACATTCCTACCAAACAGTATTCCATTTTGTAACTAAAGAAATTTAGTTATGTTCTACCATTGATTAATATTATTTTTTGCTAAGAGACAGATTTATTATAGGAATATTAATGTTTATTTAATCTGTAGGTAGTACTTAGTTATATATTATATATACACCTCTAATATACATTATCTAATATATAAATATATAATATATATTATCCATATGTTATATTGATATATATTATCAATACATATACCCATATAATGAGAAGTATCAGAAGGTAGACTTATTTGCAAATGCACGGGTCAGAGGGCTTGCTTTTTTCCAATTTTGTCAGTCGATGTAAGACTTTTTTCTAAATGATATAGCATTCCACAAGTATATAAATACACTGGGGGTTCTGCAACTTTTCAACATTTATATATTTTTTTTAGTTAAGTCCAATTTGATTATAATTTTGTATAATTGACATTATATTTTATACAATTGATGTAGAAGAAACTACACATAATGTGTTCCAAAGTGTTCCAATTGAACACTTTGTGTATTATATTTTTGGATAATTGACATGTAATAAACTGCATGTAAGTATATAATTTGATAATGATTTTGTATGATATGTATAATGACGTGATAAATTGCACATAAGTATATAATTTGATAAGTTTCAGGGATGTATATACACCCACGAAATTATCAAAAGAAACAACAGAATAAACATCCATCATTGCCCCCTGAAAAAACATTTTTTCTTGGCCCTAATCCCTCCATGATACTCCTCCAGACCTTTCCTCCTCATCCCCAGGCAATCACAGATTGAGTTTCTGTCATTATTGATTGGCATGGATTTTCTAGAGCTATATATAAATGGAATCATACAGTATATAAGTTTTATAACTAGCTTTCTTCAACACAATTATTTAAAAATTGCTGTTGTTTGCAAAAATTGTCTATTCCTTTTTACTACTGAATAGTATACCATTGTTTGGATATATGGCGGTATATATTACCCATTGATCTGGTGATGTACATTTAGATTCTTTCCAGATTTTGTTATTTCAAGTAAGTGTATGAACATTCAGATACAAATTCTAGTGTGTTTGTATGCTTTCATTTATCTTGGATAAACACCCAGAGATGGGATGACTGAATTATAAATTGGTGTTTGTCAACTTTTTAGGATAATGTAAAAACGTTTTCCAAAATGTGTCATTCTACATTACTACCAGCTGTGTATAAGAGTTCCAGTTGCTCCACATCCTTGCCAACACATGGTGTGATCAGTCTTCCAAATTTTGCCTATTCTAACAGATGTGAAGTGGTATCTCATTGTAGTTTTAATTTGCAATTCCTAGAGGCTAATGATGTTGAACCTTTTTCAGTTGCTTACTTGCCAGCGTGCATTTTTTTCTTTCCTGAGACATTTGCCCATTTTCTAATTGAGCTGTTTATTTTTTTATCATTGAATTTTGGGACTTCTTTATATATTCTGGATATGATTCATTTATCATGTAATATCTTCTCCCAATCTGTGCTTGCTACTTCATTCTATTAAAAAATACATTTGAAGAGCAGAAGTTCTTAATTTTGATGACATCCAATTTATCATGATTTTTTAAAATTTATTTTTTATTTATTTTCAGCATAACAGTATTCATTATTTTTGCACCACACCCAGTGCTCCATGAAATCCATGCCCTCTCTAATATACACCACCTGGTTCCCCCAACCTCCCACCCTCCCGCCACTTCAAACCCCTCAGATTGTTTTTCAGAGTCCATAGTCTCTCATGGTTCACCTCCCTTTCCAATTTCCCCCAACTCCCTTCTCCTAACTCTCCATGTCCTCCATGCTATTTGTTATGCTCCACAAATAAGTGAAACGATGTGATAATTGACTCTCTCTGCTTGACTTATTTCACTCAGCATCATCTCTTCCATATACAAAAGTTGGGTATTCATCCTTTCTGATGGAGGCATAATACTCCATAGTGTATATGGACCACATCTTCCTTATCCATTCGTCCGTTGAAGGGCATGTTGGTTCTTTCCACAGTTTGGCAACCGTGGCCATTGCTGCTATAAATATTGGGGTACAGATGGCCCTTCTTTTCACGACATCTGTATCTTTGGGGTAAATACCCAGGAGTGCAATGGCAGGGCCATAGGAAAGTTCTATTTTGAATTTCTTGAGGAATCTCCACACTGTTTTCCAAAGAAAGAGGCTGCACCAACTTGCATTCCCGCCAACAGTGTAAAAGGGTTCCCCTTTCTCCATATCCCCTCCAACACATATTCTTTCCTGTCTTGCTAATTTTGGCCATTCTAACTGGTATAAGGTGATATCTCAGTGTGGTTTTAATTTGAATCTCCCTGATGGCTAGTGATGATGAACATTTTTTCATGTGTCTGTTTGCCATTTGTATGTCTTCATTGGAGAAGTATCTGTTCATATCTTCTGCCCATTTTTTGATATGATTATCTGTTTTGTGTGTGCTGAGTTTGAGGAGTTCTTTATAGATCCTGGATATCAACCTTTTGTCTGTACTGTCACTTGCAAATATCTTCTCCCATTCCGTGGGTTGCCACTTTGTTTTCTTGACTGTTTCCTTTGCTGTGCAGAAGCTTTTGATTTTGATGAAGTCCCAAAAGTTTATTTTCACTTTTGTTTCCTTTGCCTTTGGAGACATATCAGTATTCTTCAAGGAGCTGGAGCAAATAATCCAAAAATGGAATCAGAAGAGACCCCGAATCGCTAAGGAAATGTTGAAAAACAAAAATAAAACTGGGGGCATCATGTTACCTGATTTCAGCTTTACTACAAAGCTGTGATCACCAAGACAGCATGGTACGGGCATAAAAACAGACACATAGACCAGTGGAACAGAGTAGAGAGCCCAGATATGGACCCTCAACTCTATGGTCAAATAATCTTTGACAAAACAGGAAAAAATATACTGTTGAAAAAAGACACTCTCTTCAATAAATGGTGCTGGGAAAACTGGCCAGCTATATGTAGAAGAATGAACCTCGAATATCCTCTTACACCGTACACAAAGATAAACTCAAAATGGATAAAAGACCTCAAGGTGATACAGGAATCCATCAGAATCCTAGAGGAGAACATAGGCAGTAATCTCTTCGATATCAGCCACAGCAACTTCTTTCAAGATATGTCTCCAAATTTATCATGATTTTTAAACATTTTGTGGACTATATTTATGGTATTTATATGCCAGAAACTGGTTGACTTCAAATAATAGATATTTATCATCCTAGCCCTCTGGAGCCTTGAAGACTGCAATCAAATTTTCATTGGGGTTTCTTCCTTTGTACAGCTTTTAGGGAGAATCCCTTCCATGTGTCTCTCTGAGCTTCTGGGGGTTTTCTGGCAGTTTTTGGCCATCTTTACCTTGTAGCTCTGTCACTTCAGTGCTCTGCTTTCACATGGCATTTTCCCTGTGTCTCTTCTCCAAGGCTTCCCTCTTTGCATGTCTGTCTGTGTCCACATTTCTCCCTTTTACAAAGACACCAGTCACATTGTAGTCAGGCCTACCTTAATGATCTCATTTAGCTCAACTCACATTGTAAAGACCTTATTTCTACATAAGGTCATGTATTGGGAATTGGGATTTCAACATATCCCAATTTTTATTGGGGGTGGGGAGAGGAACAGTTAAATCTCTAACAGTATTTATAGTAAAAACAATAACTGTATATAAGATACTTTCACCTGGGCTCAACTGAGTGTCTGATTCTTTGATTTTGGCACAGGTCTTCTTCTCATGGTTGTGAGTTTGAGTCCACATTGGGCTCCATGCTGGGTGTGGAGCCTAATACTTAATAAATAAATAAATAAATAAATAAGAAAAGATACTTTCACTTACCCTACATCACAAAGATTTATTCTAATATTATTTTCTAGAAGTTTTACAGCTTTATGTGTTAAATTATACATTCATGATCTATTTGATCTTTGTGTGTGGTTATGAGGTATGCACTAAAGTTCTTATTTTTTTGTGTATGATTATCCAATTGTTCTACCAGCACTTTTTGACAAGACTATCCTTTCTCTATTAAATTGCCTTTGTATTGTTGTCAAAAATCAATTGTCCATATTTATGTGGGTCTGTTCCTTGACTCTTAGTTTTGTCTGTCTTTATAATAATCTCACACAGGCTTGACTGCTATAGCTTTCCTCTCAAATCGATTCTATCAAATATCTCTCATTTTCTCTGGAACTCCAACGGATCTTATGTAAGAGATTTTAATTTTGTATGTTTATCAAATTTCTCCCCAAATGTCTTTGTTACTGTTCTTCATTCCTTCTCATTTTATTTGATCCCACCCTTTAATTATCTGACACTTCAGGTTTGTTGAGTTAACTGTTGGACTGAGATATAGCATTTTTTTTTATTTTATTTTTTTTTTAATTTTTTATTTTTTATAAACATATATTTTTATCCCCAGGGGTACAGGTCTGTGAATCACCAGGTTTACACACTTCACAGCACTCACCAAATCAAATACCCTCCCCAATGTCCATAATCCCACCCCCTTCTCCCAAACCCCCTCCCCCCGGCAACCCTCAGTTTGTTTTGTGAGATTAAGAGTCACTTATGGTTTGTCTCCCTCCCAATCCCATCTTGTTTGCAACAACATGGATGGAACTAGAGCGTATCATGCTTAGCGAAATAAGTCAAGCAGAGAAAGACAACTATCATATGATCTCCCTGATATGAGGAAGTGGTGATGCAACATGGAGATATAGCATTTTTAACTTTAATTACTAATTTTGTTCCACTTCTCAAATTTCAATTTGACAATTCAAAAAATCTATTTTAGTCATATTTTCCTGTTCATTTTTTTCCTTTTAAAAGCTTATATTTTGAATTGGTAGTTATAATATTGGGCATTTTGTATATCTGATTTGGCTATCTTATTTCTTCTATTCTTTAATCATGATTCTTTTTTCTTTTCCATTTTCTTTTAAGCTTAGCTATCATTATTTATTCATTTTTAAAATTTGAATATAGTTGACATAATGTTATATTAGTTTCAGGTGTGCAACCTAGTGAATTAACATCTCTATATGTTATGCTACATTCATCACAAGTATAGTCACCATCTGTCACCATACAATGCTATTACAGTATCATTGACTATATTCCCTAGGCTGTGCCTTTTATTCCCATGAATTATTCATTCCATAACTGGAAGCCTGCGACTCCCACTCCCCTTCACCCCCATTTTGCCCAACACCCTACCTCCTTCCCTCTGGTGACCATCAGTTCTCTGTATTTATGGGTCTGATTCTGCTTTTTGTTTGTTTGTTTTTTCATTTGTTTTGTTTCTTAGATTCCTCATATAAGTGAAATCATATGATATTTGTCTTTCTCAGTCTGATTTACTTCAATTAGCATAACACCCTCTAGGTCCCTCCATGTTCTCACAAATGGCAAGATGTCTTTTGTTTTCATCTTTAACCAGGAAATCTAGTTCTTTATATAATGAAATTCTTATACATTTATTTTGAATTTTCTTTGTTTCAGGGCAGATTTGCCATTTTTTTCTATCAAACGAGGTTTCCTGTTTTTATTCTCATTTTTTAAATTAAAAAAAAAGTTTTAAAAATATTTTATTAATTTTTTTGACAGATAGAGAGAGGGAGAGCATAAGCAGAGAGTGGCTGAGGTGAAGGGAGAAGCAAGTTCTGGCTAAGCAGGGAGCCCAATGTGGGGCTACATGCCAGGCCCCCAGGATCATGACATGAGCTGAAAGCAGACACTTAGCCAACTGAGCCACCTAGGCTCCCCATTTATTTTTAATTTTTTTAAACCAATATCATTGATACATGTTAGAAGAATTTTTGCTGTATTCATCAAGAACTTTTAGCAGTTTCAGCAATTAAGTTTGTTAAGCCATCTTAACATGTGCCAAGGATGCAATGACTCATGTGCCAAAGATGCAATGACATAGTTAAAACCTCACTGAATAGGCACATATTTAAGCCTCTCTCTTCACTAGATGTCTTATGTTCTCCCTCATTTTGCTGAATACCCAGTAAATAATAACTCAGAGATTTTTTTTCATGATAAATATAGCAATAATTTAATACTTGTATTTTCTAAATCATTATTGGCCCCTTTAAGTTTTTATTGTACATGTGATATTTATTTGGGGATAATCAAAATTGTCTTTTCTTCCTATGTCATCTCTTCTATTGAATTGTGACTTCAAAGGTCCTTCCTGCAGAAGTTAAAGAAATATACACTTCCATTTTTTTAGAGAGCTATGGTTTTATTTTTTAAACATTTAACTACTCAGCTATCAGGAATTCATTTTTTTGTTTTATGTCAGTCTCAGAGCAAATCCCTGTTTACAGTCTCCTGAAGAAGGAGTCATAGTGATTCAACCCATTTCTTTCCTCTTCATGTCCTGATTATTCATTCTCCTCAAGGTTCAACAGAAAGTAAGACAAATGTGCTTTCTGAGATAATTGTTGTTTTGCTCATTATTGAAAGATAATGCCACTTCTCGTACATTTACTTTACTTCTTCTAAATACCTACACTCTTGATTATTACATTGAAATTTGCTTTTGGTTGAAATGTTTAAAAATAGGCTCGATGGAAAAAAATACACGTAAAAGACTATAAAAAAGGAGATTCTCATTAGCTGTTCTAAAATCAGCCTATCATTTAAGAAATAAATTTGATGCACAGGCATCTCAAATAAAAATCTCATTTAACAAACTATTATTAGAATTTAGTATAGCTCGTATAGACAAATTGACCTAGAGCTTGAATTCTCAGCGACTCCCAGGGTCCACAAATACTCTTTGACTTTTCCCTCAGGAAATGGTTTTTGCTAAATCTGATCTCCATTTATTATTTCCCATTAAAATCCCTGTGGCCTACAAAGTGTTTGTCTTCTGGGCAGGAAGCTGGTCATCCCACGGTCTGTGTTAATGCTATACCTGTGTGTCCAGTCTTCCGCAGCCACCTCTGAGAACCCTATATGAGTATTTGATCCATGGAGCATTTTCAAATCCAAGTTGCCTAACAGATTCCTATTAATAATAATGAAAACTATACATATGTTGATCATAGTTTTATGGAAAGTTTCCAGATACCCTAAATCAAAGTAGGTTAAATTATTTCATGGAAAGTTGCTAGTGTTAATCATTTTAAATATTGCCTAAATTTATGATTTGATTTTCTTTATTTACTAAAATGAGAATTAGGAATTGCTCATTTAGTTCAATTTAGTCCACACCTCTCCAGCTACGTAGGCTGATGCTAAGGCTCTGGTTATTAGCCTTGAAACCTGTGGCTCTAGCCTGACAACTCTGTGGACAGGATCACTGGTTGCAGGAAAGCCTGTCTGATACCTGGGGAATGGGTGCTGCTGCCACCAGGGAGGACATCGTTTCTTCCCGCCTCATATGGCCTGGCCCACTGGTGGCTGGGCCCTTGTGCTAGGGCTTTGCTATCACGTGGCTCCAGGTTCATTAGGAAACTCCTCCTTTTCTACACAGAGATTTTGTTTTTTAACTTTCTTTACTCAAACATGAAGGAGTTTTCACCCCCTAAATAGCTCTCTTGTCTGTCTATTGTCATCTATGCTGACCACTTCTGTCTTGGTTTAGGCGTTTTCACGGGAACTTATTTCTTTGGACTCTAGTTTACTGATCTCATCCATGACATGTTTACCCCACTAAGACTTGAATGATTTTCTCTAAGTCAAAAATGTGCCTGTGGCCTTCTGCTACTGCCTTCTGTAAGAAGTCAGATGCCTACATAGTGTCCACATCTCCTGCGACCTAGACAATGCCTTCCTCACCAGTTCCTCTTCTTTCCCGCTGGTTTTCACAACCCATGCTCCAGCTAGCATGACCAAATTGTCCCTATTTTCTCATGTTCTCATACTTTTGTGAAGGAGTCCCACCAGCTCCTCTCTCCAGTGACTCTCATTTATCAAACCTCAACCAAACATTGTGTCTTTTGGGAAACCCCCTCTTTTGCCCAAGGTGGCCTTTTTCTCTGTTCAGTGACCTGTATGTGCCTTAGTTATGCATCTGCCAATGTTGTATTTCCTTGCCTTTGCCCATTCCCTGGCATGGTGTTGGGTAGTGGTTAGCAAAGGGAGATTTAGAGCCAGCCTGAATTCTCTTCCTCACTGTGCTGTGTTCTGGCCATGCCATCCTGAGCAGGTTGTATGCTCTCAGCCTTTGCCTCACCTTCCTCATCTGTACAACAGGGATAGTGATGCATGCAACTCAGGGACATCACTTGCTCTTTAATTAGAAAGAAGATCAGTACTGCAGAGCTTTGAAACAGAGTAAACATTCAATAGTTGTTATCTTTTGTTAATATCAAGAATGTCACTGAATGAATTAGATACACATTTTGTGTAAGATGATAGAAATCTCTAGCACATGACTGAACAATGCCACTGTGGCAGAGAATGTAAAAATTTATCCCGTTAATTGTCATAGCAGAATCGTGAGGGAAGTGCTACTATTATTGTTGTTCCCATTTACATGTGAAGAAATGAAACCTACAAAGAAGCTAATACAAATGTTCCAAGTCATAAGACAAATCCATGGTGTAGGGGGATTTGATTCTGAGCAATTGACTCCAGAGCTTTCACTCTTAATCACTATTCCAAACCCTCCCCAGAGCACTATGTTCTTCCCCAATGTATGTTTCTTGAATTAATGAATTTTAAAAATGATATGTAGATTGCTTCTCTCTAGATTATATAGATCTAGATATTTATAGTGTGAGAGATTACAGGAATGTCCTGACCCAAAAGATCATTAGAACTTCGTGATTTCTGAAACTCTTTGTGTTGGGTACCAAAAATGTCATAGTCATGGACGTGGAGTGATGGCTTGGGGATATGATAGATAGAAAGATGTGCATTATAATGTTCCTGGAGAAGGGTCATATGCCCCAGAAAAGGTAACAGGAGAGTCAGGAGTCACATTGTGTAGGGAAGCCAAACCTAGGGATAAGGCAGATCATCTTTCTCACTTGGCTTCTGCCAACTGTTAGCTGGCTCATTCAGTCAATAGCTGATCCATATCTAGTCTATGTTTGTTATGTTCCTGGTGTGTTCCAGGAACTGCTCTTTCCTTTTTTCAAAAAATAGTATTTCTTTATTTTAGATAGAGAGGGAGGAAATACGTGAATCAGGGGAGGGAAAGAGAGAAGAGAATCTCAAGCAGACATCCTACTGAGCAGGGAGCAAGAGGCAAACTTGATCTGGACACCATGTAGGGCCCCACTCAGGGCACCACTCAGGGCTCGATCCCATGACCCATGAAGTCATGACCTGAACGAAAACCAAGAGCTGGACACTTAAATGGCTGAGCTACCTAGGTGCCCTATCCATCTGAATATCAACTGACTCTTGCTCTTAATATCAACTTGCTCTTAAATAAAATTATCATGGTAGTTCCTACCTTGAAAGATGTTTGAGAAAAGTCAGTAGGAAATATGCAAAGGTGTAACCCAGGGAACTTCTATGTGTGGGCTTTCTAACCTTTTACCAGGTTGTCCCTAGCCAGGGGCCAGAGTCTGGGCTCAGTCATACCTGAGGAGTCAGACAAGTGAAGATAAATCCCAGAAAGAGAAAGGAGTAGGTCATCAGACAGAGGTCCAGAGTAGCGTTTCGGGCAATTCAGTGGGACCAAAGAGAGATATTTAAGTCAGATCAGGAAGCCAGGGACTTGAGGTCTGGCACCAAAGGAAAATATGTTGAGATCAAGTTAAGGGATGGGGCAGAAAATATTCCTAATTTTTACCTTGATCACTTGCTAGCATTTGAGGTTCATCTGTATATCTGACTAGAGTCTTAAGAACAGTTACTGTTAGAAGAGAGAGACTTTCCTTCATTCTTGGTATCTTTGAGGGAATTTTCCCCCAAGGGTATTCTTGACCTACTGTCACACCTTTTACTCATACCTATTAAAATGGAATGATTATTCAGGAAGGAGATAACAACCACCAGTCCACTTTCTCATAGATATTCTACTCAATTGATAATCTATCAGAGATCCTAAGCATGAGCTATGGATTTTTGTTCTTTCTTCTTCCCCAGGAGAAGTGGGAAACAGTGACCTGTGCAAATGTGTCTACTTTACAGACCCATGTTTACCTCAGATATGCTGCATGCAAGAGTAGACCAAGGTTTCTCAACCTCGGCACTATTGATGCATTGGGCCAGATGATCCTTTGTTGGGGGCAGAGGACAGTCTGTGTCTACAGACAACCGCCTGTAGGATATTTAACAGCATCCCTACCCTTCTGCCCACTTCATGCCTATAGCACCCCCACAGTTAGACTAACCTAAAACATCTCTAGACATTGCAAAATTACATCCTTCCCTCCTTAAGAATCAGTGCTCTAGAAAAGGGTGGAAGGTTGGCAGACTACGGGACCCTACACCAAATTGTGTCCTCTAATATAGCTTCATCAACAACAAAGCTTATATTTTGGGCTCCATTTTTGTTCTTCCTTTAAACAATTCACAACTTATTCAGAACCAAGCTGAAGGTCTCTTCAGAGATCACAGGGAGTTCCTTAGGGTGGGTACACAGATCCCAGTCGGAGTGGACTTCTGTCCCATGAGTGCTTCATCCCTAGGATAATTATTCCTCTCAAAGACAGTGTTTGATCAGTTATAAATAGAAAGGGCCCTGAACCCTACCATTGGCCCAAAATTTGTAGCTAAAGTTCAAGGGGAGGCTCTGTTGGTTTTCCTGAATATCCAATGCTCATGGATCACATAGCTTCAAAATCTGGGTCAATGGCAGGTATTGACCTTTTAGCAGGTTAGCAACCTCATCTCAGTAGCCAACTGGTAGGTAGACTAGTTGGCTCTGGTCCCAGCTATATTTTCTGGAAAAGTGGAGATAAAATATTTTTTGAGGCGAAAGAAGTACTCTGTGAGGCTTCAGTGAGCAGTCAAAAGGCAAGGCTGGGCCTGTGAAGCTTGGATTGGACATTCCAGAGGCCGTTTGCCAAACTTGGGCCATGTTCCCAGCTGAGCATCACCCATGGGCTCTGTGCCCCAGACAAGCCCAATCCACACAGCAGAAAAGCTTCGTTTTCAGCTCTACAGAGGCAGCAGCCTTTAGGCTAATTAATAAATCATCAACGCATTTGTGGTGTGAAAAATGAAATATTTATGCTCGCCAGAGTAATATTTCTGTCTTGCAGCCCCATGCTCTGTTGATGCCTGATGGAGGATGAAGTAAATACCAGCTGGTGTAGAATGAGTGGAATATAATTACTCTCCACAAAGTTAAGTGAATATTAAAACACAGAAGTCACAGGCACTGGCACTCATCCCTCCTCAATTCCACTGCCCAGTAAATAGCATCCTGACCTGATGCTGGCTTCACGACAGCTTCCAGCAGGGATCTCAGTACTGGGCCTGCTTGTCAGCAGTGCGGAAGCAGCTGGAACACAGGCTGCTGAGAAAGGCAGGAAGTGGACCCCCTTCCAGGAGCATGGGGAGAGTTCCCTGATGCCTGAAAGAGGCCGTGTGATATCATGAGAAAAATGTGGCTCTGGAGCTGGAGAGACTAATTTCTGTGTTTGAAATTTACAAGCCACGTGATCTTCGTCAAGGTCTTTCTCGTCTCTTCTCTGTACCTCAGTTTACTTACCTAGAAAACAAGGGCAACACTGCACTCTGTGATGAGAAAATTGTGCTTCCGAAGTTGTTGAACAGAGTTTTGCATGGCAACATGGAGGCACAGATGGAATGTGACCCGTAAAGGGATTGGGTAAGTAACCTACCGACCTTGAGGCCGTGGTGGTGGAAAGGCAAAGAGAGGGACACATGAGAAAGGCAAGATTGGGAGGTGATTTTATGACTGGAGAATTGAAGGAGACTCAAGAGCTTGTGAGGTGCTTGAGTGGTGCAGTCAGTTTAGTTTCTGACTCCTGATTTTGGCTCAGGTCATGATCTCAGGGTTCTGGGATCAAGCTCCGTGTTGGGCTCCATGCTCTGTGTGGGGTCTGCTGGAGATTTTCTCTCTTCCTTTGCTCTTGCTCTCTTTCTCTAAATAAATAAATAAATAAGTAAAATCGTTAAAAAAAAAAAAAAAAGCTTATGAGTAGCTAAAAATGGAGATGGCCTTCACAGAGACTGGGAAGTTAAGGAAGAAGGTGAGATTTGTGAGGGGAGGGTGTGGTGATGTGGACTGTGTTTGGGCTGGGATTAAAGTGGACAGTCTAAGGGGAAAAGAGTAATCAGTCGGAGTCCTCCAGCCTTGGTATTTGTGCAGTGGTATGTGTGTGTGTTTGTGTGTGTGCATACATGTTCCAGGGTTTTCTGGCCCCTCCATAATTCCCCATAACACATAAATGCAACCTCCACTCAGCAAAATTACCACCCTGCAAAGACTACAGAGTTCTCTCTGTTCCTTTCTGAGCTTCCCTTTGCCTTTCATTTCCCCTGTTGAGTGTCTCACAACCTATCCAGCTACTGCAGACTAGGACTATTTATGTTTTCAGGGACTCACTTACACAATAGTAATTCTTGGACCTCACTTCAAAGGTCCATCCTCATTTCTGTGTAGCATCACTGTGTCATCAGGCTTGCCAAGTGTCCAGGGCAGAAGATATGTGATGTCCAATGAGTGTGTATGTGGTATAAAAGATACCCATACTTTTTATGAAATCCCACAGCAACCCAAAGTCCCTGCCCTTGAAGAGCAGAAGCTCTCCTTAGGGTACAACATAATATCCATGGAACAACTAAAGAGCTATTTATGTGCACTTGAATGTTTTCATATTCAATAAGCTGTGGGCATTCTAAGAAGAAGAAGAAAATCCACTTTACTTAACACCTACTGTATGCAATCACCTAAGAACATAACCGAAATGATCTCAGTTAGTCCTATAGCCATTTTGTAAGATAGGCATTCTATATTTGGAAAAGCAGCCTTAAAGAAACTAATTTGCTTTCCACTGAAAAGTATGGAAGTGATGACAGCAGGATTCAGACCCAAGCCTGTTGTCTTCAAGCTCTGTGTCCATTCCATCGTTTCTTCTATACTAATCCCTTTCCCCCTCCCTTCTTTCCATTCCTCTACTTCTTACCTTTCCTTTTTCTTTATTTTGAAGGTATTTCACATAAGGCATTGTTGTTAGCTGCCTATGTTGTTTGTATTCAAGTTGGTAAGATGGCAGCTTAAAAGAAATATAGGTGTTCCGGGGGCCCTGAACCCCAATGTTCATAGCAGCAGTGTCCACAGCAACCAAACTGTGGAAAAAGCCCAAACTTCCACCAACAGCTGAATGGATAAAGAAGATGTGGTATACATATACAATGGAATATTACTCGGCCATCAAAAAGAGTGAAATCTTGCCGTTTTCAGTGACATTAATAGAACTAGAGGGTATTATGTTGAGGGAAATAAGTCAGTTAGAGAAAGACAAATACCATATGATTTCACTCATATGTGGAATTTAAGAAACAGAACAGATGAACATGGGGCAAGGGAAAGAAAATTAAAATAAGATGAAAACAGAAAGGGAGACAAACCATAAGAGACTCTCAACTCTAATTTAAAAAAAAAAAAAGCAGAGTTTCTGAAGGGGAGGAGGGTGGGGGGATAGGGCAACTGGGTGATGGGCATTAAGGAGGGAACTTGATGGAATGAGCACTGAGTGTTATATGCAACTGATGAGTCACTAAATTCTCTCTCTGAAACTAGTAATACAGTATATGTTTATTAAATTGACTTGAAATAAAAAAATTAAAAATAGATTCTTTGTAGATGGTTGTGGCTATGTGACATAGTTCTGGCCAATGACATGTAATTGGAGAGGATGAGCTCAGCTTAGCTGGAATCTGGCTTTGCTTCCCTTTCTTAGAAGGAAAACTTGATGCTCTAAGTAGAACAGCCATCCCATGAGTCCTAGGTGATGGGCATATATGATTACCTGAGATCAAATACATGACCTTGGTCTTAGAAGACATAGTGTACCTGTGATCCTAGCCCTGGACTGTCTGTCTTTGGACTTGCTCTAATCACCAACTTCAAGGCTTTGTTACATGTAGTAGAAAGTAATTTCTAATTTTCTTTAGTTAGATGCACAAAGCATTAAAAAAAAAAAAAAAAAGGAAAAGCTCCCAAACTCCTATTCTGCACTCAGAGGAAACCACTGCCAATTGGAGACTGATAATACATCTTCCTACACTCACTTTATGCTTGCTTCCTTTGCAAATATATATATGTTCATCTATCTTTTTATTTTTTAATTTTTCTTAAGATTTTATTTATTTATTTGACAGAGAGATCACAACTAGGCAGAGAGGCAGGCAGAAAGTGAGAGGGAAACAGACTCCCCACTGAGCAGAGAGCCCGATGTGGGGCTCGTTCCCAGGACCCTGGGACTATGACCTGAGCCAAAGGCAGAGGCCTTAACCCACTGAGCCACCCAGGCACCTCATCTCTGTCTTTTTAGTACATGAGCGATGTGATCTATTTTTCTGTAACATGCTGTTTTCACTTGTGTGAAATTATTATTTGGAACCCTAGTGTTTAAAACACTTCGATATTTACTTTGTCTCTTGTGGAACTATGATTTTTAAATGGGAATAATTTTGCCCCAGTTCCACAGGCTGTCTTTTGGCTTCCACGTCTAGAAGCATGTTGTAATTTGGCAATGCCTGGAGACGTGCTGTCATTTGGCAATGTCAGGAAGCATGTTTGGTTGTCACAACTGTGGGGAAGGGGGAGCCAGGAAGGATAGAAGCCAGAGATGCTGCTAAATATCCTATAATGCACAGGACCGTCTCCCACAAGAAAGAATTTTCCAGTCCAAAGGCATTTCAGACTTCAGTGTCAATGCTGAGCTTGAGAGCCCTTGCTAAGGATCATTCCATAATATAGTTGCACCATAATTTGTTTAAAAAACCCCCACTAATCAACACTAAGATTGTTCCTAAATTGCTGAAAAGACCACCATTACTTATATATATTTGAGATTATGTATTGATATATTAAAATAAATTTTTGTGCATGGAATTGCTTAGACAAAGGATATGCACAGTTAATGTTTAAATGCCACTGCCAAATCACTTACCAAAAAAGGCTTCCTTAATTTACACACCCATTGAAAGTGTAATGGACAGTGACTGATTCTCTGAACCTTCGCTAACATTAGATATCATCAATCTTTTTAATCTTGTGAACCAATGAAATTATTGTTTAAGTTTCATTCTCTGATATGAATAAGGTTGAGTATCACTTTGGCTGTGAATCAGCCACTTTATTTCCTTTTTTGTAAAATGTTTTATTGGTATTCTTATTCCATTTTCTTCCTGATTCTTGCTTTTTTTCTTTAATGATGTAGAAACTCCTCTTATCTATGATTTTTTTTATTGTGTATGTGAGAGCCCTGTTGGCCTACTTTTCCTGCTACCTAACCATTTAAGAAAGAGAGAAGAAATTGAAGGTTGAAGAAATTGAAGGTTATATATATATATATATATATATATATATATATATATATTAGGAAACATTTAATTCATCATTAATTAAACCTGATTTATCTGGGTGCCTCCTATGGGCCATGTAGTAGGTACTGTGGGAAATGTGGTAAGAGGAGAGCCCCTCCCTGTCCTCAGGTGGCTCAGTCTAGATGTGGGTGACAAAACATACCCCCATTGCCTTTACTGTAACCCTGATTAGGAAGTAAGTGCTTAATAACAGCATCTCACCTTTCATGCACAATTAACCGGATCTATTGAACAGTAAGACAAACAGCAGAAGGGATATCAAAACTGCCCTTCACTTGCCTATAATAGTGGTGCTGGAGAGGAAGGCGGATATTCATAGATCAGGGCCCTAATACTGACCCCCAGGACTGGATAAGATAGGCCGGCCCATTCATTGTGAGGCTGGACACATGGCAGAGCGCCGTGGAGAGCCTGAGCCCTGAGCTGGCAGGACCGGCTCCTAAGAGAAAGAGGGAGGCTCAGAGTCATAAGCATAGACTTTATTCTTTTTGTCTTTACCAATAAAATAAGTTACTCCAGGAGCACCTGGGTGGCTCATTTGGTTAAGCATCTGCCTTCCGCTCAAAAATGATCCCAGGGTCCTGAGATCGAGCCCCACATTGGGCTCCCTGCTCAGAAGGGAGTCTGCTTTTTCCTTTCCCTCTGTGCCTCCCCTCAGTATCCCTCTTGCCTCCCCACTCTCTCTCTCAAATAAATAAATAAAATCATATGTATAAATAGATATGTATGTGTGTGTGTATATATATATGTGTGTGTGTGTGTGTGTATTTTTTTTTTTTACTCCATACACCACGGGGGAAGAGTAAGTGAAGGTTTCAGAGAGAGGCCAGGAGAGTTCTGTTAACAATGACCTTCCACAAGGAAGAAAGAAAAGGGTTGGGGAATAAATGCTGGCTTCTCTCTGTTATAGAGAACTCCCCTGAGACCCTTAAAATGCTGTACCTTCACTTCCTCCACCATTTGGTTTTAAATGATTCCTCTGATAGTGTGTCAACTTTTTCATATCACCTCGGCTGTTCAGCGTATCACATATTCTTTCTTCCTACCCTTTGCACTGGTCATGGATACTGATACAGTAGCAGCTTTCTTAGGCATTCCAAGTTCTCATAGTTCTATATATGGCTTCTGCCATTACCCCCTGTCTTCCAGCATTAGCCTTCAGGCTGAAATACTTCTGTACCCATAAATATTTAGGAAAACTTACTAAGAAGACCCTCATGACTTTGTTTTGCTCATAATTTATTACACTTCCTTTGAGTCCATACCCATTCCTCCCTCCATGTTCTAAGGGACCTTTTCTTTATTGTCTATTTATCATTTATTCTAGGTATTTTGTCATAATTCTTCTTCCTTTAGCCTCTTCCTGCTCCTTCTCACTATATAAAATACTGGTATTCTCCAGAATTCTGCCCTCAGCTCTTTCTCATTCTCTATCCCTTATAAATGCATGATTTTAGCAGTCACTACATAATAGCAATTTTAAATTTGTATCTTTTTTTCAAGATTTTATTTATTTATTTGTCAAAGAGAGAAGGAGAGAGAGCATAGGCAGGGGGAGTGGCAGGCAGAGGGAGAAGCAGGCTCCATGCTGAGCAGGGAGTCCAGTGTGGGACTCCATCCCAGGACCCGGGATCATGAACCAAGCTAAGGGGGAAGCTTAACTGACTGAGCGACCCAGGCATCCCTCAAAATTTATATTTTCTAACTTAAGCTGCACACACACATACACACACACACACACACACACACACACACACACCTGTGTTTCTAGTGCCTCGTGCATATTTATACCTGGCTGTCATGCTGCTATTTCAAACTCTACAAGACCCAATCCTATTTTTCTTTCTATATTTGTCTCCATTAATATCATTAGCATCTGCTCAATTAAAAATTTCAGCATCATCTGCAGTTGTATCAGAGGTTTTATCATAAGTTGATTAAAACTTTTCAAGGGTTCTGTATTATCCAAAAGATAAAAACAAAATCCTTAAAACTTCGAACATGTCTCTTTTCTTCATGGTCCTCTGATAGTTAACTTTGTTCATCAGCTTGACTGGCCACGGTGCCTAGACATTGGGTGAAACATTATTCTGAATATCTCTGTGAAGGTGTTTTTTGGATGAGATTCACGTTGGAATGGATGGGATTTGAGTAAAGCAGATTATTCTTTATAGTATGGGTGGGTATTATCTAATAAATTGAAGGCCTAATTAGAACAAAAACTGACCTCCCCTGAGCAAGAAGGAATTCTGCCAGTAGATAGCCTTGGGTCTTGGGTCTTGGCTGGGTTTTTCTTTGGTCTTCAGACTGCCAACACACCCTGCAGATTTTGGATTTACAACCCTTCACGATTGCATTAGCCAATTCCTTAAAATAAATCTCCCCTCCCCCCATTCCTGCCTCTCATTCTCTCTCTCTCTCTGTCTCTCAGTTCTGTTTCTCTGGAGAACCCTAATACAGTATCTGATCCATTACCCTTAAATGGGTTCATTCACATTTTGAATATTTATTGAAGAAAGGAGAAATAAATAAGATAAACAATCGAATAAAAATAGCCAAGCCAAAAACCAACGCATGGAAAAACAATTCAAAAACACAAACCTGTGTTATAACCATATCAAAGCCCCCATCATTCTAGATACATGAGATATTTTTTAACATCTTTGTGCCAGAGTACATGCTGGTGTCTCTTCTTGGAAATCTCTTCCATTTTTCTTTGCCTGACTTTTCTCAGTTACTCTGGATAGATTTAAATGTGACCTCTCTGCTCCCGTAACATTTGGTCCCTATTTTATATGGACAGTTCCCACATGGAGTGATAATTACTTACATCTGCCCTTCTCACGGGAGTTCACAACACTAGCACCCAGTGGGTCCTCAGCCAATCTTTGTGGAATGGTGTATCTTTAAAGTACAAGTCACTTCTCCCCATTTAATCCTTCCTGTATGCAGTAGACGTAATCAAGCCCTCAAAAAGAAATCAAGTCCTGCACCCTCCCCACTGGGTCACTGACATTCAAGCATTACGACCTCAGCAATTCTCTGCTTTTAGAATGTTGTTCTCCCTTCCAGCATGAAGCCCAGGAGACATAGATGGCTCCCTTGGCACCCAAGATCATGCAGCCCATGACCATCTCTTGAGGACTCATGATCTACAATAGCAACAACTAGTGTTGGGCACAGACAGGAGAGATTGCTGAGGAGGCTGCTGCTTTTTGCTGGCTTGAGAAACAAGTGCAGGGATCATCATGCTAATGCCCTTCCCGACTTTCTGTACATAGTGGAGAATTGGCCAAATCTCTTAATTTTAGGCTGCAGGGCTCCTTGAGGGCAAAGGCTGTTCTCTCTTCCTCTTATGACTCCCTACCATGTATAAAAATAAACAGATGTATAATTATTTCTTAGTAGCTGTCTGTAAATATTGCCTTGAGTTGATTGATATGGTAGACCTATCTACATAGCTTGGTCTAGGAGGCTGGGTTTATTGAAGTAAAGTAAACATCGGTGATGAGTTCTGAGGGAAGTTAGGAAGGACCTTTTCCTTCCTAAAAGCTGCATCTATAAAATTGCAAGTTATTACCTCATCAGACTTCATAGGAGTTAGCCTGAGAAATATTAATTTAAATTTTGACTATAGCATTACTACAGGTATTGGGCAATTATTTTACCTCTGCACTCTCAATTCTTCTCATCTGTAAATTTGGCCTCATAAATCCCTCTTCACAGCATTATTGTGAAGAGTATTTGAATTAAAATACGTCCAAGTGCCGATCACCAGAAGTCCCTCAATAAAACGGCTGTTGATTCCAAGTCTTCGCCACCCTCTTTATTACAGGCAATCGCGATTCTTTTTTTCCCCTTCACTCTCTGTGCTGTAAACCTTGCCAAAACACTCCGACTACATTAACCCTGCAGTAATAAAGAAAAACAGCAAGCTAATCTGGGAAACTTCCAATAGCAAAAATGTCTATTAAGATTTGAAAATGGTATAAAAACTATATGACCACAATGGCCTCTTTCTGTCTTGCTTGGGAACCGGAGGTGAACATCCTATTTCCAGTTCCTGCCTTTTGTCGCTTGCTTCCAGAAAAGACAATTTAAGTGCCAGTTATTAGAGCCTGTCAATAAATTTCAGAAGTGGAGCAAATCTCACCCAACTGACTGACAGCTACAAATTAATTTTGCTTTCTTTCCACAACGAACCAGCCTAATGTTTGTGCAGTTGACTGTGTGTGAGCCCAGTGTGTGTGCTCTCTTGGCTCAGTGCAGCATGGTCTGGGGTGCAAATCACTTTGGCTTCACTCGGTTTCTTAATGGGGAAGACAGTGCAGTTATGAACAGACATGGGAGCGATAAGAGGATGATGGCTTAGAGTTCTGCCTGTGGAGAAGCACACAGCTGAGCTAGGGGACATTTGCGGCAGGAATGGCCCCACACGCATACGGGGCCCACTCAATTCTATTTGTGATTCTTATTACATTCATTCAGCAACATTTGACCGAACTCTGTGTTAAGTGCTGGGGATGAAAAGAAAATGCCACTCAGTCCCTTTTTATAAAGATGCCACAAGCTAAGAGCAAAAAGAGACACCAGCAAGAACCATCTGTTTATCTGTCGCTGTAATAGGAAGTAGGAACATGAAGAAGAGAGTTATTTGTCTTATGGGCAGAGGTTGGGATGTGGTGACCGGTTGAACATAAGAAACACTTCCCCCCAGATGTCATTTATCTGTTGGTGTTTGTTTCCTTTTAAAGGGAGGCATACCAGACCCATCTTCACTGGCCAGCTCAGTGCATTTTTACATATGTATACGCCCGTGTAATTACCACCCTGATTTATGTAGATATGTGCCCTTGTGATTACCACCCAAATCAAAGTCTTGCATGAGGCATTTCTATCTCCCAAGCAGTCTTCTTTGTTCCCCTTTTTGCCATTTCAAAGAATAATGTACCCGGGGCTTTTTCTGAGTTAACTCTTAACTCTCTGCACCTCCAAGAGGTAACTATGATTTTCTCACTATGGACTTTTGCCTGGTTTTGAGTTTCATAGAAGTGGATTTTATGTGATATGTTCTCTTTTGTAACACTTTTCTTTAGCTCAGCATTTGTCTGTGTGATCCCTCCATGTACAGTGTGTACCTGTGGCTCCCTTTACCACTATGAAGCCTTTCATTATAAACATTGGTATATGAGGTTGGGTACAAGTTACTCCGTGGTGGACTGATGGGAGGAGGCATGGCATACTTTAAGCGTGGTATATTTGGAGGGTAGCTGTCATGATGTTATAGGGATTTGGGGCTTCATAGAGGAGTTTGTACTAAAAAAAAGACCCGAGCTACCTCAGGAAGGATGCAGAATGTACTGTTTTTGTAGATTACCCCAACAGATTTGGAGGTAAGCAGGAGGAGTGGTATGATTCGACCTGTGTTGGACCCATTATTCTGATGTAAACATGATGAATGCATGGAAACCACGAGAAACTAGCATTAGGGAACTAGAGGAGAGGCCATCAGAGGAAGCCGGTGGGCTTGATTTGGGGTCAAGGGAAGGAGAGATGGGGAATAATCAGAGGCAGATGGAACTGTTCAGAGGTGGGAAGGAGGGTAAGGAAGGAGTCAAATGCTGAGCTCTGGCATGTGAGACAGAAGCCGCTGAGGAAACAAGAAATTAGCTCCTACTCTTGACGTTCGTTTGAAACTGGGGTGTGAGTGAGGGCATCCAGGTTCTGCCGGGACACCTCCCGTGCTCACCCTCCCTGCACCCGAGTGACACCTCCCATGACCCACCCTTAGCAGCACAACCCTTAAGAGAAGATGGATCAAAGCACCCCAAGGAATTATGTGCATTTAATTTGCATCTGCCTCTGAACTCCAATGCCTGCTTTTCTGTCGTTTTGCCATTTCAAAGAATAACATACCGGGGCTTTTTCTTTCAGCCCTGTGGTGGTGCCCTTTCTGAGAGAATAAATCCCAATAGTGTTGCCAAGAGCCAGTGACATTTGCCATGTTTGAAAAGGCCTTATTTTGAAGAATGATTATTGATTCTTTTTCACATTTCAGATCATTCCTTTGATGCTGCCTTTCACTGGTCCTGGTGAGCAACCCTCAGCCACGTTCACGGCTTTTTGACACGGCAGTTCACCCGAAAAGAACGTGGTGTTCTTCCAAGTGGCACCCACCCTGCGCCCGACCACGGCAACAGGCGCTGTTCCTCTGAATATATCATCATGTAGAAGAGCTTGCCTGGGCCTCCACGAGGTTGTAGAAAATACGTAGATATGCTTATAAATAAGCACCTGTAATGCAGATACCCCTATAGATAAACAGGGTAATGGTTGGGTGTGCGTAGGGAGGAGCCAGAGCCAGCAAGGCACTCAGTGGAATGAGTGACGGCAACTTCCAGGCCACATTTTTGCTGTGGAGCTGCAATTTCCAGACAGAATGAATCGGAAAGAGAGGGTAGAAAAAGGGAATAGTGGATCAGGAGAAAATGATAAATAATCCACTGAAATTGCACACAAAAGATGGACCCCTCAGCAATAAATACTTACCATTGGCTGTCTCTGCAACAGAGAAAGGCCTTGATTTCTGGATTTTGAGTCAGAAAGCCACTAATCCACATAGTTTAGGAATCTTGACATCACCTAGGAGTGTTAGAAGTGAGACCTTACATTCAAAGGCAGTGGTTTTGTGAGCCTAATAGGAGCAGTAAAAAGAAAAAATGAGGCTTTGAGTTTACATGCGTACTCTGCATACTGTTGTTTATTCTCTACTACATATGCCCTTTGATATTATGTTGCTTTTAGGGTGTTGGCAAAGAGAATGGACAGGATGCTGCATGTCAATGAACTTCTGGGACTAGGAAAGAACTTTTGTAAAATATTGATTTAATTCATCTATGGAAGGATAGGGCTAATATCCCAGATGTTCAGAATATATATCTGTATATATAGTATAAATATGTATGTTAAATTACATATAGTACTTACTTTTGGAAGGTAACATCTTACGTTGTGTTTGGATTATTCAGCATAATGCATAGAATAAGGTGATATCTTTTAAGATTTTATTTATTTATTTGACAGAGAGAGAGCATGCGCACACAAGCAGGGAGAGCAACAGGCAGAGGGAGAAGCAGACTCCCTGCTGAGCAGAAAGCCAGATGGGGGGCTCTATCCCAGGACTCTGGGATCAGGACCTGAGCCAAAGGCAGACACTTAACCAACCGAGCCACGTGGGTGCCCCTAGAACGAGGTAATTATTATCCCACCTTTTCCTTTAGACCAACTCTCTATAGTGGGCATGGAAGCTTGTGATTTAGACCTTTAGTTCCACATCTGTACTCTTAATGACTCTACTGCTCCACTACACAAGGTTTTGTTTTGTTTTGTTTTTTAGATTTTATTTATTTTTTTTGTCAGAGAGAGAGCAAGCACAAGCAGGAGAATGGCAGGGAGAGGGAGAATGCAGGACTCGATCCCAGGACCCTGGGATCATGACCTGAGCTGAAGACAGATGCTTAACCAACTGAGCCACTTAGGTGTCCCTATGCTAGGGTTTTGGTTTTTTTCTTTGTTTGTTTTAAAGATTTTATTTACTTATGTGACAGACAGAGATCACAAGTAGGCAGAGAGATGGGCAGAGAGAGAGGAAGGGAAGCAGGCTCCCTAAGCCTGATGCCAGGCTCAATCCCAGAACCCTGCGATCATGATCTGAGCTGAAGGCAGAGGCTTTAACCCACTGAGACACCCAGGCGCCTCATACACTAGGGTTTTTAAGTAGAGAGTTTATGAAACCAATTTAGCATCGGGTTGAAATGTGTCCATAAAGAATGGTCAACCCTATGGCACTCCATCCTTCCCTGGATATCCTCTTTCCTTATGCCAGTGCCATCATGGATCCTGATACTGTTTCAGAGTTTAGTCTCTCCCTTACAGAAATTCATACCCATTTAAAAGCCTAGAGTGGAGTGTGCTGTTTCCATGGGGCTGAGGTACCTGTGTGGTACAGGACAGGACCTATAATTCAGGTAGCTTCTAGCAGATGATAGGATATGTGTTTCTCCCCCTTTAAAAAGCTATAGCTTTCCATTTCCTATTTAATTTTGGAACAGAATACCTCCATCTGCGTTTCTGTATCAGCCTTTATACTACCTTCTCATGGCTGCTTATGTATTCTAACTTACAGCTTAATATAGTGGTTCTGCAGTGATAATGTATATGATAGGCACACAAGTAATTGGTCTAATGTGCAATTAGCCCAATCCCAGCTCCAAACTAGCCCCAGATGATGTAAAAATAATAATAATAATAGCAATAATAATTCGGAGTCTGATGATCATCACTATCTTAATCAACTTGAACCCTACCTTCAGTCCTGGAACCGAGCACATCCTGTGAGTGGACGAGGATCAGATTCTCCAAGTTCTTGCTGCTTCTGAGAGTTGCTAAGGGTTTTATTTGCCTGCCTGCTGTTCATTTGCTTCATATAATTTGGATGATTAGAGGTATGGCTTTTTGGCCTGTGTCTCAGCAAAAGTGCTGACTGTTGCCCATATCATACCTTCTATGCACTTGGGAAGAAATAATGAGCTCACACATGATGACTCTCTGGTCCCTAATGTCCATTACAGGGGCATGAAGCCAAGGAGCCAAATGTCAAAACTAAGGAAGTGTCGCAAATTAGTAACTGGTAATATTACAGAAATAGTTATTAGAATTCCAAAGTTGTGGCAAAGTCGAAAACACCAGAGAAATTACGTGAGTAGAGCAAACATGCACCAGTGATATTAATAGTGATAATCATATATTAAACACAGAGCTGCCACTTTATAGGATTCGGATCCCACTCACCCTGTCAGGCTCCTTGCATGACTTCAAGTTCTCAAGAAAATGTATGATTTTCTTTTCTTTTAAACGAAGTTATTAATTGAGACAATGTTAACTTCTGTGATAATTACTCCTAAAATTCCAATGCCTTTAGAGAAGAGAAATATATTTCTCATAAGGAAACAGTAACGTGTGGATGTTGTTGTTGTTGGTCAGCAAGTAGCTTTTATCTAGACACTGATTATGGAATCCAGACTCCTTCCTACTTGTGATTTCCTCCTTCCCTTGGGTTCCTCACAGAATAGCCAACAGATGGGGAATAGAGGATGAAGACGGCATCCCCACTTCTTAAATGTTTCTGCCCTGAAGTAACAAGGAGCATTTCTGCTCATTTATTCTTGGTAAGGCTTGGTCATCACATGACCTCATCTAGATTCAAGAGTCCAGACAGTCAGCAGCTGTATTCCCTGATAGGAATCAATTTTCTAACAGCAACTCTATGGCAAAGCTGTTTTTTTTTTTTTTTTTAAATAACTCCATGTTAGGCAGTTCCAAATCTTGAGACTAGCTTCAATGTGAAATTCCTTTTTTTATGCATATAATGTATTTGTTCTCAGTAATTATGGAAATCGGCCAAGAGGCTCCTTCTCCAAAGCCATCTCTTGTCTGAATGAATCTTGCCTTGCCTTCCTAGCTATTTAGCCATGGTTTTCTTTTGGATGTACTGCTTGAAATTTTATTATAAAATGAATTCATGTAGTGATAATAGTTGACTCCTTGAACATTTCATTTTGAACTTGCTTTTTCCTACAAAGTTTTTCAGAGATTGTATTCTAAGAAGAACAGTACTCTTCCTGGTACAACATAATCTTCAACAAGGTTTAATCAGAAATGAAAAGTGATTACATAGACTTTTAGAAAAGATTTTGTTTTGCAAATGTGGAGGACAAAGCACATCTGAAACAGAAACGTTGGAAAGGCTGGGTTCTAAGGAGCTAGGCATATGCACATGTGCTACTAGAGTGAGTGGACTCCTGGGGGTGGCAGACCGCGATGTATTGTAAATTTAGATGCGAAGTCTAAGTGTCTGCCCAGACCACATGTTACTGGAATATTCTCTTTCCTTTGTAATGCTGGCTGGTAACTAGAAGTTGCTAAGGTGATGATTATCAGATCCTGCTGAGCCCTCCCCAAACGAGAGACACTATCCATTATTTTACACAATGTAATTGAGGATCAGATTTTGGCTCTGTTTGCAAAGCCAGCAGCTCTCCTGAGAGATGCTGTGTGATGCCACAACTCGAATGATAAGTTACCTCTCAGACTAAGTGAGGCGGTGGCAGAAGCTCTTCCAGTGCTACAGGGGGATCAGCACACTCTTGATCTGCTTTGAGAAAGACTTAAACTGCCATTGCTGTTGACTCTGCCCTAACATCAGCTGTTTGGGTTAGTGACCCAGGCATAGATCACGGACATAGTTAGACTTCTCTCTTACTGCACTTGGAATAGTGGTGACCTTTGAGCACTAACAACTTTTTGAGTGCTTGCTATGTGCCAGGGATGATATGTTTTTGTGAACATGGTGCAACCTAATTTATATCTTACAATTAACTTGGGAGAGGATAATATACTATCTCTATATTACAGAAGAGAAAACATCAAGTCAAAAGGATGTTCAGTTTCTTGCTCAGAGCCACAGGACAAGGAAAATAGCAAAAATGTGTTTGTATCCCAAGCCTGAGACCTGGCCTCAAGGTGAATCAGCTTTGACTTCTCATACCTGCTTCCTCACTTATTTACTCAATTTACAAATTTTTTTTAATATTTTATTTATTCATTGGACAGACAGAGATCACAAGTAGGCAGAGAAGTAGGCAGAGAGAGGAGGAAGCAAGCTCCCTGCTGAGCAGAGAGCCCAATGCGGGGCTCGATCCCAGGACCCCGGGATCATGACCTGAGCTGAAGGCAGAGGCTTAACCCACTGAGCCACCCAGGTGCCCCTATAAATATTTTTTTAAGAGGTACTGGGCTAAATGCTGAGAATAATATAGCTGTAAACCAAAAGATACGGTGTCCCTCAATATGAAATGTACATGTTAATAGGGACGGCTGCAATTAAGTTAAAGTTACATAAATAACCACTTACAGCTGACCTGAACAGCATGGGTTTGCACTGCGAGGGTTCACTTGTTTGTGGCTTTTTCACGGTATGGTACTGTAAATATATTTTCTCTTCCTTATGATTTTCTTAACATTTTCTTTTATCTAGCTTGCTTTATTGTAAGAATACAGTATATAATACATATAACATACAAAATAGGGGTTAATCGACTATTTATGTTATTGGTAGAGCTTCCCATCAACAGGAGGCTATCAGTAATTAAGTTTCTGGGGAGTCAAAAATTATAGGCAGGTTTTCAACTGTGCAGAGAGGATTGTGCTCCTCTCCCCTCACGTTGTTCAAGGGTCAACTGTAAATGCATTTGTGATAAGAGCTATGATGAACAGCACCGGGTGTTATAACAAGATTTAGGAGGGGAATATGGTATCAGAGGCACTCAAAGGAGGACTTAAACCCAGGTGGACATCAGCTTCAAAAGAAGGGGAACGATTGTGCCAGGCAGAGATCCAGAAACCAGGAGTAAGGAAGGCTGATGTCACTAGATCATGGACAGCCAGGCAGAGAGGTAAGAGAGGATGTGGATAAGCAGTCAAGTTGCACTTACAAAGATTCCATAATCCATGCAGATAGAGAAAAACTCAGACAGGTTCTAGACCATGTGTCTGGAAGATTCTAGAAGGTCGAAAGGTGCTGAGGGCTCTGGTTTGTTTGTTAGGGTGTGTGTGTGTGTGTGTATTTAGGATTTATTTATTCATTTGAGAGAGAGAGAGAGAGAGAGAGAGAGAGCAAGCACGGGGGGAGGGAGAGAGGGATAGGGAGAGAGTGTCAAGCAGACTCCATGCTGAGCGTGGAGCCTGACATGGGGCTCAATGTCAGGACACTAAGGTCATGACCTGAGACAAAACCGAGAGTTAGATCCATAACAGACTAAGCCCCCCAGATGCCCCTGGTTTGTTTGTTTTTTTAAAGATTTTATTTATTTATTTATTTATTTATCAGAGAGAGAGCACAAGCAGGCAGAGTGGCAGGCAGAGGCAGAGAAAGAAGCAGACTCCTGGCTGAGCAAGGAGTCCAATGTGGGACTCAATCCCAGGACCCTAGCATCATGACCTGAGCCAAAGGCAGCGGCTTACCTGACTGAGTCACCCAGGCATCCCAACTGGTTTGTTTTTTAAGACAACTTTATAAACATAGGCGCTGACAGTACCTTAACTCTGTGACAAGTCATTTTACATAGCACTAGTCCTCTATATTCTTTCATATAGATGCTTAGCAGAATAAAGTACTCAAATGTCATCAGTAGTCAGAAAATCAATTAAGTCAGATTTCCCAGCATATTGTGATTTATAAGAAATATGTAGTTGGTTGTTCAGATGACCAAAATATATGAATATCTCTAATATACTTGGTCTTCGGCCACAATTCTTGGCTGGCTCACAGTTCCCAAAATCCTTGGAAATTCCTAAGTGATGAGAGTTATAAAGCTATGTTTTGTTCCACTGATGAGGTGTCTTTTGGAAATCACCAGGAGGCCCCCAACCAAGTGATTGGAGTCTTTGGAATGTTGGAACTTTCAGTCCCTCTCCAGACCTTCTGGGAGGGGAGAAGGCCTGGAGGCTGAATCAATTACAATGGCCAATGTTCTAACCAAGAGTGCTTCTGTAATGAAGCTTCCATAAAAACCCAAGAGGTTTGAAGAACTCCCAGGTTGCGAAACTCTCAGGTTGGTGAACACCTGGAGATCTGGGGAGAGTGGTGGGCCTTAAGAGGACATGGAACCTCCAGAGCCTTTATGCACCTGCCTTGCCCTGTGCAGCTCTTCCCTCTAGATCTTTCCTGAGTTATATCCTTTTACATTAATCCGGTGATCTAGCACGTAACATGTTTCTCTGAGTTCTGTGAACTGCTGCTGTAGCAAATTCATTGAACCTGAGGAAGTTATGGGATCCTCTGATTGATAGCCAATTGTCAGGAGCCTAAAGTGCAGGTAACAGCCTAGGCCACATAAGTGTGTAGTGGTGTGTGTGTGTGTGTGTGTGCATGCATGTGTGTGTATGCATGCACACACACCCAGTGTTATAGGACTGAGCCCTTGACCTGTGGAATCTAATGTGTTCTCCAGGTAAATAGTGTCAGAAATGAGCTTATTTCTCAGACTGGCATTCTGAGAATTGCTTTTTGGTGGTGTGGGGGGAACCCCCTACCCATGTTGGAAATTGTGTGCTCTGAACACCAAAGAGAAAATGTAATTTGTAGATTATTAAATTTATTTAAATATATTGGGTATATGAGCTATGCCATTTTTGATGATCAAATTGCAAATAATTAAAATATAATTAAATACGTAAAAAATTAGAACGGATATAGTTTCTCTGAGGCTCCAGTTAAGTACAGCATCTTACTAGAAAGTAGATAGTATATCTAGATATATATATGTCTATATACTATCTACTTACTAGATAGTATATCTAGATATACTATCTACTTACTATCTATCTGTATACTATCTACTTACTAGATAACTAGATAGTATATCTAGTAAGATATTCTGTAGGTCAGCTTCTCCCAGTGTCCCACCCAAATCACAACAGATGACATAAGAAAACAAAACATAGCAAACAAATACAAGAGTTACCTAAAATTGAAAACACAAATTTCTGGAAATGCTGAAATCTGCAAACCCTCCACATAGTAACTGTCCATTGAACACCTACTAGGTAGGTACTAGTGAACCACTTCTATGTTCAGTGTTTCATATGCTTTATAATGCCAGTGACCCTATCAGCTAGGACTTTTAATTCTTTTTTTTTAAGGTTTTATTTATTTATTTGACAGACAAAGATCACAAGTAGGCAGAGAGAGGGGGGGAAGGAGTATCCCTGCTGACCAGAGAGTCTGATGTGGGGCTTGATCCCAGGACCCTGAGATCATGAGCTAAGCCAAAGACAGAGGCTTATGCCACTGAGCCACCCAGGTGCCCCAGGATATTTAATTCTTGAATTTTACATGATAAAGCCAAATGTGAATAATTTAAATAGCTTGTTCAAGATCATAGGTGGTAAGAGGTGGAACTGAACTCTGTAGCTTGTGCCTTTAACCATCACACCCTGCTTCTCCCATTGAGAGATCTAAGCTGTCAGGGCAAATCCCCTGAACAGAGGTGATAAGGTGTTTTTTTTGTCAGGCTTCTGGAGCTCACCCCTTCCTAATGGGGACTATTGTCACTGATTCTTAGGTAAATGCCAGCTTACTCTCCAGATAGTCAGCGTTTTGTCACATAGAAGCACAGACTATTGCTAACCTGCTTTTCTTTCCTCCATCCCACCATTTCTAGAAAGATCTGGCCCACCCTCTCCTCTTCAGAAGCCTAATTGTGGTCTGTAGCCTTCCCAGTGGAGGCTCAGGCATTTCTCCTCAAGTGTCCTGGTTGCATGTATAACATTCCCCTGAACTGAGCAAAAATGCCAGGAAATCCCATCTGTTCTTGTAGCTCTTAGTCACCTTCTTTTTTTTTTTTTTTTTTTTTTTTTTTAAGATTTTATCTATTTCTCTGAAAGAGAACGCACAAGTGAGGACAGGGGCAGAGGGAGAAGGAGAGGGATGAGCAGACTCTGCACTGCGCATGGAGCCCAACACAGGGCTCAACCCCATGACCCTCAGATCATGACCTGAGCTCAAGTCAGATGCTTAACTGACTGAGCTACCCAGGCGCGTCATCTTGGTCACCTTTCTTCAGTGGAATGGACCACCGTGGGTGGGGCTGAGTCCTGACCTCTCTCCTCTAGTAATCAAAGCAAGCTGGAGAATCCACGGGGTGTTACAGGTGTTGAGGGAAAGCTCAGCATGGCAGACAGAATATGAGATGGTTCCTGGCAGGGGGTTAGGACCAAGGCATCTTATTTAGGAGTATTCATGCCACAGGTATTTCCTATAGGTGGGCTAACACCTGTACGGCAGCCGGTTAGGGAAGAAGTGCAGGGCTATCCCTGATCCCTGCCTGCTCCTCTCCTTGCTCCCCACCCCCAACCCCACACCTCACACCAAGCTTCCTATAATGGCTGTGCTGCTTGCTGACCTGCTCAGAGTAACAGATGGGGTGTCCCTCAGGCGACAGCACCAACCATCTTAGTACAGCGCCTCTGTTGAATCAGGGGCCACTGGAGACACAGAATTAGGAAGAAAAAGAAATATTAACGCTCTGGTAACTCCAGAAAACCTCCACAAAAACAAGTGTTAAGGGAGAGAGGGCCGTTTTTTTGTTTTGGGGTTTTTTTGTTTTGTTTTGTTTTGGTTTTGGTTTTGTTTTTGTCAGACTAATAGAGAAAGAGGCTACGGATAAAAGAAAAAGTTTTTGTGACTGTAAAGGAATATGCCTTGCTCAGGGAACTGAACAAACATGGTGTTGTTAGTATAAATGAACTTATTGGTATGGATACTGTGAGAAGTTTTGTCGCAAGGGTTCCTTATTTCTTGTGGTCCCTGTGTATGTTCTCCGGATTGCGAAGGGACGTGCTTTCCTAAGAGCGTGTGGGAATTCCTGAATCCCCGAAACACAAGAGTGTGGTCCTCTCCCTGAGATCAGCTCAGGGCCTCTTCTATTTCCAGTTTCAGACAGTAGAAGATGAGGGATTGTAAAGTCAGGAGATTATTAGCCTCTGACCGTGGTCGTTCTTCAGCAAGAAAACAAATGCACTTGATAGCATTCTTGTCAAACCTTCGTAGCTCTTTCTGTCTGGGTTAATAGCATTTTCGCCCCCTCGAACCTGGTCAGCTCAGTCTCCCTCACACCGGGCTCAGCCCACTGCATTCTCACTTCTTCCCCATGGGTTGCCTAAATCTTCTCGCCAAGGTCACTTGTGACCGCCTCCCCGTTAAATCCAGGGACTGCTGTCAACCCTGCCTACCCTGCAGGCTTTGTCACCATTACCAATTTCCATCCTTCCTGAAAGGATCCTGCGGTTTTCCTTCCTTTGTCTTTCGTGGCACTGTATTTCCAGGCTTCTCTCTGTGGCAGGCACCTACTTGAAACGTTCTTCCAGTGCCCTCTTTTCCCGGGAATAGACCTTCCTTTCCAAACCCCACGAGCACAGTTATGGCACAAGGAAGAGAAGGAGTTCATTAAATGAAAGAGGTGGATGTTAGGGAGCAACTGCAGTTCCAGCAGGCTGGCCCCACAGCAGGAGTCTGACCCAAGCGGACAGTCATTGTCTTTGGCATTGGAAGCACAGGCGCCGCGCCGAGGAAGCAGTTCTGGAGGTGGCTCTGATAAAACGTCTCTCACTCGATATCTGAATTGACAGATACAAACTGCAGGACCCACAGCCCGTTTCTCACGTGCCCTGCGGAAACGCGTCCTCAGTAAGACCGTGAAAGACAGAGCAGACCCAGGCACAGGACAGAGAAGAGACAGAAAATGATTGGCTGTTTGGGCAATGGGGGTGAGGGAAGGGGAAGGGAGCCTAGGGTCCCTACAGCCATATTACCTAAGGATTGGGGGAGGAGACCCTGGAAGGCAAGTTCCTTCTGCAGAAAAGGCCGAAGGAACCCTACACAATGGGAAAAGGAGTCGTCTCCTACACACCACACAGGGGCCACAGTCAGACTTTTTTTTTAAGCTTTCACAGGAATCCCGTAATACCAGTGTAGATGAATAGATTGGGAGCCATACACATTATACAAAGGATGCATGTCCACATTGAAAATTGGAGGTGGAAGAGCTTTCAGACTGAAGCTGTTTCCACACTTCTTGTGCCTCCAACACAACAGGGATGTTCCAAGGCCCCTGTCTTTCCTTTATCACTGTTTTCTTTTCCTTTCCTCCTCCTTCCTCTTCTTCCTCCTCTTTCTAGCTAAAAGAATATGAGGAGAAATGATAAATGGTGCTTAACAAATGCCATTCTCATTTTGGATTTTATATGAGCAAGAAATAAACTTCCACCTCTTTCATTTAATGAACTCCTTCTCTTCCTCCTTGACAGAAAAATTGTTGTATTTTTCATGAACTCTTATCCGGAGACTTAATATCTACTCAGATCTTTTCTAGTAGAAATGAGAATGGAAGTCAAAGCCTTACTTTCTTCTCTGGCAAGTTCTTGGTCTTGGTTAGTAGAAAATACAACATAAGCTGCTTTCTGATCGATTGCTAATCAATCGGTAGTACTTCTCTTGTATTCTGATTACCAAAATGAGACATTATATAATTCAAATATGTGAATACCCAGCACAGAATAGAACCAGACCTCCTGGTCTTCACCAAAGAGATAGGCATGAAATACAAATTTTCAATTTGCATTTTTAAATTATCAGTATGGGAGAACAGAATTTAATGTATTTCTGTGTGCTTTATATTTTATCTTCAAGTTGTCTGTTTCTGTCATTTACCTATTTTTCTGTCTGTCTTTTATCTTGGTGTTGTACCCGGTTTTTGTGTCCGAGAGACCAAAGAGAAGCCAACATCGATGCAATCACACAAGGGTTTATTTAACAAGCTTAAGCTTGGGCCCAAGTATACCCGACACAGCAGAGTAGGGACTCGGACCCCGACCTTAGCTAAGGCAGGGGTATTTATGGGTTCCTGTTACTAAAGCAGGGTTGGGGTCTCTGGAACCAAAGCAGGGTGGGGGTTCTTGTTACTAAAGCAGGGTGGGGGTCCTTAGAACTAAAGTAAAGTAGGGGAGAGTTCAGCCCTTGGGCACAGGGGTCTGAGATGGCTGCCAGAGCTAAGATGGCTGTATTTATGCTAAGGCTAAACCTGAAGTGGGATGGCCTTAATTTTGCTCGGTCTCCACATTGGTACAAAGGTGCACATTATAGAGTGTATAATGTGCTCAGAAATGCTTTGTGGATTGCATGTGTTGCAAATCATTTATTTCAAACTGTGATGTCTTTTAAGCTTGTTTAAAGACTCTTTCAAACTCCCTTGATGAGAGGTCACTGTGACAGGGTAGAAATGTTAATGTTTTAATGTCATGTCAGAGGAAGATCTGGATTTGAATCCTGACTGCTCACTGCCTGACATTCTGGATGTTGTCTAACTCTCTCTCAGATTTCATTTCTCTTAGATAAAGATGGTCAATATTATCAAACTAGTAGTTTTGAGAGGATTAAATGAGATAACACAACAGAAAGCTCTGTGCAGGTATCAAAGCACCATTCAAATTTAAGTGGCCCGTTGTGATCACACAGTTTTCAACAACACCTGGTGTGTTTCTCGGCCTGAAATAGACACAACCATTGTCTTTCATGTAAGCAAAATGTTGCACATTTGAAACATGGATGATCATCCACTAAACCTGAGGTCATTGTTTTTAATCTTATCTTTTTCCATAACTGAGAACACTGATACAGATCTAGTAGCCTGGTTAGCTTTTCCCTTTGGTGGAATGTCAGTAAGAGTTGCCTTTTGTGTGAATTGACCTGCTCATTTAATGAACTCCATTCTTCAGTCTAGAATGAGCTCTGCCCACTCTATTTGTCTGTTATCAAATCCATTCCTCTTATTCCCCCTGCTCTGTATTTCAGAGGACTATATTTTCCACGCTTCCTTGCCTGCTGGTTTTGCTTATTAAATCATCTTTAAAAAAAAAAAAAGAAAGAAAAATTATTAAAAGGGTTTATAATCAAATTGGCCAATCATTTACTTTGTAGTTGCTGGGATTTTTTTATATTGATTAAGAAAGATCTTACCCTATATAAGAATATGAGAATATTCTCTGATGTATTTTATAGTGTATTTTATAGCATTAAAAAAGGAAAATCATTTACCTAGAATTTGTTTCTGTGAATAGTGTGAAGTATTTATATCTTGTTCCCAAATGAATCATGAGTTGTTCCAGTGCCATTTACTGAATAATTGAATAATCTATTCCTTTCTCACGGATTTGAAAAAAGCCCTTTCTGCATGTGTTTAATTGACATACATACTTATGCTCTCTTGCTCTGTTTCAATGACCTATTTATTCATCTATTTCTATGCATTTTTGTACCTTTTATGTTACAAATAAATTAGAATTCTTTCTGATGCTCCGAAGCACCTTAAATAACACAAAAATACTTGTTCCATCATCAAGTGCCACCATCAAAACCTTGGCACCCTTAGGAGTGAAGTATTAGTAGTCCTGTTTGGTTACTACATAACTTTATAATAACTCCTAATATCTGCTCGAACCTGTGTGCCTTCACCCATTTCACACATGGCCAGAGAGAAGAATGAAAATCACTCTAAGGAACTTTGCCCACAGACAAGGAGGTGGTTTTCACAAAGCCTATGCAGTCAGATTTTATTGGTTTTATGAACAAGTGACTCACCTTTTCACAATGAAAGTGTTTATTATGGATACTCTGTGCCTTCTCCACCTTTGCGTAAAAGAGAGAGGGCAGATAACATATTATTTTTATTCATAGATCACTGGCCTATAGGGAGCTACAAACAAACCTGGTGGGAGGAATGAGAATCATCTGGAAATACTCAACATTGAACCAGATTCAAGGACTGGATAGGCATTTGGGTTATCTCTGTGCACAGAGGAAGGATAAAATGAATATTTCATGATGAGAAAGGTAAGATGTATCAGATAAAGAGCTATGCATTCATCACTGTCCTTTTCTTACTTTTCCTGGCTGCAAAGCTACACTGCATTTCCCATCCTTCTTTGGAAAATTGTTGTGTGTTTTCTAGCTAAAAGAATATGAGGAGAAATGATAAATGGTGCTTAACAATTGCCATTCTCATTTTGGATTTTATATGAGCAAGAAATAAACTTTTATCAGGTTTGAATCATTAAAAATTTTAGGGTTTGTTACAGGAGCTAACACTCAGCTATCATTTTCTTTTTATTTTTCCTGATTAGGATTTGTTTCAGTTCTAAGATCTGAAAAGCAAGGTATGTGATTGATTCTAGAATTAACTCCTAATAATGGTTTTTTTTTTTTTTTTTTTTGCTTCACTCTCTATAGTCTTTTTTCTAGACCCCAGTTGCATATAGTTGGTCCTTATCAGTCTACCCACCATTGTCTCTCAACCTGTCTTTCATTCATTTAATTTCTGTGCTGCCTCCTGGGTAATTTCTTGAGATTGCTCTCTAACTTGACTATTTTTCTATCCAGTTATCTATTTTGCTTTTTAACCTCCTCACTGAATTTTTATTTAAGGGAATATAAGTTTTAATTTCCAGAAGTTCAATTTGGGGCTTACTTTTCAAATACTCTTGCTCTTCATAAATAGAATCTTCTTTTGCATATTTTAGATTCTCTTTTATTTCCTTAAACCATTTAAGTAAAGGTTTTATGTTCTGTATCTAATAATTCCTGTGTCTGAACTCCTTGAAGATTTAATTCTCTTGATTATTGTTTCGGCTCACTTCAGCTCACAGTGACTTTCTATGTGGTAGCTCATTTTTACCAAGTATTTATTTCTGACTAAGATGAGAAAGCTGACTTCTTTTTTCTCCTGAAAAGGATTTCAAGGACCTAGAATCATTTTAAGTTCACATCCAGAATTTGTACTTTCTGGAACATTCAAGTAAATTTTAACCCGTTACCTGTGTAGGGGCAAAATACTGGCAATTATGACTTTTTGGAAGGCACTGTTTTATTTACCCAGCATCATGATCCAGGCAATCAAAATTTCTTATTATTTGTCTTTCAAAACAGGTAACTCTTTGAAGCTGTTAACCCTCTGAGGGATTAATATGTTAGATTCCGTCTAACCCTGACCTATATGCACCAAAGACATTTTCTCCTGAGGTTAAGGGTCAAACCTGGGTTTGTGATTACTGAAATGTGCCCTTAGAACAACAGCCGGGTCTTCAACTGTAGCTTACGATTCCCTTTATAGTTTTCCTCTTAGATGTTAGGCTATGAATATTTCTCTAATGTCCTTGAGAATTCAGCTAAGCAAATAAAAGAAATTTTATTGCATTTTTATCTGATATTTCCAGTGTACTTTCATCAAATACAATCAACAATATTTTTGGATGCAGGATATGTTTCTCCTTTATCAGGTTTTGTTTCATTAAGTTACAATAGATTCTTGTTCCTCCACCTGAGTTTTATCAGGTTGATTTTTCTGCTATTGTTTTCGTGGACTGGGCTCCACATATCTGTTCTACTAGTTGTTACATTGACTTTGAAGCAAGTGCTTTTAAACTTGGAATTTCCCACCAATGTCAAAAGTAGGTTGCTAACTATAGCCTATCCCTAGGCTCCTGTCACAAGGCAAGAATTCTAGTATGTTTCGAATTTTTCTCTTCCTCCTGGACTCTTGTTTTTCAGAAAGAGAACACTCACTTAAGTTCCAAAGTTTCATTATCTGTAACTATTTAAAGTTAGTTACTTTTGTCATTATATATCCTCTACATATAAAGATTCATTTCTCAGTTCATATATTAGTGAATACATTTGACAAAAAAGTAAGTGTAAGCAATATGTAGTTTCTTTTCATTGACGTCTAAAATGTCCACACACCCCCCCATAGTCGTATCAAAGTTTGATAGGAATAAGACTTTTTTCATTCAAACTTCTTTATTCTTGTTTGCTATTTTCTGGACTCCAGGATTTGATTTTATTTGATTTTTTTGAGATTTAATTCATTTATTTGACAGATCACAAGTAGACAGAGAGGCAGGCAAAGAGAAAGGGGGAAGCAGGCTCCCCGCTGAGCAGCGAGCCCGATGCGGGGCTTGATCCCAGGACCCTGAGATCATGACCTGAGCCAAAGGCAGAGGCTTTAACCCACTGAGCCACCCAGGGGCCCCTAGACTCCAGGATTTTAGATAAAAAGTTGGATGTCAGTAGGAATCTTAAAAGGATATTGGTTATTATAGATATAACCACCATGTCTTCTGCTTTGTGACTTTTAATTCTTACTGGTTTGACTTTTTTAACTGTCCCTTGGAATAATTTTTCAGTTTTATCTTCCCAATCACCAAAATAATCTTTATCCCTAACAATTCTGCTATCCAATATTTGTATTGCTGTTGTAATTTTTAATCTTAGTAATCATGTTTTTAAAGAAATAATTACTTTCTGTTTTTCTGAGCATCCTTTCATCTCTATGAAAATATGAATATAAAATAGTTAAAATCTTTCTGTGCTCAATGCTGTAACACTCTGTTCCTGTTGATATTAGTTACCCTAATTTATTTGATTCCTTCCTTTCATTGTATTAAGTTTTTTAAATAGCTTTTTTTTCTCCAATGTCTGATTTTTATTTTCTTCTTCATTTCCATGTATTAATGAGCTTATAGATTCAGCTGTGATCATTGTTCATAGGAGTTTCCTGGGCACGTGTGACAGTTATTACTGCCACAGTAATGAATGCTGAAACCAACTGCACCTACTGGATGGGAAGGTAAAAGCCAACTCGCTTTACTTAGAGGTGCAGAAGAAGACTATCTGGGTGATGTAAGAGGCCTGCCCCCAACCCCAAGAGCCCAGAGTCACCATCTTATAGGCCCCTTTGCAGAATTCCCACTGTCTATAAAAAGTGGTCCTGCAGGCTTTATCCACCTGGACGACAGAACTGAGAGCAGAGAATGGCCGCAAAAACTTTGTAATCTTAAAATTACACAGGAAGGTCGCTCACATTGTTCCAGCTCCAGAGTCTTGATCTCTGTGCTCTTGTTTTTGAGGGACATTTTTTTTTTGAAAACAATTTTTCAGAGATTCCTTCCTCTATTTGATAGATTTCAAGAAACCTCGGCTACATTAAGTTTAGGTATCAGTGTAATTCCATAAGCAAAATATCTTCTTAAAATACTATATATATTTTTTTATTTTGAAGGCATTCATCTTCATATTTTATCATTACCATTTTCTCCCATCTCAGAATAATTTTGTCATTTTCATAAAGTTCTGAGAGAAGGAAGAGGAAAATATTTATGCATTGTGAGTCATTTAAATGAGAAGTCAAATTCATTTTTTTCCTTTAATTTTTTTAGGTTCAGAAAGTTCACGTCACTAATCTGGGTAGACCTCTTTCATAATATTTTCAATGTTACGCTTCAATCCTCAACTCAGTAGAATTTTTTTATTTATTGCTAATTCACATGTGTAGTAGTGTGTAGTAGTCTTCTTATATGTGTGTGTCTTTCCACAGAAATACTGTCTTCATAGATTCTCTTTTTTTTAAAGATTTTATTTATTTATTTGAGAGAGAGAAAGACAGAGACAGAGATCGCAAGAGAGAGCACAAGAGGGGAGGAGAAGGAAAAGCAGATTCTGCCCTGAGCAGGGAGCCCAACGTGGAGTTTGAGCCCAGAACCCTGGGATCATTACCTGAGATGCTTAACAGACTGAGCCACCCAGGTGCCCTGTAGATTCTCTTCTTGAACTTATATTCGTCTTTATACCATTTCTGCCTGAGCTCTATTTGATATTTTACAAACTAGATTGACTATTTGTTTTCCACAGTTTCTAACCTGATATTTCTGACCTTCATTGACTTTACACTTTCAGATCATCTCAATTTTCTTCTGAACACAGTATTTACTGATGGTTCATTTCTTTTCCTTTCACACATTTATTTTGAACTCAGGTCTTGATAAATATAGGAAGCAAAATATTTCTTGAAGGGTTTTTTTTTTTTTTTTTGTCCTTAGAATGCTTTGTTTTGGAAAATAATCTTTCATGTCATTTCTTAATTTCTTTAGAAATCATGTGTTGTTTGGTTTTCTGTTCATTCTCATTCAAGAGGTATCTCTATGTCTGAGATTGGAAATCAAGATGGGCATAGTTAGAGACCACACAGAGCATCATTCAGGTTTCTAGGGCTGGATGAGTGAGTGAGGGGAGCTGACTCTTTTTTTGTGCAGGGAGTAGAGTGGTCCAAGTAGACGAGAGAGTGACAAAGAGGTAAATGTATGTGCATGCTCTGGTGAAGTCCTTGTCTGTCTTTCTGCTCTCTCTCTCTCTTCCCTCTCTCTATCTCTCATTCCTTGTCATTGCTTTTATTGTTGCTACAGATGGTGATAGTTCAGAGATACCTGGATGAGAATACATGTTTTGTGAGGAGATCAATCTTCCCCAATTAGGAGCCAGCTGGAGCAAATTCTTCTCCTTTCTTTGGTGCCATGTCAACAAGTGCTGGTTACCATGGGCCTTTGCAGGGCAGCATTTGAACTGTGCTTGGTATGTAATGGCCAAAACTTGCCCTGCTTCTTGAAACCTGGAATTGATGATGGGAATTTGCTGGAGAACTTCATCCACCCCAAAGCACAGGGAGCTCTGCAAGAGCCAGTTGGCCCTTCGTTTTATCCAGAGATTTTGCACCCTGATTCACAGAGTCTTTGAATTTTTGTTTTGCCTTTGAGTGCCATGTTTCCTTAGTTCCAATTGGTGATACAGGTTTCTCTCAATTTTAGATCTCAAGATGCATTCTCGTGAGGTGATTAGGGAGGCAAGTTAAATGTGTGGTATTAAATTTCCCTTGGATATGCAAGCCCTACTGATGTTATGTTTGGTCACTTCGGTTCTGCTATTTTTTACTCTCTAACATGAATTTTAATTCTATTGTTTGTTTAGATGCTTTGCAAGTCCTTCTCCAATTATCCACTTCCCCATAAACCTCAGTCTTCATTCCCTCTCATTCAGTTGAATTTCTGTCTCTATTTCTCATTGTCTTAGCATGTTCTACCCTTGTTTCACTGAGGATACATGTCTTCTTCTCTTTTATTGAAGATGCCAAAATGCTCTTGATATTTAATTCTCAACTCACTATTGATAATTTCCTTATTGTGCCCAGAGTGTTGCTCCTTCTCTGAGTCTTTGGGCTGTGTTCTTTCTGTTTCACTCTGTGGTATTTTGTTAGATGCCTTTGTTGTGTGTGTGTGGTTTTTTCCTTTTTTATTTACTGTTAGAGTCACCCTATAAGTTATCACTCACATTAAGACAGTTTTGAAAGAGAAAAACGGTACCTACATGATAAAATTACATCATTTAACATATCTTTATATTAATGGACAAGTTGGTATTATTATGCTGGACATCTATAAAATAGTTTCAATGCAAGAATCCTAAACATAATGATAGTGAATCAAATTCAGCAGTACAGTCAAAAGAGAGTATTGTGGTTTTCGCTCATTTTGTTTTGGTTTTAGGCTAATTCAGAGTCCATAGTTAATACTTTGGGGTACATGAGTTTATTAAGAACTGATTCCTGGGGCACCTGGGTAGCTCAGTCAGTTAAGTGGCTACCTTTGGCTCAGGTCATGATCCCAGGATCCTAGGATCAAGCCCCGCATCTGGCTTCCTGAGCAGGGAGCCTTCTTCTTCCTCTGCCTGCTTCTCTGCCTACTTGTGCTCTCTCTGTCAAATAATAAATAAAATCTTAAAAAAAAAAAAAAAAAAAAAAAAAAGAACTCATTCCTCCTTACTGGAGGCCAATCCCAGAATTTTTGAACTGTCACAGCCCAGGAACAAAACTCTACGCAGTCTTCATGCCATAACTGATTCTTTGACACTAGATTTCTTGCCAATCTCAGGAAGTAGAGTAAACCAGATTTGAGTTTACTTAGAAGAAGCATTTGTGTGCTCCCAGCTGTGTTATAAGCCTGTGTGTAGATTTCCATGTAACAGGATATTAAAATAAATATTTTAACCAAGAAACCAAAGTACCAAAGATGCTAATTAAAAACTGAATTATACCATGCTAAAAGGCAGGATTTCACAATAAACAGCTGATAATTGATTTCATGACTTAGAGTCATCTTAAAGAGCAAATCCAGACACAGATCTAGACTATAAAAATTGAGAAACTGGAGAAAAAGTTAAGATTTCATGATGAAATATTTTTGGCAAGAATTGATGTGGTACCTGATCTCCTTGGTACCCACCACGGGTAGGAGTGGGTGACATAGGGGGTGAAGATGCTGCATCTTTCCCTTCCAAGCTGGAGATGGGACTTCCACAGGAACTTCACACAGGGCTTGAAAAGTGAGAGAGGCTGAAAGGGGATTGAATCCTGTCAGAGTGTGTGAAGGGCAGGAAAAACAAACCCTCCCCTAGGAACAAAGAAGGGTGGTTGCTGGTGCTTCTGGGAAGCAACGTAATTCACCTCTGTTGGCAATTCAAAGAGGAATAGGCATTTTTCTGGGAACTAGATGCGTACTTCACAGAAGAGAGAACCTGCCCGGAGCTATTTGATGGCCTTCTCAGAATACTATGTAAAAAGGTGGTGGAATTCCAGTAACACGATCGAAAGTAGACCTCTGATGACAGTGCACTGGGGAAAAGTGGGGGCCTCCAAAGTTGTGGAGCAGTTTGCTGGGGGCCCATGACTGCTAAGACTTTTGGTGGAAGTACCAGTTCTAGTAAGAGCTTCCCTGTCAAGTTCTCTTCTTTGGTCTCCCTCAAAAGATTAATAAAAAGAGAAGAACTGTGACTTCTTTCTTCCACCACAAGTAGCCAATAATATCTTTAAAGATTATTACGGTTTTGGAACTTGACATTTCTAATTTCTGAATTGAGGCTATGTTTGCAAACTAAAGAAACAAGAGAAACTATTATTACCTAAGAGTAAAACAGCTGGTCATGGAGTTTAACCAATACTGAGATACAAGAGTGAAAAACAGTCCTTTTTCTAACTATATACGACAGTTTGTGTTTGGGCACTATGCTGACACTCTACACAGAGAAGATCGATTTTGTTTGAGGATCCCGGAGAACAGCAGAAAGGATGTGACATTTGAAATGGGTCTTAACAGAGTTGAATCATAAAGAAAGCAATATGAGCAAAGACATGCAGTTTTGAAGTTTCACGGCATGTTACAGGCAACAAGGAGAATTATGATACGTATAGAGAGGAGGGCTCGAAAGAGGAGAAAGGTGAATTTGCAAAAGCAACCTGAAGCTAGTATATTAAGAATCCCTTGTGCCATGGAAATTTACATGATAACGAGGTAGCAGGAAGCTATCAGATTCCTAGTTATCAAGGAGTTTTATGAAAGTATTTGTGTTTTAGAAAGGTCATCCTATCAGTACACTGTAGGAAATATGGGAGGGATGAAGAGTAGAGGTGGAGACATATTTGGTGAGCAATTGGGAGAGTGCTGTTGAAAGGAGATTCTCACCTGGAGGAGGACAGAGGCCATTGAGATGGGTTTGCTAGCCTTGGGTCTAAGCAGAAAGGGGGGATAACCAAAAAAGAGTAGCTCAGAGCAGCACTCTGATTACCTGGTTTGAGGACTCCAGCTGTCTCATACGACTGCTTTCTCAAAACTGGGCAAAGGATGAACTCCAGGTTTGAGGGGTAGAATATGAAACTGACTTTAAAGCTATTAGTGTCAGCACAGCTGGAAGATAGCCAAATGCAGATGTTCAGTAGGTAACTAGAGATTTCATTGATTCAGGAGCTGAGAGTTGGGGAAAGATTGGTATTTATAAAGTTAGTTTTAAGTAGGTAGAGACATACTGAGAATCATTTTAGAGAAGTAAAAGGAAGAAGGCTTGATAAACAGAAAAAAAGAGCTGTCAGAGGTATGAGAAGCAGGGGAGAATCACATCAAAGACATCGAGGAAGGAAAGAGAAGTTTTCAGAAATGATGGGGTCAGCACCAGGGTCAGCTTCTACAGAGAAACCAAATAAGACAGGAACTGAACAGAGTCCACTGCATTTGATTATTAGTCAGTCATAGATGGCTTTTGCCTGAGCTGTTTAATAGGGAGGGGAGCTCAGGAGTCAGGGTGCCATGGGGAATGAATGGAGGCAACAAATTAAAAGCAGGGAATCCTGTCTCAGCAACCTAAAATATCGTGGAAGGGATGGAGAGAGGCGGACAGCTGGATGTGCCAGTTTAAAATGGAAGAGTTGAAAGAATGTGAGATGCTGGAGATAATAGGAATATGAACTACTGGGGAAGACAGAGAATAAAAATCAGCTTGATGGTGCCCTCTGCGACTCCCTCAATGATTGAGAGCAGCACCGGTGGGTAACAGCATCTAATATGTTCTCACGAAATGTGTTTCCTTGTCTTTGTCCCCTCTGGCCAACTTTAATTAATTTAGATCTAGAGATAATACTTGACAATTGTGAAGGAAAAATTGGGTCGATAAGAATGCAAACTATTTTTCTGCAGATGATCTAGGATGAAGTGGTAAATGCTTTCTCTTAGACCTCTGTACTATTATATTTCTAAATTATTTTCTTGTATTTGTCTTAAGGATGGAGATAATATTGGCTGACCATTCACAGAGTGCATATTTGGGTTTTGGTTTGGTTTGGGGCACCTGTGGTTATTTTGGAGGTCTCTTGGCTTATAGAGTGGGTTTGAGACTAGACAGATCTGAACTCAAATTCTAGTTTCACTGAAATAAAGGTATGTGATCTTGGCTAAGAATTACCCTCTCTGAGACTCATTTTCCTCAGCCATAGCATGGATATAACACAACCTCCCCTCTTTGAAGATTAGTGATGATTCATGTTAGCAAACTCCGCAGTGATTCGAATACAGTAGGTGTTCAGCCAGTGGTGGGAATTATCATTCATTATGATCTAGACTTCAAATGGTGGTCAACAGTACAGTTGTCTGAGGACATTTCCTGGGGGAACAGTGTTCTTCCTCTCTTGTAAAGTCCCATGCTCACTGTTATATTAAAGGTTTGGAAAAGTTGGGTGATGCAGACATCTGACTGATTGTGTGGTAAAGGTATTGAAACTTGCATGCTATGCTCAGGGGTAGAAAAAGGGAGAACTCTTTCTAAATGATTAATTTTATTTTTTATCTCTTATTCCCAATTCTCCATAAACACCTAGATTGTGTGAGTATGTAAGGGGTGGTGACAAATCTTGTCATCTGTTATCTCATTTTTCCCCATTCAAAAAAAATCACTTTCAGTTGAATGTTATTTGACAAACTAATAAATATTCAGTCAAATTCAAAGTTCAAACTCCTTGCCAGGGTTGATGTTTCTTTTGGTGAAGATTTCCTTAGGTCCTCAGGGAGGCTGAATCCACTGCTTCAGAGAGTTCTTGCTTGACCCATCGTCTGGATTCATGACACCTCTCTGGTGACATCTATTACTTTGCCTGGACACTTGGCATCGAGCTAGCATCAGCTACTTAAGTTCATGGCTGTTGCAATTCATGACCTATTTTTATATCATAGCTCCCTGATGGTCTGTTGATAACTAGCCTCACTATGGCTCCTGCTGGCCCTTCAAAATCCCCGTATGTAGGTCAATACAAGAAACTCCTTTTCTGCCACAAAAACTCCTTTTCTATACACACTGATCCAGAGAAAGCCCATGAATCTTAGTTCTAGACCACCTTCCTCCTGCATCCTGGAAGCACAGTGAATCTTGGGTTTCTTCCATGCCACATGAGTGCAGACAGAAAGCAAGATATTGTCTCTGGATGTCCCTCTTCCTTAACACACAGAAGGCTACTCCCGTGCCCGTTCCCTTACCTGTGGTAAGGTGGTCCTCTCCAGGAATTCCAAACATAGCTTCCCCTCAACCTCCTTGAGATCTGTCACTCTTTGATCTTCTAGAGCTTTAGCAACCAAGATTCTCGTATCTGATCTCTTGACTTCTTTCACTATCATGCTCTCATTTCCACCTCATCTGTGAGGTGGAAATTTTTATCTCCCCTTCTCTTTCGGTGGAAAATGAGAATGTCTCTAAGTCCTATTCCCCTTCTTCCCTCCAGTGGGCTTCTGAATTCTTGGATGGCAATCCCTTTTTCTCTACAGCAATAAAAAACTTTGTTCTGCTGGTAAAAATCTGTAAGGTGTCATGATTTAATAAATAGGATAGTTTATAGTTTTAGTTTGATTTTTCACATTTACTTAACCCAAATTTCCCCAAATCTATGTATTTATATACCTTCCATGTGTGCCTCGGTTGTTGAAATCCTAGTTATGGTATGTCTCCAAACCCTTTCTGTACTTTTCTGTATTTTGTGCTGTTGAGGGAGGGTCTCTGCAAGCCATGGTTCTGTTTTACTAACTGCTCCTTGTGAGGCTCTTCAAGTAGGGGACCCTAGAGGAAGACCCAGTTCTGGAGGAGGGAAAGGCAGGTGTGCTCTTTCCTGTTTGTTTCCTTTCACTTTCTTGTCTGCTTCCATTTCCTGTGTCATCCCAGCCACACTGCCCTCCTAAGCACAGGGATTTCCTCCTGTAACAGCAGATCTTGTCAGTTTGTAGTTTTCCCAACACTTGGGGAGCCAACTTTGTTACATCCCTCCCAGAGACCCCAGCACTGACCAGGCACCATCTCCTTAGACAGGCAGGCCCAAGTTCATGGATGATCTCCTCGGTGCTCAGACACCAGAGCTGGGTGTCAGAGTTTCGGTCTCCAGGTCCCCTCTGAAGCTTCTAAGCTTGGATAGCTTCAACCTCTTCCTTCTGATGCCCAACTCCAGGGTAGGAGCCGCTTCTTGCATTTGCTCCCTCTGTGATATCTAGTTGATTTCTTTATATCTGGCATGTGATTCTGTATATTAAATATTCTCTATTAAAGTTACCAGTATGATTTCAATCTCCTTACTGGATCAAAATTGATTCAAGTTCCCCCAGGACTAGTGTTGTGTGAAAGCCACGATGGACAGCACCCTTTGTCGGTAGGACCGTGAGGTTGGTGATGGGTTGTGACTGGTCAGTGTGTATCTGTGTGAACACACCGATTGGTTACATGTGTTTATGAACATGCCTGTGCTGAGTAGAGTGATCACCAGTCTAGGGCCACATGGGCCAGAGAGTGACTGAGGACTCAATATACTAGAAAGAAAAATTGGTCTTGAGATCAAATCAATTTAGCATATCCACATAAATTCTCCCCTAAATCCATTACTCACAGCCATTAAGATCTGAAAGTGCCTGAAGGTCGGCTTTTAAGAGATGTTAAGTGTGATAACAGTATGGCCAGAATAAAAAACACATTTTGTGTTTGCCATGTGTTCTTTCATATCCAGAACACTATTTCAGTTCAGTGGAAGAAACTTAAAAAGTGTCTATCATAATCTTGGCACTGAGCTGAACTCACATAATACGGTTCCTGCCGGGAAGGAACTCACAGTCTTATAACTCAGAGTATGCTTCATGAACCAACAGCACCAAGATCAGCTGGGGACTTCTCAGAAACACACAGATCTCGTGCTTCACCCAGATCTATGAATTTGAATCTTCATTTTAACTAGATTCCTTATGATGGTTATAAACATTGAATTTGCCCCACATTATACTGGAGTGTGGAGTAGAGCAGGTTAGTGGCATACTGAGCAGAAGCCTTAGATCTACCTACCATGTTTAATCCCTGCTGCTCAACTGTTTCTGGCCTTCTAAATCCCCATGGAAGTAGCCCTCCATACTCAGCATCTCTACCACAAGAGAAGGTGGGATGGGCCATTATGGGATAGAGTCCTCCCATGGTCAGTATATTAGACTGGGTGAGGATGGTGAGATCTATAGGAGGAGCACAGAGATAGTCTTTTGGGTGCACAATTATTTTAAAAAGGGAAACAGAAAAATGATTCCATATCACCGCATATTCTCCATGGCCTAATTTTCATTCTCTCCTGGGAGAATTAGGTGTTGACAGCACGGTTCAGTTGCATTTCAGGCTAGTGGAATCACCTGCAATGGAGTGTGGGCCAGGGGATGGGTACCCTCCCTCCAGCTCTATCTTAAAGGGGGATTTCCTATTAGGATACAAATGGGTCTGTGGCCATCCAGGGGTGTCCACATATCCCACCCATGGGTGAGGAGTACTCACTGAAGGTGGCTCCCTATTCACAGGCTGATAATAACCTCACAAAAGAGATTTGGGGATGGGGCTTTGATTGTGGAAAGAAAACAGGTTAAAATTTTGGCTTCTGTTTAGGGGTGGGAGGAGGTCAGAAGGGTCATGCATAAAACTTCAAATTTCTTAAGCATCTTTGGGGCCAGAGACCTGGGCTGACCTCTTACTTGAGAGTGCTTTAGACCTAGATGGGCCAAGTAGAGACTAGTGACAAATTAGATATGAATGTGTTCTCTGCATTCTTTCTCTGAGAACTTTCAGAGGGCCACAAGCTACAGAGAAACTGCTGAGGAAATTTGGATCTCTGCCAACTATTTTGCTGCCTTGTTGTATGTAATATTGTGCCTTATGAGAAAATTCTGCAGCATAACAGATGTGGTGGACTCAGAGGAAAAGCACATCTTGGACAGTTGCTGTGAAAATAGATCAGGTTTTAAAAAATACCTGATTTGTATTCTCCATGAGATAGAAGAATCATGAAACAAGAAAATGACATATAAGGAAAGAATAAGTGAGATAAAAAGGCAAAATTTTAAGATAAAATATAAGCTAAAAATTTTAAAGTTTGCCACAGCCATGCCCCCCTAAACCTATATGTCAAATTTGTTTGTTTGTTTGTTTAATACACATGTTTAAAATTGGCATTGGTTTCAAAAAGGAATACAATTGATAGTGTAGAAAATGGAATTAATGTTGATGGAAATTTTGAGAAATTATTCCAGAAATCAGGGGAATGGACCAAAGATGATAGCAGGAAGACAAAGATTTGTAGTGTGGGCTAGAAGTGTCTGAGATGGGGGAGGAACAGACAAAAAAGAAAAATAGAGAGAGAGAAAGAAAAAGAGAGAGAGATGGAAGAGGCAAATAATGGAAACCACTTATAAATTCTGGCATTCCTATAGAAGATCTCCCTCTATAAAATGAACCAGAATGGTTGGAGAATAACATTATAATAGACAAGATATTTGAGCTGAAAAAGAGTACTTCAGCCTAAAAGAAGCATCATAAATCAATAGGGACAAGTTGATTATTTGACAACTATTGCTGAAATGAATGAGATTCCCACTTCATATAATACCGCAAAATGAATTTTATGGACTTAGTTTAAAAATTGCACAAAAATTGATTAAAATAGAAATAAATGTTTAGAAAGTTTATGCATAAAGTAGAATTTTCTAATCTTCAGTTCATTAAAAGAGTTCTCAAAAAAATGGACAGATGTGGCTAAATTAAAATTAAAAATTAACATAATCAGAATATATTCAAGTTTAAAAAGGCAAAATCAATCTGGGAATGATGTTTCAGTAAATATGTCAAACAATGGGATCTCAATGTTCTTTCCTAAACAAACTTATTTAACCAGTGATGAGTGTGAGAACCAGGACTCAAACTTCCAAGTCCAGAGATAGATTAGACAGTGTGAATTGACCATGAACAAGTCCACACTGCTGAAGGTCACCCTATGTCATGCCCCTTGACTCAAGACGAAAGTGTTATGGTTGTTATGAAACAACCATTCTCTCATAAGGAATTATGAAACTATAAGGGTATTTACTCAAATGACCTAAAATTAATGTGGGTTTTTATTGCAGTCATTATGCCTAATGTGTCAATCATATTTGTACAGAAATTCACCAAAATTCAGGTGACCTCCTGAAGGAAACAAAGAAGCAAATGTCGATGAAAACTTAGTTTAAGGCAGGAAGAATCAGAAGGCCAGTAGATCTGCTCATTGTTATTTATCCTGAGACCTCTTTCTGACGCATACTCAGGGGAAGGGGCTCCCTAGTCCAGATGCCTCTTCTTTTATTCTTTTCTGTATTTTCTCTCCTCCTTGTCCCTTGTCTTTTCTCTGTCTCTGTCTCTCTCTCTCTCTCTGTTTCTCTCTCTCTCTCTTTTTTTTTTTTTTACTTTTTGTAAAATGAATGGACCATAGACTTCGGAATGAGACAGTGCAGTCCGTTCTACTACTTAATAAATTTTAAATTACATAGATTGTTTAGAAGCCACAGTTTTCTCTTCTGTAAAATGGAGACAAGAATAGTTAGCTGCTAAGATTTTGTGGTTATTAAATGAAATAATGCATGTAAAATGCTCAACAACAGTAGGAGCTCAGGAAATAATAGGTCTCTTTCCCTCACAGCTCATCTCCCACCCAGGCTCGCTACTAGGCAGAGTTTTTTCTGGGGGCCTCAGGCTTGACAAGTCATCAAGCCCTACTTGCCTGAAGCCAATCTGTGAAGTGTCCAGTAACTTCCCAGCAGCAGAGAGTGGAGGATAAGATGAGAGGTATTCTACACTGGTCTCTGACCCTCAAAACACCACTACCCTTCCTATTACTCCACCCAACTCCCAACTTCCCACCTGCTCCTACTTCATTTACTCCGATTTTACCAGCTTCATCTCTTTACATGAGAGATGGTAAGAGTGTGAAGTTTCCCAGATTCAGGTGGAATCCAGATGTCTGATGAAGGGATTGCTCAACACCATTTACAAAAACTCAAAGACTCCTTTCCTAGAATTTTGGGCATTGATGGTCCCTGGGCATCAACTAGTGCTAATTATTATTTCTCCTTTCTTAACTGTCCAGACCTGTGGTTCTTCCATTCCTTCTATGGCAGACAGATACCTGCCTTAGATTGCGTAACCCTCTTCCAGACAACTCTGGAACTGGAAACTGGGTGGATTGCTAAGTGGAATGCCCCAGCTTCCTTTTACAATAGCAGACACTATACCATCACCATCAGTTGGACGCACGAATCTGTGATGGTTCTCACTGGTGTAAGGGCCAGAGAACCAAGTGTCACATAAAGTTTGTAAGCGATTTTCCCTCAATACTAACCTGCCTGGGAAATGGGGGAGCAGGAAAGTAAACCTAAGCAAGGATTATAACAAGAGCCTATTTCCATAAATCATAGGAAGTATAGAGGGTGTTTTATTATTCAGCTCAAGCATTGATTGAGCACCTTCTAAGTTCTAAGCTGTGGGAAGATAAAGACAAAAGAAACACAATTATGATATCAAAGAGCTCTATTTCTAGAGAGATCCTTGTATAAAAAGCTAAGTGCAGGTTAGTTCGTAGCTGTTGTGATAGAAATCTGAGGAGTGGCATGTTCAGGGAGATTATTTGGGGCAGAGTGTGGTGGTGAGGATGGTGGTGATCAAGAAATGCCTTCTGGTCAGGGCATCCTCTGAGGTCACCAATAGTGATCTGTTGCACTTGCATGCTTTAAGACCCCATGTTCAACATCAGGGCTTTCTTACCCTGCTAAAACACACATCCAGACACCATTTGGCCTTTTGGGGTCCTGATAGGTTTCTCATATAATGTCTCATTCAACCGGAGATACAGACTCCAATTTCAATTACATTTTCCGAGAAAGACTCGCAGGATCCAATTTAGGAGAAATGCTGAAAGTGGTTTCATAGAATCCCAAATATGTCATCCTTCTTCTCACTCCCACACTGAGGTCCCTAGTAGAATGCCCGGTGTAGGCGGAATCTATAAATCATTCAGGGAAAAGCAGCATAAAGGCAATTGGGAGGCATCAGCATCACAAGAGTGGCTCCTCTTGTCACAGTGAGCCCGTCTTATTAAATGTCCATAAAAATGTAGGATGAAAATCAAACAGGAGTAAGAGCTGACCCACATGGTCTTTGGGCCTCACTTTTGTGCCACTATCCTCTGAGTTCCATTTATATGCTCTTCCAGGAAATTTTCCTATCTATGAATTTTCAACAGGATGTTTGCATAAGCTTTTCCTATGCAACATATCTCACAAATGGGTGAAATGTTTTGCAGTTAATTCCAATAAAGGACAAGTTTTAGCGCCTTCAGCATTGTCATGGGCAATTACATTTGAATTAAAACTGTAGAGTAAAATCTGCAATGGACCAGACCTTGGTTAATGCACACAGTTTGGCATTTCGTGCTTCAGAACACTTGCACACAAACACACTAAAGAGGCCAAAATGGTTCCCTTAGTAACTGTTTGAAGACTTTGGAGCCACATTTGGATAGAGAGAAGTCACTTGATCTCCAGGACTGAATGTTAGACAACCAATTTCCATATTGCCTTGTGAAATGACTCAGACAGGAGAAAGGCCCCCTCATGTTGACAAATGGACAGTTCTGTCCTTGCTCCTCATTTCTGGAAGCCAAATTAATGAACAGGACTTCCTGAATTTTGAAAGAGGAGTACTTCCAGTTTTGTGCTTAAAAGGCCCAAGGAGTATGCTTGCCTCTCAGTGAGATGGTAACGTAACAAAATTGAAGTTCAAGAGGAAGAAGAGAATCACTACTATATACAGGTAAATATGTTAAATGTGCTTAGATGCACAAAAGGTAATTAGCATGTAAATTGAATTCTGAAGAGGAGAACACAAATAATCATGTCACTAAGGACCTATCTACAGTGGATTTTTGGTGCCAGAGTTTAACCTGCAATCCTCTCTAACGAGGTGATAATGAGCTGTGAAAGCCCAAAGGAACTGTTGGGTAGCACTCCTTATCAGGTGAGGAAGGCACATTTCCACATGCACAGTAATTCCTGGTATGTAGCGATAAAATCACTCCGTATTAGCTGCCAAAACTTCCCTTAGAAAGAAATGACACCGGCTGAGCCTTCTGGTCTTTTGAAGTTGTCAGTAATCCCTAGGGGTAACTTGGACATTGGAGGGAGAGCCAACTTGGCAAGATACAAAGATGGAGGCATCATGAGACCATACCATCCACGCCTACGCACAGATGAAGAGGTCTGACTTTGGAAGCCAGACTCAGGATTAATTCTAGACTCAGGAGTTCCTTTCCTACCCTCAGAACCTATCTATAAGATTCTTGCTCTAGGTAGTTTGGAGCTCTGGTTATTTAATTCAAGAGGTGAGTGTCTGCCTCATAGTAGAGAAAGAAAACTACTTGTTCTAAAGATCAGTCCTCTCGAAGACTGAGACCTTGTCTTGTTTTTAATTCTCTTAGATTTTTATTCTCCGCTAAAGCCCAGAACACAAACTAAGGCCTGACCAGTTTTTCTAAGGTCTAGCTGAGAATGGCTGGTGGCGGGCCAGATCCCAGCTATGGCTATGAAGGGTGTGTGCAGGGCCATCAAGGAGCACATCTTAACATCAAGGAGTACACATTAACTCAGGAGCTGAGTTAACCTGTAAGAGGATGTAGGTTCTGAGAACAAAGGTAAAGAAGATGAGTCAGGAATTTGAAATACATCCATGCCAGAAAATTATCTTAAAGCCAACAATATATATATATATATATATATATATATATATATATATATATATATCTCCAGCAGAATTCGATTGAAATACAGCATAAGTATAAAAATGGGTTTAGGGCAGTGATGGGATGCTTGGAGAATAAAAATTTCCACAGAGCAAAAAGACAGAAATGTTTCCCCAAAGGTCTATCCCAGCTATCTTTATCTGGAAATTGCCCCCATATGTCTTGCTTTCATCCTGATGTTGTAGAAGAGGCTGAACCATTGTATGCATGTTGTTTGGATCCCAGTTGTTTCCCTTGGCCTTCTAAGACCCCCATGTTCTTGCTCTCTGGCTCTTGCCAGCCATTCACTTTCTTTGCTGCCCCTCATGGTAAGTTGTAAAGAGAAGTCTAGAGTACAGTGAGAACCAATCACAAGGAATAGGGCCTGATCTGTAGGGGGGTCAGATAAAGCCAGTGTGGCATTTAACAAGAGATCTGAAGGATGAGAGAGAATTTGGCCAGAAGGGTGGCAGGTAGGGAAAGTTTCCCACTCTGAAGGCATGGCCGGTGCAAAGATCCTGAGTCACAATATAGCAAGGCAGCTGGTTCTATGTGTCCTGGGTAAACCTCCCCCGAGTAGGTTCGTCCCAATCACTGCCTGGCCCTGGAAACAGCCGCCAAAGGGGAGAAAGGAAGAGAATGAAAGTATTTAGTTGGAGAGATGTCCAATGTGCTCAGAAGAAAGGGCTGGAGTAATGGTAAAAATCAACTAGTGCTCAGGAAATCTAGTCTTCTTCCTATTTCTCATCACTTTGGTCAGTGTTTCTGAATTGGAAATTAAGAAGACTATTTGGCAGTTCTGACATTTCACAACATTCTAGCTGACCTCCAGTCATAGCTAGAGAGAATGGAAAACCAGATAATGCCAACTTCAAAAGAAGTTGTTCTAAGGAAAAATTACACACACACACACACACACACACACACACACACACACAAAACAAGGGTAAAGAGGGAGATATCCATTTTCTCAGTATTGAATGATTTAGAACTCACTATATATTTACTCAGCTGTGCATAGCAATTACCAAACAGCTAAATGGTCAAGAATTTCCATAAAGTAAAACACAAATACCTGATATTTATGTTTTAAAGTCTACCCTTTCAAACCATCATATTTTAACTCACAGCAAAGGGATTTCCTGCTGACACCAGGCTTTGAGTGATGGAAGGGATCAGCCACTATATTTTGTTTCCATTGGAATCACATCAACCTGCAATTTCTCCATATTAGAAAATTGCACTTGATTTCTGAATAATGAGCAGTTGGCCAATGGCTTTGCCCCCCTGCCACCTAATGCTTGTGCCATTATCTCCCCCCAGTGTGGAGGCAGAGACAGAGACCTGTTTCCTCTAGTAACTTGTGGACTGTGGAGCCTCCTGAGCTACCCCATCCCTCAGGAGCAATACCGGCCAGGTGCCCTACTTCCTTCTTGCTCTCACCTCTGAGAACCCCAGACTCAGGGAGTCTTTGCCGCCCCCTCAGACAGGAGCATTTCCAAACATCCTCCATATGACTGATGCATCACCTGAATGACAGGAATACTATCCTCTGGAGGCTTCAGACATAGTGGGTTTCTCACATAAACACATTTACCACAACATGGCTCAAACTCTTAAAAATCTTCTGTGTGGACACTGAAATTTACTTTGAAAAACTTCAGCCAGTTATGAGATCTCATGTCCAGGGGAAAGGGACTGACCATTTGTGGTCTCTGAATTCCCAGAAGCATCTGCATGCAGGAGAGGATTGCTCCACCCGTGTGTACCATCAGAAAGGAGGGGTATAGACTAAGAAGGAAAGATGAGACTTGTAGCCCTTCAGGTCCAGAGAGACCCCAATCACAGCAAAAGAAGATCACTGGGCATGAAAAATCTTGAGCCCATTTATTGGCACACCCATTTGTTGTGGAAGTGGGGTGAGGGATGTAATTCTAAGAGAGGAGGGTGTCCAGTCATGCAAAGCTAAGTTGTGTCTGGGGATGCCCATTGGAGATTCAGCAGGGATGGTGAAAAACAAAATCTTGGCTAGAAAGAGCAGGGTGAGTTTCCCAGGAAGGGAGAATGGCAGGGCATAAGTTTCTCCAGATTTCAAAGAACCAGAGGGAGAGATAAGCCTGGGCTGCCCCTCTGAGTGTGGGAGGCTCTACATCCTTTAGATGCAAGCCCCTGAGGCCTGACAGGCTTGTTAGCTCTCGGTTTGGAAAGGGGTGGTCCTTTCTGTGGCCACCTGACTAATCATGGTGCCCAGCTGGGAAGGAGCTTACCCTGGGATTGGCCACAAGGCAGGGCAAAAATTCTCTGATGACACTTCCTAGTTGGGTGAGGCCTCTGTGCTCAATATAGAGTGATTATATAACTTGCTCTGGCTCTGTCCTAGGCTTATACTGGTCCTTGAAATGTTAATTTTGCCTAGGCTTGGAAGCATGGGAGCACCATCAGATTAACACTGCCCATACACATGCAGGCCTTGTGATTTCTATAGCTTTTCTGGGCAAGTTTTCTTTTTAATTCTTGAAACACCACCACTACCCCCCCCAAAAAAGCCCTCCTTGTTCTTTCTTTTCTTTAAGGAATATAATCTTAGAGAAAATTGTCAGTGTGAGAGTGAGGCAGACTTGAGATAAAATCCGAGTAACCATGACCTTGGACAAGTCATGCTTCTATTTCCCCATGTAGAGAAAAAGATATGATAAAACATGGACTTTGAAATGCTGGGATGAGGAATTAATGATATATGTCAAAAGTCTAGCATTTTCCTTGATCCAGCATTACGGAGTTGACTGTGTGGAATTAAAGAATTCTGACTACAGAGCTCTCTTTGGTTTTCTCTCTCTCTTATCGAACTGCTATTAATATGACCAGAAATACTTAGGAAAACCCCAGCTGTCCATATCTGTTGATCCCCATTTCTCACTCAGTGTGATTTCTTCCTGTATTAATATGATACAGAACCTTAGGTTGACACATTACAATTCCTTTGCCTCAGGCCAGCCAACCTCTGGAAGATGTCAAAATATTGTGAACTCTCTTTGGGAGTCCCCTAGTAGCTCTTTTCCAGGATGGCCTGATAATCTGAGAATCTTTGCCCAAGTGACCATGCTCCACTATGGCCTTCCTGCATTTATGATTTCATAGGACATGTTTGGATTTTGGCAATGGATACTTTTCTTCCTAGAGCAATGATGGGTTGAGGATGTTATTCAAAGACCCTCCTCCTATGTCTAATTGATCTTCCACCATATTCCATTATTATCACATAAAGATGTGATCTTTGTCTATGTTACTGAATGATCGGAGGATGTGGGGTGAAGGGGACTGCCAATGACAGAACCCCTCACAGTGCTCCCTGGGGACGATACAGCAGGGCCCCAAGATCCTGGGCTAGAGCTCTGCAGAGGCAGCTCACCCACTGCCAGATGGGGCAACCACCCCATCCACAGATGAGCAAACAGAGGCCCAAAGTGTTATCCAACTGCTTCACGTTCATGCGGTTATTAAATGGTGCCTGATATTGGCATTTTTCCTACCTCAAATGAGGCCTATTCTTCTTCCTCTTGAGAAAGCCTGAGATTTTATGTTGGCCTCTCGTGATTTGCTCTGCATTATGTTGTCTGTGGAATGCACACAGAAAGTCAGCTGCTTTGTCAAGTTGACAATCGATGCCACAGAGGTCTTAAGAACCAGGAATCCTGGAGGGTGAACTTTTGCCACATGACCTGGTGTCTCGGGAGATGCCTGAGTGATTGATCTCCCCACTAGGCCCTGAGGCCCCGTTCAGAGATCGAAGCAAAGGTCCCTGAGGAGACCTGGGCTCCGAGTGTGCCCTTCACAAAAGCCATGAAGACAATGCCCTTGTGTGAAAGGAGTAGCATATGGACTATAACCAGAAGATGAAAACTGGCACACAAAATTTTTTCAGGTTTTATCCTAATTTCCAATACGGCTTTAAGATCTCTTTGGTTCAATATTCACCAGGAAAAATAGAACTACAGCTTATTCTTGTTCTGTAGCTTATAGTCTTTTTTTTTTTTAATTCTCACATGATAAGGTATCAGGTTATTTTAATTAGATTTCTATGAAAACCCATTTGCAAGTATTGTCTGGTTTTTAAAATCTAATGGAATTATAGTTTGTAAATGCTCAGTTAAAGATTTAGGCGAATATGACTGTCCCATCAGTGAGTGCTCTGAAAATTTGTTCATGGAAATTAGATTTTTTGATGCTGCTTCATTCCCCGGGTGGCACGTTACCATCTCTTTAGCTACATTTTCCATTGGGTTATTGCTGTAGGCCTAGCCTCAATGTCAAAACAATTGGGAAAAACATCATGCTGTGGACAGGCTTTGTGGTGCCTTGCTGCCATGTGGGGAAGGTGATAGGACATTCAAGGGACACAGCCTCATCATGCTCAGGTTGACCTTACAGAAGCTAGATCCACAACCCCTGTTAGGCGGCTGTCCCTTCTTTAGGTCATGAATGATTGAGAAACCACATAGGACTGAGGCTTGAAAGCTGTGAGTGGCTGGGGCGGATGGAGCCGGCGGAAACAGCCCTGAAATTGTCAATGCGTAATTGTGTCTGTGCCAGGTTATCATTATTCACTCGGGGCTGCTCAGGGATCACATTAATACACTGACAGCTGATTCGGTAGGAGAACCACTGGGTAGAAAGTCATCCCTGGCTGGAAACTAGTCAATACTCAGTCAGGGTGGGGGCAATCTCCCCTACATGCCTCTCCATCTCTTTCTCTGATGGCTCCTTGGTCAGTTCATTGATAATGTAGCAAGGGTTCCCCGGGGTATTTCTCTTCCGTGACTCCTTCCGAATAGAGACCCTGCCATGTTGTACTGGATCGGGGCTGGCTACCAGGATTTTATTTGTAAGAAGGTCTCTACAGACATTTTGGGAGCGAAAGAGCAGCCACTGGGAAATTTAGAGTTTAATTCATGATCAGTAAGATTCTGATGTAAATGTGGCCCCTTAGCAGAAGAAGGATGGTGCTAGGACTCAGGGCTGCCAGAAGGGTTGACTTTGAATGGGGTGGAGTAGGCACAAGTGTTCTTTTCAGACCAGTTCTTGGTTTTTTTGAGAGAAGGGATGGTATGAAAAAGCAGGCTCACAATTCCAATAGAACTGCTGCAAAAATGAAGACAGAGTTCCCTGTGTCAAGATACTGACAAAGGCTAAGATAAAGCTTTTCTTTGCTGTTGCCTGGACAAATTTAGGCTGGAAAATGGGGTGATCCAGACCTAGAAGGGAAGGAAGGCTAGAGAGCTGCCAACAAAGCAGGGAACCATTGCAAAGAGCTCAGGTCCCATCTTTTGCAGCTACAAAGTTTAAGTGGCCAAAAGGCCACATCAGCACTTTCCATTGGTGGCCAGCAGCAGAGCTGTCCTGGTTCATAGGAGAGACCCATATGTCCTCTCCATGGGTTGAGTGGGTACAAGAGAGCTCAGCAGAGAAGTGAGGTGGAAGCACCTATAGTTTCTGGACTGGCAACTGCACCAGGGACAAGAGTAAAGCCATGGCTACGGGGGCTGGGACTCAAGTCCTACCACCTGGGTTCACTTGCTGGCCCCACCACTCCCTACCATTTATTAGACTGGAAATGTTCACTGCCTGTGGCAGACATGGAGATATGCCTCTCAGCTTCCTCTTCAACTGGGGGCCCCTGCTCAAGTGGGAAGACTGTGGAGAGCTGACACTCTCTAGCTATTATTGGGATCCACCTTGCCTTTCAGGCCAAGATCATGCTACTGCAGAAACAGTCCCTTCCCGTGACCAAGCACAATGGTGTGCAGGGGCCTAGTCATTCCTTCAACATGGGGCCTCCTCTGCTGGGCAGTCTTGGCTCTGCTCCCTGTTGAACTAACACTAGTCTCTGTAGTCCACACAGTTGCCCAATGACTCCCCTTAACCAGCCCTGCTGCCTTCCTGGTTCTTTCCCATGTGTGACTCCACAGTTAATGTCTACTCCTAACTCCATCTCAACATCTGCTTCCCAGAGCCCTATCAGTGCCATGGTCCTGTGCCTCAGTTTTCTCAGTTGTACATTGGGCATAATTAATTTGAAAACTAATTTGTTGTTGTTATGGGAATGAACAAGATCATTGTGTAAAACCTTTAGCAGGGGATGGGGCACCTGGGTGGTACAGTTGGTTAAGCATCCAACTTTTGCCTTTGGCTCAGATTGTGATCCTGGGGTCGTGGGAGGAAGCCTCACACCTAGCTCTGTGCTCAGCTGGGAGTCTGCCTGAGATTCTTTCCCTCTCCCTCTGGTCCTCCTCCCCCACATGCTCTCTCAAATAAATAAATCTTAGAAACAAACAAACAAACAAAAAACACTTAGCACAGCAGCACCCCTGCTATGTCGTCAATGTAGTAAAGACTGGAAAGGTCCACATTATGTTATCTCCTCTAAGTAAAGAGCTCCATTCTGCCTCCCTCCAATTTCTGTCAGCATTTGGCTGCTTGGGCAAGTCTAATTTCCAAGCCTTTGACCCCAGGAAGTGAGCCTGGTCTTAGGCTGGCTTGAAAGACTTCTCTTTCTCAAAGATTCTCTGACAAAGAGATGTCAGTCAGACCATCTGTAATTTATAGTTCAGCCAGATTAATCACTTAGAGGAGGACTCACCTTGACAGCAAATCCAGGATTCTAGAATAAAGATTTCAGTGCTCTGGAGAGTTGACACCCCTGGCTCCTAGAACACAAGCCAGGAGTTCCAGAGCTGTCTGAGGAACACCACGAGATTTTCCTTCTACCGATAATCAGCGGGAGGCGGCTTTCAGGTTTCAAGGCAAGCCCATCTCAGTTACTGCAGGGGGCTCTGATTAGAGAGGGTTGGATTTCATGACTGCTCTGAGTTCTTGATGCACAAAGTAATGACTGTCATAAGCCATTTTTGTTGTCAATGAGAACTCCAGAGATTGCCACAGTCTTTCAGGGATCTTGAGAGAAACGTCTTTCCCCAGATACTGCCAGCCTCCGGGCAGTAGTCAGAGGACAGTCACAGAGAAAGCCAGAGAAAGCAGCTCTGCACACCGGGGACAGCCTCTTGAGGCTGTCTGGCCTACAGCTCCATGCCCTAGTCAGTACTACAAAGTGGGTATGGCTGGAACCTAAGTTTCTTTTCTTTCCTTCTTTTCTCTCCCCTCTCTCTCTCCTATGCCATGTCTCCCTCCTCTCCTTTACTTTCCTTTTCCTTCCCTAACTGTCCTTCCTCATGTATTCAAGACATTTTATGGATCTCTTACTAGGTCGCAGGGTTACATGGAGAGATACGGTGTGGTAGGTACGGTCAACAAGTTTATTGTCGGAGAAACATTCAGCACAAGAATCAAGTAACACAATCTGGGGCGATTAGGAGAAGTTTCACAGAGTATGAAACTTGTGACCCGAGCTTTGAAGAATAGTTGGGAGCCTTCCAAGCAGGGCGGAATGGGCTGACAGGGATGATAAGGGTGTGCAGAGAAACTCTCTCCAAGGTGGAGTGAAATGCACAGAGAGAATCAGAGGGTTGTGAAACAGTACAGGGTTTCAGATAGTCTCACCCAAGGCATGACTGCACCCCCTGAGCCAGTCGCCCTGTGAAGCAGTCATCCAGGGCATGATCCACATTATGCTTAGAAGTTGGTGGAGAACACTGACATTTTTAATAGGGCAGGATTAGAGCCTAGAGCCTGGTAGGGTCCTTCTTGGCCTCCTAAAACCTGTGTTTGTGAGTCTTTCTTTACAGGATCCAAGAGGCTACTGGGCCATCCCACGTGAAAGGAGGAAACTAGGAAGTATTAGACAAGCATCCCAAATGGCCACCACACCAGCATGTGACCTTGGACAAGCTACCTAATTGTCCCTGCCTGGGTTTATAAAATGGAGGGATAATCACATTATCTTCATAATAGGTCTCTCGAGAGAATGAAATGGAAAAGTGAAAATGCATTAAGCTTGGGGTGGCTAGGTGGCGCAGTTGGTTAGGTGTCTGACTCTTGGTCTCAGCTTAGGTCCTGAACTCAGAGTGGCCAGATGGAGCTCCGAGTGGGGCTCCGTGCTCGGTGGGAATCTGCCTGAGATTCTATCCCTCTGCTGCTCTCCCTGCTCATGCTCTCTCTCTCCTCTCTCTTAGATAAATAAATCTTAAAAAGAAAATGCAGGACATGGGGAGATAGAGAGGAGAAGGGAGTTGGGGGAAATTGGAAGGGGAGGTGAACTATGAGAGACTATGGACTCTGGAAAACAATCTGAGGGTTTTGAAGGGGCGGGGGGTGGGAGGTTGGGGTACCAGGTGGTGGGCACGGATTGCATGGAGCACTGCGTGTGGTGCAAAAATAATGAATACTGTTGTGCTGAAAATAAAAAATAAATTAAAAAAAGAAAAGAAAAGAAAATGCACTCAGCTTGTACACAAGACTTGGAATATAGCAAATGCTGAATAATATCTCTGAATATTAGCGATCTCTATTACTTAATTACAGTGTAATTAAGTAATAAAAATTATTACTTTTGTTTCATAGCTTGACAAAAAGTTTCAGAGTTAACAGGAAAACTATAATTCTAACATATGTTTCACAATTTATGCTGCAGATATACTGTTCTTTTGACAATTCTGTAGTACTTTTAAATGTTGTTATGTTTGTCCCTCTGGGCCATTGGGGTCTTTGGTTGGGGTAGTAAGGGGAATCATTCGCTTGGTTTCCTGTTTTCATAATACATCATGAATGGCCCCAAGATCATGTTCAGTCTAATGTATCACACAATCAGTGTTTTAGTTTTTCACAAAATGAAATGTTAATGCTTGAAAGATCATTTACATATGGCCTACTAGTTATTTAAGAAAACAGCAATTAAACATGTTGAGATAATTAACAGTGTGCACACGATTAACAATGCTTTTTAGATGCTAGACATTAATGGAGTAGTTGCCAAATAAATGTAATCCCACACTTCAGTTAGGATTTCTTCGTTAATTATATTAATTTACAAATTTAAAACAACAATCACATTCATGAGAACAAAATAAGTATTTTAAAAGTTGAAATAATCAAGGGGGGGGGGTCTCGGTACTCAGGACAGAACATAATAGAGTTACTTTATTTTCTGTCCCCACCAGAGGACAGTGTAATTAAGGACAAGAAATAACCTGCTATATTACAGGCCTGTCCACGATGGACTCATCCAACCCCTTCACATACATAATTTGTTTTCAAGCTAACTCACCTGCTAGTATCCAACAAAATTGAATTGTTTTGCAGCTGTGATTCATGGGCCTTTCCCTGGATCTGAGTCCTGCACTGACCCCACAATAGAGATTCTAAATGGAACACATGAAAACATGAAAGGGAGTGAGCACACTCACCAGCCAGCACCACAGCTGCCTGGCCCAGGGCCACAGTCTTAGCAAACGGGGGAGACTCTCCTATTTGCTCAGACTCATGGCAACAGTTCACATGCCCAGGACTGTTTCCAAGACTATCTCAGTCTGTCTCTGAGGGTAGTGGCCCAACCAGTACAGCAATTAGGGCATCTGAGACACATGTCCCTCTAGTGTCTGCTGGGCCACTGACACATAAAGCAGCCCCTTTGAGGGGTGGTCAGATCTAGGGAAAACCTTGGACTGGTTGTTTCTACCACTTAGTATCTGGGCGGTCTTGGGCAAGCTAATATGCCTCAGTGTTTCTAAACTTACAAAATGGAGATCATATATTATTATATACTTCATGGAACTATTTTGGAAGATTGAAATGAAATAATCCCTTGACTGTTAATTCCTTTCCAATCATTTGGAATGTTTTTTAAGCCCTTGGTACTCAGGCAGCTGCCGCAGGAAAATTTAACTTGACAGGGAGGGATGGAGGGAAGGAACTTAAAATTCTTGAGTGCTGCATGGATCTATGGTCACCAACGTGAAGAGACTCTGGTTGTATGGATAAAGGTCAGGCTATACATGTACAGGACACTACAAGGAGGGTGAATAGTGCAAGTGACCTTGGGAATCTGCATATGATTTCCAGAATATTGTCATGAAAAAAGCCATGACAGAGAAGGAAATTATTGCCGATTGATTATCTATATCAAACTCGACCCATGGTCTGATGTTTAACTCACACCCTTTCACACAGTTGCTGAGTACAAGGCTCTAATGTGAACCTGCACCTCAATCTCTGATTTTAGAATCCGGGTAGTCAGGATCTTCAGCTTCCCTTTGCCTGTTGGGGCTGTTCATGTCCTCAGAACAGACTGTCCATTCGGCTCTCTGCTCCACCAGCCCACAACATGCTCTTGGGTGTCCACAAGTCATGAGGCTCCAAAAAAGGAAATAGTCAGGCTGTCACCCTAGATGAGAAGATGGGAGGTGACCCTGCATAGACCATGCTGTGCAAGATCCCCCACACCTGTATCATCTTACAGCACGCTGGCTCCTTAGAAATATAATAGGATCTCTATCTTTGTATTGAAAACACTTCTGGTTTCAAGCTCACAACTTAGCATAAATCCCTCTCGAGATGCTCCACAAACAAGATTAATTTGAGATTCTGTATCTGTGTCCTAAAAATGAAGCAGGATTTCAAAGTGTTCAAGTTTCTAGGTCTTTGCCCTACTTCTTCCCAATGCTTCATTAGTGCCCCTTGTACCTTCTCATCATCCTAACACAATTATTTTTAGTTATTCAATAATCATACCAATAATTACCTCCTTGGGTGCTTTCCCTGACTACTGTGCTTTCCCCTCAGTACCTGGTTCCATAGGGGAGCCATCTTCCCTTCTGGGACCGAGCATCACCTGTCTCTTGCAGCCTGTGCACCCCTCCATATACCAAATACCTCCATGTAAACACTGTATCTTGGTCTCTGTGCCCTAATACCTACTTACCCATGCCCAGAACTAAACAGGTTCTTCGGAAAAGTTGTCACAATCAATATGATCAAGATGTTGAGATTCCATGGAATTTAAACATGCCCTCAACAGTTCAGACAAGAAGTTGTTGGAATCCTGGCCATCTGCATTAGGATAGACACAGATGGAACTCATCAACATGTGCTCTTTTAAGGGGCACCTGGGTGGCTGAGTCAGTTAAGCACCTGACTCTTAATTTCACCTCAGGTCATGATCTCAGGGTTATGAAATAGAGCCCCACCTGGAGCTCTGCACTAAGTGAGGAGACTGCTTGAGGATTCTCTCGCCCTCTCACTCTGTCCCTTCCACATCTAAAATAAAAAAATAAATCTTTTAGATAATGTGCTCTCTTGAAAAAGAATAAGATCTATTTAGGGCAGGCAGTTTAACCCAACTTCCTTCACTAAAGAAGGATTCCTTGGTAGCCACATGAATCAAACAGCAAGGCCAGCAATTGTCCCACAGTTTAATCAATGTGAGAACTAATCTTGGCAAGGCATGCTTAAAAAACCACCTGTTCATTGGTGGCCTTTTGTTTGCATCTTGTTACCATGCATTCTGAAAGCGAAATCTCCCCCTTGTTCGTGTCTTCTGCTCTTTGACATTTTGTTGTGCTGTAGAGTAAGAATCTCTTAAACTCCCATAGGTCTAAGAATCACTTATTCAATCCAATTAAAATAGGTAGAAGACGTGAATAGACATTTTTTCCAACAAAGACATACAGACATGTGAGAAGATACTCAACATCACTGAACGTCAGGGAAATGCAAATCAAAAACCACAATGAGCTATCGCCTCATACTTGTCAGAACGGCTAAAATCAACAATACAAGAAACAACAGGGGTGGGTGAGGATGCCGAGAATGGGGAACCCTCTTACACTGTTGGTGTGAATGGAATCTGGTGCAGCTACTCTGGGGAACAATATGGAGGTTCCTCAAAAAGTCAAAAAATAGATCTTCCCTATGATCCAGCAATTGCAGTACTGGGTATTTACCCAAAGAATACAAAACACTAATTCAAAGGGGTACATGCACCCCACTGTTTACAGCAGCATTACCTACAATAGCCAAAATATGGAAACAGCTCAAGTGTCCCTCAACTGATGAATGGATAAAGATGTAGTATAGGGGTGCCTGGGTGTCTCAGTCAGTTAAGCAGCTGCCTTCAGCTCAGGTCATGATCCTGGAGTCCTAGGCTCAAGCCCTGTGTTGGGCTTCCTGCTCAGCAGGGAACCTGCTTCTCCCTCTCCCTCTGCCCCCCGCCTTCCTCTGCATTTATGCTCTCTTTCTCTCTCAAATAAATAAATTAAATATTTGAAAAATATATGGTATATATACACTGGAATATTACTCAGCCATAAAAAAGAATGAAATCTTGTCATTTGCAATGACATGAATAGAGCTTGAGAGTATCATGCTAAGTGAAATAAGTCAGAGAAGACAGATACCATATGATTTCACTCATATGTGAAATTAAAAAACAGAACAAAACAAAACAAATGAGCAAAGGAAAAAAAAAGAGAAGCAAACTGAGAAACAGACCCTTAAGTATAGTAAATTAACTGATGGTTACCAAAAGGGAGGTGGATGGGGGGCTAGGTGAAATAGGTGATGGGAATTAAGGAGGGCACGTGTTGCAATGAGCACCTGGCATTGTATGGATATGTTGAAACACTACATTGTTTACCTGACAGTAGTATTAAACTGCATATTAACTAACTGAATTCAAATGGAAACCTAAAAAAAGAAAAATATTTAAGAAATAAATGGACATTATACATATAAAAGTGAATGACCTACTTAGCATATTGCCAAAATGCTGACTCTGATTCAGGAGTTTTAGAATGGTTTCTGAGATTTGGAAACTCCAGGGAGCTTCCAGGTTAAGTACTGCAGTGTCTAGTCAACACTTTGAGTAGCAAGGATTTCACTATGTAATTTTCAGCTTCAGTTGTGCAGTCAAATCACCTGGAAAGTTTTATAAAAGTACAAGTTCCTGAACCCCACACCTCAGGCCATTTAAATCAGAATCTGGATGAAGCCTGGGAATGGTATTTTGTGAGATGTGTCCCGGAGATTTCAGTGGGCAGCTAAGGTTGGGAATGTTGGCCTAAATCAGTGGTTCTCAAGGTGTCACCAGAACAGCAGCATCAGCATCATCTGGGGACTCGTTAGCAATGCAAAATTTCAGTGAATAGATAAACAGTTGAGGTATATCCAATGAACTAAATATTACTCAGCAATGAAAACGGAACAAAGTACTGATGTGTGCTTCAACATGGATGGATCTCAAAATACTGCACTAATAAAGAAAGTAGATGCAAAAGACCACAAACTGAATGATTCCAGAGTTGGCAAATCAGTAAGGCCAGAAAGTAGATTCGTGTTTGCTGGGGGCAGAGGATAGGATCTGGCAATGACAGCGACCTGGCCTAAAGGATCTTCCTGGGGTGATGGAGATGTTCTAAAGTGAGACTGTGGTAATGGTTGTATAAGGAGGTCAAGTTCTTAACATCATTGAATTGTACACTTACAGTGGTTGAATTTCATGTACGTAAAGTCTATCGCAATAAAGCTGTTAAAAGAGAAAAAAAGAAATGCAAGTTCCCTGGGCACCACCTGCCTCCCCAACCTACTTAGTTAAAGACTGGAGTAGAGCCCGAGAATGTGGTTAACAAGCCCTCTGGGCAACTACGAAGGGCACTCACATTTGAAAATCCCCAGTCTAGGCTGGGAGGGTCTTGAGAGCTGCCTACTGCTGGGATTGGGGTTCTGCTGGGAGTTTTAGGATAGAAACCACAGGAAACTGCCCTGGGGAATCACAGAGTGGAAGCAAAAGAGTCCTGAGGAAACCATGGAGTAAAAGTGCTCGGTAATTGGAGGGAAAAGCCCATGTTCCACATCTGGACCACCACTGTTGGTGACTGTGTGAATCTGGGAATATTATTTGCCTTTCTCAGCCCTGGATAGTAAATGGGAATAAAATTATGTACTTCTCAACATTGCTGTGCACATACAATTAGAGGACAAGCATGGAAGCTGTTTACAGTAATGGGGTCAAATCAGGGCCTGGTGCATATACACCGAGGAGAATAATAGATGTGGGTCCATTTCTCCTTCACATAAACTGCTACAATCCAGCACCTTCTAAAAGGCTTGTTCTGGAATTTTCTGTCGCAATGGGGAAGCTCTTGCTGCTATATTTAGAAGGTTATTATTCCAGCACATGAATATTCTTCTGGATTCTTTCTTGCCTTGGGGTCTTACTTATTTAAGACTGCTTATTTTCAAAGTCAAAAGTATCTGCTACTTGTAAAGAGCTTCAGGACAATGCCCTGGATCCAGTTTCACCCTCTTTGTTATCACAAGAACAGAAATAGTATTTTTACTGGAGAAATTGCCACCCCTGAAAGAATTCTCATCCCTCTCCTGGAACTAAGGAATTGTTGTTTGCACTCCTTAACCTAGTAAATGGACTGAATGTCACAAGATGTGAACATACACTTGTTCCCCAAAGCTGCCCCATGAGTGTGCTAAGAGAATTTTCAAAAGCTCAGCCCCAGTGAGACAACAAGCAGGAAATAGAATCAGCCTTTAATGGAATGTATTTTGGGGTGACATAAAGCCCTTAATGGCAATTGGAGCTCAAGTCAAGACATAATCAACTAATCATTGGTAATCATTGGTAGTTCAGATGTGGATTTCCAGCCAAACAGCCCTTCTGAAGGTCACGTCAAACTGCAGGCACGGGTGTTTATGATGAACAGCATTGAGACCCAGGCTAAAAGCAAAGACCTGCACCATGGGGCAGCGAACTGGGAAGCCATACGAAATCCTCAGTTATCTTCTGGTGTCCCTCCTACCTTAGTGAGCCCACAAAAAGACAGAGCCACTATCTTCTTCCCTGAAGCCCTGTCAAGTCCTTGAAAGGCAGTAATTTCAATAGGCTTTTTTTTTTTTCTTCACTCATTCAGTTAAGGTAATGATCAGTTAGTGATTCAAATGGAAAAGGTCTCATCTCAGCTAATATAATTTGTCTGCCATCTGTATTTCGCTATAAACTTCTTTAAGGAAGTGTCTGTGTCCTACCCAGAGAGTGCCACAAATTGCAACAGAGCGCTATGCATTTAACACACTTTATTAACAGTTAATATCCATGCTGCTCCTGTGAAAGGAGGCATTACTACCTGGAATTTATCAGAATCCACGAGGTAGGATTAGGACATAAACCCATGCATTTCAAACTCCAAAGCCCAAGTTCTGCCTTTGGTCCCTCTTTGCCTCATCCCCTATTCATACCTAAAAATGGGCAGCAAGTTTGATGCACTGGAACTTGACCCTCTAGCTCATCTCCTGGTTTCTGGGTTATCTGGGACAGTAGAGGCTTAAACCAATCCATGTCCATTCAGTGACAAGAGAACAAGTCCATGCTCCCTACTTGCTGTTTTCTGAGGCTGCCCCGATTGTCTGAGCCAAATCCATCTCTCCCCAAACCTTGGAGTCCAGTTTTGCCCATAAGCTCTTTAAACAGCTTGCTCATCCTGTCTATAACAGTAAAAATCCCTGGTACAACAAGCGAAGAATTGCTTGAAATTCCAATTAAGTCAAGTCTTACCAAAGCCTTTTCCATTATCTCAGTAAGCTGCTTTCTACATTAAAAGTCTCCCCTTAATTAATTCTTCTTGCTGGACTGTGGACATGCGATGCTTTATTATGACCTGCAAATTCAAAAGCAAGAAAATAAAGTGTAGATAAGCAGTGCGCTGAACTTCTCCCATCAAATCCGTGCAGCCCTGTACTGCTGTCACGGATCGTGTTGTCTCTTACATCTCAAACAAAGAAAGCACTTCTGCAGACAGGGCCCAGGAGGACTCAGGAAAGAGCTCCCCATGGCCTTTGGTACAGGTGATGGCATCTTCCAGGGGGCTGCTTGGATAGCTGTGTCACACCCACTTCTAGAAGGGAAGCTGAAACAGGAACAGGATGATTCTCTGACACATTTTTTGCCCACAAGTGAGTGCATATGAGGGCTTTGTTGTATGAATAAATGCATGCTGGTGACAATTTTTGTATTCTGCAGTCAAATGCTCTACCACGGAGCTATACCCCCAACTTTTGTACTCTGGATTCTGACTGTGAGTTGCCTACCTGCCAGGGGTTCCGTCATGTAGAGTCCACCTTACCGATGGAGTTGTCTAGTCTTGGGTCTCCTCTGTTCTGCCTGTCTCCCAGCTAGCCAAAGACCTGGTTTCAGAGTCTAGAACTCCTTCTGGGGAAATGTACAATAAGGATATCAAGGCCGTGGACCTCCCGCCCAGCTCAGCCCAGACTTGTCCACCAGGAGCCCAGGTGGGGCCAAGAAAGTGGGATCACGCCTGCAAAGCATGTAGCACTTTCCCTCGTTCTCCACCGATTTTGTGTCTCTCTGCTCCCCTGATATTTGCTTGTTTGTCTATTTCTTCACTGCTGAGTTCATCTGTACCCAGGCTTATCTTTTTGGTTATATTTTGTTTTTAACCAAATTCCCCAAGATTTATTGCCATCCGTGGGTTCAAAGAAAAATCCTCTCCAGCTTTGCAATGGTTCTTCCTCTGGCTGCTGCTCTGGCACCTGATTTGACCAGACATTAGCATTCCATGTGACAGCCCAAGCCCTTCTGACTTAAGACACTTTGGCAGAGAAGCCAAGGCAAGTGGCCTGGGATCTGAAGTCGATCAGGATGGGTGGCCAGCGGGGCTCTGGCTGCACCAGGTGCTGCAGGAGAAGAAAGGGGCATCTCCATTCAGTCTGACAACATATTTCGATTTTTGCTGGGATACAATACACACCACATCTGCAAACGTATCTCCTTCCCCCAACGTCTGTATTTCTTGTTCTGTGGTTCAGGCCTTGGGCTGGGAGATGCAGGGTTCTCCCTGTATTTATTTATTTATTTATTTTTACTGGTCGCCAAGCAGGATGAGCTGGCCTGGGAATGTGAGGTTGGGTTGTTAAATTCACATTTATTTCTCCAGAGTGTGCCGAATGACAGCCTCCATGTCGATGAAGAAGACATTCTAAAAGTATTTCTAATTGCTTTTATTGAAAGGGATAAAAAGAAACAACTCCAGCAGATACAGTGAGATGGCTTCTGGGAATAGTATCTGCCTCCCAGGATTATGCTTGATTTATGGTTTTGCGTGACTGAATGCCACAGTTCCACCTCCACTTGTCTCTAAAAGTCATTTCTTTTCTTTCTCTCCATCCCCACTGACACGTTGTTTTAGTGTACGCAAGGGGCTTTCCTCATAGGGACCATCACAGCTGCCTACTGCTTCACCTACTGCCCTCCCAGCTCCGTGGTGTCCTTAGAACACTCTTTCTAAACTACAGAACTGACCCAGGGCACCTGGGGGGCTCAGGAGCTTAAGTGTCCAACTTTTGATTTTGGCTTAGGTCATGACCTCATGGGTAGAGAGATGGAGCCCTGCTTTGGGCTCTGTGCTCAGATTCTGTCTCCTGTACCCCCTCCTCTTATTCTCTCCTTCCCTCTCTAAAATAAATAAACCTTAAAAAATGTTTTTTAAAAATAAAATACAAAACTTCCCCTAAAGGAAACACTAGCATGGTCCCCAGGTTTCTCTTCAGGATGAAGACTGTGTGCCCGTGTTATGGAGCCATGAGGGTTAAGGAGATGCCGTGGTGAGGCAAGGGTCCATGAGCCGGCCACCAGTGGATGGCTGTTCTTTTTTTTTTTTTTTTTTTTTTCAAAGTATGAATCAATTTATGAAAAATTGATTTACACACAACTTTACAGGAACAAATGTATTGCATAGAAGCTGTTACAAGACTCCATCGAATGAGCTTTAACAAATGTGGAACCCATTGTTTGTCTAAGAACTAACTTTTCACGACCCCCACCCCAATTTCCTCAACATCCACATGTTTGTTCAGTTCACCAGATAACTGGTGTCTGAATTGAATACGCATTGTAAGAAAATTTCATAATAGTCAATACAAAGCCCAGACACAGCATTAAGTGTTTTGCAACAGAGAATATTATTCTACTTACTGATTGCCTGTCAGTAAAAATTGATGATTTTCCAAAGCAAAAAGCAAACATAAAATCCTTATTATGCAGAGTGATCACTCTACCACATGAACTGCATAGCTTGTTTTTTTTTTTTGTTTTTGTTTTTGTTTTTTTTTAATTTTTTATTTTTTATAAACATATATTTTTATCCCCTGGGGTACAGGTCTGTGAATCACCAGGCTTACACACTTCACAGCACTCACCAAATCACATACCCTCCCCAATGTCCATAATCCCACCCCCTTCTCCCAAACCCCCTCCCCCCGGCAACCTCAGTTTGTTTTGTGAGATCAAGAGTCACTTATGGTTTGTCTCCCTCCCAATCCCATCTTGTTTCATTTATTCTTCTTCTACCCACTTAAGCCCCCATGTTGCATCACCACTTCCTCATATCAGGGAGATCATATGATAGTTGTCTTTCTCTGCTTGACTTATTTCGCTAAGCATGATACGCTCTAGTTCCATCCATGTTGTTGCAAATGGCAAGACTTCATTTCTTTTGATGGCTGCATAGTATTCCATTGTGTATATATACCACATCTTCTTGATCCATTCATCTGTTGATGGACATCTAGGTTCTTTCCATACTTTGGCTATTGTGGACATTGCTGCTATAAACATTCGGGTGCATGTGTCCCTTTGGACCACTACATTTGTATCTTTAGGGTAAATACCCAATAGTGCAATTGCTGGGTCATAGGGCAGTTCTATTTTCAACATTTTGAGGAACCTCCATGCTGTTTTCCAGAGTGGCTGCACCAGCTTGCATTCCCACCAACAGTGTAGGAGGGTTCCCCTTTCTCCGCATCCTCGCCAGCATCTGTCATTTCCTGACTTGTTGATTTTAGCCATTCTGACTGGTGTGAGGTGATATCTCATTGTGGTTTTGATTTGTATTTCCCTGATGCCGAGTGATATGGAGCACTTTTTCATGTGTCTGTTCGCCATCTGGATGTCTTCTTTGCAGAAATGTCTGTTCATGTCTTCTGCCCATTTCTTGATTGGATTATTTGTTCTTTGGGTGTTGAGTTTGCTAAGTTCTTTATAGATTCTGGACACTAGTCCTTTATCTGATATGTCGTTTGCAAATATCTTCTCCCATTCTGTCAGTTGTCTTTTGATTTTGTTAACTGTTTCCTTTGCTGTGCAAAAGCTTTTGATCTTGATGAAATCCCAGTAGTTCATTTTTTCCCTTGCTTCCCTTGCCTTTTGCGTTGTTCCTAGGAAGATGTTGCTGCGGCTGAGGTCGAAGAGGTTGCTGCCCGTGTTCTCCTCAAGGATTTTTGATGGATTCCTTTCGTACATTGAGGTCCTTCATCCATTTTGAGTCTATTTTTGTGTGTGGTGTAAGGAAATGGTCCAATTTCATTTTTCTGCATGTGGCTGTCCAATTTTCCCAGCACCATTTATTGAAAAGGCTGTCTTTTTTCCATTGGACATTCTTTCCTGCTTTGTCGAAGATTAGTTGACCATAGATTTGAGGGTCTATTTCTGGGCTCTCTATTCTGTTCCATTGATCTATGTGTCTGTTTTTGTGCCAGTACCATGCTGTCTTGATGATGACAGCTTTGTAATAGAGCTTGAAGTCCGGAATTGTGATGCCACCAACGTTGGCTTTCTTTTTCAATATCCCTTTGGCTATTCGAGGTCTTTTCTGGTTCCATATAAATTTTAGAATTATTTGTTCCATTTCTTTGAAAAAGATGGATGGTACTTTGATAGGAATTGCATTAAATGTGTAGATTGCTTTAGGTAGCATAGACATTTTCACAATATTTATTCTTCCAATCCAGGAGCATGGAACATTTTTCCATTTCTTTGTGTCTTCCTCAATTTCTTTCATGAGTACTTTATAGTTTTCTGAGTATAGACTCTGTGTCTCTTTGGTTAGGTTTATTCCTAGGTATCTTATGGTTTGGGGTGCAATTGTAAATGGGATTGACTCCTTAATTTCCCTTTCTTCTGTCTTGCTGTTGGTGTAGAGAAATGCAACTGATTTCTGTGCATTGATTTTATATCCTGACACTTTACTGAATTCCTGTATAAGTTCTAGCAGTTTTGTAGTGGAGTCTTTTGGGTTTTCCACATATAGTATCATATCATCTGCGAAGAGTGATAATTTGACTTCTTCTTTGCCGATTTGGATGCCTTTAATTTCCTTTTGTTGTCTGATTGCTGAGGCTAGGACCTCTAGTACGATGTTGAATAGCAGTGGTGATAATGGACATCCCTGCCGTGTTCCTGACCTTAGCGGAAAAGCTTTCAGTTTTTCTCCATTGAGAATGATATTTGCGGTGGGTTTTTCATAGATGGCTTTGATGATATTGAGGTATGTGCCCTCTATCCCTACACTTTGAAGAGTTTTGATCAGGAAGGGATGTTGTACTTTGTCAAATGCTTTTTCAGCATCTATTGAGAGTATCATATGGTTCTTGTTCTTTCTTTTATTGATGTGTTGTATCACATTGACTGATTTGCGGATGTTGAACCAACCTTGCAGCCCTGGAATAAATCCCACTTGGTCGTGGTGAATAATCTTTTTAATGTACTGTTGAATCCTATTGGCTAGTATTTTGTTGAGTATTTTCACATCTGTGTTCATCAAGGATATCGGTCTATAGCTCTCTTTTTTGGTGGGATCCTTGTCTGGTTTTGGGATCAAGGTGATGCTGGCCTCATAAAATGAGTTTGGAAGTTTTCCTTCCATTTCTATTTTTTGGAACAGTTTCAGGAGAATAGGAATTAGTTCTTCTTTAAATGTTTGGTAGAATTCCCCCGGGAAGCCGTCTGGCCCTGGGCTTTTGTTTGTTTGGAGATTTTTAATGACTGTTTCAATCTCCTTACTGGTTATGGGTCTGTTCAGGCTTTCTATTTCTTCCTGGTTCAGTTGTGGTAGTTTATATGTTTCTAGGAATGCATCCATTTCTTCCAGATTGTCAAATTTATTGCCGTAGAGTTGCTCATAGTATGTTCTTATAATAGTTTGTATTTCTTTGGTGTTAGTTGTGATCTCTCCTCTTTCATTCATGATTTTATTTATTTGGGTCCTTTCTCTTTTCTTTTTGATAAGTCGGGCCAGGGGTTTATCAATTTTATTAATTCTTTCAAAGAACCAGCTCCTAGTTTCGTTGATTTGTTCTATTGTTTTTTTTGGTTTCTATTTCATTGATTTCTGCTCTGATCTTTATGATTTCTCTTCTCCTGCTGGGCTTAGGGTTTCTTTCTTGTTCTTTCTCCAGCTTCCTTTAGGTGTAGGGTTAGGTTGTGTACCTGAGACCTTTCTTGTTTCTTGAGAAAGGCTTGTACCGCTATATATTTTCCTCTCAGGACTGCCTTTGTTGTGTCCCACAGATTTTGAACCGTTGTATTTTCATTATCATTTGTTTCCATGATTTTTTTCAATTCTTCTTTAATTTCCCGGGTTGACCCATTCATTCTTTAGAAGGATACTGTTTAGTCTCCATGTATTTGGGTTCTTTCCAAACTTCCTTTTGTGGTTGAGTTCTAGCTTTAGAGCATTGTGGTCTGAAAATATGCAGGGAATGATCCCAATCTTTTGATACCGGTTGAGTCCTGATTTAGGACCGAGGATGTGATCTATTCTGGAGAATGTTCCATGTGCACTAGAGAAGAATGTGTATTCTGTTGCTTTGGGATGAAATATTCTGAATATATCTGTGATGTCCATCTGGTCCAGTATGTCATTTAAGGCCTTTATTTCCTTGCTGATCTTTTGCTTGGATGACCTGTCCATTTCAGTGAGGGGAGTATTAAAGTCCCCTACTATTATTGTATTATTGTTGATGTGTTTCTTTGATTTTGTTATTAATTGGTTTATATAGTTGGCTGCTCCCATATTGGGGGCATAGATATTTAAAATTGTTAAATCTTCTTGTTGGACAGACCCTTTGAGTATGATATAGTGTCCTTCCTCATCTCTTATTATAGTCTTTGGCTTAAAATCTAATTGATCTGATATAAGGATTGCCACTCCTGCTTTCTTCTGATGTCCATTAGCATGGTAAATTCTTTTCCACCCCCTCACTTTAAATCTGGAGGTGTCTTCGGGCTTAAAATGTGTTTCTTGGAGGCAACATATAGATGGGTTTTGTTTTTTTTTATCCATTCTGATACCCTGTGTCTTTTTGACAGGGGCATTTAGCCCATTCACATTCAGGGTAACTATTGAGAGATATGAATTTAGTGCCATTGTATTGCCTGTAAGGTGATTGTTACTGTATATGGTCTCTGTTCCTTTCTGATCTACCACTTGTAGGCTCTCTCTTTGCTTAGAGGACCCCTTTCAAGATTTCCTGTAGAGCCGGTTTGGTATTTGCAAATTCTTTCAGTTGTTGTTTGTCCTGGAAGCTTTTAATCTCTCCTTCTATTTTCAATGATAGCCTAGCTGGATATAGTATTCTTGGCTGCATGTTTTTCTCGTTTAGTGCTCTGAAAATATCATGCCAGCTCTTTCTGGCCTGCCAGGTCTCTGTGGATAAGTCAGCTGCCAATCTAATATTTTTACCATTGTATGTTACAGACTTCTTTTCCCGGGCTGCTTTCAGGATTTTCTCTTTGTCATTGAGACTTGTAAATTTTACTATTAGGTGACAGGGTGTGGGCCTATTCTTATTGATTTTGAGCGGCATTCTCTGAACTTCCTGAATTTTGATGCTCGTTCCCTTTGCCATATTGGGGAAATTCTCCCCAATAATTCTCTCCAGTATACCTTCTGCTCCCCTCTCACTTTCTTCTTCTTCTGGAATCCCAATTATTCTAATGTTGTTTCGTCTTATGGTGTCACTTATCTCTCGAATTCTCCCCTCGTGGTCCAGTAGCTGTTTGTCCCTCTTTTTGCTCAGCTTCTTTATTCTCTGTCATTTGGTCTTCTATATCACTAATTCTTTCTTCTGCCTCATTTATCCTAGCAGTTAGAGCCTCCATTTTTGATTGCACCTCATTAATAGCTTTTTTGATTTCACCTTGGTTAGATTTTAGTTCTTTTATTTCTCCAGAAAGGGCTTTTATATCTCTCGAGAGGGTTTCTCTAATATCTTCCATGCCTTTTTCGAGCCCGGCTAGAACCTTGAGAATTGTCATTCTGAACTCTAGATCTGACATATTACCGATGTCTGTATTGATTAGGTCCCTAGCCTTCGGTACTGCCTCTTGTTCTTTTTTTTGTGTTGAATTTTTACGTCTTGTCATTTTGTCCAGATAAGAGTAAATGAAGTGGCAAGTAAAATACTATAAGGGTGGCAACAACCCCAGGAAAATATGCTTTAACCAAATTAGAAGAGATCCAAAACCGTGAGTGGGGAGAAAGGGGATAAAAAGAGGTTCAAAAAGGAAGAAAGAAAAAAAAAAAAAAACAAAAAGAAAAAAAAAAAGAATAGAATTTTTAAAAAAAGAAAACACCTAAGAAAAATGTAAAAAAAATATATATATATTAGATAAACTAGTAAAAAATCGTTAAAAAAGAAAAAGGTAACAGTTAAAAAAAATTTTACCCGAAGGCGAGAAAGAAAAGAAAAAAAAAAATGAAAAAGAAAAAATTAAATTAACTGCAAGACTAAAAAAAATCACAGGAAAAAAGCCATGAGTTCCGTTCTTGGCTTTCTCCTCCTCTGGAATTCTGCTGCTCTCCTTGGTATTGAAACCGCACTCCTTGGTAGGTGAACTTGGTCTTGGCTGGATTTCTTGTTGATCTTCTGGGGGAGGGGCCTGTTGTAGTGATTCTCAAGTGTCTTTGCCCCAGGCGGAATTACACCGCCCTTACCCGGGGCCGGGGTGAGTAATCCGCTCGGGTTTGCTTTCAGGAGCTTTTGTTCCCTGAGCGCTTTCCGTAGAGTTCCAGAGGACGGGAATACAAATGGCGGCCTCCTGGTCTCCGGCCCGGAGGAGCCGAGAGCCCAGGGCCCCACTCCTCAGTGCGCCCTCACAGAACAGCGCCCAGTTACTCCCGTCTGCCTGACCTCCGGCCGTGCTCCGAGCTCACCGAGCCTGCGACCGGTTCAAGGTAACCCCGAGCTGCGAGCTTACTGTCAGCTCTGTCTCTGTAGCCGGCTTTCCCGTTCCAATACCCGCAAGCTCTGCGACACTCAGACACCCCCGATCCTTCTGTGACCCTGCAGGACCTGAGGCCACGCTGACCCCGCGTGGGCTTCGCCCCGGTTTAGCCTCTGGAGCGATGTCCCTCAGCGGAACAGACTTTTAAAAGTCCTGATTTTGTGCGCGGTTGCTCCGCCGCTTGCCGGGAGCCGGCCCCTCCCCCCGGGGTCTATCTTCCCGTCGCTTTGGATTCACTTCTCCGCCAGTCCTACCTTTCAGAAAGTGGTTGTTTTTCTGTTTCCAGAATTGCTGTTCTTCTTCTCTTCGATCTGCCGATGGATTTTCAGGTGTTTGCAATCTTTAGATAAGCTATCTAGCTGATCTCCGGCTAGCTGAAGCAGTCTCAGCTTGCTACTTCTCCGCCATCTTGACTCCTCCTCCTGGATGGCTGTTCTTAGTCCCTCTCTGTTTCTGGCTCCTAATATGTACTTAGAAAATATTTGCGATGAATTCTTCTATCTCACCATTACTTGAGGAGAACTGCTTTAGGTCAGTTAATGTCCTAGGCACTGAAAATACAACCATGAACCAAAGAGAGCTCATGGCCCTCACAGAGCTCTCCTAGGAACTAAGGGAGGGCAATGCCAGGTAAGGTATCCAGGAAGGCCTCCACATTGGGCAGATACCTGGTAATGGTGAGGAATGGTGAGGTTTGTTCCAAACCTTTAGTGAAAGAGCACCCCAGGCGGAGATCTAGTTCCTTCCCTGAAGTGAAGCCAGGCTTGTGGGGTTCCAGGAAGAGTAAGGGACAGGTGTGGCTGAGGAAATGAGCTGTGGAGGGAAGGGTGCATGATAAAGTCCTCCAGGGGGGAGTAGAGGAGAAATGTGGACAAATACAAAGAGTTTGGATTTTATTCTCAATAAGACAAAATACTATTGGAGGATTTTAAACAAAGAAGTAACAGGGCCTGACTTAGGTTTTCCAAGGACTGTGCAGGCTGGTATATGAAAGCCTAGGAAGGGAGAAGGGAGGAAATGAGAGACTTCAAGATGAGACAAGAAGAGACTTCAAGACTTGGCCCTTGCACAGATGGTAATTGGATTTGGGGTATATTGTGAAGGTAAGGCTAACTGGACTTGCCTATAGATTGAATGAGTGGCATAGAGAAAGAGAAGGGTTTGGGAAATAAGGAAGGGTGGTTCCAAAATCTTGGCCCAGATAATAGCAATGATGGAATGGCCAGTCCCAGAGATGGTGAATACTCACGGGCTAGTGAGGGGGGAGCTCTGCTCTCTTCTCGAAGTGCTGTTGAGTGGTCAGATCCATTCTTCACCTGCAGGCTTTCCCTCACCACTGCCCCCTCTTTGAGCTACCCTACCTATGAGCTTATTCATTATCTACAGCTCAGATAGGCTCTTGGAGCTTCTAACCACTGGCCCTAATTCAAGTCCAGCCATGGAAGTCCTCTAAGCCATGGTCCCTCATGTGGTTTCCCTTCAAACCAAGCCGACCATCCTGTCCTGTCATCCCCTCTCAGCCCTTTGCTCACCTCAGCTTCTTCCCCACCCCGGATACGTCTGGTTTGTCTGTATTCCCTTTAAAATTGGCATTTAGGGTGATCAAAAGCTACCAGGTAGAGTTGAAAAGGGAATTCTAGAAAGACTCACCTCTCATGCTATAATCTTTACTCATTTTTCCTGCAGTCAGGAATCACATTCCCTATAATTGCATCTTATTTCCATTGATGCCTGACACTGCACCATGTTGACCACAGACCTCACACGGGACCACTGCCATAGCCTCCTAGCCAACATGGCCACTCTTGTCTCTCTACCACTGAGTTTTCTCCACACAGTCTCCAGGGTGAGCCAAATTCCATGTTACTCTGAAAGGTTTCCTGTCAAGTTGGAATATAAACTAAACTCAGCCCTGGCCGTAGTCTCCTACCACACTGTGTACCACCCAGCTACCATTTTCTCTGTTCCCTTCTTGCAACACATCAAACCACTGTCTCCCCAAGGCCTGATACCTACTGTTCCCTTGGCCCCCATACTTTTCCCTGAACATCCTCTATAGGTGATTTAAACTTATCTTCCAAGAAGATTCCACCTCATCTTCATTTCTGCAATTGCTTCTCTCCTCAGAGAAGCATATCCACCCTGACTATGTTATCTGAAGGAATACCCGGTTACTTCCTACCTATACCTCCATAGGTCTTGCACACATTTGTAATTAATTGCCTTACTAACTTCTTCGTTTGTTTCTTGCTGGCTACATCCTCACTGAAATGGAAGTCCTGCAAGGACAAGGAGAGTGTCTACCTTCATAAGAACTCTGTCATTAGTTTCCACAATGTCATGTCCAGAGGCCGAGGGGAAGGCTGTGGGGCACATTATAGTTTGATTGCAAATGGCAAGGATATTTATCTAGCCTAGTTACCAAAAAAAGTAGGTTAGCTGGATTATTTTTATATTGGCCCCCTGCTAATTAACTTGCAATATTTAAAAAAAATTAAGATTAAAGACATAGACTCTCTGCCTGTCTTGCAATGCTATTTCAGTTCTCTCCTTATTCTGTAACTGAGTGATAGTGAGTTTCTTCCTGTATGACTTTTCCATTTTTATTTAGTAAAATCTATTAATGTCTTTCTTCATGGATTCTGCCTTTGATGTTATTCCTAGAAGGTTTTCTCAGTCTGACATTTAACATATATTTGCCATTATTTAATTGTATTCATGCTTGCATTTATCACCCAACCCATAACCTAACAGAAAATTTTTGGTGTTTATTATGGAGTGAGCATCTAGATGATACTTTTCTCTAGGGGAGTACCGATCGCTTAATTTTAACAATAAGCAATCTGTTCCGTGTAACAACAGCCAAAATCTCTTTATCATAATTACATTATCTAAATACTTTGCTGAATGCTTTTGAATTTCCTTTTATTGCTCTTTATTGTCTTTTCCTATATGGGTTACTACCTATTTTTATTATTTACTGATCTCAAGTAAACCTATAATATGATGGATAAATCCTGTGACTTAGAGCAGGTTCCTGAATCACTCTGAATCTCAGTATTTTTTTTGTGAAATGAAGATAATCGTATCTATCTCCCAGTCTCCTTAGAAGGATAACATTATATAATGCATGTAATGTGTTCATTTTCTTCAGTAAAAATTTACAGTGTCATGCAAAAGAATTCTGAAGACTACTTACCAAATTTTTATAATACAGATACATATTCTATATATACCACATACTGGATATTATATATACTGGATAGAGAAAAGGGACTTCTGTTGTCTTTTCCAAATGGTTACTTCTGAATCAAAGGATAAATTTCTATACGTAATTATATGCAAAGTAGCTTTCTTAGATAACTTCACGATGCCTAAATTTGTTGAATGAACTGTTTTATTTGCCAGATAGCCAATTACCTATTCCCTTTCCATTTTTCCTGTATGCACGTCATATTTATTTTTCCTGGCTTCCTGCACTGGCTGTAGCAATGATAACAGCAGCACACCTGAGACCCTTTGGGGCGCTAGTGGCAGTGGTACTAGTACATCACTTAAGCATAATGATGGCTATTGATTTCAAGCTGAAGACTTTTTCGTATCTTTCTGGTGGTCTATAGTAAAATAATATATCAGATGCAAGTTTTTATCAAATACCTTTTCTGCCGATCTTTCTTTTTTTCTTTAAATTCAATTAACCAAGGTATTGTAAGTACATCATTAGTTTTTGCTATGATGTTCAATGATTCATTTCTTGGATATAGCACGCAGTGCTCATCATATCACACGCCCTCCTTAATTTCCATCACCCCATCCTTCCACCCACCTCCCTTTCCACTTATTTTCTGATCGTCATATTGGACATTTTTTTCCTACTGGAGAATTTCCAAAACTCCAAATTCCTTTGCCTTGATGTTTTATTTAGATTTACGCTTGCAAGTCTATGTCATTTTTACAGTTTTGAATATTTTATTTATGAATCACACATATGTATATTCATAGTGAGACTGATTTCAGGTTTTCTTTTGGTGCTATCTTCTTGTAAAGTTTTGCACCAGTTTCAGGCCAGTTTTGTATAGCTAATTGAGAAGTTTTGCATTAGTTTCTTATACTATGACGCTTTAAATGACATTGAATTAAAGTTCTTTCAAAGAATGATTTGGCTTGAACATTCATTTTGGAGAAAGTTCATTGATAACTTTTATTTTCTACCACAGTTAACAGCCTATTTCCCTCTTCTAACTCTTCTTGAATAAATTTTGGTAATTTACATATTTCAAGATGAAAGTCATGCATTTATCAATGAGCTGTATATTACTAAACTTGTAATAACATATTGCACACTATTGTAATTATTTTGTTCATTTTCATGTGTATATCCTACTTTGAATGCATGATGTTATACATTTTTGTGTTTTATTTTGCTATTTTTTGTATTGCCAGAGATACACCCATATTATTTTTCTTTTATAAGAAACAGGTCTTTGATTTCTCAATTTTATTGGATCATAGTCTAGTTTATTTATGTTTGGTTTTATTAAATGTTTTTTATGACTTTTGTAGAAATTTCATTTTTCTTTGCCTCTAGAATTGAATGAAAGTTTATTTTACAGGTTTTTTTCATACTTAGTACACTGAATAAGCATATGAATTTTCTTGAGCTAGCTTTGTTTGAGATAATCTGAACTATAATGATAACTTCACACTGATTTTGACAGAATCTTTAATTTAATTCTTCAATCAAAATTAAAAATTAAATGGAGATGTTTGCTTATTCCTCTGTTGTTTAGTTTGAAATGTATTGATTGTTTTTATAATTATAATTACTAAGTGGGTATTTTGTCAAAGATTGTTATTTAATGCTAAGTGTTTTGTTTGCACTATAGTAAGTCAATTATGATTTGTAGAATTTCTGCTCTTGGACTCAGTGAGGTTCTCTTTCTTTTTAGTATTGGTCTGATCTTCCTATGTATATACTATAGGGACATCACAAAATGGATTTTTTGTAGATGTTTCCTGTAGTTACATATTTGATATATACACACTTGATATATAATGAAATAGTGATTAAAGAAGTTCTATCTAACTTTTAAAAATTTTGTCAGGGTGCCAGGTTGGCTCAGTTGGGTTAAGCGGCCAATTCTTGGTTTCAGGTCAGGTCGTGATCTCATGGGTCATGAAATCCAGCCCATGTTGGGCTCCATGCTCAAAGGGAGTCTGCTTAAAGATTCTCTTCCTCTGTCCCTCCCGCCACACACATGCATATTCTCTCTTTCTCAAATAAATCTTTAAAAAAAAATTTGTCATCTGAGTGTGTCAAACACTAAAATTTGCATTTTTGACTTTTACTATAACTATGGTGTTGTCAATTTTTCCTTAGATTTCTAACAGTTTTTTCTTCACATTTTTGGGTGTTTTGTTATTCATTTTGTGAATATTATGTCTTTGTTGTGAATTATTTATTTTAAATATAAAATAACATTCTTGGTATCTTTTTATACTTCGACTCTTCCATTCTCTTTTGCCTGTTATTAATTTTGCTACACCCGTTTTCTGCATTTGCACTTGCCTGATCTATTGCTGTTCTTCCCTTCTGTAATTTTCCCTCAGCTTTATTGAGGTGTAATTGGCAAATAAAATTGTAAAATATTTGATGCGTGCAACATGATGATTTGATATACATATGCGTTGTGCAAAGATTCCTCCATCGCAGTAATTAACACATCCATCGTCTGACATACTTACCTTTTTTGGGGTAATAACATTTCAGCTTTACTCTCTCAGCAAGTTTAGTTATACAACACAGTATTATCATGCTTAGTCACCGTGTTATACATTAGATTCTCAGAACTTATTCATCCTATAGCTGAAAGTTCATGCCCCCTACCAACCTTTCCCCACTTCCCCATCCTGCCCCCTAGCCCCCGGCAACCACATTACTCCTCTCTGTCCCTCCTGTAGTTCATGTATCAGGCTTATCTGTTTGCAGATACTTTATACTCTAGTTTGTTTGTGTTGAACCCTGCCTGAGGCATCACTCTTTCCTAATTTGCATCATTTTTATGTCAGATATGTTTTGGCTTAAACTGTCATAATTCCTTACTATCATTTTTCTTTTTCCTTTTTCTTTTCCTTCTTGATTTTTTTTTTTTTGAAGTTGTAGGTTTTGTGGGTACATCAGAACTGCACTGAGCATTCTATTCAATTCGATAAAAATCTACTTTAACCGGGCAGTGGGTGGATGCCGTGGCTGGAAATGTAACAATGGCCGGGGCTCTCTCCTTACCGTCCACTGTTGTCACCCCAAGTGTTCCTTATAGGACTAAGGGGGTGTTCTTCAGGTTCAACCTCAGTTCTTAACGGTCCTCTGCCACTCCATTCTGTCCTGTGTGCCAGGTAGTATAACTTTGTTATTACTTTAATGTCTTATTTTAAAAAATATTAAACTGGGGTGCTTGGTGGCTTAGTCAAATAAGACTTGGACTCTCAATTTCAGCTCAGGTCAGAATTTCACAGTCCTCACCTCAAGCCCTATGTCAGGCTCTTCTCTCAGTACAGTACTGCTTAAGATTCTCTCTCTCTTTTTGCCCCCACCAGTTTGTACTCTCTCTCTCCTAAATCAATTAATTATTTAATTTAGTTAATTTAAGTTAATTTAGTTAATTTAATTATTTAAAATTAAAATTAAAAAAAATTAAACCTATACAAAAGTTATAAGAATAGTACAGTGGATATCCACATACTCTTTACCTAAAATGGCCACATGGTAACATCTTCCACATTTACAGTGTGAATGTGCATGTGTGTGTGTGTCCCGCATCATTAGATACAGGGTAATTATAATGACCTACATCTCTAAATACCTTAGTACACATTTCCTAAGAACAGGGGCATACGGTGTAATTGGCAAACAATGAAAATGTAATATCAGTAGATTGTTATCACCAATTCTATAGCCTGTATGTGCATGTTACTAATGTTAATAATGTGCTTTAGAGCAAAATATTATTTTTCTTCTGGTAGACAAAACCTTAGCCAACTGATCAAAGGTAACATCACCATACTGGGACAAAATCATATCACGAGCCTCTTGATATGATGCACTGTAAAGAGTACAATGTCACTTCAGTTGTGTTCCTGCCAAAAATGCATAACCTGAACCTGATTATGAGGAAACACCAGACAAACCCAAGTTAAACAAAATTCTACAATATAACTGGCTCACACTCTTTAAAAATGTCCAGGTTAAGAAACAAAGAGAGGGTGAGGAACAAATCCTGGTTAAAGGAGTTGTTAAGGACCTGAGAACTGAGTGCAGTGCATTCATCTGGAGGGAGCGGGAGTAAACAAGTTCTAAAGCAAGAGCTGGCAAACTGTTTCTGTGAAAAGCCTGATAATAAATCTTTTTGGCTGTATGGACCATATGGTCTCTGTTGCAACTACTCAACTCTGTGGTTGTCATGCAAAAGCTGCCATCGACAACATGTAAACAAATGGGCAGGATTTTATTCCAATAAAACTTTACTTCTGGAAACAGATGGCAGGGGGGCTGCAGCGTGCAGATCCTACCTCTAAAGGGCGTTGGGACAGTTAGTAAAATTTCAATATGAATAGAGAATCAGATAATATTTTTAGTTTGTTCTGTCAGTGCTAACCTTCCTAAAATTGATAACTATGTGATGGTTATGTAGGAGAGCGAGAAGGAGACACACACACACATGTAAACGAGATACGGAGAGCATATTATGTATGGAGAAGTAGACAGATAGATAGATAGATAGATAGATCTTTATCTGATCTGTATCACTTTCTTTTTCTGATCCAGACTCTGACCCAAGGTCATGTTCTCATTCCATCTTGTTTAACAGAGAATGGCTTCTCTTCTTTTCTCTCCCTGTCATGATTTTACTATTTTCGAAGAATCAAGGTAGGCTTTTTCAGTAACCTGTCCCTCAATCTGTATTTGTTTTGGGCTTAGATTCACGCTGTGATTTTTGGTAGAACTACTATCAAAGCGATATTTTGTCTCACTCAGCACATCCCATCAGGAGGCACATGATGCCAATTTATTCCATGATTGGTGACGTTAGTATTGATCGCTTGGTAACTGTGGGGTTTTCCAGATTTATCCACTCTAAAGGTAACTTGCTTCAGCATTCTTCATTTATTATTTTCTAATTTACTGGAAGAGCCTTCGTCTTGAAATCTGACATCTTCCTCCGTTCATAGGAGCCACCATTACCTGCATTTTATACACGTACAAAAAGGAACCAGCTGCATTGTATCGGTGACCTTGAACTCAAGAGATGCTTGTGGAATTTTCCTGTAAGAGTCAACATTTGTTTCCGTCACATGAAAAACTTTCCATTACATTTGCACATACAGTGTGACACAAAGCCTGGGCTTTTAATCGTGGGGGGAGTGGGGCTTGCAGAGACCCAGTATGTTTAAGAACACACTCTTCTATTTAAGGGTTATTGTGTGAATACCAAATAGCTACCACCGCTGGGTGTGAGGTGGCTTTGATTCATAGACCTTTCAGGGCTGCTATGATTTGCATTACTATAGTAAGGATGGTTTTATTAAAACTTATACATTATAATAACCTAGATTTTTCTTTAAAAAACATGAATATGGATCTTAGCATATTGATATGCCAGCTACGTGCCTAATTGATAGCTTGGAAAATTTAAAAAAAAAAAAACAAAATTAAGACGTTGAATGTTTTGAATGATTTTTAGAACTGAAAAGGTACAGGTTTGGTTAAGAATGTGGCCCACCAAAATGATTTTCTTTGCTTTAGTTGCACACCTTGGGGGGTACTAACAAGGAAGCCAAGACCCCAGGGACATTTCTTTGCCTAGACGTCATGCACATTCTCATCTGTGACCAGGTCCACTTTAGCAACTGGGTATCCTGGCACAGTGCTGGGCATGGGATGCATTACATGTGAAATGAGTACAGGAGTAAGTGAATTCAAAGAAGAGAAGGAGTGGAAATTCTGAATCCAAACAGAGAAATGGGGTTAGTGGTACGGATACCTCCTTCACAAGGGGTGAGGCAACATGACGTGCTTACCTGTAATAGAAAATGCCAGGCATCTCACAAAGCCAGTGGATTAAGAGAATTTTCAAGCTTGACACACTGGAGCTGAAACAGGAAATCATTTGGGGTTCCTCCACCTTGATGGATGGGGCCGTGTAGTACATTTTGGCTTTGAAAACAAATATACCCGGAAGAGTGAAAGGGAGGCAATTGCCGAGAATAAACTCAAAAGCCACCGTCCTCCCAATTATCTTCGGAAAAGGTAAAGATTTATTGAAGGATGTTTGTTCAGGATGATCAATGGTTTCCTGTCCGGCTCTAGGTACTCGGCAGAAAATTTTCATTTTCTATGGTGAGTGGAGGACACCAATTTATCTTTCTTTCGGAGGTTACGCATGACAGGAGGTGCAGAGAGTGAGCACACCTAACTTAGGCTCTGCCATCACTATCTTCATAGAAAGGGATTCAGTAAATCCACTTTAGGAAAATATCCAGCAGTGCATTAGCTTCACACGGGAGGTCGTGATGGTATTCCCCTCTGACGTGGGCCCCAGATCCCTTGGGCAGAAATGAGTGTGGTAGGAATAGGAAAGGATGCGAAGATAAAGCCAGAGCACACAGTCGCCTGTCATGCTCTGAGATCTGTGGGACAGAATCAGAGCTGAGAAAAATTACACCTGAAAACTTCAGAGCTACTCCAGCAAGAGCCAGGGAACCAGAACTTCATACTGGAGCTTATTTGTGAGACCGGGGGAGGGAGAAGTGAATCCGTTCCTTTTGCTTTCCTTGGCCAGACATAGATCGAGTACCTTTCCTCCCAAGAACGCTGCTCCTTCCCAGATGTCCTCCCGTTCCTGCAGCCCACAGGAGCCCAACCCAAGTCTGGGCAGTAACCTTCACTGTGGGTCTAAGAAGAGGCAGAGACTCTGGGCAACAACTCACAGTGGGAAACGTAAAAGATTTTCCAGCATGATGCTCCTGGTGGTAATAGGGATTCGTGCTCCCTAGAGAGGTTGCACCATTTTCTCATTCCTGTCTATCCATCCACCTAAACTATCCTTCCTTCCTCAGAGACCACGCTTCCCTATGAAAGCCCTGGGTAGTTGCCACTGTCCTCTATGTGTGTGATCTGCTTCTAACCCAATTTTCCATCTGAGTTAACAAGATCAAGTGAGGTGAAGCAATTTGACCTTGATCCCCAGTGAGCCTGTGACTGAGTCTGCATTTAGAAGAGAACTCACCCCTCTCCAACCAGAGTTCCTCACAACAGCCACTATGTCCCTGAGCCTTCCAGCTGCTCTTAGATATGGTCTAGATTAATACCCACTTAAGCACCACTCTGAAAACTTCTTCACTCTTCCTAAATACTGTCCACCCTTCCATCAATCAATTAAGCAACTTTGTCAATTAGTAAGACAAAATTTTCTGAAGGACATCCTTGTCTTCCAGTCATTTCTTTTAGCACCTCCATGCCTGCAGAACATTTGTGCCTATTTTTTTAAAGAGAAGCATGAAGAGGCAGGCATGAGAAACTTCAGTGGAACTTTCTAACTCATTGCCTGGGTATGTTATTTTCTAGCTTCTTATTCTATTCTTTCTTTTAAAAATTAATTTCTTTTTAAAGAGCAGCAAAACTATCTATAATCTGATGAATTAAAATAGTTTTCCCCATTACCAATGAAACCAATTTTTAGAACTAGTGTTCAATTTGGCAGTTTTAATTAGGGACATATTTCCAAATTTGATTAGCGTATCCAACATATATTCGACTGTGGTTTTATGTTTTACTCCAGGAGGGAAAATGTCACTTTCCATTTGCCCAGAGTGCTTATTTAGCATAATGACCATCAAGGGCATTGAATTGGTGAAGGACATGGGTAATTCAGACAGATGGGGACCCTGCCTAGAAGGGCCCTACAGGTGCAAAGAGACATAGGCATGGCTTCAAACAAGCAGGACCAGAGGACAGCCCAGTATAGTTCAGGGAGCAATCTTTCAGGAAGAAAGAGTAGAAATGGGTCAGAAATTCATGGATGCTAGAAACCAAAGGGGAAGGGAGCTCTGGAAAGGATTTGGTTTAAATGTCCCTTCCACTCCAACTCTGGATGTGGAGACATCAGGAAGGATGGAGAGCACGTGGCATGTATGGAGCATTTCAGCTCCCTCAGCCTGGACAGACCCCACTATCTGACAGGGCATTCATTGGGTCACAAATAAGATCTTATTAGGAAAGGATATGTGAATTCAATTTTTCACATACAGGGATTCCAGTTCCTGGGAAATGCCTAACCCAAGGAATTGTGTATAGGAGATGAGACATGCGAACCAGTGAGCCCAATGCCTTGCAGATGAGACATGCGAACCAGTGAGCCCAATGCCTTGCATAGAGCAGAGGCTTAGTATATATTTCTTGGATGATTTAAAGAATGAGTGGATGAATGGATGCAAATTTATTCCTTTTACTCATTCTGATTCCTGTAGGTTCTATGCATTTGAGGCCAAGCAAGGATTCTAAGGGATCCTGCTAAGATGGCCAACCACCCCAGAGCTGACAGTAGGTCTACAGTATATCAACCTACCCTAGCCAGGTTCCCATGCCCAGAAATACTAGTGTGGAAAGACAGGAAGCAGGGATAATAACCAAGACTGGTCCAGAGCACACTGTCTCCCAGGCCGTCTTTGAAATGTACCTCATGCTTAACCTTTTAGTCCTCACGGCACCTCTGTGTTATAGACACAATTACTAACCCCATGAAGAGATGAGGAAACTGAAGCTCAGAACAATTAAGTAAGTTGCTCAAAGACCCCGTGCTAGGACTGACACCGATAGCAGTAACCACAGTCTGAATACCATAGTCAGATGGAGGCTGTCCTTGAGGAAGAATGTGGACACTGGAATTCCCAGGAAATGAATGACTTTCAGTCAGGTGGGATGTGGTTTGTAGCTCAAGGCAATCCATTCAGTTTGGTAGAAGACCCTTGCTAGAGATTGGATTTCAGGGAACAAAGACCTTCCCCTGTAAGAGACGGGTGTTAGAGAAATAGGATATTTTAGAAAAAAGTTAGGATGCTAGAAAAGTGTGGAAAGCCATAAAGCAAAGCAAGAAATGAAAGACAGATTGCCTTGGGAACATGTGGTGGGGCTTAATGAAAGCCTACAATCTACCACAAATAAGTTATGATCCAAGGTTAGGGTAGCAAGACAAATTCAGTCTCTGTCTGCCAATGGCTTGGCCTGCTGACATTCAGCCAGTTTTGCTCAGGGTCTGGATGGCCTCCATGTGAAGGTTCCTGGTCTCAAGGACACAGAAAGAGCATGACTGCTGAGGGCAGAACCCAACGCAAGTATGCATGGGAAAGCAAGAAGGTAAGCTGTCTGTCCAAGGGAAGGGAAAATAGTTGTCAGGCAAATGGTCCTGGCAAATGGCTGAGATGGAATCCAGTATCCAGAGTGGCATTCAAGCAGAGGATGAACAGACAATTGGCAGATGGGTGACATCAGGTATTCAGAAAACCTACAGGTGGGCAGCCAGATGGTACCTGTTGATTACCAAAGGTACAGGTAAAAAGACAGTTGGCAACAAGTGACTATGGTCTACAAGGGGCCCAGGAAACTCACTGATGAGGTCAGAGATCAGCAGAGGCACCAGTGAATAGAGACATGGCACCATGGAATGGCCACGCATTCAGATAGTACTGTGGGAGCCTATCAATCAGTATATGTATGTCTCATTATCCAAATTCTCTGTTATCCAAACCCTAGTGTGGAATAGAGTGGGATGGGTAGGATTTCTGGTATCAGGGGCCCAGTCTTAAGGAGATTGGGTTTTGTGGAGTAGATTATCCTGAAATGGGAAGGATGGAGAAGGACCAGATGGCAGGTTAGTGAACAAAGGATTCCCAAATAAGTGCTACATAGACTTGACTGTGAAGTCTCAACCCTGTGGGCAGGTCAGACAGGCTACAGCGTTGAATCCACTGGATAATATGATTATTTAAAGTTCTAATTCCCTGGGGCACCTGGGTGGCTCAGTGGGTTAGGCCGCTCAGTGGGTTCGGCTCAGGTCATGATCTCAGCGTCCTGGGATCGAGCCCCGCATCGGGCTCTCTGCTCCACAGGGAGCCTGCTTCCCTTTCTCTCTCTCTCTGCCTGCCTCTCTGCCTACTTGTGATCTCTGTCTGTCAAATAAATAAATAAAATCTTTAAAAAAAAAAAAAAAGTTCTAATTCCCTGTGCCCCTGTTCTCCACACTGCCCAAGGCCCTGCCTGCACAGAGAGGCATGGACCCAAACCAATGGAAGGCTACTACACACCTTCACACACCTTACACACCAAGAGGCTTTCATAGAGACCCCCGCCCAGTTTTTCAAAGTCATGTGGCACTCCACCCAGCACAGCACAGAGTTCTAGACAACGCCGATGTGAGGGTGGTTGATCCAAGCCTCAGTCCTAAGGGATTCTCTGATTTTTTTTTAATTTTTCCAATGTTGCCATATTTGATAATGAAGGAAATCAAAGCAGGAATCTTCCCCACCATGCTCTTCTATCCACACACACTTTCTGCACCTTTGGGAAAGTGCTCTCTGTCGCACAACTGGCACTGTTCTCCCTTACAGGAACTCTAGTTCTTTTGTTCTTCTTAGCCACAGCTCACCTTTCCTGCCAGGCATGTTTCAGTCTCCCCTCTCCCCCTCCTCCACTAAGCTGGCCTCTGTCTACACTGTGCTTGCTCCTTAACCTCCTTGTGACCTCTGGAGTAGACTGTAGACAGTTCTGCAAAGCCTGAAGCCCCATGGAAAATGACTGAGTTAATGACAAGGGCTAGGTGTGGTAGTCTGGTTTTACTTGGCTCAGCCAAGCCTTGTACCTCTCAGGCCCCCCTTGGTTGCATGGCTCCCGAACAGTTCCTCACCCTCGAACTCCCTTTCAGCTCTTCACATGGGTCACACTCCCTCCTCCCACTGGGTCTTAGTCTTGCTCTTCTGTCTGCCTGATAGGATCCTCCCTCTCCTCCCCACATGCCTAGGCATCCTTCAGATTGCAGTTCATTCATTACTTCCTTGGCGATGTCTCTTCTATGGACTGATGATGTTCTCACTCTGAGATGCTCTCACTCTGGCCCGTACCTGTGACTGTTGTAATCATATACTCCTTTGTGTGACTACTCGTTTAGTGTCCAGCTCCTTCTCTGAGCTATAACTTCGCTTATTCCATTCACTCTAGCATCTAGCACAGGGCTTGCTACCTCGCAGAATTCCTGCAAATAGCTATTGGATCAGTTAACACCCTTGGGGACCACACTAACAGCACAGAGCCTATATATTTCAATATATGCAGTACAGAAGGAAGATAATGAAAGTAGCCTGCCAGAGGGATGGGGTAACAAATCATACATCACTTATAAATTTTCTCCCATGGTACCTGGCCCATGGTGGTGCCCCATACTTTCCTCCCACTGCATGGGGCTCTAATCTGGAGTTAACTTTAACAGAGACACAGAGCACAAGCAACGTTGACTTTAATGTCAGATTGACCTGTGGTGTGGCCATGATAACACTTTTTCTCACTTAAGCCTCACTTTCTCACCTGTTAAGTGAGGATATTAATAATACTTATCTCACAGAGCTGTCATTGATCACACGTGGAAGAGTGCTTAGAACAATCCCCTGACATGTGGTGGTTTGGAATTAGTGTTTGCTGTTATTATATTTATCTCTATCGCTGGGACCTAATTAGAAACTCATGGGAGAGGAATTATGAAAACTGGTCCAGAGTTTGTCGTGAACCAGACATTGTGTTAGAACCCCATATAGTTCAGTCAACTAGATGGCTCTCTCTCTGGCCAGACAAGAGGTCCTTCAAAGCCAGGGGACCTTCACCATGCTGTTTTGGTTAGAGGACTGCCTTTTGTAAGTTGGCTTCTCAGCCTTGTCTATTCAGCAAAATGCATTTTACTGAGACTTGAAACTGCTTGCTTGATCATATTCCCACTTATTCTTTCTGAATACAGCTCTTTGAACCCTGCTAAGATTGGCAATTGCATTTCCCAATTCTCAAAGGACACCAGAGGATAAAGGAAAATTCTATCCACTGTAGTTGGCTCTGTATTACTCAAAAAAGAGTTCATAGGAGACCAGCTTGAGTTCTAGATGGACAAGGAAAAAATTGCAAAGGATGAGCCAAACAGATAAACAAAGAAAGTAGAAAAAAGAAAGAAAAAAGAAATGGAAAGAAAGAAAGAAAGAAAGAGAAAGAGAAAGAAAAAAGAATTAAAGGGAAACATATACTTTTCGCCATCAGGGAGAGACTATATCTGAGTTCCCGAATAGAGGCAGGACCACCTTAATGGCTAGAATTAGGGAGGATTCTGTGCTAAAGTCAAGATTCTCTCAACACATTTCTCCAAATAGGACATTACAAAGAGAGGGCTGGGAGCCCGCCAGCTTCCCTTATTCTCAGACAGAGGGCCTGCACCATCAACCTGCCAGGAAGACTCGTGCCTCTCTATCTGCTGGAATGAGGGGGAATTGCTTAAAGAAATTCTGACAAAAATTATAAGGTAGAACAGACAGAAGCCAAGTAGATTCCTGGAAATTCTTTGGAAAGATAGAGATCTATAAACACCTCTGCATGTGAATTTAACTCCAGGTGATCGATCACTCAGGTCTGGAATTTGACCTGGGACAATTAATGACTTCCTTTGAGTAGTACAGGATTAAGCTCTGCCTTACTCCAGGGGACATGGAATTGTTTAGGCCCCCTCTTATTTATTTATTTATTTATTTATTTATTTATGAGAGCAACAGAGAGAAAGAGAGAAGTAGCAGAGACAAACAGTGGAGGATAGGCTGAGGGAGAGGGAGAAGCAGACTCCCCACTGAGCAGGGAGCCTGATGGAGGGCTCGATCCCAGGATCCTGGGATCATGACTTGAGCTGTAGGCAGATGCTTGGCGGACTGAGCCATCCAGGTGCCCCTGTTTAGGCTCCGTTTTGTGTTGGGAGGTGATAATTTACTCTGTAAGCTGCATGGAACATGGATTACAAAGACTTGGATGGTTTTTCTGTATTAATAAAGTCAAAGAGGAATATTTGAGAGGAACTAAACCATACACTGTGAAATGAATGATAGGCAATTATTTACAGTTATTTCTATGGTGTGTTTACTGGAACACACACACATGCACACAACACACACATACTCTCTCTCTCTCTCTCTCTCTCTCATCAGGCTGTATTACTGCGACTATGTATTTGTCCTAACCATTCTCTAAACATCAAATTAAAAAGCTGCTTGACCCTGTTGGTCAGATATCTCCAAAGACAACCTCTCTTCCCTAGTCATGTTTTCTTCCTCTTCTGGACTTCTCCCTTGCCGGAATACTTTTCCATTTTCACCATTGCAGATTGGAAAGTTATGGTAGCCTTTGAAACAACAGAAGTTACTAAGTGAATAACCTTTGGCAAAACCTGTGAAACTCTGAGTCCATTTCCTCCACCAGAAAACCAGAATGAGAGTCCCCACCCCACCCCACCCCCAGAGGATTGCTGTAGGGATTACATGTCTTCATAGAGGTCAATCACCTGAAAACATGGCTGGCAAAAGGAAAGCTAGGTTTTCATTTTTACTCCTTCCATATTCTAGGGCACATTGGACTTATCTTCTATGTACTTCAAAGTTACGTACTAGCTACAGAGCACTTTTCAACCTGCCCTTTCTGAAAGTTTGGGTATCGATCTGGAATCTTCAACAACCAGGCAAAAAGCTCTAACTATTGCTTTTCATCAGACCTGTGCCTTCCTTAAACTTTGGGAGATCTCCTCTGTCCTAATTCTAAAACGATTCCCGGAAACAGCTTCGGCTTCCCTTTTTCTATCTGCATCATGTTGGGAGGAGGGGTTTAGGGATTGCCATAGCTTTTCATGGCAAGAGAACCACTTTCAAATTAAATACCCATTAAACATTTCCCTCTAGTTGACAAAGTCATGATAAATGCAAACCTGGCCCTAGGTAATTTAACCACCTCTTCCATTGCCCCACTGATCCAGACAAAACAAGAAGTAGCTTCTATTCACACTGTTTTTGGACCTGAACCCTCTTGTGCTTGGAGCTGAGAAAAGGATGCATATGTTTGGGCTGGATGTCAGGGGCTTTGGAAATCAACCATTGTAGTTGGCAGGGGAGTGGATCCCTGGGCTGGTCAGGGCAGAGTGTTCATGTAATTGAGAGTAATTATGTTGACAAAGAGGGGAAGTGTAAGGGCACCTCATAATTATAAACAGATGTGTTTGAATAATAGCAACCGGCCTTTCAGGGGGCCCGACACACTGATGCTTCAGCAAGGACTTCTCTCCCCTGTTGCACGGAGATGCTCCAACACCTCTGATAACCCAAACATGGCAAGCCAAAGAGACTGAGCTATTTTCAGAGAGAATGATACAAATGGAAATCAGATGAGGAGGACAGTACAGTAAGAAAAAACATGGGTTTTGGAACCAAATAGACTGGTTTTGACTACATAACTGCTGGGTGATTTCACATTAGATCTTTAAGCCATCTGTTTCCTTATCTCTAAAATGGCTAGAATAAGACCTCATGGAGTTGTTAGTACAATTTAGAAAGTGTAAGTCAACTGTCTAGCATGTAACTGGTCCACAATTAGTTTCTAGTTCAAACCAAGTTCAGAGTTTGCAATCTCCCACCTGGTCTCCCTGCTTCCATTCTGATCCCAGGATTATCTGTTCTCCAGAGGGAATTTTTAAAAACATAATTCAGAACAGAGAACTGCTCAAAACTTTCAAATAGCTTCACATTACACCTGGATTAAAGTCCAGGATTCTTATCCTGTAAGATCTAGGCTCAGCTCTTAGGACTCTCCAACCCCCTCTTCTCCATTTACCTCTTTCTAGTGCCCTCCACCCAAGATTCTCTTTTGGTTCTTTAAGCGTGTCCAGGAAGGCAAACACTAAGTGTTTTCTCATTACTCATTTCCCAATTTGAAAATAGTAACTAAAAAGAGACCTTCCTTGCCCACCGTCTAAGTTGAGTTTCCTAGAAAAGAGCTTAAGAGAGAGATTTGGGAACCCATGGTTTATTTAAAGGTGTGCTCAGGATAAGCCTGCAATGGAGTGAGGGAAGCAGAGAGGGGAAGAGAAAAAGAGAACAAGGATAGAATCTCAGATGTTGTCTTGGGTAATGTCTAGGCTTGGGCTGATATATGGGTTGTATTGGGGTAAAGACCTGGTGCATAAATCATTGCTCATAGGTGTCCTGCCTTGAAGCAAAGAGCCAAGCTTTTGTACCATGGAATCAGTCAGTCATTGGCTTCCTCACAGGCATCTCCTACCAGCCAAGAACAATTCTCAGGAAGAGGTTGCAGGTTTAAGCCACTGGCCACAGAATTACCCTCCTGCAGCTGGAAGATGTGTGTACAGGCTTGTAAATAGGCTCTAGCAGCGCATCAGCTCACCTGCTACAACCACCTGGTCCAGCACTGCCACGTACACGCTCCATCACCTACACCTGGTTCAACTCTGTGGCTTACGTTTATTCTCCAGTATTTTTCTTGCTTCATTATTTGTTGATTTTCTGTCTCCCTGACTAGAATATTGGATTTTGAGAGCAACAACCTTGTCAGTTTTGGATTTATCTCCTGACTCTAGAACAAATCCTGGTTCAATGAGTGAATATTAATTGCCATGCACTTGCCTTCTTCTGACATGGGAAAATGTTTACATTCAGACAAAGAACGTGTCAAAAACAAAAGGAGAAGACTGAATCCTCTGTGTCATGGTCACCTGCTCCCTGGAGTTCCTTTGTTTTCTCTGCAATTTTCATGTTCCATCAGTGGAAAGTTGGCTGACTTTTTTTTTTTTTTTAACATTCCAAAGAGCATTGCTTATAAACTGTTTTCTAAAACAATGCTATCCCCCACCAGGGAGGCAGCTTTCAGCACTTTTCCTGAAATATTTACAGAACGGATTTGAAGAAAGAGAAAGAAGAAGCTGTCCCCAGAAGCTTATCTCCATAGCTAATTTAACATGACTTCCCCCAAAAGATAGTCTTCGACCAGATAATTGCTACCGGGGCCACATTTTATGGAGTATTTTCTACAGAAGATGCTCTTCCCCACCCCAGATCTTTCATGTATATCAAAGCACAATCTGTTATGTATGTTACTGTTGTCTCCCTCTTCCTCCTTGTCTTTGGGGAAAGGATATTATGGAGAAATAGCAACATGTGAGAGGATTAACAGGATAATGAGCTGTGTACCTCTGCCTCATACTGGGTCCACACAAATCATACACAGGCAGCCCTCGCTGAAAAATGATACTGCCAACAGCTTTTGTAACAGCCTTTCTGAAAGTTCCATCTTCCTATGGACCTGTAGCCATCAAAAAATCATCAAAATTGTCTGTGAAATTCTAGGCCATTCAAATAAGGAACCAGCGGCATAAGGAAAATAAGGCAATCAAGTTGCCTAGAGGAAGGTGTAAGAAGACTCATGAGGCCTGGGGCATTATAATGCAAAATAATAAAAGGCTATTTGGAGGATTTACAAAGCATCAGTAATTGTGAAATTAACCAATTTCAAATTTGGTGTCATTGGATCCTTAACTAATGCTGTGAGAGATACACTGTACGTTTGCTTTATAGAAGAGCAAACTGATGGACAAAGCATATGCAAGCTACCCTATATCACACAGTAGGTTTGACAGCTATTTGTCATTTTGACTGGATGTTTTGTACTGTTTTGCATTACTTTCTTTGGATATCCAGTATCCACTTGCCACTATTGAAGACATAACACTCTGAGTTGCCTTTGAAAATGCCTTTTCCCAACTTTTCATCCATGTTGACTGAGGGGGGCTGATCCCATTCTGTTCTATGTCTAGTTAACCAAATTGTTCCATTATCCTGGGCATTTTATGAGTTCAGGATGGCCACATGACCCTAACCAGACCAGTAAGACCCAGTTCCCGAGTTTTCCTGGAAATGATAAAAAAGAAAATGCCTCTTTCTTCTGGCATTGCTCAGGTGAGATACGTGTAGCTAATTGTAACCAAGTTGCTACCTGATGGGGAGAGTTCAGTGACAAAATGCTGACATGAAAGAAAATGGAAACATGATAAAAGAGAGACATATTCCTGGGGCCATCATCTAAGCATCTGTTTTCCCCCATTGCTGAAATTGGTGCTACCCGTGGGACTTTTTAGGAGGTCAATATAATACATTTGCTTTATTCCTTAAGACATTTAATGTGGATTTCTCTTTCTAGCAACTGGCTGAATCTTAATATAGAATTAAGTAAGTAATGCTGACCTTGGATGTTAAGCGAAGAATGGCTGATCTCTCAATGCTCGTGTACGTAGCTGGAAAGCAGATACATCCCAAAAATCAGGCAAGGAGAATGCATTGGGTATTCAATCTACTCTTCCTTCTAAATTCTTTGGCTACTTCAGGGAGTTCCAATTGATGACACAGTGTGTCAGAAAAGGAGTATATCCAAGAGACGACTCTTATCCAACAGGCCACAGAACTAGCCTACAAGAGAAAGAATGAGAATAGGGATTGAAACACTAAAGGGACTGGGCTTAGAATCAGATAGTGCTAGATATGAATCTCAGCTCTGATGCTACACCAAATAACTCTGGAGAATTACCGAACCTCTCTGCACCTCAGTTTTCTCATCAGCAAAATGGGATGATAGAGCGTATTTTAGAGGGCTATTCTGAGAAATAAGTAACAGTATGCATGCAGAATGCTCAACCAGTATGGCCACTCCATGAATACTATTAGCTCCCTACCCTGTCTCAGATGCAGCTGATCTGGCTATTGAAACTCACAAATACTATTATAGGACAGTGGCGAGGAATTCCCCTCCATGTCCACTCAGAAATAGAGGTTCTTGATTTTAGGACAAGTAAACAAGACAAGCTTGGGCTTATTGTCTAAGGATTTGAATAACTGGGTATATATGTAGACTTTGTAGAATCTTAGAAGGAAGCCATATTTCTAAACAAAACCAACTCACCTGATAGGCTATTTTATTTCAGCCAAATAACCAATTGTGCCTTTGACATCTTGTTAAATAATAGTATGACTGATTTGTCTCTTCCCTCTGAGTGAAGGTTGTCTGGATTGATCAAACCAATGAGGTTTCTTGACAAGTTGTAATAATAACAGGGCCATCCTTCATCTCCATCCTGGCCCTTAAATGGGGAACAGGTGTGTCCAAGGTTGTCAGCGCTCGAAAGAGTTGCTTAAAGTCGGTGACACATGGTAATGAAAAATCTAGTTTGAGTTAGGATATAAATAATGACCTGAAAAAAGTAAGAATAGATTTCTTTCCTGAAAGAAGGGACTATGACTTTATCGTTGTCCTGCAAAGGGCAACCTAGGGGGCCGGTCAAGGGCTATGTGCGTTGTTGGGAGGAATCGAACCATAAGGGGATGGATGGAGAGAGGCCCAGGTCCTGGTCTTGGCTGGAGTGCATTTATTCCACACACATTTACTGAGGACTCACTCTGCACCAGAAAGGGGTCTAGGTGCTGGGGTTCAGAAAACACTTGCATCCTCATAGAGCGTAGAATAGATTGGGAGGAGACAGACAAAACATAAGTAAAATATATCTTGTGTTAGAAGATGATAAGCTCTGTGAAGAAAACAATAAAGCCAGGAAGAGGAGTAAGAATGATAGATACCAGTGTGCAGGAAGTAAAGGTTGCAATTTAAAAGAGTGTTTACTGAAGACCTCAATGAATTTTTTTTTTTTTTTTTTGGTGGGGAAACAAATAAAGGGAGTGAACAAAAAGGAAAAAAACAAGCAAACAAAAACAAACAAAAAAAAAAACCAACCTGTGTGGATTTCTGGGAGAAGAGCATTTCTCTGAAGTAAAGGTCTACCTCAAATGCTGGAAACAGCCAGAAGGAATCAAGAGGTGGAGTAGGAGGGTAGGAGGCCAGGTCAGAGGATAGGCAGCGTGGGGTGAAGTGGGATGGGGTTGAAAGCCAAAAGCTTTCTGCTCCTGAGGGGAGAGAGCCATCAGTGGGCTTTGGGCAGTTCTCACAGAGGCTTAATGAGCCCTCTGTTGCTGCTGCTCTGAGAACAGACTGTGGAGGTGCATGTGGAGGATAAGCAAGACATGAGCAGACAGACTGGGCAAGTAGTTATTACAACAATGCAGATGACCCATGAAATCGGCTTACACCGACCGGAATGGCAGCTGTGGAGAGGGTGAGGGATGGTTCATCCTTACAGAATGTTTTAGATTGTACTTAGGCTTCACCTATGGACTGGGGTAAAACACATGGTCATCCCACTAGAAAAGCTCTGGAAGAGAAGTTCTAATGACTTGAATAAAATTGGCAGGATCTCAGGTCGAGCACCTCAAGGCAGTTTAGCAAAGCTCCATGTTGGAACCATAGCCTAAAGGACAAATGTGTAATTTCTCAAACTTTAAAAATGAGGCAAATTTGCGATGACGTGGATGGAATTGGAGGGTATTATGCTTAGCAAAATAAGTCAGTCAGAGAAAGACAATTATCATACAATCACTCTGATATGAGGAATTTGAGAGGCAAAGTGGGGCGTTTGGGGGGTAGGAAAGGAAATAATGAAACAAGATGGGATTGGGAGGGAGACAAGCCATAAGAGACTCTTAATCTCACAAAACAAACTGAGGGTTGCCTGGGGGAGGATTATGGAGAGGGTGGTTGGGTTATGGACATTGCAGAAGGTATGTGCTGTGCTGAGAGCTGTGAAGTGTGTAAGCCTGACGATTCACAGACCTGTACCCATGGGGCTAATAAGACATTATATGTTAATAAAAAAATAAAAAAAAATTTAAATGAGGCAAAAAGGAAATAAGGATATGAGAGGCATCATGGCTCAGGAATGAGGCCAACCGTGATGACCCATGTGTGGAGGAGTGTTACGGGAGCCCCTTAGAGGCATATGTGTAAGAGGAAAGAAAAACAAGAAACCTCAGGGAGCTGCACCCGCTGACAGAGGGTGTCAGGAAAGGAGCACCCCCAGGAATCAAGGTGGAGATGATGTTGACAGAGAGTGACAGCCCAGTGGATGAGCTGCTCTTCATGTATGGCGGGGAGGAGGGGACTCAGGTGGGGCAGGTATGAAGGGCCGATGGCAGATGCCGAAGGATGGCCTCATCAAGGTTTTCTTTTTGTGGGAAATCAGAGTTAACATATAAAGTGGCTCCTTCCCTTCCCGGCAATGACACTGATTGAAGATGATCCTCCCAAATTTCATTGCAGAAAATGAAGAACGGCTCCTGGTGATTGTGATTTTCTGCCTCCCTGACCCAGCGCTGAGGAGGGAGATGGCTCATCCTTCATGCCCCTTCTTCTGCGGCTCTCACCTCAGGGCGGTGGGCATCCTTCCCCTGGACAGAGTCCCAGGATCCGAAGACGGTCAGAGCTCGCTTTGTTCATCTTCCCAATCCTTCAGGCCAGAGCGCAATTCCTTGAAGAGGCCTGAAATCTGAACATGGAAGGAAATAAAAGGGAGAGAAGAACCCACGTGCATTAACCATTTCCTCTCCGTCAGGCATCATACCAAATACTTCCCATGTCAGAGGCCAGGGCTGGAAGGTGACTAGGTGCACGACCTGAAAAAGGTCCTATCCAGGTCCCTGTACTCTAAGGTCACCCCTCAACAACATGATCACCCAGTTCACCCCGCTGCCTGCAGTATGGGCTCTCAGCAAGGGAGAGTCAGCCTGTGCCTCTCTCTGGCAGTGCCACCGGGAACATTACACACTAAGCAGTGGTACTAGGCTGCTGCCGTTCCCAGCAGCGCCTGGCACAAGCCTGGGATTACCGAGGAGGTGAGGGAGTAAGGGACTTGTATTTTCCTGGCACATTTTTATGTCAGGTTTTGTCTTCGGTCTTTTATGTACAAGATTTCATTTAGCCCTCATCAGAGCTCCACGAGGAAGATGTTATTTCCATGAGGAAACTGAAGCACGGAGTGTTTATCTAGAACCTGTCAATGGCTTCTGGGAGAGGTAGGCACAATCCCCAAGAAGCCTGTTTCCAAATTCCATGTTCACTGTTGCTTGAGCCCTGGAGAGTTCTGTTGGTTTGGGCAAGGTCAGAAAGGCAACTCTTTGATTTTTTTCATCAAGAGTCGCAGAAATTAAATTCAGAAAATCAGACTTGTCAGAATTGCTGAGGTCAGAAAATACCAAAGAGGCATCCTGGGTTTCATGCTCACACAGGTAAGTGAACAATGAGAGGGATGGATGGTCAGCCCCTTACTCTTCAGTATTCAAGAGAGTGACCACGTGCAGGGGGCCCCAACACCTGGCTCTGCCAGTCACTAGCTGTGTGACCACATGCATGGTGTTTGTGTTTCTCAGCCTCGAACTGTCTTGGGTATAAAGAACTTGCCCCTCCCAGGTTTTGTATGAGGATAACAGGAGACACTGCCTTATCACATTGAGTCCTGTACGTGTGGTGTGCTGGGAGGTCCTGGCAGTAGTGCTGGTTGTTGACTAACTAGTAACTAGTACTTTTGACCATAGTCATTTCACTTAGGAGCACTTTGCTTTGCAGAGTCATCATATTTATTTGGAATTATTTAGCATTGGAAGGAAGAGATGAGAAGGAAAGAAAAGGGACAGGAGACTAAGGACAGGGAAGCCGGTGGGTGATGCTTGAGAAAGTGAGTGGGAGCCCATTACCATGTGTGGGACCACCTTAGTCCAGGGGGCTGCTGGCAGCCAAGATTGCTCTTCCAGGAGACAGTAGGATCCCAGGAGTGATGTGGTGAGCATCCAGACCACCTGGGACAAAAGCAATGGGTAAAGGACCTTATCTGCAAGGTCATTTTCTCAGGAAAAGTGTTGGAAGCCCACCTCTTGGCAGGGTGTAGGCCTGGCTGGGGGTGACCTGACTTAGGGACTCATCTTCCCTTCTGCTTTATCAAGATTGTAAACCACCTTTCAGGCCAGCCAGCCCTCAACTCCAGCCTTTGTATAAGGACAAGCTTCCGGGGTGTGTTTGTTTATCATGCAAATGGTTGCAAATTTTCTGCTTGGCATCCCTCCTCCTCCTCCCTCTCCTTCATTCCCCCCTCCCATCTCTTTTTGCTCTGATGGTTTTAAGAATCATTATTTCTCCTGTGCTTTCTCCTGGGGAAAAAAAAAAAATAAAGAGAGAGAAAGAGAGAAGTCTAATCCTCGACTCAGGCAATGGCATCTAATTATCTTATTAAAACTATCTGGAGTCCTTCAGCCTTTTATGCCCATGGCCCTAAGACAATCTTCCTACTTTCTGATGTCAATTTTCGGTGACTTTTAATACCTGCTGTTGAGTATGAGGTGAAGGGAACTTCACTTTAAAACATATATTTATCAAAATACGATTCTCCAAGCAAACAATCTCAATTTAAGAAGCTGACAAGGAGAAGGAGCAATTTGGAGTGTTTACTCTTACAACAGAGGCCCACCTGAAATGTCATCAGTCTAGAAAACAGGAACACTGGAATAAGCCAAGCTTATTTTTAAATATAAAATGATAATTTTTTAAAAACCGCCTTTGTTGTTTAGTCTGAAGGCAGCTCACCTGATCATTTGTCAAAGCCATGATTTTTACTGCCAACAAAATGAGAGAAACAGGCAGAAAAGAGAGGAGAAAAAGCATTTATTTTGAAGGGGAAAATAAAGATCTCTTTCTAACATGATAACCAATGTCCTATCACTCTGATGGCAGACAACACACCAAAAATCTGAGTTGTTGTAAGCCAGTACCTTTGTATATGGATTATCTAAGTAGATGTGTGTTAAAGATGGGAAACTCACATCATTAGAAGGCTTTATGGCCCACAGAATAGGCCACCCTGAGAAGAAGCCCAGTTGGCTATAGGATGTCACTAGCCCCTTAGTCTGCCCCAGAAGATCATCATGACCCTTTATGTATTTGTACAGCTTTGTCTTTTGTCACTTCAACCCTCCCTCTCAAACCTTGTGTTCCCCTCATGTCAAATCATGTCTTTAGCTTCCCCAAGCCTTCTTGTTTCTATATTTTCAGGTTGGGTGTAACTGTCTTCTCCTGTCTCACCTCCTACCTCACCCCTCTACCCCTCTCCCTGCTAGCAAATTCAGCACAAATACCATCTCCCCTGGGAACCTTATCTGATCCCACAGGAGCTGCGTCCTTCCTCCCTGCCATTTCTGCCCCACTCTGTTGAGCCTCACTCATTGTCAATCAATCATTGTCATGTCAGTCATGCCACAAGAGGCATATCTTTGTGTATCTTCAATTAGTCACCATTTAGGCTATGGAATCCCAGGAATTTCTCTTGTACATATGGAGAAACTGAGGCAGAGTGCTATTTTTTAATCTCAAGAAGTCCTGTACTGGAGGGAATACAAGTTAAGATTTTAGTATGCTGGGTGATCCCTACTTATGGATCAACAAAACGGAGTGGGCCTGGAAAGAATTGTGCAAGAACTTGCGGTGGTGGATGCCAATCAACACCTGAGCAGTAAATCATTCAATTACATTCAATGTGCTTGCCTGTCCCCCACTAGGAGCCAGGTATGTTAGTGATTTGGAGATGCACCAAAAGGTCCAACATGAGGAGCTATACACTGAATGAGCAAGTAGAAGAAACAGCAGTATATTCCATGCGGGGTAAATGCCAAGAGTTGGCATATTTTTTTTTTCTTCTGACAGTAAGACCAGCTGAGTTTCTTGTAGTCTCCTCCTACTATCCCTAGTTCTGCATCCTGGGGCATACACAAACCATCCAGAAGTCTCTATAATACAATAGTGTGACTTTGTGGGCTTTTGTTGTTGTTGTTCTTTTTATAAGTACTCTTGGGCTACTTTTCACCTTTGTCTCAGCCATCACTTTTTTTTATTTTTAATGAAACACCTGTCTTTCATTTGTTTCTATTCCAAAAGAATGGCTTCCCCATACCAACCACTCTTTCCTATACTCCCCAGGTCTGTCAGTGTTACTCTTCAGAGCATGCTGGCCAGCTCCAGATCCCTAGTCCTGCTGTCCTCTGAACTATGGTGTCTCTACTTTCACCAGAACCTTCCTCTGTGTGGGCAGCTGCTTCCCTAATCCATCTCCTGACGGCATTGGCCATTTTTTCCAGAAAGCTTTGGACCGTGGTCCAGCATATTGGATACTTGCATATTAGAACACTTTCCTATTCTGGTCATGCAGAAACTTGATAGGAATATCATCATTGCCTTTATAAGTCCATAATAAACATTTGAACAGGATAAAAACTATGTGTAGCCTTTGTCTCAAAGCAATGATTTCTATCCAGAGAATCATGGACTAGGGAGGGATGTGGGATATTAACATAAGGTTGTCAATATTTTATTTCGCCAAACAAAGGCATTATTTATTTTTTTTAAAAAAAAGGAAAGGAAAGAATATACTGCCACCTACCATCACCATTATTTCATGGGGGAAAGGACAGGCACACACTCCCACCCCCACCTTTAATGTACTACCTATCATGATGCTACAGCACATGCTTAGCCAATATTTGTGAATGAACAGATGTATAAATAAACATGATTTATAGGAAATAGGCTCCACTGAGTTAAAAATTATCTCCAACAATTCTTTAGTTCAGTGACTATTGATCTGGTAGCAAGAAAAGGTTCATTTGTCAGAGTGGACATGGCCAAAAGAACAGTTTACTGGCCTTGTGTGACCAAGTGAATTTGTCTTGTGTGATACCATCTCTTGAGTCCTGCATACACCCTTTCTTCCAGCAGGCCTTACATCACAGCATCCTCAACCCACCAGCTTGAGACCTGTCGCCACCAACAGGACGGTACGACCTTTTCTCAGTACCTCCCACACCCTCAACTGTGAGACCTTAGAGTTACTGGCAATCAGCCCAAGAGTATGCACACCACAGGGACTCCAGCTCCAGCACTCATATGACTCAATGACAGCTCCCCTCCCTCAGCCCCTAGCTGATAAGCCTAACTCACTGTCTCCAGCTCTGAATCTTTCCATGGCATAGCACTTCCCTAAAATCCAGCTCTTACCATAGGCGCCTGCATCTCAAAAATCTTTAATGACTTCCCATTAGGCACAGAAACAGGTCCAAATCCTTAGACAAGCATTAAAGGACTCCCATAATCTAACTTTAATGTATCCTTTCAACCTTAATGCCTTCCAGCACTTTGTCCTCAACTCCCCTGTGGTCTTTGCAATATCTGCTGTGCCTCTTTGCAAGTGTCTGTGTCTTCTGTCTGCTGCTAGAGAAGGAGATGGCTGCCTCTCTCACCCCCACACAAAGTCCCACAAACACTATCTCAAATTACAACCGTTGGGTGAATAAATAAGGCAAGCAGCCACAGATACACGAAGCTGCATCTTCACTCAGTCCCTCCGGTGTGATCTGCCCCATCACCCAGCCCAGCATTAGGCGCATCGCAGGTCCTCAGTGCATGAGGCCAGCATAAAGAAAGCACAGAAAGCAAGAAGAAAGGGAAGGAGGAAATGAAGGAATGAGCTGCAGGGGGTCCTCTATTATAGTCTGTCAATTGCCTGTTCTGTCTTGGACCATAGGGTGAAGGGGAGGTAGATAATGCCGAGACAGGGAGAGTAACTCAGGCACTACAAACCAACTCTGTCCACAAAGACTCTGAGAAGGAGAAACATTCTCCTGTCACAGGTGCAGGAGGGCCTGTCCTCTGGAAAGGAGAACAAAATTGAATGTCTGGAGTAAAGACAAGTATGCCAAAGACTAGATGGAGGTCAAACACAGATGGCTTCCAACTGATCCTAGGTCTCATCTGCTCTGTGTCCATATCTTCTGGATCTTGGCTCAGTTGTCCCAGTGGTCCCATCAGACACTGCTCTATGGTCCCTCAAAGGCAGCAGTGACATAAAAGTGATAGCTTTCCTTGGAAGTCTCCCCCATATCCTCTCCACAGTCCACTTTGATAAAGTTTTTCAGCAACTTCATCTTGTCCACTTGCTTCATATGTCCAGGAGACTCAGTCTGTGCCTTTCCTCTGTTCATCTAACTTTCCCTGTTAGATCTTCACTGACACAATTCCTCCACAACTGTGGAGGTTAGTTACTATAATAAATCCCACATTCTACAGTACTTGCCATAGATCTCCTTCATGATCTAACACGTAATGAGAACACCTCTATAACCCAGTCTTTTTTAGATAGGAAAGAGCCTGAGAAAGCTATTCCACTGTAAACATGGATCATTTTTTTAGGTGAAAGGAGATGTAATAAAATGTACCCAGCATTTTTTTTTTTAATCAAGTATGGTAAGATAGCAGACATGGAAATAACTGTCATGAAGGGCATAGCTTATATTCACAGATCCCTAAAGCAAAAAGCAAGAGGAGGCATGCCAAACCATGTGGGACCATGGAGATAGACCCGAGATGGTTAGGAAGCAGAGAAGGGCTAGAAGGGAAAGAATGATCCAGAGAGACTTTATGAGGATTCTTGGAGGAAGAAATGGGTGAGGTAGGGTAGATAAGCTGAGTAAGCCCAGGATTAGATAGTTTATATAATTTCAGGTGGACTCTGGTGTATTCAAGTAGTCCCTAGTTGGCCCTGGTATGATTTCGGGCAAAAGTGGTATGGGTGTGTAAGAGTTCGGAAAAATACATGGTTGCGTGTATCGGCTCTAAATTGGTTGATGTCAGAGGTATAGTAGAAGAGGAGGGAGTTTCCTATCTCTAAGAGTTAGCTAACCCCAGAAGGGGCAATCTCTCCAGTCTAAAATCTCCAATTGCCAGGGCATCAAGAATACAGAAAATAAGAAAATACAGTCAATACAGAAGAGATGACTCAGGGTGAAACCAATGGCCCAGACAACAAAGCTAAGATCTGAAGAGAAACAGATCTAACACAACTAAGATCTGAGGGGGCAAACCCAGGTCCTGATCAGTATACCTCCCTTACCCCCAGAGCAGGGGGAGTTGTGACATTTGCCAAGTCAGAATTCAGAATTGCTCTGAAATGATGATGTTTATATGCCTGGCATTTCCTCCCCCTGTGAACGTTGAGTTTCTATAGTTGTTGTTCTATGTCTATTACCACTGCATGCTGGGCTCTCTTTAATTCATAGGCCATCCAGTCAAGAAGAACCACATTAAAGACCTACCCTTAAAGAATGGCATATCCATCAGGGTGTTTTTCATACACTTTTGGACATGATTAAATGATAAGATCCTGGTCTTCAAGCCCAAGTCTGATGCTATAATTAAATAAGATTTTTATGGTCACTGGGTTGTGGAGAAGTGTATTTTGCATGTGAGAGGAATGTAAATAATCTGTGTCCACAGGATGAACTCTGAATAATTAAAGGTGGTGGTGAATTATTATTATTATTATTTTTTTTTTTTGCCACTCCCTGCATCTAGAGGTGAAGACAAATCCCCTTCCCTTGAACATGGGCTGGCCTTTGGATCTGCTTTGACCGTTAGAATGTGGTGGAAGTGACCCTGCATAACTTGCAAATCTAGACCTAAAGAGATATACAGCTTGTGTGCCCTAGGAACACAGTTGCTGCACTGCGAGTACATCAGGCAGTGTGGAGAGGCTGGGTAGAGGATCAGGCTGCTCTCCTGCTGACCACCCCACTGAGTTCCCAGCCAACAGTGCTCCTAAACGTTATCATTTCAGTGAGTCATCTTGCTTGGTCCAGCCTAGTCAAGCCTGCAAATAATTGTAATCCTCGCCAATTGAATGAGGAGCAAAGGCACCCCAGCTAACCCCAGGTGGGCTCTAGAATTTTGAGAGATAATAAACAGTGGTTATTGTTTTTAAACAATGGAAGGGAGAGTTGTTACATAGCAAGAGATAGATGGAATGCCAAAAAAACAGCAAACACGGAAATGGCTCAAAAATATCAATCTAAAGGCAAGATTATAGGATTTACCCTCTGAGCTCAGATTTTCCTACTGCACATACTTCTAAGAGTCTACCTGTCTCTACTCTCCAAAGAACTACTTTCCCCTACGGAGGGGCAACCACAAATCCAGCATCTGGATAGCCACACTGCACCTTCTCTCTGCTAGACAAATCTTCTCTGTCCTTCTCCAACTTCTTGTGTTAGCACAGACAAAGAAACTCTCTTAAAACAAAATAAAATATTGAAATTTCCTTTGGAGACTGATGCTCCTGGATAGAGAAGTAAAAAACATTCTATGGGTTCCAGCCACTCTGTTTTCATTTTGCTTGTCTATTGCTACTGGCAAATCTACATATTCCAGGAGTGTATCACCATACTCCTATGACAAAAATTTTAAATTCCCTTTATAGATTGATGGCACTGAATGAAGAGGTAACGTGTTTATCTGGTTCTGGCTGCTCTGTTTTCATTTTGCTATTGTATTGCTTTTGGCAAATCTACATATCATAAGAAGATATTTGTTTCTGCTTGCCTGAAGCTTGTTAATACCTTTCTGCAGTTGCCTAAAACATGAGTAAGATTATGCAGGACAGTCACCATGGCTCAGGATCCAAATTAAAGCTACCTAATTTAAATGATGCTCTTGAGCTCTCACACTCATCAGGCAGGTAGGGCAGCTCAGAGCAGTGAAATGCATGCACAAGGAGGTTGCCAGAATTAGGAAGGAAAAATACAAGACATCCAGCTAAATTTGAAGTTTGAATAAACAATAGATTTTTTTTTTTTTTTTTTTTTTTTTTTTTTTTAGTGCAAATATATTCCTCTGCACTGTTTGGACATATTCAAACTAAAAACCTGGTTAACTGGCTGTTTACCTGGAAACCCTATCTGACATCTCAGTAAGATCTCCAAAGTCACGTATGTTTCCTCTGGTTATACATCCTTTTTAAAAACGTGTCCCTTTTTCTACTTTTGTGGGATCCATTGTGATGTGGTTATACTTTAACACGTGGCACGGAAAGGTGACAGAGATTTCCAGGAACCCGGAGCAGTAGGGAGGAGCCCTCACATTTATCGGGCACGTAAAATCCAGTATTTCACATATGTCATTTCATATGATCCTCTCAAGAACCCCAACAGATATGAGTGTCACCACTTTGCTCTGAGGAAACAGACACTCAGAGAAAGCCTTGCCCAGGGTCACCCAGGTAGCATGAAGCTCAGCTCTCTGACCAGGATTACCTGGTTCCCAAGCCCTTGTGTCCATAACTTCACAACGTGCTGATCTATAGGGATGTCTATCCGGAGATTGGGGGTATGAGGACAGGTAAAATTCTTGTTATTTTTCTGTCACCCTTGGGTCTCCAATGTGTTCCCTGGTTGTATGACATTTGAGAGGCCTGTTGATAACTATATACTTTATGGAGGACAAATGAAGGTAAGAGAGAAACACGGAAGATGGGAAAAAGACATAAAATATGCCTCTATTTTAATCTCTAAAGGAGAAATAAATCCTTACCAGTGACTCAAACAGTCCCCTAGCCACTTGTTCTTGTCACATACAGATGGTAGCAGATTTCTCTTCCACAGAAAGAGAGCTTGGTGGTGGGGGTGGGGAGGAGGTTGCTCTGCAGTAAACCTGGGGTTAAGTGATCCTCCTCAGTCCCCCGAAGTCCCAGTGGGACAGAGTCTTTTCTTACATTGAAGAGCCCCTTGGGACAGAGTAGAAATAGTAGGACTCCTCCTCTGAAGCTTTGAATGGGTCTCTCCATCCTGAAATATTGTAGGAGGGAATAAAGGGAGAAGAAAATGAGGACACAGGGCAATGTCAAGTTATGGGTCTCGCTGCTGCATAGTTCTGACCTATTCTGCTTCATAAGGAAGAGGAATCTTAGCAAGCAAAATTTAGGAATTCAATTATAAAAAGGTGGTGAAATATTATATCACCCCCATGTGGAGGTTTCCTTTCCCAAAAGGAACAAGCCAATATTAGAGCCAAGATGTTTACAGATTGGTGTTGTTTGTTTGTTTGTTTTTCCCATGGAAAACTGACATCTCTTAGCCAGGTTAAGTAACTCCAATCTTGGTTTCTATTTTCCATCACTGCTTTTCTTATACTTGAAAGCTTGGAATAAACCAGTCAGCATTTATCCTTGAGTTTGACCTAAATCATTTTCTGGGAGGACGCTGACATGAAGAGAAACCAATGGCCCAAAGCCCAACTGAGCAAATGATTCACGAAATGCTTTTGTCCCTACTGAAGCATATGGTCCTGATGCTGCTGGGAACTGGAAGAAATAATAAGGGTCCTCTTTGGCCCTCAGCCACTCATAGACACCATTCAGGATGCTTTTTTTCCAAGAATCCCACGTGGTGGACTTACATCAAGACCAGGATTAGGACTTGAGAATGTACACAGCAGGCAAAAACCCAGCAAATTCAATAAATGTCCTTGGACTTACGTATTGATTCCCCCAGATGATTGTGGAAATGTCCCATCTGCTTTCTGTAGATGTCTTTTTGTAGCTTCTGTGTGTATTTCTGGGATGGGAGCTAAGAGATTTCAGTAGACTGTCTAAGGCCTCTATGACCCCCGAGATAGAGAAGTTGCAAATTACGCATTCCTACTTTAGAAAACCTAAATGATTGATTTGATATTTTGACTAGACCAGAAACTGCCTCTTATTGTTAGGTCTTAAGGCAGTTTCCAAGGCATGGGGTGAATTACTATCTTGACCTGTATGCCAGGTAAGTGCAGAGTCAAGATCTGATAAGTTTTAACCCTTGGAATTTTCTACTCTACCCTGTGATGTGGGCATCCATCCCCTGGCTCCCATGTGAGTTGAGTTGAACTGAACTGAATGAAAAATAGCGAACCCATAGCTTAGGTCAATCTCTGCCAGGGAACCCATTTTGCTATGTTCACTGTGAGCTAGAAGCATGGATCCTCCAGGAACCCCAACTATGACTTGCGAAGTTGGCAGATAAATAGTTGATAGGTAAATACCCGCTCTGTTGCTCCTCGGTTGAGATTATGCTGGTGTGTGCAGTCTACCCTGTTTTCTAGTCCCTGGGAGGTGACTCAGCTTCTGAGTAGCTGCTTCAGTGGCTTATTTTTTGGGGGGAGCCTTCCATTTCTCATGCCATTTCTCCAATCCTACAAGTTATCTCTTGTATTATCTGTAAAATGGGGCTTCAGCTACTGGAAAGTAGAGATGGGGGACAGAAGAAATAGGGTGTGTGTGTGAGTGTGTGTTTGTGTGTGATTGTGATGAGAAGGGTAGAGGAAGCTGATAGTCCAAGATAAGAATTACTATTCCTATCAAATATCTACTTTTTTGCTCATAAATGTGATTTTTTTGAAAAACCTACCTCATTGAGCTGTTGAAAGTACAAAATCACATGATTTATAGAAAGCGCTGCCCATCATAAGTGCTCAGTAAGTCTTGAGCAGCTGTCACATTGAAAGGTCATGAATGTTAAGCTTGACCTAAGTGAAACTCTTGGATCCAAATTCTGATCAGTCCCTCCCTAGCTGTAGGAGTTTAAATTACTATGAGTCTCACTGTCTCTATCCAGGCAATGGGCATAAAGATATACTCCCCACAAAGCCATACTGAGGACTGAAACAAGTGATGTGTGCAAGCAGCTGCAGACAGGACATTGTAAGTTCCCAAAACGTGAGGACACCTCTGCTTCTGCTTGTCCCACTTCTTCAAGGACACAGAGCCTTCTGGGCACAGTGGCTTTCCAGCCTTCTTAGACCTATTCTAGCAGGAATTAAAATCACACTTGCAATTTTTCTGAGTGATTGATAGGCGTTTCATGATGATTTTATCACTTGGTAGAGGGTGAAAGTCACTCAATGATTACCCGGGTTCCTCCATTAAAACCCACCGCCCAAGACATACTCTAATTACCCACACATTCCTGTTAGGCTTTATAGTGTAATTGCTATTCATGGTCCAATTAAGGGGCAATTGCAAGCCGAGAAAAAAAAATGTGCTTTATTGCTTCAATTTTGAAATTCGTGTATCTTGGAGCTTTAATCTACTCCTGGTCTATAGGGCTCCACACAGAGCAATGCCCACACTGCTGCAATGGGGCTTGTGGGACTTTCTTTCCCTCACAGGCTCCACAGAAGAGCTCTCTGGCTGACAGCAGAGCCCACACAGGCTCTCATGCTTTGCAGTCTAGAAGGCAGATGGACAGATGGACAAAGGGGCCTGCCTTTTCTGATGTGCTCAAGACCTTGAAAGAAAATCATCAGGTCTTTTGAGAGTCTGAGCTATCAGGGTGGGTGGGGCTCCACTAGGCTGGACTGGCCATCCTCCAAGGGAAGGACAAAAGCAGACACCATCCAAGGGGCTGAGAATTCAGACAAGTCTGGGTACAAATCCCTGTTCTACCATTTCCTAGTGGTATAATCTTGGGCAACATAGGTCTTGATTGTTCCAGTGTCCCCATCTACTGAACAGGATAATAATAGGACTCATTCTTTATTGTAATTGGGAAGATTAGATGAGCTACACCATGCAAAGCACCTAGCACATACTAGTCCCTCAGTAAATTCTGCCATCAACATCAACATTACCACCAGCAATACGACTATTACAATTTCTACACAATTGTCCTGTTCTGAGCACATAGGTCAGGAAGGGATGTACCTGCTGACTATAGTAATGGTCCCTGGCAGAGCTTAGCAAAGCTGTCAATGTTGTTTCATGCCAAGCAACATTAAATAAGGTTTTTTACTGAGTGTATCTCAGCGCATTTAATCCTCTAATTTGTAAAAAGGAGTTCTGAATCAGCCCGGAGCAGAGTGGCCAAGGGTACAGACTTTGAAGTCAGAGGCACCTGGGTGCAAATGCCTGGTTCTGTACTATCAGCTCTTTGACTCTTAGTCTCTGCACTTACAAAATGGAAATTGTAGTGTTTCTGGTATGAATGTATGTGTGAGGATTAGATGAGATAATATACGATAAGTACTTCCTATAGTTTGTGCACTTAAACATTCACTAAAGGTTAACTCATGATTCTTCTTTTTTTTAAAAAAAGAGATGAGATTATACTATATTATAGAAGTTTCCCTGAGCCTCTCCTCTGTAAAATTATGGAATCCAAAGAAGAGAATATGTAACCGTCCAGAGGATTCCTGTTGGAAAATCCTGAAGCAGTACATGCTGGGCAAGGACAAACTGATTCCAGTGTGTTTTGCATGTGATTCACACTTCCCAGAGGAGAACTAAGGACCCCAAGGGGAGGGACTGTGGGCTTGCCAATAATGGATCAATCAGATCCGCATGAGGAAGATACTTTTTTTAGTAGAAGTGGAACTGTATTCCCAAGTAGATAAGGATTTGGAGAAAATTCAGAATATGCTTAAGTAGGGTTAGAATGGAAATCTTGACAATCAAATATCCCACCGATTGACCTGGAACTGTCCTTTTATCAGAAAGGACTGGGGCTTGCTGAATAATCCCTGCCCTCTGAGGCATTGTGCTGGATGCCATGTCCAACTTCCTAAAGTAGCCTTATCTCCTAATTCCCGCCTTTAGGAAGAACCTGAGGAGCATGGAACAAACGCTAATCTCCAAACTCTGCCAGGATCTCAGGGACACCTGTGGAAGAATCTACCATATATCTCCCATATGCCCAGAGGAATATGCTTAAGCATTCCTTCATCTTCCAGAAGTCAAAACCCAGATGCACAGATCTTATGGTCAAGGAGCAGGTGGTTATACTGCCTTTCCTCTGTTTTGGCAGACAATTCATTTCATACTGAACAAATAGATCATTCTGCTGTGAGGTTGGCCCCCAAGGTTCCCAGATTCCCATTGGTGAAGCATTACCCATTCATACTGTGGCCCATTTGTTTCCGCTGCAAATTTCCCAGAGACTTATGGATATGATGTTCATAGATTTTCCCATTTATGTTGTTTCCTCATGCATAACAATGATCTGCCGGCTTTCATTTCCTTTAATGATCCTCTGAATCGGGAAATGTTCCTGTCATGTCACATGTCTGAGGCTGGCCTGACTTCAGAACTTAAAGTCTTGCATTTCGATGACCTAAAAAGAGTCACTCTCCACCATTTGGCAGGCTGGTGACAAGTCCCATTGGGAAAAGGAGAGTATCAGAGGGAGACAGGTTAGAGCAGGGTAAAGAGGGAGGCTATTAGCATCAAATCAGCAAGTATGTGATGTATAGCTCTGCTGCTTTCTCCATGTCTGGCCTTTGGCAAGTCATTTAAATGATTTGTGCCTCAGTTTCCCCCACTATATAATGGAGCTAGTGCTCCAGATATGGTGAGATGGTGGTAAGGCTTGTGATATTATTGCGACTCTCAGTAATAACAGGAGATCCCTGGGAATTCTGAATCAGATGCTCTATTCCATTCCAATTCTTCAAAGACAAATTTCAGTAAATGCAAACATTTTCAAATTACAAAGCAATCCTAAAATAATAGACTGTCCTTATTTGTTTACATCTCTCAGTCGCTTGTTCACTCCTCTAGATTGTAGGTTACAGGCAGGAGCTATGTCTTATATTCATTTATATCCCCAGTAATTGCTAAGAAGTAAATATTTGTTGAATTAATGCAAATGTCAGCTGTGTACAGAGGCTCAAACAAGGACAGTGGTCCCTACTGCAGGAAACAGGGCAGCCTTGAATGGACAATGGCTTAGCTTGGGAAGGGGATGAGCTCTGGGGGGAAAGGCCATAATCTATTCCAACTGAGGCCCTGGGAGAAGGCAAGGCAACCATAGGAGCGGAGCCAGCACAGGGACTGCTTGCCCAGATCCAGGATTTCCTCTAGGGTTCAAGTTTCCAATTTGAGAGACAGTGGGAGCGGAGCTCTGAGGAGCTGGGCTGGGCTAGGCAAGACAGCTCAGCCCATGGGAAGGGAAGGAGAGAACCTGGAGCAGACCCACAGCTTCTTTTGCAATTTGGGATTGAGCTATTTTGTTGTGGCCCTTGGAGGAGTCTTGATGTAAAATCCTTCATAGCAAATGAGTTTGCCAATGTTTGCAGATTCCCGTGGAACCTCAGGAGACTCACAGTACAAACATTGCTGCACTCGGAACAAGTCCTCAGAAGGCTTGGCTGGGGTGAAGGACGGGACAGAAGGCCATGCTGAGCCACAAGGCACACACCTGTAAACACATCTACAAGGACAGGCAGAGCCACATGTCAATATGTGCGATCCCATTCCACGGGACAGAAGCAAGCGTGAGTGTGAAGACAGGCCTCCTGCGCTTCTTACCCATCCGCGGCACCTGCACCGTGAACCCCTGGCAGGCTGGGGCTGGGCGCTCCAGGGGACGCCCAAGTCGCTAAATGGCTGGGCTCCGAACCTATTAGGGAACGTGCCTGTGGGATTACTTTGCGCTGTCCCAGTAGGAGATGGACGGACCAGGAAGGGAAGTAGAAGCTGGGGGGTGGGGGGCGGAGAACAAAGGAAAGGAGAGGCAGGGGTGGGGGGAACTCATTGAGGAGCAAAAGGACTTCCACAGCGCCACGTGCTCAGCCTAGTCCTAAATAGGTTTCCATTTCCAAAGCCCAACAAAGAGGAATTCATCTTAAGTTCTCGTCAATGCTTTGCGCAGGGAATGCCCCCGCTGAGAGCGCCTGTCTGCACCAGGCGCCAGCTGCCCTGCGTGGCTTCATAGGGGGAGGATGCATGGTAATCATGTCATTGCCTTCTTAGCTCCCATTAGAGACCATAGGGATTATTTCCTTGCAGCCATTGAATCATCCAAGGCTGCCGCCTTTCTCTGATGATGTACACAGCTTTGCCTAGCAAATCATTTTAAACGAGAGACACATTAAGGGCAGTGTGGGAAAGGGTGGGCCCCTGGGGGGCTAGCTCAGGCCTGGTCCAGAGGCCCCAGCAGCTGCAGCTGGGGGCCTGCCATCTCCTCCTTTGTCGCTCCCTCCGGAGCAGACAGACACCGTCCTCCAGTTATTGGGTCACATTCTATACAGGGAAACCGAGGGTAATAAAAATAGCACCTTGCATTTGAAAAGTGTTTTACAATTGCCAAAGTGCTTTTCATACCTGTCATCTGACTCAGTCCTCACAATACCCTTTCCCGTGAAGCAGGAGAATATCCTATCTGACAGAAAGGAGCACTGCATGGCAAAATCACCTGCCCGACATCCCGCAGCAGGGTCCCCAAAGTCCTGCCTCCAGGGTCTGTCTTCCTTCGGTTGTAGCTTGCTCTGGGGTGGGGGAGAGGCACGTCCTGTTCAGATGGTGATTTCTCCATTGGCCATGCCCCTTCACCCTCCAAGCCAATGGACAACTGTACTCTGCTCCTGACTCCTCAGAAATATCTGTCACTCTGTGCCCCACCTCTGCACCCTGGTGCACACTGTTGACCTCTCCCCATCGCCCACAGTCTTGTTCACCTTCTCCTACTCCCCACACTGCAGGCAGAACAGAGAGAGCCTACAGGGACTTTTCCTACACAAATATGAACATGTCACCTTGCTACTAGATTTCTCCAGTGGCTTCTGAAGAGAAAGTCTAGGGTCTGGTCTGGTCCACAGAAGTGTTACTGGGCTCTCAAGTGTTGCTGTTTACCACCCCGTGAATTCTGTGCGTTTTAGTGCTACTGAACTTTGACCTTTCCATATGTGCCTGGGAGACCACGTGCCCCTGGGCCTTTGCTCATGCACTTGCCAGCGTGGTCTTACAGTAACTATAAAAATTGTGATGTAATAGCAACAGTTATGGTCATGAAGAATAAGGATGATGGGGATGGATATAAGCATATTTTATTGACAGTTGAACATCAGAGTTCTTTTTTTTTAAGATTTATTTATTTGAGAGAGAGAGAGAGAAGAGAGGGAGAAGAGAGGGAGAATGGAAAGAAGAGAGAGGGAGAGGGAGAGAGGGAGAGAAAGTCCCAAGCAGAGTCCACACCAAGTGTGGAGCCCGACATGGGGTTCAATCCCAGATCCTGAGATCAAGACCCAAGCTGAAACCAAGAGTCAGATACCCAACCAAATGTGCTGCCCAGGCAACCCAACCGCCAGAGTTCTTAAAGTCATATCTACTTGCATGTCCTCCCCCATAGCACAGCTCACATGGCAAATACAGCCTCATTCTCCTCCTGGTCTCAGTTCAGAGCTTCCCTCCTTAAAAGGCCCTCCATGACAATCCCCCTAAAATCATCCGGTCTTCCTTCTTGTTCCCTGTCCTTCCCATCCTGACTGCATTTTGTCACAGCTCATTTATGCATCTGCAGGTAATGCTCTGTCTCAGGTCTTGCTGCTGCTAGCAGAGCATGAGCTTCTTGCGAGCAGGGAGCGATTGTCAGGCCTGTTCACTCTGTGGCCCTGTGCTTAGAACATGCCCATGGTCATGGTGTTGAATGACTCAGGATCGCTTAGTTGATGAGGAATCTGAGACTGAGAGAAAATTAACTGGCCTATGGTCAACCAGAGCCAGGAGTTGATGCAGTGTTTCTTGTCCCTAAAATCAATTTCCCAGGTTCAAGGTCACACGTTCTAGAAATTGTCTCTAGCATCCCCAGGACTGTATGCCTCTGTACCCATGTGTACAAATGCTCACCGTTTTACTGCCCCCAGTAATTACCCCTCTTGGCAATTACCTGCTTTGTCTCTGCCCATTTATGTGTTTATAGACTCTAAGGCACCTGACATCAGGGATTCTGTATCCTGTAATATCTCTAGTTCTTGGCATGGTAACTGAAATCAAGAAGGTGTTACATTTGTTGAATAAGGTTTGGAGGAAAGTAAGCTTCAGTTTTCTGGGTTCTTTTTGGCTTAGCATTCCTTTAGACCAGAGCTACTCAAAGAGTGTTCTCTGGACCAGCAAGATGAGCATCCCTGGGAACTTCTTAGGAAGTTTCTCAAGCCCTTCCATACCTGCTGAATTGGAAATGCAGGGGTGAAGTCAGCCATCTGGGGTTAAAAAGCCCTCCAAGTGAGGCTGACACACAGTAAGCTTTAAGAATCACTGTTTTAGATCCAGGACTGACACCACTGAGCGAATCTAACACAGATTAGGCTAAATCCCAAATTCCTCAGGCCATAAGATGCTGTGGTCTCAGAGCTGAAGGCAAGGTCAGCTGCAGTCACTGAGTGCGGCCAGCAGAGTTGGCTCCCGCTTTCCCGCCTCACTCGGCACAGACACAAATGCTCTTCCTGGTGCAATGTCATGCCGGCCATCCTTCTGGAAGAACCTCATGCCCACTGCCAAAGGGCCTGAGCAAAGGAAGACATCTCTGCCTCCAACACCCCCTTCCATTCTCCTTCACCTTCCTCCACACCATTTTTGTGGAGGGCACAACATTCTGGTTGCCCTTGGCTGGGTCTAAGACTTGACCTAGTACTCTGCTCAGAATGAGAAGCTGGTCCTACTCTTTCAGATTCTGGCAAATGTCCTGCTTTGCTTCATTCATTCTTCTGCTCCCTGCTAAGGTGGGTCAGTATCACCTGCCAGATTCCTGATGCTGAAAACTATTGTCCTTTCCTTACATCAGTCCAGAATGGCCTTCTCAAGATGGCAAGATTGGGCTAATTGCTAGACCCATCCACATTTGCCTGGCAACTTAAGTCCCTGGGCCAAGCCCAGCACGGAAAACTCAGCCTGCCTATGGACCAGGTTTTCACTGGGAGAACACTTCCCCAACAGCAGCTATGCTCCAGCTGCCCCAGCTCCACTCCCAGCCACAAGAAACTCACCACCTTCCTAAGTGGTTTCATATTGGAACAGAGCTGGCTGTTAGAGTGTCTGCATATGATCACAGTCTGCTTCTTTGTGGCATCTGTCCATAGCTCCTGGCTCTGCAGGCCCATTTGGCTTCCCTTCCTTACAATCTCCCCTTCCCCAAATTATTCACTGGGGGCTTCCAAGTTACTGCCACTGCTCTAAACATGCTTAGAGTGGTATCTGCTTTGATCCTTACTAAATCTGTATTTTATCTTTCATAAAATGGAGGGAGAGCTTGCACCCATCATGCAGAGCTACAAGTCCCAGCTGCAATGTTTCTAGATTAGGGGCGTAGGTATAGGGCTGATAAGAGATGGGCCAGGTTCTGCAAATATGTCGGTGACTGCCTGGAGCTTCCCAGAAGCTTAGCTCTGAGCAAATGAATGTTCCTACTTCAGAATAGATTCATTTTATTTTTAGAACATGCCCTGTGGAATTACAAGCTTGGAGGGACATGGGAAGGCACATGAACCTTCCTAAATCACTGCAGACACGTTATGGGGGCATGAAAGGGAAAGCTTGCAAGGGGAGTGAAATGTCAAAGAGTGGGGGAATAAGGGGGGTGAAGCTATTTGCCAGATACCAGGGACCCTAAGTGGGATGTCTCTGCCCAGGTCAAAGCCTCTAGTGCTCCCCCTTTATCCCTGTGTAGGAGCTTCCGCAGGTTCCAGTCCTGTCTCCTCTGGCCATACGTGATCTCAGTTATCTGAGTAGCACATGGCAAAGAGATCTAACCGGGCGACACAGCAGTAGATTCCTGCCCCACCGGTTCATCAGATTCGGAACCCATCTTCGCTTCCAGAAGGCCAAAGTGCAGCCCCCGGAATGTCTCCAGAATGTCAGCCTGAGTTCTGGAATCAGACCAATCTACTAAAATGTTGGACAAATTACCTAACTTCCCCGAATCTCAAATTTTTCATCAGAATGTATATCAAAGACCTGTTTGCAAGATGAAAAGAAATAGTATTTGTAAGGAGATAGGAAACCTAGATCACACTCTATCCACCCTGCCACCGGGCTGGGCTTGCAGTGACCCAATTTGATACCAAGAAGAGAAAGCTCGGAGGTTTAAAGTAGCAAAAACCCAGTGGAAAGTGAGTTAAAATGTTTTCCTGCTGTTAGGAATATACCTGCTGTTAAGTTTTAGGTCTTGGGAATGAGGCATGATGCTACTTTATGGAAAAGAGGTGGGGAAAACAGGTTCACACAACAATTTAGAGTGTAACTAGATCACTAGGGAAGGCAAAATTTGGAAAGGAGCTGAGCCATCAGATTGTAGCAGGAGGGCAAGGAGGGGTGTCATTGTGGAGCACAGACCTAAGCCTCAAAATAGCCATGGAGAATCCAGGCTAGGCCTGAGATGCTAATGTGGAAAGGTTCTTTGGAGGAGGGAACAAAGCAGGGAATGGATCCTGTGTCTGAGCCTTGGAACAAGAGGTTATATGTGCATTATTGAGTGGGCTTCTGGGCTGGAGAGGAATTCTTGTCACCTCTGTTTTTCCCCAGACTGCCTTTGTGAGTAACTCACATCTTTGCTTCCACGTTGTTATACATCTGTACCATGGTCTAAAAGTCTCTTCATGGCTTAGTCTTATCTTTTCATTCCGCTAGGACTGTAGCTGGCTAAGATGCCGATGTCCTAGACACAGGCCTACCTGGAAGATGGGTGATGTGCTGCAGTCCAGCTGGGTGAAAGGAGCTGAGTGTCCAGAGTGACCAGACCTGAGCTTAAGGACAAGGCCCTCCACACACCTGCTAGGTGCTTCGTAGCAAGTGCTTAGTATGTTCAAACCTCAGTTTCCTCATTTGTAAAATGGGAAAGGAACCACACCTAGGTTCACATTAGATTAAATGAGAAAGTAAGTAGAAATCACATAATACAGTCTCACAAATAGTAGGATTATTAGATGCTTATGCCCTCATACCTTTAGTTTAAGAATAAGAGTATCAAACTTACCATATTTTATATACCTACAAATCATTTGTTAGGGCGGCCCCCTTCACGAAAAGACATGGTACTCAGCTCCATGGGCAAGAAAAAGAAACAAAACCTGATTCACAAGCTCTAGGGATTTGTGAATGAGCAGCAGAGATCAGAAAAATAATAGTTAGACAAGAAGTAAAGTGAGATCTATAGAAAGAAATTTGAAAGTGCTGTAGAGGACAGAGGCCTCCGTGTGCTGAGTGGCTACTCTGTCCCAGGCACTACACTAGAAGCTTGCAAGCTTTCTTTTTCATGGAACCCTCCCAACTACGCTGTGGGATAGGTCCATTATTGTCCCCATTGATCGTTGCAAGAACTCAAGGCTCAGAAGAACCATAGGGCTTTCTAAAAAGCCCCAACTAGTGAATGATGACAGGGATTTTACATTGTCTGCCTCTTAAGTTCTACCCTTTCTGGAAAACCTCATTGACTCTAAGAAGAGAGAAAATAGAGAGGAAAGATGTTTATATGGGCCCTAGGAGAGGAAAAAAAAAAAAACAACTGTTCTACTGCCATACCTTTCCATTGGATAATAGGGAATCTATAGCAATTCTGGTAAAGAGGGATGGGAACCATGGGCACGTACAGCCTGAAATGATCGCTGTGAAAACACAGGCTCAGCTTCTCTCGTCAGTGCTGAGCGTGCATAACATGGGACGTTTTGCAAAGTAGCCTCGTGTGGGATCTCTGATGGTTCAAAGCAGAAGCATCCAATTGGAAATTAGCCTGGAATATTTTCATGAGAAAGTGGGCCATGGATCTTTCCCAAATGGTGGCCTCAGAAAACAGATCATAGATAAAAATAAAAATACCAACATTTATTTTTTAAAAATAAAAGAAAAATCAAACAAAGAAACAATGTGGCTGGCAAACATGAGGAATGCATCCTTGGAGACAGAAGGTGGAAGGAGGTAACATTTACATAGCAGCTAAGGTGCCAGACACTGTGTTTGGTGCATGCCAATCGGACTTGATACAAGAGGATATTGATGAGACAGGATCACGATAAACCTAGAGGAGGAAGGGCATTCCCCAGAGCACTAGGTCTTGAAGCAATGAGGATGTAATCCAGGAGCCAGCAGGGGTCCTTATAGTGAAAGAGCCTGCATAAAACGGAAGATCACACAAGGAAAAGCAGAGCTGCGGAGAAAGGTGGAGGGCTCAGGGACAGGATCGTAATGAAATTCTGTTAGCCTCAGTCCAGGTGCGTGTGAAGTCAGGTCATCCCTGGATTCTGTGCTTGTGCAAGCCCCTGCATCTCCTCTGTGGTTTTTGCTTAGTTTGGGTTTGAATTATTTTTACTTACAACCAAAAGAGTCCTGCCTAATATGGAAATGAAGTCACGCTGGCTCTCCTGCGAAGAGGACAACGTGGGGCATAGAGTAGATGCTCAAGGATATTATTGGAATGCACGAATAATCTACTTGAGCCTCCGGAGCAATTACAGGCAATGACTCAGAGACACAATGGCTACGGTGACCGAGATAGAAGTAAAACGCTCATGCCTTGAGTTCTAGTTCAGGGCACCTTCCATTAATTTATCTCCTGCCTCCTGTGTATAAGGGAGGGATGTTTCTTTTTTTTAAGTTATTTTTCCATGCTTCGTGATTTAAAAAATTCTACCCAAATGCTTTCTCATCGTAAAGACCTGCTCCTTCCACTGTCCTCCTATTCCATTCTCAGTCATGGTTTGATATGTACCTTAATAGGCCTTCACCCATGCATTTATGTGAAGTTAATTAAGTATCAAGTCGATAATAATCTTCGAATTAAAAATAACATTTTAATTTGCTTCCAAATAACACAAGGAGTCATGAGAAGAGACGGTGGGTGGGTTTCAGATAAAAGAGAGTAGGCTGTGTTGATAAATGTCAAAGCAGCCTGGGGGCTCATGGAAGTTTGTCACTCTGTCCTCTACAGTGCATATGTTGGAAATATATAAAACATAAAAATAAAGTGTCATAGTATTATAACATTAGTAATGTGTACAGTGTAAAGAATTGAAGAAGAAAGGAAAGAAATGATGAGAAAATTGAAACATGATATTCCTGCTACCTCGAGTTTACCACAGTTAAATGTATATTTCTGTGTGTCCTTCCAAACTTTCATACATGCGTATACACAGATACACACACACACACACACAATTGTTATGTTTCGTCTTTAATTTAACCAATTGTTTCAAGTATGTGTTTAAGAAAATTACCTGGGATTTTTCTGTTATGGTTACTGCATTTATTTTATTATTTGGGAGGAATAACATTTACCTCTCTGGTTGCCATGCCAATATTTAGGATTTTTTGTTTCAATAATGCCCATCCGATATTCAAATGTCCCCAGCCATTCTTAATAATTCATCATTTGTTTGAGAACATCCAATGCAGGACCAGGTACTGTATCTAGTTTTTATACCCTTTAAAACTCCTGGGGCAAAAAAACCCCAAACCCTTAGCTTTACTGAGACATAATTTACATAGCATATAATCACCTGTTTAGAGTGTATAATTCAATGTTTTTTGGTATATTCATAGAACTGTGCAGCCATTATAATCTAACTTGAGCATATTTCATCACTCCCTAAATTACCAGTCACTTCCAATTCCCCACCTGCCCCTCCCCAGCCCTAGGTTGTTCTCTGTCTCTGTACATTTGCCTATACTGACATTTCATATAAGTGAAACCATACAATGTATGTAGCTTTTGTGTTTGACTTCCATCCCTTAGCATCACGTTTCCAAGGGCTGCCCACAATGGAGGATATCTCAGCATCTGTTCCTTTCTATTGTCCAATGATATCTCCCTGGATAGCTAGAACACCTTCTATCTAGTTATTCATCGGCTGATGTTCATTGGATTGTTTCTAGTTTTTAGGTATTTATGACTAATGCTGCTATGAACATTTATGTTCAAGTTTTTGTGTGGAATTGTGCTTTTCTTTTCTTTGGGGTAGATACTTACCAGTGGAATTGTTGGGACTCTGGCATCCTTATGTTTAGCATTTCAAGGAACTGCCAAACTATGTAATCTTAGTTGGGGAACTATATCTCAGTAAAGCTTTTAAGATGTTGAATATTTTTCTCTCTAGTTTTTTTTTTTTTTCAAAGATTTTATGTATTTATTTGAGAGAGAGAGAAAGACAGTCAGAGATAGAGAGAGAGAGAACATGAGTTAGGGAGGAGAGGGTGAAGCAGGCTCCCTGCTGAGCAAGGAGCCTGATTCGGGGGTCAATCCCAAGACCCTTGGGATCATGACCTGGGCGGAAGCCAGCGGCTTAACTGACTGAGCCACCCAGGTGCCCCTCTAGGCTTGTTTTTAAAGAGTATAGCCCTACTAGTAAGATTTCCTCCTGGGATGCTTTCTGGACATCCCTGACGATCAGGGAGGCCCCTCTACTCTGGCTGGTGGGAGCTAAGAAGTTTCTTCTCCTTGCGTGAGTGTGGACATTTGCTCAGTGTACAAGTCCTTAGTCACAATTCCTCAGCTCACAAGTCCTTAGTCATTCTTTGCCTGGCTTTGTGGGGAATCCCCCTCTATACACACAAAGATTCAAAGGAAAACCTATAAAAAGGTCTCTTGCTTTTTCTCTCTGGCTTCTTCCTCTGTGATACCTGCCCTGGAAATTGTAGCTGTCTCAGCCTCCATGAACTCTAGTATCTGTCCTCAACTCAGTGAGACTACGGTTCCATGCTTGGACTCTCCTATCCTTCCACAAGAAAGCCCTTCTCTGGAAAGTGGCTCAGAAATCTAGCATGATTGTACAGCTCACCTCATTTCTTTCTCCTCACTCAAAGATCACAGTCTTTTCCTGCCCACATGAAACAATTCTTTCACCTATTTTGTCCACTTTTCTATTTGTTTATGCAAAGAGGGTCAATCTGGTATTTACTCAGTCTTGGTTAAAAGCTACCTTTTGCCTTTTACCACCACCTCCCTAAATGGATTTCAAGAATAATTTTACTAACAGAACTGATTTTAATTCTTTTTCCTCCATTTCCTATTTACAAATAAGATTTCATGAAGTCATTAGAACTTGGGTCATTATGGTTCATAGCTCCTTTCCAAAGGAAAAGTTTTGAGCTCTCATCTTAGAAAATGTTTTCAGAATTATTAGAGAAAGAGTGGTTTCTACGATCTCCCATGAAGAGCTTCTTTTTCCAATTCACTAGTGAAACACCTCTGGAACTTTGGTGGGGAAAATACTAGAGTTCATGTTCAAGTAGTTCCCTGTAGGTTGTCACCATCAGGGTCGACACAGCATTCACAGAGCTAATAAAGTTAACAAAGTAATGAGACACAGATGACTACAGAAGCTGAGCTTCTCCGGCTACCCCAGAGCAGAGGATAATTTGACAGTTCTACCCTGCCTGTTTGCCAAAATACCTCTGTGGCTCATTTCTTATTACAGAAAGTAGCCCCGTGAGGGCATGTCATTGTCTAGGTGACAGGGTTCCATGTGGGAAAGTACAGCTCAGCGTGTTTGCTGCTGGGCTTGGCAGGCAGTGAGTGACAGGCGGTGTTGGGAGGAATCCCCGTTCTCAGGCTCTCTTCAAGCCCACACCCTCTGCTCAAGCCTAAATAAAGACATTACTGGAAATGTTCTTCTGCTACTCTGGGCTCAGTTCCTTCTTCCCTCCCTCTCTCCCTTTCCCACTTTCATCAAATATCTATTATCCTAATGAAAAAGACAGTTGAGGTACAATACTTCAAAACGCTTCAAAGAGCACCTGGTGCAGACATAAAGAAGCTTGTCGCAAATAATTGAAACATCCTGAGCCAAGTAGAGTGGGGGGTTATTCAAGGGCACACAGAGGTAGAAGCGAGTCGGCTTGGCAGGGAATGCACTAAAACTGGGAATTAAACCACCTGGAGAAATGCACTAGGTGGGTAACTAGGGGGAGGATTTGCATTTGCAAACACGCAGGACCTGAAGTTATACTGTGCTCTCTAAAAACTGCAAAACCACAATGAGATATCCCCTCACGTGGGTCAGAATTTCCAGAATTAACAACACAAGAAACAGCAGGTGTTGGCGAGGATGTGGAGAAAGGGGACACTCTCATACTCTTAGTGGGAATGCAGACCAGTCCAGCCACTCTGGAAAACAACATGGAGTTTCCCCCCAAAAGTTAAAAATAGAACTACCCCACAATCCAGCAATCACACTACTAGGTATTTACCCAAAGAATACAAAACAACTAATTCAAGGGGATACATGTATCCTAATGTTTATAGCAGCATTATCAACAATAACCAAATTATGGAAAGAGCCCAAATGTCCAATGACTGATGAATGGTATATACAATGGAATACTACTCAGCCATAATAAAGAAGGAAATCTTGCCATATGCAACAATGTGGTTGGAGCTAGAGTGTATTACACTAAGTGAAATAAGTCAGTGAGAGAAAGACAAACACCATATGATCACACTCATATGTGGAATTTAAGAAACAAAACAAACGACTGTAGGGGTAAAAAAAGAGAGGCAAGTCATCAAACAGACTCTTAACTCTAGAGAACACACTGATGGTTACTAGAGGGGAGGCGGGTGGGGGGATGGGTGAAATAGGTGATGGGGATTAAGGAGCACACTTGTCCTGATGACCGCAGGGTATTGTATGAAAGTGGTGAATCACTACATTGTACACTTGAAACTAGTATTACACGTATGTTAACTAATTGGAATCTAAATAACAACTTAAAAGGAACGGCAAGTAGTTAAATAATGTTGGAAAGAAAGCTAAAGGAAGTACAGAAATGGGGGGGTGGAGGGAATGTGGGGGTGGGGGAATCTTCCCAAATTTATGCGGGTAGTTTCGGCTCTATTCTCTGCAGTTTTCCTCATACTTCTGAGATGTGAAGCACAACAAAAAACAGGTTTTACATCAGGATCTGCTAGACATACATAGAATTGAAACAAAATTTTCACCAAATACTTTTAACCTCATTAAGCATCCAAGTTCTTATTATTTTTTTACTCTATTTCATGTTTTAGATACTGGTTGTGATTTTATCTCAGTGTCTGCTTTCCAGAAGACCCAATCTGTGACAGTGGGTATTCTTGTCTTGCTCTAGATCTCAAAGAGCTTTCAAAATTTCACCTCTAAATGTGATATTTGTTGTATGACTTTCGTAGATTTACTTGTCCAGTGAAGGAAGTCTTATTCATCTTTTAGTAAGAGTCTTAACACAAATGTTAAATCCTATGAAACATTATTGAGGTGTTTATTTTTTCTATTAATTTTTTAATGTCTATATTAAATTGTTTGGTGTTTCTAATGGTAAAAAATAAACCCCTGTTTTCACATTATAAGTTTAATTTGAGTTTAAGTTTTATCTGTCTTGCATATTGCTAGATCTGTTTTTCTCTCATTAGTTTAGAGCTTTAGAAATTTACATATCGGAAGATTCACTCTACTAGGTATAGAGTTCTTTGAGTATTGAGAAATAGAGTCATGTAACCACCGTCACAAGCCAAAATATAATGGGCAGTGTTCACATTTCCAATTGTTCCATAAGAGTCATTTTAAAAGTTTCTTTGGATCAGCATTCAGATATACTGATTAGTTCTGTATGTTGGAGCTTGCTGTTGTGTTTCTTTCTTTCTTTTTTTAAAATTTATTTGACAGAGATCACAAGTAAGCAGAGAGGCAGGCAGAGAGGGGGGGGGAGCAGGCTCCCCACTGAGCAGACAGCCTGATGTGGGGCTTGATCCCAGGACGCTGGGATCATGACCGGAGCCGAAGGCAGAGGCTTTAACCCACTGAGCCACCCAGGTGCCCCTGCTGTTGTGTTTCTTAAGACTCTTGTTAGACCTTCTTTTTCATCTTCCCTATCCACCTTACAATGTTATTTGTTGAAGAATCCAAATCATTTTGTCCTGTAAAGCTTCCCATAACTTGAATCTTGCTAATTACAACCCGTGGTTGTTTTTGGCATCAGTTGTTCAACATAAAATATATTATTTAACATATTGTTCTCCTCTCTTCTTTCCTAGATTGAATCTGGGGGCTTGATCAGATTCAGGATTGATTTGGAAGACTGGTTTAAACTGTTTGTTTGTTTGTTTTCCATGGGGGTACATGAAGTGTTTACCTGCCACTTTTTCTAGTGTTAGCGGTAAAAGACCAGTGCTTAGCGCAAGAATTCATTATGTGTTACACAATGATGATGTTCCAATTCTTTCATTTCTTCTTTATTCATTTGCTAGAATACTTCTATAAAGAGAAACTTTGCTTCATCTACTTTTTGGTGACCTAGTAGAGTGGGAAGACATGATAAAATGCTGAATTCTTTCCTTTTATCTTCAAGATTCCAATGGTAACCAAGGTTATTTTTTCTTTCAGTATCATATTGCATTCTATAGTTTTATACATATTTCATGTCCTTAAATTCATAGCAGAAATTAATTTTAGTAATTCTGAAATTGTAACATTTTGGGCCAATAAAGACTTCCTTGAATTGACTTCAAATTTGTTTAGATAAAACATTACTCATCTTGATAGGGTTCTTATTATCCCATATAACAATATATTCCAAGATCCCCTTGTACATTTTTTGCCCCTTGCTTCAAATCGGTCATTCTGAAAGGAGTTCTGCTTCCTTTGATGAGAATAGTATTTTAAGACTACAATCTGTGAACTATGGGTTTCCTTACTACTGGTGTATTATGATATGTTTCCAAGGCATTTTGGGGGAAACTTGCTTAAAAATAAACATACATATACATTTACATATATTTATATATGTATGTATTTTTATATATACATGTGTGTATGAATATGTATTTACCTCTATCTATGGCTATCCATTGATTGATTGATCAATTGATTGGACATTTTAGTTTGAACCCCAGGACTCCAGGACACAGGAATGATAGAATACCATATACTTAGCCATTTGATGAATCCCCAAATACACACACCCAACAGTCTCAAAAACAGACAAATAACAAATAAATAATAGCACTATTACTAACAATATACTTACTTGATATGTTTTGTGTTGTTGTCCCACTAGGACATGTTCAGTCCATGGAAGAAGATTTGAGAATCAGTTTCACTCTGAGTGATTAGTCACCAAACAGGGAAATATTTAGGATTATTTGTTCAATGTCACTTTTCAAGTTTTCAAGGACTGATTCCAAAATCAATTTTGTAGCTTTCTAACTCAGTCCCTCTTATCAGATTCTTATTTCATCCCTCAACTAGAGTTAAGCTCACGCACACACACACATACACACACACACCCCCCTCACTTTTCTTTAGATAAGGAGTAACAAGCTATACCCTTTTCTACTCATTATTTTAAAACAATAAGATACTCTCAAGAACTCTCCAAACAAAGCTATAGAGATATCCCTCACTGCTTTCCGTGACTAGATAGCACTCCACTGTGGAGTAGAGCGGATTTCTTCATTCTAGCTCCTATTTGGAGACTGCTGGCCACCTGAGTTGTTTCAATTCTACTGATATCTCGAATTTGCCTGCAAAGAATGCCTAGAGCATGTGACTTTTCATATTTTCACCTGTGTGTTTTTTAGCATCAACTCCTAAAAGGGTAATTGCTGGGTCAAAGGGTAAATGGATATGTAATTTTCCTAGAAATTACCACCTATGCCTACAGGTGTTTATTAATCTGCATTTCTACCAGGGACATGTGAGATGACTGATTTCCCCCACAGCTCTGACAGCAGAGTGTGTTGCCAAACGCATCTTATGCTGCCCATCTATCAGGTGAGAAACGGTGTCTTATTACAATTTTAACTTTCATCTCTCTCATTGTGAGAGGATGTAAGCATATTTTCAAATGGCTCTCTTATATAAATTTTCTATGAGCTTAAAGTTCATTTGTTAATTCATCATTCTTAAAGATATTCTCATTTTTCTCTATTTTTATGAGCCCTTTATATATTAAAAATTTTGAGCTTTTGAGCTTTAAGTTGTGAATACTTTTCCAATTTGCCAAATTTTGTTTTATTTTCTTTGGCTTTTTTTTGTGACCAGGCAGAAGTTTTTATTTTTGTAGTACTATGTTCATCTATCACTTCACTCAGGCCCTCTAGAATTTGATTAAAAGTTAGAAAGGTTGTTCACAGTTCCAAATGACAAGGAAACTCCCCCCAAATATTCTTCTATTATATTTTCAATTTTCATTTTGAAATAATTGTAGATCCTCAAAAAGATTGCATAATTAATCAAAAAGGTCCCACATGCCCTTCACCCAGATTCCACTGATGACTGCATCTTACATAATTATAGTACAATATCCAAATAATGAAATTAACATTAGTACAATCCACACCATATTTAGATGTCATCAGTTTTATATGCATTCATTTGTGTGTGTGTAATTATATGCAATTTCATCACCACCAACACATTCAGGACATAGAGTTGTTCCATCACCTCAAATATCCTATGTAAACTTCCTCTTTATAGACACACTCATCCCCTTCTCCTGACACCTTGTCCCTAACTGCTGATAATCACAGATCCATTTTTTCTAACTCTACAGTATTGTCATTTCAAGAATGTTATATAACCTGAACCCTACTGTATATGATGCTTTGAGATTGGCCTTTTCATTCAGCAAACTGCCATTGGGATCCATCCAAGTTGTTACTATCAATAGTTTGTCCCTGCTTTATTGCTGAATAGTATTCCATGGTTTGGATGTAGTACAGTTCAAGGGTTCACCCACTGAGAGCATTTAAGTTGTTGTCAATATCTGGCTATTACAAATAAAGCTGCTATGACCTTTCACATAAAGGTTGTTGTGTGGACATAAATTTTCTTTTCTCTGAGATATATATGCACAAGAGTGTGATTGCTGAGTTGTATAGTAAATTTATATTTATTTATGTATATACATATTATGTATGAATATATAAATTTATACTGTGCTCACTTTGGCAGCACATGTACTATATAAATTTATTTATATTGAACACTATATTTAGTGTTCAAAAAACACTGAAAAAATCTGTTAGGTTTGTTAGTTTTTGGTTGCTGCTTTAACAAATTACCACAAGTTTAGGGGCTTAAATACCTCATATTTCTCATCTTATAGTTCTGGAGGCCAGAGGTCCAAAATGGGTCTTTATAGACTCAGGTCAAGCACTGCCAGCACTGTGTTTCTTTCTGAAGGTGCCAAGAGGGAATCCATTGCCTTGCCTTTTTGGGCTCCTAGACGTTGCCTGTACTCCTTGGCTCATAGCTCTAATCGTCAAGATTCAGAGACAAAAATGTCACATCCCTCCAACTCTTATTCTGCCCTCCAACTTTACCTCTAAATAAAGCTGGGAGAAGTTCTTTGGTTTTAAGGGATCCATGATTAGATTGAGCCCATCCAGATTATCCAGGGTAATAATCCCTTCTCTAAGGTCCTTAACCTTAATCACATTGGCAAAGTCCCTTTTGTTAAGTAATGGGACATATTCACAGGTTTAGGAATCAGGGTGGGAATATGTTTGGGGACCATTATTCTGCCGACACAGACAGTTTATTTTCCAGAGTGGCTATGCCATTTTATAGCCTCAATAGCGGTGTGTGATAGATCTAGTTTCTATACCTCCTTATCAGCATTTGATAGTCACAATTTCTTCCCCATTGTTGAGATAGATGTATAGTGATATCTCATCATGATTTTAATGCATTTCCTTAATGACTAATGAAGTTGAGCCTCTTTTCATGGGCTTAGCTGCCATCCATATATCCTCTCTAGTGATATGTCTCTTCGTGTATTTTACTATTTTCTGATTGTTTATTTTTTCTGTTCAGTTGTGAAACCTTTATATATTCTAAATATGAGTGCTTGGCCATGTATATAATTTACAAATATTTGCTCCTAGTCTGTAGCCTGTCTTTTCATTCTCTTAACAGTCTCTTTTTCAGAGAGCTAAAGCTTTAATTTTGATGAAGCCTGCTTTATCAATATTTTCTCTTAGGGTCACTCTTTGAACATCACGTCTAAGACATCTTCATCTGGCCATGTGTCCTGAAGAATCCTCCTATGTTTTTTGCTAAAGGATTTTGTGTGTGTGCATTTTATATTTAAGGATGTGATCCATTTTGAGTTAATCTGTGTATCAAATGAGTTTAGGTTGAGGTTCGTTTTCTTTCTCCACAGATGTTCAATTTTTCTAGTACCATTTGTTAAAAGGGTAGCTTTCTTCAATTGAAGTGCTGCTCCTTCATCAAAAATTAGTTACACGTACTTGAATGGGACTATGTCTTGGATCTCTGTTTCCTTCATTCATCTTTGTATCTCTCCCTCTGCTAATTCCACACTGCCTCTGCCTGGATTATTGTAGGTGTGTAGTAAATATTAAAATCAGGTGGACTGATTTCCTCCCAGTTTATTCTTTTTCATAAAGAGCAATGAGGGACACATGGGTGGCTCAGTAAGTTAAACAAGAGACTCTTGATTTCAGCTCAGGTCATGTTCTCAGGATTGGGAGATGAAGCCCCACATAGGGCTCCATGCTGGACATGGAGTCTGTTTAAGATTCTCTTGCTCCCTTTCCTTCTGCCCCTTCCTCTCCTTTCTCTCTCTCCTTTCTTTAAAAAAAAGAGAGAGAGAGAATATGAGTAGGCTCAGTCTTATCAGACATTTAAACATACTCCAAACTTTCTATAGTTAAAATAGTGATGTATTGGCAGTTATACCTTTAGAATTTAATAGAAAATCTATACATAGAACTTACTGCATGTTGAAATTTGGTATATGAGATCTGATGAGCACTGAGTGTTATACAGAAGTAATGAATCATTGAACACTAATCAAAAACTAATGATGTAGTATGTGTGGGCTAATTGAGCTTAATAGTAAAATAAAATTAAAAATAAAATAAAATGTGAACTCAAAAAAATTTGGCGTATGATATTAAAAAAAAAAAAAATCCCAGACCAATAGAAATGGATCAGAAAATTTAAATGAAATCATGAAAGTACCAGAAGAAAATATGAGTAAATCTTTCTATAACCTGTGAATTGGGAAATCTTTATTTATTTCAGCGAGAGAGAGAGAGAGAGAGAGAGCATAGGTAGGAGGAAAGGGCAGAGGAAGAAGGAGAGAGAGAAACCCGAGCCGACTCCCCACTGAGTGTGGAGCCAGACATTGAGCTTGATCTCACCACCCCAAGATCAGACTTGAACTGAAACCAACAGTGGGACTCTTAACTGACTGAGCCACCGAGGCACCGCAGGAAATCTTTTAAATCTATTATTCAAATTCCAGAAGCAACAGATAGGAATAAATACAAACAACTTTGATTATATGAAGACTTTCTGTGACAAAAAATACTTATTCAAAATAAAAGGGAAAATTACATCCTGAGGGGAAAAAAGACTAGTGAGATAAGCAAATTTTGGGTCTTCTTAACATAGAGCTTTCAGACATAGGGAAGAAGAAAGCCAGCAACTTCACAGAAAAGGAGACAAAGGAAATAAACAGAAATTTTACAGAAAAAGGAATGAAAATGAATTGCACACCAATGAAAAGATGTTTAAACTTGTTTATACAATAGGAGAGATATAAATTGAAATTAAAATGAGATATTATTCCTCATCCATCAGAATGACAAAACCCTCAAAGTTTGGCAATATACTGCACGATGAAACTGCGCACTCTTATACATTGCTGATGGGAATGCAAAAGGGTATGATCTCTTTGTAGAGGAATTTGACAATACCTAGGAATATTACATATGCACATTGACCCTGAAACCCAGCAGTTCATCCTCTAGAATCTCTCTTGAAAATAAATATTACAGTGATTACAAATTTCTAAAATATCAAGTATCTTATCACTGCTTTGAAATTTTTATAGTTTCAAGACTTAGCATTTTACTTTATCATTGAATACCTAAATTAAAAGCAAATAAACTATCATATCACAAGTTATATATTTTTTAAGGTTTTATTTATTTTTTTAAATAATTTTTTATTTTTTATAAACATATATTTTTATCCCCAGGGGTACAGGTCTGTGAATCACCAGGTTTACACACTTCACAGCACTCACCAAAGCACATACCCTCCCCAATGTCCATAATCCCACCCCCTTCTCCCAAACCCCCTCCCCCCAGCAACCCTCAGTTTGTTTTGTGAGATTAAGAGTCACTTATGGTTTGTCTCCCTCCCAATCCCATCTTCTTTCATTTATTCTTCTCGTACCCACTTAAGCCCCCATGTTGTATTTTTAAAATATTTTGATATCCTTCTTTCCAGTTATTTGAAATTCAAAATAAAATAGGTCTCACTCTTGAGGGGGGCAGCTATCATAACCTCTTAAGCTCTCTTTCTCCCACCAACACCCATACATATGTACACAGACACATTTGGGGAATTCTTTTAGACTGCACAGGTAAATATACATCATCATGGGGTGAGAGAAGGTATGGCTTGGGCTAAACATCAAAGAAAAGTATTGGAGCCTGTAAACAGAGGACTATATATATAATTAAGTCATAAGGTGTTTGAGCAAACTTCATACATTCAGTCTTTCTGAAATGGAGAGGAAAGAAAATCCATCCTCCTGTTACAGGAAGAGACAGTATTTTGGTCTGAATTATTGAGCTTGGCTGTTGACCAAACTCAACTGAATAGTTCTCTAAGTCTTAATCTGACTAGTTCTATATGTTGGCCTAAGCTTTTTGTTGGGACATGAGATGTTAGCACTTCTTACTGGGCTGAGTGAGATGGGCACAGCCTGGCCTGGGATTGGGCAAGTAAGGCACCTGGGGAGCAACATTTGAGAGGCACTTGCTTACATACGGGATAGATACATAAGGGGCTGGTCCTGACAGTGACTGCCTTCTGAATTTTTGTGCCCTAAGCACCTTATCACCTCCCCTTAGTTTGAGCTTTGAAACTGATGCCTGTGAATACCAAGTGTTTGGTTAGTTCATGTGGCTAGTTGGTGAGAGAGCTGAAACTAATAGAGATTCTCTAACGCAGATCTGGGATCTTGCCTTCTGTATCAGATTGCCTTCACCCTTGGCACTGCTCCAGGGAAATTCTCTCAAGACAGAGTGGTCAGCCCCTGAGCCTGGATAAGACCTTGAGCCCCAATTTGATCATGACATGACGACCAATAAGAGCCAGTAAGACCTCATCCACAACAAGATAATCACACTGTTGACATGGAGAAGTGTTTACAAGTTGAATCAATAGGCAAACAAGGAAAATGTTTATCCTTCATAATGAAGACCAAGGAACTTTAAGTGCTAATTAAATTACTATGAATAGAGCTATTGTAAGCAGACAGTGACTTTGCTAATTTCTAAACCATTCCCCTTGTCTAATGATTGAAACATAGAAAATTCAAGGAAAAAAGTAGTTTGACTTTTTAATACTTGTTTAAGACTTGGAAGAAATAGTTCTGCATTTCTTTAAGAATACTCTAAAACTTAGGGTTTTCAATGAAACATATAAATAGACCGAGGAATCCTTATTACCTAAGAGAACTGAAAATTTATGGTCTCAAGTTTTTATAGTATCTTCTTTTCCTAATTACAAAAAGTTTGGCAAAAAAACAAAATGCCCTTCAAAGGGTGAATGGATCAATAAATTATGGGACCTCAACACAATGGAGTACTGCAGAGAAATTAACTTAGATGGATCTCAAATGCATTGTTCTGAATGAAGGAAGACTGGCTGAAAAGACTATATACCTATTCCATTGACATTTATACGACATTGTGGAAAAAGCAAAATTATAGAGGGAGAAAGAGAAAAGTGGTTGTCAAGATTGGGGTTCAGAGGAGGTCCTGAGAAAAAAGACATGTGGGGAATTTTTTGAAGTGACAGACCTGTTTTGTATCTTGTTTGTCATGGTGGTTTGTGAACTATATGTACTTGTCAAAAAACGTAGAATTATACACTAGCAAGAATACATTTTACTGTAAAACACTTCAATAACTTTTTCAGCATAATTGGTTTCTTTGTATTTGCAACTATTTCATTACTTGCATCTAAAAAAAATTATTCTGAGAAGGGATCCATCAGCTTTGATCGACTTTTAAAGGGGTCCATGAGAAAAACAAAATAAAAAAAGATGAATGTATTCAATGTGGGGTACTGCCCTGGCCTCTGCCTTTGGTGGATATGAGCTTCTATCCTGTCAACAGCAAGTGTCAACTTAGAGCTTACTCACCTCTCAGCCGTTTTTCAGGGATGCACAGATAGGAGACAGGATCACTGTGTGCGTGTGTGTGTGAGAGAGAGAGAGAGACAGAGACAGAGACAGAGGACTCTCTCATCTCTACTTGTTGCCTCCTGGCTCAACATTGTCCTGCCTCTTGTGTGCTCCATAGCGCCACCTGTTGGTCATCTCCCTCCGAATTCCTGAGATGCCCGTGGGCAGAGCATTTTGCTCTGTATTTTGTGCTCTTATTTTCAGCCTGGGACTTGGTCCAGTAATCTTCAGTATCTTTTTTTTTTTTTTTTTTTTAATTTTTTATTTTTTATAAACATATATTTTTATCCCCAGGGGTACAGGTCTGTGAATCACCAGGTTTACACACTTCACAGCACTCACCAGATCACATACCCTCCCCAATGTCCATAATCCCACCCCCTTCTCCCAAACCCCCTCCCCCTGGCAACCCTCAGTTTGTTTTGTGAGATTAAGAGTCACTTATGGTTTGTCTCCCTCCCAATCCCATCTTGTTTCATTTATTCTTCTTCTACCCACTTAAGCCTCCATGTTGCATCACCACTTCCTCATATCAGGGAGATCATATGATAGTTGTCTTTCTCTGCTTGACTTATTTCGCTAAGCATGATACGCTCTAGTTCCATCCACGTCGTTGCAAATGGCAAGATTTCATTTCTTTTGATGGCTGCATAGTATTCCATTGTGTATATATACCACATCTTCTTGATCCATTCATCTGTTGATGGACATCTAGGTTCTTTCCATAGTTTGGCTATTGTGGACATTGCTGCTATAAACATTCGGGTGCATGTGTCCCTTTGGATCACTACATTTATATCTTTAGGGTAAATACCCAATAGTGCAATTGCTGGGTCATAGGGCAGTTCTATTTTCAACATTTTGAGGAACCTCCATGCTGTTTTCCAGAGTGGCTGCACCAGCTTGCATTCCCACCAACAGTGTAGGAGGGTTCCCCTTTCTCCGCATCCTCGCCAGCATCTGTCATTTCCTGACTTGTTGATTTTAGCCATTCTGACTGGTGTGAGGTGATATCTCATTGTGGTTTTGATTTGTATTTCCCTGATGCCGAGTGATATGGAGCACTTTTTCATGTGTCTGTTCGCCATCTGGATGTCTTCTTTGCAGAAATGTCTGTTCATGTCTTCTGCCCATTTCTTGATTGGATTATTTGTTCTTTGGGTGTTGAGTTTGCTAAGTTCTTTATAGATTCTGGACACTAGTCCTTTATCTGATATGTCGTTTGCAAATATCTTCTCCCATTCTGTCAGTTGTCTTTTGATTTTGTTAACTGTTTCCTTTGCTGTGCAAAAGCTTTTGATCTTGATGAAATCCCAGTAGTTCATTTTTTCCCTTGCTTCCCTTGCCTTTTGCGTTGTTCCTAGGAAGATGTTGCTGCGGCAGAGGTCAAAGAGGTTGCTGCCCGTGTTCTCCTCAAGGATTTTGATGGATTCCTTTCGTACATTGAGTTCCTTCATCCATTTTGAGTCTATTTTCATGTGTGGTGTAAGGACATGGTCCAATTTCATTTTTCTGCATGTGGCTGTCCAATTTGCCCAGCACCATTTATTGAAGAGGCTGTCTTTTTTCCATTGGACAGTCTTTCCTGCTTTATCGAAGATTAGTTGACTGTAGAATTGAGGGTCTATTTCTGGGCTCTCTATTCTGTTCCATTGATCTATGTGTCTGTTTTTGTGCCAGTACCATGCTGTCTTGATGATGACAGCTTTGTAATAGAGCTCGAAATCCGGAATTGTAATGCCACCAACGTTGGCTTTCTTTTTCAATATCCCTTTGGCTATTTGAGGTCTTTTCTGGTTCCATATAAATTTTAGAATTATTTGTTCCATTTCTTTGAAAAAGATGGATGGTACTTTGATAGGAATTGCATTAAATGTGTAGATTGCTTTAGGTAGCATAGACATTTTCACCATATTTATTCTTCCAATCCAGGAGCATGGAACATTTTTCCATTTCTCTGTGTCTTCCTCATGAGTACTTTATAGTTTTCTGAGTATAGATTCTGTGTCTCTTTGGTTAGGTTTATTCCTAGGTATCTTATGGTTTTGGGTGCAATTGTAAATGGGATGGACTCCTTAATTTCTCTTTCTTCTGTCTTGTTGTTGGTGTAGAGAAATGCAACTGATTTCTGTGCATTGATTTTATATCCTGACACTTTACTGAATTCCTGTATAAGTTCTAGCAGTTTTGGAGTGGAGTCTTTTGGGTTTTCCACATATAGTATCATATCATCTGTGAAGAGTGATAATTTGACTTCTTCTTTGCCGATTTGGATGCCTTTAATTTCCTTTTGTTTTCTGATTGCTGAGGCTAGGACTTCTAGTACGATGTTGAATAGCAGTGGTGATAATGGACATCCCTGCCGTGTTCCTGACCTTAGCGGAAAAGCTTTCAGTTTTTCTCCATTGAGAATGATATTTGCGGTGGGTTTTTCATAGATGGCTTTGATGATATTGAGGTATGTGCCCTCTATCCCTACACTTTGAAGAGTTTTGATCAGGAAGGGATGTTGTACTTTGTCAAATGCTTTTTCAGCATCTATTGAGAGTATCATATGGTTCTTGTTCTTTCTTTTATTGATGTGTTGTATCACATTGACTGATTTGCGGATGTTGAACCAACCTTGCAGCCCTGGAATAAATCCCACTTGGTCGTGGTGAATAATCTTTTTAATGTACTGTTTAATCCTATTGGCTAGTATTTTGTTGAGTATTTTCGCATCTGTGTTCATCAAGGATATCGGTCTATAGCTCTCTTTTTTGGTGGGATCCTTGTCTGGTTTTGGGATCAAGGTGATGCTGGCCTCATAAAATGAGTTTGGAAGTTTTCCTTCCATTTCTATTTTTTTGGAACAGTTTCAGGAGAATAGGAATTAGTTCTTCTTTAAATGTTTGGTAGAATTCCCCCGGGAAGCCGTCTGGCCCTGGGCTTTTGTTTGTTTGGAGATTTTTAATGACTGTTTCAATCTCCTTACTGGTTATGGGTCTGTTCAGGCTTTCTATTTCTTCATGGTTCAGTTGTGGTAGTTTATATGTTTCTAGGAATGCATCCATTTCTTCCAGATTGTCGAATTTATTGCCGTAGAGTTGCTCATAGTATGTTCTTATAATAGTTTGTATTTCTTTGGTGTTAGTTGTGATCTCTCCTCTTTCATTCATGATTTTATTTATTTGGGTCCTTTCTCTTTTCTTTTGATAAGTCGGGCCAGGGGTTTATCAATTTTATTAATTCTTTCAAAGAACCAGCTCCTACTTTCGTTGATTTGTTCTATTGTTTTTTTGGTTTCTATTTCATTGATTTCTGCTCTGATCTTTATGATTTCTCTTCTCCTGCTGGGCTTAGGGTTTCTTTCTTGTTCTTTCTCCAGCTCCTTTAGGTGTAGGGTTAGGTTGTGTACCTGAGACCTTTCTTGTTTCTTGAGAAAGGCTTGTACCGCTATATATTTTCCTCTCAAGACTGCCTTTGTTGTGTCCCACAGATTTTGAACCGTTGTATTTTCATTTTCATTTGTTTCCATGATTTTTTTCAATTCTTCTTTAATTTCCCGGTTGACCCATTCATTCTTTAGAAGGATACTGTTTAGTCTCCATGTATTTGGGTTCTTTCCAAACTTCCTTTTGTGGTTGAGTTCTAGCTTTAGAGCATTGTGGTCTGAAAATATGCAGGGAATGATCCCAATCTTTTGATACCGGTTGAGTCCTGATTTAGGACCGAGGATGTGATCTATTCTTGAGAATGTTCCATGTGCACTAGAGAAGAATGTGTATTCTGTTGCTGTGGGATGAAATATTCTGAATATATCTGTGATGTCCATCTGGTCCAGTGTGTCGTTTAAGGTCTTTATTTCCTTGCTGATCTTTTGCTTGGATGACCTGTCCATTTCAGTGAAGGGAGTGTTAAAGTCCCCTACTATTATTGTATTATGGTTGATGTGTTTCTTTGATTTTATTATTAATTGGTTTATATAGTTGGCTGCTCCCACATTGGGGGCATAGATATTTAAAATTGTTAAATCTTCTTGTTGGACAGACCCTTTGAGTATGATATAGTGTCCTTCCTCATCTCTTATTATAGTCTTAGGCTTAAAATCTAGTTGATCTGATATAAGGATTGCCACTCCTGCTTTCTTCTGATGTCCATTAGCATGGTAAATTCTTTTCCACCCCCTCACTTTAAATCTGGAGGTGTCTTCGGGCTTAAAATGTGTTTCTTGGAGGCAACATATAGATGGGTTTTGTTTTTTTATCCATTCTGATACCCTGTGTCTTTTGACAGGGGCATTTAGCCCATTCACATTCAGGGTAACTATTGAGAGATATGAATTTAGTGCCATTGTATTGCCTGTAAGGTGACTGTTACTGTATATGGTCTCTGTTCCTTTCTGATCTACCACTTGTAGGCTCTCTCTTTGCTTAGAGGACCCCTTTCAATATTTCCTGTAGAGCTGGTTTGGTATTTGCAAATTCTTTCAGTTGTTGTTTGTCCTGGAAGCTTTTAATCTCTCCTTCTATTTTCAATGATAGCCTAGCTGGATATAGTATTCTTGGCTGCATGTTTTTCTCGTTTAGTGCTCTGAAAATATCATGCCAGCTCTTTCTGGCCTGCCAGGTCTCTGTGGATAAGTCAGCTGCCAATCTAATATTTTTACCATTGTATGTTACAGACTTCTTTTCCCGGGCTGCTTTCAGGATTTTCTCTTTGTCATTGAGACTTGTAAATTTTACTATTAGGTGACGGGGTGTGGGCCCTATTCTTATTGATTTTGAGGGGCATTCTCTGAACGTCCTGAATTTTGATGCTCGTTCCCTTTGCCATATTGGGGAAATTCTCCCCAATAATTCTCTCCAGTATACCTTCTGCTCCCCTCTCACTTTCTTCTTCTTCTGGAATCCCAATTATTCTAATGTTGTTTCGTCTTATGGTGTCACTTATCTCTCGAATTCTCCCCTCGTGGTCCAGTAGCTGTTTGTCCCTCTTTTGCTCAGCTTCTTTATTCTCTGTCATTTGGTCTTCTATATCACTAATTCTTTCTTCTGCCTCATTTATCCTAGCAGTTAGAGCCTCCATTTTTGATTGCACCTCATTAATAGCTTTTTTGATTTCAACTTGGTTAGATTTTAGTTCTTTTATTTCTCCAGAAAGGGCTTTTATATCTCCCGAGAGGGTTTCTCTAATATCTTCCATGCCTTTTTCGAGCCCGGCTAGAACCTTGAGAATTGTCATTCTGAACTCTAGATCTGACATATTACCGATGTCTGTATTGATTAGGTCCCTAGCCTTCGGTACTGCCTCTTGTTCTTTTTTTTGTGTTGAATTTTTACGTCTTGTCATTTTGTCCAGATAAGAGTAAATGAAGGGGCAAGTAAAATACTAAAGGGTGGCAACAACCCCAGGAAAATATGCTTTAACCAAATTAGAAGAGATCCAAAATCGTGAGTGGGGAGAAAGGGGATAAAAAGAGGTTCAAAAAGGAAGAAAGAAGAAAGAAAGAAAAAAAAAAAAAAAAAAAAAAAAAAAAAAATAAAAAGAAAAGAAAAGAATTTTTAAAAAAAGAAAACACCTAAGAAAAATGTAAATATATATATATATATTAGATAAACTAGTAAAAAAATCGTTAAAAAAAGAAAAAGGTAACAGTTAAAAAAAAAAATTTTACCCGAAGGCGAGAAAAAAAAAAATGAAAAAGAAAAAATTAAATTAACTGCAAGACTAAAAAAAATCACAGGAAAAAAGCCATGAGTTCCGTGCTTGGCTTTCTCCTCCTCTGGAATTCTGCTGCTCTCCTTGGTATTGAAACCGCACTCCTTGGTAGGTGAACTTGGTCTCGGCTGGATTTCTTGTTGATCTTCTGGGGGAGGGGCCTGTTGTAGTGATTCTCAAGTGTCTTTGCCCCAGGCGGAATTACACCGCCCTTACCCGGGGCCGGGGTGAGTAATCCGCTTGGGTTTGCTTTCAGGAGCTTTTGTTCCCTGAGCGCTTTCCGTAGAGTTCCAGAGGACGGGAATACAAATGGCAGCCTCCTGGTCTCTGGCCCGGAGGAGCCGAGAGCCCCGGGCCCCACTCCTCAGTGCGCCCTCAGAGAACAGCGCCCAGTTACTCCCGTCTGCCTGACCTCCGGCTGCGCTCCGAGCTCACCGAGCCTGCGACCGGTTCAAGGTAACACGGAGCTGCGAGCTTACTGTCGGCTCTGTCTCTGTAGCCAGCTTTCCCGTTCCAATACCCGCAAGCTCTGCGTCACTCAGACACCCCCGATCCTTCTGTGACCCTGCGGGACCTGAGGCCACGCTGACCCCGCGTGGGCTTCGCCCCGGTTTAGCCTCTGGAGCGATGTCCCTCAGCGGAACAGACTTTTAAAAGTCCTGATTTTGTGCGCGGTTGCTCCGCCGCTTGCCGGGAGCCGGCCCCTCCCCCCGGGGTCTATCTTCCCGTCGCTTTGGATTCACTTCTCCGCCGGTCCTACCTTTCAGAAAGTGGTTGTTTTTCTGTTTCCAGAATTGCTGTTCTTCTTCTCTTCGATCTGCCGATGGATTTTCAGGTGTTTGCAATCTTTAGATAAGCTATCTAGCTGATCTCCGGCTAGCTGAAGCAGTCTCAGCTTGCTACTTCTCCGCCATCTTGACTCCTCCCCCTCAATCTTCAGTATCTTGCTTGTCCTTTGATGCTGTTAAGATAAAACTTACTGAATATTTCCACCTTTTTTTATTTGTTATTTGTCAAACTATTAGTTTGAAACACCCGGTATGACACAGCATAGCTATGCTTTAGTGGTGTTTCAGTTACCTGGTATTTTACTATAGTTACTGGATACTATTTTATCTAAATTAACTTTTTTTAAGAGCAAAACTGTGCCATTCGTACTCTTAAATGAATGGATAGCAATGATAGGGAATGATTGATTCCCTCCATGATTGATTACAACTCATAATTGCTGATCCAGTTCCAGATACTTACCCATCTTCATTTTTTTAAAATAATTTTTTAATTTTTTATAAAAATTTAATGTATTATTAGCCCCAGGGATACAGGTCTGTGAATCACCAGGTTTACACACTTCACAGCACTCACCATAGCACATACCCTCCTCAATGTCCATAACCCCACGACCCTCTCCTTACCCATCTTCATTTCTAACTGATGTTTCAGTCCTGACTAGATACCATGACCCATCAGAATAAAAAATAGTTAATAAATCATAGATATAAATTTGAGATTAGACTTTCGTAAATTTACTGTATATTTTAAGATTTATTTATTTATTTGAGAGAGAGAGAGAAAGAGGGCACGAGTAGTCGGAGGTGCAGGCACAGAAGGAGAAAGAGAATCTTGAAGCAGACTCCCTGCTGAGTGCAGAGCCCAAGGTGGAGCTCTATCTCATGACCCTGAGATCATGACCTGAGCTGAAATCAAGATTCAGATGTTTAATGAACTAAGCCACCCAAGAGCCCCTTTAATTATTATTTCTGTACTGATCTCCAATTCTATTCTTCTATGTTGTTTTCATTACACTTCTAATCTAATTAGGAAAGAATTAAAAAGAATTCTATGCCTCCCAGGGCTTTCGTAAGCTACAGAAATATGTTTTCATGTTGAACAGTGAGGTCGGGAGATTGGGGGAAAATCCTTTAACCAAGCGTTCCTAAGACAGTTAGCATCATGACAGTGAAGACTTAAGAACAAAGACAATTTTTCACGTCTGTGGTGTTATGCTGAGACTATAAGGAAAAAAAGAAAACCAAGAGGTTACAAGCCAAAGCCTAGAACCAGCCAGGAACCTTGAGGAGATAGATTTTCAATCACATTTGAAGGAGATCTTTCTAGAAGATACATCCAAAGACAAAACTGCCCCTGCTGTGGGTGGCTATGATCTCTTCACCAGACTGCTCGTTGCAGGTGGCACAGCTGCTCCCAGAAAGGTTTGAGAGGCAAGTTGGAATCGTAGCACATTGAATTGTGGCCTCAAGGGACCTCTCTAACTCAGAATCAGTGAGTCTTCCATCCTGAAGTGCTTGATTTTTTTTTTCTTTTTTTAGTTGCCTTGTCTAAAGTAATCTAATTAAATACTAGCTTATATCAGATTTTTCTGTCCCCCTTTAAAGGGCAGGGAGTTGAGTTGATCATACTACTTAGTTCTTGGTACAATATTTTCTCTGGTCTATGCAAAACTCTCCTCTTATTTATTAATTCAATCATTTAGTTATTCCCTCTTATTTCTACACAATCTATTCCCATTTCCTTCTCCCACATTAGACAAAATTTTAATATATTTAATATATATCTTCCTATTTATATAAAAAACTGTATCCTTGCAAAATAGGCATTCATTTTACAAAATGTATACTGTTGTTTTACATGCATGCATTTTCAATTTGCACTAATGATATTGTGTAATATAATCTCATTCCAACTTTTCTCATTAAGCACTCTTTCTTCACTATCCATCCATTTTGCTATATTTGGTCCATTGCTTCCAACTATGGTATAGCCCTCCCTGGTATGAATGTGACCAATGTATTCACTACCTACACAAATAAAATGAAGACAGCCTTACCTGTGTCCTCTTGTGAACTGGGAAATGAAGATGTTGGCATGTGTATTAGTCAAGTTTCTTCTGAAAAACAGAACCAATGATATGTGTGTGTGTGTGTGTGTGTGTGTGTGTGTGTATCTGTGTGCATCTCTGTGTTTGTGTATCAATGTGTGTGTAGATATTTACTATAAGGAATTGATTCATATGATCAGGGAGGCTGGTAAGTCCCAAGATCTGCAAGGTGAGTCACCAGCTGGAGACTCAGGAGGCCTGATGGTGTAGCTCTAAACTGAAACGCATCAGGCTCAAGACTCAGGAAGAATTGATATGTTTCAATTCTAGTCCAAAGGCAAGAAAAAAATGATATCCCAGTTTGAAAGCTATCACATGGGGAAAAATCGGATAGAAAAGATCAGTCTTTTTGTTCTATGCAAGCCTTCAACTGATTGGATGAAATCCACCCACATTGTGGAGGGTAATCTGCTTACTCAGTCTATCAATTCAAATGTTAATCTCCTCCAAAACCACCTTCATAAATACATCGAGAATAACACTTGACTGAATATTTGAGCATCCCATAAGCTAGTCAAGTTGATACATAAAATTGACTATCACAGTGCATAAAACCAGAAGTGTTCGTGCTGAGTCATGAAGCGTGTGTACCCTTATTTTGATCAGCTACTGTCAATGTACTCTCCTGATTGGTAGACTTAGGCTTCTCCTGCTCACAGTAAAGCAGGGTTCTTAATCCCTGCTAACACTTGGTGTCACCCCACTTTCTAATCTTGCCAGTCTACAAGTTTAAAGAGAGGTCTCTGTTGTTTTCATTTGCATTTTTCATATTACTAATGAGTTGGAGCAGCTTGTCATGCACATGCTATCTGGTTTCCTCTCTCTAATTGTGGTTTTAATGTATTTAAATCTCTAATGTCTCTAAATTATTGCCCCATTTCATTTGTTATTTATTTGTATTTTTTAATTTTTCTTGTTCAGTCTTGCCTGAGGTCTGTTTTGTTAATCTTTTCAAATAACAAATGTTGGTCTTTTTTTAATCTTCTCCATTGTTTTTGTATTTTATTTCCAAATTCTAGTTCTAATATTTCTCTTGTTTATCCTCTTTGAGAAAAGTGATGATGGTTTATTCTATGTAGAACCCCCCCCCATTATAGCAAGGGACCTGACATATAGGATACATACAAGATTGTCAGATGACTGAATTAATGGCAAACTATATTATCTTTAAGGTATGGCAATTCGTTCTATTTTCTAAATTGAGTTTTCTGCAGAGAAATAGGGGTCTAATGATGTAGGTATGGCCAAAGGGGAGAAATAGGCAAACAGCTTATATTTAACCATGCTTTTCTAAGGTTTGATTATATCCACTGAGTGCAAATTTGCTTAGGAATGTGGGGAGTGAGGATGGCAATACTCTCCTCCAAAAATTATACCAAAGGACCAATCAACACCATACCTCTTCAAAACAATTTTGTAGAGAACTTTTAGATCCACAGCAAAAATTGAGGGGAAGGTACAGAGATTTCTTACCTAACTCTCCTGCATAGTTACACAGCCTTCCCTATGACCAACCTCTCTGACCACAGTGACATATTTATTACAATTTGCAAACCTGCATGAACACATTATTATCACCCAAAGTTCATAGTTTATGCTATAGTTTATTCTTGGTGTATATTATACTAGTTTGGACAAAAGTATAATGATATATATATATCATTATGGTATCACACAGGAGAGATTCACTGCCCTAAACATCCTCTGTGCTTTGTATCTTCATCCTCTTCTCCCCCCAAATCCCTGGCAACCCCTGAGGTTTTCACTGCTTCCAAACTGTGTTTTTCCAGGATGTCATGTAGTTAGAATCATAGAGTACGTGGCCTTTTTAGATTGGCTTATTTCACTTAGCAATATGCATTTAAGGTTCCCAAATACTTTTCCTGGCCGTTCTAATAGTTCATTTCCTTTTAGCACTGAATTGTATTCTCTTGTCAGGATGTACCAGAGTTTTTTTGTCCATTTAGGTTCCAAAGGACATCTTGGCTTCTTCTAAGTTTTGGCAATTATGAATAAATCTGCTATAAATGACCATGTATGTGTTTTTGTGTGGACATAAACTTTTATCTCCTTAGGGTAGAAACCAAAGAGCACAACTGCTGGATCGTATGGCAAGAGTGTATTTAGTTTTTTTGCATTCCCTCCAGCAGTAAAGGGTCATTCCTCACCAGCATTTGATGTCAGTGGTTTCAGTCTTGTCCATTCAAACAGGTATGTAGTAGTATCTTGTTTTAATTTGCATTTCCCTGATGACAGATGATGTGGAGCCTCTTTTCATATCCATATTTGCTGTCTGTATATCATCTTTGGTAAGGTTGTCTGTTGAGGTCTTTGGCTCATTTATTACGATGTTTGTTTACTTATTCTTGAGTTTAAAAGTTTATTAATTTTGAATAGCAGTTCTTTATCAGATGTGTCTTTTGAAAACATTTTTTTTGGTGGCGCCTGGGTGGTTCAGTTGGCTGAGCATCTGTCTTTGGCTCAGGTTGTGGTCCTGGGATCCTGACATTGAGCTGTGCCCCCCGCCTCCCCTGTCTTGGGTTCCCTGCTTAGGCAGAAGTCTGCTTCTCTCTCTGCCCACCCCCCTGCTCCTGCTTACTCAATCATTCTCTCTTTCTCAAATAAATGAAATCTTAAAAAATATATATGTTTTCCTAATCTTTGGCTTGTCTTTCATTCTCTTGACATTGTCTTTCACAGTATAGAGTTTTTAATTTTAAAGAAGTCCATTTTATCAATTATCTATTTCCCAGATCATAGCTTTTGTGTTGTATTAGAAAGTCATCACCAAACCCAAAGTTATCTAGGTTTTCTCTTATGTTACCTTCTGGGAGTTTTATCATTTTGTGTTTTACGTTTAGATCTGTGACCTAATTTTAATTGGCTTTCTATGGAGGGTGTAAAATCTGTGTCTAGATTCATTTTTGGCATGTGGACATCCAGTTGTTCCAGCACTGCTTGTTGGACTATCTTTGCTCCAAAGTTTTGTCTTTGGTCCTTTATCAAAGATCAGTTAATGAAATTTTTTGAGACTATCACTGGGCTCTCTATTCTGCTCTATTGATATATGTCTATGTTTTTGCCAATATCAAACTGTCCAGATTATTAGAGCTATATAGTAAATTTCAAGTTCGGTACTATTGGGTCTCCACTTTGTTCTTCTCTTTCAATATTGTGTTTGCCATTCTGGGGCATTTGTCCCTCCATATAAATTGTAGACACATTTTGTCAATATCTACAAAATAACTTCCTAGGATTATGATTGAGATTGCACTGAATCTATAGATGAGTTTGGGAAGAACAGACATCCTGACAATGTTGAGTCTTCTTATCATGAACATGAACTATCTCTGCACTTATTTAGTTCTTTTATTATATTCATCAGAGTTTTTTGGGTTTCCTCATATAGATCTTGTATATATTTTGTTAGGTTTATACCTAAGTATTTCATTTTGGGGAGCACTAATGTAAATATTATTGTATTTTTAATTCCCAATTCCATTTGTCCACTGCTGGTATACAGAAAGGTGATTGATTGACTTTTGTGTATTAACACTGTATCCTACAAGCATACCCTAATCATCTATTAGGTGTAGGTGTTTTTGTCAATTCTTTGAGATTTTAGAGATGATCATGTTGTCTGTGAACAAAACCAGTTTATTTCTTCTTTTTCAATCTGTATACATTTTCTTTTCTTTTCTTGACTTATTGCATTAGCCAGAACTTGCAGTATAATGTTGAAAAGGAGTGGTGAGAAAAGACATCCTTGTCTTGTACCTAATCTTAGCGAGAAAGCTTCGTTTTTCTATTAATTATGATGCTCATACAGAGTTTTTAAAGCAGGGTTAATGAAAACTCTGATTACCAGAAATATAATCACCAATAATAATGAGATGAGTTCTGTGGAGCTAACTTACAAAACAAGGATCAGACATACTTTGCACATCACAACTCATGAGGGTCCTAAATCCAGCCAAGAATTATAGAGAAAAAAATATGGCATAAGCTTAAAACATCAAGTGCTAGAATAAGTTTATCTATGCACTAATGATTCATAGGGATGTGGATATTAAATATTAGCTGACAAGTTTGACCACAGACCCTCTCACTAAGGGAACAATGGGAAGCAAGGTAAGATTTCTGGCAACCACACTTCTTTTGTTTTTGTTTTTGTTTTTTTTTTAAAGAGAGGAAAAGAGAGGTTGGTGAGGTAGGGACAGAGAGAGAGAGAGAGTGAGAGACGGAAACGTAAGCAGGCTCCACATGCAGTTGCTGAGCCCAACATGGTGTTCGATGTCACCACCCTGAGATCATGACTTGAGCTGCAATCAAGAGTTGGACACTTAACCAACTGAGTCACCCAGGCACCCCTGGCAACCACATTTTCTAATGAGAAAATAAATAACTTTCCTAAGAGCGCAAAGTCAAAAGGTAAGTTTACTACCAGCAAAACACCACAAAGGAGTCAACACACCAAAGGATATGAACGCTGCTATCATGCATGAAGAAAAAGTTCTGATTGGTCTTGTATCAAAAGGCTTCAGTAAAAATATCTAAAGTATCTAATAAATTTGTATCAAGGAAATGAGAATACTTAGTCTCTTAGTCCGTTTAAAAAGCTTAAAGAAAAAAACATTTATTTTTCATAGTTCTGGAGGTTGAGAAGTCCAAGATCAGTAATTTGGAATAAAGACAACAGGGGTCTCCCAGAAAGAGAATTTCTAAATGACATGCTTAATATATTACCTTAAAAGAGTAATGCAAAATAAAGAAAGATGGAGGCCATATAAGGAACAATCATGTCCTGAACTTCCATTTTAAAAAAGTGGAAATATGACACACTCCAGCATAATTGCACAGTTACCAGACAGTGGAAAATGGGGCTGCAATTTGATTCTGCTCCATGGCTGTATGGTCTGTGCTGGATATAAAACTGCCCACTCTGATGCTTAGGAAGGGCTCAAACTCTTCTAAGTGAACCACAAGCTCAAGCACAAGTCACAAACTACAAGTCAGCCTACAGATCTAGAAGCCAGGTCAGAGAGCAAGCAGGAATATCCAGATCTGTGCAGACCCCTAGCACCATACCAAGAATAAAATACAATAAATTCAAAATACTGCACTCTACAGCTCAACTTAGCAACCCTACTGAAACACCCTTTATCTTTGGTGATCCGTCCTCATAAAGGGACTCCTTAGGGAGGTGTATGCCATCCTGAGGACAGAAGGAGACTCCACCGTGAAGCTGAGAGGCGTTGGGACCCAAGACATTGACCCGTTCTTCTGTAACGGTGGTCAGACAAGAATAGAGATTTAGTGAGGATTTTATACCTATCACGTAATCTGATTATATTTTGTCTATTGATATTTTCTTCAAATATTCAATTTTCTTCAAATAATATTTTGTCTACTGATATTTTCTTCAAATACTTGGTACTTGGTACCCACTACCAACAATGTTAATGAAACTTACATTTGTGCCAGTTTATAGATATTTCTAGGAGTTCTGAGAAAGAAATATTCCCACAAAGGTGACACATCTAAGCTAGTGACCTAGAGGACCCCCAAATTAAAATACATCTGACCTGAGTATTACACGAAGATGCAGGGACCTTAAAAAAAATTACTAAAGAAAAAATTCCTAGTCTCAGAACTATCAATCTCAAATAAGAGAAACATTTACTATTAAAATATTACTATTAAAACATTTACTATTAAAATATAAAAAACATTTACTATAGAAAATAGAAGAATTCCCACAAATGGAAGTACAGAATACCAGAAACACTGATTATAAAAATAGTGAGTATCAGAAATCTCAGCACTGTAAATATGGAGAGATGGAAACACGGTGTATCAGTGTTGGGAGTGTTCTTGAAAAGTCCTTCCCACCTACAAGGACTTGTACACAGGTTAAAATCTACAAAGTGCTTGTGAGTCCTCCTCAATGATGTGCAATATCCTGGTAGTTATTATCATGGAAACAAAAGAGGCTTTCTCCTCCTTAACCTTTTACTAAATCCTCTTCTTTATCACATCTCTTATGGTGATATTGACCACCTGGTTTTCCAAACTAAAGCCTCTTTTGGCAGATGGCTTGCAGTGTTTTTCAAGAACAGCTTAAAAGCTGAAACACTTCCATTCCCCCATTCATCGACATGTCAATCTTTCAGAGAGGCTCTTTGGTTTCCATGATGAGTAAAAAGAGTTACCAAGATGCACAGTCTTAAAAACTAATAATTACAATTAATTCCTCCATTTGAGAGAATGTACCACACAGGCTATGGAGAGAGGGAGAGTGTTGGGGATCTTACTGAAAATCTGGGGGTGCTCTGTCCCACCAGGTGCCCAAAGGTACCTAGACCAACAGATGGGGTATCAGAAAAAGAAACACAGCCCAGACACTTCAGCATCAATAACATTGCACTACTTGAGAATTCTGCTCATTTGGCTTGTTTCTTTCATTTTGTGGCTTAATCTCCAACATCCTTAAACGATGTCTCTGGTTCTTTTGTACCTTGGGCAAGTGTCTGGGAATCTGTTTGAATCAATGAAGTGCAATTAATATTTCAGTGTAGAATTTGAAGTGGACAAAAGTATGTGTTACTACAACCAACTTCTTGGCCTTTGGGAAATTCAACCCTCTGAGCCTCAGAATGAGGCTTACATGAATACACAACACCTTCATAATAGATGACTGTTATTATTAAATGAAGTGTTCAAAGAATAGCGGGCACTGTTCAGGGATAGCATGATGGTTCAGGTGAGGATTGTATCAGCCTTATCAGAACTCTGGCATGCCACTTTGGATCTCGCCTGTCCTCTGATGCTGAGAACACTGCTTTGGGTGTCCTCTGTTCCTTTCCTGCTTCAAGCTCATTATTACTCATGCAGAAGCCTATGGGTTGAGTACTTAACTGACCCAGGGTTTCAACATAACTTTGTGACTCTCAAACTCATTCATTCTAGTAGCACATAGTCTCCATGGTGTGAGGTTCAACATAAGTACATTCATGCTTACAGATACGTCAACTGCATATGTATATGTTACTATATAGAGAATGTGTAATATTATATGCCTTGTATGTATTATATGTATATGCTTCTTGGTTGCATCTCCTCCATGGAATGCAAGCTCCCCGAGGGCAGCGATCTTGCCTTGTTAATTAGGACATGCCCAGGACCTAAAGGACTGCTTAGCCCAAGTGTGCAGGATATTCTTGATACTTCACCAAATAGTTCTTTCTAATAGTTTTCTAGGTGTTTGCCGTAGCTTTCCTAGGTGTTTCTACAAATGTTTGTTGAGTAAATGAGTGGATACATCGATGCATAAATTAAAGTGAAACTTTGCAAATCACAGTGGCACTGGTACTAGGTGTTCTTTGGAGAGAGACAGAAGTTCTATTTGGTCTCTAACAGTACTATGTTGACATTTCTTTCTTCCCAATGGTATTAAAATTTATCTTATTGACCGTCAGATTCCCAATGGGGTATGCAAGTGTGAGGGATTCATTCATGAAGGAGCCTGACTTTCTAGGGGAATGCGTGTAGGAGGCAGGGGAGCAGAAGGGGAGGGAAGGCATTTTTGTCATGCAAACTAATCACCACACTTTTTTTAGAGACTATCTTAAAAATTGTGTCAGTTCAGATGCTGTTTTAGACTAATACTGATAGATCTCCAATAACTATGATTAAGTTTTCTCCTCCCTGGGGGAGAAACAAGTGATCAATGACATTTTCTAAAGTTTCTTGTGACTGTGTAGCAGAATGTGACTCTCAAATGCTATAATTTGTGAGGGCCTCAATACAAGACTTAATGAGGGTTTGGAGACACACAGACTGGGTAATCATCATTTAGCTGACAAAAAGAGCGTTAACATATCTAAAAAGGGCCTAAGGTTAATTGATATTTGGCAAAATGAAAGCCCTGTTTAGTATACTTTTCTTACCACAAATTGGAGATGTAGTCCTTGAACCTCGTATCAAAATGAGTCTGCTCATTACCTCCTCTCTTCACACGTCTGGTTATGTTTCCAATCCCAACGTAGGAGCTAAAATGAAAGAGGAAGCTAGAAGCCTCTCTTCAACAGTCACAGAACTTAGGGTAAATTCGTAGTATACAATATACATACTCATAACACAGAATTTGTAAAACATGAAAACATAGAGGGACAAAGGGGGAGAAACGTAAGTCCATATACCAAAGCCATCATACACAAATACTTTGGTGTATTTTGTTTTATATTTCATTTATGCTCATTCCTAGCATATTTTAGATGTTCCTACATGTACAATTTTGCAATTTTTAAAGACTAACTCAAGGTGTAGTCCTCATCCTTATACATTTAATGATTAAGTAATGCATCAGGAGCAGATTATAATTTAAGTGAGCTTTTCTTTATTGCTGAGAATTTAAAATTAGTTTCCTTTTGCCCTTTCACTAATGTTCCATTGAACTTTTTTGTGACTATTGGTTTCTGAATTCAGGATAATGTTCTGACTCTTTAGTCCCACCAGTAGAATGTATGGGTCAAAGATGAGGAAATTAAAAACTCCTTTCTCAAACTTCCAGTTTTTCTTTTTTCAAAAAATTTTGACCATGTGCTTTTACCTCCTGTAATAGAAATGCAAATAAATTCCTCAAGCCTGAGTCTCTCATGGAACATATGCCATCACCCTGACTTCAAACTTACCTTGTCCACAACAGATGGCACTTGAACCAACCCAAGAAAAATCTCTCTCTTTTTTTGTTTTTTTTTTTTTGCATTATATTTTGCTCTAAGAAACCTAAAACACAGTAGACTTCTGCTCTGCAGTAGGCGTAGTGGTGCCAGGATTGGCTGGAATCACAGCACATGAAAGCCAAAGACATGGGGGACGAGGACACAGAAAACACAGGAGAAAAGTAGGAAACTTGCGGAAGCTGGTTTGCACCCCAACAAGAGGTCACGTGGCCCCAGAGGCAAGGAGAGCCTGAGACAGAAAATCATGTCAGCCTGGAGGATTTGTACTCTCCATGAGGTCTGGCCTCATGTTCCCCTCTTCCTTAAGCTTCTTTAAGTTTCTGCTCCTTGCAACAGAAAATCCCTGACAAAGCACAAGCCAGTGCCAAAAGGGACAGCATTTTATATATAACTATTTCCAATTTCTCCAGAGCTTCCAGAGAAGCCAAATGTAATGGATATAGGATGACGTTTTGGGGGCTTGCAACAACTTGAGAGCAACTTATTCAGTCTCTATGTATAAACACACACACACTTACATATGTGTGTGTTTATGTATATATGTAGCATCTACGTCTATATATTTTTGTTATAACATACACATATGTTGTTATAACATGCATCTATGCACATGTAGGTATGCATATATATTTACATATACATACACACTGATATCTAGTTTTCTGATGGAAAGACCCAACAAAGATTTGAAGGTCAATGCTGGCTACCTACAGGTAGGACTTGATGCTGTCCTTCTAGGTCCTGAAACCCAAAGAGAGAAGAACATGAAAAGCAAATCTATTACCCACCTCTGGATAGCGTAAAAGAATTCCGTTACCAATCTATAACTTAACGCAGAGAAATTTAAAATTAGCTTCCTGGGGGAAAAAAAAAGTCAGGGAGGGTGATGTCACAGTGTTAAAACAATGAAACCTGTAATAAACCATTCATGTGCTGCACAATTGTATTTCTGCCTCTGAATTAGCAGACAGGTGATCACAGGGAAGCGAGAACTTACTGGTTATGATTCCTCAGTGTGCCTTCCATGAGTCCATGTTGGTGCGTGTGTCCTCTATGGATTATAGGCACAGCAGTTCTTTGTGATAGGGATGGGCATTCTTCCCCCTCTGAGAGCAACTGAAGCAATGTTAGCAGGGTAGCAAGCAGTCTCTCTGTTAGCAAGCTATAGAGTGGGACTATGAGCCTGGAGGCATCCCAAGGGCCATGCACCTTCCCTTCTTCCCTCTGACTTACATGTGTTCTATTGGCACTAAATCTGAAAACAGAAAATGCTTCTGTACACATGGTCTTTTCTGTCTTATCCTTAAGCCAAACATGTTTTGTAGGGCTTGTTTTTCTATGATCAAGGATGGAGTCCTATTCCTCACTCAGCTTGTCATTATCCCTCTAACTTCGTAGCTTTTAAAATTGCAGAATTTTGAAACGAAGATATATAATCATGAAGATGAAAGGCTGAAGGAACGAGGCTCTCCACGGATGAGGTTTCTGAGATACGTCCGCCTTTAAGGCACACTCGTGGTGAAGGCAAGAGAAGTAAAGGAGAAAGGGAAAGAAGCAAGAGCCTTCGGATTGTCGTTCTGCGTGGAGACCTCCCCACCCCACCCGACTTCCACTGTGATTGGTCAAAATGAGTCTTCTATTCCCCCAGATTCTGCTGAATGTTTTTTTTTTCCCCCAAGTACCACTTCTTCGACTCCTCCATTCATCTCCCTCTGAGTTCAAGGAAAGATTCACATTACTGATTTTTCTTACCATGAAACTTTTATTTTCAAGCCCAAGTAAATTGATGTTCATCTCCAATTGCCCACATAATCTCCCAGGCACACTCATTCTATGTCGATGTGCTCTACAAGATGTACAGCTCCACTGTGGGCGAGATGGGATGTAGTTACTGAAATGAAATGTAAAAACCAAGAAGGAAAAATCACTGCCATGCTCTCTCACCCCATTTTCAAAGGGTCAGCCTGGAATTTATCCTACGAAGTATTCTCTTAGGCTTTATCTCACCCCAGGGGCACGCCTTTGATGGTGCTGTTTGGAGATGCCAGAATTAATTTTCCATCAATAATAACATTCTACTCTATTATATCTGTGTCTTAATTCATTCACTCACTGAGCAAACATTTATGGAGCGACCTTTATGTATGGGGCACCGTGCAAGTCACTGAAGGGAAAAGATACAGAACTTGTAAGATAGAGATTCTGTCAGTTGTAGGAAGAAGGAAAGTAAACAATCATAGAGGGGTGAGATAGGGCTTCAGGTGAAAACTCCAGAGTGCCTAGACTAGAGGGCACCCACCCTCTGCCCAGAGGCTACTGGAAGACATTTAGCCAGAGAACACACTTTGGATTTCGTACTTGCAGAATAAATTAGAGGGAGCATGTACAAAAGTGAATGTGTCTTTCGGAACCAGGGGACTTGGCAATGCATGATTCTCGTGCTGACAGAGCCTGATGCCAGAAACCAAAGGGAGGTTATGAGGAAGCAGCACAGCGATCATGGGAGACCGATCATGCCCAATGAAGCAACAGACTGGGCCCACACCGCAAAGAACGCTGTGAGCAGTGCTAAGAGCTTCTCTTTCCCTCCTGTTCACTTACAGGGTAGGCAATACGAGCACAGTTGCCTTGTTGGTAGTGGCTGTCAGATCTGTATTTTCCCTGGTCCAGGGCTCCTGATGGGTGGTGGGTGTGAAATTCCCGATCCTGCAAGCTCCAGAAGAGGGCTCTAAATTCCTGGTCTGAAGGTGGAAAGAAGAGTTAAGAGAAAAGAGAATCCCTGCCCTGCTATTTATTAACTGGGAGACCAGAACAAGTAAATTAACTCTCTCATACTCTGTTTACTTATTTGCATACTGAGGGTGAACTGAGCTGCCTTGATAGGTAAATATCTCAGTGTATAAAATGCCTTGCTCGCTGCCTTCGTGGAGATGAAGCACGCTGTGATATTTACCCAGATTCCCTCATCGCTGTCCCCTTTCCGGGGCTTCCGCCTCCGCCACCTGCGTCAATTCCAGGCTTTGGAGACACAGAAGTCACATCTCCAGCAACAGGCTGAAGTTCAGGAGTCAGTGTGTGAAGGGAGCCCAGTGTTGGGCTCTAGTGTGGCTGAGATAGCTGTGTCCTTCTACCTGTCCCCTGCTCTGGAAACGTGGTGATCAGCTTCCTAGGTAGTTCTGGGGAAGTCAAGGGTAGAGGGACCAATGCTCCTGATTCATTTCCTCTGGCTCCTGTAATAAATTGCCACAGAGTCAGTGCTTAACAAGAAAATGTTTATTCTCTTACAACTCTTGGTGGATCGTAACCAAAGGGGCTGTGCTCCCTCTGAGAGCCCTAGGGGATGGTGTTTCCTGCACACGTTCTGGAAGCTCTCTCCATTCCTTAGCCCGTGCCTCCTCCACCTTCAAAGCCCACAGAGTAGCATCTTCAAGTCCCGCTCTCTCGGCCAGGTTCATGGCATTGTATCCTCCCTTCTGTCTAGTCCTCAAAGGTCCCTCCGCTCCCCTCTTATAAGGACACCATGATCACATTTAGGGTCCAAGTGGGTCCAAATAATCTTCCTCATCTCAAGAACCTTACGTTAATCAACATCTATAAAGACCTTTGTGTTTATCGTTTGTTTTCTTGTTTGTTTTTCATTTTTAATCAAAGTATAGTAGACATACAATATTATATTCATTTCTAGGTGTACAACGTAGTGATTTGACAATTATATATGTTACTCAGTGCTCACCATGGTAAGCTGTCACCATACAAAGTTATTACTGTTTTATTGGCTACATTCCCTATGTTGTACCTTTCATCCCTATGACTTATTTTCCTAATGCCTGGAATTTTGTGCCTCTTAATCCCTTATTTCACCCCTTCCCCACCCCCTCCCTTCTAGCAACCAGCAGCTTGCTCTCTGTAGTTATGGGTCTATCTTTGTTGTTTTTTTTGTTTTGTTTTGTTTTGTTTTGTGTTTGTATTCAACATTTTAGTAAAATCACATGGTATCTGTCTTTTTCTGTCTAACTTATTTCACTTAACTTCAAACTTGTAGGTTCATCCTTGTTATCACAATGGCAAGAAGTTTTCTTTTTTATTCTTTTTTTTCTTTTTTTAATTTTTATTCTTTTTTATGGCTGAGTAATATTCCACCATATCTATCTATCTATCTATCTATCTATCTATCTAGTATATGCTATATCTTCTTTATTCATTCATCTGTTAACGGGCACTGAGGCTTCTTCCATTTAAGGTAACATATTCACACATTATGGGTACTAGAACCAGGACATCTTTCAAAGTGAGTAGGCAGCCCACCAGGGCTCCTTCAATGAGTAGAGCACCCAGAGCCCTGGAGCAGAGCTGAACTAGGGTGAGGCGGGCTAGGTACTCAGGGCACATGGCTTAAGGAGGCTCCTGCTTTCAGGCCGTCCTGAGTGAGCAGTCAGCTCCTGAAAATGGGCAGCTCCTTAAGTTTTATGCACTGTGTGCCTTGCTCCCCTCACCCTAGTCCAGGTCCAATCCTGGACTACTTCAGTGCTGCGGCATGGCAAAGCAGAGATGGAGACATATGCAGATGGCCAGATGTCTAGGCAGTAAGGCTAGACCAGTAGAGCTCCTGTTGTTTCCAGAAGCTGGGAAGCTTTTGCATGTGTTTGCGGGTGCACGCATGTGTGTGTGTGTGTGTGTGTGTGTGCAAGCACACGCACACAGAGAGGACATAGAGTAACAGACAAGGAAGAAGATCAAGGGAGCCGCAGAACAATGCCCCCTGAGCACAAGTAGTAACACCTTACTCTAGTAATACCCCAGAGTAGAACAGGTTTCACTTGGACAAAGAGGCCTTGCTTCTGTCTGGGAATGGGATCCCAGGCCAGGCGGGAAACGAGACACTCTCAGAGCTTGCCTGCATGGACTCCTCCAAGGACAAGACGAAAAACATCTGGGAGGTATGTGTGACAGGCAAGGGGGATGGACAGACCACAGACTGGTGGCAACTGAACCTCCTGGGGAATGAGAAAATGAAAGGCAGACGTCCTACTTCTCGTAGATACATCCCCAGCATCTCTCCTGGGAACCAGAATGTTGCTCAGCCCTGTCACTTCTGGACTCCCGTCTCCAGAAAACTCAATGAAGACTAGCGCTGTCCCTAGTCCCAGGCACGGCTGTCTTCCTCCACACCTCTTCTCTCTCCCCCTTGCACACTCCCAGTGAGAGGACAGTGACTCATGCTAATTATACAGTAACAGAAGAAAAAAAAGTACACTTTTTTTTTCCCCAGCAGCAGCTGGGACTTTCTATTTATTTGTCTGCTATTTATAACTCACTCAGACAAGAAGGTCTTATCTCCTCCTCCTACCCCTCCTCAAATGAAATTTCTCTGGGGTGGATCCAACTTTATCTAAATTGGTTGGACAGAGGAGCACAGCGTATATAATCCATACTGAAAGAGATAAGGGTTTCTTCTTGTACTAGATATAAAAATAACCAACAAGCAAAATGAGCATGGATAGGGAAGAATTAATTTACTTCCCTGCCTAATTAGTAGATGCAGGATAAATGTATCTGCTTAGTTCCCTAATTATAATAATACTTAGCAGTTACATGAAACTCTTCATCATCAGAAATACCACCCTCTCCTGACACTAAATAATTTATCTTTGGCACCCCTGTGTGAGCATCTTATCTGAGCAAGGAGAATACCATGAGGTTGGAGAGGGGCAGGGGCTCAGGTGGGTGAGGTGCTAAAACCACACTCCTTATCGTTGAAGCAGAAGCTGCTTCCTGTGTCCAGTCCCTGGGCTTCAGGACGTGGGAGCCTGTGGAGAATCTGCCCACTTAGTCTGGCCCAGGAACTGCAGTGAGACATGGGACCTGTGGGACGTGGGACCTGGGAGGCAGTGAGACGTGGGACCTGTGAACTGCCAGCCATCTGGCTGGCTGTGTAGCTGGAACTCCTCCTCCCACAGGGAATGAGGCCCAGGATGGCCCCGAGAGAAGGACCCCCGAGGTACCCTGCTGGAGCAAGGAACAGTCATCAGCTGAGCCCCACTGGGGGCCTTCCCTCTGTTAATGTTCCCCCACTTCTTGGGTTGATGTTCATTTGCTCAGCTCTACCTCTTCCTTTCCTGGTTTTTTTTGCTCTCTCTCCTCCCAAGCAACAGGATTGTTGCCTTGCCCTCTGGGGGGGGACACATCTTCTGCCCACTCCTCATTCTTTCTTCAGCCTGCTCGGCTTCTGGCTTAGAGCTCCCAGGGTGCTGCACTCCGGACTATCCCAGCTGAAGCAGGAGCCTTTGGCCCAGACCGGGACTCCGGTCTCAGGCAGAAGGAGAATGTATCCTGCTTCTCTGCTCTTTGTCCTGGATACTGCCTCGTGGCTGCCGAGGCCCCTCTTGTTCCCAGATGCCACAACCACATTAGTGTCATGAAAGAAAGAAGGAAAGAAGCGAGGAAGACAGGCAGGGAGGGAAGATGAAAAGGGGTGGGAGGGAGAGAAAAGAAAAGAAAGAGAGAAAAAGAGAAAGAAAGGAAGGAAGGAAGGAAGAGGGAGGAAGGGAAGGGAAGGGGAAAAAGAAATTAAAAAAGAAGAAAAGAAAAGGAAAGAAAAAGAAAAGACAAAGAATTCAGCACAATCATCACTGTGTTTGGAGCTTGATAGACCCTCAATAAAGTTGGATTAAAAAATTAAATTTCAGGGACGCCTGGGTGGCTCAGTTGGTTGGACGACTGCCTTTGGCTCAGGTCATGATCCTGGATTCCCGGGATCGAGTCCCGCATCGGACTCCCAGCTCCATGGGGAGTCTGCTTCTCTCTCTGACCTTCTCCTCGTTCATGCTCTCTCTCACTGTCTCTCTCTCAAGTAAATAAATAAAATCTTTAAAAAAAAAAATTAAATTTCAGGGTCACCTGAGTGGCTCAGTCGATTAGGTGTCTGATTCTTGATTTTGGCTGGGGTCATGATCTCAAGGTAGGGAGACGGAGTCCTGCATCAGCAGGGAGACTGCTTACGTTTCTCTCTCTCTCCCTATGGCCCTCCCTGCCATTCTCTCTCTCTACCAAAAAAAAAAAAAAAAAAAAAAAAAAAAATTAAATTTCATATCATTTGCTAAGGCCTTGTTTTTTGTGACTTTCTGAAAAAAAGGAACCATACAGCCAAACTATGGAGAGCACCTACAACCCTAACATTCTGCCTTATGGGGGAGGGTATCCAGAAGTTATCTTATGTGGGTGGGGGGAGAAAGGGGATCAATAAAAACAGTCATTACTTCAATTGCAGCTTTGTCGTATTTTTATTTTTTTATTTTTATAAACACAATAGGCCATATAAATATTGCTTAAATTTAAAATTCACTAAAGCTCAAAACTACTATAATGGGATAAGAATTATAAGCTCTAATTATATAGCTTTGAAGCAATGTAATTATACAACAGTTTTGGGAAAAAAATGAAGGCAACACAAAGGATCTCTCTCTTTCTCTCTTATTTTCTTAATTTGGGGCTTTACCCTTAAGCGTGGAAGAAAAGCTAACTCCTGAATTTCCACCAGTCATTCCTCCATAGTTCAGTTAATAATACATTTCTGGTTACATCCTATGGGTTCAGACAAGGGAGGAGGCAAAGAAAGACACGAGTTTGCTGCATTTTCCCACCACATGCCAACATGTGAGGTGGTAACTTAATGCCGTTTCACAAATCAGAAATCTGAGTTCACGGTTTCTGTCAGATGCGAAATCCCCACTGCTTACTTCTGTTTCTCACAAACTGGGCCAGCTCTGAGGGCCTGGGGAAGGTGACAAAGACCCTGATGAAGGAAAGACACAGCAGGGTTCAGTGCCACCAAGAAATCACTGAGGCACCAGAATGGGGGAGAGGGTCACCCTCGTGCTTCAGGGAACCTGGAGCTAGAATGAGAGTGAGAGCTTCAAGGATCAACTTTCATTTGACACCCACAGGAAACGACTGGGCCAGTGGCACTCTCAGACAGTGGACCGGCCTCTGGAGTAGTCTGTTTCTGCAACTGACTTAGCATAGGGAAGGAGAAGACTTGTCAAGGATGACATAGAAGGACTGCAACCTACAAGCAGATACCGCTTCTCTTGGGGTCATTTCCAACTAAGGGGAGTGCCAGCTCTGTATGTGAACGCTCAGTGCTGCGGTTTCCCGAGACTATACAAGTGCTTCAGATTTCATAGATCTGAGTGTGTGTGCGAGAGAGAGAGAGAGACCAGATCTGAGTGTGTGTGCGAGAGAGAGAGAGAGACCGTAAATGAAACTTACATTGCAGTCCACTTCGCGCAGACACCACATGACACAGCTGCACTCGGCAAGCTAACCACAGTCATCAGAGAACGGAGAGATGGATGGTATTTCCTGACCCGTGATTGGTTGATTAATAAAACCAGTGGGAAGGAAGAGCATGGTTTTCCTACTTAGATGGATCAGAAATGACAATCAGCAATGTTCTCAGCCGGGTAGCCAAAGTATTTCTCAGGGGATGCCCATCTTATTTTCATAATAAAAACAGCCAACATCTATTTCGTGTATTCTGTACCTTCTGTTTTCGAAGGGTATGCTGTCGGCTTCCCCTATCTAATCTGCAAAGCAAGTTGCTTTTATTATTAATGACCATTCCTGTTACACAGAACAAGAAAAGGAGCTCAGTGAAGATGGGTTGCATACCCAAAGCCCCCCGCCTGATTCTAAGGCCCTGATTCTAATGCACTTATCACTGTGCCCCCTGCACAAAGATAATCACAGACACCAGAATCCAAAGAGTTAAAACATGATTCATTCTCATAATTTCCAAAGAAGCTCCTTTTCTTAGGTAATGTAGACCTGTCAAGATGGTGGCACAGTTTTTGGCGGCGGAAGCCATCTGCCCATCTTTGAGCGTCCCGCATTCTGGACATGGGAGCCCATCAGCTGCGTAGCTGCCTTCATTAGCAGGTGTGCTGCAGAGGCAGCCAATTTCCACTTCACTCCCAGACCCCCTCCAAAAAAACCTCAACCTGGATTTCCCCCATGCCTCTCTCTTCCTTACTCATCTCCAGAACCAGCTTTCCTATAATTCCTGAAACCACCATTGGTCTCTGGCTATGGCTCCTTAAGACGCTGAAGACAAACGCGTTCTCTTTCTCAGAAAGTTAATTCTGCTTCGTACAGACATATGCTGTACCGACAAAGGGCCGCAGGCCTTTCTCTCCCCAAAACTTTCAAAACAGAAGGCCTCCCTCCAAAATAGAAGTGTATGTTACACTGTTCCTGTAAAAGAAGGAAACAAGAGGCGTGTCAGAGTCACAAACATTCTATTTCCAAGTTCAGAGCAAACAAAAAATATGTCAGCCCAGAGGGGATGGATTTGGAGGGAAGAGGGGAGCGAGACAGGCAAACTTTATTCTATGTTTAAATCCCAACATATGGGCCATTCCTATTTTAGGATGACAAATACTAACTTCCGTATGATGATAATTAATGATAAAAAAAGAGAAGCCAAGCTACGTTAGAAGGTCTCGGTGGCCTATCCTGCCATCAGTGGTGTGGAGGCCATGTGCCCATTTCTCAGATTAGATTTGAAGAAATCAAGGGGCCTTGCCTAAGGTCACCTAGCTATTTAAAAGCAAAGTACAAATGAGAATCTGGGCCAGGGTACTTATCTCTCCTGATGAATCTCATTTGCTGGGATCACCTTTTAACAACTTGGCGTATCCCTAAGATGAAACCTACCAAGTTCCCAGGTTGATAGAAGAGTGTTTGCAAGTGCTGGACTGAAGGACAGATGTTGCTGAAGACTAGTGATGGGGACATGGCACCTGGGCCCCAGCAAGGGGAACAGTGTTCTGTATGAGCCAGACTTTGGGCTCCCCAGACCATTGGGCCATTCCTGTTGGTAGGCTAGCTGGAAACACACTTGAAAAGTCAAAAGGAAAAAATCCTCTCTATCTTTCCCATGAATGAAAGTTGGCTATTTCTCACAGTCCTTGTTACATGGTGCTACTAGCAGGTCTCTGTGCCAAGACCCCAGACTCTAGCCCTTCTCTGTATCCAAGCTGTATCCCTGTTCCTCACCTTGACCAACCTTTGATGTAGGAGGTCCAATTAAGACTGAAGACTGAAGTTCTATAGGGACTTCCATAACTCAAGCTCCTTACCCTATCAAAATTCTTGGTCTCAGAATTCTCACTTAGCAGTTCACCAACTTAGGTAGATGAAATACAGCTTTCCCTTGAATTGTTTTTTTCTCTAGTGAGGCGTGGTTGGAGTTGGAGACATAACAGGTTTGGAGTTGAAGAGATAACAGTCAATTCAGGGATACCCACCACCCTAGCTCAAAGTTCTGTCCAGGTTTCCAAAGATTTTAGGGGGGGATGGCGAATGACTTTTCCAAGCTAATTGTATCCTGTGGTGCCCATGCTCAGACTTAGTGACTGTGTTTGGTTTTTGGTTGTCAGTCCGCACAGAGGACTACCGTTTCTGGTTTCCTGTCCTCACTGTGCAGCTCTCCCTCAGCTGGCTGTGCTGCCTTTCATGGTATAGGAGAAACGGCACCTGTGACCACACCACACCAGCTTTGAAAAACTGGCCTTTGACCATGGTCATGTGACTCCCGAGGCAGAGAGATGTTTTCCTTCACTGGAAGTTTCCTTTGGTAGAAAAACTCTGAGACTCTTTCACAGCCGCCTGCACACACATGCCTGCTGCCATTTCTGTTCTGGATTTGATCACTTTCCTGAGATTTATCTGAGGAAACAGGCATCATTTCACTTGGAATTTTCTTTTTGATCATATCAAAAGTGGCAGTTTTTGCAAAAGTTTAACTAAATACCTTACCACCAACATCCACTCTGTTCTGGCAAGTGGATACAAATTTTAGGGTCCAGATTTTCTTTTTCCTAAAACTTTGAAAATTCACACAGGAAATAAAGGATTGATGAGTCGAATGTGTATGTGTGTGCGTGTGCACGAGCACTCATGAACATGCATATTTTATAATGTACTAATTAAATCTTTTTGCTACCTTAACTGATCTTTTTAATGTGATCACGTGGTTTCTGTCCTTTATTAATGTGATAAATTATAGTGATTGATTTTACAATGTTAAACCAAACTTTAATTCTTGGAATAAAAATCTTAACTTCATGGAAAGAGTACCTTTGCTTTTCTGTAACTCTGGATTTGGTTTAATACTGAATGTTTAAGAATTTTGCATCTACGTCCCTCAAGAAGTTGCCCTTCCTTGCAAACCCCCTTGTTAGCTTTTGATATCAAGAGATATAAATGAGTAGGGAAGGACCCCCTCTTATTCTATGACCTAGACAACCTTGTTTAACATCTGGGTCATTGCTTTCATACACATCTGCTGGATTTCACTAGTCACTGCTTGTCAGCCCGCTGTGTGATGGTTGTGTTGTCATTTGCTGGGAAGTGTATCTCCTGGAGATTTAATTTCTTTAATTAAATTTATTTTTGGCAGGTTACTTACGATCTCCGTGTCAGGTTTGGTTAAGTTGCATTCTCTAGGAACTTATCTCACCAAATTTTTCAAAGTTATAGGCAGAAAATGCTTCAGAGAGCCCTCTTGTTACCTTTTAAAAGTGGCTATGAGGGATGCCTGGGTGGCTCAGTTGGTTAAGCATCTGGCCTCGGTTCAGCTCATGATCCCAGGGTCCTGGGATCAAGTCCCACATCAGGCTCCCTGCTCTGTGGGAAACGTGCTTTTCCCTCTGCCTGCCGCTCCCTCTGCTTATGCTCTGTCTCTCCCAAATAAATAAAATCTTTAAAATAAATAAATAAATAGATAGATAGGACTCTGGATGCTGTTGGGACAGTTTTCTTTTCCAACAGTGGAGTCATTTATGCTGTCCATACTTGTGTGTTGTGTTCATTGCTTCTAGAAGTTTACCAATTATGTCTTTGCAAATAGCTTTGCCTGTGCTTAGTCTCTGGATGATGGATTTATTTTTGGTTCTAGTACATTTGTTCTAGTCCTCACTGTAACCTCCTTTTACTTTCTTTGAGTTTAATGTGATGGTTTCTTTTGAACTTCTTGAAATAAAGTCCTTACCCTATATTCTACCTTTTCAGCTTATAAATGTACCCATAATCACAGCTCTCATCATGTATCACAAATTTAAATACATATTTCTATTATCTATATTATCTTTCAGTTCATTATTTTTGTTTGGTTTGGTTGGCTGGGTTTTTTTGTTTTTGTTTTTGCTTTCTTATTTTTTAGAGCAGGGGCAGAGGGAGAGGGAGAGAACCCCAAGCTGACTCCCCACGGAATGCCAAGCCTGACACGAGGCTCCATCTCACAACCCTGAGATTATGACCTGAGCAGAAATCAAGAGTCAGATGCTTAACTGACTCAGATACCCAGGCGCCCCTGGTTTGTTTTTGTTCCAATTTCCATTTTCATGTCTTCTTTTATCTAGTGATTATTTAGAACTGTACTGCTTAATTTCCAAACATAAAGGAAATTTTAATTGTCCTTTTGCTACTGATTTCTGTCATAACTCCCGTCTGGCCAGAGAAAATGTTTTATATTCTCTCTCTCTGTCTCTCTCTCTCTCTTTTTTTTAAAATTTTGTATTTGTATCTTTCAAATCATTGTTTCCAAAGGCATTTCAGTGAATGTTAGTTTCTAAACATCCTTTCCATTAAGGGCTTTGAAAAGTTCAACTATTTAGAATCTTAATTTATACCAGCAATTGGTCAATTTTGGTTAATAACCCATGTGCTCCTAAAAATGAATATATATTGTACTGCTGTTGTACGCATGCCTTTAATCATTATCTTAATCAAGATTCTTGCTGATTTGTTGGATTCTTATTCTTATAGTAATAGAAGAGTAAGTTATCACTCACTTAATCTTGGTTTCATCATTGGTTTTGTTCTTTTGTTTATATGTTTTAGTTCCATCAATATTTGCTTTACATGTTTTGAAGCTATCATGGGTTAAACTGAGTCTTCCCAGAGATTTGTTGAAGCCCTAACCCCTGGGTCCTGTGCATATGAACTTATTTGGAAATAGGGTCTTTGCAGATATAAATTAAGGTGAAGTCATGCTGGATTAGAGCAGGCCCTAACCCAAAATGATGGTCCTTCTGAGAAAACAGAGACACGGGGAGGAGAAAGCATGTGAAGGCAGAGAGGTGCACAGAGCATGTGTCATGGGATAGTGCAGACAGATACTGAAGTAACGGGGCTACCAACCCAGGAATCCCAAGGCTTGACTGTCACCACCAGATGCTAGAAAAAGGCAAGGAAGGCTTCCACCCAGAATCTCAGAGGTAGCATTGGCCCTGCAGACTCCTTGATTTCAGACTGCCAGCCTCCAGAACCATGAGACACGAATTTCTGTTGTTTTAAGTCAATCACTTTGTTAAACAGCTGCCCCAGGAAACTAGTGGATGGGGTATGTTACTAGATACATAGAAATTCAAGGTTTGTATCTTTTCTGGTGAACTGGAACTTCTATCATGATTATATATTCCTGTGTACTCATGCTTTTTACCTTAAAGTTGACCTTGATATTATTATTACTCCATCTTTCTTTTCAATACTTTCTGCATCTTTTCATTTTCAAACTTGATATATACATTCGTCTCATAAGATTTAAAAATAAGTCCAATAATCTTTGACATTTAATTGAATTACTTAGTTTTCTTACATCCAATGTTAAATTTTGGGTTTAAGCATAGCGTTTTCTTATTTGCTACTCTACCATTCCCCAGCTGGTTTTTTTTCCCCTCTCTCTTCTTCCCTTTTTAAGGAATTATTATTATCATTTACCATTTCCTACATTCACTTTTATTATCTTGTTACCCTAAAAATCTAGCATGTATCCTTGACTAATTAAAGTCCGATGTACTTCTAGCATTTATTAGACAAGGCAAGAGGATCATAACCCCGTATCTATATCTGATCTTCCCCTACCACACATGCTCTTTTTAAAATTATTTGAATTCTGCATATGAATTCCCATAATACATTATTACTATTTTAATAATTGTAATATTCATTTAAATTTATCTACATTCCCCTTTTGCATTGCCTTTTATTCCTTTATGTTCTCTTAAACTTCTCTCTGGAATCACTTTTCCTTCTTCCTCAAAAACTGGCATTAGCATCTGGTTTAGGGTGTGCCTGCTGGTGATAAACCTTCTCAGATTTTTATGTTTATTTAAATTTGAAAATATATCTGTATTTGCTTTATATCTGACAGCTATTTGTATTGGGTCTAGAATTCTAAATTGACAGATTTTTGTTTTCTTTCAGCACTTTGAATATATAATACAGTTATCTTCCCTTTTCCATTGATTATGTTAAAAAATCATCAGCTGGTCTCATTGAAACTTTAAATGAATATCCTCTCCAGGCTGATTTTGATATTTTTTCCTTGTCTTTGGATCACAGTTTTATTATTATGTGCATTTGTATGGTTTCCAAAGCGCTTTTTCTGTTTGAGATTCAGCTTCTTGAATATGTGGCTTTTTATTACTTGTCAGCTTATGGAAAATTTGAAGCTATATATTCTAAAATACTAATCGTCCACATTTTCTCTTTCTCTTCTGTTCCTGGGAGTTGAATTATACATATGTCACAGCTTTTCACTGTACTCCATATGCCTTTTAGTCTATTTTTTGTGTTTGCTTTTACCTTCCCATTTTCCAGCATGAATATCTCCTTCTGATGTTTCATTGACTAATTCTTTCTTCACTTGAGACCAACTTGTTGACCAACCAAAATGGAAATTTTAAAATTCAATTGTTTAAGTTCTAGGTTTTGCATCTCCCCTACTGCCTACGCAGATTAAAAACCTTGTCTGCAGTGAGAGACGATCATTCAGTGTTGCCTGGAGGCATTAACAGGCATTCATGACAGTTGGGTAAAGAAGACAGAGAAAACAAAATGAAAAACAAAAAAAAAGAAACTAACTCGGTGTGCGGGGCAGGAATATATGTTAGACACAGCACAAAAACTGAGGAGGTACAAGATCACGAGAAAGGCTCCATCCTAGGAAGGTAGGGATATAATGCCTACATAAGATTGATGCTTAATCAGAACATTAGAGAAGAGCGCCTCACTTGCTGCCCTCCAAGAGGCTAATAAGTGTGGAGTAGAAAATAACAATGTAATGCAAGCTAACTGTAGGAGACAAATTCCTCCTTAAGCAAGAGCAGAAGGGAAGATACAATGCCAAGAAGGAAGCAGACATTGAGAAATCACCTCTGGAAAACCAGACCACAACCTAAACCCAAGGAATCACCCCAAAGGGATGAAGGACTGTTGGGAAACAAAATTATTCTGTTTCCTTATTGTGTAAGTGGTTACATAAATCTATACATTGAAATAGACACCAAAAGAAGGTCAGTTTGGTTGCACAGTAATTTTTTTTTTAAAGGGAAAAAAAATAAAACATTCTTTCAAAAACAAACCCGGAGATAATTCATTGCTAGTAGATCTATTCAACAGGAAATATTAATGGAAGATCTTGAAGCAAAAGAAATGAAATATTGTTTGGAAATTTGGATCTAGAAAAAGAAATGAAGATTTCACTGGAAATAAAATACATAGTGGTAAAATACAAGTCACATTTTAAATTTCTAATTTCTACAGAAAATCAACTCTCTAAGGTAATTTTAATATAAACATTGTATTGTTCATAACAAATGTAAAAGCAAAATATATGACATCAATATCACAAAGGATGGGGGTTGAAAATATATTCCTGTGGTGTACTGTTATTTCAAAGTAGACTCAGATTAATTAAAAATATACACATGGGGGCTTAAGTGGGTAGGAGAAGAATCAATGAAACAAGATGGAATTGGGAGGGTGACAAACCATAAGTGACTCTTAATCTCACAAAACAAACTGAGGGTTGCTGGGGGGAGGGGGTTTGGGAGAAGGGGGTGGGATTATGGACATTGGGGAGGGTATGTGCTTGGTGAGTGCTGTGAAGTGTTTAAACCTGGTGATTCACAGACCTGTACCCCTGGGGATAAAAATATATGTTTATAAAAAATAAAAAATTAAAAAAAATATATACACTGTAAACCCTTGGTCTATCCCAAAAATGTTTTAAATGCCATAAATAATAAATCAATAAAGGAGATAAAACTCTTAACCCAACAGAAGTCAGAAAAAGAGGATAAAAAGAAGAGACAGAACAACGAACAAGGTGGTAGATATCAATCTAATTCTATTTATATTCACATTGAAGATGAATGGTATAAACAAATTATTTAAAAGATTGAAATTGTCAAAGTGGATACAAAGTGAGACCTGGCTATTGCTAGCTATAAGAAGTCACATTAAATTAAAATATAGATGAGTTAAAAGTAAAAAACAAAAGAATATACCATCCAAAGACTAACTGAAAGAAAGCTACAGAGGTTTAATAGTTTCACACAAACTAGACTTCAAAATAAGGAATATTTTCAGGAACAAAGATGGACATTAATTAATGATAAAAGAGTTTAGTTGTCCAAGAAGAGATATATTTTTAAAGACATTTTATTTATTTATTCCAAGAGGACATATATTTTTTAAAGATACATTATATATTTATTTGAGAAAGAGCAAGAGAAAGCACAAGCAGGGAGAGGTGCAAAGAGAGAGAGAGAAAAAGCAGACTCCCCGCTGAGCAGGGAGTCCGACTCAGAGTTCGATCCCAGGACCTCAGATTTATGACCTGAGCTGAAGACAGACACTTAACTGACTGAGCCACCCAGGGCCCCCAAGAAGACGTATTAATTCTAAAAGTATGTACATCTAATAACAAAGCTTCAAAACACTTGAGGAGAAATTGGTAGAACTGTATCGAGAAATAGACAAATCCATGCCTGGGATCAGAGGCTTCAACACTTCTCTTTTTATAGGACAAATAGGCAGAAAATCAGTAGATCGTAGCAATCCAAAGTGCAATCTAGACTTTAACAAATGACTTTAACAGTATTACAAATGTATAACATAACCACACTGAAGGGTGTAGGAAGAAAGGATCTGACCTAATTATCTCTGAGAAACAATGAGCTCAACCAGCTATATTATGAGGCTGAAAACAAAAATAATTTTTTTCTTTTTGGGGGCCCCTGAGTGGCTCAGCAGGTTAAGTGTTTGACTCTTGGTTTTAGCTCCGGTCATGATCTCAGGGTCCTGGAATGGAGCCCCACATCAGAATCTGGGCTCAGCACAGAATCTGCTTAAGAGCCTGTCCTTCTCTCTCTCCCTTTGCCCCTCCCATGACTCCTGCTTGTGGGAGCTCTCGCTCTCTCTCTAAAATAAATAAATAAAATCTTTTAAAACACCAGAACTCTATGTAAAGACTGTATTCTAACTGGTAAATTTGTTTCTCGCAGGGGTACACAGTTAGTCATGCTGAAACTATGTTGCATATACACAAAATTTGGACAAAACAATATCTATTTAGACAGTGAAAGCCAGGTTTTTCAGTGTCAGAGGAAGATGTAACGAATAAGTAATGACGTAATGTTAGAATGAACCCATGATGCTGGATAGGATCAGTGTGAATTTATATTTTATTAATATATGTACTTAGGCTGCCTGCCTCGCTCAGTTAGTAGAGCACAAGACTCTTAAAGTATGCACAAATATGGAGATGCATAAGTAAGAGTATATATATTTCTGGAAACAGAATGAAAATGAGGGACAACAGACAGAGAGGTTGATTTCTAACTACCATTCTAGGTTTCATGGGGAAATAGACATTTCCAGGGCTGGGAAAGGATGAGTACAGGATATACCCAGAGCATTTTTTGGTGCCAGAATTAAGGGAATGATTTAAAAAGAAGGAACACAAAACATGTTCCAAGGTCTCAGGAACCAATCTTAAAGAGCTCCCAGTGACCAAAATTGGAATCATGTGAACAACAAAATGAAAAATGGTAGTTTTGGGTTTCAATGCAAAGAATAAATATATAAGTACACAACTGAATAAATAAATCAGGTATAAAGGGCCATATGTCCATACAGAAGAATCCTAATTGATAAATATAGAAGAATGAGAGACATGTAAAATGGCTATTGAAATGTCACAATAATAATTGCTGTAAACAAAATCCACTATCTTAAATTTAGCAGAAGCAATGTTAAAGAGAATTAGGATATTTTCATATCTGCAAAGTATGTCTCCTGAAATATTTATTATTAACTACTATGGTGATTTTAACATATGTCCACCTGCTCTCTGATACTCCCTCAAAGTAGTGGCGGTTAATTCCTCACCACTAGACATAGGTTAGATTTAGTCAGTTACAAATAGAGTAAGGAAAGGAAAAAATAATAACTTTACAATAGAGAAACCTGGCAGACACCGTAACTAAGTAATCAAGCAAACATCACCTGTCATATGGGTAACACCTGGGTCTGATAATGATGCCATAGCAAGAGGCCATCACTTCTCAGATGTTCTTTCTCAAAATGTAGAACCTCAATCTAACCATGAGAAATATACAAACATAAATCAGGGAACATTTTTTACAATACACATCAGAAGTGTCAGGGTCACTAAACAAGGAACAATTGAGGCATTATCATAGATTAGATTGAGGCTATCTAGCTACTAAATGCAATGTACAATGCAGGATAGGATCCTAGAATTAAAAAAAAATGATAAGTCTGGGAAAAATACTGGGGAAAGTGAGGAAATCTAAATAAAGTCTGTACTTTTTGTTATTAGTATTATTGTCATGTTAATTTCTTAGTTTTAGTAATTGAACCATGGTTATGTAAGGTGTAATCAGGAGAAGCTGTTTGCATGGTGTACAGAAACCATCTTGCAACTCCTCTCTATGTCCAAAATCAAAAAAATTAAAGAAAAAGATATTTCCAAAAAATTAAAGAAAAAAGTGATATGGAGTCTAATAACATTCCACCTTGAAATAAAGATCCCCTGAGTTGGTGTTCTGCTTAGTTGTCCTGTTTTGAATTATCACCAAACTTTAGACAATCCTAGTGGTTTCTACCTCCTAAGAGTATAGAAATTCTCTTCTCACTATGAATTTCTCTTTGGTGTCATCCAAGTAGGAATAGATTCAATTTGTTACACCTGTTACCCAGCTGGATGTAGTTTGGTTCCTGTAAATGTGAATCATAAGTCTCACCAATTTAAAAATAAAAATCATTTTACAATGGCTGGGCCATTTTACTGACTCTTCCCTGAAAGAGCTACTTTTTTTTTCCTCCTAAATGGTCTAATAGACATTCTCTAGGCAATGCATCACACACATGCTATGTCTCATTAAAAAAATTTTTGTTGTATGGTACTGCAAGGCACTATAGGATTTGTATTATAAATAGTACGCATGTTTACATTTTATATTGTATATTTTATTGTGTTTATGTCTTCTGTTTTACTTGTGATTTATCCTATAATTAACATTTCCTAATACATATAGATACATTCAGTGGCCCTTCTATGTCTCCTTTTCTGAGGCTGGCAGAATTCCAAACCCAATATACCCACAGTAATGTAAAAGAGCTCTTCACAAAGTCTGTCACAAGGAACCTTATTCTTGCAAGAAGGTCCCAAATCAAAGAAACACATGATGAAATTAATATAAAAACTCCACATATTATATTCTTTTATGGGAGTTTCAAACACATTCAAGCCCTTAACAATCTAATAGGAAATATAATTATTTGACCTAGAGATTCCCAGCTTATTTTTTCATATAATACCTATCAATTGTGGAAGCCAGTTTGGAAAACATTGTGCTATAAAAAAAGAATACACCCATAGGGACAAACTGGAATCTTGCTGTTCTGCACTGGGTTATAGCTCACGGTGGCCAGTCCATGCATGAAAGCTTTCTGAGCCTGCGCCTGTGCAGATAGACAAATTCGATATACAGATAAATGATAGGTAGGTAGGTAGAGAGGAGGAGGGAGAGTAGATGGATAGGTAAGAGCCACTGTTTGGACATATTTCATTAGCATCCTATCAAATGAGGAGCGAGAGAGGGGTGGCAGAGGAGAAACACGGAGTTAAGTATTTTGTGTAATGCCTTAAGGATGACATGGGCAAAAAAGCAAAGCAAAAGCAATATTTAATATTTGTTCAGCATTTTATGGTTCTGCTCAAATGTGCTTCCTTTTCTGTGTTTCCATGGGACCATGTGATTATTATTTTAATACTTACCATGGTGTTTTAGGCATCCCTACTTAGTAATCTCTTTTTTCTCCTGTGTAATCTCCAAATGGTAAGATAAACATCATAGTCATAATTATACTATAAATTCCTAGTAATGGCCTAGTACAGAGTCAGTAATAAATGCAATTTATAAAAACACCTTCTCTAGAGTTACATCTTACAACAAAGGTGCAAGAAAAGGTGAATTTACAGATTAACATTTTTATCAATAATGATAATGATAAAATAATAATAATATATAATAATAATAACAACAATATACAATAATAATGTTAGGCACTGGATATTTAAAAAATAAAAGAGCTTATAAAAATGAATATTAAAAAGGTTGAAGTGACTTAGACAGCAACAATAATTTGTGTTTTGAAAAATAAACAGCCAATGGGCGCCTGGGTGGCTCAGTGGGTTAAGCCACTGCCTTCGGCCCAGGTCATGATCTCAGGGTCCTGGGATCGAGTCCCGCTTCCTCCTCTCTCTCTCTCTGCCTGCCTCTCTGCCTACTTGTGATCTCTCTCTGTCAAATAAATAAATAAATAAATCTTTTTTAAAAAAATAAATAAATAAAATAAACAGCCAATAAAACTAGATTTTAAAAAGGGAAAATATTCAAATAAAATAAGAACAAAGGAGATGGGACAGTGATTTCAGAAGAAATGTTTAATTTATAATAAAATACAACGGTGTATATTGATTGAACTGAAATTTTATGTAACAGATAATTTTCACAGAATGTCAAAAATTCAAAATACCTAAATGATGACCAAATGAAGTAGAAAAACAGTATAAATACATAACATGAAAAGTGGCTCAGAAATGTGCTAAAGATTGATCCAAGTAAAGCCTCAGATCTTTTTGGTTATAAAAGCTAGATCCTCTAAATATTCAGCAGCAGAAAATTTTCACAATACAGACAATGATCTAACACCCAGAAGAAATAAAGCAGACCAATTTCATTCATAAAGGAAATATGGTCCTGATATTAAAAAAATACCAGGATAATACAAGTCAAAAACAGATCAATGAATATAGATTTGGAAACCCTCAGTTCTTTCTTAATAGCAGCTAGTGTCTCACTAAAACAATTCCACCATGACCAAATAAGGTTTAATCTTTCAAACACAAAAATGGTTAAATATCAAGAACTTTATTGTAACAAACACCAAATCAATCGGTCAAATCAAACACAAAGCAAAACAAAATTAATCTCAATAGAAACCCAAAAGCCTTGTTAAATTATTAAATTCTTTCTAATAAGTGGTATATACTAAGAGCCAAGATTCAAGATGATAATTGCCAGTGTGAAGCAATAAAGGAATTTCCATAAACATGAGCAATCAAATAACAACTGTGCAATCACTGCTCTTTATGACTCTCTGGATAATCAAGTCACTCATGTAATTAAAAACAACAAAAATAATGATATTATTATCAAGAATTATTTCTTGAATATCCTCTATTTTCAAGTTTAAGTCTGATGTCTATTATCTCATTAAAATGTCTTATGTCCCTGAGGTACACAGGTCAGAAAAGACATAATATGACTTGCCCAAGGTCTTACAATCCTGGGTTCTAATCTGGAATTTGCAGGCAAGTCATTCCATTGACTTTTGGCAAAGGCCAATGAACAACAACAACAAAAAAAATCAGACAATTCACAGAAGAAATGGGGACTAGTAAAAATTTTAAACAAGGAAATGAAAAAAAGTTCACCTTTGCTAATAATAAAAAAAAAGGCAACCAGTACTTTTTTTCATTTATGAAACTGGCAGAATGTAAATAAAGTAAAAAGGTGATCCTAGGAAGAATAAGAATTTTTTTTTCTTACATAATGAAGTTGACAATGAAAATGAGAACAGAAAATATCAAGGAATAAAAAATGACAGTAAGTGTTAGGAAGCATAAATAGATTTTTAGCTTTTGACAGGATTAAATAAATTGTCCACTATTTGGGAAGGAACTCTTATGTTATACAGGTTTGCATGCATGTAGGATTCACAGTGGTGAAAGGACCTAATCTACTGTTTCAACAAGAGTGGAATGGTTGAGTAAGCTACAGTTGATCCAGTAAATCAAATGCTATGTGCAATTGTTAAAATTATGTTTTCAAAAATCATGTAGGAAATTGACATACACTAATTTTAGCTGGGGAAAAAAGGTGGAAAATAGAATGAACACTTTGATTAAAGCAAAGATATTTGCAGATGAAACCGACCATGACCCTGGGTATAAAACAAGCAATGATGCCCTTGAGCTGTGGCTTCTGGAGGATTGTTTCAAGGCGGAATGCAAACGGTATCAGTGTTCTGCACCGTGGGCATCTGTTCTCATACCAGCTTCTCCCTGCTGACGTTACCGTAAAACACTACTTCTATTCCAAAGCTACAGCAGAATGCTGATGACACCAGAGACCACACAGAGACAGAGCTCTTACTTTAAGGGGACAGAGAGTCACACCTTTATCTAGCCATGAACGGGAGAAGTGGGAAGTCAGCAGGTTGCAATGCAAAGGGTAAAGAAGCCAAGCATGGTGGGCATGGCTTGAAAAAAAAAAAAAAAAGATAGAAATGACCAAAGATTAAGGACTGCAATCTAGACAGTTATTATGGGTATAGTTGTTCTGAATACATCATTTTGGTTTTTTCATAGACCGTGTCATTGTTGCAACAATCGCCAAGCTAAGGGGTCCCAACTAAGTAGAATCAAAATTCTAGTTTGGTCAAAATGCTTACTGAATGTTTAACTTAGAATGTATGACATACTGGAAACATAAAAACAAAGTTTGGAGAAACCTTTCATCCAAATTCTCACTACGGGATATACATTCAAGTTTATGATTCCCTTTCCTCCAGTAACCACCCCTGAAACAATGGGGACTCTCTCCCACCCCCATCAGCCATGTCCATAGTAAATGATTTTGCATCAGGAGGTAGTTCTGGCAGGTCCAGAACTGGACTGTGCTTAAGAGAGGTTGATCAAATTTTGAGCTGAATCTATTTATGTTAATAATTAAGCAAAAATGTGGTGTATTTCTGATATCAAATACATTGGGTTAGATAAGCTCTTGTTTCCTCCATAATAATGTTTGATTCACTACTTTCTTTGATTCCACGAGACAGCAGAGTATAATTCCAAATTTCCCATTTATGCCTACACTAGTTATAATTGCTTCATGTCATTTGAAACAAAATGATCTATATATATGTACATAAATATGTATATGTATGCATACATACACATATATATCATATATAAGCACTTTTATACATGTAGTATACTAAATGCATGTATGTATGTATATATTACATATGTGTATGTGTACAATATGTATATATATTTAATAATAGGTTAAAAGATTTATAATTAAAATCAAGTAGTCAAAATCTTTCTGTGGCCAGAAAAAATTATGTGTGCATTCAGCTTTATCAATATTTGAAGGCTATGGAGTTATCAAATTAATTTTATAGATTAATTTTTATATTTTTTATTTTATTAATTTAATATCCTATCAAAGAGAATGATCTTGCTGTAACTTTGAATATTAAATCAGATCTAGAAAGGCCTTAAATGGATTTGTATTCCATGTCTTGTTGAATGACAAACAGTTAAATTGTGGATTTTCTTTGGCAATTCCATTCATCGCTAACAAAGCATTCTCCATCTTTTCTCAGCTATGTTTTAAAGTCAGGCTTGGTCCACTTAAATAAACACCCTCATCAGGAGGTGCCATATCACCTGCTCTGATTTTTCTCATGATTGTTGGCAATTGAAAGGTCCACTGTACATTTTAGACTCATCTCCTGTAGGGATTGACAATATTGAAGCGAATTTATTTTGCTTTTAAATTCAGCACAATTATGTAGTAGCAAAGAGAGCACAAGCTTTGGGATGAGATGAAAGGTATAATGTTAACCAACTCTGTGACCTGGGCTAAAGCCCTTAAATTTTGTAAGCTTTATATGTGATCTGAAGAGATCAGTGTCAATCTAGCAAGGTTGGTGTGCAGACTAAATGTAATATAATGTGAAATGACCTGGATAATGTCTTGTACAGAGTAATCACTCTCAAAATTTAGCTTCATGACTGCACTCCCTCCTTTCTTTGCTCTTCCTCTCTGGTCTTAGCTGTAAGATTTGGTTTTGGGCACCTGGGTGGCTGGCTCAGTTGGTTGGTTAAGGGTCTGCCTTCAGTTCCGGTCATGATCCCAGGGTCCTCATTGGGCTCCTTGCTCATAAGGAAGGCTGCTTCTCCCTCTCCCTCTGCCCTTCTCCCCTGCTTGTGCGCGCTCTCTCTCTCTCATTCTCCCTCTCATATAAATAAATTAAATCTTTTAAAAAGATAAGATTTTTTTTTTTTAACCTCTGGTGCACGCAGTGACTTAGTTTGCTTCCTCAAGGAGGGGCCTGTGTGTGTTGGGGGTAGGTTGACAGACAATAGCATCTAGCAAATTATACACTGGAGAAATGAACAATTCCAGAAATGAAGGACATTTTAACCACTCAAGATTCTACAAAAGTGTCCATTTAAATGAAAACAGAATGTATACGAGTCTGCCCAGTGAAGAATGAGGGTGGATGAAGATGGGACTCTTGTCTGAAAGATCCAGCTTCAATCCAACTCTTGGTCTCTTTGAAAACCAAGGATCTGGGGAGACCTCTCTGCCTTGCCCTCCACTTCATTAGAAAGAGGTAAACAAGCTTCTTTTTGATTTAACAAAAAATGAAAGGAAAAGGCCCAGTAGGAGTTAGCTCTACTTCTACCTTAGCATATATTTCAGGGGTAAAGCATATTTAATTTATACATCTCTACTTTCATTCCAGGAAGACGAATTGTCATAGTGTCTTTCTATTCATAGGGCACCCAAAGGGTTTTGTTTATAAAAATCAATAAAGCCCAAAGCTCTTTGGTGTTTTTTTCAAGCCAATCTATTTCATGTTTCACCCTTTGCTGAGGGAAGCCATGTATCTTCCCATGAGCTGTTGGATTTTGTCAATTCTTTGTGGTCCATTATCAGCCAGCCAAGATTCAAGGTCACCGTTTTAGTGTCTGCTTCCCGGCAGAGCTCCCTGGACCTGACGAGGGCCCTTCAAGTTGGTAGATGGGCATAGATTATTTTGGGTTGTATGAAATGCAATTCATCACCCTGCTCAATGCACCCCAACTAGTCTAGTTTTGTGTCTGATCATCTGGCATTTTCAGCTTCATCATCTGGAGCTCCTCACTTTCTCTGCTTTTCTCTGTAAGGAGGAGGGCAGTTCAGTGTGTTGGACCTATAGAAAGTAAGATTGATCAATCAGATGATTGATCAATTATTTGCTGTAAGGCACTCAATTCATGCCAATGATTATGCAACCCAGTCACTTTCCTGAGTGTCAGGACACTAAGAACTAACCTCAAATTGATTTCATAATTCAAACACAGTGGTATAAATTTTACAAATATTATGTATAAATTTTACAAATATTATGTATTAATGTTATTAATATTAATATAAATACCTCTGCCTTTTTTGTTTAACTTTGTTTTACCTTTTTATGTTATTATTTTTAGCTATTATCTTTATTAATTGATTATTTATGCTTTTAAAAATCACTGAATTGTTCTATTCTAACTTTTTAAATTAAAAGTTCATTTATCCCCAAATTTCTTATTTTTCTAATATATTATTTTAAGGTCATACATTATTCAAAGTTTATTGTTTTTTTAACTATGGTATATTTTATATACCAACACTTATATCTAAGTATTATCTTTGACCAAAGTTTTTTTTTTTTTTTTTTTTTTTTTTTTTTTTTTTTTTTTTAAGATTTTATTTATTTATTTGACAGAGAGAGATCACAAGTAGGCAGAGAGGCAGGCAGAGAGAGAGTTGGAAGCAGGCTCCCTGCTGAGCAGAGAGCCCGATGTGGGACTCGATCCCAGGACCTGGGATCATGACCTGAGCCGAAGGCAGCGGCTTAACCCACTGAGCCACCCAGGCGCCCTCTTTGACCAAAGTTTTATAAGTAATAATTTCCATTCTTATATTTTCTCTAGCTCAATGTAAAAGTTCTATAAAACTGTGTGTTTTATATATTTATATGCTTTATTTTTCAGTGAATGCAATTTTCCTCATATTTTATTAATTCTTAATTGTATTGTGCTTTGTTATTGGCTATAGATTACATGAAATCAGTTTTTTGTAATTTATTGAGATTCCTTTGGGTTCTAATTCATCATAATATTTGTGAATGTTTCATATGTATTTTTTGGAAGTATAGTTTTGTGAAAATTGAGATAATGCATATTTATTTACTTAATTTTTTTCATTATTCAGATTCACAAAACAATGTGCAATTTCTACTGAATTCAAATTCTGTTTGTTCAAACATTTTATTTTTCAGTACACCTAGACTTATTTTGGTCTACTTATCTGTTCTGTCATTTCTGAGAGGTGTAATAAACTCTCTCACTAGGTTTGTGGCTTAGTCAATTTGTTCTCCATGGCTAATAATTTCTCCTTTATATATTTCAAGCTATGTTGTTGGGTACATAAATATTATTGACTGTTTAATATTTTCATGTTGGAGTGTTCCTTTCATCAAAATGAAAAATTTTGTTTTTTGCCTTTAAAGATTTTCATCCTGGAATTTACTTAATACTGTTTGCTTTATTTTTTTGTAATTTAAAAATGTTTTTCATACATGACTTTTATTCACTCAAAAATAACATGATTATTAATATATTTGGACGTATTCTCTTTCCTATTTAGTGATTTATATTTATCCTGATATCTAATTCCCCCTTCTCTCCACTTTGTGGATTTTTATATATGTCTTTACTTATCATACTTCCTTCAAGGATTTTTTGTTGTTTTTCTTCCTCTAATGATCTTCAAGTTATTAATTCTATTTCCATTTTTCACGTGTTTACCCTAAGGTGCTAACACATGTACCTGAAGTTATATTTGTTAAACACAATCTGGCTAACATTAATCCAGATCTGCGTTGCCCTCCTCCCACCAACCCTTTTAAATCCTTATCCAGGGAGACAGAGACATAACCCCCCTTTTTTTTTTTTGCAGCCAGATATAAGGTTTTTGCATTGGCTGAATGTGGTTTCTATCATGGTACAAATTTTTCTTAAATGGCTGGTTATTCTGAGTGTTTTGTTTCTTTGACAGTTCTTAGGCCAGATTGGGAGCGCTCTGTGTCTGTGCAGTGTGCCTGAAGGCGGTGCTGCGCAAACCACCTCCTTCCGATTTCCGGGATAGTCCCACCCTGTGGACAGCGGCCCCCAACCCACTGCTCCTGCCCTGAGTAAATCAGCTTTGTGGTGTCACAAATGCTGCACCGAGAGAGATGAATTGTACAGGTGTCAAAAAGCTGGTTGGGTGTTGCAACTGATAATACAGTTTAGGAACACTGGGTCCCAGTCTATTCCCAGAATCTTGTGTTTGCAGAGATTCTGGAAACACTTCCACCATGTTAGCAATCTTCCGGGCCTGCCTTTTGCCTATGGCTTTTCCTCTTTCTTTTCTTTCTTTTCTTTCTTTCTTTTCTTTCTTTCCTTTTCTTTTCTTTTCTTTTCTTTTCTTTCTTTCTTTCTTTCTTTCTTTCTTTCTCTTCCTTCCTTCCTCCCTCCCTTCTCTCTCTCTCTCTCTCTCTCTTTCTCTCTCTCTCTCTCCCTCCCTCCCTCCCTCCCTTCCTTCCTCCCTCCCTCCCTCCCTCCTTTTCATCCTTCCTTCTGTCATCCACCCATCCACCCATCCATCCATCCATCCATCTGAAAGTATTTCGGTTATGGGTTTCAGGTATTTGTTTACTTCCTTCCCAATAAAACCTTTTATGATTTCAGCGACTTTTTAGATTAACTCTTCTTTCTTTCCACTCTTTGTTGTTAATGTGTTGCTGTTTGGTTTAGTTTGGCCGGCTTTTTCTTTTAATATCCTCTACTCTGTGAAGCCATTGGTGGCAGCGGTGGGGTAAAGCGATTGTCATAAACCTCACCCTGCCATCTTAAAACAGGAAGATTTTTTTTTTTTTCCTGCTGGGCAATTACCTATTTCTATGTGATTGTCACATTCAAAGTGCTAAACTAAATATTTTTTTTAAATAAATCTTTTAATTTACTTGTATTTGAGTTTGTATCTCCCTTATCATTCCTAATGTTTGAGTCTTGTCTTGTAAACTGAGCCTGTTAGGAATAGATTTATTTTACTATTGCTAGAGGAGAAGGGATTTTATTAGTTGTCCTGTCTCACTATTTAGTTGTTTTCTAGTCCTTCAGTTTTAGTTCTTAATCTTGAATAATTCCCCCTTTTATTCTTGAATTGTTAACCTTTTTCTATATTTTGTAGGTGAATACCCAATGCATTTTTAATCACTTTTTAATAATAAAAAATGCAGGGGGAGCCTGGGTGGCTCAGTCAGTTGAGCATAGGACTCTTGGTTTCCACTCAGGTCATGATCTCAGGGTCTTGAGATCCAGCCCTGCCTTGGACTCCATGCTCAGCAGAGAGCCTGCTTGAGATTTTCTCTCCTTCTCCCTACACCCCTCCCCACTGTGTATGCACACACTCTCTTTCTAAAATAAATAAATAAATCTTTAAAAATAATAATAATAATAATGGCATTCTTAATTTCCTATAAGTATATATTTTGCTGTGTTGTATGTATTTTAGTGAGTACTTTTCTCCCTTTCAGATAGTTTCCATTCCATTAATATCTTTTTTGTCTCAGAGATTATTTAAGTAATATCTTCATTGCTACATTAATTTTTATTTAATTTTAAGGTTGGCATTTTTTACAAACTTAAGAGTAATTAAGGAAGCTAATAAGAACTCAACTTTTTGGAATTTTAAATGTTATTTAATTTTGTATGTGCAAAATACATAAACAATAGAAGAAATAAAATTTTCTCTGTCTAAATCTATGACATTCTTTTATTTGATCATCTACACTCTTTTTACCTGTGTCAATTTATTGTCTACTTAATTTTTCCATTTTATATTGTTGAGCTCCTGTAGTTTTTTCTTTATGTAATTGGCTGTAATTTGTTTTTTTATAAAGATATATGTATATTCATAATTTTTAACACATCATATCTTTTTTCTTCCTGTATGATGCATTTGGCTTTGTGTTTAGCTCTGGCCATGGTCATTCATCCTACTTTCTTTGTATTACATTTGTTTGACTTATTCTTGCTAGACCGTTTCTTTAAAATTTTTCCTTAATTGTTTCATTGAGCATACTACTTGAAAATATCTAGCAAATTGTATATGTGTATGTGTGTTTGTGTATAATATACACAACATCATAATAGACGATTCATCTATTAGTATTTATCGTTCTGGCTAATATATTTAATTTAGTTCCTTTTATCCTAATTTGTATTTCCTATTTATTAAATTATCCGTTGTTGTTGTCTGTTCCTTTCTTATACTGATTTTTGTTGTGATATTAGAGAGACAATATCCCTATTAATTTTGAAATTCTACTTTGCTTTTCTATTATCTAAAATACTATGCTCTCAACCATAATAATAATAATTTATCTTATTTTATTAGTTAATGCATCAATTACTAAATAATAATTATACCTTTTGAGAAAGCAGTTATGTAACGCTTTCTCTGATATTTTCCTAAGGTTTTTATTAGAGCACCTCCTCTAACTCCATTCCCTCTAACCCTCCGCATAGAATGCAAGGACTTTCTCTTTGCAGAACATGGTGACCAGTCAAAGAGAGATCAAAGTACCCACATGCATTTTTATATCCTTCACCTTATCCTGACCTTCCCAGGAATTAAGTTTGTTAATTGAAGACTCATCTTGCTTAAAAACTGTACCACATTTGGTAGAGTTTGTGAATAGAAGTAGAACTTGGAGAATGTGTTCCAGATACCAGATGTATGGGAAGAGTGATTCCCTATGACCTTCATAAGGACACCAATGAAGACCAACCAACCTTGTATCAACCTCCATTCTCTAGACGAAGATGTGACAAAAAATAGATTGGTGGTGGGGTTGTTGGCCTGAGAAGTCCAAGGATCAGGGAGATCTTTGTCATAATACCAGGATTGCTTAAGGCAGAATAATGTTCCCTCCACTAAAGATGTCTACATATTAATACTCAGAATCTGTGCATACATTAGTTTACATGGCAAAAAAAGAATTAAGGTGAAAGATGGAATTAAAATTGGTAATCATCTGATCCTGAAATGGGGAGATTATCCTGAATTGCCTGAATGGGTCCAATGTAATCACAGGTGTCTTTATAAGTGGGAGAGGGAGGCAAAAGACTCAGAGATGGAGAGGTAAAGCAGAGGTCAGAGAAATTCAGTTTGAGAAAGACAACTTGACATTGCTGGTTTGGTCATTTAGGACTGTGGGCATCCTGCAGAATGTTGGAAGATCAGGGGTCAGATTTTCCCTTAGGACCTCAAAAAAAAAAAAAATAGCTTGGCCAACACCTTAATTTTAGCCCACTAAGACCAATTTCAGACATCTGAACTCAGACGATGTGAGACAATGTATTTGTGGTGTTTAAGCCCCTCCATTTGTGATAATTTATTACAGCAGCCACAGGATACTAATATAAGGGTAGAGTCTGTTTTAGACCAAAAATTGCATTCTTTCCCCCAATTAATTCTTTTTTTTTTAAGATTTTATTTATTTATTTAAGAAAGAGAGACAGCATGAGAGAGCTGGAGCAGGTTGGGTGGGGGAGTGGAGGGAGAGGGAGAAACATGCTCACCAAGGAGATTGGCACAGGGCTCAATCCCAGGACCCCAGATCATGACCTGAGCCAAAGACAAATGCTGAACTGACTGACCTACCCAGGCACCTCTCTCCCATTAATTCTTAAATCGTCAATCTCTTTTTGCTCACATAACCTCCCTCAGCTTTTCCCACTCACTTTCCTCCACATCCTGTCTTGGAAATGGTCCTATACCCACCCTGCTCCAACTTCTGCTTCTCACATCCCTCTTCCCCATTCTCTACCTGTCCATTAGACTCTTTCCCTTTCTCTTAGTTCCCTTAAGCCATTTTTTACCCACCATTCCATATTTTCTATTTCCCACACAATTTTCCTTCCTCGGAGGGAGGTGGAAGTCAGAAGTGCAAAGAAGGCAGTGTAAGGACATCTGAGCTCTCCTGTTGTACACTTTCTTTTTAGAAAGAAATTTCACTGAGCTCCAGTACTCGCTCTGAGAAATGAATGGCTATCAACAACATTCCAGCAAAGATCTACAGAACAATAGGAACAATGCATGGCTCATAGAAATCCACGCACATGAAAGCTTGAATTCTGCTGCAGTTTGCTGGCGTCTACTGACTGGAAAGGGGTCCTCCATTAAGCAGTTTCTCAGAGTAGAGCTCTTAAAATGAGAAGATGTCTCTCAAAAGGCACAACTCCATGAAGAATAGTTGAGCACCGGATCAAAATTTTGCAACTTTCCTTCATTTAAAAAATATAGTAAATATGAAAATTCTATAAGAGCTAAAGAGAGTAAACATAAAGCCAAGATAGGCTAAACTGAATTCTGGCTATTGGGAAATGGCAGTCAAGTTTTTTACCTTTTATTGTGAAATATTATAAAAATGTTAAATACCTTTCAGATTTGGGTCAAGGGGTCAATTTGGGGTCAAAACATGAAAAGTGCTCAATCCATTTTGTCCTACTTCTGACATTTGATGAACTACAGATATTTCGTGCCTCTCAGAGGACACTAAACAAGATGCTTGATATGGCACATTCCCCCACTGTCTATAAGGATTAAAAGGAAAATAACTAAAACGGCTTATACTTTAATTCATATTTTATACCTCAAGCACTGGGTGAAGGAAAAGCCAGAAAAATGCACATGACAGATTTTATCCATAATCACAAAGACAGAGGGTGAACAGGAGATCAGGAGGTGATAATCAGACCCTGCAAGCCAGTGCTGAAAGCAGATATTCAAGAAGGGAGCTGAATTTTGTGAAACAGGTTGTTGGAGATCAAGGAGCCACTGGAATTAATTCTGCTACAAGGTGTTCTCAAGAGGGTAGTTTTGGTCACATTCAGTTAAAAGAGGCATTAGTGAAGAGAAGGAGAGCTTTTAGAGGACCTGCTCTCTAACTCTAGCCTTGAAGATGTAGTCGTGATTCTGAAGCATCACTTATACCTAGAATAAAGAATATACTCATAGTGACACGTCATGAACTGTCCCTGTCTATTCCTCCAAATTCATCCTGTGCAATCAAGACCCTATTCACAATACTTCCGCCACACTGGCCTTCCTTCTGTTTCAAAAATGTGGTAATCTGAAATCACACATTGATTCATTTGTTTGTATCTTCAATCAACAGAACCAAAGCTCTTTGAATAGCAGAAAACTTATCTGCCCTGGTTGCCTCTATAACCTTATGTGTGTTATAGTAGCCAACACACTATGAAAGCTCAAGGTATATTTTTTGAACAAATGAATAAATGGTATTCACTGTGATCAAGTAGTAAAGCACATGCTACATCCACAGTCTTGAATATAGAATTTTACTGTAGTATGAGAGAAAATTATATTATGAATTATTTTTCAAATTCAACAATGAAGTCTGTGAATATAGGTTTTTCTTCTCAGAAGAAGGTAGACATCTCTTTACATTTTCTTCTTTCATTTTCCAAATTAACTTTTCCTAGTTCTCACAGCTATTTCTGAGTTTCTGTGTTTTCCTCCTGTGTTTTCTTCTACTTTACTGAAATTGTGGTAACAACTTCAGATCTGTGCTGACCTTGTACTAGTCTATATGCATCTGGGCAATGGACAAATCATACACCAAATATAAAGCCATCAGAGGCTGGAGTTCATCTCAGGAAGCAGACTCTGTGGAAAGGATCAGGCAGCAGGACATGCCTGCCCCCAAAGGAACACGAGGCAATCAGTTCTGACCGCCAAGCACAGCTCTATAGAAAGAAACCAGCATTGCATGATTCACAGAATTCTTTCTAAATACCTTTGGGGGATGGTGTTCCTCCAAGACCACCTGTTACTTAACTTACAACGCTGACACCACGGCCCTTAAGTGGTGAAGCAGAACAGTGTTCTCAGAGCTAGGGGTACATCTTCTTACAAGCAGTGGTTATGCCCAGGGGCAAATGTACTTGATAAGTAGATAGAGTCTATTCATCAAGGAAAAGAGGGATAGAGAGAGAATGAGGAGGAAGGAAGAGAAGAAGCAAAGGAATAGGGGAAGGGAAATAAAGGTGTGGCAGCAAAGAAGCAGAGAGAGAAAAAAAGGACAAAGAGAATGAAATTAGAGAGGGGGGAAATAAAAAATAAGAGAGCATAAAATAAAAGATGAGGATTGAAAAGAATTTAAGGGGAAAAAAATGCAAACAACAACTAGATGACGTTGCAAATGTCCCAGGATTCTGGTTCCCTCTCTCTGGCTGGGCGGTGCCCAGGGCTGCTTCTTGTCTTGACAGTTCTGTCTTTTTGTGATTTCCAGGGAAAGCATAGGAGCTCACCCAGAACTCTCGACTGCCTTCAGGCCCACACATTTGGGGTAAGAGATGAGGTGAAAATGTAAGTGATATCTTAGATAATGTCCTTAAATTACTTCTAAGTTGTTTTCCAGGAATCTCAAGCCTCCTCAGGCCTGAGAGGAGGCTTATAGGGGAAATCCTGATCAGACATTTCACTCATGAAAGACAAGTACAGACTCCTCAGGTCAGGGAAGTCCTAAAGTGAGGAAGACATTTAGCAGAAGACCTCAAGTAGATATGATTGTATGATTTGCCATCCAACCCCTCCTTGTGGTATCACGGGAAGAGTGAGGTTTTTAAGTGACCAAGACACCTATGGGCATATCATGAAGTATGTCAGGGCTCTGCTAACTCCAGATACCATGTCTGGAAGAGGCACACTGGGGGTGGCATTAATGGTCAAAATGACAGAGGCAAGCAATCAGCCTTCCTGAAGGGTCCACCCACCTCTTGGTCATCTAATGTTTTCAGCTACCTTCTACTTCTGCCCATTGCAACCATGTTTCTAGGGATTAAGCACCAACTACATGATAACCATGGGGGAGGCCATTTTGTTCACCATGACTAAAGGAACCATATCATTCATTATTCAAGCAAGAGGATTTTTGAGAGTGAGAAATTGTTTTATTAATAATTAAACCAGGATAACAAGTTTAAACAGAACCATTTTAGGCAAACCAGGATACACAGTCACACAACTCTTAAAACTTCTTTGGATTGGATCAAAAGTCGGTACTGGATATAAGCTATGCCAATCAAAGTCTTTTACCAAGAATTTTAGAACTGGTGGTATATATGGCTGTCTTTCTCCTTCTGATGAATAATGCCAGCCAGCCAATGGTCATGTTTTCCCCCGTGTGTCCTGCAGAGACCAAGGGTGTAGGGATGGGGATGGAGCAAAAAAACCTAGAACAACACATGATCTGTACATATGGCACAAAGGTCTCTCCATCCCACCCCATGACGCTTCATATATTCCTTTCTCTGTACATCATTTTGCCCTTTGGAGAAGAGGAGGACATAAAACATACCAGAAATGTGTCTCAAAAGACCAATGTTACACTCAACAATTTTATACTCATCAGACTACACTCACAGGAGGCTTAAACACCAATGACTTCCAATTTAACCTGAGTCCCCTCCATGTCCATCAACTCAACATAGACAAAAAATGTACTGAGAGCTTGTTTATGCTCCCATCCCTGGGCTAAAGTGGTGAGCAGAAATAGAAAAGACCAATTCTCTAGTCTCATGCAATTACCCTTCCAGCTGAGGAGAACAAGAGATGACCGAATAGATGCATAAGATAATTCCAGATAAGGAAAAGCATTCAGAAAATAAATTAGGGTAATGGGGTATAAAGTGACTCGGGAGAACATTTTCTTTGTGTGAGGTGGTCAGAGAAGCCCTCTTTTAGGAGGTGACATTTGAATTGACACCTTTTTGGTAGAAAGTATAATTTTAATCAGCTCTACTATGTTCAGCCTTAGGAAAGAGTTGCTCATCCATATCAAAAACTGAGCTGGCATCTTCCTCTCTACCTCTGATGCTATTCCTAGGGGTCATAGCAATGTCACTATCCATTCACCTCTCAAACAGAAGCCTTCCATTCTTGCCTTCCTTCACTAGCAACATTTGTCAGCTAAATACTCTTGAGTCTGCCTCATCAAAAATCTCAGCAGTCCTCAACAACTATTGTTGGGACATAGTACAGTACAGATCAATACCCACTCAGTACCCTTCTAAGTACCCTAAAGGCAGAAAGCATTTCTGTGTTCTTCACTACTGTCCCTCCAGGGTCTTGCATAGTGCCTGGAATAGGGTAGACATTAGCATATCTTTTTGTTGACCAAAAGAACACATCTGATAGTGGAAATTACCTTAATTGGTTTCCTGTTTTCTATAGGAAAAAAGCTAAACCATTCATGAATGAACCCCAGCTTGCCTGTCCATCTTTACCTCCAACAACCTGCTCCAGTCACTGTGAACTATTTCTATACCTGTCATTCTCTTTCAAAATCTGACATTTATTAACACCTGGTATATTGAATGTCTAGTTCATGGAGCAGGGGGCAGTTCATCTTGAGGATGAACCTGAAATATTCTCTCTTTTATGGAGACCGTCTGAATCCATAATTATATTCATCTGTTGTAGCACCTATAACTCTGTATTGTCATGGTCTTCCTGCAATACTGTCTCACTTATTGTGAATTGCTCCAGATAAGAATTCTGATTCTTCCCATTGCTAACTGCCCAACACTTATCATAGTGCTAGGAATAAAAGTAGATGCACAGAAATGCTAATTAAAAAGACAGCATGAGGCATCTGCTGCTTTATTTCTAAAAATAAAGTTTGTAGGCATTGATCCCATGGTTCTATGCCTTCAATAAGTCATTGGCTAGGGAAACACTAATTATTAAGAGCGAATAGAAATCATAATGCTCACTCATACAGTATACCCAAAGGTGCCTTGAAAATCTTCAGTTGTTGGATGCTTATATGTATGGAGTGGTTATACTTTTCTTTCTTTCTTTTTTTTAAACATTTTATTTATTTATTTGACAGAGATCACAAGTAGTCAGAGAGGCAGGTGGTGGGGCGGGGGGGGAGGGAAGGCAGGCTCCCTACTGAGCAGAGAGCCCGTTGTGGGGCTCAATCCCAGGACCCTGAGATCATGACCTAAGCCGAAGGCAGAGGCTTTAACCCACTGAGCCACCCAGGCACCCCTGTTTATACTTTTCTATCATCATTTGAGTTCAAAGAAATGTGCCTCACAGCATGTTATAATTAATTGTTAACACACATACATGAGTACACACACACACACACACACACACACACAGGTGGCCCTAATTTAATTTATTCTGGATTCTTTTTAATATCAAAGATGAAATAATTCCTATATTACACAAATCATTTCAAAGTAGATTTAAAATATTAGGGCTAATTTGTTCACTTGTTATGAAGTAAATCTGACTTCGACGGTCAAATATGATGTTAAGAACAAAAAAATAACATTATATTCTCACCTAACTTGTTGCAATCAATGCAAAACTATTTTTCAAGCTTATCTTAACCAACCTAAAATCTTATTCATCTGCTATCACAGAAATCACTCATTCTCCAAATAGAAGGCTGCTTTAACACAAGCACACTATAATGAAACTTAAGTCCTGTATCCCAATTTTCTTATCTCTAAAGTTGGAATACTGTCTCATGCATATATACCATGGGTTATTTTAAATGAGAATTCAGTGAGTTAGATATGTAATTCCTTTGAAAATAGTGCCTAGCACTTAATAAATGCTATATAAATATTACCAATCATTATTATCATTATTAATAATAGTAACAATAGGCATAGCCTTAAGCACTTATGTGTATCATACACTATTCCAGTTCATTTACATATATTCATTACAAATGCTAGTTATTCTGCATAGGTTATTTAATCCTTTCAGTCATTCACTGAGGTAGGTATCAACACATGCTCCTTTTTATAGAAGGGGGAAATTGGCTTAAACACTTGAGTTAGAGGTACTTTCTGAATTAAAGACCTGAAAAGTCTCCTTCTCATAGCTAGAAAGTGCTAACACTGGATCTGAATCCATGCAAGTCTCTCTCTGGAAGTTCATGCTTGACCATCCGGTTACTCTGTCTCTCATAGGAGAAGGGGCCAAGCTTTCAGAACTGAGCCACTCATATATTAAAACCTTACTACGCTTATTTGTTTTACTGTTCAAATAATTAATATTATATAATGCTCATTCTCACAGTTATGTGAGATTATAAAGTATATGTATATTACATATTTTACTTGCATTTTACACTATATATGTATATGTTACATGGAAAACAATTCTGTAAACAATTCTGTAAGTAATACATAATAGAATAAATTATAGTTGTAAAATATGGAAATAGTTATTACATTATGTACATTATAGATCACATAAAATTAAAAGTAAAACAATGAAATAAAGATTAAATAACCAATGTTTACATTTTAAAATTTATTTTACATACTAAATATATGTAAGACCTTTTCACAGTAAATGCTTCCATAAATAATAAAATTGTAATAGGAACAATGTGTTTGAATATGTGTCATTTTTTAATAATACTTGTTTCACTATTGGTGATGTAGAAATTCAAAAGTCTGGTTCTAAGTTCAGTTTATTTTGATCCTTGGTTTAATGCTTACAGTATCTGAAAAAGATGGCTCACAAACATTCATGAATCTAAATGAAGAAGGTCATCATTGGCTGTGCATAATTAATCATAGCATCATTTTCCATTCCAATTATGCAGTGGTATTTGCAGAAATTGGACTTGTATATTTCTATGATTCCTGAAGTCAATCAGCAGTTCCCACACACTAATGAGAAGATATTTCATTTTGCTATTTTAATAAATTTGCTCAACATTCATTGAAATTCTATATTTGGAAAATTCCAAAACATGTAAAAATTTGAGTTCTAAGTTTTGTGTTTGTGTTGAATTTACAGCATGCATCTTCAAGTTAGCGCAGTCTGTCTTCAAAGAACATTATAACATTTGATATATTGTATGAGAATCTTACAATAGTACACTTCTGTTTTCCCTTTCCTGGACTTTGTGCTAAAGAGATTTTTATAAAACTAGAAAAAATTCTTTTGTATTTATCCACATAGTTGACCATTTCAGCAGGTTCATTATTTCATGGAGATCCAACTTCCATCTCACATAATTTTTCCTTCTGTCAGAAGAACTTCCTTTAATATTTCTTTAGTGTAGGTCTGCTGCACATAAATTCCTTCAGCTTCTGTATACCCAGAAAAAAATCCTTTTTTTCTGTATACCCAGAAAAAAAATCTTTATTCTATCTTCAACATTGCAGAATATCTTATTAGGCATTGAATTCCAGGTTGACAGTTTTGTTTGCTTTGTTTCTCAGTACATTGAAGATATTTCTCCAGTGTCTTCTTCCTTATATTGTTTCTAAAGAGACGCCTAATGTATTTTTTCTTTTTTTTTAATGTTCATGTATTTGTGTCTTACCTAAGAAATCTTCACCTAATCCAAGGTGCTAAGATCTAAATGTAAAACTTAAACCTATAAACCTTCTAAAAGAAAATAGAGGAGAAAATCTTATGACCCAGTTTTTCTTTGCTTTTCAAGTCACTACTAGTCAAGTAATGAAAGACCAGACAAGTCACAAAGTAGGGGAAAATATTTATAACCCAAATATCATTATCCAGAATATGTAAGGGGATTTTCAATATAAAGAAACAAAAATTAAAAAATAAATTTAAAGAGCCAGGCAAAAGATTGGAATACAGATTTACCAAAGAAGATATATGAAGAACAAATAAGCAAGAAAAAAGATTAATAATAAAATTAAACACTAGGAAAATTTAAATTATGACCACAGTAAGTCACTGCTACTACACAGTCACCAGAAATGATAAACTAGAAAGACTCAGAGTATTGACTCTTGTCTGGAGTAATTAGCTTATCTGTCATTAGTGAGAATGCAATTTGATAAATTCTTATAAAATTAAAAATGCACTTGCAAGAGTAAACCCAGGAATCTTATTCCCAAATAAATGAAACTTCTGCCCACATGAAAGCTTGCATGCAAAAGTTTATAGAAGCTTTATAAAAAACCACCCCAAACTGGGAAAAACTCAAATTTCTATCCAACTGGTAGATGAGAGCAAATTTTAGCATAGCCATACAATAAAAAATAATGAGCTAATGATACATGCAGCTGTATGAGTAACTCTCAAAAAATTATTTTAAATAGAAGAAGTTAATAGGGACAAATAATTGAAAGTTATAAACAAAACTATATAAATTAATTTGTTGATATCAAACTTGAATTTAAGATGTTCACAAAAAAATATGAATAAGGAGCTGATTGAATTCAGGAAATAAAATTAAATAAGAAGAGCTATCATCTCAGTAATAAACACTACATTATATGATGACCAAAGGAGAGTGAATATATATAATAGAGGGGATATTGAAGAATGAATGAAAATTTCCAAGAATAGAAAAGAAGATCATGAACTAAAAATAATCAGAGAAGCAGGACCTAGACAAAGATGTCCAAACATAGGTAGGTAGATCGGTAGGTATGTAGGTAGGTAGGTAGATAGATAGATATCACTGTGCAAAGCCAATGATAAAGAGAAATTCAAAAAAGTAACCAGAAAAAAAGAACAGTCTAAGTACAAGAGGACAAGATGAAGATAACAGCAGGCTTCTTATTGTGTTAAACCTTTTAAACTCTAAAAGAAAATATTTTTTGAAAAATGCCAGTGGAATTTTGATCAGAATGGCATTGAAAGTATAGATTGCTCTAGGCAGTATAGACATTTTAACGTTTATTCTTCTGATCCATGAGCATGGATTGGTCTTCCATCTTTTTGTGCCTTCTTCATGAGTGTTCTGTAGTTCAAAATTCCACTGGAATTTTTCAAAGAGCTGGAGCAAACAATCCTAAAATTTGTATGAAATCAGAAGAGACCCTGAATTGCTAAGGAAATGTTGAAAAGAAAAACAAAACTGGGGCATCACGTTGCCTGATTTCAAGCTTTACTACAAAGCTGTGATCACCAAGACAGCATGGTACTGGCACAAAAACAGACACATAGACCAATGGAACAGAGTAGAGAGACCAGATATGGACCCTCAATTTTATGGTCAACTGATCTTTGACAAAGCATAAAAAAATATACAGTGGAAGAAAAGACAGTCTCTTCAATAAATGGTGCTGGGAAAATTGGACAGGAATGTGTAGAAGAATTAAACTTGATCATCCTCTTACACCATACACAAAGATAAACTCGAAATGGATAAAAGACCTCAATGTGAGGCAGGAATCCATCAGAACCCTAGAGGAGAACATAAGCAGTAACCTCTTCGATATCAGCCACAACAACTTCTTTCAAAATATGTCTCCAAAGGCAAAGGAAACAAAAGCAAAAATGGACTTTGGGGACTTCACCAATATCAAAAGCTTCTGCACAGCGAAGGAAACAGTCAATAAAACAAAGAGGCAACCCACAGAATGGGAGAAGATATTCACAAATGATAGTACAGATAAAGGGCTGATATCCAAGATCTATAAAGAACTCCTCAAACTTAACACACAAAAAGCAGATAATCATGTCAAAAAATGGGAAGAAGACATGAACAGACACTTCTCCAATGAAGACATACAAATGGCTAACAGACACATGAAAAAATGCTCATCATCACTAGCCATTAGGGAGATTCAAATCAAAACCACATTGAGATACCACCTTATACCAGTTAGAATGGCCAAAATAAACAAGACCATAAACAACAAATGTTGGAGAAGATGTGGAGAAAGGGGAACCCTCTTACACTGTTGGGGGGGAATGCAAGTTAGTGCAGTCACTTTGGAAAACAGTGTGGAGATTCCTTAAGAAATTAAAAATAGAGCTACCCCAATGGTGGTTTTTTTTTTCCCATTTTAATTGGCTCTTTGGTGTAAAAATAGAGCTACACTATGACCCTGCAATTGCACTACCAGGTATTTACTCCAAAGATACAGACGTAGTGGAAAGAAGGGGCCTCCGTACCCCAATGTTCATAGCAGCAATGGCCACAGTTGCCAAACTGTGGAAAGAACCAAGATGCCCTTCAGTGGATGAATGGATAAAGAAGACGTGGTCCATATATGCTATGGAGTACTATGCCTCCATCAGAAAGGATGAATGCCCAACTTTTGTAACAACATGGACAGGACTGGAAGAGATTATGTAGAGTGAAATAAGTCAAGCAGAGAGAGTTAATTACCATATGATTTCATCTATTTGTGGAGCATAAGGAATAACAAGGAGGATATGGGAAGATGGAAAGGAGAAGGGAGTTGGGGGAAACTGGAGGGGGAAATGAACCATGAGAAACTGTGGACTCTGAGGAACTGAGGGTTTTGGAGGGGAGGGGATGGGAGGTTGCATGAGCCTGGTGATGAGTATTGTGGAGAGCATGTATTACATGGAGTACTGGGTGTGGTACATAAACAATGAATTCTGGAACACTGAAAAGAAATTAAAAAAAAATTTAGAAAAAATGTTCTGCTAAACAAGAATTCCATGCATTTTGAAAATATCCTTCAAAAACAAAAGAAAAATAGACTCTCTTTAGACTTACAAAAGCTGAAAGAATTCATCACCAGCAGACCTACCTGACAAAAATATGTTAAGGAAGTCCTTGGGACAAAAAGAAAAATGATACCATTTGAAAATAATAATTTACATAAAAGGCTGAAGAAAATAAAAGTGGTCATTTTGAGGGCAAATATAGGATAAATGTTTAATATTTAAATATTTTAAAGGATAATTATTTAAACAAATATAATAACATTATATTACTGTTAGGTACACATTATAGTAGTGTGAGGCTTATAATACAAGTAAAATGAATGAAAAAATAAGAAAACCAGAGAGTGGAGGAATGAAGTATATTTATATTAGGTCTTCATACCACACCGGAAATGGTATGTAACTTAAAGGTAGACGATGTTAAAGGAAAAATGTATACTTCAAACTCTAGAGCAAAGATAAAATAATAAATCAAAGAATTATAGCTAGTAAGTCAACAAGGAAATAAATAGAATCATAAATAATATTCAGTTTATTCAAAAAAAGAGAACAAAAAGAAGAAAAGGAGTAGATAAAATAGAAAACAAATAACAAGATGGTAAGTTTAAACCTAAGCTTATCAATAAATACATTCAATTTAAAGGATTTAAACCAACATCTCTCCCAAATACAAAGTTGTCAGATTGAAGAAGAAAGCAACATAAGAATACTGGATACAAAAACGCACTTTAAAAATCATTAAACAAACAGGTTAAATGTAAAGGGATGAAGATATATACACCATTGTCAAGCTAAATAAAAGCTGGAAGAGCTACCTTAATGGTAGACAAAGCAGATTTCAGAGCAAAGAATATTACCAGTAATGAATAAATGCATTTCATCATGATAAAGGGGTCAGTTCATTAAGAAAAAAAAATGTAATTCTAAATGTTTATGCACATAAGAAGGAGCTCCAACAAACATGAAGCAAAAACTGATGTTAACTGTAAAGAAGGACAAATCCATAATTATAGTCAATGACTGCAATGCCCTTTTTTCAATAATTGATAAGACAACTAGACAGAAATTTAATGAAGGATATAGAAGACTTGAGTGACTCTAGTGATAATTTGACTTGATTGAGATTTATATATCACTCTACCCCACAACAACAAATTGTACATGCCTTCCAGTACATATGAAACATTTACCAAGATAGCCCATATTCTGGATCATAAAACTAGTCTTAATAAATTTAAAAATGATTTAAATCATACAAAGTATGTTCTCTAGCCACAATGGAATTAAATTTGAACCAATAACAAAATATTGTCTGGAAAATTCCTAAATATTTAGAAATTAACTAATGCACTTCTAAGTAGTAAATGGGTCAAAGTGGTAATCAAAAAGGGAGTTAGGATCCATTCTGAAATTAATAAAAATGAAAATACAGCATAGAATCTGTGGGATACTACCAAAGCAGTGCTTAGAGGGAAATTTATAGCACTAAACATTTATGTTATAAAGGGATAAAGATCTCAAGTCAATGACCTAAATGTCCATTTTAGGAAACAAAAGAAATAAAAATTAAAATTAAAAAAAGAGGTAATAAAGCCCAAGATTAAAAGATTAGTGTTTTTTGTTTGTTTATTTTTCAAGATTTTATTTATTTATTTGACAGAGATCACAAGTAGGCAGAGAGAGGGAGAGAGGAGGAAGCATGCTCCCTGCTGAGCAGAGAACCTGATGAGGGACCTGATCCCAGGACCCTGAGATCATGACCTGAGCCGAAGGCAATGGCTTAACCCATTGAGCCACCCAGGCACCATGTTTGTTTGTTATTTAGAGAGAGAAAGTAAAAGAACATGTGCGTGCAAGCAGGGGAGTGGGGGAGCGGGAGGGGTGTGGGGGCAGAGAGAGGGAGAGAGAGAATCTTAAGTAGACCCCATGCCCAGTGCAGAGCCTGACTTGGAGCTCAAACTCAGGACCCTGAGATGACGACCTGAGCCAAAATAAGAGTCCAACATTTATCCAACTGAAGCCACCCAGGCACCCCAAAGTTTGGAAGTTTTAAAACTAATTATATACCTAATACATGATTCAGTGTTGCCCATCTTAAAAGTATTTACTCAAGAGAAATGAAAGCATGCTTTTTACACAAATGTTTATAGTCAGTTCATTTGTAATAGTCCCCCCAAATGGAAACAAACTAAGTGTCCATTAACAGGTTAATAAATAAATTATTGTATGTCCATGCAAGGGTGAATATTCAGCAATAAAAGCAACAACATAGATAAATTTCAGAATAATTATACTGAAGGAAAGGAGCAAAACCAAAACAAACAAAAAAGTAAAAAAAAAAAATCCCTACATACTGTGTTATTCCATTTATATGATATATAATAAATATTAAACAAACAATCTAATAACCAATTATGGAAAGCAGAGCAGTGACAGAAACAAATGGTGGCAAGAAGCCTAAGGAGGACAGTGGATCTGACAGGGAAAGGAGGGAGGAGTTACCAAGGTATAGGAGAAAACTTTTAGTGGTAATAAATAGGTTTCTTTTTTGTTTTTTGGTTTTTTTGTTTTGTTTTGTTTTTTTGGTAATGGTTTCACAGGGATAAATGTTAAGTCCCCCAATAATGGGTCTGTGATTAAAGGAGCGAGACTGATACAAAGTGAAGGTCAAGCAAAGCTTTATTTCACGCCAAGCATCGAGAATCAAACTGACCGGCCAGGGCCGTCCTTTGCAAAGAGGCGACCCCCTCCCTGCCTTACAGACTAACTTTTATAGAGCAAAGGACATGTGGTTGGGCCTGGCCACACACAGGGGGCCAATGAGATTATAACACACAGAGAAAGCTGCACAGTCATGCTAGGTCCCACATGGGTGGCCAATTGAATTACGATTCACCCCGTAGTAGCTATTTGAACTATCCTATCACCTTGTTCAGAATTGGCACCCAAAAGGCAGAGGCCACACTCCTTGGTAGCCAGGCAGACAGTATGCACGCTTTACTGATTAGACGTCTCCACCTGACCCGACTCATCCCTGCATTCGGGCTGTTATCTCCACCTGAACTGATCCACTCTTGTATTTGGGCTTTGTTACCTGGGACTGGTTTCCTGGACTTGCTTCTAAGTAAGTTCCCCGGGGGGGGGGGTGGGGGGGCAGGGTCAATTTAAGTTTTACTGCATAAACAACAAAATGGCTGTTCAACCGGGGTGGGGCTGCTCTGGCTGAATAGGCCGCCCTTACATTAACATACATCCAAACTTACCAAGTTTTGAAGTTTATCATATATCACTGAACTCCAAAAATATATATATTATAAAATTGGAAAAATAAGAAAATATTGTCATGACTTGGAGTAAGTAAAGATGTTTTCAGAGATTAACCTGGAAAACAGACTTTTAAATGTGAAAAGTTAAGACTTTTCACAACACAGATATCCAACAAAAAGACGTGTATCTGGAATAAAGAATTTCTACAAATCATGAAGAAAATTTTGACAATTCTATTAAAAAAAAAACACACACACAGGGAAAGTAACTTTACTGATACTACTATGGCAAGGAAAATTCCCTGTTTGTGCCAAATATCTCAAAGATGATAAATAAGAGGAAAAATACAAAAATAAACTTGGTTTTTCTGGCTGAAAAACCTGGGAACAGAGTCTGAATCATCCACAGATACTAAAGCCAGAGTGGAGAAACCTATAAAAGAAAGTCAGAGTTGTGAGCAGTTTAAAAAAAAAAAAAAAAGAACCATAAAGGAGGCTTAAGATAATGTCTACATTTTCTGCTGACATGCAGTAATTAGTTCAGAAATAAGCAAGAGACCCACTTCAGTTCAATGAGACACAAGGGATGTATTGGAGATGAGAGAGGAGTGATTTCTGAGAAGTCTCCTCAACCTTAAAGAGTCACTGGAAATCAAGGTTCATTCATTCGCTAGAGATTGTCATGCAGATGTGAGGTAGGGAGTGGCTTCAACAGGCTTTTCTCCTCTATGAAGTGGACACTGAGAGGAAGACAAAGCTGAGAGAAAAGGCAGAGATAGGCAGCCAGGGCCCTGCTAAACAGAGCTGTTACCTGACTCGAAATCTACTTCATGAAATAAGCCAGTCTGAATTGTTTTTTCTGTTCTCTGTAGCTTAGAACATTCTAACGGATACAGCGTCTGACAAGATCAAGTCTGCAGAATTGTGGAAACAACTGCTTTGGTACAGAACACGGTGACTGCTGTGTGACTTCTCCCTTGTGAAATTGTCCATGGTGCCTCTCAACATACCTAAATTAGCAAAACAAGGTACGAGTGATAAAAAATGTTGAAAGTCAATGTTGACAAGATGGTGGGGAAACAGGCACAGTTGTGCATCATTTTTGGCATAGCAAATTGATTCAATCTTTCTAAGGAGAAATCTGTTGCTGTGAAATGAAACCTTTAAAATTGTTCACCGTTTTGACTCAGAATTCTACTTCTGTGATTATATCCCAAAGAAATTCTCCTGAATAAAGTAAACAAAAATTTAGGTATTCGTAGAAAATTGGAAAAAAAAAACTGGTAAATAATCTAATTACTAAGCAAAGGGAGAGGATGATAAATCAATATAAGAAAATGTGGTTGCTTTTCCAAATAAAAAAATACTAGGACTATGTCCAGCTCAGAATAAACATGAAATAAAGTGAAATTAAAATAATAGACCACAAAGTGGTAAGAACATATTATTTTCTAGAACTCAGCTTTTCTTCATATTTTCATAAACACTCAAATCATCTTCCTCAGATATGGGGAAGGTTACTCCCCCGCATCACACACACCTTACTACCTCCAAACAATTGACAAAATGGCAGAAAATCTGAGCAACGTCATATCTGAAACACTGAAATGAGCAAATGGAGACACAAAGATGAGAAGGATATGTATCTTCATAAAGTCCATGGAGTGTGGAGCACAGCAGATCGACAAGAAAACACATGAATGGACATGGTATTCACTGGCTAAGAAGTTTGGTAGAAATAAGCGTAGCAATGAGAAGTGTGCAACTGGCGAATGTGATGGGATTCCTCTGGACTAGGTGGTAAGGAAGGGATATTTAAGCAGATATTTTAAGAATGAAAAGAAGTCTTTCAGAGAGCTAGGAGAAGAGATTGTATGGAGGGTGATCAACCAATGTGAAGGTCTGAAGTGAAAAAAGTCTTAACATGTTCCAAGGGGCCGGTATGGCCAAAGCAGGAGCTGCTCTAGGATAGAAGAGACACCTGACGATCCTTGAGAAGAGACCAGGAGACAGTCATGCAAGGCCTTTCCTGCCATGGTGAAGAATTAGATTTATCTTAAGTGTAATGGGAAGCCACTAAATGGTCTTAAAGTGAAGGAAGGAAATGACCAAATTTATTTTTAAAGGGATCACTCTGGCTGCTGTGTAGGGAGTGAATTATCGGAGCCTATGTTTGGCAGCCAGGAGATGGTGAGTAGGCCACAGTCATGTCCTAAAAAACTGTGATGGGCAGCTTAGACCAGGACAGCAGCAATGTCACTTAGAGTAGCAGAGGCATGTTTTGGAAGTAGTATCAGGACAAATGAATGGATTCAAGATGGGAGCAGAGAACAGGAGACTCACCGATGCCAGATTCCAGGAATGCTAGGGGACATTCCAAGTGAAGGATCCCCATGTGATCTCCAAATGGAATATGTAAGCAGACACTGTATCTAGGGCACTATACCAGGAAGGCATTTGATAAGAAGCATGAACCAAGACATAAAGCCAACAGAGTTTGAAATTGGGGAGTCAAAGCCCAGGAAGAACAGCAGGACACAGATCGAATGAAAACGAGCAAGGAGCTAGGGTCTGTGGTTCCTACTGCAGTGAGCAGAGACACAGGCTGAGGCAAGCTGTTCTTCTTTGGACTGAGTCCTTGTCAATGACTCTATTTCCCAGCTTTTTGCTGAAAGCTTTCAAATCTACACCTCCAGCTCAGAACTCTCTCTCTGAAAACCTGGACAGAGACAAACAGCATTCTCTGGGTCATCTTTATTTGGCTGCTCTCCCAGCATCTGATAATTTACTTGTACAAAAGAGAATTAGCATCTTCTATCATTCTATACCCCATTGTTCCTCCTATGTACCCTTCTTCACTTAACAGGGTCACCTTGCACTGCTAGATTTTTCTGTCATTTCAAAGAATAATAATGCTAGATGAATGGGTCACATAAGGCCTGGCATTGTTTAATTTTCCTGCGAAGTCCTCTCTGATATCAGGTCTTTCCTAAGAAGCAGCAGCCATTCTTTCCCGTTTCCTGTTATTAGCTCCTACCATATTTTAAGTTATTTGTATACTATCTTTACCTACATCATTCATCTTTGTATTCCAAGAATCTAAGTGACTGAGGTACATTAAATATTAGATGCCGAATGCCTATCTGCTGACTTAACAGATACATGCAAATCTATGCATTAGCAGACAAGGCCATGAACCAGAAATGAAACAAAAATGGAATGTCCTGGGGAATGGAGCTACCCAACAAGAACTTAGAAGAACCTCTTATTGCAGCCATGTCCTACAGATTCCTTATTCTGTGTTAGATGGATCCAAGTATACCAGTCAGGGCTCAAGCAGAGGAGCAGAATCACAGAGGTATAGATGTCCAGCAGATGCCAAGGCCCTTTGTTATGGGCCTGGCCCACAAGTCAGAGAAGTAAAGGAGGCTCCAGGAGAAGTTAGAGCAATGGCAGACCCAGTTGAAGCCTCATGTCCGCAAATGAGTCATTTGATCAGGAAAAATGTGTGTGAGCTGCCAGATGGCTGCTGCTTCCTTTCTGCCCCGATATATTTCAGGAATTTTCCTGTGCCCCACCCTAACTGAAAACATAGATGAAAGGGAATTTGGGGAAGTGTCATTCAGTCTACTCACATTAACACCATCTTACACCCAGAAATGTTGATGTTGGAGTTAAGGAAGAGGATCTTGGAAGCTCTGAGGTTTGATTACTGTTACTGTAGCTTGATACCTGATGCATGAAAACAATATTGGATTTCCTGGGATAATTCCATAGTCAATCTGTTACTCTAAATAAGGAACACTCAAATCTTGGGCTTAAGATGTTACAGCCTCTGTTAATCCATTCAGGCTGCTGAGAAGTAGACTCAAAGTCAAGTCTGACAGAGCCCTTCCTCCAAAAACAGAAAATTGAAGGCCAGCTGGCCCTGGTTCAGAGAACAATTCAGTGTTACAGTACACTGTAGAGCAGGAATAGCGAAGTCCAATCCTCCTACTAGGTTTGCTTTACTATATGTACATTGAGGATTATCTTATTGCATAATCATAGGTAGAGAGATAGATAAATGGATCTACATCTAATTATTCACATAGTTCACATATCAATGATGTTTCAAAAATTGCCAGAAATTATGGCTATCCTTGGTTCAGAACTTTTCCTGAGTATCTTCACACAGAGAACCATATATGATCAAATAAACAGTGTCCTCAGCAACATTTTGACAGCACTCACAGTAATAAATTTCACAAGGCTATTCCTTATAGTGTCCTTAAATTTAATCAAATGGTGCCACACAAAAGCACAGTTTAATAAAGTGGTTTATAGAGATTCAGTATGATATACCTGAGCTGGAACAACATTTTAATATATTAAGTGGTGTGTTTCTTTTTTCCTGATTCCATTTTTTATTCCCTGGTTTTCCCCATTTAAGCCTCAGAGAAGGGTTATTAGAGCCTTATAAAGCTTCGAAAGCTTAATCCTGAGAGGACACAGGACATCAAAAGAAAAAGAAAAGAAAGGCATTTTGATCTAAATATGGTTTCTACCTACAGCCACATGCTAGACAAGGTTCCCCAAGTCATGGAGAGGAAAAAGGCTAAGAGGGACATGGCCTAGAGTAGAGGTTGATGAAGTTGGACTTGAGGTGACCAGACCTCAAGGGGACAAAGTGGAAGAAAAAGAAATAGTGTCTCAGTCAGAGTAAGTTAGGATTATGCTGCAGAATAGGTTAGGTTACGCTGCAGTAACAACTCCCAGACCTCAGAAGCTTAAATGTATATACATACGTTTAACCATTAAGGATCATTTGGAGAATTCTGTCCATTCCAATTTTCAGACCTTGGCTGGCCAAGCAACTACCATCTTGAATGTGGCCAGCTGCCATGTCAGAGGAAGAGAAATCACTGTTCTCAAACTGAAAATTAAACATTCCAGCCAAGACTATATATATATGATATACATATCATATATATACTTAAAATATACTTAAAACTCACTGGCCAGAACTAGTCACATAGCCGTGCCCAACTTCAAGGGTCCAGAGGTGCCATTCTCCACATGTCTGGAAAGAGGAGAAAATGGCTATCTGTGAGAAACTCTGATAATAAGCCTGGTTAGCATCAGGGAAAGTGCCAGCCTCCATCTGATCAAGAATCATGGCAGCACATGGTCCTCAGCCCACCTGGCAGGAATTATTGTGATAATTTTATGTGTCAATTTGACTGCACTAAAGATAGCCCAGATTACTGGTAAGACATTATTTGTGAGGGTGCTTCTGGAGGAGATTAGTGTTTGAATCTGTAAACTGAGTATAGAAGGTCTGCCCTCACCCATGTGCATGGGGATCATCCAATCCATTGAGTGCCTGAGTAGAACAAAAAGATTGAGTCAGATCAAATGATCTTCTTGCTCTTCTCCTGCCCTCAGACATCTGAGCTCCAGTTCTCCAGCCTTTAGATTGTGGGATTTATATCAGTGGCTTCCCTGTTTCTCGGGCCTTCAGTCTTAGTCTTGGTTTTCACTATTGGTTCTCATTTTGTGGTTCTCTGATTTGCAGATGGCGGATTGAGACTTCTAGCCTCTAAAACTACATGAGATAATTCCTATAATATGTCTCTCTTTATCTTTCTGATAAGGATCTATCTATCTATCTATCTAGATCTCCTATTGAGGGGCCTCTGGATGGCTCAGTCAGTTATGAGTCTGCCTGCAGTTCAGGTCATGATCCCGGGGTCCTGGGATCGAGCCCCGTGTCAGGTTCCCTGCTCAACAGAAAGCCTGATTCTCCCTCTCCCCCTGCTATTCCTCTTGTTTGTGCTCTCTCTCCCTCTCTCTCTCTAGTTCTCTCACTCTGTCAAATAAATAAATAAAATATTTTTAAAAGAAGGATTTTATTTTATTAAATCTTCTCTTGATTCTGTTTCTTTAGAGAACCCTAATTAATTTGGAGAAGTGCTACTTATTTTATCTTATGGAGGTAATATTTTATTATCTTCCCACTGCAAGGTTTCTATGGACATGAGGGTTTCTATGGATCTCAGTTAGTGAGTTGCCTGTTAATGCAGGGGTTACATTTACCAGGCCTACAAGATACTGCTCCGTTTTCTTCAAATGTACCCCAGAATTCTAAGACCCTAAAAGAGAAAGTGGGGCCAAGGGCATCATGGCCAGAATGAGAAAAAGAAAGGCTTTTTCAGGGAAAAATGCACAGGTCCCCCCTGAGGTGATAATTCCATTGTTATGGCTATAATCATGCATTTACAAAATATTAATTCAGAGTGGCTCTTATCTCTCAGGTTTCAGAGTAGGCAGTAAGGCATTTTGTTATACTTATTCATGAAAAAAGATTCCAGTCTTTGGAAGATGTGAAATAGGGTTGTATTAATTGAAAATTTCAAGATTTTTCTCAGTTATAACAATTGTATGGTAAACTGTAAATGGTACTTTCTGTATGCATGCAAGAAAGGTTGTGTGCTAATAAAATGCATGGACTTTAGAGTCAGGCAGATTCGAGTTAAATTCCATCCCTAGAGAACCAGTAATACCTCAGATAATATATTTTATCTCTTAACTTTTCTCATCTAAAATGAAGACAGCTGTATTTTTATTTTTTTATTGCAAGGTTGGCTTCCCTTATTTTTAAATGGAGATCTCATTTGTATTACAGTGTTGATTCTAGGATTAGTATTTTTATATATATCAACTGATGAGCACAAAGCATGGCACATTGGAGAAATGATTGTCATTATGTGATGGCTATTATATTTGCTGATCTGTAAGATGTACATTGATTCGTTACAAAAAAATGTATGCATTCTAGAATTAGTGAAGTCTTATAGAGACAAATTAGAGGGGTTTGGGGGCTCTGCCTGTCTAGTGATGTAGGGGTAAGGAGCATACAATACTATAACCTGTAGGACATGAACTCATATGGAGATGAGACTATAATGAGGAACTGATAAAAGTGGGTGAGGAGAGGAGACTGACTAGGACCAGAAGAAGGAACTGTCCAATACTGAAAAGAAGGTCCTGAAGTTTGAGTGTATCTACTATGGGAAGGGACAATGCAGAGTTTGGAATGGATGAAGGAAAAACAACTGCAGAGACAGACACACATTGGCTTCACTCTTTGCAACTATATAACAAAATAAGTAATCTGAGGGTTAAGGAGATCCCTGAATTTCAGTGCTATACCTAGAAATTAGGAGTTCTAATGTATCACACAATATATAGGATACGTTAGGTATTTAATTAGTGCTTTCTTTGTGTTCTTTCTGGATTGGCGTTGTTAGGCTATAGAGCATTTTACCAATGGAAATTATGCCATTTAATTTCTTCAATGCCTTCATAAATAATATTGACAAGATATCATACATTCCTTTTAATTCTACAATCCTGCTTCAAAATATCTACCTTCAAAACGAATCATGGACGTGCCCAAAGGTTTATTGCCATAATGTTCATATCATCCCAGAGCAAAATGGTTGTAAACTGTTAAGTTATTCTCTAATCCAGGTGTGTACATGCAGGTGGGGAGAGTGGGAAGGACTTCAATAATTTGTGGTACATCATTCGATAAAGTATTGTGCAAGTCTTAAAATCTAAGGTTGCGATACTTAGTCACACAAAAGGTAAAACACTTTCCTCTTTCTGCTTGGATGAAACCATGTTCTCATACTTTCCCTCATCCTGACCCCACTGGCCTCTCCTTTTTCTGTCTTCTTCTCTGACTTTTCCTTCCTTGTCAACTGCAGAACTCCTTCCAGGGTCTCCACTGATACCATACTCTGTTCTCCAACTCAGTGTCAAGACAAATGCAAAGGTTAATGTCCCAACTTCTTATATGGGTCTCTCCCATGAACTCTAGATGAACAGATCTAATTGCTTCCTTAAAACCTCCACTTGGGTGTTTCACAGTATCTCAAATAATAACAAATGCCCAAAATGGATATCTCCATTTCCCCATTCCTAACCCCCTGGAGGTAACTCAAAGAAAGAAACTCAAAGTTAGTCTTCATCCAACCTAATCCATATTAGTAAATACCACACCCTTCTAGAAACCTTGAGGACATAACTGACCATTCACCAAGCCATTAGCACAGACATTTGGTCTCCCTTCCAAAGTATATCTCAGACACATGTACTTTCCTCCAGACCAAGCCACGGTGTATAGCGTGTGACCTGGATTGCTCTAGTAAGCTCCACACTAGTCTCTCTGCTCTTGATAAGCCCTCTTCACTATGTTCCCCACATAGCAAGTCAAAGTGACATTTTAAAATAATTTATAAGATTATGTAACAAACTTGCTTGCTTAAAATCCATTCATGTGTTCCTGCTTTATTTAAATTAAATTTCTTGTGGCTCACCAAACCCTGGCCTCCCCCTCCAACTTGACCTTGTATCTCTAACTCTGTAATTCCCTCTGCTCCACCACACTGTCTTTCCCACACCAAGGCCTGTGGGCTTGGGGTTGCTGTTCCCTCTGCCTGGGGCACGTTTCTAGCTATCCCATCTCAAACAGGTCTCAGGTGTCCCATCACCTGGCTCCAGAAGCTCAGCTCCTACCCTGCTAGGCTTTGCTTTGGTACCTCATTCCACCAGAATAATTAATTGTGAACTCTAGTTTGGGGTTTATAGGATACTGTATCTTTCTCTACCCTTTCAGTTCCAGGAAGGCTGTTGATGCCCTGTATCCTCAAGCCTAAGAGGCGGTCTGCACAAAGAGGCTTTAGTATGTGCTTTATGAATGAATAAATTAATGCTAAAAATCAGGTTCCTAAATAGTACCACCCCATTCTACTGGTAAAACAAGAAATCCTGAATGAGTGCGAATGGTGTGTGTGTGTGTGTGTGTGTGTGTGTGCGCGCGCGCGCATGCGCACGTGTGGAGGGTGGGGATATATCTGTGGAAAGTTAGAAAGATAAAAACAAAAATCTTAACACTGGTTATTACCAAGTGAGGTATTGTGGATGATATCAATCTTTCCTATTTCCCAAAGATACTACAATGCATAGATTTCTTGAGTAATAAGAAAAAATGTTATTTTTTAAAAGACATAAATTTTAAGTAAAAGTTAAAATTTTTACAGTAGGTAGGAGCGACCTAGCTGATCTCTGGAGGTCATTGGTGAATGCTCAGGTTCCTGAGAATTCCTGTCTCAAGCAGACATAATGAGCACATCCTAGAGTTTGGCCAATTTGTTGATTTTAATTTGCTCAGGAGTGAATCTACTTCCCCAAGGTCTGGCTTCTTCCCCCTACATTTTCTTCTTAGCAGGGTGAAGAGGCCCTGGCCTCCACCTGCCTTTCTCTCATTTGAGCTTTTTCTTATCTCTCACAGTAATTGAAGAAAGTTAACCCAGGATCAGAGGACGGAAAGGAGATAACGCCTGGAGCTTAATTCAACCTGCATTTTAACAAGCTGGATACACCCCACTGAGGTGATTACAGAAGCCAGCCAGTCCTGCCTTGCCTCCTCCTGCTGAGCCTCTCATCTCTCCACCTGCAGGAACTGTCCTGCCCCAATTCCTGGGGCCATCAGGTGGCAGGGCCCTGAGTCACCCTCCCTGAGGACTGACCTAGAACACTGAGTTCCAATGCTGCTGGCCCGACTTCTTCTCTTTCAGCGGGAAGCATGGAATGCTTCTGGAGACTGGAGCCAGCTCTGGCTTTGCATTTCCAGTTTGATCCATGGGCATTTACTCCCACTTTAATTACACCTGGAATATTTCAAGTTCTCTGCAAGCTGGCTCAGGTTACCTCATGCGACCAGGTTAGTTTTTTTGAATACTTCTTCCTATAATATGCATAACTTCTCCCTGCTCTTGACCAAGTTAAATTCTTTGCATCCTTAGGACTCATCTCGAGAAGCACCACTGCAAGAAGCTTCCTAGGCACCCTCTTCAGTGTCCTCCTGTCCTTCTTATATGCTCAGCTAAAGTAAGTCATGCATCCTCCACCTGGATTGGTGAAGACAGCTGGCCTTTTCACAGGTACAGGAGCCCTTGTACAGAAAAATCAGCCACCAACTAATACAGAAACAGCACGCCTTCCAAGCAGCACTCAAGATGGGTCTGAAGCACACAGCTCCTCTGTCACCTGGAGCTCCACGGCCTGAATCTGCCATCTTTCTAACATTGGGAGGGAGTATCCCATTCCCCATGCCCGCTCTGGCCAACAGATCCAGGCACGTGTTTGGACCGGAGGGACATGACTCCCAGGTAGACTCTCGGCAACACTTGCTCTCCAGAGTTTGGAATCATACCCCGGGTGACGGATAGTCTCTGCTAAGGCCACACACATTCCCCACCTTTCTCTTGGCCAGAGGGGGTGCACTTGGCACCAGGTGAAATGTGTCTATCTACATTTTTGACTGCTCCAGCATACTGGGTCCCTGTTGGCAAAGACCTGTCCCTGTTGTTTGTTGAGACCATGCCTTGCAGAGCACTTCCCAGCTGGTGTGTGTGTGTGTGTGTGTGTGTGTGTGTGTGTATATGTGTGTTGGGGGGGTGGTATTTGGTTCTATAAGGAGCAAATGAAAGTAGAAAGTAGAGCTGAGAGTCCCTATTCGTGGGTCCTCAGGCTCTACCTTCTCTGGAGGGACAGATCATCTGCTACATTGCTGTGATGATGTGAGAAATGGGAGCCCCTTCAGGGCCCCTATGCTTGACTTAAGAGCAGTGGACCTATGTCTTTGTGTCAGAACTAAGATCCCATTTATCTCCATGTGTACCTGCGTGTGTGCGTGTGTGTGTACAGAGGGGCATGCATACGTGTGTGAAGTGTGATACTAGAAGACTGAATCCCAGGTTTCCTGCCTAAACTCTAGTTTCCTGCCTAAACTCTGCCTTCCTGTGGATCTGTGCCCACCTGCGGTCTCCCCTTGAACTGCTCCAAGTCTCCAATGCCAACAGCTTTCCCAGAGCTCAAGATCTTCAAGCATTGACTTTTTTTTAAACATTGTGCTCCTTTATATACCAAAGTTATTTGCAGTATTAATCATGATGGTAGTAATGGCCAGAAATTAAAAATATAGACAATGAAAATCTTGTATTGAATTTCAATTATGAATTTCTGGAGATAAGAATAAAATAACAATTTGTTACAACTGTTATAAAATTTAAACACAAATTTCCACTGAAGTAACTTGGGTTCTATTTGTTCATCTTTAAAATTATCTTTAATTTCTAAATGATTGTTTAAATATAGGTGTATGGACAAAATAGAGGGATTGGAGACATAAACTGTCCCAGATAGTAGCTCAAAGGATTTCAAATTTGTAAGAACTTAGTCTTAGGGGTGCCTGGGTGGCTCAGTGGGTTAAGCATCTGCCTTGGGCTCAAGTCATGATCCTGGGGTCCTGGGTTTGAGCCCCACATCAGGCTCTCTGCTCTGCAAGGAGTTTGTTTCTCCTCCTGCCCCTACCACTACCCCTACCCCTCTCCCTGCTTGTGAGTACTCTCTCTCTCTCTCAAATAAATAAAATCTTAAAAAAAAAACAAAACCTTATTCTTTAAATTGACAATATATAGTTTCAGTCACTGTGTCCTGGGGATCAAACATATAACTGGTCTTTCTTTAAATTAATTTTAATATTAAATACATTTTTATTAAAGTTTAAGTAATAAAAATTCAACAGTAACTAGAGCAATTGCTTAGAATTTAGATCACAAAAAGATTCTTGGGGAAAGAAAATGTTATTATTGAAATTGTTTAGAATTGCTGGAGCATGAGAATAATATTTTTATGGGCTGCATTGTGTCCTTTCAAAATTCATATGTTGAAGCCCTAACCCCTAGCACCTCAGAATGTGACTGTTTCTTAGAGATAGGACCTTTAAAAAGGTAATTAAGTTAAAATGAAGTTTTTAGAATGGGACCTTAATACAATCTGACTGATGTCCTTATAAGAAGAGGAAATTTGAACACACAAAGCAGACACCAGGGGCACGTGTCCAACAGAGGAAAGACCGTGTGAGGACAAAGAAAGAAGACGCCATCTACAAGCCAATGAGGCATCCACAGATAAAGCCAACCCTGCCAACACCTTGATCTTGGACTTACAGCCTCCAGAACTTGAGGGTGCTATCTTCATTCCCTGGGCATACTTCAGAAGAAGGAAACCCACTGTCACAAAGCATGGTGCTGAGGCCATTTCACAAGGAATGAGGGTTTGCAGAGCACAGAGGAAGCCCAGGAAGGCACACCAAGGTTGAGAAGGCCCCAGATGCTCTCCCTGCAGCCTACAACACACTGCCTACCGTCTTTCTGAAGTTAAGTCAGCCCTTCTCTAGGACAGAGTTGGGTTAGGAACTGTAAGTCCTAACCCAGGATGGATTGCTGAGAAAGGCAAAAAATAGGAAGTGAAAGCACAGTTTACCCAGGAGCTGACAGTGAGAAGACAGGGCGGGCGCACACCTGCAGTGACCCTCTCTTTCTCTCCCTCTCTCTTTCTCCATCTCTCTCCTTCTCCCATCCCTCTGGTGTAGACATGTGGATCCACACTGCCTCACTCACCATCTCTCCCTGATTCAACCCCCTTGTGCTCCCTACCCCTGTACTCAACTCGGAGTCCCCTTCTTACTCTCCCTGTCCCTGTCCTCCTCTCTCTCCGGTGCTGCAGTGGTGAGAACTGCATTTACAGTCTGGGCCATTATGCTGCTCCTGGGAATCCTGCGGCTGAGCGTTTTCTGGCCGGGAGTTGCTGGAGAGAGGCAAACACCCCAAAGGGAGCTCAGACAGTTTTCAATTATAGATCAGTAGAAATCTCCTGTGGAGTGTGCTCCTCCAGAACATCTGCCGGCAAGCTGGGGGAGGGGCTACCAAGGGGAGGGGGGCGGTTATCTTCAGTAAATGCTAACCATTGCAGGTTTCTGTCCTACTCCCCCGAACCTCTACACCTACTTTGACCCACCTGCAGTGGCATCTAAAGAATGAAGTGGCAGGGGGAGCAGTTGCCTCTACAAGGAACAGGGTTTTATCATTGACTTTGAGTGTAGAATTCAGAAGGATGGTGATAATAAAAAGCAAACCAAATTTTAGTCGTCAATTTTAGCATTGACTTTTCAATTCACTACATAGTGTATCCCCTTGTTGTGTCCAGCCAAGGCCGACTTCCCCACTGCCTTACCTTTGAGACACTGCTTCTACCTGGACATCAGTGACCTTGCTCATGAGTTAACAGTCCCTGTCTAAGGATCAGACCTCTCAGACTGGCACGTTCTCCTCCTAAGGTGTGGACCACTGGGGTTGCTGCAGAAAGTGAGGTGTCTTGAGAACAAGGCAAGGGTTGGAAGCTAAGAGCTCCTATTCCTCAAGGTATTACAGAGATCCTTCAGAGAAGCAAAAACAAACTAGGGCCAGTAGAGATGTCTGATGGGACCTGGAGCTCTTAGCCTCATAACAAAAGTGGTTTCTCAGGTCATATGGTCATTTCCAAACCTTCATAGGTATTCATCTACTTACCTCTAGACCATTTCTCTTGGCATTTCCCACAGGACCAGTAAAGAATCCTTCTATGTGGATGTGTAAGGCTTCACCCAACTGACTCCTCAGGGTGTCTGTGCTGGGCAAAGGAAAGGAAATGAAACAAAAGTTTGGAAGAAGTCCTGAAAGCAAAAACTGGAGACCCAGTTTGTAATCCTGGCTTGCCCCCTCACTAATGGGGTAACCATGCAAACTGCCTATCTCTTGCTCAGCTTCAAAAAAAAAAAAAAATGAGGACAAAAATTCTTGCTTAAATCATCCGCGAGTGAGAAAATAATTGACGGGAACATATTTACAAATGCATACCATAATACAAATTAAAGAAATCACTATTATCACCGTGTAAGATTCAGAATACTAAAGTTAGAATACTTTGAGGAACCAAACCTGAAAGTTTTATGAGCCTAATCTCCACAATGTAGCCACAAGAAAACTGAGCATGTGAACCAAGTACCAGGTACATGGACTGTGGTATCAGAAAGACAGGTGTTCCAATCACAATCTATTAGCTATGTGGCATTGTAATATTATTTCACGTGGCACCATTTGCTTCATTTGGATAAGGAAAATAACTCTTTTTTCACACCAGTAACATAAAGAAAAAAGTTGGAGTAGTTACACTTCTTATTGTAGTATTCTGATTTTTTGTTCCATATTGTTTATGTGGCACTGTCCCAAGCCTACTCACCAGAGATAGTCAGAGGGACCAAACCTAAACCAATCCGTGTTCTTCATCTCTTTGGCCATGATGATTGGATCAAATGTATATGTGTGTGTGTATACACACACACACACACACACACACACACATATATATATTTTATATATATTTATATATATATAAAACCTAACTTGATCCAATGAGAAGTACATCTAAAACTTTCAGTGAGAAGGAAACCTTACCTTTCTTCTGTCTATTGTTTCTGGAAGGACAATACTCCATAAGCATGGAACTGTGATGACCATCTTGCCATCTCAAATGAAAAACCTACCTGACTATGAAAGCAACGCAAAGGGAAACAGGGTTAGGAGATGAGACACGTGCTCCAAATGGCCTCATGTGAGTCCATAGATCCATCCATTCTAAGCCAACTCTTCTCTGGTATTTTCAACTATATGAACCAATAAATTACTTCCCATCTTTTTTTTTCCTTAAGATATTTTAGGTTGACTCTCTCTTAATTGCATCAGGGAGAGAAATAATTAACAAAGTAATCAGAATTAGGAGTGGGCTATTAAAAGTGATTACCTTTAAGATAGTACTGACTGTTTCACTGGAAGATCAAGGGAACCCTCCATTCCTGGATGGGAAGTTGTTCACTCATGTAGACATGAGCCATACAAACTCACTTACAGCCTGGGACTCAAGTTATGTACCTTCAAAGGTTAGATTTTAAGTTAGATTTTGAGAGACAGATAAAAAAGACAAGACCTTAGCCTGTGTGTGTCTCCCAGTCTTCAGTAGCATTATATTTCTTTTGAATCCCCTTGGAGCAGAAACCAAAATGGAAGGCATTAAAGTCAGGCCTAAGAACACTGACACCTAAAGCTTACTGGACAGTAAAACCCTAGTGACAGTTTCATCTTCAAGTAGTTGTAAGAAGAGAGAAGAACCAAGAATGGTGGATTAAAGTCTGTGATTACTCAGTTCATAAAAGGACTCTCAGCCTCCATGCCCACAGGCCCTGGAGATTCCCAAATTTCCCCCTGACCAGCCCACTGCTGAAGTGCTTGCCAGGCAGGCTTTTTTCTAAAGCCAAAGTAATGAAAGTCTAATCCTCATAACTACCAGTCTGATAGGCACACAATATACAGATACACACCATTTGTGGTCTACTCTGGGGCCCAATGGAAACAGGCCAAGATGAGTACAGTGAACTCATTCCCTCTCGGGAGTCAGCCTAGAGATTACCAGGGAATTATGCTGAGAAGATATGCAACAACCCCACAGGCCGTGGGCATTCAGACAAAATTACTGGTGAAGTTGAAATGGAAATACTTGAAATAAGTTTATTGCAGCACAGTAAGGCTGTACAGTAAAACCATTATTCCAGGTCCATTCACATTTAATTATGAGGATGAACTAGACTGAGTGCTCTGATCCAACAAAGCAATTTTTTTTTTTTTTTTTTTTTTTTTTTTTAACAGCAGCACATGTCGGGTCAGAGGAAGACAGAGAGAATCTTAATGCAGGCTCCATGCCCAGCACAGAATCTGATGTGGGGCTCGCTCTCATGACTGTGAGACCATGACCTGTGCCAAAATCAAGAGTCAGATGCTTAACTAACTGAGTCATGCAGTGACCCCCAACAAAGCAATTTTTCTGAAGGACATTAATAAATATGGAGTTACAATAACTGATGTGCCCTGTACATTTACCTTCTGAAGTTTGGTTGTGTTAGAAAGTTGGTTGTCAGGATGATCAAGTAGAATTAGTTAAAATCCCAGACTTGGGCCCCTTATTCCCATGGACTTGCTATCCATGTGATTCAGGGGTGTTTTTACCACCCCCACACCCACATGGGTTGCTTCTTTCATTATGAGATGGTATGTAACAAATCACAGGCAAACTTAGATATTTGCCTTTTCTGAGCCCAATCCTGGCAACCAGTTAGCAGAGAGGATTAGAGAGAAATATTAAGGGACTGGGCAATTGGAAGTGGGAGCATAATCCCCACTTAGCCTTTTCAGAGAGCTGAGGTCAGGAATCACACAGAGAGCTCTGTGGTTTCATTCTTGCTTCCTTGCTTCTCGAGTCCCAGGCCACTCCACAGGTAGGGTGAGGGATCTCTGCTTCTTCCCTGGTGGAATATGCAGGGCCATACCACAGATTATTTTCCCCCAAAATTGTTAGACTGCGCCTTTGTTTGTTTGCTTTTAATCTACTTCTCTTTGAGAAAAAAAGTGACCTTGGAAACATGTGCTTTCAGTGCCAAAGGGATCAAGGAAAATCACCCAATATAAATCCGCCTTCTTTCACTTTTGCTTAGTTTTGGAGCAGTGAACCCATTTTGTACAAGTCCTGCTATGACTGTCTTTAATAATGATGCTTATGGACATGTGGCTTCCGCATCAGGGGAGGGTCCGCTTACACTCTCCAGGCAAGGAGGGGCCTTGACTTAGGGCCAGTGCTAAGCTCTCTGGGTCAACAGATAAGACTGAACATCAGGTCTGCTCAGTTCATGTATCTGGAGCTAAAGGGAGCAATCTGGGCAGAGGACACAGGGAGAAATCAACCCAGACCTCCGTCCGGAAAGGCTCATCCAAAGAAGGAAAAATCTTGCTGCTGACAGTAGTTTCCAGAAAAATCCGACAGGGGTCAGTGGATCCTTTGGTGCTTTTCATTCACTTCCTCAGTGAAGTAAAGGAGATGGATCTACAAGGAAGGGGAGATGTTGCCAGGCCTGCTGAAGCAGACAGTCCTGCCCAGCCAGGCACTGGGAGACCCCTTTGGTTACCATGGAAACAGTGGTGGGAAGAGGAAGAGTGGATAGCACACTTTAACTCCGTTTAAATGCAAATTTTGCAGGTAATTAAGAGGCAAACCACAGTAAGAACATTACAGGAGATATATAGTCACTGGAAAGGTAATAAATGCCTGCCTTGAAATGGATATAATGAAAAATTTGACAGTTTGTCTCTGCAAGAGATTCCATCTTTAAAAAATCTCAACCATTTCTATCTTCCCCTCCAGTTTTAGAAATTGTCATTCTAGGGGTGTTTTTGTTTTAAATAATAAAAACTCAGGCTTGCAATTGTTTTTAAACTCTTCTCATTAGCAGGGGTCTCCCGTCTTCCACACGGCCCTCACTGGAGCCTTTCGGGAGCTCGAGCTCCATCGATTTTCAGCTTCAATTTTCCTGTTGTTGTTGAAGAATCAACTGGTTTGAAGGGAAAATTTTCTCTTCTGTTCATTTCCCTTCAGTGGTCCCATGGAGTGAACATGCATGTGTGCTTCTCAATTAAAAGCCCCCGCCTGACCCAACTACCCTCCACAAGCCTCTGATACTTTTCCAGGTAATTGGAAAGTTCATCTCAAAAAGCTCAAGTGAGAGAAAAGGAGAGGATCCAATCAGGGCATGTTTGGGCTAGAAATTAAAATTTCCAGGGCTTGCTCCCCTCCAGATGAACGGTCTGAATTAGTTCTGAAATGGCAGCAGGCTAGGCCTGTGTGCCTGTACTTGAAAAACAGTAGCAGCTCCTTAATTAGGGTTTCATTGCTTTTTGACGCCTACACACATAATGAGGGGCACTTGGCTCTGAGTGGAAGGGACTGATTGGTGAGAGGCTTTCAGCAGAGTGGCCCCCACCCTCACACCTCTTTGCATAGGTGTGATGCTAGCTTCCCCTTCAGCCTTTCCCCGTGGAGACTCTGGCCAGTTTCTGCCCTACATTATCAAATTCACATTTAGATTTCATACACTGATCTGGCCACTTGTAGAGTCAAATAAAAAAAAGTTGTGTGTGTGTGTGTTTTGTTTTTTTTTTTTTTTTTTTAAGGTTTGTTTATTTATGGTAGAGGGGGAGGAGGGGCAGAGGGAGAAGGAGAGAGAATCTTAAGTAGACTCCATGCTGGGTGTGGAGCCAGAGGTAGGGCTTGATCTCAAGACTCTGAGATCATGACCTGAGCTGAATCCAAGAGTCAGATGCTTAATTGACTATGTCACCCAAGCACCCCAAGACTGAGTTTTTTAAAGTTGAGTATTGATGGTAAGGATGGAGAGGAGGGTTTTTAGTTTTTGTCTTTTTGCTTTCTTTTTTAATTCCCTGCCTGGAAATCACATCATTTATATCTGTATAATTAAAAGTAAAAATGAATCATAGGAATTAAGAACCAGAAAAGATATTGGAGCTTATCTAGCCTGTGGTTTCTTGTTTTGAGTCCATATATTAGTGTCAAGGTAATCATAAACACCTTGAAAAGTAGAATGCTGCTTATTGCTGATGTTAGGCACTAGAATGGATCCACTCCACTAAAAAAATGAAAAGATAAAGAACCGATGCTTTATTATGACAGCTAGTGCTAACAGGTCATCCCTGTTTGTGAAATCTGGTAGGAATGAATGACTAAAACTGTGGTTAAGGTTTAACTAGTCTTCCAAAGACACTCCATCTAGTGTCATCTCCTCTCTCCTCACTCTTATCAGGCAGATAAACACATCATCAAATGACGTGGGACAGGGCCTTGCATCCAGCTCCCTGCTTGCAGGGAGTCTGCTTGTCCCTCTCTCTCCGCCTTTCCCCATACTCCTAGAAGTGCTCTTAGTCATCTGTGCTCTCAAATAAATAAAATCTTAAAAAAAAAAAAAAAAAAAAAAGGGACACCTGAGTGGTTCAGTCAGTTAAACATCTGCCTTCAGCTCAGGTCATCATCCGAGGGTCCTGGGACTGAGTCCCACATTGGTTGAGGGGGGTGGTCCTTACTCAGCGAGGAGCCTACTTCTCCCTCTGCCTGCTCCCCCTGCTTGCACTCTTTTCTTTCTCTCTCTCTCTCTCTCTGCCAAACAAACAAAACCTTTTTTTTTTTTAAAGACTATTAATGCAATTTTCAGAGCTGGCCTCAGCAAAGATGTTTCCTCCCCGCAACGTACCAAACAATGTCTTGAATTGACAGTCTCCAACCACATGGATGGTAAGGTTTCTCATGTTAGGCCAAGGGCAGCATTGTTAGTGGGGAAAGCAGCAGCTTAGAGTGGCAAGAGTGTCCTACTCTAGGGGAACCAGAGCATTCCGTGATGGAGCCTCCAACCCGCTTCCAACAAAGGAGAGCATACTCACCATCTCCAGGCACCCCAGAGCCTTGCTTTGGACTTTTTTTTCCAAATGTTGGTTTTTTTCCCCCCTTTTTTTCCTGATAGGACCAAAAGCACTTTTCACCCTTGAAAGAAATACAGAGGTTCCCCATTTACATGGCATCTGTGTAATGCATGCATGACATGTACTGAGTCTCCTGCTCCTAGAGCTAGCCTCACCTAGGGCATGGGTACGCAGACCAGCCGTCCTGACCTATGCAAGCAGTGAGATACCTCGGCTAAAGAGCTTTTTAGGAAAAGAAATGCAGTGATAATGCATCTGAAAATAATCTAGTAAAAAAAAAAAAAAACAAAAACAAAAACAAAACAGTTCCAGATAAGTAATTAAAAAGGAAGTTAATGAAAAATGGCCACTCATAATAAGCCTTATTGACAAAGAGGTACATCATAAACCCAGCCTGTCTACAACCCAGTACCAGGGTTAGGATGGGAGAGCCAACCATGAGCTTTGGCTTAGGGGGTAGCAGTAGTGTGAAGGTTCTGAGTGGTCCCTAAATGACACTGCAAGCCCTAATGAAGAAAGACATTGACCCACAGCCAGGCGAAGCAAATGGAGCAAAGGTCTTGGGAAGGATCTCCATCACCTGTGCAGGTGAGAGGTAAGTTAACCTTTCTGAGATGAGTGTGCTTCTAGGTACAGTGGACCAGAAACCACTGAAACTCCTAAACCTTATCCAAGAATAGATCTCCCTACCTCACATTTACCAACCTATTTCATCATTTGCCAGATAAGGGTATTCTTATTTTATTTATTGGTTTATTTTGTGGACCCCATGAAGTAACACAGGTAGAGACTTGCTCCCAGCACCCAGTGGGTGGTAAGTTCTCAACAGAAGGCAGCCCATCTTTCTCTCTAGCGAGATATCCTGACATAATGCCCCAAACACCATCGGAGAGCCGTGACTGGGAAGGATTGCTTTTTTGAATAGACCCTCTCTGGTGGCTCCAATTATATCAAGAGAGCTTTTATTTTTTATGGCAAAAATTAATTTTCAATTACCTCTATTTGAAGATAAACTGGTAAAAAGAATCCCGAAGAGATGGCAGAAGAAGATGAATAACAAGGAATCTGTTCCCCCTAATGCTCATCGTTATTACTATTAAATCACCCAATCCGAGGAGTTTACAGCAGCAGCAATTACAGCAGGGACTCATGGGGACTTCCAGGGGTGGAAGACACACTCAATTTTTCCTTTCAGCCATGCCACTCCCACAGCACTGGAGAACAGTGTCTCTATGCAACCATTCCTCCCTGGTGGTGGTAGGGAGGTGCTCCATACCCAGGCAGTGGAGAGTCTAGGAGACCATCTGAAGGTGGTCTTGCCCCTGGAGCTGGTTCAGAAGTAGTTCCTACCTCTCATCCCACCTGTGATCCAGATAGAGTTCCCTAGTGCGGCCAGACAGTGAGGATGTCTCTGTGGCTTTCTCCTCAAGGCTATCAGAGCCATCTCTCCAGCCTCAGTTCCAGGCAGCACTTTATATTTCTGGTCACACCAGGCAGATGAGTAAAAACACTCAAGCATCTAGCTGTCTTACTGTCAGCATTTAGGTTGAGGTGAGGGCATTCTCAGCCCCAAGGTATAGAAGAAAGAGCAAAAAGTGGCTTCACCTATTGTCTTCTTCTTTAGGACTAGACCCATGCAGGGTAGGGTAGGAATAAGCTTCAAAGCAGCACCTTAAGATAACTAGGAAAGAATGAAGACCCACACATCTCACCAAGTATGAAATCCTGGCTTTTATAAACAAAACATGAAAGCATAGACACCACAACCAACCAAATAAAAATGATCTTGGAATAAGCAAAATGCGGCTTCACAGAGAACCAAATGTTGACATAGAAGATAAAGTTGAGGAAAACAGTCCACACACAGTCCCGTGTCCCTCAAAAGCCCCCCATCTTTTGTGTTACCGGCATTCTGGGTAAGCCTCCACTAAAACAAGCCTCCTTTGTTCTGGGGTTTTGTGTACATGTTTTTACTCTTGAGATCATAAGTGGCCAACTGTACACCTTATTATTATAATGTACTGAATGTTTATGCCCCCCCCCCGCCAATGTCTGCATGTCAAAACTCTAATCTAAATGTGATGGTATTTGGAAGTGGAGCCTTTGAAAGGTAACCAGGTCTTGAGGATGCAGTCCTCATGAATAGGATTAACGCCCTTATAAGAAGAGACCAGAGAGCTAGCTCACTCTGCTCTCCACCCTATGAGGCTACAAGAAGATAGTCATCTGTGCCCTCACCAGATGCTGAAACTGATGGCACCTGTATCTTGGATGCCCCAACCTCTAGAACGATGAGAAATAATGTCTGCTGTAGAAGCCACCCAGTTTGTTATAGCAACCTGAATAAGACAGCTATCTCTGAATCTCCAGTGTCTGGTAGTACCTCTAATGGATATGGATGTTTGGGAACTGTTTATTTAATGGATGAGCAAATTTCTGGCTTAAATACATGAATGGGAGTAGGGAATGAATGGTAAAGCAAGACGTGAACATTCAGCTCCCAAATGGTCAGTATCTCAAGGATAGGCATCGATAATTACAGATTTAATAAAAAGAAGCTTTGCAGAACTGAAAATAAAATATTTTAAAAGATATGAGATGAGAAATTTAGAGGGATCTTCACATTCTGGACAAAGTTAATAGTAAGGAAATATGCCCAAGCATATCCTACGGAAAGGGAAAAGCTTTCAGTTTCAAAGATAAAGAAAGACTCCTGGAAGCTTTCAGACCAAATAAGAGGAAAAAATACTTACAAGCCATCCTTCAAAAAGATCCTTTGACTTACAAGAATAAAACCCTGAGTGTTCCTAATTCAACAAAGGAGAAAATGGAGCAGCGCATCTTACAGACAGACAAGGTTTTGAGAAGAGATTGCCTTTTTTTTTTTGGCATAACCTGTTATCCCTGGGAATTGTGGTACTCTCCCACAGGACCTACATCTTCAAAGACTCCAGGCAGCATGGCTGAGAACAAGTTGCCTCTCCCTTTGTGGGGGGAATGTGGGCCCCAAGGCAGCTTGTCACAGCTCTGGAGCACTAGGGTCCCACTGAGTTGCCACCTGTCCCACGGAGGAAAATGAGAGGAACCAGCATAGGATCCATGATTGTGCAGAAAACATCTCGCGTCTCAATTATGATCCTTGGAAAGGGCTGCTTGCAATGTGGGCTCTTGGCTGGTGTCTGGAAACTTCTATTTCAGGAAGGTTCCCAGCCGTAACTTGATGAGAGTGGCTCACTGTGCTGTTTGTGAAACAGTATGGTTTATGCTGAGCACCTCCTTTCTTTCTGGGAGTCTAGAATTTTGGTATATCCAGGTAAAGGCTGCCAATGGGATCAGTCCCCAGTAAAAAACCTCTGCCCTGAGTCTCTGAGTTTTCTTTGTTGACAACACCTTACACATGCTACTGTGGGGCTGAAGTATGTCCTGTGTGATTCTAGTGGGAGAGGACCCTGAGGGCCAGAGGCTGGCCTCCTCTGGACTTTGCTTCCCATGCCTCTTTCCTTTGCTGAGTAGACTTAGTATCCTTTTGCTTGTAGTACTTCACAGCCACAAGGATGACGATGTGCTAGTCCTGCCAGTATTCCCGGCAAAGTCAGTCCCAAGTCCCTGACCTTTCTACTCTACCACTATACCACGTGAGATGATCTAACTGTCTCCATCCAGGCCAATAAAAAAACCTTTTAGAGCAACTGTCTCCATGAAATTCTGCAGGCAGGCAAGCTGATGAGCAGCATGGTAAAGGATGGAGGAAGAAGGAAAAGGCAACCCTCAGGTCCCAGGATTGTCATGTAGATATCTTTAGCAAGAGAGCAGCCTGGAGATGATTCTTGAAAGCTCTACCAACATGTCAGGCAGATGCTCGACATTCTTCTTGAGCACTCCCGTGTCCTGCCAGGCCCTTGCCCATTCCTGCTGGGATGATAAAGAGCTTTATAGACACTCTAAAACACAGACATTTTTTTCCAGCTGTGCCATCTGGTTGTTTTTTTCTTTTTACATGCAGTCAGCAGAAAGACTCATCTGTTGAGACATAGATGGGGCGGTGTGGAGGACGGAGGATGGGGTCTATGTATGTTTGTGCCCATCTGTTTATGTGTTGAGCAGAGCATCTGTAGGGTGGGTATGGCATGGGAAGAACATGTGGAAAATATTCTGAGACACATAGGAAAGACTAGGCCTCAGAAGGTCCCCGAAGTACGCATGAACCAGGGCCAAGAGTGGTCAGCCCCAGCCCCCTCCTACCCCACCACCCTGGCTGGGACCTCTCTATTGGGCTAGTTTTGCTCCCATTCTGGGACCAAACCAAGCCAGACCCATGAAATCACCAGCAGTGGGGCTCTGTGGTATCCATGCCTTTGCCAAATCAAAGCTGGGTGTCCCTGAGATGGGAAAATACTGTTGCCATTGGGATGGTCAAAGACACAATACCCAGCTCTCTCAATCAATTGGCAATTACAATTAGCTACTTTGTGAAAACAACTGCTGTCAATATCTGCCCAACAATGGGGATTGAAGCACTATTATTTTTTTTTAAGAAATCTAATATTACAGACTCAAGAGATTGTCAAGAGGCAGGCTATGGCCTTGGCTCAGCCTGTATAATCTGCAGTATCTCTGAAATACCCCAATATTTATCTAGATATACAATAAAAGGTACTCAATAATGGTAATTGTTTTTCTATAGGTCTCCGAGGAAGACGGTTCTTTGACCTTCTTTTAATTGATATCAAGTGTTATTGAACAATTTACTGCATATCCAGGCATGCTACTGATCCTAGTTACATAGTTCTCCAAAGAACTGAGCTTCTGAGATTATTGTAAGGGCTACAGCAGTGAAGTAGAATGCTCACGGATTGATCCCAGGCCAAGCAGACTGCATATCTATGTTCCTTCCTCTGGAGCAGAATTTCTCAGCCTCAGCACTATTGGCATTCTGGTCTAGATAATGCTTTTGTGTGGGTACTGTCCCATGCTTTGTGGGATGTTTATCCACATTCCTTGCTTGTACTACCATATGACAGTAGCATCCTACGAGTTATGACAACCCAAAAAATCCTTAAATATCACCAAATATCTGCAAGGAAGGGAGGAAAACCCCCTTTTCCCAACCCCATGTTGAGACCCTATAGCAAGCTGCATCTAAAGCTTGGCTACTCAAAGTGTGGTCCAAGGGCCAACAGCTTCAGGTTCCACATCCTATAAGAGCTTATTAAGCATGTAGCATCTCATGCCTCTTCTCGATCCTACAGAATCAGAATGTGCATTTTAAACAAGATCCCCAAGATGATCCAAGTGTACATTATAGTCTGAAAAGTGCTGTTTCAAGCTACCTCGTGGTCATGCGTTCCCGGCAGATTTTCTTGAGCAAATTCAGTTTCTGGAAGTAAGATTCCTTAGCAGATTGCTCATAGATCGAATCACATTGTTTCCACCAGAGACTGAAAGATTTCTGTCAAAAGTTCATAAATGTTTTAACTTTCCTTGGTCACAGCGATATTTTCCTAGAAGCAATCACCTTGGGACAGGGTAAGTAGGGCACTACATTTTGATCCGTTTATCCATTCATTCACTGGTTAATTTTGGTCAAGGAAGTTAATTGTGCAGGGCACTAGAGATACAGGGTGTGCAGCAGCCTGCTCAGCCATCTGCAAGCTCTGCCACTCTTCATGAGGCCCTGCATGAATCTCAGGGGCTGGATGCAAACATTTCTCTGCTTCTTTTTGGTCTCAGCCCATTGTTCACGGCCCATTCATTTCTGAGAGCGCAATCTGGACCCATTGTATCTGCACAGAACCAGCAGTGCAAGAATCTATGGGAAGGGGATCTTGACTTGCAATCTATTAATCTGCTTGAAATGCACACTAAGGGCCAGCCAGTAACCTTATGGTTAATGGCTCTCTGATTCACAAAGAGAAAGGCTTAGTCCACCATCCACTGCTCTGGGAAAAAAAGGAACTGGGAGGATGTGGGTTTGGAAATCAGAGCTGTTCCCTGTTTCCTACCAATAATCTGCCAGAAACAGTTTGAGCATGGTACATTCACGGTCTATTAACGCTAGATGGTTTTAAAGTAAAGCCTGGGGTAAGGAGACGGGACTCTGTCCTTCGCTCCATAAGGCCATTGTTAGGGAAAAAGACTAGGCTAGATGGTCTTCTGAATGCAATTCATTCTCGTAAAATTAATATTTTCAGGCACAGCCCAGTTTGAAGTTTCCCTGACCATCACCAATTTTCTTGTCCAGAGCTGATCTGGAATCAATAAGATGTATTGTGAGGCTCTGGGACTCAAGACATAAGAGGACCTAAAGACTGGAAAGAGTAACTTGGCTGTCAAATAGCAGGGAGGCAATGTGTTTCAGGACACTGGGAGGCAGTCACCTGATGGAGAGAGCTGCAAACAAGAATATAGGAAGACAAAGGAAAATAGAGTGACCCAGGGAAGGAGGGGAAGCCCTTCAGAGATATGAAGTTTTGTGCCCCTTGGAAAATTCATAAACACAGAAGGTTTTTTTAAATTAATTGCTGGACCTTCAAGTTGGAAGGCCATTAAGAGGATCTATAATGTCCCAATTTTCCAAAGCTTATTTACGCTGGTCCTTCACTGCCTTTCCTCAAAATTCATGGAAAAGGAAATTGTTTTAAAATTTTATTAGTAAGACCCAATTCCATCTGTGCATATGCAATTTAGCAAGATCAAATTTCATGAAAATATATGACAATTAGCCAAGGATATTCTTTCAGTCAAATATATGTATTGGATGACTAGGTACCAAGTTCTATAGTTAGCATTAGGAATGCAGAGGTGAGAAAGTCACACTTCAATCTCAAGGGGATGTGGTAGCTTGAGGAAAAAAGAACTGGGAAACAGCATCTCCATTCCAACATATTGAAAGTGCTGGAATTAAGGTGCTAGAGGGGCCCCTGGTGCCACAGGGAACCCAGCCTTCCTCATATCCTATCTTTTGGTGGTCAAGGTCCTAGAGAGTCTTTGGTCATGCAGAGAACAGGAAGATCAATCTGTCTTGTGGTCATTTGGAAGCTTTATTTGCTTTGTTTCTTATTTGTTTTGATCTCATGATGCTCTTTGCCATCATGGGAGCAGACTGGATCATGGCTCCAAGTACTCCATTTTAGCAGAGCATGTATGTATGTGCATATTTATATGCGCATGTATATACATACATACTTTATATGCATGTAAGTACACACATGCATGTATGTGTATTACTGTCGTGAAATGAGGATTTTCAGGTATTAAAATACTGAAAGAAATCTGCTATCTGCCCTTCAAGATTGGATGATCCGCTCCTGCTTCAGGTTTCTTTCATTATTTTCATACCCACATCCCGTTATGGGTTGCTGGGGCATTATCCAGAGAGAAGTCTGGAGTGTAAATTTCACTCCACCCCTAGACAAGAATTCTGTACTCTAGAGTCTTGTCTGTGATCTAATTTGCTAACTTGAAGGCCTTAAGCATTTTTGAAATGTAGCATATGGCTAGAGGAATTCAGTTTGTCTTTGTTCTTGCTTTTCAGTTAAGTAAGAGCTCTCTACTTTCTCAGTATTGAGAAGAGAAATGCCTCCAAATTGAACAACAGTAGACAAGAGGGAGAAAAGCCCATCACACGGCCCGAGACCTCAAGCAGAGGTGGTGTAGGCACAGCCTCTTGGGATGAGAAGCTTCGATGATCACAGGGTGGCGTTCTGTAGCTCATAGGTGAGTGAAGACTGATATAGCGCTAGGACACGGTCTTATCAAAGGCAGCTGTATGCCAGATGCTCAGAGCTTTAGCACAGAGATTAGCAAAGCCCCATCTATCTGGAGCCCTCTCAGCATGGAAGAAGTGCGATGGGATCAGAGGGAAGAATAACCACCGAGGAATCCTATAATTATCCTAAAAGAGGGGATGATTACAGCTAGGGGCTATGATCCCTGGAACTGACTGCTAGAACGCTTTACCCAATACAAGCCAAAGCAAGTTGCCTAGGCCTTTATATTGTAATAGCAGAGCGTTTCCCTGGTATTACCAGCCCTCTTCCTTCTGATTCACCCCTGGTATTCTCAGATGCTCCGTATGGAATACGGGTGCTGTCCTTTCTCCAACATTCCGCAGCTTCACCCCACCCTTGTTTCCACGCCATCCTTCCCTCCTGGCCCCCTGCCTTGCCTATTATTACAGTGTGAGCAGGGATCCGTTCTGCTTCCGCACATCCGTCCATCGCCCCCCTTAGGACTGTCGCCCCTTCTATTCCCTTTGCCCCCAGATTCCTGGTACCTTTGCATAATAATTGGAATTCTCCCTCAGCTCTTGAATTTGTTCAGATCTGGGTAAGCCTGGGAAAAGAGGATTTTGTATTTGGTGGCCGAGTGTTCTGAGCATATCACTCACCTTTAGTGTGTGAACTGGACTTCAGTGGGTGGGCGGGAATGTGTTGGGTGTTGAGAAGGAGGAAGGTCCTCTGGGCCGTGAAGGCAGCGTGTAAAATGGTACCCAGATATGGGAAGAGCATGGGTGCTGAGGCAGCGCTGAATGGTAAGGAGGAGCTATATAGGACAGGGCTGAGGGGGGTAGGGAGTGGTGTGTATGTAAAATATAATTATGACACCCAAAAGACAAAGTCACTGTGGGAGAGACTGTGAAGGGTGAACTAGAGGCAGAGAGATAAATAGAGTATTGTTCAAATAATCCTGGAAGCCCTGAGAAAAGACAGTGGCAAAGCAAAGGAGGGCTTTGAGAGACACTTCTGAGATTAAAGCAGTCACAGCCATGACAGAAAAGTTATCAGCAGTTAAAGCGAAAGAGGACTTGAGAATGCCCCCTGAGACTAGTAAATTGATTTAACCGAAACTTAAGAAAAAACAGGGCTGGAAGTCACCCCCATGTTTTAATACCTCTCCAGGCCTGCAAATGGAAAAGTCTGCATGATTTTGACTCAGATTACGCTGAGGTTGTTTTGTCTGCCAAAATCTAGAATGTTCTTCTTTGTCCAAGAAGATGCCAAGATTTTGGAAAAACCAGGAAAGGAATGATTCAGCTCCCCATAGAATAGCTTTGGGTTTTAATATGCTATATGCTATTCCACCAGCTTTGGGGAAGATTACCATAAAATCACTTTTTTTTTTGGAGGAACCGCAGGGGGTATTTAACGTCAACCCAGTCTCTTCTTTATGGTACAGATGTCCACAGGGCCTGATGTGGACTCCTTTGATGGTCAATATTTATGAAATCAGGCCAAGTCATTCAGATGCAGTGGCAATGGCAGGACTGACAGGGCCAGACTAGATCCTGGTCCGTTTGGGTCCTGTGTGCCAGGGCTGCTGTCTTGTCTACAGGGAAGCTGCTGGCAAGAAGCATCCCCAAACACTCAGTTGCAGGGTTGTAAATTTCAGCGAGGCTATTCAATATTCATGTAATTACCCCGGAAAGCACATTTGACATTTCATAAATACGGCAGGATATTTAGCATTTGTCTCTCCCTCTCTGCTACCTAAGCATACATGGAAAAATAATCCCCAGGGATCCCTGCTGTCTGAAATGGCAACAGTTATTGAATCCATAAATTTGATGGATCAAATTCTTCCTTCTTCATCCCTTTCATAATTTACAAGTGGCAGTGTGATCATATAAATGAGGCGGCCCGCAGTCCTTTTGCATAGAGTTCCGCCTACAGCTCCAGTCCCTAATGCTTGGATGTCTTCCCCAGAGTGAACGGTACAAACCCACAGACCATCCCCCAACAGACTCGTGGCCATGGTGCAGGGGCACGGCAGGGAAACCCCCAGATGCCCAGATGGCAGTCGGCTGTGTTGATTACCACCTTACGCTCTAGCCCAGGAGCCATTGAACAAGAATTCAATTTCCCAGGGACTCTGGGACTCTGCTCTTAGTGGGAGGACTCGGGTGCCTTGCACACCGCATCCCTCCCCCGCCCCCACTGCAAACACACACTCAGGAAGCCAAACTGCAGATCTCCAGCAGCTCACCTGAGAGCATATCACTGAGAGAAGAGAAACACCTTGTACTAACCAAGCCCAGCCTTCCGTGAGCCCGTGCTGAAGACACAGCCTCTGTATGAGAATAACCCATCTCACGGTTGGCTGGTGATGCTCAACGCAGACGGCTTTTCATGCCAGGCTGGGGAGGTACCCAACTCCTTTCTCTAGGCTAGGAAGCGAGCGTCTCTCCTCCACCCCTGGCATGCAGTGATGACCTCCTCCACCAGCAAGAGGCTAATGAAGATCACAGAGTGTCTTTCCAGAACCTGGGAGTTTTCCCCCCAAAGAAGCAACAGAAGTGGTTTTTCATACTTGAGGTAATAAGATCAACAGATCAGAGTGTTATTTTCAGAGCTTTGAATTATCTCCACTTGTCTTTGTATTAGAGACAAATTCTTACTATGTAAAATGTGTTCATGTATTATATAGGTATAGGTATATACACAAATTCAGATGTAATGCGTATCTATGTGTTCAATATGTATGTATTATGTGTGTGTGTATGTCTAATGTGTTGGTACATTTCAGAGTGAGTTATGTTTAAGAACATATATGCACATGTATGTATATGAATGGTTGTGTTATACACATATGTGTACAATCATTACGCATATTGGTATTTATAGTTGTGTATGTGCTTTATATATGCAGAAATGAATGTGTACAGAAACGTGTATGTGTGCACATGAATAAATGTGTGTGAGGGCCTATGTATATGTAATCTAACAAGAGTTTATATTTAGTTTAAATGTATATGTGGCTAAATATCTGGTAGGTACTAAGTTTTTTACAGACACCATCTCAGGTTATTCTCCTATCACCTTTGGAAGTCTATAACTACTTTTATTTTATTGATGCAGAAAGTGAGCATCAGAGAGCTGGAAAGATTTGTCCAGGATCATCCAGGGAGCAAGAGACAAAGCTGAGATTAAATCCCCAGTCTGACACCCCGTGAACACGGTGCGTCTAATGTGGCATGATTGTGTGTGAGAGATGTCGGAGACACATGTATATATCTCCAGGCCTGGTGTGTGTATGTGTGTGTGTGTGTGCATGCATGTGTGCATGACAGAGGTCCCCTGCACTGGGCTCTGTGTGCACAGACAGGCCTTGACAGATGCAGGCAAATGGAGACTCTACCTGCATGCCCCTGCGGACTAAGCCACCCACACTCACTGATCCATTTAGTTTTCGCGAAGCCCTTCCTCCCCTCAGCTGTCCCTTCACAGGAGATTGTCTATAGCCCCAGAGCCCTTTAAGAGCTGCTGCTGCAAATGCACCAGCAACCACCAGACTTGGATGGTGGGAAGGCCCCAACTACACCTCTAGAACATTCCAGAAGACTGCGGAGCCAGGGGCTAGGAGGGCCCCGGGGTGCCAAGGAATGATCTCTGGCAAGAGAGCAGTCCTCTCAGCTTGCTCCTATTCATAAAGGAGGGGGCACCTTCAGGATGAAGTGTTATCCCCCCTAAAGTGAGGTCATCAGGTCTGTGCGAGTCAGTAATCACAAAACGAGGACCGCCGTGTCTCTGCCCAGAGTGGCTGGTGGGAGAAACTGAGCTAAGAGAGAAGGACCTGGTGTGAGGCCATACAGATACGGTGCTCTAAAAACTAGCGTCCTCCTCTTGCCAAGGAGATGTGGTCAACTGCAGAGTTTCTGCCCAACAGCAAGGAGGGTATTTTCCTTTCATCTTATTTCTTCGAAACCAGTTCATTTTGTATGAGAGATCACACTTCCATGTGACCTGCCTCCATGCCCAGGCACAGGGAAGGGAGAAAGACACACAAGTCAGCAGCCAATCCATAGGGATGAACCGGGGTGGTGGGAGGGGCGCCAGCGTCTGTGGAGCATCTGATTGCCACGCTCCACCCGGAGCCTGTCTCAAGCAGGGCAGGGGATCCCATGCATGCTGGCATGGGAAGGGGTCCACAAAAGAGGACAAAGTGCAGCTGCAAGAAACAGAAGCAAGAGACGGTATGGTATCTAGACAGAAAGGAGGGACCTCGATTCTTGATTTTCTAGGTCTGCTTGGCTCCCAGATGCAGCCCCCTACCACAAGCTAACTACAGTATCTTTCCAAAAAAACCTCCCTTTTGTTCATTGTATTCTGAGGGGGGGTTCTGTTCCTTGCTACTCAGTGGTGCCTGAATAAAAAACTCTCAGCCATTACTGGGGGACTCTGAGTTCTAGAACATTCCTAGCATTCTTTTCTACTCTTGGTGGGTACACACCAAGTCTGGCACCCCTGTGTTCTTTACCATGTGTCTCTGGGCTTAGTAGAAAAACTTGAAATGTGAAGGTATCCTAACATCAATGAGCAAGAAAAATGCCATGACAATTTAACGAGCAGTTAAGGATCCCAAGTTTTAAATATCCTCAAAATTAGCCCTCCTCATTTCTCCTGAAGATGTAAGAGCTGTATGTTGTGTTCTAAAAAAGACACCATGCAGGTAAATATCACGGGGGACATAGGACGTACATGTGTAGGCAGGAGTGACAGCTTGTGTCTCTCTGTTCTTTAATATGTAAGTAAAATGGATTCAAAGTTTTATGCTATTTCTGTTCTGAAGTTTCATACTTCTATATTTTTGCGACTTCCCAGTAGCTTTTGTGTTTATGTCCCCTAATTTCTAGTCTGTGCCCTTTTGATACCTCAACACTTCCAGTGACTTACTTATCTCTGCCCTGAGCTGCCCTGCCCTGGATCTCAGTCCCTGTCCCTTGATTTCCCACAGACACCGCTCATGCATTTGGGCTGTGCAGCTGCTTTCCCTGAAGGGAAGCAACAGAACTGCATAACCAACAGCCTAAAAGCCAGTGACAGACAGCTCATCCTCTTCTCAGCATCCGTGAATGCCCCTGTCCACCGGCAACCCTCTCTCCAGTGGCAGAGTCACCATGCCCCGAGCTCTCCCTCTCCTCACCCTCCCTCCTGGGTCTCTCCACCTGTGGCTCTGCTCCTTGCTCCTGTTCAGCTCTCCCGCCCACACTTCCTGTAATCCCTCCACCACACCTCTCCCCGAAACACCTCAACCCATTCTGATGATCTCTACGAGGTTGCCCATCACATTAAAAAGGGCCTATTAAGGCTTGTTTTTATTTTATTTTATTTTATTTTATTTTATTTAAAGACTTTATTTATTTATTTGACAGAGAGAGATCACAAGTAGGCAGAGAGGCAGGCAGAGAGAGAGAGGGGGGAAGCAGGCTCCCTGCTGAGCAGAGAACTGGATGCAGGGCTCGATCCCAGGACCCTGAGATCATGACCTAAGCTCACGGCAGAGGCTTTCACCCACTGAGCCACCCAGGTACCCAAGGCTTGTTTTTAAACAAGCACCATTCTCTCCCTGAATGGAATTCTGCTCCCAGCATCCAGAAGAACATTATCTCCCTCCCCACTTGCACCACTACTTGAAGGAAATGAGGCCTTGAAGAAGAGCTCCGAGACCTCTTCCTGTCCCCGCTCCCCTTTGCAGGCCCCTCCCCTGGCCCATCCCTTCTGACCACCTCTCTGCCTGGAGGCACAACTTCACATTCCCCAGAACAAAACACAGGCCTTGTAGGGCTCTGCTCCTTCCCATGGGCCTTTCCCTCTGCCTGGAATACCTGCCCTTTTCAACTGTCAAATTCCCCTCATTCTTCTAAACTGAGCTCAAATACCACCTCCTCTGCCACTTCCCCCCACCCGACTCCGGACTAGGGCCAGAGAGGGAATTAGACACTTCTGCCCCAAGATGCCTCAACCCAAGTTTTCACCTCTGAAGTGATCCCCCCATCAATCATGATGTACTTCTTTCCTGTCATTTTCCCCTCTTACCAGGAGAGCCATGCGTGGAGGGGCCAGCGCGCTAATCTCAGCATCTCTGCCTGGTTTGCAGGTGGCAAGTAATTGCTGCTCTGAAAATGTGATTTAAACGGATGTATAAATGGAGAGAGGGTGATGTGTCTACATATCCGTGTGCCAGGCAGGTAGGAACTCATCCCCGCACCTACTTCCTCACCCCAACACTGTAAACAGTACCGGGTATTTTACATGTGAGCACCCTGAGGCTCATCGGTGTTAATGTACTTAAAAACGACATGTCAGGTACATAGTGCGAGAGCAGGAATCTGAAGGCAACCCAGGCTCCTAACATTCATGCTGGTCTCTGAGAAATGAAAATTTTGTCTGAGGGTAAGGACAGATGGAACGGTTCTGCGTGGACCGTCGTTTCAGGGGGGCTATGTTGATACTGTGCTGTGACTCCACCATGTTCTTCTAGAGCTGGGACCACCAGGCTCTCCAAAATCAAGCAGTTTGGGTGGGAATTCCTGACCCATCCTCCCACTGCAAAAACAAATGTCTATGGTAAATACAGAGGACTCCAGGAAGGATGGCCATTTTCTGTCTCACTGTCATGTAGTAGAACGTGGGAGAAAGACACATGCACATAGGTACACACAGGCGAGCAATGGTTACCTCAAGCTAGTGAAGGTTGTCAGCCCTGCAGGCTCATGTGAGGCCACCAGAGGTTCTAAAGACTTGGGGAATACCTTTGCCATCCAGAAAGTTACCGCACTGCTCTGACTGTAGCCAAGGACCAGAAGGCCCATCAGGGACCCAGAACCATGACTGCGGGCCTCTGGCCCTGCTGGAATGACTAGGTTAGAAGGAAGCTGACACTTTCTGATGCCTTCATGCCATTGGAATTGGGTCCTTTTTGCCAAAAGAAATGTTAGCTTCTTTGCTAAAATCCAACTCTAAAGGCCTCATCAAAACATTCTAGTTCCATAGGCCAATATTGACATAAGGACAATGGGAAGCATGTGTAAAGAGAGTTTACTTGAGCCCATGGAAACAAAAATTCCCTGCTCTCCTTTGTTGTTAGACTCATCACCCAGTAGCCTGTGTGGGTCTTCTCTAAGGAACTTGGGGGGGAGAACATCAGTTTGTTTATGATATTACTTACAGGAGAAGGAACATCGCTCGGGGAAAAGGTGAGCATGTTTTCGAGCTTCTTCTAAATGGTACTGATGATATTAATTTCTGGTGGTTATCAGCTAGCTATGGTTGCATAAAAAAACACACCAAAATTAATAACTTAAACAACAAGTGTCTTATTAGTCAGGAGTCGGACAGGCTGGTTGGATGGTGGGTTGATTTCAGCTGGGCTTGCTCAGGCATGTGCGGTCAGCTGGCTGGTCAGGTGCGACTTCCTGGTCCAGGATGGCCTCCGCTGAAATGACTCTGTTCTGTTCCATGTGTTTAGTTTGTTTCTTTGTTTTTGTTTTGTTTTTTTGTTTTTGTTTTTGTTTTCTATCATGTTACACCAGGCTTGTTCTCCTGATGGCTGTGAGGGTTTAAGAGAAAAGTCGAACTGTGTGAAGACCTCCTGAGACTTAGAACTGACATACTATCACATCTGTCACTGTCCTTTGCTAGAAGAAGCCCCAAGAACTACCCAGTTTTCAGGATAGAGAGGTGAGTGTCATTTCATGTTGGGGAGTCCTTCAGAGTCATGTTGTCATCAATCTACCACAGCTGTCCCTGGTGACAGGATGAGTGGGTTAACTACTGAGTGTGAAACATTTAAGACTCACTATTACCTAGTGATTATTAATTTTTCTTTGGACTGAAATCTTTTTTATCTGGGATTTCACAAAATAATTAGTAAGAGGGATTCACACACACCTATACTCACAATATATTCTCAGATGTTAAATCAATTCTATTGTGGTGTGATGCTTATTTTCCTGTCACTAAATTTGGGGGCAATCAGAGTGGAGTAGGATTTCTATTTGGAATTCCAAAATCCTTAGTCGTGCCGCCTTTCTGTTTACCTAGTGATTATTATCTGTACTGATGAGAAAACTGTGACTCAGAGAAGCTAAGTGACTTGGCCAAGACCACAGAGCTGGAGATTCAGAGCCCTGAGATTTGAAGCAAGATTTCCTGGACTCTAAAGCCTGTGCTTTTTCCATTTCGCAGAATGGACCTGACAGCTCTCTACAGTCTGAAATATTGATGTGAAGAAGCCACTGTGCTTGGCTCTGGGTGTTCATGAGGGATGTGTGACAAGGGGGAGGATTAGCGTAGGCTCTGGGGAATAGGCAGTGTCCAAGCAAACAGGCCAGCACAATGGAAAGAAAAATGGCTTTAGAATTAGACACCCCAGGGTCTAAACAGCTATAAATCTCTTTCTTCATCTGCAAGACTGTGATAGCAGATACTCCCTCACAAGACTGTAGGAAGAATAAATAGGCTCTGGGCCACCTGGTATCAGGTGCAGGCTCTAGCCCCAGCTGGGTGTCTAAGCTCAGAGAAGGTGATTTGCTTTCCCCTGTTTCAGTTTCTTCAACTATAGAGTGGGCATAACAAGTAGCCTTGTATCCCTAGGTCGTGGTGAAGATTAAATGGATTAACATGTACGCAGCACTTAGAATATCTGGAAGCAAGTAAGTGGTATTGTAATATAATAATTTATAAGAAATATATAGTTGGTCATTCAATGATCAAACTATATTTCTCAGATATATTTAGTCTTCATCCACTGTCCCTAAAAAGTCTTCAAAGCCATAAAAGTGAAGTGGGTGTCCTCTTACTAATAAAGATGACTTTGGACCCCACCCAAGAATGGGGGCTGGTTGCTAGTAGGACCAACCATGTGATTAGAGGGTTGAAACTTTCAGTTGCACTGACCTCCTGGGGTGGGAGAAGTGTTGGAGGTTGAATCTGAAGAATGATCAATGACTTAGTCAATCATGACTATGTAATGAAGCCTCCAGTAAACCCAAGAGAACAGCTATCTGGCCCTTCTTGAAGAGTTCCATACTTGGGGAACAAGAATGCTTTTTTGTGCCACTGAGCAGGGCCCCAAGCACCATGAAGGTGGAAGTTCATTTGTTCAGGACCTCTCCCTATGTATCTCTTCATCTGCTAGTATTGGTGTCCTTTATTGGATCCTTTAGTAAGCTGATAAACAGGACTGTGTCCCAGAATTCTGTGGTCTGCTCCAGCAAATTAATTGAACCTAAGGAAGAAGTCATTGGAACCTCCAATCTGTAGGAAGTCAGTCAGAAGCACAGGTAACCCCCTGGGGCTCCTGACTTGCACCTAAAGTGATGTCTGGTGGGCAATCTTACAAGGTTGAACCCCTCATCTCTAGAATCTGATGCTATTTCCAAGTAGACAGTATCAGAATGGAGTTGAATTTGAGGACAACCTGTTGAATTGCTTGGTGTTACAAAGGGGGTACCCCTCACTCTGGAATTAGGTCCAGAATCCCAAAAAGAGGCATATAATAATCAACATGCAAATATGTGTACATACCTATGGGGACACAGCGTTAGAAAGAGTCATACAACGTCAATGTGCTAAACCCTATAAAGAATGTGGTGAAGGGCTGAGCGCAGATGAGCACTTGGTAAATGATGGTTGCACATTTATAGTCTGAGCAGACCCATGGGCTGACAATCAAAATCAGACCCCAACCTCAGGCCCTCTGTGAAGGGTTGGGGGCAGTGATGGAAGTGGGTTTTAAAGCTGGTTTATGTGAATGTGCTGGGGGAGTTCTGTTGTCCCTCTGAGGCAAGTATCTGTCATGCTCTTTGGAGGTACATAGCTCAGGGGTGTTGCTTATGTGTAGTTGCTAAAAACTAGGGCAAATAGAATATTATTAGGAAGAAAATAACCATTTCATATTCATGCATAAATACATACACATCTACAGAAATGCACGCATTTCTAAATGGGCACTTGGCATTATTTGAGGGGAAAATGGGAATAGCTAATGCCATGGGTTGAAATGCATCCCTCTAAATTCAGATGTTGAAGTCCTAACACCCAGCACCTCAGAATGTGACTGTACTTGGAGACAGGGCCCTTAAAGATGTGACTAAGTTAAAGTGAGGTCCTATGGGTGGGCCCTACCCCAACATAGCCAGTGTCCTTATAAGGAGAGGATATTAGGACATGGACACGCACAGAGGGAATACCATGTGAGGACACAAGGGGATGATGGCCATCTGTGAACTAAGGAGAGCAACCTCAGAAGAAACCAACCCTGTTGACACCTTGATCTTGGACTTCTTACCTCCAGAATGATCAGAAAATTTCTGTTGTTGAAGCCGTTCAGTCTCTGGTGCCATGTTAAGGCAGTCTGAGCAAATTAACACAGTCAATAATTGGCCATTACCTCTATCACAAAGTCCCGTAAAGAATTTCAGCCTGCTCTTCCCAGGTCAGGAGTGCTACAGATCCTTGAAGTAAGGGGTGGAGGGTCTGGCCCACAGAACTGGAGGGAAAGGCTGAGCTGGACGCACATTTCCATCCTCCTCACTTTGCGAGGTCCTTCTAATGCAACTCCCCTCTTCCTGCAGGTTGAACCCCTATTTCTGGGCTCCTTCCCTGGTCTATGCTCATGGTCAGCTTTTGGCTTCAGCCCACGTCCTGGGTTTTCTACTCTGGCACGAGTCCCGCTCTTCCCAAACATGCCTTCCTGCTCTTCTCCCACTGGACACAGCCGATCTGACAGACACGGACTCCCATGGGTGATTCCTGCTCTCAGCCTCTCTCCTGACTTCCGGCCTGAAGAAGCCTGAAGGCAGAACGTTATGCGCATGTCTGTAATACCTGCTGGTTCTATGGGTGATCCCTTGGCTTGGAACTCACTTCACATTAACATGAACAAGTTGACATTTTTGAGGTTAATGATCCAGTTGCTTATAAGACAGGTGGGGTTTGAAATCAAACAGCTTACATGAAGCGGAAGCCTGTGACACAGCCTTTATTATGCTTCTCAGTAGCATCCGAGAAAATCAACTTGTCCTTTGGCACCAATACAACCAACTAGGACCTGTGTCTTCTGTCTAATTTGCAGTTTGAAAAAAATGTCCCCAAGTCTTCTCACTTCAGCAAGTGTCTCATGGTTTTTAAATTGACATCCATTGTGATCCAACTTGTTGCAATTACTGAAAGTAAGCTAGAGATTTGCTGGGATTGAAGAATATAATTGCTTTACAAGGAATGGTCTGCAATGGACAACAGTGAAATTATGCTGAGTTTTAACAAAGATTAAAAAAAATTTTTTTTTTGCCAATTACAATTGAAATTGGGAGTTTTCAATCACATGACAAACAGCATATCACCATTTTTGTCATTTCGCGACATTAAGAGGCAGTGAAATGTGGGAGGGGGTCTTCCACATTTCTCCCCACCCCTGACATCTCTGGACAGTCAGCCCCTCTTCCTGTCCACAAGGTGGATCCTGCATTAGTGCAGCAACCCCCAGAACTTCATAATCAGACCACACTGACTTTCCCAAAAGGCCCAGTCTTCCTTCCTGAGCGTCAGCTGCCCCCCCCCGCTCCCTCTTAATGTGGAAAATATGCTGAATTTCACCTCCCTGTTTGATTTTCTATTTTTCCCTTTTTAGGTTGGTTGTACAAATTAAAAGGAAAAAAACAAGACATGGTACTACCAACACATTTACAAATACAATTGTAAAAATAAAATATCAGTATTGCAACTTCTCCCCACATCCGAATCTAATGCTTATAGAGCATTAGCAGTGGGGTCTGCGTGTCTACCCCCTCGCCTTTCTGTCTGATTGGACAAAGATATGAAAACATATACAATGTATAAATGTTGTTTTCCATTTGCAGTATTTTATAGAAATGTGAAGATCTTGTACACACAGCTGGGCATCTTGACTTGTGTTCACATACTAATCCCTTATGGCCAGCCCTCTGACCCACACACGTACCTCATTCTTCCTTTTAAATGATACCATAAAATTTCAGAGTAAGAATGTTCTATGGCTTATTCAACTACTCCCTTCCAGTGGATATTTAGATTATTTTATCTTTATGTTTTTTGTTTTTCCATTTGCTTTTTTTAAAAAAAATTTATTTGACAGAGAGAGATCACAAGTAGGCAGAGAGGCAGACAGATAGAGAAAGGAGGAAGCAGGCTCCCCGCCCAGCAGAGAGCCCGATGCGGGGCTCGATTCCAGGACTCTGGGATCATGACCTGAACCAAAGGCAGAGGCTTTAACTCACTGAGCCACCCAGGCGCCCCTTCATTTGCTTTGGATACTGCAAACTTCGGCATGCCAAACATCCTTGTACATGTATGTTTGTACTATCAGCTCCCAGAAAGTTGAAATATATAGATATTTCAATTGCACTTAAAAATCCAATATTACTTTCCTAAAAAGTTATGTGGATTTACAGATCCATCAGCAATGTGTATATTCCCCCATAACTAAACTCACGCAGGTATTATCCAGCTAAGCAGCATAACAAGATGTGGGAATTTCTGATATATTTAGGAAATTAACCTTTAGTACTGTGTGTAATGTCAATTACCAGCTACAAATGCCTCTAAATTTTCTTTTAACTTAGTTTTACTTACATTCTGTCACTTGCAAAAGATAGATACCTAATATATTATCTATATTGCTATAAGAGTATTTTTCCAGTTATACACTCTGAGTTTTCTTCCCTAAAATATGCCTCCATCCAAACATTCAACAAGAATTCTCCTAAATTTTCACCTAGAATTTTTTTTTTAAGTAGTTCTTCTCCTGGTAGATTGGGTTAGAGATAAGTGTCCTAACAGTTTAAGATTTTCTCGAGAGCAGGATGTATTGAACATGTTTTCAGGTCTGTATGACCCTCAGTGCCCTGTACTCTGTATTGCACCTAAAAGTGGTGCAGGAGACATTTGTGGGGGAAATAGGAAAGGAAAAGAGATGGAAGAAAGAAGGAAGAAGAGAGAAAAAGGGGGGTGGAGGGGCAAGGTATTGGTGGAAAGAAGGAATAAAAACTAGAAATGTGTTTCTAATCCTTCATTTAAAAATTATCTTTTTTTAGAGATGTTTGTCCCTGAGTCTATCACAGTGTTCATGTTTGCTAAGATCTGAGGGGCTGCCTCTACTGATGATAACTATCCTATATTTTTATTTCTCTTTTTGAAAGTTCTGACAACAGAGTCAGGCGTATCTGAGTTTAACATCCTTGATCTTACACTTCTTGGCTGATTATCTTTGAAAATTTTGTCTTGTCTGTGGATCTTGTTCTCCTCACTGTGCAGTACAGCTAACAGCACTGTTCCGAGAGGGTCTTCATGAGGCTCCAGTGGGCTTACAGAGGCAAAAGGCTGACCCAGAAGATACAGTGACACTGCATGCCAATTTCGTTCAGTCACTCCTGCCCTCCGCCCCCAGATTTGTTTCAACTGGCCTCTTTTAACACAGACATCTTCAAAAAAAGACGACATCATAATCTGCTGAGTGAAATAAGTGAAGCAGAGAGAGTCAATTATCATATGGTTTCACTTATTTGTGGAGCATAACAAATAGCATGGAGGACAAGGGGTGTTAGAGAGGAGAAGGGAGTTGGGGTAAATTGGAAGGGGAGGTGAACCATGAAAGACTATGGACTCTGAAAAACAATCTGAGGGGTTTGAAGTGGCGGGGGGGTGGGAGGTTGGGGGGGGTACCAGGTGGTGGGTATTATAGAGGGCACGGATTGCATGGCGCACTGGGTGTGGTGAAAAAATAATGAGTACTGTTTTTCTGAAAATAAATAAATTGAAAAAAAAAAAAAACGACATCAGAGTGTCAGAGTGTGAGGAGGCTGTCATACATTTCATGTCTGTGCCTGCTCTCCTTTCAGTTTCCATGTGTATTGGAGCCCCCAATGCTACTGGATTCCAGGCTGCTCTCTCTGTGCTATGGATTGTCATCTAGGACCTGGCATTCCTTCAGTTCTTCTGGATCACAGAGCTCCTTGAGAAACTGGTGAATGCATTGGCTCCTTACCTCAGATAGAAGAAAACAAAGTTTTTCATAACTGTGTATGTGCAATGGGGGTGCTACAGACACCCCATGTGAAGCCCATCCTCAGATCCCTTTTAAGGGCCTGGAGCTAGAGTGGTAGGCAACAGGCAAGTCCCACCCCTGCATCTTCCATGGTAGATGTTCTATATCAAAATGCAAGCTTCCATGGCAACAATATGTTCATCCGCCAGCATCTGCCCCATTGGCACTTTGACATTTGAGTTGTAGGTCCTCACCCGCAATGGTGTTGGTAACGCCCATGTCAGGATTGGCAGAGCTGACTGCCCATTCTCACCCAGCAAGGCCTGGATGGAAGATTATGTCTGGGATAGGTGGGGATGGGGTGTCCAGAGATTTTCCCAAGCTTTCTCTTTGGCCTACTTGGAAGGATTTCAGTTAGAGAAAATACAAATGGGCTATATCTTATTTAAACCCCATAACAAACCCGAGAGGAAGGGTGTTGTTCTTTATTCCAGACTACGATGTGGGAGCCTGAGAGAGAATGTGACTTCGTCAAGGCAATATCAGTAGGAGAAGGAATCGTTCTCTGCTTCACATCTTACGACATTTCCCCAATATTCTTTTCTCACCAAAACTTTTCTTCCCTAATTCTACTGCTCTGGTCAAAAGTGGTACCTCAGAGAAAACATGTCATGAAGTGCCCGGCCCCAGTCCCCAGCAACCCCATCTGAGTGGCTGAGGGATCCTGAAACAGACCCTCTCCACACTCAGGCATGGTCCCGCCCATCCTGGCTCCTCACCTCCACTGGGCCCGGAGCCACAGGACACAGTGCTTAGAAGTGCTGGCTTCAGAGCCTCACTCAAGTCCTAGTTATTTAACTTCTCTGGACCTCAGTTTCCTCCTCTGAAAAAAATATGAATAATACCAAGACCTATGTTGTTCAGTTGCTGTGATTATTAGATGCAATGATGCATAGAATAGTTACCAGAGTTTTCATCAAAGCATAAGCGTTCAACATGATCCAACCATTGTCATCATCATTACCACCACCTGATACTAGGAATACTAGTGAGCCCAGTCTCTTCTGGCAGCTGGCCGCAGAGCGTCGTGAACCTCCGTGCATCACAAGTTTAGGAAGGAGATAATCTTGTTCCATGCTCTTGCCCACAAGCCCCAAAATACCATGCTGGCCCCGAAGCCCATGGCCTCATGCTTAGCACCATGACACTTACACAGCAATGGTTGGGAATCGGATGTCACAGCCTGGCATGAAAGGCCATTCCCAGGGAGCCAGAAACCACAGGTACATGGATGAGGCTGAGTTTGAAAAGCAGAAGAAGCAGGCAGGTATCACGAACAAGATCTAGGAGTACCTGCTACCTTAGAGATACAACCAACCCAGCCCCTAAGCCTGCAAAGCTTCCTGAATACTTTTCTTGTGGGTGGATAAAACTTCTGGTAGAATAAGACTCAGAGGAAAGTTCTGAGTCCATCTCTAGCACTACATTTGCCACAAACACTGGATTCAACAAACCTGGCTTTGAGTGCTTACTCCTTGACCTGGGGATAGAACGAGACCGAGAGACACGAAGGCCCTGCCCTGAGGATTTACCCTTCAGCAAGAGGGGTAGATAATAAATAGGTGGGGCATAAGTAAGTCATGGAACTTTAGAAGATGATCAGATCGACAGGTGAAACAGAGCAGGGTAGTGAGAAGAAGAAGGCTAGAAGGAGAGGGGATCATTCGGCAGGTGGGGACAGAGGAGAACGTGATCACGGGGAAGACACAAACCACTGACATCCAAAGCTTGTATGCATGGGACAAGGACACACAAAAGCAGGGCAGTGTGGAGGGAGGTCACGACTGCTATGTGTTGGCATCTTGTAGGAACTCCACAAAATACAGGTGTTATGGTGTCAGAATCCCTGGAGGTTTCATCAAGGGTGGCCTGGGCACAGAGCTTCTGGCCTGGGGGGGTGGGGGAAGAGCCAGATAATAACACCAAATTGCAGACACCCCTTTGGGAGGGCAGAGGTAAGGGGGTGCACCAAAAGCAAGCTTGTGGAGGCCGGGAGTCCCCTACCTTCAGCGATGCTGCACCTTCCACCATCTCTCCTGCTGCCCGGACTGTGGGGCTTCCTGTGAGCACGGCTGGCTGTGAGCCAAGGGGCCCTTTTCACATTAAAGGACAGCCATCTGTTTTGTTCTCCTGTCAGGTCATAAGCAAGGGGGCACTGATCTCAGAATATGGGCATCCCTGGCTTTGGTGTGAGCGAAGTGCCTGAGGACAGATGATTGTCACTGCACAGGATAACAGAATAGAGGCACATGGCCCCCTCTGTGGACCTAGCGGGCCTGTGCATGGGAGCAGCCAGCAGCTCCCAGATGCCCCAGGAAGCTACATGAAAAAGGCCAAGCCAGAACATCTGGTGAGGTCAGGGCCCAGGCCAGGCCCCTCCAAGCCTTTGTTCTTGCTCACTAATGGTGCTACTGCTGGTGTCAGGGATCAGGGAGAAGGGGTCAGGGCCATTGGCTCAGGAAGCACAGGTTAACAAGTGCACTTCCCCATGCAAGCATGAGAAAATCAATTAGGAAAGGCCAGCAGGCAACCGTCTGGCCTTCAGCCTCCTCTCCAGGTGCCTTCCTGGGACCTGGGGAAGATTTGATGGATCACGGGCAGCAAAATGAATTCTTGGAAACTATGAAAGAGGACACATGGGACCTTCCAAAGCCCTCCCCTCTGCAAGGGTAAGGATGTGGTTTGGAATGTTTAGCAGAGGCTCCAGGGAGGGGATGCTGGAAAGAGAGAACCAATACCGATAGCTCACTGTCATTCTTTTTTGGGGAAAAGTTTCATAAATTTCATGTTGTCTCAAAAGGGCCTATGATCTAAAAGAACTATAAGAGTGTGGCTCTTATATAGTTTCACTATCTCAGATGCTAGCCAGAGCCTAGGAATCACTTCTCAGCAGAGGGATCTGTCCGCTGAAGAACTGGGAAGTGAAGAAGGACAATGGGCCAGGCACTGTACCAGCTGCTTCACACCTGGCATCACATTCAATTGTCCCCCATTAGCTACAAGGTTGCATTATTTTCCCCGATTTATAGACAAGGGAAATAAGGCTCCAAGCTGTTAAGCAGCTTGTCCAGGGCGGACACAGGCTAGGTTAGAATTGGGACCCAGAATGTTGTCTGATTCCAAACGGTGCCTTTCTTACCTCATCATGGTGATACTGATACTTTCAAATAGCAAGGGGGCAGAGAAGTTGGACCTCAGGGTATGACCCCATCCATCCACCAGGTCCATTCAGGCCACCCCCAACCAGACCACATGAAAGTCTGCCCTCCCACACACGGTATGTCCTTCCAGAACTTGTATCCATCCAGATGGATAGATCAGGGAGCAATCATCCAGCTGACATAAGAATGACATACAGGGAACACAAAGAGCAGAGTTTGCATCCCATTCATATCCCTACTTTACAGATGAGGGAATTGGGCAGAGAACTCACAACTTAACCAAGGTCATGTCTGGTTTGGGTGCCTACACTTGGCCAGGCTGCCAGGGTGATAGGCCTTGACTTGTGTCGCGGAGAGGATCTCTTCTTGTTGGTCTCTCTTACCTTCTCACACCACCTCTTGGCTCTGGGTCAAACCTAGAGTCTTGTTTCACAGTTCAGGTGTTCTCCTGGCCCCAATAACAAGGAACTCTGGACAGAGCATGGCTTTGAAGTCAAATCAATCTGGATTCAATTTCTCTCTGCCACAGCTGAGCTGTGTTACTTTGGGCAAATGTCTTAACTTCTCTGAGACCCTCAGTCTCTCTTTTTTTTTCTTTCTCAGTCTCTTTCTATAGAAAATTGGGGCGGCGGAGGGGATATCCATCTGACAAGACAGTAGTGAAGATTTGATGAGATCAAGCATACGGAGCACCCAGTAGGTGCCCATCCCATGCTAGACACCTCTCTTTATATTCCTGCCTTTCTTGTGGCTGCAGCTGAGCCAGCAGGGCTGGCGGGACTCAGAGAGACTGCATTTCTGGCCCCAGGTGGAATCCTTGCCCTTGGGCTGGTCACATGCTCTCCCCTTGCCAGTTGCTCTTAAAGAGGAACCAATTTCACACTTCCAGATAGATCCACACTCCAAATTGTGTTTGTTTTAAAATAATGAATAGTGGCATTATTATCCCCACTGCTCTCCAGGGCGCTCAGTGCTGAATGTGTTCCTTTTGCATTAGCAGAGCTTCACTGCAGCAGATAAACGAGCCGGTGCCAGAGCCGAATGCACCGAAGAAAGGATGGCCCGCCCCGCCTGCTTCCCGTCTTTCCTGGTGAAACCTTCCCAGGAGGCTGCCAGCCGGGCTTCTGCTGCCTGGAGAAGCAGTCAAATGTTTCAGCAGGCTCCCAGAGCGCTGAGCAGACAGCAGAGGAGGCAACAGCCAGGTCTCTGTCATCCCCGGCTTCTCCCTGGCTCTCAGGTGACAGCCCGTGGCGCTGCAACTGTTGAGGAAGCCACGAAGGAGCGGAGGGAAGGGCAAAGTCCCATCTTGCATGAAGCAAATCAGCAAAAATGTTGCCTGTGCCCTGAACACCAGGCAAACTCACGTTTGCTCAAACACATGACAATGACAAGATGTGGCCAGGAAAGTCCTGGTGCAGTGGTGGTGCTTTTCCTTTCGTGGCCTCGACCCAAAGCACATCTTCTGGCCTCCCATAAACTTGCAGTGCCACAAGGCTTCTGGGCTTTTAGGAGCAGAAGCCAAAGTTAACTTCCTGCCTCTCATTCCTCACCCTTGGGTGGGTGGAGTGAGGAATCACAGAGGAGACTCCAGCTGGACAGGCATTACGGATGGAGAAGTAGTTTAGTGCTGAGTCAGGGATAGGCTACATGGGGGATGCTATTTGTTTTACTTACTGTTATGAGCTGAATTGTGTCCTCCCAAAACTCAGGTCTTACTCCCATCCCACTCCCATCCCCCACCACCCAGTACCTTAGAATGTATTTGGAGCTAGAATCTTTATAATGATGTCATTAGGGTGGGCTCTAATCCAATATAATTAGTGTCCTTATCAGAAGAGGAATTTGGACAAAGGCTTGCCCAGAGGGAAAACCACGGGAGGGCACAGAGAAGAGACTGACACCGACAAGCCCAAGGGACTGACGTCAGAAGAAACCAACCCTGCCAATGCCTGGATGTTGGCCTTCTAGCCTCCAGGACTGGGCGAGAGGAAAGTTCTGCCCAGTCCGTGGCACTCTGTTATGGCATTTCAATACAAATGCTGTCTTCTCTGCCACCCTGCAGCGACAGACGTGGTTAGGACTGCTCTGAGCCCATCAGTAGGCTGGCGATACAGGAAGACTATGTATCTTTGGATGTTATGCTCAAATACCATTACATGTGCAGTTACAGAAATAAGTTGGCCAACTAAAGGAAGGAGACACCCATCATAAAACATTAAATGTGTGTTTTTTCCTGCCCCACCATCCTATGACATTGTCTCCATGCAGATAGTTTTTAAAATTCTGGGGTTATATTGCACAGATTTAGCTTTGCTTTGTTTTTGTTAAACCATTAATTTGCTCCAAGGAAACATTTAATATCTATTATTTTTATGACCCTCTTTTCAATTTCTCCGTGTTTTTACTCTATTAGGAGCCTAAAAAATAAGAGTATCTTAGACCTCGATTAACTTCTCAGCAGCCCTGTGGGAGTTTACCCAACGGCTTTCTCTGGCATCTGTCTCCCAGGACAAATGCTCCCCATCTCCGGCATTCCTCTCTCTTCTGTCCTGCATGGATGACCTTTCCAGGACTATGGAATTAACCTCTGTGACACATTTGGGTTTTCGGGAGGAGGAGGTCAGAACAGGTGACCCGCCCAAGGTCAAAGATTCCCCAGTGTGCAGGTGACACTCTGCCCTTAATCCCATTGATTGGAACCAAACTGTGTTGGGGAAAAAAGTGCTGCTTTGCCTGGCTTTATTCTTTGCACACGTATTTCCCATGAGAACCTTACAGGGAGAGGTGATTGTCAATGGCATCTACAGCTGACTTGATTGTTCCTGGATCCTTTTACCAAATATCACAAAAATATCAGCTGATTATCTTCAGACGGCCTGACATCCAGCACAGTTACCGCTATAACAGGATTAACATTTTGCATCTATTCAAACGCCCCAATAAAAAGGACCTCCGACCAAGCTGAGGGATTCCGAGGACGCGACGTTGAGCTTTTACTGATCTGTGCATTGATCGTTGTCTGTCCCATGTCATATATCAGCCAAAGAGCCAGAGCTGCATCTGCCTAATGAGACCCATGAGCCAGAAGCCTTTAGCTGATGGTGTGTCCTTGGGCTTCTGGCCTTCAGTTTCCTTTCCCTTGCTTGCAAGCCTCTGGAGTGTGAGTGTCCCATCCTGATGCCAGAGTCTCGACTCATTCCCTGAGACGTCTGTGCCTGAGCGTCTCCCTTGGGTTGGTTTTGTTTAGCAATCACTAGAGACCCAAGCTGTACCAGCTCTGTCTAGCTTCTCAGCCTCGGAAATGTGACATGACCTAGAGCCCTTTGTGGAATGCTAAGCAAGGGGCTGGCAGAGCCCAGGGGACCATTCCTAATATGTAGGGCCTGGGCCCCTGCAGAACTATTACCTACTCATCCATCTTTGCTGAGGAATCCCTAGCCTTCAGCCAGCCCAGGCTATACAAAGAAGGAATTTTGGATGGAATTTAAGGCAAGAAGGCTGACCTTTTTTTTTTCTTTTTCTTTAATAAGTGCCTTCTACCTTCCCACACCATGCCCTTTGTATCATACACTCCTTGACTGTGGTGCCTGTTCCCTGGAGAGGTAGGAAGAGGGCACCTAATAAATCCTGGATCCCAAAAGGCACTGTCAGAATACATTCTTCTAACTCAGTCCTCATGCCTTAGCAGCCTCAGAATCACTGGACAACCTCTGCGAACACCCTCCCCGGACTGCTTCCTCAGAGCTTCCGATTCCATACATTCGGCATGGAGCCTGAGATCTGCAGCCCTCACACATTCCCAGGTGATGCCCATGTTACTATTCTAGGCCCACACTTTGAGAGCCACTCCTAGAACTCCCTTCAGGATAGAATCACAGTGCACGTTGGAGGCCATGTCAGGCCTAACCCATATGTCTCCGCTTCAGACTTGTTCCATGGGGCTCCTCTCAGAGACTTTGGCCTTCTGGTACACCAACTCCTCCAAAAATGTTTCTTCCTTGTCCCAACACAATATTCTGGGACTTCTTTGAGTGACTCCTCTCTCCCTGTGAATAGCACAAGTAGTGGTTGAGGAGTGGAAGTGAAGCGAGCATCTTTATTTGGCAGGTTGAGTGGGATTTCTTTCCAGGAGGTTGTTCTCCACAATTCTGTGTCAGCCAAGAGCTGGGGTTCCATGTCCCCAGAGATGTGTCTGTTTCAATCTCTCAGAAGTCTCTAGCCTTGTTTCCCAGAGAAGTCTCCTTTTCTAGACTACCAAGAAAATATCTCCATGCTCTTTTAATCCAAGAAAGAAATAGAATGGCCTTAGGGAATTTCATCACATAGATGAAAACAGTGAGGTTTGGGTAAGAATAAGTTTATGTGACCCAAGTATATAATTCTGCCACTGGCAATAGGCATTTCTGAGATCCAATAGCTGTAGGAAAAAGAGAAGTCAGCCATAGCTCTGATTCCACTCCTTTCCACCATGCTTTCCCATGCAATCATCATGTACCATGCACTGTAGAGACCCAGAGACACTTGGTGACTCTTGCTCCAGAAGCTCATAAGAGTGACCAAAGTGAAATCTGCACTACCATTACAACAGGACTGCTTGGGTGTAGTCCACACAGCCTTCCCACCACAAAGATTTGCTAGAGTCTACATGCTGGGCCCTGCACTATGCACTGTAGATCTGGAGAGATAGAGCGGGAGCTCAAAGAACAGCAGAAAATTATGCTTTCTATTACAGTCCTGTTAGAAAAGAGATGGCACACTCACCTTTGATAGTTTCAGAAGAGCTTAGCAACAGGACTGTTTGAAAAGACACAGGCGTTGTTTAGGAAAAATGAAACAAATCATGGTGTGGTGTCCTATTTGGTTTGCAAGAACAAGATGAGACTTCACCTCCCATAAAACAGTGAAGTATGCAAGGAGGACCTGAAAGGAGCCTCTTCAAACAAGATAGTAGCCAGCATGGGATGATGCCAACAGAAGGAAGAGCCAGAATAAATATCTCTCTTCTTCTTCTCTCTAACTTCTAGTGGGGCTCCCCATTGGACAAACTCAACCCAAAGCCAGTGGGCAAAGCAAATGGTCAATGGAATCCATATAGCTCAACCTCCAGGAACACAGAGCAGGGTAGAGAAGCATGAGGAGCACAATTAGGGGGCAACTGGAAGTTGCCCAGCACATTTCCCAAAGACTAGCACTATATTTAAAAGAAAAGGAATCCTGAGGACATTTGACTCCAGATAGGAAGGTGGGAAGAAGTGGGAATTTACCCCAATAAATAACTACCTAACCTAGTATTCCTAGTACTCTTTCAAATGAAATAAAATGTGCTTATGAACTTTAAGGATTAGGAGAAATGACTCATTTCTCATTACAACCATAGCTCCACTTCCATATTCAGTACTGGGAAATAAGAGAGGAACATTAATTAAGAAGATTAATAAGAAAATCTCATAAAGGTTTGGAAAAATGTTCATATTTACTGTAGGTCTTAAAGGAAGAGGAAGCACTTAATAGGGAGAAGGTTATAGCATGTAGGGTGTAGTTTGAACAAAGGCATAGAATCAGAAGAATAAAGGTGTATTCAAGGATTGGAGAATTGCCAGGAATGGTGCAATGAATAGTATGTTGGGAGGGAAATGCAGTGGGATTCATATGAAAAAGTAGACTGGTGCCAAATTGGGAAGATTTTTGAAATGGCAGACAAAGAATAAGAGACTTTATTAGGTATGCGACAGGGTATGCCTGAGCGGGGAGTGACTTGCTCAGTCTGAGATGTGCTGTGGCACAAAACTCACTAGATATCTCCAAAGTAGGACAGATTGGAGGACACTGATGGCTGGCTGCAGAAGGTCAGTCAAGAGGCAAACAGAAAAGAGGGAAAATGACTGTGGACAGTAAAGGAGGAAGGAGGGATAGCTGCAAGAAACATAAAAGGTTGGCATCAAAGCACATTGGCACCTAGACACCAAGGTAGGGTGGAGAGAGAGAAACCAAGCATGCCTCTGCAATTTGAGAATCTTTCTATGAAGATGTTTATTATTATAGCAACGTTTTCTGGGAGGGAAGTATAATTCAGTTATAGAATTAATTTGCTTCAAGATTTCCAAATTGAGATGCTAAATTTGGTGATTAAAGTATGGATCTGATATGAGAACCTGCAATGTGCTGATGGGTTTTTCCAAGGAGTGAAAAGCAAGACAAGGAAGCTGTAGTCTAGGACAAGTTAAAGGCTTGAGATGGCTGACATAAAGCAGCTCTGGCCTGGGAATGTTACTACAGATTGTCTGACAGATACAATGAAGAATGTTGAAGGGGAAGTGAGAAAGGAAGTGTCCAATAGTGAAGAGGGGTTTGAAGTAGGTAATCAGGATTTAAAGGTGCCATTTGCTAGATGCTAAAATGCTCTAAGGTAAAGAGAAGGAAAGGAGTAAATGTGCTGGATTACAGGATAAAGCATGGAAGACCATACCCTTCCCACTTTGAAGTCCACTCATCTCTCTGGATCCAACTCCCTCTTTCCTTGCTTTGGGAATGTATTCATTTCTCATTGCTGCTGGAAAAAATCCCCACAAACAGAGTGGCTTCAAACAATCCAAAGTTATTATCTTGTGCTTCTGGAGGTCAGAAGTCTAAAATGGGTCTTCCAGGACCAAAACCAAGGTTTCCATAGTGTTATATGTTCCTTCTGGAGACCCTAGAGGAGAATCCATTTCCTTGCTTTATCCAGCTTAGGAACCGCCAGCATTCTTTGACTGACGGCCCCTCGCCTCCATCATCAAAGTCAACAAACTAGCCTTTGCTGTTCTCCCTTTGATTATGACTCTCCTTCCTCCCTTTCTCACTTATAAGGATGCGTGTGATTATATTAGGTCTACCTGGATGACCCAGGATAATCTTCCCATCTTAAGATCCTAACCTCATGCATATGCAGTTTGCCATGGAGAAGAACCTGTTTACAGATTCAGAGGATTAAGATGCAAATATTTTGGGAGTCCCCTTCTTGTTGTCACAAGGAATACATTCTTCCCTACTTGCAATGTCCTGGAATATTCCACACACTCTTCAACATATAGCTCAAATAGCACATCCTCTAGCATTCATTCAGTGACACCCCCAAGCCGAGTTATTTCCTTTCTTCTCCCCGGTATGGCAGGTTCAGATCCAGTTCTCAGATCTGGAGTTCTCAGGCAAGTTCTACTGTAACTGTGACCGTCCCCTCTGATAAGTGAGAGCCAGTCATTTGTTTCAATCATTTTGATATGCCCAAGGACCCGCCCAAGTCCTGGTTTTCAGGATGGATAGATTTTTTTAGGAAGATAAAAAGGATAGAAAAAGAAGAGAAAATGGAAAATAAGAGAAAAATAGGAAGAAACGTTCATTGGTCTGGAAGACATGGGAGATGACTTGGTTATTGCATCTTAATGGGGTACACTGGTTCTTCTTGAAAACACCAAATTCTTTTTTTTTTTTTTTATAAAGTAATAAACTGAGGTTTCTATTAAAGAAAAAAAAAAAAAGAAAGAAAGAAACGTGAAAGTGGTTGAGTCCTGAGCCAGGCCTTTAATATATTTTCTTGGCTCATCCTCCAAACAATCTAGCATAACAGGCATTGTAACCCCTATTTTACACATGAGCAAACTGGGCTCAGAAAAGACAATTGCTTTGTCCAAGGTTGAGCTAGGAAACTCAGAGCTGTCCACAGCCTGCCTGGCTTTACCACCTTATTGTCAACATTATCCCCTTAGTGGACCCCACCCCAGCCACACAAGATTTCCCATGAAACCCATTAACTCATTCCCTACATAGTCCCTTTGAATGTGTTGCTCTATCTGCTCAGAATATTCTTTCCTCTGCTCAGAATATTCTTTCCTCTGTATATTCACATCACTTGTTCCATAACTTTAGGTTGTCTGGTCAAATCATCTCTCTTTATCAAGGCCTTTAATGACCTTTTCTCTCTAATAGGTCCTTCCCCCAAATACTCTCAAACTTCTTACTCTAAGTTCATTTTTCATCATTACAAGTTTTATAAGCTGAAATCAAAAAATGTATTTTTTTTATGACGAGGGAGGCTCAGGAAGGCAAGGACTTGATAGATTTTATGCATTTATGCATCCCTAAAACCTAAAACAAGGGTCTTGGAATATAGTAGGTGATTCTCAATAAATATTTATTCAATGAATGAATGAATGAGGTGAAAAATGTTATCATGATACACAAAAGTTGAGCGGGAAAGATTCCAGGAAGCACAAGCTAAGAAGGAAGTTATTAGGCTTTAGGTGTTTCTGCTGATTCGTAAGGTAAGATTAGGGATAATACAAGTGGAATATCTCATTTGCACCAGGACCAAAGTATGGAGTTTGTCAAATGTGTGAACCTTCCATAGAACATTAAAGAAATGTACTCAAGGTGTATAGGCATTTTGTCCCCTGGCCAGCTTAATTCTGATCCAAATGACACTGAACATTCTGGAAAGCAGGGCTGTACAGCCACGGAGGTAGCTCTGGAGCCAGGCCAGCTTGGGCTTCATAGAGACGCTCAGCTGCTTATCAAACTTTAGTAAATCAATTACCCTCTCTGACCCCAGTTTACATTCTCATATAATTAAGATGATAAATTCTAGTTTCCAGGGTTTTCCCAAATGTACAGTTAGAGGAGTTATTTAAATCACCAGGCACTTAGAAAAATGCTCAAGAAATCTTAGTTCTTCCCCTTCATCCCAGCTTTCCTAACTGGTCTAGACTCGGTCTAGTTTTGTTTTGTTTTGTTTTGTTTTTGCAAAGTGTGTTAACATGTTTTTATTCTCAGTAATTTCTTTAAACTTCAGGGTTGGATCTCAAAATTATTACTGTCTCCTTCAGTTGCCCCAAGGGGATGGCTGTGTTTTAATGGAATCACATTCCTCCCCAGCGCCTACCCAGAAGGGCTGTAACTAGGGGCAGCCATCAGCCCTTGCTGTTCCCCGCTCGACCTTGAGTAAGAAGGAGGGCATGTGGTTCCCTTGGGCCAGCCAAGCACACAGGGAATCAGATGATGTGAGGCCAGCCTGAATTTGGCTTCCTGTCAGGAAGCCTGCCTCCAGCATTCATCCTCTCCCCACGGACTAAATGTGCCATAGTGGGAGAGAGTTCCTGCAGAACCGTACAGGCCCCTGGGCAAAAAGCTGATCCCGTTACCCATCAGTCTTCATTACAATGAGAGAAATTAGAGCTGGGAGGATCCCATGGGGTGCCCAGAACTGCCTTCTCCCATTTCCTAAAAAGGGTTGTTCCCACAATCAGCCTACAGCAGTGGTTTCTGAGAATCACAAAGGCTAACAGATTTTCTCATGAAAAATCCACTTCAAGGAGTCCAGCTCTCATCCCTTCCCTGTTTTCTTCCCTGGTCACTTCCTGCTGTTTAATCACATGAAAGAAGCCAACGTAGATACTGGGATTACTTCTGAATTAGGAGGGCAGACATCCAGTCCCAGACCATAGATCTTGGCAAAATGCACATCTGGGTTGGAATGCATAGCCACAGTGAATATGACCCTCTAATGCGGCTGGGGCTCCTGCTTTCCCTCAACCTTCCTAAGCGTAAAAGAAAATCAAGAGAGAACATGCTCTTTAGCATTGGTTCCTTTCTCACAGTGAGGCTCCCAGAGCAGCAGCATCTGAATCACAGGAGAACAGATTCAAAATGCAGATTCTGGGGCCCCCGTCTAACCTACTGGATCCAAAGTTCTGAGGGAGAAGCCGAACGATGTTAATTCTTACGTACACTGAAGTTTGAAAACCACTGGTCCCCAAATCCTAGCTCTCTGCAAAGTTGCTAAGACTCTGTAGGGGAAAGGGAAAGCTGTGGAGAGAAGTACACGTAGTGAAGTATGAGAACTTACGGTCCTTGGAAACTGGCTGGCTCAAGAAAGACCACTGGCTAACCCTATCCCAAAGCCCACTAGTAAACAGCTTTAACCAGGAAGACCACAGAAAAGACTTAACTCTGAGAGTCTTCTTTGAAGTCACCATGAATTTCTTAGCATCCGGTTTAGTTCCAGGTGTGGGGATTATGAATCATGACCCAATATCACCTTTGTGATGACTCTCATGTTTTCCCAATACCAGATTATAGCATGGAATAGTGGAATACCCTAACCATCCATCCATCCCTGAGGTTTAATTGGGCTTTTCCCTTTGACTGATTCTTTTTTTTTTTTTCCCAGTCCTGTATGCCTCCATCCTTTGGTCATAGTTCAATTAAGCCACCAGAGTATCTTCATCTAATAAACCATGGGCCTTTAACCTTTTCTGTACCATCTCTTACTTCCTTTCTGAGAAGAAGGACACAAATTAATATTTATTCATTCACTATTCACTGTCATTTCACCAAGCCAATGACATACATTAGCCCATGTAATAACCGGTCAACCCTGCGAGGTAGGCATTATTATTCAATTTGGGTTTTTTGTTTTGGTTTGGTTTGTTTTTTGTTTTTTTTAATGAACAGCTGAAACTCTAGGGAATTCCTTACCTGAGTAAAGAACCTGCCTACTATGGAATGGAGCTTTGAGTGATTCTGCCCCTACAACTTCTCTCTCCATGTCTGGCTCCAAAGAACAAGCTTTCTTTTTATCTTGAGAAACTTACTATATACAAGAATAAATATGTAAGTCATCTAAGTGCATCACAATAGATGAATAACTAGCTTATACTGCAAAAACAAACATATCTCCATAGCTTAGCACATAAACCATAATTCTCACCCACACAAAGTCCACTACAGGTCCAGAGGTTCCACAGGGCACCCCTTCTGAGTAACTCAGAGGACCAAGCTGTCCTTATCCTGACGTGAAGCCAAGGTGATAAGGGAAGGGAGTCATGTGGTTGCTTTTACTGTCTCAGCCTGGAAATGAAGTGCATCCCTCACAATTCCTTGGCTAGAACTAATGTCATGTTTTTCCCTAATGAAAAGAAGGCTAGGAAATATTGTACTCTTATGTAACCAGGAAGAGGAAAAGATTTAGTGGCACAGAGTATATTCTTTGGAAAATACAGCTTAAAGAAAATAATAAAATGAATATGCAGGTACTTATCAGTCAGCTTAATAAAAACTTCTACAGCATCATAGAAATTCAAATGTGCTCCATTTCATCACCCTCCCACAGGAAAAAGCATTCTGAAATTTTGTATTGACCAATCAATCCCTTACCCCTCTTTGTAGACTCTAACATTTGTCTATACTTTCTAAAAAATAGAGAGAGGTTTTCTGTTCCTGAGTCTTACATAAACAGAGTCAAAATGCATATATTCTTTCATGGCTGCTATTTTGGTTCAATATTATGCTGCTGAAATTTATTCACACTGAAACATATAGCTCTAATTTATTTATTTTCATTGCTTGCCAGTATTGTGTTGTATAAATATACCAACATTTATTTGTCTGTTCTACTGCTGAGTAAATACAGATTTTTTCCATTTGTTTGGTATTATGAATGATGGCGATATGAACATTTGTGTATGTATGTTCTCATGAACTTTCTCAAGAGTATTTTAGAGTATATACCAGTGAAATTACTTGCTAAGCTATAAGGTATTCTCATTTTCAGGTTCACCAGAAAATGACAAATTGTCTACCCCCAAATTGAATAGGATGATAATCAGTGTTGTCGGGGATGTGTAGCAATGAAGACTATCATCTACTTGAACAGAAACATATAATGATAAAAACCACTTTGAAAAACAGTCTAGAAATGAGTCCCATGCTCAGAATCAATATTGTTTGGGACAAAAGGATAGTGAATGAATAAGGTATTTCATAAATTTCTTGGTAGTAATGCTGGCGAAAGTATTGGGATATTAAAGCAAGCCCATACTTAAAGCAAAAGGCTCTCTACTGACTGCAAATACATCCATGGTTGAAAGCCCACTACTGATGGAAGAGGTCATTGTAATTAATCTGCCATTAAGTAGATGAGCGATCCTTCTGTAAGAGGTGATTGTATTGGAGGCTTAACATTGGTCTCTGTCATTGGCAGGTAAACACATAAAAGAAAAGATGTCCAGGTCAGTTTTGGTGAGGGTAAAACTGTGTTGTCGAGTCCATATATAATTCTCCATCCCTGCTCCTTTTCTTCTTGAATTCTATGAACAAGTTCTTTAGTGACCAAGGAAAGAGGTCAACTACAGCCACAGTTTTGTCATTTTGTCACCCTGAATATTGAAAGTTTCCTCTACAGTGGATCCCTTCTGTGTGTATTCACACAAAGAAAATAAGTACACTCTCATCCATGCCCATGCCGAGAGATCCTTCCCTATACCTCTTTTTTAAGATTCTTTGTTATTGATCTTCAAATCTTGTCATTCCAAGCCCCTGACCAGTAGGCATAACCATTAACCATTGCCTGTGAAGCACTGCACATTTATACCTCTGGAAATTTCCTCTTTCAAAATGAAGAAACAAATCCACTGACCGAAGCTTTGCTCACTGAGAGAATATACCTTCCCCACTATAATTTAGAGCTACTTCTGATTGGGGCTATAAAAACTGGCTGGTGTGGGCACATTGTCAGAACCAATTGTAAATCAGGAATAAAAATTTGGCCACAGGAAACTCCTCAAAGGTTTAAGTTGTGAGTTGAAGGAGAAAAGTTAATGTAAAATAAGTAAATGCCATTGGAATCTGAATCATCTGTTCACTCAACTTACTTGCTTTTGTCAGTGTCTGCTTAATTCTGATTTCACATAAACCACTTCCAGGCACAATTAACACGCTGCAGAACATGACTGACATTACGGCATGATTACTTAGATAGTAACTGAAGACATCATTGTCATATAGTCAACTACTACCAGGTTCCAGTAGGGAATCAGAAGGTGTTCCTCAAAAACAAAACAAAACAACTCAACACCACCAACAAAACTTGATGAGAGCCATTAGGAAAAGGGTGAAGTTGGCAACTATGGCAATTACAGGCTCCCATCTCTCTACAGAAATACTGACAAACAAGCAAACACAGTAGGAAGCAACCTTATTAGGACACCTGGGTGGCTTAGTCAGTTAAGCACATCATGATCTCAGGGTCCTGGGATCGAGCCCCACATCAGGCTCCCTGCTCAGCAGGGTGTCTGCTTCTCCCTCTCCCTCTGCCTCTGCCCCTGACTTGTGCTTGCTCAATCTCCTCTCAAATAAATGAATAAAATCTGCTGCATTGTAAGGCACAGGTGATAAAACGGGAGTCCAGCCCTGCTACAGAATCTCTTTGCTATGTCGTTCTCAAAGCCAGTGGACTCTTGGGGCGCCTGGGTTGCTCGGTGAATTGAAGTCTCTGCCTTTGGCTCAGGTCATGATCTCAGGGTCCTGGGATCAAGCCCCACATTGGGCTCTCTGCTCAGTGGGGAGCCTGCTTCTCCCTCTCTCTCTGCCTGTCTCTCTGCCTACTTGTGATCTCTCTCTGTCAAATAAATAAATAAAATCTTAAAAATAATGGATTCTGGGCGCCTGGGTGGCTCAGTGGGTTAAGCCGCTGCCTTCGGCTCAGGTCATGATCTCAGGGTCCTGGGATCGAGTCCCGCATCGGGCTCTCTGCTCAGCAGGGAGCCTGCTTCCTCCTCTCTCTCTGCCTGCCTCTCTGCCTACTTGTGATCTCTCTCTCTGTCAAATAAATAAATAAATAATCTTAAAAAAAAAAATAATGGATTCTTAGATTACTTAGTAAATGCTTCATAGCAGACACTCAGATCAGGTATATCTAGCCTCCGTAATCCAAAACTACCCACAAAACATGACTCTGTGTTTCTTTCCATGGATAGGGACAACATGTCCCTTATTTTGGAAAAAATAACTCTGCACGTCATAGACCGCAGTATCTCTGGAAACTTCATCCATGTGTCAGTCCTCGGTCATTTCATCATGTTTAACTCCCACTTCCTGCCCTTTATTTCCATTTCACTGATATCATCGATCACATTATAGTGAGAAGACAAAAACATGATAAAGCTTTAGTAACAACTTCAAAAGTTAGCATTTTTTTAAATGATGCCTGTGGATGATGATTTAATTCATTCATGAGAAAGTTCTATTTATACAATGAACATGACTTTTCACATAGATCAATGACTGATTTTCTAAATTGATTTCATTTATATATGATTTTCGTATGAATATAAAAAGGAGTGCAAAATAGTTGCTAATAAGTTATCTTCAATAGCAAAATGTAGACTTTGCAAATAGTTAATTTGCAATTATGTAAGTATCATCAGATGCTTCAAAAAAAAAAAAACCCAGTCAATTCCAATAATGGGCCAAATTTTAGTCTATTCAGAGAAACTAAACAAAAGCTGGTTAGAAGTTCATTTTGTGGAAGGTAAAACATCTGATGTAACTATGAATGCAATTTTAACTTCAGCTAAAAAATTCAACTTTAAGAATTAATTTGTTTTTCAGTAAAAATACAAATAAAAATTTCAGTGAAGCACAGCCTCGTGACAAATAGTGTTTTTACTAATTTAATATACCAATGGAACAAAAATGTACTCAGAATTGTTTGCAGAACACACTGCTTTCAAAGAAACACCAATAGTCTAAAGATTGAGGTAAAACCTATAAAAAAATATTTATACATACACAGAAGAAATGAATTACAGAATTAGTGTGACAAAACTATTGACTACAAAAATTCAGGTTGACAGCACGTATTTTCATTCGTCCTTTCTTAACACCAGCCAATTTTTAGTGATGTTTGGGCTTTTGAAGAACTACTTTGTAAATCAACTTAAATGTCCTACAGTGGTATTAAACATGGTTTAAATCAACTTTCTATATCTGACACGCATTTTATTAAAAATCAGCTCTAAATCTTTAATCAGCATATTTAACAGGGGGAGTACAAAAAAATCCAGTCTTTGAATTTTCAGTAAATTGAGACTTTTGAAAGTCAAGCTTGCAAACAGATAGACATTTAAATTTAATCCTACAAAAGCAGAAGTGAAATTGAAAAAATTATACAAAGATAATTCAAATGGTGTTCAAGATTTAAGTTTCAAATTCTGTAATTACTCTTTCAAATATCTCAACTGTAAGAAGGATCTTTTGATAGAGCTCCTATTTTTGTTTCAATAAATTGATATTTAACACCAGAGCAGAATGAAATTGAGATGGCCTCTGGTTTTGGAGCATCTGCATTTGGTGAAGCATTGAATAGAATTTGACAAGATTTTAGTTGTAAAAATATTTTTCAAAGAAAGGTACACTTGACTGAGGCAAAGTAACAGTCCTGTGAAAATATGTAGTCTAAAATAGACACCAGTTTCATTGCAAAAATTAAAATTATGAATAGCTTCCATTTAGACTGCTAAATGGAAACATTATCTTTGAAATTGCAAGTATCTCAATGCTTGTAAAACAGTATTTTTTCATTTAAAAATATTATGGTCAATAGAAGAACACTAATTCAAAATATCACAATTTAAAGTTTATTAACCATAAAATGCAATCTTGAAGAACTTTTCAGATAATTTTATTTTAATAATGTAATTAAGACTATATGAAAAAATTCAGTGTTTAAAAATCCAAGTGAGATACATAAAGCTACAAAATTGCTTAAGGTACAAGAGCCTATGCCAAGAATACATTATTCTGTTTAATGTTACTTTTTTCATTTCTGATAATCAATATAAGGTTTGTCTTGTTTTAATGTACACAGAAAGACTACATTGTTTTGTTTTAGAGATACTAATGAAAAATATTTTTAAAAGAACTATATTATATGTCTAAGAATGAAGTAAATCCAAGTTGTTGATCAGAAACAATTGAATTTTATTCAGTAAATTATATGGTCAGCCTAGCCATCAGCCTCTGCAATGCCTGACCTTGAACTAGCAATAATCCAGTGCCAAAGATGGATCATCATGTTATCTCTATGACCAGCTAAATAAATACAAATAAACCTAAAGCATGAGAGAGAATATAGCTTGGGGGTTTAAGAACATGGATCCTGGTGCCGTACCACTGGGGTTTGTGGCCGCCCCAGAACTGCCACATTCTAGCTGTGTGACCTTGCTTTAATATCCTCACCTGTAAATGAATAGTCTTGACCTTGTGACAATCCAATCAGTCAATATATCTAAAGCATTTACGCAGTGTATAGCACATAGTGAGAACACAGTAATTGGGACCCATCTCAGTTTTATAATCCAAATATCTACATTATTACAGCTTCATTAGAATTCTCTGCTATGCACCATCTCCCTTCCATTCATACTGATGTCTTTAAACCCCTTGTTTCCATAAACATGGGAACTGCCACTGGCTAACAACTTGAATTCCACCAACTTCTTTCTCTTCCTTGTATCTCTGAAAAAGGTACTTTTTCAGTTACTCTGATTCCTTTCACATTTCAGCCTGTCTTGTGGCAAGCTAAGCTCCGTTTGTGAGTTCTTGCCAAATCTGTGCTTGATTTGCCAAATCTGTGCCTCAACCTTAGTGTATGTGCAGCAAGGACATTCCTGAACCGAATCCGTCAACAGATAAGGAGGTTGTATGCATGAATTAAAATTCTCTGATGGGACTTGCACAGGCTCAAAGTGAAACTACAGTGGATTCCCACTGTCACCCATGTCTGAGCAAGAAAACAGTAGATTCACGGATGGTGTGGTCATTCACAAGTCCCCAGCCTTCAGACCAGTAGTCCTCTTGTTCTGCTTGAATCCATGGGCTGTGCTAATTACAGAGATGGCTTCATGTGTGATAATGCCAAACACCACCTTTATTTGTCTGGATTTAGGATTTTAGCAAAAGGGAAACAAGAATGGCTTCTAGCCCAGGGATGCATTTGCAAAAAGACAAAGCAAACAAAAGGAACAGGAGAATGACTGGCCAGAAGTTCTAAACAAAAGCTTTCCTTTAATAATACTTAGTGGTGAAACAGAGTGGGATGACTGTGCTTGCTTCTCTAGGTAAGATAAGCCAAGTGTTTTCAAATTCTCATCTGCATTAGAGAGGTTAAGTGTTCCTGGGTGCTAGGAAGTGATCTATCCGTAAGTTGCATGGGCCTCTGGGTCTGGGTACTTGAATCACAGGTGGCACTCAGTTTTATGAAAGCTAAAGCTTAATAACAGGAGCAGTATCTCCTCCAGTTTCAGAATCCTGGGAAATCCAAGAAGAATTTCTCTTCTCTTCCTGAGGCATACTCATGACATGATTGTGACATGTTTGTTTTATCTGTGTTCAAATATATTCACCTTATGGCTAAGAACTGCCATCCTTCTTTGTTCTTCCTTTTCCCTGGTGGTGATGACCCTCCCACTCTCCCCTCTTAATACTCAGCCTGTTGCTGGGGCTGCTGGGTGGCCAGGGTCCTGGGTCCCTGGGTCCCAGGTTCCCAGGGTCCTGGGATGGAGCCTCGAGTTGGGCTCCCTGCTCGGCAGGAAGCCTGCTTCTCCCTCTCCCACTCCCCCTACTTCTGTTCCCTCTCTCACTGTGTCTCTCTCTCTCTGAAAAATAAATGAATTTAAAAATCTTAAAAAAAAAAAAATACTTGGTCTGTTGCACAGTCTGGTCTTCTCTCAATCCCAGGCATTGGCCACATTGGTTTCTAGTTTTCCTGTTGTGATGTTCCAGTTCGTTTTGCTCCCACATTTATGCATCCACCCAGCTCCTTCCATGATTATGAAGTAGGGAAAAATCTCTCCTCTTTCCCAAAATCCCCTTGAGCAGAGGGCCATAAGCAGGGCTGCCATGTGCTCTTTCTAATCTAATCTTTGGTCCTCAATCTTTTTTTTTTAATTGTTTATTAACATATAATGTATGATTAGCCCCAGGGGTACAGGCCTGTGAATCGCAAAGTTTACACACTTCACAGCACTCACCATAGCACAGAACCTCCCCAATGTCCACAACCCAACCACCTTCTCCCTACTCCCCTCCTCCCAGCAACCCTCAGTTTGTTCTGTGAGATTAAGAGTTTCTTAAGGTTTGTCTCCCTCCCGATCCCTTTGGTCCTCAATCTTTATTGCACTCAGCAAACAACTAATCTACCCCAATACTCACACCATGCTTACTTGTCAGACCTCCTTTTTGATCATTCATTCAACAATCATTTCCTGAAAACTTACCTTGTGCCATGATCTGACTTAGAAGCTAAATGTATGGATATGAAAGATATTTTTTCCATTGGTATTAGTTTCCTAGACTGCTTTATCAAAGTACCACAAGCTAGGAGGCTTAAATAACAGAAATTTACTGTCTTGCTCTTCTTAAGTCCAGAAAGCCAAAATCAGTCTGTAAATAGGGTTGGTTTCTTCAGGAGGCTCTGGAGAAAAATCCGTTCCATTGCTTCATCCTAGTTTCTGGTTGTTGCTGGCAATCCCTGGCATTCCTTGACTCCCAAACACATCACTCCAATTTCTGCCTCTGTCTTCATAGAATCGTCTTCCATGGATTTGGAGTCCACTCTAGCCCAATATGATTTCATCCTAAATTAAGTAATTATATCTGCAAAATTCCCATTTCCAAATGGGCTGCATTCTGGTGTTGCAGGTGGACAACAATTTGGGGGTAACACTATTCAAGTAAGTATACTACTGTTAAGGAGCTCACAGTCTAGTGGTAGACTGAGATAATTAAGGAAGAAATTAGCACCCTGTTCAATGTGAGCTGTGGGAGAAATAAGCTAGGATGCTATAAAAGCATGAAGGGGGAACACCCACCTAACTGGGTATCAGAGAATTTTTTTTCCTAAATAGTTATATTCTTAAATGAGAGTGGGAAGATAAATTAAAAGATCAGTTAAGGCAGGGCCATCTGGAAGGACTGCCAGAAAATACTAATGTCCCAACAGATAAAGGTGACCATGAATCCAAAGTAGCACCAATGTTCTGGCTTGTCTAATGTTCTGTAGGTATACCCAGTAGTCCCAGTGCAAGAAAAATGAAGGCAGGTATCTTTACTTACCCAGGCTTAGGGAATCATTTAGGGACAGAGGGGATAGAGGGATGAGGGTATTAGCCAGAAGGCTCTATAGAAAAAGAATGAATTTGAAAGGACATTGATAGATAGGATAGCATAGAAAGGCAAAGTTCTGTCATATTAATAAAATGAAGGATGTGAAAAAGGGCCTAAATGACAGAAGGCATATAAATTGGAGTTCAGAGAGTAGTAGGTTCCAGGAATGAGATGATCCCAGGTGTAAAGAGGTCGGATGGATATTTCTGCATGTGATATTGGGTGAAAGCACGTCTTGGAGGTATTGAGGACTGTAGACCAGGTGTTCAAATGGCTCAAATTGTGATGAATAACTAAACTTATGGTAAAAAGAAAGAAGCATAAATGTTTGTATTTGGACATCATAAACCTCAAACAATAACCACCATAATTGCTAACATTTATGAAGTGTTTTCTGTGAGCCAGGCAGTAATACCTCTATTAACTTAATCCTCAAAATGTCCCTATGGGGGATCTACTGTTATTCTCCCCAATTTACAAATGAGCACTGGTCAAATAACCTTTCAGTAAGCAGTACAGCAGGATTTTCTTCCAGGGTGTCTGATTCCCAGTTGGACACATTTAGCCACTGCTGCAAATGGGGGGCAGGGGGAGGTGAGGTGAATGTGAATATAGAGTGAGAGATTGAAAGGGGAAATGAAGAGGGTGGCCAGAAATAGAGGGTGTGTGGGGGTGCCTGGGTGGATCAGTCAGTTAAGTATCTGCCCTTGCTTAGGTTATGATCTCAGGGTCTTGGGATAGGGCCCAAGAGAGTCCAGCTCCCTGTTCAGCAGGGAGTCTGCTTCTTCCTCTCCCTCTGCCCCTTCTCACCGCTCATGCCTTCCCTCCCTCCCTCTCTCTCTCTTCTTCAAATATAAATAAAATCTTAAAAAAAAAAAAAGAAATAGGGTGGTTGGGTTATGGACATTGGGGATGGTATGTAATATGGTGAGTGCTGTGAAATGTGTAAGCCTGATGATTCACAGACCTGTACCCCTGGGGCTAATAGTAACATTATTATTATTATTATAACATTATTATTATAATAATAACATTATTATAATAATAACGTTATTATTATAATAATAACATTATTAGCCCCAGGCTTACACATTAATACACAATAATAATTAACATTATATGTTAATAAAAATAATTAATAAAAAAAGAAATATGTAATGTGGAATCTTCATTTTATTGGGTAGAGGGAAGATTCAGAGAGTACTTTGACAATGGCACATACCTATTTCACATATGACAAGACCTTAAAGGCTCCAGTGCTCAAGGGAAGGCAGAGAAAAGGCAGGTTTTTGGAAACAGAACTCTAAAACAACCTGGGGTTAAGAAAAGGCTTGTGCTATATGATAGCGTAAAGAGTTGTGTGGGTGTGAAGCAGGATGGATTAACTAGTTTTAAGATTTCACAGGTTAAATATAAAGACATAGAGCGTTTAAAAGTAAAAATAATAAAATCATGTATCGTGTAAATTAACCAAAACTCTTAGCCTGACAAAGACCCATAGACAGATTTATTAAAGGAAAAAAATGATAATTTATTACGATAAAAATGTCATATAACAATTCTATATATCTAGGAATATACAAAAATTCAATTTATGAGCCCAGTCATACACTCTCCAAAAAAGATTAAGTAGCAAATATTGACAGAATTATGTATTTTCATTTAAACAAATAAGTAATCATATTGCAGATAATGGGACTCGTGTTTCTCTTCAGGAAAAAAAATTACAAATAAGAAAGCAGAAGAAACCAGAAAAAAGACTTAGATTTGATTTTCATCGGGAAGTATGAGTACAAACATGATTTTTAACATAAAAAGATATAAAAGTAGATAACATAAATAGATGATCGACAGATAGGTAGATGGATGATAGAGAGTTAGTTACGGGTGGAAGGCAGGAGGGGAGAGGGAAGGAGGGAAGATTGCCTAGAAGCAATACCACCATTATAGTAATAAGCGTACCTAAACCCACATCGTAATTTCTAAATACGTTTTCAACTAAAAGGAACCAGAGCTCTTTGAAGAACAGTCAGGTTCCAGGATGGAGGAAGAGGAAAATACAGAATCAATCTGGATTCTATACTATTCCGTGAGGAAATGTCAATAGAGACATTTATTTTATTGAGATATTATTCCTATAACATAAAGTTCACCATTAAGTTTTAAAGTTTTAAGTTTTAAGTGGGTTTTCGTATATTCACAAATTTGTGAAATCATCATCACTGTGTAATTCTGTAACAGTTTCACACCCCAAAAAAGAAGCCCCAAACCCTCTAGCAGTCCCTCCACATCCCCCTCCCTGCAGCCGCTGGAAACAAGGAAACCATCTACTGTGTCCATGGATTTGCCTCTTCTGGACAGAGCATGTAAATGAAACCATACAATACACGTCCTTTTGGGACTGGCTTGTCTCACTTAGCATGATGCATTCAAGGCTTATCCATGTTATTGTATGTGTCAGTACTTTACACAGTTTTATTACTGATGCTATTGTATAGCTACAGATACAGATACGGATAAATTCTCCATTGTATCAATACACCGTATGCATTATTTATTCGAGAGTTGAGTTGTTTCCATTTTGCGGCATTGTGAACAATGCTGGTATGAACTTTGCTGTGGACTTTTCACAAATGCGGAGGCATAAGAGGTTTGAAGATGGGTAACTCGGCTTTGGAGGCGCCGGTAATATGCTTACTGTTCATAAACTGTTCATAATACCACCTTCCTTGGTCTTCTCTGCTGGGCTTAGTGTGGGGTGGGAAGCAGAATCGTGGGTACACCATTTGCTAAGGGTAAAAACTGACCTTAAAATTTAATTTAATTAACGACTCATTCGAACCCATTTCAGTCTTGTGGGTGGGAGAGTATATGTGAGCTTCTACATCGAATCCGGAGTGACCTCCTGATGGGACTTGTGTTTCTCTTCAAGAAATAAAATCAGGAGTGACCTCCTGATTCGATGTAGAAAGCAAAGACAGTCCTGCCCTGAAAAGTCAGAGAGCTCCAGCCTCAAAAGACAGCCACAGGGCTGACTCACTGTATGCACTCAAATTCAGTAGGTGAACATGAAATGTTTTGGGGAATGTCAGTGAATATATACCCAGTATTTCCCTGTGTTCACTTTGTCCATAAAAAGGGGGACTTTTCTTTAACTTCCCGGAAGATGAAAATATTGGAGTGAACACTTGAGCTCTTCTCCAAACTCATATTTTCTCTTGCTATACTTAGAGTCTAGGACAGTCCCCAGCTTTGAGGGAGCACTTAATTTGCTCCAAAACTATAATAAGACACAACCACCCCCTCATCCTCACCTCCCCCCCACACACCCCTTTACTTCCTGACATGTGGATCTATTATAAGACCATTGGACTCTGTTTTCTTACTTCATGTGCTAAAACCTGGGCAAGTCTTTGCTCCTTGTCCCCTCCTTCACAGGAGAGAAAACTAGTTGCCCTGTTTTGCCTTTAGTTAACTGGAACCCTGATACTTAAGGTTACAGGTGCATCCCAGAAACACATTAGTCATAAAGATATTCATGCTTTTGCTTTTACTCTGTTAGAACTGGAGAAGGAGAGGATATCTTAGTCACTCTCTCCCAACTTCAACAAAAGCACTTCTATAATTCAAGCCTTCAGAGATTCCAGATCAAAATTAGGTATGAAACAGTTTTTTAATATTGCAACATATCCCCGTAGATCAGCTTCATCTTATGACAAGAATAGAACGGAGAGAGAGTAGGGGAAGACCTGACGGAGAGCTGGTGGAAGGGAAGGGAAGGGGCTGTCAGAAAGCCTGGGGTTTTAGAGTGGGTAGGGCCTCCTAGCCCTGGCTGGACAGCCCCAGAAGGAGATGTGTGGGCTGACTGTAAAATTAATTGAATTTCACAACTTGCCTCCCGTTCCTGCTGACACAAAGTGCCTTGCAAGGAGGGAAGCATCACAGGAGGCCAATACAATGGCAAGACCAAGGCTGGGCACTGCTGTGAGCCTTTCCTTATACAACTCCTGGCCCAAAATAGCTTGTCTGTTAGCACCCCAGCCGAGAGCCCCCACAGGCAAAGCAGGAAGAAGTGTGCCGTCTCTAAGATACAGGCTGCCCTCTGCTTCGAGAGGAAGCCATAGGTCTGCAGTAGCCCCTTCCCCTCTCGGAGTCACAGAGGCCTCACCTGTAGAGAAGGTACTCTGACTACACGAATCTTAAGTTCCTTCTAGCTGTGCCCCACGTTTATCTCAGGATCAACTCAGGACCTGCGTCAGCATCAGCCCCCATCCCCAGGAACGTGCAACATATGTACATACTTAGGGCACATGCTTCTTGCCTCATTTCTCCACTTAGATATTGACCAAGGGCAGGATGCGGCTTCGTACCAGGCACCTTACTTTATGACTTTATGGAGGTTGCCATATGCCATCTTCACAAAAAATAATGCAAGGGATGAACGAGGGGTCCCATTTTACTAACAAGGAGAGAGAGGCTCAAAGAATTTAGGGGACTCACCCAATGCCTACAAATTTGTAAGAAGAGCTGGAATTAAAACTTAAGCAGTAAACCCCAAAGCCAGGGGCTGTTTCCACAGAGCTCTTCTACCTACATGAAAACCGAAATGCTTCTGTGACCATTCCCATCATGTCATTACTAAATACATGTTTATTAATGAATGGCTGTCTAAATGAACATATGATTTATTAGATTAAATATATTAGAGCATTTGATCAGTGAGCAGAAACATTATTGCTAATAACATTTTTTGCCAACACGTTCTGACTTCTTCAAATAATATTTCTAAAAATACTCTGGGCAACCTTCATCTCTTCACGTGTTCATGCATTTAAAAAATGGCACCTACAAGACGGAGGCATTGTGCCAGGGGTTGGTCCAAAGAAGAAATGCTCTCTGAATACATAGCACACACTGTCTTGTGGGAGGACAGCCTAAATTAAATGAATGTGAAGTCACAATAGGGATATGGGCTGGGAGGGAAATTTGCCCTGGGAGCTAAGAGTGTGTTCTGGGGAGTCGGGTCTGGCTTTCCTGTGTATAAGGCGGTGGAGCTGAGATTGGCCCAATCGGCAGGCATTCACACGGTGGAGGGGGCAGAGAGCACAGTGGGTGCAGCAGGGAGCACGGGCAGGGGTGTTTCAGGAGGAAGGAGCTTGAGCCTCTGCAGGAATAGAAAGGAAGCTCCGGAAGAGGTGAGCCTGTGAGGGAGAGGAGGTACACATCTCACTAGGAAACAAACAGGCCTTCCAATACAAAGACCTTCAAACTTTGCTATGCTTACATTCATCTCAACCCCCTCAGGCACCCTTACTCTGGAGGGCTCCTTCTTTTCAAGCAGATTCCTCCATTCAAGCTCTGTGGCTCACTCCAGCCGTCTTCAAGGGCTTTGCATTTTATGGTTCCCTCTATGCTCGACATCATTCATTTCCCTTTCTCTTGTGCAGAATTTTTTTTAATTTTTTATTTTTTATTAACATATAATGTATTATTATCTTGTGCAGAATTATTGTTAGTGTGCAAACACACCCTACCATCTCCTATCTTAAACAACAACTGTATTGAGACACACATTCCTTTAACATCTGCCATAAGGCTTTCCTTTTTCTAAGGTTTTTAAGATTTTGTTTTTTTATTAGAGAGAGAGAGAACGAGCAGGGGGAGCCAGAGGAAGAGGGAGAAGCAGACTCCCCTCTTAGCAGGGAGCCCGACGAGGGGCTGGATCTCAGGACCCCAGAATCATGACCTGAGCCTAATGCAGATGCTTAATGAACTGAACCACCCAGGCACCCCTATAAGTGAGATTCCTTTTAAAATTGTCTTCATGAGTAATCTCCCACTTCTCATTCACTCTCTCTCTTTCTCACACACAGACACAAACAGAGGCACAATTTTTTTAATTGGAAAATATATCACACATTTATGCAAATCCAACAACCAATTAATTACCACCCAGGACAAAAACGGAGTAATGGAAACCGTGTCACCACCTTACAAGAATTACTCCCCTCCCCTCACTCTCCCCTGTTCTCTGTCTGCACTCCAAAGTTAACTATTTTTATTTTACTTAACACTTTCTTACTTTGCTTTGTAGTTTTACCACCGATGATTGCAGCCTTAAATGGATAGTTTCGCTAGCCTAATGTTTTATATTTATATAAATGTAACCATGTGGTAGGAAATGGTTTGAATCTGCCTTCTTCGATCAATATCGTGTCCCCAAGATTCTTCACGTTGTTGCACAAAGCTGTAACTTACACATTTTCATTACTAAAAAAATCTCCCATCATATGAACGTGACTCTTTATTCTATTTTTGATAGACACTGGATTGTTCACAGTTTGGGGCTCTTATGAATAATGCTGCTATGAACATCCTTGCAAGTCTACTGGTATATACCTATACAGATTCGCTTTGGCTGTACGGATATAAAAGTGAGGGAGGGTGGGCTTTATATATCTTCTACTTTAATAGATAATGCCAGATGTTTTCCAAAATCCCGAGACCAGGCTACACTCCCAGCAGCAGTATAAGAGAGTTCCTTCTACTTCACATCATATTTGCCAACACTTAGAAACAGTAGTCTTTTTTTCTTTTTCTTAGTCTTTTTTTTTCTTTTTCCCTTAGCTATGCTGGTGAATGGAATGTTGTATTGGATTGTGATTTAATTTGCAAGTTCTCTATTGTCATAAAGTTGACCACTTGGTGAAATATATTAATGGCCAATTGGACAAACAACTTTTGTACTTTGTGCAGGGCTCTTGCTGATTTTTCTACCAGGTAGTCTATTATGTTTTCTCAATGAAATAATTACAGATTCTGTATAGAAACACTTTATTGGTTGTACAAGCTGCAAATATCTTCTTCCACTTCATAAGCTTGGTTTTTTTTTCCCCCTTCATTTTTTTTAAAGATTTTATTTATTTATTTATTTGACAGAGAAAGATCATAAGTAGGCAGAGAGGCAAGCTGAGAGAAGGGGAAGCAGGCTCCCTGCTGAGCAGAGAGCCCAATGCGGGGCTCGATCCCAGGACCCTGAGATCATGACTTGAGCTGAAGGCAGAGGCTTAACCCACTGAGCCACCAAGACACCCCTTTTTTCCCCCTTTCTTAATAGTGGCTTTTGTTAAACAAAAGTACTTCACTTTAATACAGTCCTCTTTTTAATATTTTCCTTTAGACTTAACAGATATTTATGACTTATCTTAAAAAGCTCTTCCTATATCAAGATCATGAGCATACTTTCATACATTATCTTCTAGAAAATTTCCATTGTTTTATAATTTATATATAGATTTACAATCCCCTTGAAACTTATTTTTGTGCTAGGTACAAGGCAGGATTCAAGTTTTGTTTTTGTCCATTTGGACAACTGACCCACTACCACCTATTTTGTATTATATTTGTTTCTTTTCCTATTGTTCTATAATTCCTCGTTTGTTTAAATCAAGTGACTATTTGTGAGTAGGTATGAATCTGGGCTGTTTGCTATTCCTTTGGCCTACTTGTATAATTTATAAAATATCATACTGCATTATGTATGATATTTTGAATAACATTCTTTAAAGATACTCTCTATCGGATGAAGGCAATTCCCTTCTATTCCTAGGTTGCTAAGACATCTAGAATGGATGGATGGTAAATTTTATCAGCATCTTTGCCTCTTTTGCAATGATCATATATTTGTTCTTATTTATTCTGTTAGTGTAATAAATCACACTAGGCATATGTACGTGTATACATATACATTTACATTTACATACACACACACACACACAATGAATCTGTTTGCAAACATTTGGTAAGCTCTCTGGATCGACCTTTACAAACGAAATTTTCTTCTGTTTTCATTTATATATTGTACTTGTCACACTGTGTTATTACAGTTATCCGGGACACACAAAACAAAGGCAGCAGTATGTTCCTATTCTGAGGAAAAATATTTCATTTTATTCCAAATCTTAAGAAAAAAAAGCTTTCATTTTAGTTCTTTTAAACCAAACAACTATAAAGGATATTTTAGGGAAATTTTGAGTGTAGATTAAAATAATGTTGATTTGGGGGTTACTGGGTAGTTCAGTTAGTTGAAAAGCAACTGATCATTTCAGTTCAGTTCTCAAGGTTGTGAGATTGATTCCTACATGGGGCTCCACTCTCAGGGTGGGGTCTGCTTAAGATTCTCTTCCTCTTCCTCTAGCCCCACCTCCCAGGACACTCCCCCCCCCCAAAAAAAGTGGATTTTTTTTTAAGGTATAATAATAATGGTGTGGTTGTGTAGTAAAATGTCCTTCCTCAAGGGAAAAACATGCCAAGATATTTAGGAGTGAAGTGTCATGATGCCTGCAGTGTCTGTCCAAATGTTTGGCAAAAGAGTGCCTATGTATATAAAGAGGCGGAATGGGGTGGAATGGTTATGGCAAGACATTAAGAACTATCTGGGCAAGGGGTCAATAAGTGTTCACTGTACAGCTTTTAGACTTTTTATGGGTTTGAAAATCTCTAAAAATAAAAATAATACAGCATTAATGGGGGGAAAAAAGAAAGCAAGCTTTCAGCTCTCACCATTATATTTCCTTAAATATTAATGGAATTTTCCAGACATTTCCACCTAGTTATGAACTTTTCTTTGCTAGAAGGTTCTAAACTCCAGGTTCACCTTCTTTAAACATTTACAGCACTCTTCTGTTTTTCTCTTTTTATCAGTCTTAGCATTTTATTTTATTTTTTATAAAAATTTTATTTATTTATTTGACAGACAGAGATCACAAGTAGGCAGAGAGGCAGGCAGAGAGAGAGGAAGGGAAGCAGGCTCCCTGCTGAGCAGAGAGCCTGATGCGATCGATCCCAGGACCCTGAGATCATGACCTGAGCCGAAAGCAGAGGCTTTCACCCCCTGAGCCACCCAGGTGCCCCTTCAAAGATTGTATTTATTTATTTGGCAGACAGAGATCACAAGCAGGCAGAGAAGCCGGCAAAAAGAGAGGGGGAAGAACTTTTACTTTTAATCCCCTCCTGCATGTTTTCAATTTCACGTATTTTCTCTTCTTACCTTTATGGCTTCCTTCTCTAAGCATTGTATGAGTTTAACTTGATTTACTTTCCTAACTTCCTGAGAAAGATACTTAGGACACTAAGTTTTCAGCTTTTATTTTTTGTATGATATTCATATAGAAAGTCATAAATTTTATGTTAAGATTGTGTACTTACATCCCCCAAATTTTGATACAAATTTTCATTCTCATTCAGTTCAGGCCTCTTCTAATTTTATTGGCTATTTATGTTGATACATGGGTATTTGGAATTGTAGTCCTTAATCTGAAGACATCTGCGAATTTCCTAACCATTACTGAGTTTTCGCTCAATGTCACTCTGGTCAATGAGATGACTCTATAGAATTTCAATTCTTAAAATTTGTTCAGGTTTGCCACTCAGCATGTGTTCAGTATTGGTAAAGGCTCCATGTACATTTGAAAATAAGGTTCATTCTGTGCTGCATGGAATGTCCTATAGATAGCCTATTCTGCCAACATTACTAATCATTCTGTTTAAATCTTTCGTATCTTTACTAATTATTTTGCCTGCTTCTTTGGCCAGTTACTGAGAGAGGAATGTTACAATTTCCAGACACGATTTAGATTAGTCTTTTTGCCTTCATACTTGCCAGGCTTTGCATTAAATTCAAAGCTCTGTTAGTAGGAGCATGCATATTAGAATTGATCATTAAACTGTGAGCATTATGAAATGTCTTCTCCTCCCTGGATATTTCCAGACCTAATCACTCTCTTGAATTCCAGATTTCTACAGCCAGCAGCCCACTCAACAGTTCTACCTGATGGTGTAATGGGCATTACATATCTGAAAAACTCACTCTTCCTCTAGATTTCTCTCAGAGCACTGCCACTCCTCCAGTTACTTAAACCATAAATTTAGAAGTACTTCATGATTTCTCTCTTTCTCGTCAATGTACTGGCCTCCTACCAAAGTGTTGACCAAGCTACATTCCTTCTGGAGGCTGTAGGGGAGAATGTGTTTCTTTGTCTTTTTTCAGTTTCTACATGCTGCTTACACTCTTTGGCTTGCAATCCTTCCTTCCATCTTCAAAGCCAGTAGGCTACCAACTTTAACCATGTCTCCTACTCTGTTATTCCTGCTTCCCTGGCTTATAGAGATCTTGCAAATACAGTGGGCCTATTCAGATAGTGCTGGGTCATTTTCCCACCTCGAGATTCTTAACTTAATCACATATACAAAATTCCATTTTCCAAATAAAGTAACATATTCACAGGTTTGGAAATTAGTACCCAGACATCTTCAAAGGTCCATTGTTCTGCCTGCCACAGTTGGTATGAAAACAAATACTTAATAATAAAAGCCAGGCAAACAAAATACTTCCTCCATGAACCAACATTTATAGGGGTTCTATTGTCTTCATGGCCCTGTTGTGTGTGCTGTGGGTATCTAACAACTCGGGAAGATGGTTTGAAGTTTTTATGGCCTGAAATTATAACCTCTCCAGGTTTCCTCACAGTTTGTTTCACCAAACAGAATGACCAGATATCCTTCCTGCCTCAGCCCTGAATCAACATATTTCCTTCCTTCTCTTCTTTATCCTTTTTTCCATGCTCTGGATTCCTTCCTTTAATTATATGGTAGCACTCTCTCAAGAGTACTACTTTGGAAAAGACAGGGGTCTTGGAATCAAATGTGTTAATATTGCATATCGGCCTTAAATCTAAGGCTGTCAACTTGGAGGCATTTGATATTTTTTACATAAAAATATAAGAAAGGAGCCTGCCTGCCTGCCTCAGTCTTTAGAACATGTAATTCTTGATCTCAGGGTTGTGAGTGAAAGCCCCACATTGCGTATAGAGATTACTTAATAAAAAATCTATAAAAAAGAGAAATATAAGAATTATTGTATTTTTCCTTATCTTCCATAGGACTAGTCCTATCTTCTCTGTCTCCATGCAGGATGAATATTTTCAGTGCCATCACTGGAATCTTCAAAGCCTTGGTACTTGATCTTTTTCTTGTTCACTCTAGGCTCACTCTATGCTCTGTCCTGAAAACCTGAACATGTGGTCACCTAAGGTATAACAATCCCCTCTTTGATTTTTCCACTTGGATGTCCCTGAGATTTCTCAGACTCAGTATCTTCAAGTTTAAACTCGGTCTTCCCTGCCAATAAGCAATCTCTTCCAGTGTTGCCTAACTCAGGAAACAGCATCAACATTCAGTTGTATAAAGAAGATGACTAATTGTTATTCTTTACATGTGTTTCTCCCTGACATCAAGTTTTCCCTCTCCCTCTTCACTCTTATATACTTAAGTCAAGTGAACATCAGTTCTTATGTGGACTGGCCTTCGTGCACCCATTCTTGCTTTCTTTGGAACCCTTCTCCATACGTCAATCAAAATAATATTTTCAAAATGTAAAAAGATCATGTCAAATTTATCTCAATCTTACTCCCTGTAAAATCTTCCTCACTATTAAAACAAAGCATAAAGTCTTTATAAGGACTTCAAGCTATTTGTTAGTTCATTATTTAACAGATATCTGTTGATTACATGATCTGTACTAAGCGTTATTCAGGGCACTGGAGGTGGCTTGAGCAAAAGAAAAAAGCAAACACTGGTTTTTTTTTTTGTGACTGTTTTCTATTGGGAGATCAAAAAATGAACAAGAAAACAGCAAAGCAGAAGACATAAAATAATCCTAGGATATGATGACAATAATGGGAACAAACAAGAGAATGAGATATTTAAGGGAATAAGCAGACAGGTAGAATGGGGGGAAAAGTGCAAGAATGGGGAAGAGTGTAAACAAATCTCCCATGTTGGAAAAGATCATGGGAGAGGGCACTGAAAAAAGTAAGGTAGCAAATATAGTGCATGAAGGGGGAGACAATACAAAATAAAGTAGGTAACATGAAGGCCAGGTCCTATACAGGCCTTTGCAGGCCATGCTAAGAAGACTCAAATTTCAAGAGGCAGACTCTCAAATCTGCCCTCATACAAATTCCTAAACCTATAAAGATGTTATCTTACATAGAAAATGACTCATTTGAGAATATTAACCTCTAGAAATGTAAGAGAAAACACATGTACTATTTTAAGTCAATAAGTTTATGATAATTTATTACAATAACAATAGGAAACTAATATGCCCACACACCCAGGTATCTAAATCAATACGCACTTTTTCGTGTTCTGCATCCATAAGCAATGACTCTTTTCAAGAAATACATTCCAAGTGCTGAAGTCCCTGCATGCCAACTGGGGCTTTGCCTTAGAAAACTAGGCAAATGGGCGCCTGGGTGGCTCAGTGGGTTAAAGCCTCTGCCTTCGGCTCAGGTCATGATCCCAGTGACCTGGAATGGAGCCCTGCATCGGGGCTCTCTGTTCATCAGGGAGCCTGCTTCCTCCTCTCTCTCTCTGCCTGCCTCTCTGCCTACTTGTGATCTCTATCTGTCAAATAAATAAATAAAATCTTAAAAAAAAAGAAAACTAGGCAAATATTTACATATACTTTTAGATTTTAAAACCAAGAAAGAATGGAAAATTTGATGCCACAGAAGTTACTTCTTTGAATCATGTAACCAGACATTGCTAAATTAGCAAAAGAACCCAGTTCCTATTATGTCCCCTTCAGTGCTCATTTTTTTCTATTGGCCATTATTCACCAAACCTGTATATTTTCTAAATCAACTAAACTTCCTTCACTTTGAAAAGAATGTTTCATCCCCACCCCCAGAACTATTGATTTATAATTCATATTATTGGGTAAAACTTAAAATGTATAGTTTATGGAAAAGAAAAATTTCTACTCATTCATTTATTCTATCATTTTTTAACCCATAATTCATTTACGTATTCATTCATTAACCAAGAAATTACTGAATGGCTAGGATGGGCCAGACATTGTTATAGAGACTAGGTATGTTGTTGACGAGTTAATTTTCATCCTAAAAGGAGAATAGACATGATAAAGACCCAAAATAAAAAATCAAACTGTCAAGTACTAGTAACAGAAAGTAGTGGAGCCCTAGAGTGGTCCTAAGAGGCTCTACGAGGAGATGATTTTTAAGCTTATGTCTAAATGAAAGGAAGAATCCAGCCACAGGAGAAGAGCATTCAGGCAAAGGGTATAGCAAGTGGTACAGGGTACTGCGTTATCACGTGGATTTAATATGCTGTATGGAATGCACTGGATAAGACAGACTTGGTTATAAATTATGGTTTTATTGTAAAATGGATATGTCAGGATAAGCAAATCACTTACCTGAGACTCAATTTCTTTATCTCGAAAGTGGGATAAAGTGTACTTCATTGAGTTGTGGTGAAGATTAAATTAGATAAAATATGTGGAAGTGCTTGGCATATAGCGGAAAGGCAATGCATTTTAGACTCTTTTCCTTGGAAAGACGAGGAACATAACGCTTACTCTGGTGCAATTCTTTATTTCAAAAGCACACTCCTAAGACTCGAAGGGACACAGGAAAGAGGAGCCAGAGGAAAAGATCAAGGGAAACCACAACCTATCTGCAGTTGATGGGAGAGACTGAATGGTAAGGCTATGTGGCAGTCAGTCATGGCTAAAGAAGAATCCCTACCCCAGAAGAGACAGAGCCCTGAGATGAAAAATGGTGGCAAATATGTGCTGATCAGGTGGTCAGCATCACAGAGGGGAAAAGTATAACTCGGATAGCATCCAATTCTCATTTGTCAGTTTTAGAACAATGTCTTATATTTGATTACTTTCCCAAACCAGCTAATTAAAAATGTCTTTGCCCAGTAAGAGCCATGATTGACAACACTGTCTCTTAAACCTATAGCTGTTAAACAGTGTGTTTCCCTTATTCTAACATTTGTACTTATAATTGATGACTTGTCATCACTCTGTGAAATTATCTAAGCAAAACCTTGGGTGTATTGCAATGTCCTCTCTAGCCTCTGTGGGATAATAAGCATCAAGCCTGGACTCGTGAGTGGGTTGAGGTCAACCACAGCAGAGCTCAGGCTTATGGCAGAATACCAAGAGCTCACAATGGTGCACGTCAAGCACCATTAGGAGATGTTGTCACAAGTCTTGCTGCAGGAAACCTAGCCAGTCCTAGGAGTGCACAGATCAGTTCCCTAGAAAAGAGAAAGAAACCCAGTCGCTGAGGAGCCAATGAGAATATTATTAAACATCCGCCATATGCCAATTCTCCACAGGAAATTATTGAGAATGCAAAATTCAGCAAGAGATCCTATCTGTCCTTAAAGAGCAAGCTTCTTTGTGTCATGATCCTGCTCAACCACTACAATCTGTCTTTCATTCCCACCACTCACTGACACTGGCCTCCCCAAGGCCATCTCAGACTGCTATGAAAGCAAGTCCTTGACCTTCTTACCATTTCTCTCTCCCTTGAGTAGTATGATAAACAAAGTACCATTTTGTTGTTGTTGTTGTTGTTTTTCTGTTCTTAGTCTGCATCCTCAAATCTTTGCCCTTGCCTGCCCCTTAGATGTGCTGGTCTCCCGAGACTTCTTTTGTGTTTCATCTCTTCTCTCTTTGCACCCTTCTGAAAGTAATTCCAACCACCCCCATATAACAAGCCACCAACCAGATGTTGAACACTCTGGTAGAAATGCTTGTTCCTACTCAAAATTCATGTGCCTGGGTTATTAATAGACAAGTGAGCATAGGTTTTATTTTCTTGACAGCTCATGGTATCAAAGGGACAATTTACATTGGTTCGCTACTTTGCAACCAAATGTAGACATCACAAACGCACATGATTATAACAAATCCAGGGCAACTTTACCTACATGTCCAACTTATTTCCAAACATGTTAGCAATTTTGCAATTAGAAACAGCAAAATCCTGACTCCATGATAAGGAAAATCACATTAACTCACACATCAACTGACATCTTCTGACTTTTTAATACCTTATTAAGATCATCTAGAATCTCCATTCCATATTTGGTGAACTGTTCATTTTCTCAGAGATTGTTTTTAAATATACAAGAGACTGAGGTTCTGATGATGGCCTTTCCTCTGATTTCCGCTAATGCTGGAGTTCAATAGTTTCTGGATTAATGCTGTCTTCTATAATTGTTCGTTCTGGTTCTATAGCATATTGCTGTGAAAAGCATTCTCTTAGGAATGCCTGTGTGGCTTCATGAGTTAGGCATCTACCTTTGGCTCAGGTCATGATCCCCATGTCCTCAGGCTCCCTGCAAAGTGGGGAGCCTGATCCTTCCTCTCCTTCTACCTCTCTCCCTGGCTCATGGTCTCTCTCACTCTCAAATTAAAAAAAAAAAAATCTATCTCTTTTATTATTCTCTCTTGCACACTTAATCACTCACTCTTACTCTCCCATATACACACAAACACACATGTTCTTTCTTAGGTGTGGATTTTACTAACAATCTATTTCATAGATTTTATGAAAACTGTTTGTTGATGGAAATGGAGAGATTAAAAAGATATTAATTTAGTTACGATGTGACACAACAGACACCTTTGTTCTGAAAATTTCTTCTCTTGAGAACTTCTTATTCAAAGAAGATGTCATAAGCTAGTTTCTCTCTGATTCTTCTCACTATGAAACATCATAACCCATAGAAATAATACAAGACCCAATCAGGAACTCTGAAAGGTAGAAAGAGAAAGGCAAATTGGTTAGGGAACCTGGAACTAGAGAAGAAGGTAAGGCCAAGTAGTCTTTGGTCCCCTCATCCCATCCAACAAAAGAAACCAATTCAGGCCCAGCACTTTCTAACCTCCAACTTAGCAACAGATAGTCCAGGTAGGATCATTTTTCCATCCAACTGAGTGAAATTCCCTCTCACAACACCAGGTAAATTTGTGCCAAAGGATATCTTGCCATACCAAGAGATCTAGCCTGGGAAGCACTCTTCATTTCCACGGGCTGTAGGTTCCTTTGCTCATCTAGAGGCTCCAGGTGTTCCTGCATTCCTCCTCAAGCAGTATCAGCAGAGACCAGTGAAATCCCACCAAACATGATAAACCAAGTAAACCAAAATGGTTCTGCAAATTAAATTGTCTTTGTTTGTTTGTTTGTTTTAAAGATTTTATTTATTTATCAGAGAGAGAGAGGCAGAGAGAGTGAGCACAGGCAGACAGAGGCAGAGGGAGAAGCAGACTCCCTGCCTAGCAAGGAGCCTGATGTGGGACTGGATCCCAGGATGCAGGGATCATGACCTGAGCCGAAGGCAGCTGCCCAACCAACTGAGCCACCCAGGCGTCCCTAAATTGTCTTTGAAACTAAAGCCACCAAAGTTGTCAAAAAACTGCATGTGAAACATAAACAGGGGACTGCTTACTAAAATAACAGATTTTCAGGGGCTCCTGGGTGGCTCAGACCTCTGCGTTCAGCTCAGGTCATGATCCTAGGGTCCTGGGATCAAGCCCTGCATTGGGCTCTCCAGTAGGGAACCTGTTTACCCCTCTCCCTCTGCCTGCTTCTCTGCCTACTTGTGATCTTTGTCTGCCAAATAAATAAATAAAATCTTAAAAAAAAAAAAACAGGATAGGATCCTGAGTATCATAACATGATAATAAAAATGCCAGAATAAAATTTAAAGATCACCCATTCATACCAAGAATCAAGAAGTTTGAAAGAAAAAGATAATCAACTCATAACAACATGGAAATGAATCAGATGTTGGAATTTTGTGACAAGGATTTTAAGTGAGCCATCATAAAACTGCTTCAACAAGTAATAACTCTTTTGAAATAAGTGATAGAAAAATATCAGCAAAAAAGAAATTATGAAAAAAGAAACAAAAGAGAATGGTAGATCTGAATAATGCAATAACAGAATTTTTTAAATTCATGGGATGGGCTCAATACTATGATGGATATGACAAAAAATACCAATTTTATACAAGTCATTTCAGAGCATACAAAACCAAGAAAAATTTCCTAACCATTTAGATGAGTCTATCATAACTTTGACCCAAAAACTGATAAGAACATTACAAAAAATAAAATTATGTATTTTTTTATAAGCAGAGGTGCAAAAAACCCTTTGAAATTTATTACAAATCAAATCAAATCCACACATACATACACCCACGTAAGGGCAGAAAGGACTATGTTTAACACAGCAGCCATATCCAAGAGGAAAATTTAGCACAAGGCAAAAAGAAGCCAACAGAAGCAGGGCTACTAAGAACTGAGATCTTTCCTGAATGAAGGTTTGCATTATCCCACCAGTTCAAGAAGCCCAACCAGCCAAGATGCTGGCTTAGAGCAAAAGGAATATGAAAAGTGTTGTAGGGAAGACACACTAGCCCATGACTTAGTACCGCAATAAGACTATAGCAGCTATGCCTGTTTTTAAGTATAAAATTACACATCAATCAATTCCTTTATTTTTTGTCTTCCCCTATTATTTTGAGGTATGTTAACCGGTGCTCACATTTACATTTCACATTATGGATCAATAGACCATATAAAAACCACATCACAAAGTAATAGGGAAGACAGCATATACCCGGAGATGTTAGCCTCTGACTGGGTATAGCTGGGCACTGTTGTTTTCCCGTTCATCTCAAGAAGTCGCTGCTGTATGCAAGTTAAATAAAGACAGAAGTTAAGAGTGAATGCTGAGGAGCGGAAAAGCAGACTGTGTTAGTCTAACATCTGCTGGCTTTCAGACCAGAGTCCAGAAAGGAAGCCATGTGAGGGCATGGAAGCATGAGGACATGGAAGCAGGGTTAGAAGAAGCAAAGCTTTGGACAGAGAGGAATAATGTTTTCAACAATAGAGTGAGGATTGAGGAGAAAAAGCCAGGATTATAATTTTAATGAGTTTGTCAGGGCAGGAGCAGATGGCCAAGCAATGGAGCCCTGAGTGAGTATGTCAACCCAGACAGAAGATTTAGATCCTTCTTTCAAAAAATGATGATGCATTCTAAGCACAATGGACTGGCAACCCCAGAAAGAAGCATGGTGCTTGACACGGTAAAGCAGAGAAGGCTGGCCACAGTGTACCGAGGTCAGAGAGAGGAGCCATCGTAGTGGGAAGGAGAAAATTCAAATTTGGAGTCTAAAACTTTGGAGTTTTAAGACTGGAGTCTAAAAACCACCATTTTGTAGTAACTTGCCTTCCTTGCCTGGATTTTGACTTATTTGTACTCAGATGACATTACGAGTTCAAAGGAAGATGTAAATAGTATGTGACTACTGGCCAAGACTTAGATAAAAGCAAGAGGTGGTTTAATAGAAAAGGACCGCCTTAGCAAGGCACAGAGTTCTGGAAACCAAGCCCTTCAGAGACAGAGAAAAACAGAATGGAAGTGATGGGGAACTAGAGATGACCAGGACTGGAACTGTTGCATGGACAGGAGCTCATAGACAGGGATCAAAACAGCAACAGTTAATGGAGAGAATTTCAGAGGCAAAATTAGTTTCATTTGAAGATAAATTGTAGCCCCAGGGTATGCACCAATAGAGTGCTACCAAAGGATATAAAATTCACAGAAAATATCAAATCAAACACTTGGGGGGGGAGGGAAAAAAAAAGGAAACTATCCTACTGTTTTGGAGGCAACTGCCTTCCTCAACTTTAGCGCAGGCAGGTGCCAGCCCATGCAAGCAAAATAGATGGGAGAAGAAAAGAAAGATCTGAAAAGTCAGCAGGGAGAATAACACTAAACAGTACTGGCCAGCCAGAAAGATGAAATATACTTGATGAGCCTTGAATGGGGGAAGCGGTTGGCCTGGGACTTTTCTGCTCTGTGATGGAGGCTACATCCATGACCAGAAGGATGCTGTGCACTGAGGCTATGTTGTAGAGAATGTTATTAGTGCTAAGAAATAGGAAAAGCTCCCCAGAGCAACTACCCAATCTTCAGAAATGGTCCAAGGAAAAGAAAGTGTCTGAAGCTCCCTTTCACAAAGACATTGATCACACCCACTGAGCTCTTCCCAGTGATTCTGCTACAAAGTCACAGTATTTGGTATACACAGAGTTCTGCCAAAAGCAAGGAGTTCTTAAGCTCCCACTGTTTGTCCTGTACCCTGCAGGGAGGAGGGGGGACTTAGAAAACGTCACTGTCCTGGAGAAGCACACTGTCTAGAAGGAAAACAGGAGTACTTAAAGGTATATAAGGAAAATAGAAAATGATAGGGTCACGGCAGGGAGGGAGATATGGTACTATTTTGTGAGCTTGTAGTACATTTCAGGCTATCTGGTATTGCTTTTCAGACTCATCTGGAGAGACTTTTTTCTTTGGCAATTTATTTGTCTTCTCTCTATAGTTACCCCTTTTGCAATCTAGGGGCTTCGCAGTTATATCTGTTATGTCGCCCTGTGTCATCCAGTCCTTAAGCACATCTTACATTGGGTGGCTCGGGGCTCCATCCTGGACTGATGTTGTAAATATCACCTAGCAGATCCTCCAACTGTGTTAGCAGGGAGCTGGGCTCCTAAGGGAACTTCAAAATCTTTCTTCAGCTGGGGCATGCACCACTTATATAAGCCACACTCCAGGATAGGGTCCATGGCATCCTTCCAGCCTTCTTTCCTAGGTCCAAGAACACTGCCATTACCCTTGTTTCATGCAATGTGCTGGCTTGGGAACCCTACCCAAATGGAGTGTGTTTGGTTCCCCTTACCCCACCCATGTCCCACCCCACTCCAGGCTGCTTCTGCCTGCTTCCTGACTTGGGCTCAGCAGGCCTGTGACTTCACCACAGAAGGCTTCGGTTATGCTCTGGGCTCCCAAGAGTTTGCTCTCATTCGGACAACACAGCTCATCCATCGTTGACGTGCTTAAAGCAAAGGAAGATTCACAGCATGACCTTGCAGAGCCATCCTGATCAGTGCACTCCGTCCTCTCATTTGATCTCTCCCATACTCTGGGGAGGTCAGGAATGCCATAAGTCATAAGTCATAGGCTAGATTTCATACAGAAATTATTAGAATAAAAACTTCACAGGCAGTTTGTTATACCACAAGTAAAAGTTAATCTCTGTATTTTACCAGATGAATAAATTGGCTCAAAAAAAAAATTATAACCTGACCAAGACCAAGGTTTTACTAATATCAGAACAGAAACATGACTCCATCTCTGTTGAGATCCAGAGCCTATAGACAATGTTTCTTTAGTGGTTAAGGGGAGCTGGAATTTCTTCCAGGCAAGTGCACATGATCCTTATCAGTCCTTGAAACATGAGTGAGGAGTGGGGGCTTTTTAGACAAAGGGAACTTACATGGGCAAGATCTTGGGAATCACAAATATCAGATACGTATCCAGAAAGACTAGTCCTCTGTACTAAAGCATCCCTTACTACAATTATCAGTGAGTTAATGCATCTATGCCCTCAAGTCCAATACATTCACAGCTTTCATTGTATGTCAACATGTACCAAGTATTAGGTACTGAGGATGCAAAAAAAAAAAAAAAAAAAAAAAAAAAAAAAAATAAAATCTTGCTGTCTATAAGAATCCCACAGGCTGAGAAAAAAAGATTTCTTAGCAAAAATGTTCACTACTGTCAGTCTCTTAGAATTTTATTATGATAGCTAGATGACCAAGCTATAGGAGAAGTACTCAGGAGGACATTATCAACACTCGCTAGGGGAAAAAAAAAAAAAAAAGGTCTTCATAGAGGAGCTGACCCTGCGGGATGTATGGAGAGGGTGAGGGCAATGAGCATTCCAGATCAGGGAAGAGCAGGTGCGGAGGTGAAACTGAAAAGCACCCAATCCTCTTTTTATGAATTGAATGTGGTCCTCTTGGTCAGATCCCTGCCCCTCCTGGGAAAGGATGAACTTGAGAAGGAAAGGTTAGGCCCGGAGAAGCGGTTTGGGACTCCTATGTCTTTAGGCTAACTACAGGGGAAGCTATAGCTCAGGAGATCCTAGGAGCACACAGGTCGGAAGCAGGTGGAACACTGGGGCGTAAGGTGTCATGTTACTGCTCTCCAGTCCCAGGCTTGTCACTGGCTTCATCCAAGAATGCTCTCTGAGCGGGGTGTGCGTGGTATCCGACACTGAAGCAAGAATGTTCGCTTCTCCCACTGCCTGTCCCCGTCTTCACAGAGTGTCGTCCCGGCTACCGCCTTGTATCCACTTCCCGTGTAAGGCAGAAGCCCCGAAAGAGGTGGCTTGTAAGGAATGATTTCATACCACAGAGCTGTCAAAACACTGTCTTTGTGGATTTTTTTTTTTTTAATCCAGGAGACTTGCGGCACAAATTGCATGCCATCTGACCTAGGGCTCTCCTGGGTGAAAAGGGAGGGAGGAGCATGCAGGAGGAGACTGACGCTGGGCAAGGAGGAGCCCACAAACAGAGGGATTTGGGATGGTGCTGGCCGTGCTATGGGACAGTGTGGGCACAGGAGCTTCTCAGCTCCATGCAGTTTTCCTTCTGCTTTTCTCTTTGTTTTCAAATTCTTCACATTGTCTGACATACACAGCACCTCCTCTAAGGCCTGTGATGACTATTTCTAAATGCTATTGTTTTTTTGTCACCTTTCTTTCAGTGCAATTCAACAGATTTTACCCAACTCCACCCCCAATTCAGGAACTCTGCTAAGAACTGGGATTTAAAAGAAAATAAACTACATTCTCATGGAACTCACAACCTAAGGAGGAAGAATGTCACACAACGCAGCTTATTAATAAAGGACTGTGAGTACAACCGAAGAATTAAGCACAGCTGGACTTACCAAATCGCTGTTGTACACTTGAGAGTAATGTCACAGAGCACGCCAACTCAACTTCAATAAAACAACAACAACAACAACAAAAAGAATTCAGCACGGGGGAGCTGAACGATGTAGGAAAAGGCAGCCTAGGGGGCCAGGGCAAGGTTTCTGAGAGGAGGCATTTCCTGAACTGGATATTTAAAGATAAGTGGGATGTACATTTAGTATGAATAGCATTATTGATAATGATAATTGCTCTCAATGGACATATCACAAAGTGTGTATGTTGAATAACACTGCATTAATAGGACTATAACAACTGCCGAAATATGAGGGGAAATTAATGGAGTCATAATCAAGTTAGGAAACCAAGCCAATTCTCTAAATCTTTAACACATCAAATAGACAAGAACAATGGATTTTAAGGGAACGGGATAGTATAGTAAATAAAACCAATTTGCTAGACGTATATATAAGGACCTACTTAGCAAGAGGCTTTCATTAAAGTTAAACTGTCCCTGCTCCCCTTCCCCCAGGGGATTCACTTAAAACAAGTCCCAGAAACCAGCTCCAGGTAACAAAGCCCAGATACTAGGGTGGGTCAGGCCAGGTGGAGACATCTGATCAGTGGGGGGATGCATACGGTCTCCCTGGTTACCAAGGAGTACGAGCCCTGCCCTTTGGGAACCTTTTGGGCTCCAATCCTAACCAAGGTGTGATAGGCTAAATCAAATGTCTACTAGGGTAAATTGTAACTCAATTGGTCACCTAGCATCACTGTGGAGTTTCCTCTGTGTGTTACAATCTCATTGCTCACCTGTGCGTGGCCAGGCCCGGCCGATGGCCTTTGCCCTTAAAAGCTAGTCTGGGAAACAGAGAAGGGTCGCCCTCTCTTGTAAGAGGTACGTCCCCGAACGTTCGGTTAGATTCTTGATGCTTGGTGCGAAATAAAGCTTTGCTTGATCTTCGCTTTGTATCAGTCTCGCTCCTTTAATCACGGACCCATTATTGGGGCATAACAGTATATACTTTGTACTCCACAATCTTTTTAAATGATGGTAGGGTATTGGAAATAACGTAAAACATAATCTTACACTCTAGACATACACAGAGCTTAAATATAGTGTAAAACCTGAAATTATATTAAAAACAAAATCCAAATTAAAATGAACACCTTTACAAGTTTTTGTAAATGTCAATAAAACAAACAACATTCTGACACATTCAACTAAGGGCTAAAGGAGAAAATGTTAGGAATGAGGAAGCAGGCCCACCTATGGATACAATTGGCTGATATTTTAAGGGTTTCGTATATAGGTACAAAGTATATACTGTTATATATATATATATATAGTACAAAGTATATACTGTTATGCCCCAATAATGGGTCCGTGATTAAAGGAGCGAGACTGATACAAAGCAAAGGTCAAGCAAAGCTTTATTTCGCACCAAGCATCAAGAATCTAACCGATTATTATTTCATTCTGAATAATATATGTGCTTCATTTTGGAATCAGGACAATGCTGAATTCATAACATGACACAGGCATTGTGTAAGAGTTGCATACGACTGGGATTCTTTCTTCTTTGAAAGTTCAATAGAAGTCATGGGTGAGCCACATGGGCCTGGTATCCATTTCTCTTGTAGAGAGTAGGGTTGGATCTTGCTTCTCTTCTCCCCCGCCCCCCATTCTGAGAAGCTGTGACTTTGCACGTTGGGTCCAATTACATTCCTTATGGTTGGTTAAAGCCCATAGTCTTCCTCTCCGTTTGTCACTTGTAGCTACTGCTTTTGTTTTATTGTTCTTTTGTTCTCTCCTTATGGGAGGAGTGGGGGGGATTCATCCCATATAATAATCTGTTTTATTTTCTCTTAACTTCTTAGCCATATCTCTTTTGTTATCTTCCAATAGTGGCCGTGGGGCTAACAGCATGTATTTTTCACTTTCAATATCTAGTTAAATAAATATTGTGCCACTTCACACCTGAGGCTTTCCATTTCTCATGTTACAACTTTTCACATTACTTTTCACACCTCCTACTTATCACCTTTCAATTGGAATAACTAAAGGAAAGTGTAATTTTATGTACACAATCCTTACTTTAGTGCTACTGTGCTTGTTTATTTCTATAGACAGGGTAAGTTCTTCCTTTTGATGTCACTATTTTCATTTTAAACAGTTAATATATATAGTTGTTATAAGTAGAAAAAATGCACATTCTTTTGTGTTTACCTGCTTATTTTCAATTTCTGTTGCCTTTTTTACTTCCTAGATATCTGGGTTTCTCTCTGATATCATTTCCTTCTGGCTTTAGGGATCTTATTTAGAATTTCTTCTATTACTGGTTGGCTGGTCACAAATTCTCTCACCTTTTGCTTATCAGAGGATTTCTTTATTAAATCCTCATTTTTGAAAGATGTTTCAGTTTATATAGAATGCTTGGAAGACTGGCTCCAACCACCCTTCTCCCCCGTGCTTTAAAGACGACATTCCCCTGTATTCTGGCCTCTGTTCCTCACAGAAGCTAATAGACTCATCTTTTTCTCATCTATAGAACAAGACTTTTTAGCACTGAGTGCTTTCAAGATTTTCTTTCTCTTTGGTTTTCAGCAATTTGACTAAGATATGCACATTTCTTTGTATTTATCCTACTTACAGATCACTGAGCTTCTTATAAGTCGACATTTTTCATCACATTTTATAACCTTTCAGTTATTGTATTTCAAGTGTTTTTTTTTTTTTCTGTATTATATTATTCTCTTCTCCTTCTGGAAATCCTACTTATGTATGCACTAGACAATATGATACTGACCCACATATCCTTAAGTTTCTGTTGAATTTTTTCTAAACTTTATCTCTTCTTCTGATTAGATTATTTCTTTGGATCTGTAATCCAGGTCACTGTCTCGTCCTGCCCCACCCCCTGCCTTATCTCTAATTGGCAAATAGAACCATTCAATGAATTTTTCATCTTAGTCAATTCCCAAATTTGTATTTGATTAATTTTTATAGTTTCCATTTTTCTATGGAGATCCCTGATATCCTCACTCAATAAGTAATTTCTTTAAATTCTTTGGAAATATTTTCATTAGTTTTTTGAACACTGTCATAGTAGCTGCTTTAATCTTTGGTTGTTTGCTGCTAAATCCATGTTAATGGCCACCTTGTGGTCAGCCTCTATCGACTATTCCCCCTAACTCTGTGTCATACTTTCTTGGTTCTTTTCTGCAGTCAGCATTTTTGTTACTGTAGTCTAGATGTGGGCTATTTTAAGTTGTATGGACTTTGGATTCTGTTATCTTCCTCTGAAGAGTGTCCTAGTATGTAGTCTGACTTTTGGCTGCTCACCTTGGGATTGAGTAGGTTTGGTTTACATTTTATTATGGAAGATCTGTTGAGAGCCAAATCTGTTTTCCTAGCCTCTCTAATTTTGGCAAGTCTCAACCTCCAAACTCTGTCTCTTCTCAGAATCTCATTAAAGTTTGCTTTTGGACTTTGTTAGAGTGATCTAAAGTAGGTCTTGCTTTAGAAGGCAATCCTTCCTTGGGAGACAAGGCCTTTCTGGTGTCTCTGATGGATGCCTCCAGCATCCCTGAGCACTGCTTGAACTCCAGTGTCTGGTCCATTCTCCCTCCACCTTGTAGCAGCTACATCCCCTAAGACTCACTTAGCACTTACAAAACCATAGCTCTTCACCAAGGATTCATGGGAACTCATGAGTAAACCTGCTCTGGTTCTACCCTCTAGTGCCTGCCTTTCAAATTCCAAAGCTTTGAACTTCCTCCAACCTTAATATTTGCCTTCTCTGATCAGTGGAAGTGCTGTTCCCTACTTGGGCTGTAGCTCACTGCACTGCCATTAAGAAATTATCCCCCAGAAGAGACCTGAAGCCACAATGGGGTTTGCCTAATGAATATTCCTTCTTTTCCAGGAAGAAAAATTACTTCATATATTTTATCCAGTTTTACGTTTGTGGCAAAAGAGATAATCTAATACCATTTCATCTGTCATAATCAGAAGCAGAAGTCCCATTATTTTTATTGTGGTAAAATATATATAACATAAAATTTACCATTTTAACCTTTTTTTTTAAGTGTAAAGTTTAGAAGTATTAAATATATTCACATTTTTATGCAACCATCACCACCATCCATCTTCAGAACATTTTCATTTTCCCCAAACTGACACTTTAGACCCATTAAACACTAGCTTCCCGTTCCCTTCTCTCTCTCACCCTGGTAACCATTATTCTACTTTATGTCTCTATGAATTTCACTACTCTAGCTACCTCATATATTATTTTTCCTTTTGTGACTGATTTATTGCACTTAACATAAAGTTAGCCTGATGCCTTCAAGGCTCATTCATGTTACAGCATATGTCAAAATTCCCTTACTTTTTAAGGCTAAATAATATTCTACTGTGTGTATAGACAACATTTTGCTTATCCATATATCTGTGGCTGAAGATTTGTCTTGCTTCCACATTTTGGCTATTTTAAATAATGCTGTTATGAATATGGGTGCCCAAATATCCCAAGTACCTTTTTGTAATTCCTTTGAATATATATATTCAGAAATGGAATTGTTAGATCATATATTAATTCTATTTTTAATTTTTTAATAAGTACCATACTGTTTTTTCATAGCAGTTACACCATTTTATATCCCCACTAGCAAAGAATAAAGGTTCAAATTCTCCACATTCTCACCAACACTAGCCAGCCTAATAGGTTTGAAGTGGTATTTCATTGTAGTTTTGATTTACATTTCTTTAACCACTAGTGATGTTTAAAGCATCTTTTTATGTTTATTGGTCATTTGTGTATCTTCTTTGGAGAAATGTCTGTTCAAATTCTTTGTCCATTTTTGACTTAGGCTGTTTTTTAGTGGTTGAGTTGTAGGAGTTCTTTATATATTCTGGATATCAATCCCTTATCAGAAGAAGTGCTGATTTCACACAGTAACCAAATAAATGTTTTAAAGACATTAATTATATCCTACCCTTCCTTTGCTTAAAATGCTTCAGAGGTTACCTGTTGTATGTATCATGAAAAACTTGCCATTGCCTACCAGGTCATGATCAGAACTCTGCCTCTCTAGCATCTTATGATGATTTCTAAAATTTGTAATCAGCGTATTTGCACCTGTCAGATTCCTGGATTTCAACTGTCTCGGTGTTTCACCTGATCCATTCTTCCTTGGTTTCTAGAAGTCAGCTTAAATATCACCTTCTCAGAAGTCCTCAGTGATTACATTATAAATGTAGCAAAACCTCTTCCCTGCTATCCTCTGTCACAGACATTATCTATTCCCTTGGTAGTACTAATCATAGGGCTAAGTGTTATATTTCTTTTCTCATGCCTTATCTATTTCTCCTGCTACCAGGGGAGATATGGACCTCCCTCGCAATAATGTATGATCCAAGAAGGAAGGACGGTACATCAGCCATTCATTCTCACATCACCTTGAATAAAATGCACAGAAGCTTCAATGTCCACAAATTTCTTGATATTGTTAACTACATTTGCAGGGCAAAAGAATCCTAATGAATTTATCAAAGAAAGACTTGGATAAAATTAAGCATCTATGCTTTGAAATGTAAACTTTAAAATCTGACACCAGGCAAGGTAATGTGCTATTGCCAGTGGTACTGAATGTCAACATGGAAGTGGAACCCAACATAATTGGTGTCAAAATAAGAGTCATAAATGTTAGAAAGCAAAAAACATACTAACCAAAATTACTTCACAATGGGATTTAGTGACCCTGTTTTTCTTAACAGAATAGGTTAGGAGTTAAATGTTGCACTCTAACATTAACACACCCTGATTAAAATCCCGGTTTGCCATTTACTTGCTCTACCACCTTAGTAACCCTATCCTTCAGTCTCAGCAGCAATAAGATGCGTAATTCACAGACAGTACTCTGTGCAGGGCCTAGCAACCAAGCAGGAACTTAGTCGATATGAGCAGTTATTTTTCTAAATAATGTTTCTAACATGAGATTTTGTGTGTAAGAGAAGGTCTATTAAAAACAAATAATGCCAAAAAGGAATGAAAACAGAAGAATCCTGAAATTCAGAATTGGCTATAATCCTACTGTTCCAATGCCTGCTTTCTTGCTGGAACCTCCTCTTTTCATCAAGGTCTCACCCTTTCTTGATGTCACTGACTCTGAAACATAACAGTAATCACAGGGGGAGTGCTGGGGTAAAGCAAGGAGAAGGACATGCTCAGTGTTATTCTGCAGTTACGACCAGAGCTCTGGTCTGCAACTGGGTCCTTCTACGCTGTCCCCTCTGCCACTTGGCCTGTGAACTAGGAGAAGGTCTTGTTCTTGCTTATCTCCTTGTCTTCAGAACCTACTCTGTGACCTCGTGCTCCACAGATTGTCTTTGAGAAAGGAAGAGGGAATGCATGGGACAAAGGGAAGGAGGAAGGGCAAGTAGAAATTTTCACAGACCCATTCTGTCTTGTCACTAGTGTTATTATAATGGGTACCTTGCCTTTTCTTCTTTAACAGCGGTTCTTAAAATAACCTAAACCCATGATCCATGAAACTGAGAAAGAAATCAAATCAGAAGTAATCTGATTCTGCTCTGACTCCCTTTTTCTATCCTCTCTGAGGCAATTGGGAACAACTGTGAGACTGTTTCCGAGTGGGGAAAATTAAGTGTGCTCTGTCAGATTTTACGTGTGTAGCTTCAGGATAGGCCTGTGTTTAAAGCAAGCCTTATGGAATTTTCTGGAAAGTATTTAGGTTCGAATTTTCTCTCAATCCTTCAACATCGGGGGAACTAACCCAGTGGGTTAGTTTCTTTATTCGTGCTCTTCATCATAGGTACCTCATGTGGCTGAGGAAAGACTTTTCCATCAGTCAGAGCACTAAGCAATCAGCCAAAGTCTTTGAGTCTTCAGTGACAAAATAAGCCTGACTTGTTTAGATAAATCAGGTCATGGGCAAAGCCTGAATTCACATCAGCAGAGATTCCCAAGAAGATGCTTCAAAGAAACTAGTCACAGGACTTTGCTGTGAAATGGGTCCAGTCCTGTGCTCTGTTTGCTAAGTATGAGGGTGTGTGTGAGTGTGTTAGTGTGCATGTGAGACAAAGGGGGAGCAGTAAAAAGAGGAACATCACAGCAGAAGATGCTAACCTCTCCCTTCCTTTCTCTTCTGTATTCTTTTTAAGTTTTATTTATTTATTTTAGAGAGAGAGCATGAGTTGGAGAAACGGAGAGGGGGAGAAAGAATCTCGAGTGGACCCCAACTGAGTATGGGCCTGATGTGGGACCCCATCCCACAACCCTGAGATCATGACCTGGGCTGAAACCAAGAGTCTGACATTTAATGTCCACCCAGACACCCCTCTCTTCCATATTCCATGCGCTGTCCTAAACGGGTCTGGGATCAGCTGGAGGGGCAGGACAGGCCTAGAGCTGCTCTCATGAACTGAGGCGTGCACTCCACTGAGCTCAGAATGAAAGTTCTTCCATTGAGGGCCTTATAATGCCTCAGAAAACAGCTCTAATGCTACCGGGGTACACCAAGCACTGTTTAGCGCCATCAGTGGCCTTTGACTACACAGCTAACAATAAAGAAGGCAGAGATCCTGGGCTTTGATCTGGTCAAATGGGTGTTCTCTGGCCCTAGAAACAGTTTAAACAAGTAGAAACTGGTGGGAAGAGAGGACACCTGGAGACTGAACATAACTAATGTGCCCTTTCAGGTGGGGAGGGGAGAGCGGGTAAGTGACAGCAGGAAGGAAGCAGGCAGAGAAAGCCTGGGAGAGAAGAGGTGTGTAGAGAGGACTTGATCTGGATCCCCAGCTTCTTAGATTTTAGAATCACTCTGCAAGTTGGAACATTTTCTTTCTTTAAACTTTTATGGCACCATGACAGATGGTTCAGAAATGTACTTTGATTTAATTCTTTCCATGGGCCTGGATGGCAGAGATTATTATTCCCATTTTACAAATAAGGAAGCAGAGGAGTTTGAAAGATGTTAAGAAAAGTGTCTATGGTCTATTACAAAACTTCTTGGTTATTTTCCCCCCTTCTTATATATCACCCCAGATCTGGAAAATCCCTCCTGCTGGTAATCAGCTTGTCACGTAAGTAACCTGACCTTGGTTTCCCATTTTATGAAGCATGGATATTGACCTAGGGCATCTGTGAGACCTCATCTTTTGCCAAATTTTCTGAAAGTTCAGGCAAGGACAAGGGGAGAGGAGCTAGTTAAAATGCATGACAAAAACATTCAAAAATTGAGGTTCATTCTTGTGTCCCACAAAACTGATTTGTGGTAGTCCCTATGTAAGAGCATGGTCACTTGAATGCAGATATTAGCCCTTCAAACCTCACTTGGATTGGTAACTGTATGAGCTTGCAATTTCTTTAATGTGTCTGAGCTTCAGTTTCTTAATCAACCAAATGGGGATAACTGCACTGACTTAAAAAGCTGTATCAAGGATTGAGGAATATGATCTTTTCATTGCTTTGCATAAGAAAGTTACAGCCCCTTCCTCCCACATCTTCATGAATCTGGGTCCATCTGTTGTTAACAAGAAAGGAGCCCCACTCTGGTTGTTTCTGCTGGCCCGGTTCTCTGTGGGAGATGAGAAGGGGATTCACCCATGCCTGCCACTCCTCAAGTCTCCAAGAGAAAGATGAACAGTTCTTGCAGACGTAATCCCAGGGATATCGATGAGTGAGGGCTGATTCAGAATACAGGGTCACCTCTGGGTTATTGGACAGTGACCATGTGCCCTGGGGGTTGACGCCTGGTGGAAATGTGTGAGAAGAGTGGGTACCATGCAGAGCAGAAATGTACAGAATGCCCAGGTATTTACCTTTAAGGGAGGAAGCCAGGTTGATGATGTCACAGGCTCTCATATACCACTAGAAGCCAAGCACCACTGGCTGAATTATAAATGAATCAGAAATGATCACTTAGAGTCACCAAAGGGGGCAACCTCTACCTACATTCTTCCCTAGGTTAGCCATATAGAGCTTTGTCCAGGGTCAAAGGGGAACGTTAGAGACTGAATGATTGTGTGCCCCCAAATTTATATGTTGAAATCCTGCAGGCTTAGAGCTCATTTCTATCACTGCCTCTCAACTGCTCTCCTGAGTTGGCAGTCATTATCATGTGCCCCTGCCTCTCCCACTGGGGTCCATGCCCCATTGCACACCATACCCTGCCTGGAGTTCCCAGCAGTATGGCCTGCCTTATATCCAATACAGACAAGGCTCTACTCCAAAATGACAATGCCAGGATGACATAGGACATTGCCAGGTGATAGATGCCATCTTCTGTATAGCCCATGCTATGCTCACATCTTCCACAAGAAAGTGTGGCTCACGTTTCCACAAGGACCTGTGTCATAAGACACATGACTTTGGAAAAGCAAAACGCAGCATCAAAGGTGGAGAAGAACCCACAAGTATATCATAGGTGATTTAATTGCAGTTAAATTTATCTATGTTAAATGCCAGAAAATGAAGATAGACCAAAAAGACAAGCTCATGTAGGTCTTTGTGCCCAGACCCCTTCATCAGCACATCTCAAAGCCTGCCGGGATGGAGAACACAGCTGGAGGCCCAGAGCTGAGCTTCCCACATCACTGGTTCCTTCCTCTGTTGGCTCGTTTTCATCTCCTTCCCCAAAGACACACAAACAGAATCCAAAACTACTGTGACCTGAATGTGTGACATACGGTGCAATTAGTAAAAGTGCATTAAGGACCAAATTGGTCCTGTACTGGCACTTTCCAGAAAATGAGAGGGAGGAAACACTGGGAACACAATCGCAAAGCAAGTGGCTGGAGCCCTTTGTGAACTTCTGCCAGGAGGAAGCCTCTGTGGGTGAGCTCAGTCTCATGATGCAGGGTCACAGCTCGAAGAAGACACCTCTCCAGAAGACGGCATTTTTGGAAGGCAACTTGGTGATATGTAGCCAAAATCTTAATAATGTCTAAAACTATTACCCCGCTAGCTCCCACTCCTAGGAGTTTATTATAAGGAAACCATAAAGAAACATAAACTGAGATTTGTTTCAACATTGATCCTAACAGTGAAAACTAAAAATAACTTGAAAGAATAGAAAGATGGGAGTAGTTAAGAAAATCATGGTGGAAAATTATACAACCATCAAAAATGATGTTTACAAAGGATTCTTAATAACATAAGGAGATGTTCTAGCAGAATTTTAAACCTATTGCCACATGTAAATCTAACAGTTCTGTGTCATCTCGTTTGATCTACCAGTTGATAGCTACACCTAGCTTAAAAACTCACTGTAAATTACATAAAAATTGTAAATGGTGGTTATTGCTAGATTTTGAGCTCTGAAAGCTAAATAGTTCTTTTGTTATTTTAAGTATCTTGCAAATGATTTATAAAAGATACACAATGCTTCGATAAACTGAAGGGAAATGCATCATTTGGAATAAAAAATGTATCTGCTGCCTTGCCTCATCCTTCTGCTACACTAAGTAAGGCTGCCTTTGTGATAAAGGGCTCTAGACTTAATATAACCAATGCCGTCCCTGGCTCCCAGAAGGAGGCTCTGATGCCCCATCAGGCAGATTCTCTGAGGTTCTCTAGAAACAGCTCTTTGCCTCTCAGAGGGCTCGCCCATTCAATGCCACCCATTCAAAGCAAGGGGTGGTCAGAGCAAGCAAGATGAGGATCAGGCGGCACTTCCTCTGGAAGTGGTTTTTATCTCAAAAGGGAAGACTTGGGTCACACTTTCAGGCTCCTACAATCTTGCTATTCAAAGTGTGGTCCGGACCAGCAGCAGCATCACCCAGGAGCTTGTGAGAAGTACACATTCATGGGTCTCATCCCAGACCTATTAACCTGGAATCTGCATTTTAACAAGATCCCCAGGGTCTTCTGTGCACATTAAAGTTTGAGAAGTATTGTTTTATAGGATATGTTTCAAGCAATGAGATTGTACAATAAAATAAGCACAAACTGATGAGATGGGATATCTGATCCTTGGTACCAGCTATAGGCATGAAAAATGATTTTTTTCCCCTTGGCCCCTCTTAGGTTCACCAGTTGGGGCCCTATAACTTAGACTGAAAAAGATAGGTGAACAAGAAAAACAAACAGAAGTTTAAAAACACATGAGAGTATCAGTGATGAGTAACTCGAGGTTGTGGTTAAGATGTGGGCTTATGTAGAATCTTCACAAAAAAACAACATATTTTTGGAGAAGTAGCATGACCAGAGAAAACGACTTGGAGCTTCTAGGGGTGGCAAACCCTAAAGAAGTAAATATAAGGGGGAACTAATGGTAGATAGGGGCTGGTTTGGGCCAGGTTTGTTATCTCTATTCATCTCGTGCTGTTTCTGGACTGATAAGGGTCTAGAGTTACCTCTGATGATGAACTTCTGTCCTTCCTGGTTGGGTAAGGACGCCTTTACAAATGTCTATCCTACTTTTAGGCCACAGGGGGAAGGCAGAGAGCTTTCCTTGTACCTGTTTCTTCTCAATTGCCTTCGGTTTAACGTACCAAAGTGCCAAATTTGGGGGTGGTATATTCTGCCACCCTTAACTGCTCTGGAACCAAGAAGTAGCATGACCTTGAAAAACTGGACGCTCTTGACTGAGGGTCATGACAGACTTAGACCTTCGTTTCCACATCTGAAAAATGGGGATAATAAAATCTCTCCATTATAGAGTTTGAGAAAACTGGATTAGGGAGCATAAAACCTCTAGAATACCACTTGAAATAGATTCAGTATTCAATAATTTTCATCATAATTATTATGATTACACATGACAGTCATAAGGATCAAATAAGATAATGAATATCCAAGGTTGTTACAGATGTAAGAAATTCATACACAGATGTGAAGAGTAATTATTTTACAGATGTGAGGAATCAGTCTTATCCAGAAAGCCAGCTGGGAAATGCTAGCTGGGGAGAAAGACAGAAAATACAGGTGCACTGGAGTCCCTGAGATTCCGGGCACCAGATCTCACAGAGGGAATCAACAGGAGCCGGGTGGAGCCCAGTGGAATGAGGGCACCTTAGCCATAGGACTTCCCTCACTGTTCTCCCAGAAGGAGGATTTTTCCTTTTGGATTTCTTTATGAGGAGAATTTAAGGAAAATTACGGTGAATTTGCCCTGCCCATCCCCGGGCACTGTTACCAGACAATCGGCTCATCCCCAAGGCTGTGGGTGAGTCATCTTTGCAAACGTTTTCCATTTTCCAATGGGAGGAAACCCTACCTTGATGCCCTTGAACTAGGAGGAAGAAAATGTCTAGGAGGAAGAAAATGTCTAGGTCTCATCAGCTGTCAAGCAAAGTGGCCAACTGTCTTGGACAGAGAATTGATAAGGGAAAACCTTTCAGAAATGGTTCATGTCAGCTCAGCCTTGAAGAAAAGCAACAGGGAGTTGTCCTAGGAAGGGGGGACCAGGCTTGAAGGTAAATAATGGAATGGGTCCAAGTTGGGAAACATGGACAAAGAAAATCCAGTTCACCTGGGAAAGACAGGGGCCAGAAGAGCAGGGACAGAACCCCATGGGGAAATGGCTAATTGGGGGTCTCCCTCTAGACTTGGTTCTTGACAATTGAAATAAAATTTCAATTTTATTAATTGTAATGCTGGTGGAGAAATCAATAATGAAGTAAAATGACTCTCACAAACCTGATTGTTAAAATTTAATATTCCTGCCAATGCCATGGGGACGGACAGGATGGATTTGGTTTTGCTCAGTGCTGCACCCAAAGAAGGCTGCAGATCAGCATCTTGCCTGATCGTCCTCTGACACTGCACCTGTGGTTCTTACCTTTTCCTCTTCACTAAGGGACCAAACTTTCTCCTGGCTGCCCTCATAATTCTCTCACTGCTCTCTCTCTGTCCCTTTTCATTTGGTGGTCCCCAAACTGAGCAAGTGTCTCCTAGAGTTCCATTATCTGTTTTCCAGCAGAGGTCATCAACTCTAGCACCTCAAGGGTTGGGGAAGGAGAATGAAGGTGTTCATGAGGCAGGCTGAGAGCTAGAGGGCCCAGCAGGTCCAGGAGGAAAGTTGCTGTGCAGCTGTGCAGCTCATCTTTCTCCACTCTCCTTGGACATCTGGCAGGACTGTTTCAGGCCTAAAAACAATTTGCAGGCCTGAAGATTCCCTGCTTTTATCTTGATATGAGCTGGGCCTCCTGGGCTTCCTGGCAGTGGGTGATGATCCCAGAGAGCCTAGTCCCAAATTCACGCATACGAAGTACACGCACAGGTGCTCCCAACCTGTCTCTCATTTCATCCCCAGCTGCGATGGACAGTTTCACATAAGCTCAGGCTCACCTTGAGGGACCGTATTCCACTTCAAGCAGGAGCCAGGCATCAGTCAGCTTTGCTTCTCAGCCAGGACCTTGTCGGACACCACAGTTATCTGCTCAGCCTGTGTGTAAGCACAGCCAGAAGTACAAGGGAATTAGGCCAACCTTTCCATCTCCTTCTCTTGCTTTGCTCCTACACATCACTCAGCCATATCTGAGCTTCTCAATACATCCCTTAGAATATCAGGCTATCAAAAGCCTATGCTTTGTCCTTCGCTTCTTCCCTTATCCACCTGGCTGATTGCTACTCCTTTTTCACAATTCAACTCATTTTGTGACTTTTCTAGAAACCTTTTTATCCCTCACCTCCCTATTTCTCTTAAGTCCCTTCTCTGTGTTCGCATTCTTCTTTGAATCCCACCAGCATAGAAGTACTTACCAGTTTCTCTTGTCATCAGTAAGATCTTCTTTCTCTCCCATATATATATAGAAAGCCCCATAAAGGACAGAAGACATGTCTGCCATCTCTCTATTTGCATTGCTAGTATGTGACAAACAGCTGGCACTTGGTAAATATTTGTCGAATGAATGAGTGCTTTGCAGTTAGGCTCAGAATCCTATTGCCACGGAATATAACATCTTGCCTACGACCAGTGCCAAAATTAGCAAAGACTTCGTGAGAATGTATTTGCCACAGAGAAATCATTCAATAAATGCTTAACTCTTATTTGAGCTAGAAAAATAAAAAGAGACACAAAACCCTCAAGAGAGTGAGGTAAGTGAATATAAATGCAACAGAACTGATCATAAGGGCTTTAATTATTTAATGAGTCAGAGTGTGGGTGAGTGTATGAGCAACCGCTTCATGGAACCCAGCGGGTTTCAAGAAAGGACCAGAATTAGCTAGAGACCAATAGGATTAGTTTAAGAAATATTTATGGGATGCCTAGTTTATGCCAGGTGAAATGCTTAGTAGGACTGAGCTTTTATGACAAACTACCTCAGGATTCACCAAGCTGAGAGTAAAAGAATGTGCATATTTCATTTGAATAAATCTTTTTAAAAATTTAATATCCTGAAGGTAAAATTTGAGCGCAGGGTGGTAGGAGATCCTGCCCAAGACTCATTCTAGTTCCGCCGTAGGTTTTAACTGACACAGGTCACTTGTGCTTGATGCTTGTCTGCTTCAACTTAACCCTGAGTCTAATAACCATTAAGGATAATTGTGAAAATCATCAGGACTAATCACAGTTATGTTAAATGCAGATAGAAGAAGGAAATGTCAAAACACTTAGGAACCTTCAGACAAAATTCTTAATTTGTTGCTACCTGGCCAAGGTCCAAAGGTAGAATTGATGTTGCCCTAGTTTTGATTTTGTAACTTCTCTTCATCATCGGCAAATGTCTGGAGCAGCAAACAGAAACGGCAGGGGTTTGGGAACCAAATTGAGTCTGCCTTTTATTTACATGTTCATAAACTTAAGCAAATTGGTTTTCCTCTTGGAACCTTGGTTTATTTACCTGAAACGTGAGATAAACCGAGTGGGCCTAGCCTGGTGACAAAGATTCTTTAGTTGGCCAAACTTTAGTCAGGTTTCTGAACCTTCTCCTGGGCTCATGTATATGCACTTGCTTGTAAAATCCAGCAAGAGCCTTGTTAAATCACTTTAGCAAGAATCCCTTACCCTCTGTAACTCATCAGCCTCAGCCTCTATATTCCATCCTGCACTGGCTGTCCCCCATATCTGATCCACCTGCCCTGCCTTCAGCAAGAATCCTATGAGGTCCAACCAGCCAGAAACCCCTTACTCCTGAGGTTTCTTTTAAGTCATTTTCCACTGACCTCAGCCTGTTCCTTGGCTATAAATTCCCCCTTGGACATCTGTATTCAGAGTTCTGTCCAACCTCTCTCCCCATCGCCCTGCTGTAAAATCCCATTACCGTGAGCCCATGGCAATGGTCCTAAATAAAGTCAGCCTTATCATTTTGGCAAATGTCATTAGATTTTTTTTTCCTTACTGTCAGACCCTGGGAGTAAGGGACTGACAAAAGTTTCCCCTTTTCCTTTCCCCAGAAGCGAGATCCCTGCTATTAGGATTCTTGACTTCACGTTTTGAGATTCTTGATGCTTTTGCTTCCTACCTGCTCCTCCAATCAAAAGTTCCATGTTAGAAAGAATTAAGAGGCACAATAGTTTGGAGCAAGTATTCCTTGTCTCCTCTTTGTCTTTTCAAGGTGTTCAGAGAAGCAAAGTTTCTTAAGGGCACTAGCTGTGACTCGGATGAGAAGGACTGGTGTCCTGGAAAGAACTGGAAATGCTGGTATTTCTGCTTTCAGTTTTGCAGAGTGAAAATATTTGAAATGCGTGTGTAAATGTCCATGCATTATTATAATCTCATACTTTATCTTCATTTCTGATTGCTATTTAATCAGCAAAAGCTTGGAACATGTCAGCTTTCCGTCTCTTCCCTTGTTAAGCAGGTAATGATCTGTAAACAAAGGCTTAAAGAAGTGCTACTTAGAGGAACTTCTTCATCCTTAGGTAATATAAAGAATGTTTCCCTCCTGCAAATGAGTCCACACCCACTAATTTAGCTTTTACTTGCAGTATATTCAGGGGCCCCATTCACCTCTTCTGTGTAGAGTTTAATTACACATGAAAGGGTATGTATGAGCTCTCCCTTGCCACTGTAATAAAACTGCAGATTCAGCATCATAAAACAAAATTTTGTTTCGTGGCTCCTACTTCTGTAGGTCAGAAGTCTGAGGGGGGCTCCTCTAGGCTCTGGGTCTCTAAGGGAAAGCAAGATGTAGCCTGGATAAGGCCTTGCCTGGAGGCTCTGGGAAAGGATCCACTCCCAAGCTCACAGAGACTGTTGACAGAAGACCAACATGGCTCTCAGTAGGGGCTGCTCTCTGCTTCTGGAAGCCACCGAGGTTCCTTCTCATGAGGTCTCCTACCTCTCACTCTTCACAGCTCTCAGGTTCCTTCTCATGAGGTCTCCTACCTCTCACTCTTCACAGCTCTCAGGTTCCTTCTCATGAGGTCTCCTACCTCTCACTCTTCACAGCTCTCAGGTTCCTTCTCATGAGGTCTCCTATCTCTCCCTCTTCACAGCTCTCAGGTTCCTTCTCATGAGGTCTCCTACCTCTCACTCTTCACAGCTCTCAGGTTCCTTCTCATGAGGTCTCCTACCTCTCACTCTTCACAGCTCTCAGGTTCCTTCTCATGAGGTCTCCTACCTCTCACTCTTCACAGCTCTCTGAGTTTTCTCTCTGCTGCCAAAGAAAGGTCCATGACTTAAGGCTCATATGATTAGATCAGGACTACCTGAATAATCTCCATTTTGCTATGTGTAGGGGCCAAGGGCAAGCCACCTCAAAATGTGCCACCTTGGTATATTAATTATTTTAAAGAAACGTTGCTTAAGAGACAGCCTGGACGAGGACACTCAGAGCCTCTTCTGTCTCCCTTATGGAAGCAGGAAAGAAATCTCTTATGGGAAAGGTACCCATACTAGGAGGTAAAGACACAACCTATGGCCAGAGATAGGAAATTTAGAGCCAAGAAGGCTCTTATCAATGACCTTGGTTATTTTTACTAATTTACTCCCCCAGCCCAAACTCTGTATAGAATTCCTTATTAAGTGAAACTCCCAAGTTTCTTTTGTCTTGTCAATTCCTTGCAGATTTGTTGTCTCTTTGTCTAAAAAGTATTAAAAAATGCCTGCTTTGGTCATTTCTTTAGGTCTCAGTTTCATTATTGGGCCTCCGTGTACAAGCAATGAAACTCTGGTTTTTCTCCTGTTAGTCTGTCTTATGTCAGTTTCATTCTTCATTAAAGAAGATCTTGAAGGGTAGAGGAAGAATTTTTCCTTCTCTACATAGGTCAAGTGTGCTATATAACACAACACAGCCATGGAAATATCTCTGCACATCCACAGGCTCCAGGGATTAGGGCTTGACTGTGTTCCTAGAACTTCTGCCTACCAGTTTTCTATTTCTATTTTCTACCACGTTTCTACAGAGGGATAGTTTCCCTCCTTGCTGCTTTTTCCATGTTCTCTTAAATGTTCTCAAAAAGGATACCTCACATTGCTAGATAAGAAAGACCAGGAGACCAGGAGAGCACCTGGGTGGCTCAGTTGGATAAATGTCTGCCTTTGGCCTGGGTCATGATCCCAGGGTCCTGGGATGGAGTCCGGCAGTGGGCTCCCTGGGAAGTCTGGTTGTTCTTCTCCCTCTTCTCTCCTCATGCTCTCATCTCTCTCAAATAAATACATAAAATATTTAGAAAGAAAGACAGAAAGGAAGGAGGGAGGAAAGAAGGAAAGAAAAAGAGAGAGAAAGAAAGAATGACCAGAAGATTGAATAAAAGTGAGCAGGGCAGAGTGAGAAATCAAATAAAAACAGAGACTGTGCAATGATTTCTTGAGTTAACATCACAAAAATCAGAGCTGTCTGATGGAGTCAACTCAGTTTCTGAAGTACCTGGCTAACATTGAGGAGGAACATATACAAAGTCCAAGTTTCCTTGGGTTGGGAAGAATCTCATGGAGCCTGATGACTTAGCTGGGTTGTCTGAGGTGCTAGATTATGTATATAATGACTGACGATGCCCTTTGATAGGAGTAGGTAGTCAACATTTGTCTATCAACTATTAGATCAGTTAAACAGGACTAGAGCAAAGTAAGAAAGTTCTTAATGAAAACCAGAGGTTTATTTCTTTAGGACTTGATTTATACATTTATTTTAATTATCTATTTATTTATATTTAAATATATGCCACAGTGCGCTATCACCAAAGCTTTTGAAATAGTTTGTTAACATCTTCCATGTGCTCTGGGCAGACAAAGTTTCCCTCATGCAGAAGAAATATAGCATGAAAAGTATCTAGCCCATAATTCTGACCACATGCATTCATTTCTCAGTAAATGCCCAGGGTTTATAATATGCTAGATGGTGATGTGGGTTTGGGAGACACACTGATGTGGGTTTGGGAAAGTCACCAATGTGGGTCTGAGAGAACAAGATCAGCCCAGTCCCTGTCCTCATGGAACTTCTATTCTAGACCTTTGTGAAGTAAGCAGCCACACAGGTGCAAAGTTCAGGCCTACAAAACAGTGGCAACTGTCAGAACTGGGTCCAAAGTAGACATGTGTCAAGTGCTAGTGATCCTGTGACAGGCCCAGAGTTTGGCCAGAAAGATATTTAAAGCCAAGGCAATGTCCTTGTTATGCATGAGAAGAGGAAACTCCTGGAAACTCCTAACTTCCCCTGACCCTGCCTGGGAAGGTGATGGAATCTCACAGGAGGAGTTAACTTAGAGGCATCAAGAGGGTTTATCCAGGAAATGTAGGCACCTCATATCATTCAAAGTACATAACAAAATCTGGTATTGCCTAGGACTTTAGGTAAGATAGTGATTTGAGCACAGGGATCTAAGTGCTTCTATTTCCATTAATTTCATTAGAATGATTGATACATAGTAAAAATATGGAAAATGTCTCATCAGACTTGAGTTGCAATCAAGAGTAAAAAATAAACTTCAGGGATCTCTAAATTATACCCTATTTTCATTCAGGGAGAAATAAACAGGTGAGCCTGAATCCCCAGAGGGTCATTGAGCAGGCTTAGAAAGCAGAGTCAATGAGAGAATTGGTCCATAAACAAACTTCAAAAAAATTAAATTTGACAAATCTTGGCTGATTGGGACTTGCAGATGCCAGGTGAAAGACAGGGGAACAACAGGGAAATACTGCCTTGAACCTAGCACGGGAGGGAGAAGAGAAAAAACCTGTTTTACCCCCAAGGAACACATGGCCGTCCTCCTTAGTTTGGTCTGTCCCCATGAGGGAGGTGAGAAAACCCTAATGGAGTGTCACCCCCCTGTCACCAGAAGAGACAAAGGCTCTGAAAAACAATCTGAGGGATTTGAAGTGGCAGGGGCGTGGGAGGTCGGGGTACCAGGTGGTGGGTATTATAGAGGACACGGATTGCATGGAGCACTGGGTGTGGTGAAAAAATAATGAATACGGCTTTTCTGAAAATAAATAATTTAATTTAAAAAAAAAGAAAAAGAAGAAGAGACAAAAGGTAAGGCTGTGAGGCAGGACGGGCCTCAGGCAGCTCTCCTCGTCCAATCATTTTGTTCTTGAAAGCAATTGCATTGAGTGCCCCCAGTCTCATGAACTTGGAGAAAGTGGCCACTGCAGCCAGCCTGGGCTCTGGCATGGGATCATGAACAGCCACACAGCAAAAGGAGCTTTTACTGGTTACACTGCACCTCACAGAGAAGATCGGGATACACCACAATCCCTCCCAGCAGTAGAGATCAGTGAGTTACAGAGCTAGGATTCTAAATGAGACAATCAGATCTCAGAGACTGGGCTCTTCCTGACTACACTATGTCGCCTCTTTCACGAAGAACACTGCTACAAAGGGTAGCCTGGTGCATGGGGAGCCATGGCAGAAATTTGGCCCTGGTGTCACCTCACCAATGAAAAAGAAGAATTGTAGGCATTATACAGGTCTAATGGGACTATGGAAACCATGACTCCCGCCACACTCTGCTCAAGGCTGCAAAATTGCTGAATTTTTTTCATCAGGTATTAGAAAGAACACTTCTTTCCTCTTTTGTGTGTCCTTAGAGCATTTGGTCAGAGATCATCATAATTCTCTAACAACTCACATCAGTTACTATTTCACTGAAGGACAATACTGGCTAATTGCAGGATTTAGGCTCTAAGAGTGAGCACATTGAGAGAAACCACACTTCTTGAGAAGAGAGCACTGAATCAGGAATAGAGAAAAGCCCCACCTATGGCTAGTATCTTCACCAGCGAGGTAGCAATCCCCAGAGAGAAGCATGTTCTCAGAGGGCAGCCTCCCCTGGCCAGAGCACATGTTCTCTGACAACCACCGTGGGCACCCTGGAGGGGCCTATCTGTGCAAAAGGCACAAAGTAGCTGGGAGCTCTAACCATGACAATGACACAAATGCATCTTGTCCCCATTACTCAAGGAAGGAATATGGGCAGAGAGGAGAATGCAGAGGCCCTGGCCTTCCTGGGCTCTCAGAAGCAAGGCAGCCATGCTCGGGCTATGAATGGGATTCAAGGAGAGCTCTGAAGTGAAGTAGTCCTGGGTTCAAATCCAGACTCAACTCTTCTTTACATGGGAGACCTGGACCAGGTTGCTGGACTTATTGCTCTTCTGCATGGGAAGACTATTACCTAGCTCCTGGGTTGGTATAGGAATCAAATGTTACAGGATGTTAGCCTAGCAAGTGACTGTCACTCACACATAGATCCATTCTTATAGATTATCTCTGTCTGCCTGGACACTAGTTTATTTTCCACACATCAGCACGACACTCAAAGGGAACTTTTAAAGTCATGGACAGGACCATGCAGTTTCCCCATCCCGGCCCTTGCATGGGTCCTCATCATCCTGAAGTAAATCCACAGGCCTCCCTGTGGTCTGCATAGCCTGTGCACAGCTGCTATTCCAATCCCATCTCATTCCCCCTCCCCTTTGCCTGATGGGCTACCGCTCCACCGATGGAATCGCTGCCCTTCCCCCCACTTGCCAAGTGTGCCCCAACTGAGGGCCTTTGCACGTGCTGTTCCTTCTTACTCAATACTCTTCCTCAGATATTTACATGGCTCACTCCTTTAGTTCATCAAGGTCTCTGCTCCAAGGTCAATCTTCAGAACACTTCACTGACCAAGCTATCAAAAATAACTATCTATCTCTGCTTAATCGCCTTGCTCAACTTTCATCACTTTCTTAGACATAACATTGTACATTTATTTATTCACCTCTGGTCTGTTTTCTGTAACACACTGTGGGTTCTTTCTTCTATACGCCAATGTCTAGTTCAGTCCAGGCAGACAGAGATAATCTATAAATGTGGGTTAGCTTTGCTCTCCTTTGATCATTCCCCACCATCTCTCACAACACCCTATCCCCTAGGATCTCATTTCAGAAGACAGGACAAGAAGAGTTGCATTTTCATAATTGAAGAAGTCAAGCCATCCATGCTAGGACAGGGACCACAACCTTTGCCTGTGAAATCCATATCAAGATTTCTTGCTGTCTACTTCCTCCTGTGTGTCCTGGCCACACAGAGCTTCCTGAGCTCTATGTCCATTTCCACCACCAAGAGTAGGCAGGATGACAAATCTCACTCCCAGGACTGCCTGCCTCATCTTTGGGCCTCCAGTTCCTTCTCCCCAGTGAGTGCCCAAATGTATCAGCAAGGTCTGTAGTCTCTGGTTCATATCATTCTAGGCACCTGGTGAGCTTTATGAAGCTTTATGACACTAGATACAGAATAAATAATAATATACATTCCGATGGTTCCTGTGTGACTGCTGCTATGATGAACCATTCAGGTTCATGAGCAAATAGAAGGGTAAACAAAGAAACAATCTGTTGTGTTGCCCCTAAAAATAAATCTAGGAACACTGAGATTCATCAGGAGTTGAAATATTTTCTTTACAAAGCCACAGTGATAATAGGTGTGTTTAAATGTGCCTCTTTTTTTTTTTTTTATAGCTTCAATGTGCATGTTAGCATACCTTCCTCCAGTCCTCACAGCCACATGAAGGCAGAGGAGCCACTTGGGGCTAGGGAGAGAGCAGGTTTGGACCCCAGGTCATAGTTTGTGAGCTGAGGCAATGACTCAGATGTATTATGTCCAGGAAACTGGTTTCCTTCTGACCCTCAAAGGCTAGCAGTTGGGTGTTCTGAAATGGGCAGTAATGAGTGTTTGGTCCTTTAACAGACCCTAGTCACTTTATATATCCAGGGCTATAATTCCTTCTTTTTAAACTCTTGTACATTTTAAAGGGACTTGAGGAAAGGGAGCAATCTTTTGCCGTTTTTGTCCCAGTAAACGTATATTGCTGAATGTCTGAATGCCTAATAGCAGCAAAACACATGGTTCCCAAGATTGGATTCTATTAAAAAACTGATGGATCTACCATAAGATTCCATTTACAGAATAACCTTGAAATGACAAAATTACAGTGATGGAGAACAGATCAGCGGTTGCATGGGATTAGGTGTGGGGGAAGGTATGACCATTCAGAGGTAACATGAAGGAGTTTCTTCTAAGGATGGAGGAGTTCTGTTTTGACTGAGGTGTGCTGAAATTTCATAGTACTATACACCACCTCCTCCACCATCAAAACTGATGAAAATCAAATTGGGTTTATAGTTTAATCAATAGTACTGTGCCCCTGCCAACTTCCTGGTTTGGGAAATGCACAATGGTATATAAAATACTATCACTGGGGAAAGCAGGGTGAATACACAGACACTAATCTTTTCGCAACTTCTGTGAGTCTAAAGTTAGTTTAAAATAAAAAAGTTAAAAACTGGAAAAACACACCTGATGGCAAGTCTTAAGTTTTGTTAAGTAGAGTCAGTATGCCCCCACATCTCTCCCACTGCTGTGATTCAATACCTGGTAGAGCTATTTTATGACTCTGAAAAGTAAACAGGAGCAGGTGGATTGGGAAAGAAGACCAGAATTCAAAATGCCATCAAGGTAGTAGTGAGTTTACATGTTTGTTTGGTTTTTTTCCTCCAAGATCCCTTGGTCTGCATGTGAATCAAACCGAAACCTAGCAGTGGCCATCAGCACAGAGAGACCTCTAGGAAGAACCCTCTGGTCCTCAATCCAAGAGCTGGAAAGGGAAGTTGGAAATTGCAAAAAGAATGGGAAAATCCTCTGGAGTTTTGCTGTTGTTGTTTTATTTGCTCGTTTTCTTTTCTCTGGTGTCTCATGCCCAGTCCCCAAACAATAGTATGATGGAAGTGGCAGAGGCAGAGGCCCCTCTAGTCAGTGGGGTTGGGACCTCAGGAGTGTAGAGTGAACCACCACTGCTTTTTTTTCCCCCCATGTCCTCTTTCCACTTGACCCCAGACATAGGTGCAGTCTCAGAAGTGCAGGGCATGGAGGACAAATAAAGCCACAGCACTTTGTCTGGAGGATAAAAAGGAGGGGCTCCAGAGAGGCCCTTTGTAATCTGTTAAAAACTGATGGATATATTGGAACCAGGAGACTGTGGAGAAGGAGGATATCAAGAAAACTATCCTACAAAGTGGTGTCAGAACTCCTGGGCTCACTCAGACATGGATCCCATTCAGCTGAGTATAAGAAAGAGTTAGAGAAAACTGAACTAATAAACAGATCATGGTCCATGTCCCTGATTGAGTCAGGGTGCCACATACCTGGCACAATTCTGAGTAACACTGCAAGACATTAAACACTAAACTGAGATTGGGTGCACAGACCATGGAAGGTAAGTTGAAATTCGTAGTTGTACCAAGCCAGAGCAATTAACTACTAAAAGTATAATAACAATGTTTTCCATAGAATTTAAATAAGGCCCAGAAATACATACATCATATTCAAAATACCAGGAAACAGTCCAAAACTACTTGCCTTACAAAAATTAAAAATAAAAACAAAACAGGAAATGTTCAGCTTGTATGGGAAAAAATAACCAACAAATGTCAATATGACAGTGATGTTGGAATTACCTGGAAAAGAGTACAAAAGCAGCTATTACACGAATGATCCAAGAAACAATAGTAAACACTCAAAAAAAGGGCAAAACAGAAAGTCAGCAAGGAAATAGAATATATAAAAGAAACCCAAATAAAAATTTTGGAACTGTAATGTATAATAACCAAAACTGAAAACTCATTGGATGGACTTAATAGCAAGAACAGAGAGAAAACAGATTGAAAAAACAATGAACAGAGCCCCAGAGTCTGTGTGTGACAATAACAAGAGATTAACATTAACATTCATGTCACTGGAATTCTAAAAGTGGAGAAGTACAGTATTGGAAAAGTATTTGAAGAAGAAATGATTGAAAATGTCCCAATTTTGGCAAAAGATGTAAGTCACAGTTAGTAAAACCTAAGCAGGATAAACCCAAGGAAATCCATACCTAAACATTATAATCAAACTGCTGAAAATTAAAGCAAATAAAAAAATTATGAAAGTATTAGAAGAAAACAATGCATTATCACTAAAGAAGCAGTGATTTCAAATGACTATATATTTCTCAGAAATCATGAAGGCCAGAAAGTAGCAGCACTTTTTGAATTTTTTTGAAGATTTTATTTGTTTATTTGACAGAGAGAGAGAGAGAGATCACAAGTAGGCAGAGAGGCAGTCGAGGGGTGGGGGCAAGCAGGCTCCCTTCTGAGCAGAGAGCCCAATGTGGGGCTTGATCCCAGGACCCTGAGACTATGACCTGAGCCAAAGGCAGAGGCTTTGAGCCTCTGAGCCACCCAGGCATCCCAATTTTTTTTTTTTTTAATTCTTGGTCAAGTGCAGTAGTGAGAAGGGGGGAAAGAGTAGAACAGGGAGTTTGATCTGTAACCGAGAGTGAGCAATCAATTGAGATAACTTAATACCTTTAGACCAGCCAGAAGTGCCATATTTTTTTAAAAGAGGAAAGAAAAGTCCTATTGACCAAGAATTCTACCTACAGTGAAATTGTCCTCTGGAGTGAAGATAAAATAAAGACATCCCCACATGAAGAAAAATTAAGACAACTTTTGTTAGCACACTTGCTTAAAAAGAATTGCTGATTCTCCAGACAGAAGAGAATTGGAGGCGGTGGGGAGTGAATTGGTATCAGAAGGAAACTTCAAACATTAGGAATGAAGGAAGAGCAACAGAAATAGTAGATTTCTTGGTCAATGTAACAGACTATTATCTTCTCAAGTTCTAAAAATATATCCAATGGTTGAAAATGAAAAATTTTAACATTGTCTAATTAGGTTTTTAATGTAAATTGTAGTATGTAAGACTCCAAAACATAAAAGGCAGAGAGTAAAGATTCTATATGAAGATAGATTTTATAAATTCCACTTGATGTGATAAAATACTTTGGAATTAATAAAAAATAAAGTATGCATATTATAACTGTAAGAATTGCCACTAAAAACCTCTGTAAACAGATAAAGTCAAAATCACAATAGATATATTAAAATGTAATTTAAAAAACAATATTCACCCAATGACAGGGGAATGAAAAATAGAGGAAACAGCCAGAACACAGACAATCAAATAGTAGACCTAAATCTAAACTTATCAATAATTATATTAAATGTCAACAGTCTAAATATAGCAATTCAATGAGAGAAGTTTTCAGAATGGACTTTTTAAAATAACACAACTATATGCTGCCTACAACAAACTCACTTCAAATATTTTAAAAAATGGGTAAAAAGATAGACAATTATGTCTCATGAAAACATTAATCCAAAGAGAGCTAAAATAGCTATATTAATATGAGATGGGGGCACCAGCATGGCTCAGATCATCATCCCAGGGTCTGTGGATCAAGCCCCATGCTGGGCTTCCTGCTCAGCAGAGAGCCTGTTTCTCCCTCTTCCTTTGCCCCTCCCCCACCACTGGTACACTTGCTCGCTCTCTCTCTCTCTCTCTCAAATAAATAAATAAATAAAATATTTTTAAGAAATCAGACGAAGAAGACTTTGGAATAGAGAAAGTTACCAGGGATTGTGAGGGTCATTGCATGCTGATCAAAGATTCAATTCGTGAAAAAGAAACACAATCCTATATATATATGTACCCAAGAACAAAGTCCATATGCAAAACTGACAGAAATTAAAAGAGAAATGGGAACATTCACAGTCATATTTGGAGAATTCAACACATGCCCCTAAGTAATAGAACTAGAAGTTAGACTATTAGCAAGCAAACCCACCAACCAACTGGATCAAAATGATATTTATAGAACACTCCACAAAACAATAGCAAAATATACATTCTTCTTGAGTCCACATAGAAAATTCACCAAGTCCATATTCTGGGTAATAAAAACAAATTTCAATACATTTAAAAGAATCATCTGCTAAGAGAGAGAGTTTGACTTCTTCATTGTCAATTTGGATGCCTCTTATTTCTCTTTGTTGTCTGATTGCTGTTGCTAGGACTTTTATTTTAAAAGCAATCAATGTGACACACCATATTCAAAGTCCAAAGAAGATAAGATACATTATCAGATCAACTGATGAAGGAAACTATTTTGAAGAAATTCAGTATTAATTCATGATAAAATGTGGGAATAGATGGGAACTGGATATACTGGGCTTCATTGAAATGTAAAACTTCTGCCCTAAGAAAGACAATTAAGAGAATGCAAAAAGTAAAAGACTGGGACAAAATAGTTGCCAAATACATATCCAATAAAGGGCTATGAAGAACTCTTAACACTTTAAAGCAAGGACACAAACAACTCAATTAAAATGGGCAAAATATCTGAACAGAGAATTCACCAAAGAAGAAAAGCAGATGGCAAATAAACATATGAAAAATTTTCAACATCGCTAGTCCCTAAGTATGGCAAATTAAGATAACAATAATGTACCACTGTACACCCTTTAGCATAGTCTACATCTAGAACACTTGACAACATGAAACGCTAGTGAGTATTCAGAACAACAGGAACTCTCAAATCATTTCTTGTGGAAATGCAAAATGATACTTGGAAGATAGTCTAGCAGTACCTTACAAAGGTAAACATGGTTTTACCATACATTCCAGCAATAACTCTCCTTCTTGGCCACACAAAAACCTACACATGAATTTCATAACTGCCAAATCTTGGAAGGAACCAAAATGTCTTTCAGTAGATAAATGGGTAAATAAACTTTGGTGCACCTGAATAATGGAATATTATTCAGCATTGAAAATGAATGAGTTACCAAGCCACAGGTGAAAAGGTACAGATGAAAAGAGTTATCAAAGACAGGGATGAACCTTAAATGCCTATTATTATGTGACAGACACCAGTCTGAAAAGGCCACATCTGTATGACTCCTACCATGTGACATTATGAATTTTAGGTAAAACTGTAGAAAAAAAAGATCAGTGGTTGCTAGGGACTAAGGGATGAATAGGTAGAGCACAGGAGATTTTTAGGACAGTAAAGCTATAGTGTATGGTGAATACAAGGCATTTGTGTTGGTCAAAACCCATAGAGCTTTTCAGCTGAAAAAGTGAATCCTAATGTAAACTATAGAATTCCATTAATTAAAATGTATTAATATCACTTTGTCAAGTCAAACAAAACTACCACATTAATACAGGATGTTGATAACTGTGTATGAGGGATGGGGTAGTAGGGGGCATATGGGTTAGTCTGTACCATCTGTTGAATTTTCTGCAAGGCTAAAAGTGCTTTAAAATAGTCTCTTAATTCAAAAGTCATAGAATGGTACACTAAAATAAAATCCACTTTACTATATTGATCACTTAAAAAGCAAGTTGAAAATGAAAGTCATGCGTTCTTCCTCTTTCACTAACTAGTGTCAGTTGGTCTCCATCTTATAAGACTCACCAGTCCCATGGAGGTTTTTCCCTTCTTCCATAGTCATTTTAGATTTTTAGTTGATCATTTTATTTACTTTCTTTTGCCAAACTCACCTGACAAGTATGCAACTATTCAACTATCTTCCTTTCCCACCTCCACAAAGAGGACACTGAACACTGCTGGAGAAAGCCTCCAAAGCAGATCCTTGGGATGGTAGCCATTGCAGCATCTCTGATTCCAGGAGGTGCCCAGTGCCCAGCACTATTCAGTGTTCCTATTATATGTTTCCCATGAGATCTTTGTCCACAATGGTGATTTTAAATCTCCATTTTTCTTAAACATCTGACCCTACCATCTTGCTTTCTCTCAGCAGTTTATGTTTCATCACAAATGTAATAGGAGTCATCACATGAGATCCACCACCAATTCCCACTATTGAACTGACAAAGGAAACCCCATCCAGAATCACTGTTTCTTGTTTCTGCCTATTAAAATGAAAAATTTATTCCTCCAGTTCTGTCTCCTCAAAACTTCACTCTATTAATTACTCTTCCTTCTATTATCATTCTGTTATTTTCAAAGGACCCCTCTCTGCAAGATTTTTCCTGAAAGCATTTATACATCAGAAAATTTTTTTTCCACTTGGGGAAAAAATCTCTCTTCAGATTAACATTAGAGATTTTATCTTATTCTCTCTTCTCCTTATTAATATCTACCTACTGTCATTATCTCTGATTTCTCACTTTCCATTCACAGCTCAATCCAAATTATCTGGTTCTTTTCCATAAAAACTGTACTCACAAAGGTGCCAATGAGCAGTTTGATGCTAGATCTAATGGGCACTTTTTCATCTTTATTTTTCTTGATCTCTTCTCAGCCCTTAAAATTTTCTCCTCTTAGTTTCTGTGACTTAATGATACTCTTATTCCATGGCTCATCTTTATTTGTTTGCTTCCCTCATAACAGACTCCATTGTCAGTTTTTATTCTTTTATTCTTCACTTAAACATTGGTCCTCATACTCTACACATGGTCTCCAGACATGTGTAGGATGTATAGGGTCATTTTTACCCTATACATTTAATTAAGAACATTAATTTCCCTGTAGGTCTCTCTCCTGAATTTCAGTTTTACAATCTACCTCCTACCACTCTCCTCTGCTTATATTTCCAAAAGTACCTAAAAATTAAAATATAAATCTGAATTCATTATTCACTCTTCTTCCCTAATCATTCCTGGAATAATTGTCAATCAAATGATCCAAACTGGAATCCTGGGGGGCAATCCAAACATATTTCTCTCTCCAACTCTTCATATCTAGTCAATTCCTAAGCCCTGTTTGTTCTACCACAGAAATCTCTCTTGAATACTACATGTTTGTCTCCAAAGCCAATCAAACACAAGTCCCCCCCACCATCACACCTCATATGAATTGTGAAACTAGTTCCTTAATTGGGATGTTGTCTTCAATTTCTTCCCCCTGCAATTTTTTTTCCACACAGTAACCAGGTTTATCTTTCTCAAATAAAGTTCTGATCATATCACTTCTCTGATGAAAATATTCAATAATACTTTTTGTGTTTAAACTAAAAACTCCTTACCAGAATTAAAAATCTCTCACTGTTTGACTCATCAGAAGTCTCCCAACTCAGCCCTCACCACTGCTCATACACACTCTATTTTCTGATCAGTCTCAACTATGTGCAGTTTTCAGAGCTCACTGTTCTGTCTCATGCCTCTGGGCCTTTGAAAATGGTGCCCCCATTCCAAAAGACTCTGAGGTGTTGTTTTTTTTTTTTTTACACACTAGTGTCTATGTATCCTTTATTGCTCAGTCCAGACTACCTTCTCTAAACATTTTTTGGGGGGCCCTCATCACATTATGGTATAATGATTGGTTACTTGCCTGCTCTCACACTAGTGGAACTTGAGGGCAAATTTAAAATGCTGTGTCTTATTGATGTCTGTGTTCTTGCTATCTAGCCCAGTAGATCATCAAAAATGTTTAAATAAGTTAGAAAATCGGAGGGACGGAGGGAAGAAAGGAGAAAGGAAGGATGGAGTGTAAGGAAGGGAAAAGAAGGAAAGAAGGAAGGAGAGAGGAAAGGGGAACTATGGGGGGACTATTCAAGTACAATCCCTCTAAAATTACAGCTATGTAAAACTGCATAAATACTAACAGATACTTTATTCCTGGCATGGGATTATGGGTGATTCCCTCCTAGTTTTGAAGCACTGTTATTTAATATTGTCACATTCCTTCTAAAACTAAAACAAAATTGGGGTGCCTGGGTGGCTCAGTTCATTAAGCAGCCAACTCCTAGTCTCAGCTCAGATCATGATCTCATGGTCCTGGGATAGAGCCCCACATTGGGCCCCACACTCAGTGGGGAGTCTGCTTCAGGATTCTCTCTCTCCCTCTGCCCCTCCCCCCACTCATTTGCACACTCACTCTGTAAAATAAATAAATCAATCTTTAAAAACTAAAAAAATTAAAATTAAAACAAAACTAATTGTCTTCTGCAGATGCCTGGCAGGTACTCTTGTTATGTCAGAGACTGCTCTGTTCTGGCCAAGAGAATGAGAACAGTAGTGATGTGTGCCACTTCAAAGCTTAGGCTAAGTATAGCCTCCTACAGTGAACTCTGTTCTCTTTGCTATCTGGAAGGTGACTAGCAAGAACTTCAAGAATCTTAAGAAGAGAAGAACCACAGATGGAAAAATCCCAGGTCCTTGAATGATAACTTTCAAAGCTACCCAACTTGAAACCTTTCAGTGTTCTTTAAATGGGTGAGACATTGGGGTGCCTGGGTGGCTCAGTCAGGTAAATGCCCACTCTTGATTTCAGCTCAGGTCATGATCTCAGGGTCATGAGACCCAGCCTTGCTTTGGGCTCCATGTCAGTATGGAGTATGCTTCGGGATTCTCTCTCTGCCTCTCCCTCTGCCTCTTCCCTCCTCTCGCATTCACTCTCGTTCTCGAAAATAAATAAATTAAGTCTTTTTAAAAAATAAATAAGTAAGTAAATGGATGAGACATTGGTTTCTATCGCAGTGAATTATTGAGGCTTGAGATTTGATATGTATGGCAGTTAAGCTAAAGTAATAAACGTTGTGAACAGTTTAATATGGTCTCACCTAGATTCTGAGATCACCTTGATTCATAAATGGCTTGGTCCAGGGTATGTGAAAAATTATCACCAAACTTGATTCCTGCAGTTCTGGAATGATGAAATTAATAAATTGGTTAAAAAAATGTTCTATCATAGGGGAGCCTGGGTGGCTCAGTGAGTTAAGCCTCTGCCTTCGGCTCAGGTCATGATCTCGGGGGCCTGGGATCGGGCCCTGAATCAGGTTGTCTGTTCCGCAAGCAAGGAGCCTGCTTCTCCGTCTTTCTCTGCCTGCCTCTCTGCCTACTGATCTCTCTCTGTCAAATAAATAAATAAAATCTTTAAAAAATATATTCTATCATAGACTAAGGAGATAATAGAGATTTTACTGTCCATCCCTTTCATACTATCCATGAGAACCCTGAGGTGCAGAAAGGGAAACGCTGAGCCCGGTATGGCTGGGTTAAGTCTTGCTTTCAAGTGTCTCAGTCACAGATGAGAATGCCCTCTGGGGACAGCTCATACCCCACTGAGTGTCCCAGACAATTTATGTGCTCTGGTGTTCTAAATGTAGTCCTTTCCCCTTAAACTCTAGGGACATTCCTCCTGAAACTGCCCTTATGGTTGAGAAGGATCATTTTCCCAGATAGAGAACAGTTCTTGAACTAAGAACATTCAAAGAGCTGCACTTCCTGGTAGAATGATAGAACTTTTTGAACAACCTGTCCTCAACCCCAAATACCTTTGCAACCATTAAGTAGCCATGAACTTCCTAAATCAGATGGAAAAAAAAAAAAAAAAAAAAGAAGAAGAAGAAAAACCACATAGTATGAAGTAAAGATGAATTAATTCTTCTACATCACATTTAAGAATTCCCATTTGAGGGCGCCTAGGTGGCTCAGTGGGTTAAAGCCTCTGCCTTCGGCTCAGGTCATGATCCCAGGGTCCTGGGATCGAGGCCCACATCAGGCTCTCTTCTCAGCTGGAAGCCTGCTTCCTCCTCTCTCTCTGCCTGCTTCTCTGCCTACTTGTGATCTCTGTCTGTTAAATAAATAAATAAAAGTCTTTAAAAAAAAAAAAAGAATTCCCGTTTGCCAACAGATGCTATAGATTTTGTTAACCAATGATGGACTATAAGTTTGTGGGGAAAATAGAAACCCTCACCCACTTCTGGTAGAAGTATAAAATGAGATGTTATTTGGGACTATCTGATGTAGAGCTATCTGGGAATATTGAGTGAAACTACATACGTTTACATTCTATGATCCATCAATACACAAAGCAATCTCCTACACAGGTTTACAAAGACAGGCAAAAAGGTGGAAGGGAATTATCTGTCCCTTGCTGGAAGAATAAAAGTAAAATGTGAGCAATGGACACAGCACTCAGAAATATTCAGGAAGATCTACATAGAACTTTATAGGTAATACTAAAAATGAAACAAAACAAATCCTTTTGGAATAAAGTATAAAACAAAGCAGTGTGTGTCTGTAAGTTTAAATATATAGGAAACAGCAAGAAATATACACTTTTTTTCCCAAGAAAGTTTGGGGTATAGAAATGTTTACATAATACAACAAAAAACCACATACCACCACTCTGCTTAAGGAATAAAACATTACTGGTAAAATTCAACCCACATGTAGCTGAAAATTAAACCTCTAAGAACACACTCCCTCCTCCCCTGACCAGAGTTTAAAGCAAGTCTGACCTTACTGATCATTTCCATTCATGCTTCTATATTTTTATCAAATGTATATTTGTGCAGGAGTAACACATAGTATTACTTTCCATGTTTAAAGCTTTATAAAAAAGACATCATACTATGTATATCCTTTTAAAACTAGCTTGATATATTCCACATTACATTTAAATTTTTTTCTGTTGTTCCTGACACATCAGGTATATTCATTTTGACTGTAGAGTATTTCATTGTATAAAGACACATATATTATTTTTCCTTGTCTTGTTGATGGGCAGAATATTTCAATACTTCTGACATTACAAATAATGTTGAAATGAGCTTTTTTTTTTTCACATGGGCTCACCTATGGCATCAAACTACAACTGGAATTCCTGTGGCTTTGGTATTTACATTTCCCTAGATGTTGCTGATGGTAATCCCAAGTGCTAATACTCAGCAGCCAGGCAGCCTGTTCCTCCACGTCCTTGTCAACATGTGGCACATTCAGGGATTGTTAGCTGTTGTTTTAGAACTTTATTTTTCTGATGAATATGAAGCATCATCTGAGGTTGAAAATCTTGTTTTTATTTCCTCTTTTGGATTTGCCTTTTCATATCTTTTGTCTATTTTTCCATTTTTATCTGTTTTCTCGCTGATTTATAGTAACTTTTATATATAGGAAAAACTAGTCCTTTGTCAGTTTTATATATTGCGAATAGCTTTCTTCATCTGTGGTTTATCTTTTTAATGTGTTTACACTTTAGATACAAAAACTTTTTTAATAATAAAACTAATCCACATTTTCCTCTATTTGGGGTTTTTTTTTGTGGATAAAATAACCAACTATACTCTCCTATACCAAGATCATAAAGATATTGTTATATCTTCTGTTAAACATTTTTGAGTTTTACTTTTCACATTTAGATTTTTTTAACTGACTGGGACTGATTTGTTTTTATAGTGTGAAGATGGGCTATAATATTTTTTTCACATAAACTATTGTTCCAGAAACATTTACTGAATTATCCTTTCTTTCCCCACTTATTTGTAAGTCAATTCTATCACATATCAACTGTCCATTCACTCAGCATGTTTCTGTTACCTAACATGTGTTCGAATATGTTTGTATAACTATATATATATATATATATGCATACATGTGTATTCTCTATTCTGTTCCCTTATTTAAGTTAATACCCCTGTTCCTGAAAATCTCAAGGCTTTAAAGCTCTCTTTAAGTGATATAATATTTGCTTAATCATAACATCTATCAGAGAGGATCCCTCCGCTTGTTACTCTTTTTCAAATTATTCTGATTATTCTTGGTTCTTTTGTTTTATATATATATATATAATATATTGATATATAATATGTGATATAACATATTATATAAATCATATATTTTATAATAATTTATATTTTATAATAAATCATATATAAATTTGTACAAATATATTTGATATATTTAAAATTTATAGTTATTATTCTATTTATCTATAATATTTAGAGTATACTCAAATTACATATACATTTAAAACTTATAAAACCTATAAATCATATAATATTTGCATTTATGTATATGTGTGTGTGTCTGTGTGAATCACATTGTTAATTTCTGTGACAAACCAGTGTCTTCGTTTAGATTCTCTAAAAGAAGAGCCTGAGAGAGGAATTCTTGTGAGGAAAGAATGATGGGAGCAAACAGGGTAAGAGACAGGTCTCCCATGCAACTAAGAGCAATTCTCCAGACAAGGGGCAACTGGGAGTGTTATCAGTCAACATTCATGGAGTTAAGGGATTCATCAGGCTACCCCAATATTATCTACTACAATCTGATCATTTTAAGCATGAATATATACTCCCAACCATGTGATGTATTATGTATTATGGTACCTGTTCTGGGAAAAATAAATGGAGTTAGGAATGGGTGAAATAAAAACTCAAAGGCATGTTACTAAGTGAATTAATCCAATCTAAGAGACTACATACAATACATTCCAATTATATGGCATTCTGGAAAAGGCAAAAGTGTTGAGGCAGAGAACAGATTTTGAGGGAAGTGAAAATACTTTCTATGATACTATAATGGTGGATCCTGGTCATTATATGCTTGTCTAAACCTGTAGAATATACAACATCAAGAGTGAACAATAATGTCACCTACGGACTTTGGTTGGTCTTTATGTGTCAGTGTAGGTTTATCAGTTTTAACAAATGAACCACTCTGCTGGAGGATGTTGATAACAAGGGATGCTATGCATGTGTGGAGGCAGGGGGCTATGGAGGATTTTGCAGTAAACTCGAAACTACTCCAAATTTTTGAAGGAAAAAAGGAGGAGGTTTTATACTGGGTGATTGAATGGTGGCATTCTAGTGATGCACATCTCTAAGTCTGAGATAGAATAAAAGACTGTAAGCAATAAATACACAATCCCTTCCCCAGACACACACTTAACACTTTAAAAACATTGATTTGACTATGGACTCTGAAAAACAATCTGAGGGTTTTGAAGGGGCGGGGGGTGGGAGGTTGGGGGAACCAGGAGGTGGGTATTAGAGAGGGCACGGATTGCATGGAGCACTGGGTGTGGTGCAAAAACAAGAAATACTGTTATGCTGAAAATAAAAAATAAAATTAAATTAAATTTAAAATAAAAAAAAGAAAACATTGATTTGCCAAAACCAAGCAGCCTTGTGAATAGCCAAGGTCTATAATTTAGGTGATTTTTCTGAAGCTTTTGTAACTCTGTACTAATGAGTCTGTGTTCAGCCACCATTCAGTTGTAGCTTTTAATTGCAAACTTTAGAACACTCTAAATCAGGGGTGAATGAAGCCAAGTTCACTGAAACCCAATACATGTTGATAGGCTTAAATTTTTCCCAAGTGTAGACTTATATTAAACTTCAAATTCCACATAAATTTGCATTATGGAGAAGTATAATTCTTATGTTCTGATTTATTTATACTTAATTCCACAGACACATTCTTTGCTAAGACTTTTTATATTCAAGGTGTCTTGGGAGTGGCATTTTTCTATGTTGGCTATCTTGCCAAAAGAATAAAATACATGTCATGCAATTCATTCATTTTGTCTTGTTTTCTGATCATCCAAATGTATCCCTTCATTTCTATCATATCTGCATTGATATTGTCACTCCCCTCATTTGAAACATACAAAATAATCAGACTCCAGTCAAACTTTTATAAAGGTAGTCCAGAATCAGAAGTCCAGCAATGTGATGAAAGACGTAGTATAACCCTCTATCCCAATGAAAGACCTATTCCAAAACTTAAGAGAAAACCCAGACACAAGGAACAAAATTAAGTAGAATTCATAATAAGCCCTTAGATATGACTGCAGAAGCCTGCAGTAAAGCATAACAGATTAAGGCCTCAGAGGGAAGATCTGGCATTTTAGTACTATCTTAGAAACAGATATGGGGATGCCTGGGTGGCTCAGTTGGTTAAGTGGCTGCCTTCTGCTCAGGGCATGATTCCAGCGTCCTGGGATCGAGTCCCACATCAGGCTCCTTGCTCAGCAGGGAGCCTGATTCTCCCTCAGCCTCTGCCTGCCACTCTGTCTGCATGCGCTCTCTCTCTCTCTCTCTGACAAATAACTAAAATCCTAAAAAATAAATAAATAAATAAATCGAATACTTGGCTTTGGGTTCAAATGAGTCAAGGAAAGCAAATAAGGCCTATTTCAGAATCAAAATCATGGAAGTGTTGTACCTGAATGACGAGAGAAGGAGAATACCTGCCTCTTTACCTATGGCCCTGGGAAATGAGAAGTGAGCATGCTCCTGCCTAGGGTTTTGGGTGGGTAAAAATGTCCTCTGTCTCCTATGGAAATAAAACATGATAATTCACAAATGAGAAAAACAAAAGTAAAATTCAAATGCTTGGAAAACTATTGAAACTCTTTGGCAAAACCAAACACAAAGCAATTCATTTTAAGTGTTATGTAAATTAGACGGTATAAGAGGTCTCCAGGCAAAAATAGTTTGTGCTGAAGATATGCTTATATAAAATAAGAAAATGAGTGACCATGGGCAAGAATCAGAGACAACAAAAGTAAATTAAACCAAAAAAGAAAGCTCAAAAGAAATATATGAAGAAATATCAATATAGTAAGAAAAGAAATAAATGAAATAGAGAACAAAAATATAATAGAAAGGGTTGACAAAAACAAAAACTGTTTTCTTAGAAAGAGTAAAAAAATTATTTAAAATGTTTAATATTAATAAAGATAAAAAAAAATCCCAGAATTAGGAGGAGGATATCACAATTAAAAATGAAGGTATCGGGGTGCCTGGGTGGCTCAGTGGGTTAAAGCCTCTGCCTTCAACTCAGGTCATGATCTCAGGGTCCTGGGATCGAGTCCCGCATCGGGCTCTCTGCTCAGCAGGGAGCCTGCTTTCCCCTCTCTCTCTCTGCCTGCCTCTCTGCCTACTTGCGATCTCTGTCAAATAAATAAAATCTTTTAAAAAAAATAAGTAATGACCACAAAATTTTAAAAAAATGAAGGTATTATGATCAACTTTTTGATAATGAAGTTCATAATTTAGATGAATTGAACATATTCTTAGAAAAATCATAACAAAAAAAAGAAAAATCATAACTTACTAAAATTGACATAGGAACAGGGAAATAACATAAATGGTCCTTTCTTTATTAAGAAAATTGTAACCTTTTTTTTTAAAGACTTTTTATTTATTTATTTGAGACAGAGAGAGTGAGCGAGAGCATAAGCCAGGAGGAAAGCCAGGGGTAGAACCAGGCTTGCTGCTGAGCAAGGAGCCTGATATGGGACTCAATCCCAGAACCCTGGGATCATGACCTGAGCCGAAGGCAGATGGGTAACCAACTGAGCTCTCCCAAGGAAATTGTATCCTTAAAATAATGATAATAATAATAATAACTCTTCACAAATGAAAGGGCAGCCCCACAAGAATTCACAGGACAACCTGCTAAACTTGTAATGCTGAAATAACACCAAGCTTATAGAGATCATCCCAGAGGATGAGACAAGACAGAGCACTCACCATCTTATTTTAGAAAAACAGAATTAAATTGGTTTTAAGACGCAATGAAGGCACTATAAGAAAGTAAAAGTACTGGCCCATTCTACTTATAAATATAAATGATAATTTTAAAAGTTAATATTTGCAAAAACATACAGCAATATATAAAAATTGCAATATTTTATTTCCAATTTAAGTTTATCTCAGGGCTGCAGAGTTGGTTTAACATTCAAAAATCAATGTAATATGACTCATTAAGAGAACAAGAGATAAAAATATCTCAAAAGATACCCAGGTATCATGGGATAAAATTCAACCTCTACTGATGACACAAATTAACAACTGCTAGTAAACCCAGAATATAAATGTTTAACTCAATCTTAAAAAAAAAAAAAAAAAAAAAAAAACCGTTCGACATTTAGCAACTAATGTGTTTGCTCTTATTACTTTTATTTGACATTGTGAGGCAAGAAAAAGAAAGGAAATGTATAGGGACCAGAAAGTAAGAATTAAAGCTATGATTTTTTTCAGATGGTGTGTAATTTTAAATGCAGTTTTCAATAGCAAACATCAATGAAGAATAAAGAAGCAAAATTTCATGATATTCATACATTGGAATAGCATGAAGCTATAAAAATGAATGAACTAAGGCTTTTCATAAAACCACTGTTGGCTCTTACAAATACACTGTTGAAAAAATAAGTCAGACACAAAAGAAAGTCTGTACACTTTCACCTATAAAATTTCAAAGCTGGAAGGACTAATTAGTGATGGTAAATGCCTGGATGTTTGATATATTTGTGGCAAAGAAGAGTATAATAATTTAGAGGGGACATGCGGGAGAGTTATGGGCTTCAATTAATACTTTATTTCTTGGCAATTATACTGATTACACAAATATGTTCATTTATTATTATTCACTAGTCTCTATTCTTACCATTATTTTACTTTTCTATTTTATAATCAACTTTAATTTTTGTTGTTGTTTATTATACAACAAAGTAAAAAACAATTTTTAGAATGCTACTTTTATGTAAGAATGGATGTGAAATTAATCTACCTACATTATCTATCTGCATATCACACGTACAGACACACACATTTATACTGAAAAATAGAAATACTAAAAAAGAGAAGCAAAACACAGACATTATTTTTAAAAGGAGAGAAGAATTAAAATAAAAATTCTCACATTATACTTTTTACATACTTCTAATTTTGAACCAAGTAAATGTTTTACATATTCAAAAATAGACTTTAAAAAGTAATACCTAAAATGAAAAATGAACTGAAATAGACTTTCTCCTTCTGTTAGTATTTAGGAAGTTGCACAAATCCATTGTTTCTATACTACCAACTGAAACAAGCTGGTTATGCAACAAAATTAAAGTTAAAAAAAAATCAGAAACTTGAGAATGCAAATGTACTAAATTCCAGGAAAGGATAAATACATTATAGGATAAATGAAACTGATGGCTCATGGAGAGTTGTAAAGGGGAAAATATTCTATCATAGAGGAGGTTTAGGAGAACTACAGGAACTTCTAAAGATTTATTTATCTGAGAGAGAGAAAGAGGGAGGGGTAGGGGAAGAGGCAGAGAGAGAGAAAGAGAATCTCAAGCAGACCCCCGCTGGACACCAAACCCATGTGGGGTTTGCACTCAAGACACTGAGATCAAGACTTGAGCTGAAACCAAGAGTCAAACACTCAACTGACTGAGACACTCAGACTCCCCAGAATATACAAAAATTTTTGACATACTTGCTATGGTGGTGAGTGGACTTGCATGGTAATTTGAAGTTCTGATCCACCTTATCCACCATCCCACCCACCAACTCTCTGAAACTGATCTTCACTGAAGGCTCAAGGATAGAATGCGAAAGGTTGGATGCAGGACAAGTGCTGGGAGATACTGCAGTGAGGTACATGGGCCCTTCCCCCTGCTGCGAGACAAATACCCTCCAAGAGCAGAGGTGGGTGGGAGGGGAACAGAGTGAAATTAAATGATCAAGATCAGCCAGGTTATCAGATGAAAAGCTAAGGGCAGAGCAGAGTGCTAGGAGAAACTACAGCTGGGTATTTTAAGACTCCTTTATGAGTAATTGATAGAGTAAGTATACAAAAGTCAGTAAAAGACAAGATGTGAAAAATGTTATCATGAAACTTGACCTAATTGACATTTATAGAACATCTCACCTCAAAACTGCAGATATCTCTTATTTTCAGTTGTATATGGGACAGTCAGTCACCAAGGTAGACCAATATTCTAGGTCATTAAATAAGTTTCAATCAATATAAAAGGATGGAATCACACAGAACGTATCCTCTAGCCAAAGGGATTTTAAGTTAGAAATAAACAGCATTCAGAGATCCAGGAAATCCCCAATTATATGGCAATTTAGTAATACCACTTTAAATAACTCATGAGTCAAACAAGTTATCAAAAGAAAATTGAAAAGTATTTCAAACTGAGTGATAATGAAAATATGACATTCCTAAATGTGTAGGTTATAGCTAAAGAGGTGCTTAGAAAAAATGAAATCGCTTTAAATGACTACAGTAGACAAAAAAGGGTTGAAACCAATTACTTTAGCTTCACTTTAAGAAGCTAGAAAAAAAGCAAATTCTACCAAAAGTAAGTAGAAGGAAAAAAATAAATACTGGAAGCCACTAAAATAGAAAAATGATAAATATAAAAATTGAAAACTCAGTGCTTTGAAAATAGTAATAAAATTAGTAAAAAATCTAGCAAGAATGGTTAAGATAAAGAGAGAAAACCCAAACTCCCAACATGAGGGGTAAAATAAGTGATATCATTGTAGGTCTATAAAAATTAAGAAGATAATAAAGGACTAGTGTTAAGAGACTTTATGACAATAAATTCTTTACCATAGTTTATGGTATGGTACAAACCTCTGGAAAGGAAAACTGACCAAGGTTAAAAATAAATAAAAATAGAAAATCTAGAAATCTAAAAATTTCAATATCTATTATAAATTTTTTTCAATTTAATAATTTATAACTTTGTAATAATAAAAAATCTTTCCCCAAAAAACAATCCAGCCCCAGATGACTTCACAACAATTCAATGAAACATTGTGAGAGAAAATGCAAATTCAACATAAAATTTTTCAAAATGCAAAGGGCAATTCCTTATACATTTTATAAAACTGACATAATATGGATACCAATACCCAACAAAGACATTAAAAGAAAAACAATTGCAGATCAATATCGTTCATGAACATGGACATAAAATACTTAATAAAATATTAGTAAATCTTTTCAGCAGTCTTTAAAAAGGATAATAAATCATCAAGTGCAATTTATCTCAGGAGTGCAAGGTTGTTTTAACATTTGAAAATCAAGCAACACAATTCACATTAATAGAATGAAGAGGGGAAAAAATGATTATTTCAGTAAATGCAGAAAAGCATTTGATTAAATTTACCACCTCCTCATGATAATAACTTCTAAGAAGCCAAGAACAGATGAGAAATTCCACATTCTGATAAAGCACAATTATGCAACAAAAACAACAACAACAACAACAAAAACTCACTGTAGCTATCATCATGCTTAATTGTAAAATATTGAATGACTATCCACAAAGATCAGGAAAAAGGCAAAAATATATGCTGTCCTAATTTGTATTTAACATTTTACTGGAAGTCCAATCTAGTGAAAATAAAGGGTGGGGCGAGGTGTTGAGAGGAAGAGGAAAAGGAAAACGATTGGAAAAGAAAAGGTAAAATTGTTGATTTGTTTGCAGAAAATGATTTACACATTCTCTATGGAATATACTAAAAAAGTACCACAAGTGGGGAGGAGTCAAGATGGCGGAGAAGTAGCAGGCTGAGACTACTTCAGCTACCAGGAGATCAGCTAGATAGCTTATCTAAAAATTGCAAACACCTGCAAATCCATCGGCAGATCGAAGAGAAGAAGAACAGCAATTCTGGAAACAGAAAAACAACCACTTTCTGAAAGGTAGGACTGGTGGAGACGTGAATCCAAAACGACGGGAAGATAGACCCTAGGGGGAGGGGCCGGCTCCTGGCAAGCGGCGGAGCAACGGAGCACAAAATCAGGACTTTTAAAAGTCTGTTCCGCTGAGGGACATCACTCCATAGGCTAAACCGGGGCGAAGCCCACGTGGGGTCAGCGTGGCCTCAGGTCCCGCAGGGTCACAGAAGAATTGGGGATGTCTGAGTGTCGCAGAGCTTGCGGGTATTGGAACGGGAAAGCCGGCTACAGAGACAGAGCCGACAGTAAGCTCGCAGCTCGGTGTTACCTTGAACGGGTCGCAGGCTCGGTGAACTCAGAGCACGGACGGAGGTCAGGAGGACGGGAGTAACTGGGTGCTGTTCTCTGAGGGCGCACTGAGGAGTGGAGCCCCGGGCTCTCGGCTCCTCCGGGCCGGAGACCAGGTGGCCGCCATTTGTATTCCCGTCCTCCGGAACTCTACGGAAAGCGCTCAGGGAACAAAAGCTCCTGAAAGCAAACCTGAGCGGTTTACTCACCCCGGCCCCTGGTAAGGGCGGTGCAATTCCGCCTGGGGCAAAGACACTTGAGAATCACTACAACAGGCCCCTTCCCCAGAAGATCAACAAGAAATCCACTGAGACCAAGTTCACCTACCAAGGAGTGCGGTTTCAATACCAAGGAGAGCAGCAGAAATCCAGAGGAGGAGAAAGCAAAGCATGGAACTCATGGCTTTCTCCCTGAGATTTTTTTTTAGTCTTGCAGATAATTTAATTTTTTTCTTTTTCATTTTTTGGTTTTTTTCTCGCCTTCTGGTAAAATTTTTTTTAACTTTTTCCCTTTTCTTTTTTAACGTTTTTTAACTAGTTTATCTAATATATATATTTTTCTATTTTATATTTTTCTTTATTCGTTTTCTTTTTTAAAAATTCTTTTCTTTTTCTTTTTTTCTTTTTTTTTTCTTTCTCCCTTTGTGAACCTCTTTTTATTCCCTTTATCCCCCCTCACGATTTGGAATCTCTTCTGATCTGGTTAAAGCATATTTTCCTGGGGTTGTTGCCACCCTTTTAGTATTTTACTTGCTCCTTCATATACTCTTATCTGGATAAAATGACAAGACGGAAAATTCACCACAAAAAAAAGAACAAGAGGCAGTACCGAAGGCTAGGGACCTAATCAATACAGACATTGGTAATATGTCAGATCAAGAGTTCAGAATGACAATTCTCAAAGTTCTAGCCGGGCTCGAAAAAGGCATGGAAGATATTAGAGAAACCCTCTCGGGAGATATAAAAGCCCTTTCTGGAGAAATAAAAGAACTAAAACCTAACCAATTTGAAATCAAAAAAGCTATTAATGAGGTGCAATCAAAAATGGAGGCTCTCACTGCTAGGATAAATGAGGCAGAAGAAAGAATTAGTGATATAGAAGACCAAATGACAGAGAATAAAGAAGCTGAGCAAAAGAGGGACAAACAGCTACTGGACCACGAGGGGAGAATTCGAGAGATAAGTGACACCATAAGACGAAACAACATTAGAATAATTGGGATTCCAGAAGAAGAAGAAAGAGAGAGGGGAGCAGAAGGTATACTGGAGAGAATTATTGGGGAGAATTTCCCCAATATGGCAAAGGGAACGAGCATCAAAATTCAGGAGGTTCAGAGAACGCCCCTCAAAATCAATAAGAATAGGCCCACACCCCGTCACCTAATAGTAAAATTTACAAGTCTCAGTGACAAAGAGAAAATCCTGAAAGCAGCCAGGGAAAAGAATTCTGTAACATACAATGGTAAAAATATTAGATTGGCAGCTGACTTATCCACAGAGACCTGGCAGGCCAGAAAGAGCTGGCATGATATTTTCAGAGCACTAAACGAGAAAAACATGCAGCCAAGAATACTATATCCAGCTAGGCTATCATTGAAAATAGAAGGAGAGATTAAAAGCTTCCAGGACAAACAAAAACTGAAAGAATTTGCAAACACCAAACCAGCTCTACAGGAAATATTGAAAGGGGTCCTCTAAGCAAATAGAGAGCCTACAAGTGGTAGATCAGAAAGGAACAGAGACCATATACAGTAACAGTCACCTTACAGGCAATACAATGGCACTAAATTCATATCTCTCAATAGTTACCCTGAATGTTAATGGGCTAAATGCCCCTGTCAAAAGACACAGGGTATCAGAATGGATAAAAAAACAAAACCCATCTATATGTTGCCTCCAAGAAACTCATTTTAAGCCCGAAGACACCTCCAGATTTAAAGTGAGGGGGTGGAAAAGAATTTACCATGCTAATGGACATGAGAAGAAAGCAGGAGTGGCAATCCTTATATCAGATCAATTAGATTTTAAGCCAAAGACTATAATAAGAGATGAGGAAGGACACTATATCATACTCAAAGGGTCTGCCCAACAAGAAGATCTAACAATTTTAAATATCTATGCCCCCAACGTGGGAGCAGCCAACTATATAAACCAATTAATAACAAAATCAAAGAAACACATAAATAATAATACAATAATAGTAGGGGACTTTAACGCTGCCTTCACTGAAATGGACAGATCATCCAAGCAAAAGATCAGCAAGGAAATAAAGGCCTTAAACGACACACTGGACCAGATGGACATCACAGATATATTCAGAACTTTTTATCCCAAAGCAACAGAATACACTTTGTTCTCTAGTGCACATGGAACATTCTCCAGAATAGATCACATCCTCGGTCCTAAATCAGGACTCAACCGGTATCAAAAGATTGGGATCATTCCCTGCATATTTTCAGACCACAATGCTCTAAAGCTAGAACTCAACCACAAACGGAAGTTTGGAAAGAACCCAAATACAAGGAGACTAAACAGCATCCTTCTAAAGAATGAATGGGTCAACCGGGAAATTAAAGAAGAATTGAAAAAAATCATGGAAACAAATGATAATGAAAATACAACCATTCAAAATCTGTGGGACACAACAAAGGCAGTCCTGAGAGGAAAATATATAGCAGTACAAGCCTTTCTCAAGAAACAAGAAAGGTCTCAGGTACACAACCTAACCCTACACCTAAAGAAGCTGGAGAAAGAACAAGAAAGAAACCCTAAGCCCAGCAGGAGAAGAGAAATCATAAAGATCAGAGCAGAAAGCAATGAAATAGAAACCAAAAAAACAATAAAACAAATCAATGAAACTAGGAGCTGGTTCTTTGAAAGAATTAATAAAATTGATAAACCCCTGGCCCGACTTATCAAAAAGAAAAGAGAAAGGACCCAAATAAATAAAATCATGAATGAAAGAGGAGAGATCACAACTAACATCAAAGAAATACAAACTATTATAAGAACATACTATGAGCAACTCTACGGCAATAAATTTGACAATCTGGAAGAAATGGATGCATTCCTAGAAACATATAAACTACCACAACTGAACCAGGAAGAAATAGAAAGCCTGAACAGACCCATAACCAGTAAGGAGATTGAAACAGTCATTAAAAATCTCCAAACAAACAAAAGCCCAGGGCCAGACAGCTTCCCTGGGGAATTCTACCAAACATTTAAAGAAGAACTAATCCCTATTCTCCTGAAACTGTTCCAAAAAATAGAAATGGAAGGAAAACTTCCAAACTCATTTTATGAGGCCAGCATCACCTTGATCCCAAAACCAGACAAGGATCCCATCAAAAAAGAGAGCTATAGACCAATATCCTTGATGAACACAGATGCGAAAATACTCAACAAAATACTAGCCAATAGGATTCAACAGTACATTAAAAGAATTATTCACCACGACCAAGTGGGATTTATTCCAGGGCTGCAAGGTTGGTTCAACATCTGCAAATCAGTCAATGTGATACAACACATCAATAAAAGAAAGAACAAGAACCATATGATACTCTCAATAGATGCTGAAAAAGCATTTGACAAAGTACAGCATCCCTTCCTGATCAAAACTCTTCAAAGTGTAGGGATAGAGGGCACATACCTCAATATCATCAAAGCCATCTATGAAAAACCCACCGCAAATATCATTCTCAATGGAGAAAAACTGAAAGCTTTTCTGCTAAGGTCAGGAACACGGCAGGGATGTCCATTATCACCACTGCTATTCAACATCGTACTAGAAGTCCTAGCCTCAGCAATCAGAAAACAAAAGGAAATTAAAGGCATCCAAATCGGCAAAGAAGAAGTCAAATTATCACTCTTCGCAGATGATATGATACTATATGTGGAAAACCCAAAAGACTCCACTCCAAAACTGCTAAAATTATACAGGAATTCAGTAAAGTGTCAGGATATAAAATCAATGCACAGAAATCAGTTGCATTTCTCTACACCAACAACAAGACAGAAGAAAGAGAAATTAAGGAGTCTATCCCATTTACAATTGCACCCCAAACCATAAGATACCTAGGAATAAACCTAACCAAAGAGACACAGAATCTATACTCAGAAAACTATAAAGTACTCATGAGGAAGACACAGAGAAATGGAAAAATGTTCCATGCTCCTGGATTGGAAGAATAAATATGGTGAAAATGTCTATGCTACCTAAAGCAATCTACACATTTAATGCAATTCCTATCAAAGTACCATCCATCTTTTTCAAAGAAATGGAACAAATAATTCTAAAATTTATATGGAACCAGAAAAGACCTCAAATAGCCAAAGGGATATTGAAAAAGAAAGCCAACGTTGGTGGTATTACAATTCCGGATTTCGAGCTCTATTACAAAGCTGTCATCATCAAGACAGCATGGTACTGGCACAAACACAGACACATAGATCAATGGAACAGAATAGAGAGCCCAGAAATAGACCCTCAATTCTACAGTCAACTAATCTTCGATAAAGCAGGAAAGACTGTCCAATGGAAAAAAGACAGCCTCTTCAATAAATGGTGCTGGGCAAATTGGACAGCCACATGCAGAAAAATGAAATTGGACCATGTCCTTACACCACACATGAAAATAGACTCAAAATGGATGAAGGACCTCAATGTGCGAAAGGAATCCATCAAAATCCTTGAGGAGAACACAGGCAGCAACCTCTTCGACCTCAGCCGCAGCAACATCTTCCTAGGAACAATGCCAAAGGCTAGAGAAGTAAGGGCAAAAGTGAACTATTGGGATTTCATCAAGATCAAAAGCTTTTGCACAGCAAAGGAAACAGTTAACAAAATCAAAAGACAACTGACAGAATGGGAGAAGATATTTGCAAACGACATATCAGATAAAGGACTTGTGTCCAGAATCTATAAAGAACTTAGCAAACTCAACACCCAAAGAACAAATAATCCAATTAAGAAATGGGCAGAGGACATGAACAGACATTTCTGCAAAGAAGACATCCAGATGGCCAACAGACACATGAAAAAGTGCTCCATATCACTCGGCATCAGGGAAATACAAATCAAAACCACAATGAGATATCACCTCACACCAGTCAGAATGGCTAAAATCAACAAGTCAGGAAATGACAGATGCTGGCGAGGATGCAGAGAAAGGGGAACCCTCCTACACTGTTGGTGGGAATGCAAGCTGGTGCAGCAACTCTGGAAAACAGCATGGAGGTTCCTCAAAATGTTGAAAATAGAACTGCCCTATGACCCAGCTATTGCACTACTGGGTATTTATCCTAAAGATACAAATGTAGTGATCCAAAGGGGCACGTGCACCCGAATGTTTATAGCAGCAATGTCCACAATAGCCAAACTATGGAAAGAACCTAGATGTCCATCAACAGATGAATGGATCAAGAAGATGTGGTATATATACACAATGGAATACTATGCAGCCATCAAAAGAAATGAAATATTGTCATTTGCGACAACATGGATGGAACTAGATCGTATCATGCTTAGCGAAATAAGTCAAGCAGAGAAAGACAACTATCATATGATCTCCCTAATATGAGGAAGTGGTGATGCAACATGGGGGCTTAAGTGGGTAGGAGAAGAATCAATGAAACAAGATGGAATTGGGAGGGAGACAAACCATAAGTGACTCTTAATCTCACAAAACAAAGTGAGGGTTGCTGGGGGGAGGGGGATTGGGAGAAGGGGGTGGGATTATGGACATTGGGGAGGGTATGTGCTTTGGTGAGTGCTGTGAAGTGTGTAAACCTGGTGATTCACAGACCTGTACCCCTGGGGATAAAAATATATGTTTATAAAAAAATATATGTTATAAAAAAATTTTTAAAAAAAGTACCACAAGTAAAAATTAAATTTAGCATGGTCCCAAAAGGCAATGTGAATATACAATTAATTCTAATTCTAGCAAATAACAATGGACAAATAAAATTTATAAAATAATAGTGCCACCAAAAATATCAAACATACATAGGAAAAATTAAAATACATGAATTTCCTATAGTATATAACATGTAATAAATATATTTCCTATACTAAAGACTACAGAAGGGCATCTGGGTGGCTCAGTCAGTTAAGCAGCTGCCTTTGGTTTGGGTCATGATCCTGGGGTCCTGGAATCAAGCCCCACATCAGGCTCCTTGCTCAGCAGGGAGCCTGCTTCTCTCCTGCCTGCCGTTCCCTCTGCTTGTGCTTGCTCTGTCTCTCTCTCTCTTGCTCACTCACTCTGTGTCAAATAAATAAAATCTTAAAAAAATAAAACACTAAGGACTAGAGAACATTGCAGGAAAAAAATTAAAGACAAAAATTATATATAGAGAAGGGTATCTATCATATTCATAGTTTAGAAAACTCAATGTGGTTGAGATGTCAACTCTTTCCAGATGACCTAAATTCAATGCAATCTCAGTCAAAATCACTTCAGACTTTTATTATTTATTTACTTACTTATTTCAGAAATTGGTAGTATTATTCTAAAATCAATGTGGGCCCAGAATAGCTAAAACAATTTTGAGAAAGAATAAAAAAATTAGAGGACTTGCAATGCCAAGTTTGAAGAGTGTAAAAATCACGGGATTGTATTCTTGGGGTAAAGACAGACAAATAGGTCAACAGAGAGACAGGAAATGGAGCCAATAAATTAGTTGATTTTCTTACAAAGTCACTGCATTAGGTATCTATTGTTGTATTGTAAATTACCACAAAACTTAGTAACTCAAAGCAACAAACATATATTATCTCATAATTTTTGTGGGTTGACAATCTTGGCACTGCTAAGCTGGGTCCACTGCCTCAGAATCTCTCTGGAGTGCCAGCAAATGTAAGTGTATTTGCAGCCTTAGTCATCTGTAGATGTTACTGGGAAAGGATGGGATTCAAGCTCACTCATTTGGTTGTGAGCAAAATTCAGTTCTCATTGTGTTGTTGGACTGAGGACTTCAGTTCCTTCCATGGGCCTCTCCAAAGAGGAGTTCTGGGCACTGCAGCTTTGCTTCATCTAAGCAATAGAGGAAGGGTACCTGGGTGACTCAGTCATTAAGCACCTGCACTTGTCTCAGGTCATAATCCCAGGGTCCTGGGATTGAGCCCAGCATCAGCCTCCCTGCTCTGTGTGGAGCCTGCTTTTTCCCTCTTCCACTCCCTCTGCTTATGTTCTCTCTCTCGTGGTCTCTCTCTCTCTCTCTCCATCAAATAAATAAAATCTTTAAAAAAAAAAAAAAACAAAAAAGGAGTCTCAGAGGGAGGGAAGGGAGAGAACAATGATGTGCAACACTCTTACACACGGTAACTAATCATTCTGCTATCATTTTTTGATCTTTTCATTTAATTATTTGACTTTTTCATTAAGTTGTTACCGTTCTTTATGTATACTGGATGCAAGTCTTTTGTCAGCTCTGTACTATAAATATAAATAAAATATTTTCTATCTTTGGATTGCCTCTACATTTTATTAAGAATGTCTTTCTATCAGCAGAATTCTGATGAAGTATGATTTATCCATGCCATTTCCTTTTATGGATTTTGTTATCTGTGCCCTTTCTAAGAAATGTGTGTATACATCCATAATGCAAAGATATTCTCTTTTCCACTAAATGCTTTTTATAATTAACTTTAACATGTAGATCCTTGATCCTTCTTGAAGTAAGTTTCATAAAGTAAAAGCTGATGTTAATTTGCTTCTCCTTTATGGATATTTCTCTCAATGGTGTTCTCACGCCAATTTTTGAAAAGATTTTTCTTTCTGTATTCTATTGATTCCATGCCAACTCTGCATGTTATAACTTATATGTGGAATCTTAAAAAAAAAAACTGAACTCATAGAAACAGTGAATAGAAAAGTGATTACCAGGACTAAGTTGGAGATGGAGGAAATAAGGAGATGTTGGTCAAAGGGGACAAACCTTCAATTACAAAGTGAGTAAGGTCTGAGGATCTAATGTAGAACTTGGTAATTATATTGGTAATACTGTATCAATTATTGAAATTTACTAAGAGAGCAGCAGACTCCTCCCTGAGCACAGAGCCAGACTTGGAGTCAATCCCACAACCCTGAGAGCACAACCCCACTGGAAATGAAAGAATTCAACATTCTTGAACCATTGAGGTGTCCATTCATGAAAATTTTTTTAAAGACAATTTTCTCCTTTGTTGATTTTTTTGATTTGTTGTTCTGTTCACTCTCATTGCTTTCTGCTCTTATTATTTTAATAGTGTTATTTATTACTATTAATTTATGATTGATGACTATTTCTAATGAGTTGATACTTTCTATTTATTTTATTTTATTATGTTACATTAGTCACCATATAGTACATCATTAGTTTTTTATGTAGGTTCCATGATTCATTGTTTGTGCATAACACCCAGTGCTCCATGCAATACATGCTCTCCTTAATACCCATTACCAGGCTCACCCATCCCCCTACCCTCCTCCCCTCTTATACCCTGTTTTTTCTCACAGACCATGGTCTTTCATGGTTTGTCTCCCTCTCTGATTTCCCTCCTTTCATTTTTCGCTTCCTTCTCCTAATGTCCTCCATGCTATTCCTAATGTTCCACATAAAAGTGAAACATATGATAATTGTCTTTCTCTGTTTAACATATTTCACTTAGCATAATCTCTTCCAGTTCCAACCATGTCAGTGAAAATCATGGGGATTCATCCTTTCTGATGGCTAATATTCCATTGTCTATATGGACCACATCTTCTTTATCCATTCATCTGTTAAAGGGCATCTTGGCTCCTTCCACAGTTTGGCTATCATGGACATTGCTACTATAAACAATGGTATGCATATGGCCCTTCTTTTCACGACACCTGTATCTTTGGGGTAAATACCCACAAGTGAAATTGCTGGGTCACATGGTAGCTCCTTTTTTAACTTTTTGAGGAAACTTCACACTGTTTTCCAAAGCAGCTGCACCAACTTGCAATTCTTTCACTTTTATGAAATACTCTTCTCCATAACAAATTCCCATAATTTGAAGCCTATTTGGTCTATGATGAATATTGCCACTATAATTTTCTCAGTTATTGGTTTCATGGTATTATTTTTTTATCAATTTTTACTCAACTATCTAAGTATATTTAAATTTCATCTTTTATAGACAGTATATAGCTAAACTTTGTTGTCATTTTTAAATAGCCTAACCTGATAGGCTGTGCCTTTTAATTAAAGTGTTTCTTCAGAGGAGGAGCAAGATGGCAGAGCACTAAGAGACCTAAATATCCTCAGGGTCCAGGAGTTCAGCTAGATAGTTATCAAACCATTCTAAATGCCTACAAACTCAAAAGGAGATTGAAGAGAAGAAGAGCAGCAATTCTAAGAACAGAAAAGTGACGACTTACTGGAAGGTAGGACGCATAGAATGGAGAAGTGAATTTGAGGCGATATATGGGACAAGACCACGCGTTGGGGGGGGGGCCTCCCAGCAAGTGGTACAGCAGCGGAGCACAAAACAGGAATCTTTAGAAGTCAGCTTCACTGAGGGACATTGCTCCAGAGTTAGCTAAGCAGGGGAGGGGGGCCCGTGGAGCCCTTGCAGGGACAGTGTGGTCTCAGGACCCGCAGGGTCACAAAAAGACTGGAAGTGTCTGAGTGTGGCAGAGCACCCAGGTATCAGAGCAGGGAAACCAGCTGCAGAGATGGAGCTGAGAAGGGGGCTCTCAGCTCAGTGTTACCTTAAATCATGATCCAAGGCACAGTCAGGCCACTGCTCCTTGATCAGGGATCCTACAAGTGGCAGATCCAGGGAGACTCACCTTCTTTCCCTGCACAGGACCACACTACAAGAATCGGCTGGGTTTGGAGACTCCAAACAGGGCCATGCACCAGAGATAGAAATGCTTGGTTACAGGCTGGGTGAGCATGGAACTCAGCCAGAGACCAGAGAGACGGGAGGGACTGACTGCTTTTCTCTGAGGGTGCACTGAGGCTCCTCTGGGCAGGAAATTGGGAGACCGCCACTTTCTGAAAGCATTCAGGGAACAAAAGCTCCAAGAGTGAACCTGAGCAGAGTACTTAGCCTGGTCCCTGGCAAGGGGGGTGTAATTCTGCCTCGGGCAAAGACATTTGAGAATCACAGCAGCAGGCCCATCTACCCGATCAGCAAGAACAGCCAGCCAAGACCAAGTTCTCTGATCAATGAGAACTACAGAACTCCAGAGTTAAGGAAATGCGGTATATAGAATTCATGGCTTTTTCCCCCCATGATTCTTTAATCTTTTAAAGTTAATTTTTTTTAATTTTATTTTTTTCTTATTCTATTTTCTTTAATTTTTCCTCTTTCCTATTTTAACCCTTTTGAACTATTTTATCTTATAAATGGCTTTTTAAAAAAATCTTTTAAAATTTTCATTGCTATAGGCATATTCTATCCCTTCATTGTATTTAACCGTATTTTTTGTATACATATAGGTTTTTCTTTCTTTAGAATTTTGGGATACAGTTTCTTCTAACAGATCAAAATATACAATAAATCTAGCACATGGCATTGTTCTAGTCTCCAGCCTGATCACATTCTTTTCTCTTTTTTTTTTTTTCTTTTTTCAACCAACTTCTTTTTTTTTTTTTAAGATTTTCTTTATTTATTTGACAGATGGAGATCACAAGTAGGCAGAGAAGCAGGCAGAGAGAGAGGAGGAAGCAGGCTCCCTGCCGAGCAGAGCCTGGGCTCGATCCTAGGACCCTAAGACCATCACCTGAGCTGAAGGCAGAGGCTTTAACCCACTGAGCCACCCAGGCACCCCTCAACCAACTTCTTATCTTATTAATTTCTTTTTAAGAATCATTTTAATTTTCATCTTTACAGTCATACTCCATTGCTTCATCATTTACCCTTATTTTGTGTGTGTGTATGTGTGTGTGTGTGTGTGTTTTAATTCTTTAAAATACACCCAAATCCAAGTGTGTGGCTCTGTTCTATTCACCAGTCTAAATATATATACATATGTATATATATATATACATATAAAATATATGAGAGAACAAAATACTAAAAGGGTAGCAATGACCCCAGAATAATATATGCTAATGAAATTGGAAGAGACCTGAGACCTAAAACCAGGGTGAGGGGGGAGGGCGGTGGTTGGGGAGAAGAAAGGAGGGGAAAAAAATAAATAAAAATAAATAAATAAAATAAAAATAAAAATAGAAAATATATATATATTTTTCCACCTCCTTTCTTCTCCTCAACCCCCCTCCCCCCGTTTTAGGTCTCAGGTCTCTTCCAATTTCATTAGCATATATTTTTCTGGGGTCATTGCTACCCTTTTAGTATTTTGTTCTCTCATTCATCTATCCTTAGCTGCATAGTGACAAGGCAGAAAAACTCACCTCACAAAAAAGAACAGGAGACAGTACCAACTGTTAGGAACTTAACTAATATGGACATTGGTATAATGTCAGAAGTAGAGTTCAGAATGACGATTACCAAGATGCTAGCTGGACTTGAAAAAAGCATGGAAAATACTACAGAATCACTTTCTGGAGAAATAATATTCCTTTCTGGAGAAATTTAGGAACTAAAATCTAACCAAGTTGAAATCAGGAAAGTTATTAATGAGGTGCAATAAAAAATGGAGGCTCTTACTGCTAGAATAAATGAGGTGGAAGAGAGAATTAGTGACATAGAAGACCAAATTATGGAGAATAAAGAAGCTGAGGAAGAGAGAGATAAACAACTACTGGACCACAGAGGAGAATTCAAGAGATAAGTGATACCATAAGATGAAACAATATTAGAATAATCGGGATCCCAGCAGAAGAAGAAAGAGAGGGGGGGAAGAAGGTATATAGGAGCAAATTATAGCAGAGAATTTCCCTAATTTGGCAAAGGGAACAAGCATCAAAATCCAGGAGTCATAGAGAACCCCCCTCACAATCAGTAAAAATAGGTCAACAACCTATCATCTAAGAGTAAAACTTACAAGTCTCAGTGACAAAGAGAAAATCCTGAAAGCAGCTCAGGACAAGAGGCCTATAATATACAATGGTAGAAATATTAGATTGGTAGCATACCTATCCACAGAGACCTGGCAGGCTAGAAAGGACTGGCATGATATATTCAAAGTACTAAATGAGAAAAATATGCACCCAAGAATACTATATCCAGGCAGCCTCCTTAATTTCTTTCTTCTGTCTTGCTGTTAGTGTATAGAAATGCAACTGATTTCTGTGCATTGATTTCATATCCTGAAGAGGATAAGTTTTAGCAGTTTTGGAGTGGAATCTTTTGGGTTTTCCACAAAAAGTATCATATCATCTGCAAAGAATGAGAGTTTGACTTCTTTGCCAATTAGGATGCCTTTTATTTCTTTTTATTGACTGATTGCTGAGGCTAGGACTTGTAGTACTATGTTGAATAGCAGTAGTGATAATGGACAGCCCTGCAGTGTTACTGACCTTAGGGGAAAAGCTCTCTGTTTTTTTCTCCATTGAGAATGATATTGAGGTATTTACCCCTGAAGCAAATAATACCTTATATATTAATAAAATTTAAAAAATAATTAAATAACTTTGAGTACAGAAGAAAAAAAAGTATTCTTCCTTTTTTAATGATTGGTTTTAATTTTTCTGTCAGAATTTCAGCTATACATCTTTGTATATACATTTAGTAGTTCTATAAATTATAGTAGGAAAAGTTAACATTAGCGGTACCTATGTGGCTCAGTCAGTTAAGCATCTGCCTTCAACTCAGGTCATGATCTTATGGTCCTGGGACTGAGCCCCACATCAAGCTCTTGCTCAGTGGGGAAGCCTGCTTCTCCCTCTCCCTCTGCCTGTTGCTCCCCCACTTGTGCTCTCTCTCTCTATCAAATATATAAAGTCTTAAAAAAATAAAAAATAAAAGTATTATACAACTTTGCCATGAATATAAGAAAATAGACATAGTATAGCTTTATTTTTCATTGTCCTTTGTACTTTTATTATCATATATGTAATATTATACTGTATTATATACCTACATCTATATAATTGGTAAATAACTGGGCAGTAATATTTGTGACTACATGAGTTTCTTTTTTCCACAAGAATATTTTACCCACAGGATTTTGCATCCATTTGCCAGTATTTGCTTCAGTAAGTTTTATATTGGGGTTTGTGAATGGATAATTTTCAAATTCTTTATTGATTAGCTGTCACTCTTTCCCCACTAAGAAACATCTCTACAGAAATTAAAAGCTAATGAGTAAAAATTAGAAGGTTATCATTTCAGGGGCGCCTGGGTGGCTCAGTCGGTTAAGCTGCTGCCTTTGGCTCAGGTCATGATCCCAGTGTCCTGGGATCGAGTCCCGCATCGGGCTCTCTGCTCAGCCAGAAGCCTGCTTCTTCCCGCCCCCCCTCTCTCTGCCTTCCTCTCTGCCTACTTGTAATCTCTGTGTCTGTCAAATAAGTAAATAAAATCTTTAAAAAAAAAAAAAAGAAGGTTATCATTTCAAAGATCAACATTTGCAGGCCATGTGTTCTTTCTGAGACATCCTATAGTAACGTTGGAGTGCTATGTGTAAAGGCCAGTCTGATTGGAATTTCCTTCCTCAAAGCAGGGTGGCATCTCCAAGCCTCCATGAAGCTCCAAGAGCCATGACCCAGGGATATCCCATGGAGATCTGAAGTTCCCATGAGCTGGGTCTGGGAAGGTCCCTCCCTTGTTAATTCAGTTAGAAATGATTAATTTCCCAATGGAAACACTCCCAGTGAGTGGACTTCTGGATTGCAGTGGATTAAGGTGTATATATCTCCACCTGGTTAAATGCTTGCCAACCAGCTTCTGTAAAAAGATTTCAAACCCAAAGACATCTTCTCTTCTCTGAGCTGATTATCTTCTTTCAAGTTAAGAAGAAATAATCCCTGACAAACACCCATATGCATTACTGTAGGAGCTCTTATTCCATTTTGTCTCTGCCTTATTGCTTGGGATAGCCAACAATAAAAATTCCAAAAGTGATTATTTCTCCTTCAAAAGAAATACAAAATTTCAGGTCAAAAACTTCAGCTCCTTTGAGACCCATCCAGCACCCTATAGCTTAAACACTTCAAACGAGAGTAGCATCATCCCCAGCCATTCTTCCCAGTAGCAGGGCCTCACTGGGGTAGTGGGGTAACCAACTCTAGATTTTTCACAAGTCCTACTGGCAAGTAAATTCTTTCAGCTATCTCTAATTCCCTATCCCTACTATCTGGCTCTCAAATGTAACCCTACCACTTCCCAGTCATAGAACTTGGGATAAGCTACTTAAGACCTTAATTCATTTAACTTATTTTTCTCCTATAAAACAAGGAAAATTATAATAATAGTACAAAGGAGTACTGAGTGAGACCATGTAGTGCCAGCATGGTTTCAAATGTTCTGTGATTTTAGTCCCTTGTCCCTTTTCTTCCAATCCTTTTTATACCCTTGGCCTCACAGTAACCACACAAGAAAGGAATCCTTCTCTCTACTTTATATTTAAGGATGCTGAAGCTTAGAGAGATTATCCATTATAGTGACAAGCTCTTGGCTGCTCTGTCATCTCTCCCTACCTTTATCCTGAGCCTTTCATGAAATCTACATTGATGGCTCATTTCTGACTCATTCCAGAATGAGGGATTCCCAGAAGTAGGGTTTTCAATGCAAAACCATGCCAGTCCTAGGCAAACTAGATGGCTGAATACCCTCAAGTCCTACTCTTGGACTTAATTGCCATTTCTGTTTTGTTTCTTTTCCCTGCTAAGGAGATATCTCATTGATTCTATCCATTAACCCAATGAAATACTTCTGCCAGAATCTCATGTACCTTCAAACATTACATCCTTATACCATCCCTGTGTCTTTCTGGTCTTCATCTGTCTTCTCAATTTTTCTTAGGTTCTTTAAGCCAAAGAGAAAGATGGATGCCATACATCCAATGTGTCCATCTCCTGTTAGATTCAAGAATGACAGACCTTGAAATTTGATTTTCTTGAAACATGCCAGGGGCCTTCTTAGGGACTTTGTAAATAACTATCAGCCCCAGTGAGTCTCACCCTCACTTTTCCAATAGGCTTTTGGTTCTTGGACAATGAATAGCCTGCTCTTACATGCCAGTCTCTCACCTTGGCCCTGGATATTCCCCACATAGGCAGTCTTTCAATTTATAGGGAAGCTCTATTTTTAATTTATAAATACATAATACTTTACATAATTTGTTCGAAGTGCTCAGTAAGCCCTGAAAAACAAAAACACATATATACAGACACAAAAGAAAAAAAACACACTAGCAGTCCACTAACCATATGTGCCTTAGATTCTGTAACACCTGGATTCATTTCCCAGTTTCACCACTTTGTGGGATCTAAGGCCAGGCAATTACTTCTTTGAGTCTAGTTTTCCTTGCTGTAGGACAAGGTAATGATTAAATAATTTGCTATTAGTAATGTACTTAAAAGAATACGTGTAAGCAGTAGGCACTTACTAACTGCTAGGTTTCTTTCTTCTTTTAAGCTAGGTACCAGGACTTATCTTCCCGAGGTCTTTCAGGGTATGCTCATCACCAAGATCTGTGGGCTTTAATGGGTTGTCAGCTGGACTATATATGTCCCACAGGTGCTGATTTGGTTGGTTTCTGCAGAGGTAACAAAAGTGACATCTTGCAGGGGCCAGACTCTCTTCATCTTCTATGCAGGACACAAGGTGACCATGCTCCTGAGAAGTACCTGGAGTCACTCTCAGACATACCTGGGTCCTCACTGACTACAGAGTGCTGAAGGCACATGTGGGCACTAATTAAATAAAGCTTTCTCAGAATCAATATGGCTTGACTCCAAGTTAGCCAACTATTTAAATAAGCAAAAGAAAATGCTACTCACTGGCCTCTGCTGTTTGTCTCCTAATTATGAGCATATTTGGCTGACTCAGAACCAATTTATGTGCAGAAACCAAACAATTAAAAAGGTCTCATTACTAAAACCTGGGCATCCTTTTATGCAAATGAAGCACTGTGATCTACATGAACAAGCAAAGCTGTACCTTCAGTGGCACATGTACATGTACAAGCATGTGTACCTTCATTTGCAAGGAGGTCCCAGCTGGGTTGAGCCTTGGGATGCTTTTGCTTTTTTTTTTTTTTTTGTGGCATAGGGGAAACATGAAGACCATCTCTAGGCTACAGCTATGACACTCATGTCAACCCAAGAGACAAAGCAAGGATCCTGTTATCTACCCATGTGAATCATCCTTCTGGTACCCCTGGTCTCAAGTCCTCTCCACTCCCAAATCCTGTACCTCTGCACATCTTCAAATACTCACTCACGGCCACACTCTGAGGTCACATTATGATCACCATATAGTAAGAAGAGAGATATCTACCTACTCCTACAAAGCTCCCCATATCCTACACTTCACGTGCATTATCACATTCAATCCTCACTGCAGGCTTTGAACATAGGAACTAATGTTATTTCTACAGATGAAACAACTGAGTTCCAAATACACACAGCTAATAACTAAGAGATAGGACTTATATCCAGGTGCGTCTAATACCACAGTATATATTTTTTTCGGTTCCTCATTGCTTCTTTTCTGTAATCTCTGATTTAACATTACAGCATCTACCTAAAGTCACTCTTCACCTGTCTCAGTAATAATGCTCTAACTTAAGCCTCACAGAGAACTTCAGTCCCATGTCCTGCTTTATCTTCCCAATTCACCAATCTCAGCCCAGCTTTACTTTCTTCCCTATCAACCTGGTTATGATGTCAGGCATTACAACTGCATGTTTACCAAATCCCTCCACTCCTCTGATCCCTTAATCTTTCTCAGCACATACTCTAATGATGTCCAGACCTGAATTAATACAACTGCCTGTTTTTCCCTTAGTCACCCTGGGGATACAGAGTGCTATTGGATAAAATCCATGACACATGTATGAATTCAGCCATTGTTAAGCTATCAGTTTCACTCAAAAATCCTTTACCCTGCTCATGTTGGATCCCTTTCCTATTCACCACAGGGGTGACACTTAGCCTTGTCTTTATCTTCAGACACCCCACCAGGTTCCTGACCTCATTCAGTTGATGAATAAGTAGTATGTGCCACTGAGAAAATTGAGATCATTAAGCATGAACTCCTTCCACTTTCCTCTAAAATCCCTTTGCCTTCTCTATTTATGTGCCCACCTGTCCCCTAGATTTCAAATATCCTAGTCTTCAGTAGGACCTCATTTTGTCAAAGAGCTCCCTGGACCCTGCCGTGCCACTGAGTGTCCACTGCAGACTTGTGTTTACCATCAATCATTCCATTCACTTCAGAGTCCCCTGCCATCTCCTTCTGGAAAGACTAAGTCCATAGTCCATAGTCCCCACTCCATTCCTCATCTTAATGAAAATTTATAACTTTAATAGTGCTTATCATAGCCTCCTTTCGAAAATTCCTCTTTTTGTGACTTCTATGATGATTCAATTTTTTAATCTTAAGGTAGGCTACTCAGGGTCGTATCTTTGACCCTCTTTTCTTCTCATTTTACCTGTTCTCCCTCCTCCACTGAATAGATTTATTTACATATATATCTGAAAATACCATGTATAAGCTGATGATTCCAAACCAATTTCCCAAGCCCAGACCTCAATTTAAGACAGAGCTCTTCACTTACATAGCAAAAATTGTATGCCAAAAATTAAACCCAACCTCCTCCCCCTCCCCCTCCTCTTCAAATAGTTTTCTGTAATCTCTATTTTAGTTAATGGCATTAAAATGGATAAAATTGCTCCTGGTCAAAACTTAAGAATGACATTTTACTTTTTTGTATTAGATACTCTTATACACATATGCAATCAATATCAAGTCCCATTGATTTACTCTCATTCATTCATTCCAAAGTATTTATTTGAATCCCCCTGCATATGAAGTAAATAATTCCACCTGCAACAATGCACAATTCAGGGGCATCATGCATTTTGTGTTTCTCAATGATTCTGTGAGATATTATGCTATACATAGGGAATATAAGGGCATGCAGTAAATGCATTATCTCCCTTCATGATTCTTAAAATCCAATGGAATAGCATTGGCATAAATAAGGTGGCTATCAAATAAATGAAACACTGCAATAATATAACAGGAAATGATGAGTGAGCCAGAAATTGAAGAATACAGAAAGATAAGGAGTTGAATAGAGGAGAATAAAATGCCTTGGGGCACAAGCACTGTGAAGCATACTTGTCACTCAAAGGTTAGGGTGGCTGAAGCAGAAGTTCAAGAGCCAGAGCAATAGCTAAACAAATGTGCAATCAAGATTTTACCTGTATTTAATGGAAAGGGCTTGAACACAATTAAAATCTAAGAGAAAAATCTAGTTAACAGGAGGAATCCATGTATAAGAGAAAAAGAAAAATAATCTTTTTTTTAATGTTCCTGGGAGGCAGGAGCAGATGGAATCTAGTGTTCTGTAGGAGGTTTGGGTTTTGGCTCCAAAGTGGGAAGTCTCCTCTGTTATAACAAGAAAAAACAAAAGGAAGAGCAATTTGGAGGGAGATATAAATCATTTTACAGGTTTATAATTGAGAAGATAAGGGAATTCTTGTTTGGTATCTTCTAGTTGTTTCATTTTTTCTGTAAGGTGGACATGGAGTCCAATCAGTTGAGCAAGAACTTCTGCTTCAAGGAAGATGGAGTAGATATATTTTTCCATATCACTCCCTCTAAATCATATTCTAACACTATATAGAACGCAAATAGAAGAAGATTCTCAAGTATGAGGAAAAGGTGGCAGACTGGGCATTATGATGAGAAGGAACAACATAGTAGTGAGTTCCCTGCATCTTCTTTTTGTGTTATACATTCCAGACTTGTTGCTAAAGAAGCCTGCAACCTAGACACAAATAATAACAGACAAAGGGGAAAAAAAAAAAAAGGCCTTCGACAAAAGCCTACTCTTTCTAGCCGAAGAACCAGGAAGTAGGTAGCCTAGCAAGACAGAAAAGTGTAGATAAAACTGCTCTACTATAGTAAAACCAAACTGAACCAAACCAAGCAAAACAACAAAATAAAAACCAACCCTCAAAACCATGGTTTTTCCTCAACCCATGCCAACAAAAGTCAAATGAGGATTCTAGACTTCTATTCTTGTCAGGTTGTCTTTGACTGTTGAGTGGGCCTATATTGGAGTCTACAACTTGATTTAAAAAATACAAAAAAAACTACATCTAACATTACACTTAATCATCAAAGAATGAATCAGGAACAAAGCATCTTATTTAACATTGTCTTGGTGTTCTATCCATGACAAAAAAAGGAAATAAAAGACATACAGAAGAGTGAAGTGTGTAAACCTGGTGATTCACAGACCTGTACCCCTGGGGATAAAAATATATGTTTATTAAAAAAAAAATAAGGGAATCTTTCTGCCCTTCAACAGACGAATGGATAAGGAAAATGTGGTCCATATACACTATGGAGTATTATGCCTCCATCAGAAAGGATGAATATCCAACTTTTGTAGCAACATGGATGGGACTGGAAAAGATTATGCTGAGTGAAATAAGTCAAGCAGACTTATGTTATGTGGAGCATAACAAATATCATGGAGGACATGGGGAGTTGGAGAGGAGAAGGGAGTTGGGGGAAATTGGAAGGGGAGGTGAACCATGAGAGACTATGGACTCTGAAAAACAATCTGAGGGGAATGAAGTGGTGGGGGGGTGGGAGGTTGGGGTACCAGGTGGTGGGTATTATAGAGGGCACAGATTGCATGGAGCACAGGGTGTGGTGCAAAAATAATGAATACTGTTATGCTGAAAATAAATAAATTTAATTTAAAAAAAAAAGGAAACCAAAAAAAAAAAAAGACATACAGAAGAAATAAAATTATCTCTATTTGAAAGTGACACAGACAATTTCAAGAAATCTACAAAAAACTTTCTTAGAACTAATACATGAGTTCAACAAGGTTGTAGGATATATAATAAACATACAAAAATCATTTCTGTGTATAATAGCAATGAACACATGGATATGACAATTTGAGATATAATACCATTTATTTTAGACCTAAGACACTTCAGTGTAAGTATAATATAATATGTTTAGGACTTTATGCTAAAAAAACTACAAACTTTCCATAAAATCACAGAAGAGATCAATAAAGGGAGATACATACCATGTTCATAGGTTGGAAATCAACAAAGTAAAAATGTCAGTTCTCTCCAGATTGATATACAAGTTTAATGCAATTACTATTACATTCACAGCAAGAATTTTGTGTATGAACAAGATTGTTCTTTTTTAGAGATTATTTATTTATTTATTTATTTAGGGAGAGAGAGAGAGCACAAGTGGGGGGGGGGGCAGAGGGAGAAGGAGAAGCAGACTTCCCTCTGAGCAGTGTGCCTGATGAGGATTCCCAGGACCCTGAGCTCATGACCCAAGCCAAAATCTGAGCCACCCAGTTGCCCCTGGACAAGATTGTTCTAAATGCAATGGTAAGGCAAAGAACTGGAATACCAAAATAATTTTGAAAAAGAATGAAGGGTATTAAATTCAGCTGTCTTATTTCAAGACTTATAATATAATTATAGTAACCACAATTATGTGATATTGATGGAGGAATGCACATAGAGATCAGTGGGACAGAACAGAGAACCCAGAAATCACTTATATAAATATGCCCAACTAGAATTTGACAAAAGAGTGAAAGTAAGCCAACAGAGGAAAAGTAGCCTTTCTAACAAAGAGTGGTAGAACAAGCAGACATCCTCAGGCAAAAAACCGAAACTCAACCAAAGTCTTATACCTTATACAAAAAGTAAGTAAACATGGATCACAAACATAAATGTAAAATATAAAACTATAAACTAACTCATTAAAAAGAGAATATCTTTGAGACCTAAGGCAAGGCAAACGTGACTTCAAAGCTCCATACATAAAAGGAAAAACTGATAAATTAGACTCCAACAAAATTTAAAATGTTTGCCATATGAGAGACCCCACAGAGAGGATGAAAAGATAAGTGACAGGCTGGAAGAAAATATTTGCAAACCCATTGATTCAAAATCCTTTGGGGAGCTTTCCAGGTGAAGTCTATCTCTGGACCCCGTACATGAGGGGCAGGGAGAGATCAAGGAAAGAGGCAGGCCACTCCAGGTTGGTGAGTGACAGTTTTAATAAGTAAAGGGAACTTACATAGGATGCTGGTCTTGTGCTGCAGCCAGACTAATGGGTCGCTTCGCCTGCCTTCCAGAATCTCAGAGTTTATAGAGGCCTTAATTGGGCTCAGTCGTGTATACCCTGCAGATGTTTTCAATACCACATCACTGTCTCAAGTCTGTGCTCTTGGAGAAGTCCCTGACAGTGGGAAAGGTAAGCAGAACCCATAGCCCAAGGACAGGGGAGGAGTGACTTGGCAGTCACTTGGCAGTCATGTCTTTTCAAAAACCTCTTCCAGTGAAACCACATATCTGACAAATGACTAGTATCTAGAATATAGAAAGAACTCTCTAAACTAAACAATAAAATAATACAATTAGAAAACAGGCAAAAGACACGGAAATATTTCAGTAAGAGGATAATCAGGTGGAAAAAAAAAAGATGTTCAATATAACTGGACATTAGGGAAATAAAAATTCAAATCACAACAAGCTTTCACTACAAACCTACCTCAATGACTAAAATAAAAAATAATGGCAATACCAAATGCTAGAGAGATTGTGGAGAAACTGGATCACCTCCATATTGATGGTAGGAATGTAAAATGGTGAAGTCACTTTGGAAAGCAACATAGTAGTTTCTTATAAAACCGACATGTAGCCATCATAGCAATTGCAATCCAGCAATTGCACTCCTGGATTTTTATTCCATAAAAATGAATGTTTATATTCACATTAAACCTGTGCATGTATTTCTGTAGCTGGTTTATTTGTAATAGGCAAAAACTGGAGGCACCCAAAATGTCTTTCAGTGGGTGAATAGTTAAAGTAAGAGAGGTATAGCCACATCATGAAATATTACTCATCAATCAAAAAGATAAAACTCTTAATACACATAACAACTTGGAAGAATCTTCAGAGAATTATTCTGGGTGATAAAAAACAATTCCCAAAAGTTATATACTACGTGATTCCACATACGTAATATTCTTGACAAAATTATGGAAATGAAAAATGGGTTAGCAGTTGCCAGGAGTTAAGGAGTAGCACAAGGAAATGGGTGTGGCTCTAAAAAAATAAAATAAAAAGTCTTGTGATGGCAATGACATTCTCTATCCTAGCTAGATCAATGCCAATATGCTGTGGTGATACCTTGCTGTAGTTTTGCAAGACATTATCATTAGAGAAAACTGACCAAAGTCACCTTGGATCTTTCTGTTTTCTTTTTCACAACTCTGTGTGAATCTGTAATTATCTTTAAAAAAATTTTAAAGACTTCTTTATTTGAGAGAGAGAGAGTGCATGTATGAGGGGCAGAGGGAGAGACTGTCCAAACAGACCCACACTGAGCAGGGAGCTGGACATGGGGCTCAGTCTCAGGAGCCATGAGATCAGGACCTGAGCTGAACCCCAGAGCCACTCAGGTGCCTCTATCTTTAAAAATAAATAAATAAATAAATAAATAATAAGCTTAGTTTTTAAAATGTTGAGTGAGGGAGAAAAGCCACGTTCATGCATTTTAAAAATATGAACAGTTTCTGGAAGAAAGTAAAGATTGAATTGGCCAGAAAGTCCTGGTAGAAATTTCAGGTCTCTTTGAGACTGGGGACCATTCATTTATGAGGACAGCAATCTGCTCAGTCGTGCTGTTTTCAGCACCTGTGCTCCACTGTCTGGATGTAGGAATAGAGAAAGCCCGTGATTGGGTTTATTCAGGATATAGGTGTCACCCAACAGGTGCCACAATACCAAGAAAGGAAGGAGAACTTTTCTGAAATCTATCTCTGTCCTGTCCATGCTCGCTGCTGCTGCCTTCCCTCAGAATCATGATCTCACTCTCCGAGCTCTGGCCAGCACCCCACCCGTTCACTATCTCTACTGTCATCCTTTTCTCCATCCCACCACTTGATCTGCTGCTAGAGAGAGCGTTAGGAAAAAGTAAACTGAACCAGGTTGTGCTCTGATCAAACCCTCTTGGTAGTTCACTTTACCTGGGGAACACTTTATCAGAAGTGCAAACTAGTCCTTCGGAGTTTACACCTCACTTCCTCTTCCAGGGCCTGCCCACCGGTTACCAGGGACACAGAACTCCATAGAATTCCCAGGCTCTTCCGTCAGCTATTCCCTCACCAGCCTTGTTATTTAGACAGCCTGCCCTTCAAATGATTGAGTGTTGAAGGAACAAAGCCTCTTGCCATTATGTCCCTGAAGGCCCTGATAAGTAAGTCCATGGTATTCTTCAGGATGCTCCAGAGAAACAGAAATAGGGTGTGTGTGTTGGGGGGGGGGTGTGGGTGTGTGTACTCAAGAAGAAAGAGAGATTTATTTTAAGGAATTGGCTCAAGCATTTATAGAAGAGTCTGGCAAGTATGGAATCTACAGGACAAACTATCAGGTTGGAGATATAGGAGAGTAGATGTTGTAACTTGAGTATGAAGGCAGAAGGGAGGTAGAGTCCTTCTTCCCTGGGGACCTCAACTGATTAGATGAGGATAACTGCTCATTATTAAGGGTAACTGCTTTTTCAAAGTTTATTGATTTAAATGTTGATCTGGGGGCGCCTGGGTGGCTCAGTGGGTTAAGCTGCTGCCTTCGGCTCAGGTCATGATCTCAGGGTCCTGGGATCAAGTCCCGTATGGGCTCTCTGCTCAGCAGGGACCCTGCTTCCTCCTCTCTCTTTCTCTCTGCCTGCCTCTCTGCCTCCTTGTGATCTCTCTCTCTGTCAAATAAATAAATAAAATCTTTAAAAAAAATGTTGGCCTGTTCTAAAATATACCTTCACAATGACATCAACACTGTGTTTGACTAAATAGCTGGGAGCTGTGCGCAGGACAAGTTGACCATAAAACTAACAAATACATCCATGGTAGCTAGAGTAGCCAGGTAATTTGTCCTTCTAATTGAAGCTAGTAATAACTTCTGAAACAATAGGCATAATCTAAGACTGTCTCTGGCAGACTAGAATGCAAGGTCATTCCCATTATAGTCTCCCTACAGTATGCTTTGATATCTTCATGGGAGTGTCTGTGCATCTCTGCATCCCCAGAAGAAGCTGATGCCTTGCATTTTGTTGTGTTTGATAAAAGTTGACCGAGTCTCTTGGCCCATCCTGCTTTTTATTTATTTCTGTGGTCGGAACGGACCATGCAGTCTATTCAGGTACATTCTCTCCATCCATCTGAGATCCCCAAGACACATATAAAAAAGAATGGATTCTGCTAAGCTCTGCTAAGTCACATGTGGAATGCATCCAATAGAATATTATTTAAAAACAAGGAGAGAAGACATAATTAACCCAATTTAAGCAAACTCATGTCAAAAGCTCAGGTTCAAGGATAGCTGCCATTGTACTGATGGCTATTGACTCAGGGCCCTGCTCTGCTGGTCTGAGTATTATACTGAGTCTATCAGACCTTTAAAGTGGGGTCCCTGTGTCCTCGTTTGGTGTTACTGCTAGGTTTGCCCAGTCCTGGAGTGTTCCAGCTCCAGTTTTCTTGCAAGGGAATTCCCCACAACTAAGAATATTTGAAGAATCCTTATGAAAGGAATCCATATGAAAGGATGCTCAACATTGTATGTCATCAGGGAATTGCAAATTAAAACAAGATACTACTACATTGGGCCATTTGGAATGGCCAAAATGCAAAATGTTTGGTATATCTTGGTATAAGGAGCTAATAAACACTGATATTTCAACCCAAAAGAATTGAAAATTTATGTTCACACAAAAACCTGCACACAGATGTTCATTGTAATTTTAGTCATAATTACCAAGCAAACAAGATGTCCTTCAATAGGCGAATGAGTAAATAAACAGGCAATGGAATATATTCAGTGCTAGGAAGAAATGAGCTATCACATCATAAAGAGACATTGAGAAAACTTAAATATTTATTACTAAGTGAAAGAAGCCAATCTAAGAAGGCACATACTGTATAATTCCAACTATATGGCATTCTGGAAAAAGCAAAGCTATGAAGACAATAAAATGATCAGTGGTTGACAAGAGTTAGGGGGAAAGGGGGGTGAATAGCAGGATTACAGACTTTGAGAGCAGTGCAATGATTATGTGATACTTTAGTGGTGGGTATATGTTATTATACGTTTGTTAAACCAGAGAATGTGATCAACCCTGTTGTAAGCAATGGACATTGGGTGACAGGATGTCTCAATGTATATTCATTGATTATGACAAATGTACCACTCTAGTGTGGAGTGTTGATAGGGGAGAAGTCTGTGCATGTGTGGGAACTATGAATATATGGGAACTCTAATTTCCACCCCATTTTGCTGTGAACCTAAAATTACTCTAAAAATATAGCCTATTAAAAATAGTAATACTTACTCTAATAAGGATGAATATGTAAATATGTGACAGGTGGGAAAAGTTTTTAGAAACATAGGACAAAAAAAAGCACATTAAAAACATAAAAATAGAAAAATATAAATAATAAAATCAGACCCATAGGTGATCTAGGATTTAGACAAAGAAAAAGAAATTATAATCAGTCTTTAAGACTAGCTAAAGATGGTCATTTTTAAAAAATGAAAAATGCAGCAAAAAAAGCCTAAGGGACCTATATAGTATGATTTCTTTAAAAAAAAAAAAATACAAGTTCAGGGGCACCTGGGTGGCTCAGTGGGTTAAGCCTCTGCCTTCAGCTCAGGTCATGATCTCAGGGTCCTGGGATCGAGCTCTGCATCGGGCTCTCTGCTCAGCAGGGAGCCTGCTTCCCCCTCTCTCAGCCTGCCTCTCTGCCTACTTGTGATTTCTCTCTCTGTCAAATAAATAAATTTTTAAAAATAAATAAAAACTAAAAAATACAAGTTCAAATACACGTAGAGCCACAGACAGAAAAGAGGGGTTGAAATTTTACTAAAATGGATGAATGACAATAACTCATAGATTCAAAAAATTCTAAACACCAAACATAAGAAATTTATTAAAAACCACACCTGAGAATATCATAGTAACATTGCTAAAAACCAAACACAAATAGAAATCCTAAAAGCAGCCAGAAAAGAAGACATATTATGTTCAAAGAAAAACTACAGGTAATAAGAAGTGACTTCAGCAGAAATTCTGGAAGCCAGAGGAGGACAAAAGAATGATATTCATAAGGTGTCAAAAGAAAATAAGAAACCTAGAATTCTGTACCCAGTGAAAACATTCCCTAAAAGGAAAAATTAAAGATGAATTTCCAGCCTTCTCCCAAAAAAGGGGGGTTGATAATGTCATCAACTGACCAACTGCTAAAGATAATCTTAAGGGAATTCTTGAGGCAGAAAAAAAATTCAGAAAGGAGAGGCACAGCAAAAATTAATATATTGATAAACTCAAATAATTCCTGAATGTATATAGCAATGATTCCATCACACCTTGTTAAAAATAAATGGAGAAATAAAATAATAAAAGAAATAGAGTGGGAAATAGAGTGATAAATGAATTTAAAGTATTTTTAAGGTCCCAGCCTTGTCTTGGGCATAGTAAAAATACCATATCTGTTTTTAGGATATTTCCTCTAAGAAATTGGAAAATATAAGAATGCATAACCCACAGGTTAACAGAGATAAGATATTGAATAACAAAGCTTATTTTAACTACAAAGAAGGCAAAAAGGGATATAATTAGCCTAGAACAAAACGAACAAATAGAAAAAAGTAGTAAGGTTATAGATCTAACCCAAATACATTGATTACATTGAATGTGAATGGACTATCACTTCAATTAAGGATTTAAGAAACTATCATAAATTAAACATGCACAAACACACTTCCATCTGCTTGCAGATGCCAGACCTTAAGTACAAGAACACAGAAAAGTTGAAAAGTAGGGAATGGAAAGGTGTCCATTATCTTCAAGTTCGTTTTTGGATTCAGAGCAGTCTCAGCTAAAATATCAAGATGATTTCTGTGGAAATGAGATGTTGATTCTAAACTTTACGTGTTGGTGTAAAGGACATGTTTACACATCAGTATCAAGACTGACCTCCAAGTCATGGTAACTAAGACAGGCCCATATCAGTGCCAAATGGACGTATGGGCCAACAGAACAGAATATGAAAAGGGGCCAACACATACTAGATATTTGATTTAAGATAAATGTGATCCTGCGATGTTGATGGCAAAGGGACTTTTTTTTTCTCTCCTGTGGATGGTGCTGGAATAATAAAGATCTGTATTCTAAGAATGTTTTTAACCTCTATTTCACATCATACTCACAGATCAACTCCAGGAGAGTTATAGATGTAAATGTGAAAGGCAAAACAAAAGTCAACCAAGAAAAACAAAGAACACAGAGAGAAGACCTCCCCGGCCTGCATTAAGCAAAACTTTCAAAACAGCACAAGTCAAGCATTGAGGATAAGGGAAAAGCTGATACGGGAACCTACATTACAATGAAGAATTTCTCTTCATCAGAAGATTGCAGAAAGAGAGTGAGGAGGCAAGCTGTGGTGTGGAAGAGCCGCATTTTCCAGAAGCATACCTAAGGGTTCAATCTCATTACTCATCAGGAAATGCAAGTTAAGGGCACAAATAGGTATGCTACGTTCCTGCTAGAAGAGCTGAAATTAAAATATTTGACAGCACTAACAACAGTGAGGATATGGGAACAATTGCACTCTCAAACATCACAGATAAAGTACATAAATCATTACCACTATTTCTGAAAACTTTTTAGCAGTGTCTACCTAAGGTCACACAGACCCATACCCATGGCCTGGCACTCCAACGGAAAAGCATACATCAATTCACCCAAAATCATGCACAAAAAACGTTCATAGGAACACGACTTAAATTAATTCAAAATGAAAACAGACCCAAAGTCTGTCACCAGTAAAATATATACATTGTGATGTCCTTACAGTGAAATCCTCAACAGCAATGAAAATGAACTTCACGCAGAAACGTAGATAAGTCTCTAAAGCCAATGTCGAGTGAAAAAAAAAAGAGACAAAAAGAGATCATTGATTCTAAGTATATGTATTTCAAATGTATAGGAAACTAGTCAGTGATTACAGAACTGATGGCCATGACGACCACCGGGGTTCTGGAGGGTTCAATCAGGAAAGTGATAATTTTCTATTCTTATTTTCGCTCATGGCTATGCAGGAGCACTCAGCTTATTAAAATTAACTGAGCCGTACAGCTATGACTTCTGCATTTTTCTGCGTGTATTTTATGATTTTTTTAAAGAAAGTATGTTTGAAAATTGTGATCATCAAGCCCTTTGCAACCCTGTTTCCTACCCTAGTCATGGTCGTCATTGATTGAACACTTGCTTTGAGCCAGCCACTGATGCTGGCACGAGGGGCTTTATTCCAAGTTTTCTTATTTCATCCTTTGAGATGGGACTGCTGCCCGTATTGTATAGATTTCAAAGATGCAGAAGCTGATGTTCAGAGGGGTTAAGTGACTTACTCTTGGTCATGTAGCTGGAAAGTAGAAGAACCTGACTTCAAAAGCACACTTTTCTGATTCCAACATACTGCCTTTATATTTTGGGGGGATCTGTTCAGAAGACTGGCCAACAACCAAGTTAGTTGTGCAGGATACAGTCACTCTGCCCTCGCTGTGAAAAGGTAGATGAGTGTTTTCTCCGCATGCTCTTTACTCCACTCTGCCTACCTTTCCCCACAGGCTTATAACCCTGGATGGCTGAACCCCAGATCTTGGGAAGCGACCCTCTGTCTGATGGTTTCTCACATCCTTTACCTCCTGAACACACAGGCCAATTCAGGATAGAAAGAGCACAGGTTTTATGTAGACTGACGGATGATTTGGATCACCTTGAGCAAACCACTTAGTTATTCTGAGTCTCATTTTCATTTGTCAGAAAGAGATTTCATAATTTTCCAATGTAAGAAATGAATTAATTCTCCTAGGACATGATAGGCATATAATCTATGTGAATCCTTTTGCTTTCGTCTCTGGACACCCCGCTCCGTATTAAATATCTTTTATCTCTCCATCTTTGCCATACCTCCATACTAATTTTCCACCCTGCTCCGTGCCCCAGGTTGGTCAGGGCAACCTGCCTCAATGGGCTCCCTTTCCTCTGCTCTTGTGATTGGCAGGAGATTGGAGGTGGAGAGGGTGCTTCAGAGGATGGGCTCTTCCAGCTCACTCCCTGTTGGATCACTGTCGATGGCTCATTCTCGGGAAAGGGACGGACAGCCCTTCCCAACCACCTCTCTGGCAGTGAGAAGACACACCCCCTCCAAACATCCTTTTTGGCTGTGAGGACTTAAGGGACCCAGCTTTTCTGCTCCTAGGTGTTTCCATTATCCTGCAACTTTCCATGACCTGTGGCAAGAGCACATCTTTCTGAAGAGTCCCTCTCCCCAGATCCTTCTTTTTCAGTGTGCCCTCTCTAACTGGGCGGGCAGGACCCATGCTGATTCAGCTGCCTGCTCTGCCATTTCCTCCCAAATGTGAGAAGCATCTTCTCCATGAGATAATGTAGCTTGTCCAGACCACAAGCTGCTGACTGAGGACAATAATATGGCTATTGTGAGCTTCAGACTGAAGAAAGTGGCAGCAGCTAAAAATGAGGCACAGACAGAGTAAATGTAAAATCATCTCAGCACGTGTACTTTGGGCTGCACTAAATTTATGCATTTAATTTTTGCACAGAATGTGAGGAAGTTGGGTCTTACCTCAGAAGCAAAAGGCTGTCATGCCAGGAGGCTCTTGAAGGTCTGAGGCTTTATGGAACGTATTCCCATGCCTGCCTCATCAGGGGCCCTACTAACTTTGGAGCTTCTCCTGCCCCAGAGCCTGCTTCTACTTCTCAGCATCTCATTAGGAGCACACCTGAAAGTCAGGTGCCGGGAGGGCACGGACTGAAGAGCTTACAACCAAGGCATGCCTCTCCAGAATGCCAGGCTGGTTTCCATTTGTTTTCTGGGAGCACTCAGAATTATTACCTGAGTGGGTCTCAGGAACAGACGGGAGGACTGCTGACACCATCAGCTCCCTGCGGCAGGAGTGGGGGCAGGAGTGGGGGCACTCAGCCAACATCCACGTGCTAAGGGTGGAAGTGCAAACGCTGTTTCTCTCTGCCCAGGCAGGCGATTCCACCTCTTGCCCAAGCCAGAAAGACGTGAACACTTCGGAGGACATGGTAGGCTAACAGAGCCTTGAGGTTCCCGCCGAGACAGGCGGTGCTGTCAGTGTGCTGATCGTGCCCAGAGCTGCCGTGAGCGAGAGGATATTTGCCCCGGCCCCTGACATGCATCAGCATGGATTTGCACCACGGCTCAGGGGGCAAGACTCATGGTGGGTGAGGGGACACAATGAAGGTTTGGAAAGGATCACAGTGAGACTGTGGATATCCGTCTGGTGAGTGGCAAAAATCAGATTTTAGGGGTGCCCGTTTGGCTCAGTTGGTTACGTGTCTGCCTTCGGCTCAGGTGTTGGGAGCGAGCCCAGTATCAGGCTTTCTGCTCAGCAGGAAACCTGCTTCTCCCTCTGCCTCCCCCTTGCTCATGCTTTCTCTCTCTCTCTCTCTCCCTAATAAATAAAATCTTTTAAAAAAAAATTTAAGCAAGATCTGTCTCATCCCCAGTTTGCACCTATTGTATGAGCACAGGACCATACATATGACTCTACCTGAATGCAGAAGAAGGTAATTTGACCTCCACGAAGCAAAGGTAAGTAAGCGTGGCCTTGCTTGTCAGGAGCCAGTGCTGGCCTTTGGGATCTGTGTAGGTTTCACAAGAGGCTCAGATGTAAGAAGAGAGGAGCTTAGAAACTGGGCAAACTTCACTCTATGGATCACATATAGCACCTGCTCCTCATTTCAAATCTGAGATCACACAGCTAGAAAATCCAGAACCAAAATATAAACCGAGTTTTACTTATTTTATTGACACTCAGCATTTGTCTAACTTGGGGTCTAGGAGACACCAATCCCTTCCTCCTGAGCCTGCCACCCCAGGAGCCAGACCCAAGAGAACAAAGCCAGTGCAGAGGACATTGGAACCGCACTAATGCTTGCAGAGTAAGGTGTTGATACCAGGTCACGAGGAGAAGCACGGGCTCTGTGTAGACTTCCTCGACATCCTACCCCTTCTCCACCACGGAGGCACGTCATTACACTGCCCTGCGTCTTCTCCTTCTCATCAGCTATGGTGGACAGGAATAGTAGGAGCAAATGCATGCTACAGTGAAAGCTCTGGCATGTGGTAAACACTCAATCCCTTCTGGCTTTCGTTAACGTTATTAGTTATGAGATTCTCAAAAAAGACAGAGATAGAGTTTACTGTCATCAATTTCTGATTGAAGCAGTGAAATTCAAAAAAGTAAAAAAAAAAAACAATGTGCTCGCGGTCCCCTGGCCAAAACATGCCCAAAGTAGGGCTCTAGCCCAGACCTGGCCAAGTTTCAGTATCCCTTGCCTTGTCAGGGCTGCCTTCCTGAACACTAAGACATAAGCATTGGCCCATTTCCCCTGCACCTTGCAGCATCCCTAATGCCCTGTCAGTGGGATTTCCCTGCTTCTGGGTTAAACCCAGGGGTGGGGGGGGCTCACTTGCAATGCATTTTCCATGCTCCCTCCTCTGGCTACTGTTCTTTAATTACTGCCTCCCCCAGATAAGCACTGAAACAGGAGTGCACCTAAACACTGGCATTGAGAGAATGAGACAGTGGCCTGACTCCCAGCTCTTCAAGGCACTGGCTTAAGCGCTTACAAGAGAGGGTTTTGTTTTGTTTTGTTTTGTTTTGTTTTTTCAGAGAAAGAGGAAGGGAAGCAGGCTCCCCACTGAGCAGAGAGCCAGACGCAGGGCTCGATCATGACCTGAGCCAAAGGCAGAGGCTTTATCCCACTGAGCCAGCATGGTGCCCCGAGAGTTTTAAGAATATATTGGAAAATATGGGATTTTCTTCCTATATATTCCTACATGGAAATATATCGGAAGATTTCCCTGTTCTGGAAAAAATACAGACTATATACTCAGCAATATGACAAGCAGTTTTAAATATTTTATTTATTTATTTGAGAAAGAGAGAGAGAGTGAGGGTGTGCCCGCGAGCAGGTCGGGAGGAGGGCAGAGAGAGGCGAAAGGAATCTCAAGCAGATTCCCCGCTGATCCCAGAGCCCTATATAGGCTTCATCTCATGACCCTGAGATCATGACCTTAGCAGAAACCAAGAGTCCGACGCTTAACCAACTAAACCAACCCAGGCCCCCCTTGGCAAGTAATCTTAGGAGGTTCTCAAACATCTCTGAGATCTACCCAAGGTCTTCACGGCAGGCACTCCTGCTCTGAGGGAGAATCCTGAAGTCCTTTAGGGTACTCGTCAGCCCCGGAATTTCCCCTGGCCTGATGCACAGTTTATTGTTGGCAGAAGGAGAGGCTCTGAGGAGAGACGAGGGGAAGAGAGACCCCAGGAGAAGCAGCCCATCTTGCCGTCTTGAGTGAACCTCACAGACCTGGATGCCCTGTCTGGCTGAGGGCAGTCACCAGGGAGCAAGTGCCTGGCCTGGGTGCTATGGTGAAGAATGACCCTGCCAGCCCAGGCTGGCCACAGCCAATGCAGGGGTGCAAAACCAGATACTCACCAGCATGCCCCAAAGCCACCAGAGAGGAGGTAGCAGACCTGGAGGCCAGGGGAGTTGGCAGTGCTGGTGCCCTTCGCTGAGGGGCAGAGAAAACCAGCACGTGCTGGGTGGCTGGGGCCGGCCGTGCTCCTGACCCAGGAGAACCAGCAGCTCTGACAGAACATACGCTACAGAGGCAGCCAGATGGGGAGGTGTGAATCCCAGCACTGTCACTTACCAGCTTGCGGACCGTGCCTTTGTGAGTCTCATTTTTCCTTCCTATACGTTTAGGATCGTACTTTCTTCCTCACAGGGCTGGTCTGAGGATGAGAGAGGGATGTAAAGGGTGTGACACAATCCCCGCACCATTATCCTTGATCAATAAACAGCTGCTGATATGAATATGATAATAAGTGTTCTTATTTAGAAACCATTATGATGCCTTGGGGAATACTCGAGACTTCTTGGCATATTTAGGGGTTTGGGGTGGAAAATCGGGAGGATTTCAGAGCAAGTGTTTGGTGGCAGAGGATGGGTCATGGTGCACACACCTGGCCAGAGAGAGGCCACTTTGCGGGAGACACGTGACCTTCCACAGCAGCCGATGGCACCGCATCAATTGCCTGGTTGTTGCTATGAGATTACGCACTGGGCAGGACAGCTTTGAAATAGCCTGTTTCTTCCCCTGGATTCTTTTTCCACGTCTGGCCAGTGGGACTTCCTCTGCTTCCATTGCCCAGGTGTGTGACTGCATGCTTTCCAGAACAATATATGCCCACGATTGAACTAATGAGTGTGCAAGGAGGGACCCCAGTGTCCGCCTGTAAACAATGTACAGGTGTATGTGTGCTTGGGTATACTTACTTTGTGGGTTGAGAAGTCTCATTGTTGGTGAATATTTTGTTTTCCTCTGAGTTTGGACACCTGGTTGCCCTGGCAACTGTATACTTGAATTTGCCAGCAACTGAACCCTCCTTGAGACATGTTTGCTCACTCACCCTGGCGCCCCCTCTCCCAGATCCTAACCTTTGGTCATTGCGAATTTCCATAGCAGGAGTTTTTCTTGCTGTGGAAAGAACCTCTCCTCTCCCTGGAGTTCAGCACCCAAGGTCAAGTTCAGAGGTGAAAGAATGAAAGCTGCAGGGAAGGTCTGACAGATATCACTGACAATTTTCCCTTCCTCTTTTGTAGGAGATGACCTGATTTATTTGCGATTTGTGCACTTTTCTTATAACTAACCTCTCTAGCTACATACCATGCAGCAGGGGAAAAGACAATAATTAAAGTTATTAACATAGAAAATTGTTACCTATTTGAAGTTTCCTGGTATGAAGGGTGAGCATAATAAGAATCAAACTGATTTCATTTATTAAAAGCAACTAATGGGGTGAAATAAAATAATGTTTTAGATATGAGGAATGTTACATCAGGAACAAAAATGTTCTCTCTTTTATTGTGTCTCTAGCAAGGAAAGGTCAGTGAAGAATTCTTGGAGCCTTTATCTATCTTGTGTTGCCGAAGCCAGGAGCACAAAACAAGGCTTTTGCTGAGACAGGTGCTAATTCATGAGCATGTACCTACAGGAATGGAAGGTGAGTTCTTCAAGAAAGGGAACTGAAAATGCAGGCAGACAAAGGCCCATAAGTAAATAACCCCTTTGTCTCAGAAGCATAGTTCACACAGGGCCCCCACATTATCTACCAGACTTTGTTCATCTCTATGAATATTGAAGGAGAAGACATAAGCCAGAGGTACCAACTCTCCCTTCCATGCCATCGTGGCCTTCAGACCCAGTGATCTTGTCTCCCTTTGTGTCTTTGTTCTTCTTTTAGTACTTGAGAAGACAAAATTAAGTATGGAATTAGTTCTGCCTTGGCAAGATTTGGGAGGATTTACAATTTAGGAACTGGGCAGTTCCTTAAGCAAATGTAGCCTTCGGGAATTCTACCCAGCTCTGTCTGTCTATTCAGATAATGTGGGAACGTCTGCTGGCTCTCTGCCTCCCGGCCTCCTAGCCTTTAGAGTTTGTACTCAGCACTGGAGATGCCTCTTGTTGTGTGGGGCCACAAGAACCAGGGCCAGATGTTCTCCTCTCAGTTCTTGGAAGTTGAGATCTTGATAATGAAAACCAAACTCCTCTTTGGCCCAAGGCTCACAGTAAAGTCATTTCTCCCTGGAAGGCCTAGAAGTCAGAGAACCTTGTGATGCACAAGGTGGCCTAGGGAACATATGAATCTGGGGGGTCCAGGGCCCAGGCTGGTGATGCCAGGCAGATGGATATTCATCAGAGAATGATACCCACAGAGCCTCTGAGAGTCTGGTAATTAAAAGCCAAGCTGTGGCTCCCCAAAGAATGAGGCTACAGAGAAACAACTTATCTGTGGTCAGAGTGTAGGGATGAGAGGAAACAAAGCCAACTGACGCTTAAGAGGTTGTTCACTCCACGAGGCCAGGGGAACACGTCTCCATGCCGTATGGCCAAATTCTCTCCTATCAGATTTCTAGTAACTCATGTTATACAGGAAATTGTTAGATAACTGAAAATTAGAGTTGCTTCCCAGTCTGTCCCTCGCATTGCCCCCTGGTTGATATGGGGGACTGTGGACATAGACCAGATAAGGAGGGTATGCCTCCACACCCCAGGCCTGTCTGTTATCCACTTGGTCAGAGAAATTTCCCTCACGACCGCCCATGCCAATGGGACAGAACTCAGCTCATGACCACAGCATGCCCGGGAACAAGCAGATAGCATTTCCTCATCCCAGAGAAGAAGAGGATAGGGAGCAAAGTCAAGTTTTATTATTAAACAACTTTAATCCAAATGCTGATTATTATTTGCAGTGTCTGAAGGCACAAAATATACCTAAAATGTATGGAATAGTCTAAACAGAGTTATAAATCCAAAGAGCAAAGCATGAAAAAAAGATACATTCTGAGCTGACACAGAAATCCGAGTTGGGAATTTTTTTTTCTGGAGAACTTACTTGAATATCAATCATTTCCCCTCATGCCAAGGGTAGGAAATTTTAAAAATAACATAAACATGGTGAAGAATAACACCATAAGATGTTAAGGGTTTTTTTTTTTTTTTTTAATATAAGCAGAATACCTTTTCCTCAAAAATGTGTGTGCTCTCTTTCTCACAGGTGCACACACGCACACGCGCGCACACACACGCGTGCACACACACACGCACACACACACGCACACACACACACACCTGCCCTCATTCTACTGTCCCTCACACCCATTCTAAGCAAAGCTGTCCAAGAAGACATCCATGGTGTACCCCAGAAGACAGATCATTCTCAGCACAAAACAGACTTGGGAGTGAGATAAGGCAGTGAGACCAGAATTTGATTAAAAAAATAGATATATATGAAAAACTGACCATCCAGGGCAAGGCCCCCAAAGTGCTGATGGAAAGAAAACGAAGCCTGCCCTCCCTCGGGGAAACCGCCGCCCACCCAGGCTTCGCTATGCGCATGCGCCCGGCTCCTGGCTCTCCACACTCTCATTGGAGAAATGTCAATGGATCGCCTTGGTAGCGCTAATACCAGGCCATTCTCAGTATCCAGAGATAAATAACATAATTATAAACACTCTTCTCTCCGGGGTGCTTTTAGCTGACTATGTGATGCAGCCGTTCCTTTCTGCTCAATCATGTCAGTCAGGACTTCAGGAGAGAAATCAATCCGGGGCTAGTTATCACCCTCCTAAACACAACTCTGGACTAACTCTACAAGGCTAAAAGAGATGCAGTCAATAGTCTTTGTATTTGTCCATGACCACAGATGGGCTCTCAGCTCCCTGATTACCGTCTAGCCCAGAGAGAGGGGTGAGGGGCAGGGAGCCCAGTCCTCTGGGGCCCGGATATGGGCTGTGTTCACCATCCTGGCAGGTTAGCAGAGCAGAATCACCTTTGTCTTCAGAAGAGCTGAAGTGACACAGATCTGATTACTGGATTACCGGGAACTGCTCTGCTCCTAATAGTTCTCTGTCTGGTTCTATAGTGTAATCACCCCAGGAAAGATGGGGGGAGTGTGGTTCTCTGGCTGTTCTGGCCTCAAGGAACAGAGCTTCCCAGCAGGTTGGCCAATTCAGGGATAGTTCTGGGACTCTCAGAGACCATGTGATGCTCCCAGCCAGAGGGACCCCTGCTATGGGCTGGCTCACTGCTTGAGGGCTTCTGGTCTGGAGAAGGGGGCAAGGCAGGTGGGGAGGACTGGGTTCTGGCCATTTGGCAGACTGCTTGCAGGGTTTTAGACCTGAAGACACCCTCTCACTTTTGGGGCTGCTTCCCTGGGGGATGCGTTACTTGTCTTCACATCACACCAAGTTATGCTGCTCCTTCTCTAGGAGCCAAGGCTCCTTCCTATCTGAACAAATATGGTCCCTTTGATCTTTGCCCAGCACTCACCATCACCTAGAGCACTGGTCTGCTCACCAGGTGCCTCCCTCCACTTCTCCAACAGAGTCCTTTGACCTGAAACTAAAGGTCGCAAACCCAAGGGGATATCCTCCCTCTCTCTGGCCTCACATCTCACCACCTCAGCTGGCCCTCACACCATACCTAGCCTTTCTCTACACCCACGGACGAGGACAAGCCCACCTCTGCCAAGCCTCCAGAGCCAATGATGGGGCCTATCTGCCTTTTTCCATATTCTATCACTTGTTGATTCTTCTAATTGAGGAAAGAAAGTAAAAAACAAGGCCAATAGTATGACCCCTCTGTATGTCAGCAGCAAAGCTCTCAGAGATGGTCACCTCACTGGGGGGTGCTTCTCTTGGGCCACAGCACATGGCGTCATGTGGTAGGTGACCAAGAGGACTGCCCCCTGTCCCAGTAGCCTCCTAAGTTCCAGGCTGACAGGAACAGCTGATCACCCTATAGCGCAGTGGCCTGGGGTCATGCCAATGCTGGCTCACTGTTGGTCTACCCAAGAGGATTAAAGAGGAACAAAGGGCCAGGAGCAGAGGAACGTGGCAGGAAACCATGGGACATGGGAACAAGCAGCATTTGGGGCTCCTCTAAAGGGAATAGCTGCTCATCTTCCCCTCTCCCCCAGCAGGAAGGGGCTCCTTATCTGATCACCCCCTCCTGCCTTCAGAAAGGCCCAGGAATAGGGGGCTTCTTTGGCACTTCAGAATGATCACAAGTAATTTGCCTTTTTATTCATATAGAACAAAATTTACAAAGTCATTCATACAGTTTTTGTGGTTTTTTTTTTACTGACTTCGAAAATTGGGAATATTCAAAATACACTTTTACCCCACTCCATTCTGTCATTATTTACACGTATGTACAAGAAAAATGAAAGAGTCTGTGTGTGTGTGTGTGTGTGTGTGTGTGTGCATGTGTGTGTGTGGTTTGTGTTGTGGTTTTCCTGTATTAAAAAGCTCTGCTGGTCGGGTGGGTGGATGGACGGTCGGCGGGGCGGGCGGCACGGTCAGATGGAGGTGCCATGGGAGGTGTCCAAGGCCTCTGGAAGGACGCCTCCCGGCACAGGCTGGAAGGACATGGGGATGGGGGTCTTGACTGGGCTCTGGCGGAACAGCCCCCCATTGGGCGACCTGTGTTTGCACTGCATGGACGGCATGGTGGCGGAGCTGCTCAGGGCCAGTGGCAGGCTGCTGCCCGGCCCTGACGACAGTGTCCGGCTGGTGCCGTGGCTGCTTTGCTCGGGTAAAAAAGTGCTGACGGACAGCTGCGTGTTCTGGTACTCTCGCGTGGGCTCCAAGGCCTGGCTTGGAGCCAGGCCCCCCATCTCCAGGGCGGAAAGCTCAATGGACGCTGGGGAAATCTGCTTGTGGGCAATGTCTTCATCCATGAGGCTGTTCATGCGCCGGTGAACCTGCTCCAAATTCACTTCTTTGTCCTGCAGGGAAAGCACAGTAAGGTCAGGCTGAGCCCTTGAGATGAGCCACAGCGGGCTTTCCACCAACTCTGGGAGGCCTGGAGACCCCAGGTCTGTTCAGCCTGTGGACACGGGGTGGGCATCCCCCCAATCCTCCCACCCTCCTTCACCTGGATGGCCAGCCCTCTGTTATCTGGGGAACCAGCAGCCTAGGACACTGGCCCTGGGTAGCATAGACCCAGCAAGCAGGCTTTGGCAACACATGCCTCCCCTCCTCACTCTGCTAGAACCCCTTTCATTCCCAGAGGCAACCCTGTGAGAAGATGTCTTGAGGAACTGGCAGAGACAGAAGGAGAATAAAGGAGTTCCTGTGGGAATAAAGGGAACTGGTCCTCAATGCCCAGGGAACTGGGCCCCATGTATTTGCCATAGAGTTTACAAAGCTCAGAAAGCCTTGTGTGATCATCCCCGTCATCCACAAGAGGAAGCCTGGGTTTGGGAAAATCAGTGTCCTCCCTGGAATCACAACCCTGTGATGGGCAGCCTGGGAAGTGTGGAGTAGGAAGTGAAGTCCTGGCTGCCCCTGAAAATCCATTCTCCCTGTGCACAATGTCCAGAGATGCCAGCAAGCAGGCACGCCCCTGCCTCCAAGGCTCATGGGGCTGGTTCCTGGTTGAGCAAGATGGAGGAGATGGTGAGGAAGGGGACTTCTCAGGGTTCAGGTGACTTTCCTGGTATCAAGGGGGTTGATACCTCACACTTGACTCTTTCAAGGAAATGGTTTTTGTGTGCTTAACAAATATCATTCTTTTAAAAAACCTGATGTTTTGTCTATAATATTAAAATAAATCAATGAGGCCAAATTACTTGGAAGCTCCTAAAAGACAAAGAAGATGTACTCTAGCTGTTCAGTTCGCCCCAAGGAGGTGGGGCATGAGACCAGGTGTCCACAGAGAAGCCACACCAGCTCCTCGATGAGGTGCTCAAAGTTTCAGGCAGCATGAGTGCCAATGTGGTAGGCAAGCTCATGGCTATTTCTATGTTTCTCTCTGAGGTCAGACTGCTAGAGAAATGCCATGTCAAAGCTCCGGTCTGAGACAGAACACCACAGTGTTCTAAGGCTGTCTAATGATGGCATCCATTCAGTAGGAACCTGTCTTGTAGCATGGTTAGAAATACCACACAGTGGAGAAGCCCTGAATGCACTTTCAAAAGGAAAAAGAAGGAACCATACACATTTAAGGGCCATTCCAGGGGCTGCTCTGAGCTCCTAGGAGGCTGGTGGGAGATTTTCTCCAGGAAGAGGCCACCCTGAGTAGCTGGCATGAACACCCCTCTCTCGTGGATGGTTAACCCCCATGAAGTCTCAATCCAGCCTTCCTCGAGCAAGGAAGTTGCTTCTGCACTTTGCTCCTTATTCCCAATGCCTCCTGGTGTGGTGAAGGCAGGGCCACTGCTCTCTCCACACCTTTGCCAAGTTCATGACTGGTAGACAGAGGTTGGCTTCTGTGGGACACAAGCCATCTTTCCCAGAACCTTTCCCGGAATAAGAAAACTAACAACCCCCACAAGAGAGTAAAGCACTCATCCCAGGCCAAGAGCAAAGCTGAGAATAAGAAAGCCAACTGATTTCAGGATGGAAGATAACATGGGGCTTGACACTGTGTCCCAGATGGAAACATCAGAAGTTGCTGGCAGAACCAACATTCCAGGGATCTGAAGCCCTACACAGCAGAGCTCAGCTCACTGATGCTGGGAAACCAGCTCCAAGTTGAGGACATCTCAGGGTAGCGAGTGTCGTTGATGACACTGGAGAAAGTCGCTGGAGCGGACCAGGCCTTTACTTAGCCTAACTAAATGTGATGCATGGGCTGTATTTCACAGACTCTTTAAAGCCTGTGAAAAGACAAGATGCCAAATTCAAGTTCTCTCAACTACCTTTCAGCATACTGATCCAGGTCTGTGCAACCTTGTCTTTTTCTCTGTGTTTTATCTATTGGTTTTTATTCTTGCATATGAATCTAATTTTTAATTGTTTTTTAAACTGTTATATTAGCCCCTTGTTGTTTTAGGGCCACCATGGATCAATCATCTCTTCCTAAGAAGACCATGGTTTGTGTGCTTTTGGGGAATTACTTCTTCCTCACCAGAAAACAGTTTGGCAGGTGCCCTGCCCCACCTGTAGCTAAGATGCAGGACCATGACCAAGCAATGACAATATGGCTGAATCTGAATCCTGAACAAAGAGATAAAAAGAGACAGAAAAGAGTTGATTATCCTTCCAATACAGTAGGAATACTTCAATAAACTTTCTGCTCCATGACCATCTCTTGTCTCCCAGCTCTGTAGACAAGCATGACCCCTGCACCCCAACCCATCCTGCCTCTCCAGTCTTCTCATGGTTGCTATGTGCTCCAGAAAAACTGCTGATACAGCACTTTCATTTGCATTGGCCGAAGTCTGTGCCATGATGGCAAATCTCCATATCTATTGGTTATTTTCATTTCAAAGTAGGGGAAGGATGAAAGACAAGTATCAGAGATCCTGGAAGCTGGGGAAGTTGAGAGAGAATTTCAGACACTTCTGGGGTTTACTTATATAATCCTCCCTTCTCTTTACAGCAAAGCTTGTAGAAGGTTGAATGAGCTGAGTGTCGCTGTTGGCAGTGCCTTCAGTTTCTACTGAAGGAAAACCAATGGCCACTGGACTTGGGATCATGAGGAGAACTTGTTAGTTACATAATCTCATCTTTTCCTCCTTTAGATTTTCTTTCCAGGGCTTTAAGGATCCTTTTGGGGATGGAAAGAAGTCAAGTTTAGGAGTGGACTAATTTGGAGAGGAAGGCAAGCATCTTGGCCCCAGCCCTGTTCACTCTGGTGGTAAGAAGAAAGCCCGTGACCCTTTTTTCTCAGAAAAGTGTTCAGGAGATGCTGCCCATTTTGCTGGGGTCTAGAGAAAGAGAAAGGGGAACTTCCTGCCCAAGAAGGGCACAAGAGTCGAGAGTGGAGACCGCGTGAAAGGAGCCCTCTCTGCCTAATGCCACAGACACAAAACAGAAGGAGAGCTTTGGGAGAAGACCAACTACCCAAATCCTCTGAAGAAAAATGTAGCAAAAGAGGTCTCTGAGATGCAGTCATTTACCAGAGAAGTATGAGGGAGAAGAGGTTCGGAGAGTAGGATTCTCAAAGTGGCTGGGTATAGGCACCAATCTAACATGATAATCACAGCTGTGAGGACTTGGTCTGGTAATATCAAAGTGTTTCGAATAAAAGTCAGCCCAGAGTGTAGGTGTGGAAACAGCCCAACTACCCCCCAAATCAGTATTTTTGGAGGAAAGAGCTTGAATAGTTTCCTAAATCTAAATAATTTTTCTCATGCCTCAAGTTAAGTAAGGACAGATGAAAAAACTTCAAGAAGAACTATAAAGCTGTGCCATGGGGATCGACTTCCAGCTGAGGTCAGTCAGGAGCCTGTAACCTCTCCAGGTCAGGACCCAGAGAAAATGTCCACACCAACTGAACAGACTTCCCAGGGAAAATTTCTGCCCCAAATGTAGTCAAGTAAGTCACCCTCTCTACCCCAGCAGAATTTCACTCTATTCAAATTCGATTACTGCCAGTAGATCCAACACAAACAAACTCTGGAGGAACAAGGTGCCATCGTGAGCTGCCCATATGTGAGTGTTTATCTGGACAGCAAAATGAGGAGAACTAAAGAAAATGCCTCACGCCCCCTGAAAACACAGGCAATCTGGCTCTGAGTCGGCCACAACATCCCTCGGCTGCCTGCTTCCTCCGCCGCTGTCTAGTCCAAGTGCAAGGTGGAGAAAACCACCTTGGGTGGTAAAGCCCAGAAGCATAATCTTGGGTCACCCGGGGCCACAGATTTAGCATACACCAAGTCATTTCCCGTGGCCCCTGGCCAAGGAACGAGGAGGCGGAAATAATCCGCCCACTCAAGGAAAGAGGCAGTAGTGATTTGAATAATTATCTATATTTTAGACAAAATGGGACATTCTATTATGTTATGCAAATTTAAATAATGGACTTTTTTATGTGAACTACATCAGTTTACATCCTCATTATCTCAAGTTTTTGGTGTTCAACCGCATGGAAACTTGCTGCTGTCTTCATTAATTTACTGTAGGTAACTGACCTAGTCAAACATCCCTGAATATGACATAAAATTCACAGACTGCATTTATCCCTGAATCGGCCAAATTCTGCATTTCTCCCCTCATATTAAACATGATGACAGATGCACCAACAGAGGTGACTGGGGACCCTCTCCCAGGCATTGTCTTGCAGAGAGATAAAGTTCTGTAATTAAGCCGCTGTTCACCAACGTGGAAATAATTCAGTGTACTGGAAAACGGTAATTAACTAAACTATCATCTATGTAACAGCCAGTTACACATGGGACTTGTTAGAACAGACTTTGTTTAGTGTCCAGTGGCTTTCACTTTAAGTTGGGATGGAACAAAAATGGGATGAGGGACTTCAAACCTGACTGGGATGGTTGTAGAGGTGTCCTTCCATTACCACTGAGACCACCCCAGTTGTAAATGAGACTGAACAGCTGGGAGAAACACCATCCATTTGAGCTTCTTAAGAATTACTCCAGGGTGCCTGGGTGGCTCTGTAGGTTAAGTGTCTGCCTTCAGCTGGGGTCATGATTATGGGGTTCTGGGATCGAGTTCCACATTGGGCTCCCTGCTCTACAGGGAGCTTGCTTCTCCCTCTCCTCCCTGCTTGTGCTTTCTCTCTCTTGCTATCTCTGTCTCTCTCTCAGATAAATAAATAAAATCTTAAAAAAAAAAAAAAAAAAGAATTGCTCCAAAGACTTGCCAGCCCCAAAGGCCTGGGCTGGAGTCTGAGACTAGTGGTTGGGTTAGAGCAAAGAAGTTCAACAGCTAATGAAGTGGTCTCAAGAGATGATGGGCAGTTTTCAGAGCATCACGAGAAAGACTTCCATTAGGTGCACTCATTCATTTCACAGGGGAAGACGAAAAGAAGAGAGAGCTAATGGACACTTTCCTTCAGAGGTGGTAGCAGCAGGTGTACAAAGGGGTGAACCGAGGCAGGGGTGACAAGATCTGTTCAAGGTCACACAACTGCATGGTAAGTGGAGTGTAAGGATCAGAGTCCAATCTACCCAGTTCCCAAACCTGGGCTCTCTCCCACTATGCAGGCTATGTGCTCCCAATTTCCCTTTAGAAGGATGGTGTAGACCTGTGGTTTCACCCTTGGCAGGATATCCGAAGCAGGCATGGGGCTTTTAAAAATTATGGTTGTCCATATCCACCCAACCCTACCCTTTGGGGAATGGAGCCCAAGCATCTATATTTCTAAAAAGCTCCAGGATTAATCACCTCTGATGTGCAGCCAGAACGGAAAGCCATTGATCCAGCTGCAATGATTACACAACAATTTAACATTAATAACATTTTCTTTATAGGAGCCCAGACTGGTTCATTCATTCGATAAACACTTTTAAGCTCCTACTACCAGATGAGCTAATGTTCTTGGTAAAGCATCCATCTCGGTCCCTGGCATATAGAAGGTACTCGATACTTCAGTTAGATCCATCACCTCGTAACGAGAGGCTCTGCCGTTGCTGGGGCTGGACTAAGTGATGGGAATGCAGAGGTGGAGAAGCGCCAGCAGACTCTGAGCAGGCACGGACAGGTAAACCATTCACAGCAACTTGGAATCGCAGCCAGCCTGAGTGCGTATGCATGGTGGTGACAGGGCGGGGGGCAGCCCGTGGGAGGTGAGCAGGGGAGATCAGACAGAGGGGAGTGATGTCTGAACAGGTTGTGAGGTGCACACTGGTGTATGACAAGCACTCACAGCCTTCCTGCTGGGAGGCTCTGGAAAAAGGGCAGCAACATACACTCACTCTCCTCCCCCTCGTGCTAAGAGGTCTGATATCAGCAGTGTAGCCATTGGGCCAGGCTTGGTTTTCAGCAGAAGAGAGAAACTGGGGTTCAGAGGATGTCAACACCTAGCTAGGAGCCAGGATCCTGGCTCAAGAAAAAGCCCAGCTTATACCTTTCATGGGCCAAATCATCCTGAAGATGTTAAGTAAGAACCCCTGCTCCTAATCATACCCCACCCAGGGGCAGACACGTCATTTTATTCCAGTTCTGTCCCTGTCACTTCTGCCTCCTCTTTCTCCAGGGCGAAGGATGCCTTCCTCCAATGTTCTCAAAGAGAATCAGGACAGGTAAGAAGATAATGTGTAACTTTCCCAGCACAGACAAGGTACCACACAATGTGACCTGTCTTACCCGTGCCCGTGACTGCCCATCCCAAGGTCCTTGGGAGGGAGGAGCCCCCAGGCTACCATTCACCAAGCACGGCCCATGGGCTGGTGCTGTTTCTGGCACTTTGCACACCTCCCTTCATTGAATCTCAGGGCAATGCTGTGAGGCTGGCATAAAGGAAGAGGGGAAAGGTACAGGAGAGAAAATTCTCTATGTGAGGTTGATGAAGCATCAGAGGAGTGGAGGCAGAGAGGGTGTGCAGCCAGAGGGAGAGCCCCTTGAAACAAATCTCCCACCAAGTGCACCTGGCCACCTGCAGCAGTGCCTGGCCACCCGGGCCTCAGTCAGCTCCTGTCTGCAAGGGAAGCAGGGCCTGGGGGAGGGCAGGTGAGGCAGGCAGTAAAAGCATGCCAAGCTCCTAGCCCTGCGACAGATGATTCATCCCTCACTCTTCATGTCATCTCCCATTTGTGCGGTTCTCATCTTTATTTCATGAATATTTTATTCTCCGAGCAATGGCTCCACTTCCCCCATAAATCTAGAGGGTGGCTCTTTACAGCAAGCACAAAGCCTGCTGCACTCACCTGTACTGGGTAACTACATAATAGTCTGATTCCTTAGAAAAAATATGAGCCCCAATCCACATGAATATTAAGGGGTTGAGCGCACATTACTATTCTTCCTCAAGTAGGTGTCTAAAGTCTGAAGGCATCTCAACACAAGCCATTAAACACAACTAGAACTACACCCAAAGACAGCTTTCTGGCTCTTAAGAAATATGGCCAAGGCCCCAGAATGAAGCATTCTAAGACTAACCAGACACTCTCACCCAATTGCAAACACTGCTCCAAAAAACACAGGTAACCAGTACCACAAAGTGGTTCTGATTAAGGATCATTATTATTTGTGGAAGGTGTGAAAGTTAAGTTTCTAATATTGTGTTGCGTTGCCTTCCTGGTTTCTGTTCCTTATGTGATGAGGTCCCAATCACTTGGCCTGGCACTCAGATCCCTCAGAGAAAGCCCCTGGTCCCTGGTCCAGCCCTCTCCACTCACCTCCCCCTGCTGTTGCTGACCCTCCAGTCCCCAGAGCTCCAGGTGGGGGGCGGGGCCGGGGGGTAGGAGGTCAGTTAGGACTATTTAACTCAATGCTGTTCACCTTGCCTAACTTTTTGATCTCACCTCCAGCTCTACGATCGGTACCAATCCTTTAACACTGACTTCTAACAACTCCAAGCCCCAAGAACTCTTCAGTAACCAGTACCCCTGCCCCCTAAGTCCCCACCATGCCAAGGCTGGGCTGGGCGCACCTTGGTACATCCATGGTACCTTCTGCTCACTTGAGAATGGTCCTGACCAATGAAGACTGCTTTGGTCAACCTCTCTGCTTGACACATCTGCCCCTGTAGAGGTGAATTCCCTAAGGACATGGGCTATGCCCCTATAGGCATATTTATGAAAGGAAAGAGAAGAGGAAGGGAGAAATTTCATTTGAAAATCAGAAACCCATAAAAACAAGAAAAAGAGGGGATAGTTCCTTTTTCTACCAGAAGGAGCTGGCAGAAAGAAAGGCAGCTACTATGCTTTTTAACTTGCCTCTTCATTGGTCCTCATTCCTACCTGGAAGCAGGTTGGTGGCAGGGGCAGAATTTCCACATTTTCTAGGTAGGACCAATGTACTTCATTCTCTTCTCTTGTGCCTGAGGTCCTGGGCTTATGTAGAAGCCAGAGAGAAGGTAGGGTGCTTTACTGGCAAGAAGAGAGCTGTTCCTCGTAGCTAGGTCATTCTTTGGTTTCCTGATCTTTTCTCTGTTTTTCTCTTTCACCTCTGCCTTCTATGTCTCTCCAACAATCGACCCAAATACTTGTCCTTCTGTCTCTCTCTGTCTCTCTGTCTCTCTCTCTCTCACACACACACACACAATGACTATTCATTCTGGGATACCTAGGCTAGGCTTATCACTAAACCCTAAACAGGGATGTAAAGGGACATGAAGACTGAAAGCAGATGAGAACACCCAATCCAGAGGAAGAATGGCCTCTCCCTGCACCTGACTCATAAGGGACATTCTGGAAGGCTGAGCCTGGGCACCTGCTCTGCCCATGCCATCCCAAGTTAGACTTTCCATGATGGTGAGATGCTCACCCACCCAGAGAGCTTCTCCTGCTCCCTGACCCAAGGATATTTGCACAAAGGAAATCAGGCTATGGCTGACTGGGTTTGGAAAAACACCAGACCCAAACCAAATAACATGGAGCCTGGATACAATGGGATCTGGTCCTCTCTGGTCCCACTTGGAGGTAACTCGAGGGCCACCCTTCCTTGGGTGTGTACTCTGATGCTTCTGTGCATATAGCCTTGATGGTGAGAAGCAGGTTGGTAACAAGACAGATCTGTGGCCTTTCCTTAAAACTACTCATCAGAATAATTCACAGGTCCTCCCCATGACTTTCACACACACACACACACACACACACACACACAACACACACAAATTTCCAGTAGCAAAAGAAGCTTGGGCAGAACCATTAGCCATTCCTTTCAGTGCTTTTCCCTTAAGTCTGCTCCCTCCTGCTCTCCTGTGGCCCAGGTGTAACAAGGAGAAGCAAGAGGCCATGGGAGACCTAGGCTTTGCACTTCCTTGCAGAGAGGCACACAGAAGGCAGAAGAGGAAGATGGGTGTCTCCGGAACATTTCCAACACACTGAGTCAAACAGCAACGTCCTTCCAGCAAAAGCTAAGTGTGATGACAGAGAGCGGGATGCCTGGTATGAATGGAGAGTCTGTTCCCTCCCCCACCTGGCCAAGGGTTCCATGACAGACTGATGTATGGGCTGTGGCCAACCAGTCCCTCCAGGCTGCAGAGACAGTGGCCATGGCGACACTGCCTCTTTGGATTTGGGGCTGCTTACTTTGCTGCATTGTGTTTGAAATTTACACCTGTTTGTGTCAACCTGATCTGTTGATGATAATTCAGAAGAAGCTGAGCTGTATGTAGCACGCAGTGGAAGGCCTACCATGGAGTGGCTGGGCTTTTGCCTCCATGCGTGCCGGTGTGGAGGTTTCTGCTGGCAGAATATCAAATAGTCAAAAGACCTGCCCTGCCACCCTCCCTTAGGGGAACTGACTCCAGGGTATGAAGCCTTCACATTAAAAAAAAAAAAAAAAAAAAAGAGCTTGACGAAAAGCAAAACCCCAATGGAATGAAGTGTCCTGGGTGGAATCAGCTCATGCTCACCACAGATAAGGCGGGGAATGTGCCAGAACACGGAGTCTGGACAGAGCCGCCATGTTCCCTGTGCTGGGCATAGGCAAGGCTGGGCCCTATCAAGATGAGGGAGGAAGGGAGGATGGGAGAGGCAGGGCCCGGTCCCTACGTGCATGCCGGAAGAGCAGAGCCCTGTGGCCCTTGATGGGAAAGCAAAGAGAACCAGGAAGGAATGAGGTCTCCTCTCTTACCCTACAGTTGTTCTCTCCAGGTCAGGGTGGAGGCACATGGGCGGGGCAGGGTAGGGAAGGGCCCTCTGGCGCTGCTCATGCTGCACCCGCTCTACAGATAAATACAGGACTTTAGTGGCCACGGCTGGGGCCTTGGCCCTTCGGTCAAGCATCGAAACATCCCCTCCATTTGTTCTCTTGCTTTAAAATCGAACAAAAGCAATGACACCCCACCCCCACCCCCCAGTAAAACATGGCTGTCTGCACACAGGTGACTCCGGTAAGTAGTAACTAGAAGAAAGCCCGCCCCGGGGGACTCTCCTGCCTCTGGGCTGCAGAAGGGAGAAGCAGGACGCAGGGCACGGACCTCTTTGGGGGTCTCCTGGTGGCACCGGTTGCTGTTCCACCACAACTCCAGGGCAGCCACCAGGCAGGCGAGGAGGAGGCCGATAGCCAGGATGCAGAAGACCCCCGCGAAGCTGTGCAGCTTGAGGGCTTTGCCGTCGGCCTGGGCACTGGGAGGGCTGGTGAGGTCGCAGCGGCCCAGGTGCGGCCACCACTTCTGCTTGAGCACGTCGAGGTCCCCGGTGTCCTGCAGCTCCAGGATCCTGCAAGACACCAGCCATGGAAACCATGGCCCCTGGCCTCCTCAGCGCGGTCCTGGTGACCCCAGCCCCTTCCGCAGCACACTGGCCCTCCCACAGAAAACGCTGAGCCATGGCAGCCTTCTTCTGCCCCAGCTGTCCCCTTCCCCAACCCATCCTCCCCTCTGCAAGCAAAGTGCTCTTCCCCCGGCACACTCCAGATTTCTTCTCTCTCCTCCTCAAAAACCTCGAAGCTCCCACCCACCCTGTCTCATTGCCCGTGGATAAGGTTCAGTGGCAAAGCACATAAGGACCCTTCACATGGAATCAGGGGCAACATAAAGAACTGGCTGAGGCAACACTCAGACCTCAGACTTTAAAAATGCTTCCTTTCAAACTTCAATAACCACATTGTAAGTCTCTCTCACCAGGATTCACCGAATCACTCATTCATTCATTCATTGAGCATCTGCCTTAGGCTATGTACGATATTCAGCACCGCTGGGTGAGGTCCAGAGACTTATACACAGACTTTGAACAATAATATACAGAGAGAGGCTGTGATCAATACTATGATATGAAGATAGAGGTGCTAAGAAAATGGTGCATGGAGAGGATGGTCCAGTCGGGGCATTACGGGAGGACTTCATCAAGGGGGTGCACACCTGAAGGAAGGTTAGTCATCAAATAGCTCCCACTTGTCTAATACATTCTAAGTGCCAGGATATAGCCTAAGCTCTTGACAAACAGTGTTTCATTCTCATGTCAACCCTTTGAGATGGTTCCTTCCATTTTTCCAGAGAAGGAAAAGGAGGCACAGGGAGGTAAAGTATCTTGCCAAGGTCAATTTGTGGTTGGCAAGGATGGCATTGAATGAGGACAGACAACAGCCATTCTTGCAAGTTTGTTCTCAGCTACGTGATCTGTATATCTGAGATGCTACAATATGGCCAGTGAGGCTCCAGAGAAGCAGTGGGGAGGAGAAGGATGGTGGGAGATGAAGACAGTAAAACAGGAAGAGCTGAGAATGTGGGCTTAGAGAAGGTGTGAGAGCAATCTGCATTCTATCCTGTTCACCAAGGTAGGGCAACCCGTGCTCTTCCCTTATTCCCCATGTAGGTGTCTGAATGGTGGTTTTCCTTTGTTGTGGGATGTGATAGACTCCCTCTCTAATCCAGGGGTCTGAACAGTGAGCAAGTAGTAACTGGCAGCCCCCAGGCTCTTCATACCCAAGCTTTTCCTTCTGGGGTAGAGGGTATTTTTTTAAGCCTGGTTCATGGTTATACTGCTATATGATAAAACCTGCGGTGACCACTCTGAGCAAACCCGGGTGTGCACATTTCAAGGGCAGTGGTTCTTTATAGCCAGGAGAAGCTCACTTCCAACTGGCCATTTGAGCAGTTTCTGCCCCGGGCCTGTGTTGCAGGCCAACTATGACTATAGGCTGAGGCTGAGTTCTGTGACCATGCATGAGCTGTGACTGGTGGAGAGGGAAGGTGACAGCCCAGGGGTAGGGGGCGGGTGTCTTCTGACCTGCCAGCATCATGGGCCCAGCAGAGCATGGCCTCTGACCCGCTGTGAACAGCCTGGCTCAGGGCAAAGAACAGGCCATGGAGGCACCAGATCTCAGCTGAGTATCACAGGACAAGTGACTTGCCCCTGTTAACCTTGACTGTATCATCAGTGCAAGACAGACCCACGAGCTTTCCAGGTGAGTAAATCCTTTGGGATGAGGGCTACGTGTTACTCTCCATGGTTTCTCCCGAGGAAGCACAGTGGCAACCCAACTTCGGCCATCCATGAATGTTTGTTGCATCAACATAAATATGAATGTATTAACAGAATCATGAAAACTAATCTAAACAAAAATGGTCATTGTGAGATAATGAGATGATGTCTGTTAAGGGCAAGGACACAAGTCGGCACAAAAGACTTAAAATGCCACTGTGCACAGAGGGGCTTGGTGATGACACAGATCCATGACTGACGTGTGGATCTGTGTGGTTTGGGCTTGATCTATATGCTGCTGAGTGCCACAGACCTCTCGCATGGCGCATCCCGAGATGGACTGGGCAGCAGCAGTGTCCCACCACCACTGTGTGGCTCTGGACATGTTAGGGAAGCTGTCCACTGGCTCAGGCTAGAAGGCCATCATCTAAGTCTCTGTTGGCAGGTCTGAAGAAGCTGGGTCTCCTGGCAGTTAGAGGATCCCCAGGACTGGGTGGGCAGGATCTCTGGGCTGTGAGAAGCTTCGTGGGTAGGCTCCTGGCTTGCCGAGGAGCGACAGCAGAACTTTGTATATATTCGTATAGATTCTGCTCTCATGGTCCAAACCCAGACCTGCCATCACACCAGCCATGTCAGGCAACCTCTCCACTTTAGGACTCTCACTTCTAAATTCGGAGATCATAATGACTCCTACCACAGAATTATTGTGACAAAATGAAAAGACAGGACATGTGGCCACCCCTCAGCTCAAGATCTGGCAAGTAATCAGAGTTCCCTAAAAGCCAGTTCCAGTGGCATGGTCTGATGGCCATGTGGACCAGCAGCCCTATCCTGTCCTATATTGACCTACGCTGCCCTGAGAACATAGAAGGGATTGATCATTTTCCATTGTCTTAATCCTCCTCACAGCCTATAAAGTCGTTCTTATAATGTCAGTTTCACATCCTGAAGACCTGAGGCTGAATGAACATCTAGATGGCTGGCCCACAGTAGCAATCAGAAAGTGGCAATGCTGCTCTTCAGAGCTGGGTCATGCTGACTCGGGAGGCCACGCTCTTTCCAAAACATCAGGTTGCTAAGTGCAGTCAGCCTGCTCTTGGAGAGTCAGGCTCTGGTTTAGGGGACCATGAGACTCTGGCCAGAGCATGGCTATAGGGTCTGATTCCTACTCCTCCACTCACTGATGGCAGCATTAGGCAGCCTGCTAAGTTCTGCTGATGCTTGCCTTCTTTCTGCTCCTTTTAATTGTATGTATTTTTATGCCTGATATTATTCCAGGAAGAATGGAACGCAATTTATAGGAAAACATAGAATAAAATAAAAACAAACAAATCAAAGGAAAATTTAAAAATGTAAGCAACAAAGGAAAGATAAAACAAGTCATGGGCACTAAATGAGTCCTAGAACAAGGCTAAACTAATGCACACCAGAATAATCTATACCCCTGCTTACGAGTAAGCTGGAGTGATCATAGCTGTTTCCTGAAGCCAGTCATTCTATTTTTCCAGATAGATGTAATTGCAGGTGCTTTCTTCTGGTCAATAGTTGTGGAGCCCTGCTACACAGTAGGTGCTCCATAAATGGCTCTTAAGTTGTTAAACATTTATTGAATGCCTGCTCTGCATGCCATGGTTCACAAGCAGGTTACAGCACTCAACCCCCACCATACACACTTATAAGGTGTAGTGTATAGACCCCATCTGCCAAAGCAAGGGAACGTATCTGTACCCAAGGAAATAGCTTAATTCACAGGCCTAAGGGGAAAAAAGTTACTGCAGTTCCAGGTAAGACTAGGGGTCTATTTTTGTAAGACCTTTTTTCTGTAAATGGCATGGAGCATTGCTTTCTGGATCTGCACCCTTCCTGCTCTCAGGCGTGATGTCCCCAAGTAGGGGCACCTCACAGTTCTGTATGCACCATACAACAGAACCTCTTGAAGAACCACTGGCCATAGTAAGTTGGCAACCCAAGGTCTGAGGGTTCCCTCCAAGTAGAGACCCATCTGCCCAGGTCGGGGAGGGAGGATGCTTCCAGTTTAAGAGGGGCTGCAACAAAGAGCCAAGTGATGATAATTCTGGAGGCCAGCACAGCCCACTGGGGACATTTACTTAGAGTCACAGAGCACATGGCCTTCTCATGAAAGCAAAGAGTAATAACCAGAATAACCAGGAAATTGGATTAGGCACTTTTGTTTCTGGTCACTTCTGGTGTTGAGGGGGCAGCCAACAGAGCCTCTATTGTGAGAAATTTTGAAAAGAACCTCAGGGTAGCACTTTGATAGATAATGAACAGGCCTGCTCAAGGGGAAGCCTGAATTTTGGGACCCTACACCCCCACACCGGTCCTGGTCAACTGCCCTGTAGGGCCATACAAAGGGCATGGAATTACTTCTGTACCCAGCAAGCAGTCACAATGTTGAAAGTGACCAACCACCCTCTCTCTGCTCATCTCCTTCTCTGGGCTGAATATCCTTAGGTTTCCTCCTGATCTGATTTGGGACTGCTGAACAATCCAGCTGGGAAGCAAGCTCTCTCCTCTCTTCTCTCCAGTGTGCCAACAGTCACTTCAGCAGATTTTAGAGCTCTCTAGACAGTTCAAGTACCTGGGGACCTTATGCTTCCCTCACTGGGACCCTGGGCTTCCATGACTGTGGTTTGAGGGCATGTTAGCTATTGACCCCCACCCCAGCTCCCCTACCATCTGTTCCAGAAAGGTGTTCACAGGTTGATGGTGTCTGGAATGCCCTGAGCCTCCTGTCTCAGAAAACCAGCCGGAGTACACCTCAAGAACACCAATGCAATACACATCCTAGACAGAAGTCATTCCTTCTTCATGCCTTTAATTGTAACACTTGATAAAACTCTACCCCTTCTTCTCCCTGGTCATCTCTGCTCCAGGGAGCAAAGGGAGGCACAGAATGTATACTTGATTAAATTCTAGGAAAACAAAACAAAACAAAAACGCAAAAGCCTCATTTAACTTAGATAATTCTACCCTTTTTCCCTGTTCTGCAAACAAGCTACTGAATGGATGTGTCACAGGGTGTCCTCTTCAGCCTATCTCTGATGGGGTTTAGGCTCAAGTGCTCATGGTCACAAAGCCCTAACCCACACCTCCAAGGAAGGAGAAGGAATACAGTAGGGATAGGAGGTCCGACAGCAATGTGGGTGAAGGAGTGGAACTCAGGGACTTGTATTGTCCTCTGGACTCTGCCAGGAGCTGGCTGAGTGACCCTCTGCAAGCATCAAGGTGTTAAATGATGTTTATCTAACCACTCTTGACCCTCCAAATAGATCATCCTTATTGATGGGATATCTGTGTTTACCAGCGAACTGGTATTGCCCCTAGGCTGGGGTACCATGCCAGTTTTTTCACTTGGATACCATTTTGGATTTCGGTGGGCCAAGGCAGAGCCTGTCCTTTGGGATTCCTCTCTGGGCTCCTCAGTCCTGCCCTTTTTACTCACCAGGATGTCACCTCATAGACATGTGTGAGCAGTGGGCCCGAGGCACAGATGTCCTTGGGAAGAGGAGCCCAGGTAGCAGACTGGCTACTGGGAACAGGCCACTGAGCTGACCCATGTCCTCACTTCCGCCTTGTCTGGTAAGGCCAATACACCTAGTCAAAGACTAAGGCAAGATTCTCTGGCAGAAGCAGTGGGGTGGTGGCAACAGATTATTTTTCACAAGGAATCTGGCCAGGTGTGCAGGCTGAGCACTTGGAAACTTGATCATGCCCCAGTGTCCAGAGAAGAATAGGCTCAACAAAGGATGGGCTCCCACCAGCAAATTACATGGGAAGCTAAGAAAGCCAATACACGCTGGACATGCTATTTCATTTCTGCTGTAGGGTATCCATGTGCCTTTGCTTCGGCTAGAATACCCACCCCTATTCAGCCCTCCTCCCCCACTACCCTGCCCCCTACACCTAGCATTTGCTAGTATTAAGCACCAGGAAGCTGTTCTGGGGAGTATGGGAAGGAGGCAGTCATGAGCCACTGTCCACTCTGCAGGGGAAGGCAGGTCCCTTGCCTCCCCCAGTAGGTGCCATCGGCCTCCTCAGTCCACGTGCCCATGAAGATAGGGTCAATATGCTTTTCTGACCACACTATTTTCAAGACTCCACTTTGACTCTTCCCACATTGACTTTTCCCACTGAAAGCCAATGTCAGAAGTTCCTATTACTTAGAATAAGTAATTACTGCATCCTTGTTGGATCCAATTCATTATTCACTTAATTTCAAATAACCGGGCCTAGCTGGCTAACCCATCCTCATCCTTTAGGCCTCAGGTGTCACTTCCTCTGGAAAGTCCTCCCTGGCCTCCCCCAGGGGCTGGTCGGTTGTTTTCCTCTGCCCTCCTCCACCTCTAGAAAATCCTCTCCATTGTACTGAATGCCCCAGGCCAAGGACTATGCCCACATCATGGCTCTGACTGAGACTACATACCTTTATGGGAAGGAACCACATACTTGCTCTTCCCTCCTGGGCTAGCATGGGACTAGATGGGGTGGGGGGGGAGCCATGCTGGGACACAGTCAGGGCTGAAGAAGGTTATAATAAGAAGGTTACCCGCCAAGTCCCCCTTGGCTGGCGGTGCTTACCTCTGGGAGAAGAGGTCCCTGTAGGGGCTGCCATGCTGCAGGGCGATGCCATAGCCCTTGCTGCTGACGCTGTTGCCAATGACCGTCACAGAGCAGTCATCATCCGTTAGGGCCGCGTACTCCACCACTGCCACATCCCACAGGAAGGCGTAGTTCCCCTTCTTGGCCTGAAAGACCAAAATCACCATGAAGTCAGGCAGGCTTGCCGCAGTTTTGAGTGGCGAGAACTGCAATCATGGGATTTGCAGGACCCTTCTACATGGCCCCCTGCCCGCCAGCCAGCACTGCAAGCTCTTCTCCTATTTTTCGGCAACAGATTCTGCTGCAAGCTGATGCCACCCACTGTGCTTAGACATAAAAGGCCATGATGCTGCCTCCAGGAGGCTCCAGGGCAGCTCACATCACATGGAGAGGTGGGGAAGGTGAGCAACAGGTGGGCTCTCCTGCTAGCCTCCTGCTCGCAGTGGCAGGGACCTCGTTCTCCGATTAGCAGCCCACCTTGGAAAGTGCAGAAAGGTTGACCTAGGAAATTGAGGTTTTCTGATCAGAGATTTATAGGGAAACATAATAGTCCCCATTTAGTATTTGTACTTAGAACCCAACTGAACCCTGTTCAGGGTGAACATGAAAGGCCCTAGGTTTAGTGACTCTGAGTGGCCATGCCCTAATATCTAGGTCACAAACTTGCTATGCATATGGAAGGATCCAGGACAGGGTCCTGATTATTATGGTGTCAGGCTGCATTTCTGCCATTTGCCTTTCCCTGCTCACACCAGAGTGTCCCCATGCATACAGACATTCACAAACACATACACATACACACATGCATATGCACATTTTAAATGTACACATATCTGCATGCATGTGCAGACACAAAGGTACACAAGCATACATATGTGTGGGACTGCACGTGCACACACACACACACACACAGGAGCGGGTTTCTCTATCAAGGCAATGGCTGCAGATTACTCCATCAGGAATCCGCCCATGGCCACGCTGAAGTCCCACTCCATCACACCCATCCACAGCAAACTTTCTATTTTATCCTGAGCCTCAATTCTGACTTTGCCTGGAGTCTGGGCACAGTGAAGAACTGTAAACTGCTTCGCTTCTTGGAAGGCGATGTAAACTAGACATTGTCACTTGACCAGCTTAAAATAGAGCATAATGTTCTTAATGTAGCCCTGCGCCCGGTTTTAACTCTATAATGAGTACGCAGACGCCTCTTTGCCACTTCTTCCCTCCTCCCACAGCTCACACTTGGAGCTGGAAGCCTCAAGTCTCGGCTTGGAGGCAGGCCTGAAGCACAGCAGTCAAGAGGCCAATCTGGCATGCTACAAGCTTCGCCATATCGTCATGGGCGTGATCTCTCATGTCAGCTCAGTCTTCACGTCCGCTGAGATTTTCCATGGAGGGCCATAGTTGCTTAGATGAAGATAGTCAAGATTTTACTTCTTTCAAGACCCAAAGCACACGTGGGCCCAAACGGATCATCTTCTCTTCAGAAGTTTTCCATCAAAGGGATTTGTAGGTAGAGTGTGGCATCTCCCCACCCGGCAGGAAGAGGCTGCTCCTAGCCATTCCCACAGTGTTGCCCAAGGACCCTGTAAGAATTGTCCCACGCACCAGTGCCACCTGTGGACTCTCACATCAGGGAGCAATCCAAATAGGACATCAAAGCCTCACTCTTGGCCAAGCCAATTTCAGAGGTCCCTCAAGGACTTTGACCCTGGTTGCAAAATTACACTCATCTCTCTCCCTCCACATGGGAAGATAACAGTCTTTGAAATTTTTTCCTGCTGGCAAATAAGTTTTCCCATGAAAAGATATAAATTTTCAACCTCTTAGTATTCGAGTTTCTCAGCAAAATGTTGACTTATGACCTAATATTTGGCTTCGGTCTGACTTTGGAGCGTTTCACATCCATGCTCGCAATTCAACATGACAATCAGACATTGTTATTTGTACGATTTCAAAAGGGCATGTCATGTTGAGGGAAGAATTAAGATCATGTTCATTTCCACCTTTCAAGTGATGTTCCCAGAAGGAAAAGGAAATAAGCTGGCCTTGACTGAGTGGAAACTGACTCTGACAAAAGCTTGGCACAGCCATTCTAAGGGGGTACTTAGTTTCCTTCGAGTCACGAGCATGGGTGGCTCCATATGGGGCTCAGTGATAGGTGAGCGCGGTTCCGTGAAGGAAGCATTTATTGTCTCATTGGCCTAAGCTGAGAAGGCAGGAAAGACAGAAACAATGCCAACGATGTCTCAGCTGCAAATGCCTGCTCACCAGGAAGGCACTCAAGAAAAGAGGGGAAAGTGGTTCGCGTCCTTGAGCTGCCAAGTGACCCCAGACATTCAGTCTCCCCATTTATAAACAGGGACTAAATGTACTATTATGTTTCCTGTCTGCTTCAAGAAGCATGCGACTGGTCCCAGTCTACTAGGCAATGCCTGAACAGGGAGATCTGGAGAGGCAGGTGTGCCCCATCTTGCACACAGGCCAATATGAAGACCCAGCAGCAGTGATGCTCCATCTTTATGAAATACTTTCTCAAACCCCTGCCTCACTTCCTCAGCACCCCGGAGCTTCCTACATCCTCCTTTTAGCCCCAAACCGAGTAAAAATGTGGCACCATAACCTTCTCTAAGCTTCCGAGGGAAATTTTCTGGATCTTGCAGATGTCGCTCCATCTTCCTGGTGGGTCACAAACCCTATGAGACACAGAAGCCTTCTTTGGTCTGGCTATGCTCTCGGAAATTTTCAGCTGCCATCTAAAGTAGCCCAAACATCCCACCCATCATGGTTACGACCCCGGATAGGGACCCTCTTGTCCCCATGTAAAATGAGCTCCACAGGCTCCCACCAAATTCTAAGATATACTTCTCCCTCATAGGGTCAGAAACAGTTTTCCATGGGCCCTTATCTACCTTCTTATTCTGTGCTGTTTATCCACAAAGCTTGGGGTATTTGTGTGTGTGTGTGTGTGTGTGTGTGTGTGTGTGTGTGTATACAGAAATATATGTATATGCAGAAGCATACATATACAAAAGGAAAGTAGTAGAAAACCATAGGATGGATACAATATTATTACTGTTCTGCAGATATATGAAATGTAATATGCCAAAAGTTGGATAGGATTATTACATAATGGAGTGCTATCAGTGATTCTTAGGACAAGCTGCTTAAAGGTTCTTCTTTAATCTTGTAACACAGTCTCTGTTACCACACACCACACTGGCACCAAGTCTGATCTCTGTACCCCTGTGTGCCCTTGTCCATCAGTAGAACACAGAGGCCTGGCAGAGCTCTCCAATTCCTTAGACATTACCCAAATACAACCCTTATTTCCCTGGGCTGAATCTAAACATTTTGCTTTGTTTCATTTTCCCCTATCCCTAAAAGGAAAAGGAAAGGCACAAGGTTCAGACATGAAATGAAAAGATGTGAAGACTCAGGGACAGGAGGAAAAGAACAGCTTCCACATTAGAGAAAGTCAAAGCCTCTGGACTTCCATCCCTGGGATGTCAGGATAGCAGCAGGTGGACTGGCCTGCCCTGACCTGTCTCCCTGCAAGCCTCTTAGCAAACAGGATCCAAGCCCTTCCCTGAAGTCTGCTCTGCCCTGTCACATACACACTGGAACACTACAGCATGGAAAAGGATGGAGACATGAGGTGTCTGGTCCCTGCACCTCAAGCACCCTCCCCAACATTTGGGAGAAAGGGATCAGCTTCTATGGCTGGAGGAAGGTTGGGGTACCACAAACAAGGCCAAGAGTGAGCTGGAATATGGGATGACTCACTCTCCGTTGCTCCTCACTGATAATAAAATGAGATTGCTTTGTCTTTCACTGCACCACTGATTCCGCCCTTTTCAGAAGTCCCTTGGAATACCAACTTTCAGAGACAACAGCCTCAGAGGCAAGAACTTCATTATGCTCTTCTCCGCCATTCTAACTGCTTCTGGAAAGGGGCAAGCAACCACTTTGTTCCCCAAAACAAGGATGCTAGTACTGCCAACATTAAACACAGATGTTATGGGAAAGGAAACGCTGAAGGAAATCAGGTGTCTGGTGTTTGCTGTGCCAGGGACGAGGAGGGGGAGAGTCCCTGCTGGGTGCCGGGACCTTCAGAAACCCAATTCCTTTTCCATCCCTGGTATAAGTGTGAAGGGCCGAACATTAATGCTCTTCTACAGACAAAGAAACTCAGATTCAGGCAAAGAAAGTGACTTGCCCCAAACAAACCCAGGTGACGAATGGCAGAGCCAGGTCCAGGTGAGGTCCCTGTGGCTCTGGCTCCAAAGAAGCCTGGGCTCTCCTCTCTGCCCCACTTGGGCTTGGGAAGAGGATGGCTGAGGAAATTGCTCCCAGTGTCCTTGGCCTCCAGTCCCATCCCAGGGCAATGCTGCTGGTGACACAGTGCTCGGAGCTGGCCTTCTCCAGCTTTGCAAACAGAGGTGGCTTGTGGAACTGCTGAAACTCTGTGAGATGGACGTCACAGGGAACCACACTATCGGTCCTCGGATGGGGTTGTCAGGATATGGGGGACTCCTTGGACTCAGCTCACCATCCAGGGGCACGCCCAGTGCCTCTCTTTGCATTCACCTCTCACCCCAACAAAGCAGAGCTTGGTCCTCTCGAGAGTCCCAAGTCTCAGCTCCCATGGTCTCATTCACAACCTGGCAGTGCCTCACCATGCACAGCCTGGACCCCGGCTACAGGGACACCTGCACTATGCACTGTAGCAACTCACAAGGTGCACAGTGAAAACCCAGATCATCTGGGCAGAAAAGGATAATTTCACAGTCTGCTGGTGGGAATGTGGGCAGGCATGATGTTTCTGGAATGGCAATTTGGTGGGGAGATTCCTTTTAAAATGTGCATACACAGCAATTGTACCCCGAGGGATTTATCCTAAGGAATTATTCAGTTTCTGAAAAGATGTTTGTACAAAGATTTTCAGAGGCACACCATTTAAACTAGAAAGCATTGGAAATAATCTATATGTTCAACACTTCAGAATCAACTGGGTAAATGATGGTGTCAAATGATGGACTATTACATCACTGTTACAACAGTTTTAAGAGAGCATTGGTTGCTAAGGGAAACGGCTGTCCATGGTAAACAAGGACCAGCCTGGGTTCTCAACTCCGACCGTATCGATGTGAATCCCAGCTCCAGTGCTTGCTGGCTGTGTGACCGCAGGCAAGTTGCCTAATATCTCTGTGCCTCAGTTCTCCTGGATGCAAAATGGTCCGTACCTCACAGAATTCCAATGAGGATTAAACCCCTCAATACATGTGACGTGCTTAGGGCCTTACCTGGCACATAGTAGAAGCTAAATCAATGGCAACGAGTATTATGCTGCCTAGTGGAAAAGAATCTGTTACACTAGAGTATTTGTCTTGTGTATCCTTTTTCAGTCATTACATAAAAATGATATTTTTATGTTTAGGAAGAATCAAAACCAAGCACCAAATAGCAACAATAGTCATCTGGGGTGAGGCCATCACAGGTGACTTCTGGCAGTTTCTTTCGTTCTGCTGCGTTGCCTATTTTCTGCAGCTCGGCAAGCATTTCTTCTGTGATTGCAGCTGTCCAAGGGGGAAATTTTAGCAATCTGGCCTCCTTCCTTCAGCACAGTGTAGTGAACAGAGTAAAGTTCTAGACATGGACAAACACAGGGCCACATCCCAGCTCTTCAGTGAACTCACAATCTTGGGGACTAAAAATGGCTTCCTAGAGGACTACACTGTGTATGACATTACAGGCCCAATACACCATGTCCGGCACTAGTGAGGGCTCAGCGCAAGCTCTGTGTCCTCCTTCCTGTAGTCCTCAGCCTGATTCAGGAGGCCAATCTGTCAGCTCTTAAGGGAACATCCTTCTCCTCCCCACCCCCTCACCCCCTGCCAGTCATTCCTGCACCTTGACCAAGTCATCAACATGCTCTGTGGGAGCGTATGGGGTATGTGTGTGTGTGAGTGTGCCTACATGAGAGTGTGTGTGTGTGTGAACACCACAACCCGTAGGAAAGCAGCAGAGAAGTGAACTCAGGTACCAAGCACCTGGAGAACCACAAAGGGTTTACAATAAGTAGACTATCAGCCGGTAAGGAGCCTGCCTCTCCTGGTCAGAACAATGGATAGGTTGTCCCAAATGACATGCCAATGCAGGGCAGACAATCAGTAGGACTCTCAGAGCTGTTCGCAAGCCAGCCTCAGGAGACTGGAAGGAAACATGCCACTCAAGGAATGAGTGATCATGACCATTTGTCTGGATCAGCCCCTGGACCAGCAAAAGCAAGCAAACCAGGAAGGCTCCATGGGAGGGGAGAGGGCAACTGAACATTCCCACAATTAGCATTATGCCTGCTCTTCTGAAGTGTCCATGGGGCACACCGTCAGTTTGGCTCCTGGCTTCAGACTAGCATGAGTAGGATGGGGCTAGATGATGAGATAACACAACAGAAGAGGTGGCAAGGCCATCTGGTACAGGGATGTCGTGTGTGTGTGTGTGTGTGTGTGTACATGATCTCAGGTAAAAGGGCAATGCTATAGGTTTGTCATGGCAGCCCCGGTGATGTTGTCCATTACCTATATGAGAGGACAGGGATAAGGGAAATGTCTTGAGGCCACAGCAGCATAAAATGGCTCCTGATAGCCAGGCATTATGCCTGCCAGATGTCTGCAATGATGGCCTGTCCCATCCTGGTATTCCTGTATCCTAGAGTAACATAGTCAATTGTGAGGAGCATGACAAGGGTACAGAGAATGAATGGCACATAATCCCTCAGGCTACCAAAGTTCTTACTCTTACATTATCTTCTCTTTGATTCCTTAACTTCCTTTATAGAATCTTCAGCTCCATTTCACATGGAGCAAGGCATGTCATGTCAGTGAGAGCAAGGGTCTGGACACAGGTGGGCCAGGCCTTCCCCTAGTGTCCTTGGCCAGCCACCCGAAACTAAGCCTAAATGACCTCATCTACAAGGCAGGAGTCGCAAGCTCACCTCACAGGCTCATCACAGGAGCACACAGCATGGACAGTGTCTGATGCATTGAAGGAACTCAAACAATAAGACACTGTCCTCAGGATCATGATAATCATCACCGGCATCATCCTTACAGCTCAGAGTTTGGACCCTCATTAAAATGCAAATGCCTTGGGGAAAATAACACTTATCATCCTCAGTCATCAGCCTGGTAAATTAGAAACCTGGGTCACAGTCTTGGTCCAGCCACCAACTCACTATTGATTTGTAAAAATGGAAGATGAGCCGAGATCATCCTTAAGGTCTTCTCTGGCTTTAACATCCTCAAAGTCTATGATATAGCCCAGTGGTTCTCCAAGTGTGTTCACTGGAGAAATTGAAATGAAATATAAATTCTCAGGGTCTATTCCAGACCCAATGAAGAAGAGACTCTGGGAGTAGAGCCCAACCACCTAATGATTTCTCCAGGTAGTGCTGATGTGTGGTAAAGCTGAGAGATCCCGTGGTATAGACCTCGATGTCAATTAATTTCTGATCTTCTCTTGAGAGAAGGTTTACAAAGGGGAGAGTATTATGGCTCTAGGGTCTCAGCTTGGGGCCCTAAACAGGAATGGAAGTTATAGAGTTGAAAGAACAAGACTACTGAAAACAAACACTAAAGGTAATTTATACTTTATACCTCCTTCCTGCAAAGTACTCTACATGGTGCTTTCCCAACCACTCTCTTCTTAGAAAGTCCGGGATAAACTTCCACAGCACAAACTGTCAATTTCCCAAGAGGACTGAGGCTCAAAAAGGACCATGCCCAAGACCACAGAATCAGCTATTGACTGAGACTGGATGTCTCCCCAGGTTGCCTTGACTGCAAATGGCCTTCCGCTCTCCCACATCAAAAATTCTACCTCAGGAGCCCTGAAGAGTGACACAGGGCCACCTGAGCAGCTATCTCTGTCACCATACTGATATACTGATTTTTTTTTTTCTCTTCCGCAGCCAGATTCTGGCCAAGGTTTTGTTAATAATGTCTGCCTCCAGCACTTGCGCCTATGGAAGCTTTATAGCTGTGTTCCCTTTTTGGGCCTCTAATACTCTGGGAGAAATAGTCTTATTTAGTGAATCATATATTGTCTTCGTGGGAGAAGGTTTCTCACATCTCCAAGGGAGAAAGAGCTGGTTCAGTACAAAGGAAGAAGAAAAATCCTAACTTAGAAGGAAACTTAGAAGGATCAATGGCTCCTTCCTCAAAGTCTCAAACTGCATACCATCAGCAAAACCAGGGGCTTCATAAACAACCTTACCAGCAGGGCAAAGGGACACATTGATTTTCAATGATTTGTCAAAACTTTAAATTGTCTGAGGAACATGATAAACAACAATCTAATCTGAGTTTTTCCATGGGAAAGATTAAGAATGATCTAAAAGAAAGAGTGAATTGGTTCGCTTAGATACAGAATAGATCACAAAGAGAAAAGAATACAGAATGAAAAATGTCATCCGAGAGACTTAAGAATACATGAATTTGGGGCGCCTGGGTGGCTCAGTGGGTTAAAGCCTCTGCCTTCGGCTCAGGTCATGATACCAGGGTCCTGGGATCAATCCCTGCATTGGGCTCTCTACTCAGCAGGCACCCTTCCTCCCTCTCTGTCTGCCTCTCTGCCTACTTGTGATCTCTGTCTGTCAAATAAATAAATGAAATTTTTAAAAAACAAAAATAAACAAAAAAAAAAATACAAGAATTCAGATAGCACAGAAAACAAGTATGCAGTTAAACATCCTATGGAGAAGCCCCGGGCTAGGACCATGCAGATACTCCCCGTGTGCACACGTGTGTGCGTGCACACACACCCATGAAGGAAGGTAAGTCCCATGGCCATGCATGTCCTGTTCGCTGCCCTAGCATGATGTCTGGTATACAGTTGGTGCTGAATAAATATACATAAAGTGATTAGTCAAGAACTGATGGCATGAATGCTAGGATCTGGGAAGACTGAGGTCTTGAATCAAAGCAAGGTGGGCTGGATATATCCTGTCCACCCCACCAGGTTTGCCCCTCTCCATCCTGTTCTCTCCTCCAGAGGTTGACCTTCAGGGACAGCATGGAAGGTCACCCTAGGGCCTCTAAGAGTCACTTTCTAAGATTCAGGAACAAATCAGATATTAATACTAATAAAAAAACGATCGTAACAGTAAACACCCCTTGTTCAAAGGCATGTTCTCAAACTTCAGAGGGCATAAGAATCCCTCAGAGGGTGTGTTCAAATGCAGATTAGTAATCTCCACCCTGCTCCCCTCCCTCAGTGTCTGATTTGTTAGGTCTAAAGTGGGGCTTGAGAATTTCACTGCTAACATGCTCTGGACGGTGCTGACATTACTCGTGCAACAACCACACTCTGAGAACTACGTTGTTAAAATACACCCCATCAGGCGCTGCACCCATCCCTTCACATCGCCTCTAAATTTTGTGGTAACTGCAATAAGATCCAGGATTATTATTCTTATTTTTCAGAGGAGATAACTTTGTTTGGGGGTTCGTTAAGTTACCAAGGTCTCCCTCTGGCACCAGAGGGATGCAAGAACCAAACCCCGTTCTTGTGAACTCAGATCCTCCACTCTACTCACCACACAAATGCTGCTTTAACTGAGCATTTGACTTCATTGAGACAAAGTTCAAACGAGACCCATGAAACTAACCCCCTGAGGCCAGGTGGCTTTGCCATCTGCAAGCCACTTCCTCTCACTGTTTCTTTAGCCATAAAAGGTGTTGGGAACTGGTGACTCAGGCTGTGCCTGAAGGAGACAGAAGCAGTAAAATTGTGTGTGATCATAATTAATATTAAAGACAACCCCTACGAGTGTTGGGAGGCCCTCTCTGTGGGTTTTATGTAGAAGAGTCTCATTCTCCAACCCCATTTACAGCTGAGGTATTCCTTTATGGCCTCTGCTGAAATGTCAGCCCTGAGAGAAAAAGCTTGCACAATAGCCTGAAAGCACTTTGAGGAGCTACAAAAGAGGTCACACTCTGACCAAAGAGATTGAAATGGACTCCCATCCCTCACAGAACAAACTCTGAGCTCCACCTGGCAGGACGTACAGCTTTGTAAAGTCAAAGAATCAGAAAGATTCGCCACCAGAGGGGTCCGGCAGGGGCACTGCCTAATATGAGCCTGTCACATCGCCCAGGGATGCTGAACCCTTACTAGAAAGCGCAGAGATCGCTTCTCATCACTCCCTGTGTAACTAAGCTGTGGTGTGAGATCTGGGCCGTACAGAATGTGTCTGAGACCTCTTCCAGACGAAGGTTCTGGAATACTAGACATACCAAATTTCTCTGCTCAGAGTTGTCTTTACCAGGCTTCACATAATTTCTGGTTGGTTCCTTTATCTGATCCTTGGAAGGCATGATCTTCAGAGTTTTTACTGTTCTTATTACTGTTCCTGATTTAAGTTCATCTACCCCTCATTGTTCTGTCTCTATTTCTGTGTGTGTGTGTGTGTGTCTCACACACATACATAAACACATACTAAAAGTTTAAAATGTCAGGTTCAAAGCCAATCTTAATATCTCTACATTGGAAGATAAAGAGATTCTTCATTAGAGCTCTACATCCAGTGGAAACGACTAGTTATACTCAAATAGGTTTTTTTAAAAAGATTTTATTTATTTATCCATCAGAGAGAGAGAGAGACAGCACACAAGCAGCAGGAGCAGCAGGGAGAGGGAGAAGCAGGCTCTCCACTGAGCAAGGAGCTTATTGTGGGACTCAATCCCAGGACCGTGGGATCATGACCTGAGCCAAAGGCAGACACTAACCGACTGAGCTACCCAGGAGACCTTCAAATAGGTTTTACATTATTGATGATGATGATGCTGGTGATGTTGATGGTGCTGGTAATAATAGTAGTAATAGTAATGAATACGTGGATGGCAAAGAAAGAGTCTGATAATCTTTGAACAAATTGTTCAACCTTTTTGTGTTTTTGTATTCCTCATTTGCAAAATGGAAATATCACAAAATGACATCAACGGTGATGATAGAGGAGAGAAGCACGATGCCACATGGAATCATTTCTTTATGAATGCTATTTTCCGCCCTCCCTTTCTCTTTTTGTTTCAGCACAAACAACATTACGCCAACAAAATGGAAATAAAAATAAGCTAAACAAAAATTGCCAACAATCTGACTGACACAATAAATCAAAATTGTTTTCATCAGCAATCGCTTCTTGATTTTAATGTAATCAAATAACAAAACAATTCAATTCAAAATGTAAAAACTTAAATCATAAAACCCAAAGCAATAATGCTCAGTGGAACAAACAGAACAGAATCAGCCCACATTTACAGCCAGCACTAAGGTGAAGCGTATCAGACCTGGGTACAAAGCAAATTATGGGGCAGAGCAAATCTGAAAAAATAAAATCAGATTTAAGGGGAGTGAACATCCTCCCACCCCTCTAATGAGGAGTTTGAGAATAATCAAAGTTAGCATGATGGCACAGATATTGGTTTGATTCCAGAGCTTACCCTACCAAATTATTAAAATCGCAAAAGAAAGTAATTGAAGAATTCATAACGAGATTTGCTTGGCAATGCTCAAAACCCAAAGCAAAGTAATTTAATAAGAGAGGCACAGTGGGGGCTTTCCTTGATCTTTGGACTGTATTATCCCAAACCAAACATCATCAAACAGAATTAAGCAGTAGGGCGTTATGAAGGGGCCAACTTACTCAATTGTATGGGAACCTGCTCCAGGAGACTAAGCCTCCCGCCTGCCCTCCCGGCCCCTCCTCACCCCTTCTTGACTTCTCCGCAACTGGGTACCAGCAATCCTGCTCATCTGTGTTGAAAAAAGATGCACATGCCCACATTTCTACACACTCTCCTTTGTTATTCACTGAGCATTTGTTTGATTTTAAAGAGGATAGAAGCACATGGATATCCATGTGCTTTGTGGCTATGCCTTGGCCCTGAGGACAGACAGAAGATTAAGACACAGGCCTGACCCTAAGAAGCCTCAGTGTATAGTGGGGCTGTGTCAGAGTAGGGCACTAAGGATGGGGTGGTATCTGATGAAGCTGTACCCTAGGATACACAGAATGACAAGGGAGCCTCTCGCCCTGCATCCCAGGCGGGGGTGGTAGGAAGACCTGGTGTTGGCATGGGGAGTGGGGGGGCCTCTGGAAGGGTGAAAGCTTCTGCTAAGGTTGGAGGAATTACTAGGAATTAGCCTGGCCAACCAAGAAAGGGATGACACTCCAAGCAGCAGGTAGCATGGGGATGTTTACAGGAGGGGAGAGGGAAAGGAAGCACTCCGGCTTCCAGAAGAGCCAAAGGAAGGCAGAAGCCGAAGTTTTACTCGGATCATGCCTCTCCCTCCATTTCTGCAACATGGCACAAATAATGACACAGGAGCTGGAGTAAGAAAGGTACTGAGCTCAAATGCTGGGTCTCAAACTGACTGCAAGATTGATCTCCAGGTCCCTTGTCCTCCTCGAACTTCAGTTTCCTCATTAATAATCAGGTTATGTTAAAGCATACCTGGGCTAAAGCATGGCATAAGTCCAACACCAAACCTGAGCCATCCTAGGTCTATCTAATGGTAGCCATCACGTTATATTGATCTCCTGATTATCCAAACATGGCCCCAGGCCCCCGTGGAAAGAAGGAAAGCCATGGATAAAGTAAGAAAGGAAACAAAAATCCCAGGTCCTGGGATTGGGCTCCCTGTTCAGTGGGAAGCCTGCTTCTCCTTCTCCCACTCCCCCTGCTTGTGTTCCCTCTCTCTCTGTGTCAAATAAAAAAAATAAATAAATAAATAAAATATTTAATTAAAAAAATAAAACTAACTAAATAAAAATTATATATATACATATATGTGTATGTATACACACACACACACACACACACACACACACATACATGTTTGAGAAAACTTAGAAATGGTCCAAATTACAATGAAGAAGAAAATAAGTAAATTATTTTACATTGATTTGATGAAATATTAGTTAGCCACCAAAAAAATTTATGCATTTTTATAATAGTACTAGAAAACCACAGGATAAAAAATATTTTCCATAACATTGTAATTCTATAAAATCTTTGTAGAGATTCAAAAAAGACCAGACATAAATATACACAAGAATCCTTGGAGCCTTATTTAGGTGATGAAAAGAAGTCTGGCTGGTTCTTTTCTGCTTATTTTTTTAGGACTATTTTAAGCTTTTCTTAATGGTAATACATTACATTTAAATTATAAGTGTATAACCTAAGATTTCCTCTTAAAAGCTCTTATTACTTTAAACATTGGCATGGATTGGGGATATTTAACCTTAAAGCACTTGGAGTTAAGTTGGGCCACAGTTAAAGCATGCGAATGAAGATGGTTCATTCATGAAGACGGTTCAGGTATATTATTACACGGCCAAGACACTCAGAATCAAGCCCAAGACCCCAGGGAGGGCTCTGCAGACAGTAACGGTTCAGCAGGGAAAGCCTATCTTCACTTTCCTATGAGGAAACTATACATTCAATAGAAATAAAAATGGTTTTTGTTTGCATGCATGTCATTCAACTGTCTTTTTTGTTTTTTGTTTTTGCCTCTCCGGTTTCCTTTATTTTTTCTCTGTATTTGATTTCCTGCTTGCCAGTTTTCTCTTAACTTTTCACCGTTGTATCCTCAAAATTGGAAAGGAATTGAGGTGTTTGGATTGTAAATGTGCATTTGACAGAAGTACCTTAAGAAGTTTTCCTCAACCTCACTAGACAGAATAAATACCCACTCTCTGTCCCCATAACCTCTTCCCACATTAAATCACAGCCATTTACTCCCCTCCAGAACTCAACAGGGACACCGTAAAGAAAAAGACTAAGTCTGACACTTTATATAAGTCTTGAGCTTAATGATTATAAAAATACAACACATAAAAACCCATGGGATTCAGCTAAAACAGTGCACGGAAGCAAATTTATAGCTTTAAATGCTTATGTCAGGAAAGAGTAAAATCCAATGGTCTAAGTTTCAACATTTAGAAGCAAGAAGAAGTAAGAGCAAATTAAAACCAAAGTGAACAGGAGAAAAGAAATTAACAAAAAAAAAATCTGAAATCAATAAACTATATAACACAGGAAAATCAATAAAGTCAAAAGTTGGTGTTTTGAAAGAAAATCGATTATTGGACTAATACATTGTGGATTAGAAGACTCAATACTGTGAAGATATCAATTTCCCCCCAAATGACCTAAGAAATTTGACAACATGATTCTAAGATTCAAATGGAAATGATCTAGAATTGCCCAAATACTCTTGTAAGAGAAAAACAAAGTTGGAGGATTTACACTACCTGATTTAAGGAATTAGGATTATTATAAAGCTACAGTGATCAAGACACTTTTATACTGGCATAAGAATAGATATATAGATCAATGGAACAGAATAAAGAATCCAGAAATAGACCAAAAAATATACGGCCAGGTAATTTTCAATCAACACATTTATTCTCTTTATTAAGTAAACACATTTTTATTTTTCATCTTCTTAATAAATGATGCTAGATCAATTGGATATATGTATGGGGGGAGAAAAAGAACATGGACCACTTCTTTATTCCATATACAAAAACTAATTTTTTTTTTTTTAAAGATTTTATTTATTTATTTATTTGACAGAGAGAGAGATCACAAGTAGGCGGAGAGTCAGGCAGAGAGAGAGAGAGAGAAGCAGGCTCCCGCTGAGCAAAGAGCCCGATGCGGGGCTCGATCCCAGGACCCTGAGATCATGACCTGAGCCGAAGGCAGCGGCTTAATCCACTGAGCCACCCAGGCGCCCCTACAAAAACTAATTTGATATGCAACATAAATACAAACATAAATAGATGACATAAATGTAAAAGCCTTCCAGAAGAAAATGTGCAACTTTAAGGTAGGAAACTTTCTTACATAGGACACAAATAGCATTAAAACTGTAAAAGAAAAAACCCCTGGTACATGGGGTTTTATCAAAATCTAAAAATTCTACTCTTTAAAAAAACACCATTAAGAAAATGAATGGGCAAATTACCAACTGGAAATTATAACTGCAATACTTCTATTTGATCAAGGACTTATATCTAGAATATATTGAAAACTCATCTAAATCTATAATGAAAAGCTGCAGTGCCCAGTAAAAATTAACAAAAGACTTGAGTGCACACTGCTTGAGAGAGGCTATGAGAAACTAATGATGTACTATATGTTGGCTAATTGAATTTAAATTAAAAAGAGAAAGAGAGAGAGAGAAGCTATGCAGATGGCCAATAAGCACATGAGAGAGTACTAGCCATCATTAGCCACCAAAAGAGTGCCAATTAAAAAATGGGATATCCTTCACCATGTTCTCACTTTTGCCATAAGCATCTTTGCCATAGACATCTTTGCTGAAAGCATTTCCACCGCATAGCTAATTGGCTATAAGGGAATTTTGCTGTAAAAGATAAAATAATGAAAAAGAAATAAGGGACATTAAAAAGGACATAATGAAACATGAAAAAATTAATAAAATTAATTTCTTCCTTCATTAAGACAGATATCGGTTTTCCGAATACTAGGATGCATATTTGTAACTGAGCTTTGCACTGCATGATGAGAGCCTTCTACACTATTGTTCCTTCTTGGCAGAGTCTCACATGTCCACTGACAAATGCTCTAAAGTTCTATGGAAAATGTGGAAGAAATGCTAAGGCTGTAATGCATTTGGAACTGAGCTTTGTGATCATTGTAACTGATCTGTCATCATTTTCTAGTGGAGTCTAGAGTGCAATCTGGCTTTACATTCCCTTATTTCACACTTCCAGTAAGTTTCATCACTGTATTTTCTATCAAGTCAACATACGGATTTGTCATCATACACTATTTTAAGACCATTATCTCTATATGTTACTGTATAGACCATTATGAGGGCTAGCTGAGATTTATATAGATCATTACGAGGGCTAGCTAAGATTTATATAATATAAAAAAGGAAAAATTTTCAATGGAGAAGTAAAGCCAGACTGTCCACCAGCTATTTTAACTTCTATGGCAAAACTGCCCAACAGCCAATTAGTTATATGGCGAAAAGGTTTGCAATGAAAATGCTTGCAGCAAGATATCGTGGCAAAACTACCTAGAACCATCCTTCACATCCACTAAATTGTCTACAGTCAAAAACATTGTAACACTAAATGTTGGTTAGGATGTTCAGCAATTGGAGCTTACAAGTATGTAAGTCAGGTATTACCAGTGGGAGTATAAAATAGAGTTGGAGGTGCCTGGGGAATTCCTTGTAGAGGTAAACACACATCTACCCCATGACCCAGGAATTTCACTCTTCTATATTTGGTAAAGAAAAGTGTAAACATATCCCCGCAAAAGATTTTGTATAAAAATGATACTCAGGGCACCTGGGTTGCTTAGTAGGTCAAGACTCTGCCTTCGGCTCAGGTCATGATCTCCGGGTCTTGGGATTGAGCCCCACATCAGGCTCCCTGCTCAGTGGGGACCCTGCTTCCCTCCCCCCTCCCCGGTCTGCCTCTCCGCCTATTTGTGATCTCTGTCTGTCAAATAAATAAATAAAATCTTTTAAAAAAATGATCATACAGGGGCGCCTGGGTGGCTCAGTGGGTTAAAGCCTCTGCCTTTGGCTCAGGTCATGATCCGAGGGTCCTGGGATTGAGCCCCGCATCGAGCTCTCTGCTCAGCAGGGAGCCTGCTTCCTTCCTCTCTCTCTGCCTGACTCTCTGCCTACTTGTGATCTCTGTCAAATAAATAAAAAAAATCTTTTTTTTTAATAAAAAAAATGATCATACAGTCTTTCTCCTATTAGCCCCAGCAACAGCTGAATGTATGTCAGCTGGAAAATGGATAAAGACACTGAGATTTATTCATACAATGGAATGCTACTCAAAAGGAAGAAAGAAAAAGAAGTACTGATATCCACAACTTAAATCTCATTGGTGTTTCACTGGATGAAAGAGAACACAAATATATATATTTTATATTATTCCACTTACGTGAATTACAAGAACAGGTCAACATAATCTGTATTACTAGAAAGTTGTAAGTGGTTGCTTCTCGGGGTGGGGAGAAGTATCCAGAAAGTGACATGAGAAAACTTTCCAAAATGAAGAACAGTTTCTATAGCTTGTTTTGGGTGTTGATTACACAGTTGTAGATGATTGTCTAAACCCATGAAACAAACACTTAGTACATGTGCATTTCATTTTATGTCAATTACACTTCATGAAAGGATTATATACTATTTGTCTTTATTTATTTTTTATCTTCATTTCCTAACAAATAGTAGGTGCTGAGGCAGTTTGCTGATGTCTACCAAAAGACAACCTCATGTTACCATACTGGACACTGTCTGCTTAATGCATTGGTAAACTCACAACTAATCTGGGAAGGCCCTTCTCAGACTGACAGATAGCTCAGAGAGTGAATTCACTTGACCAAAGACAAGCCACAGATTAAATTAAGTCAAAAGTGAAACTTTAATTCACATCTCCAAACTCCTAGGCATTAAGCTATTCAAACTACCTTTCTTGAATGGATGAGTAAGTAAATACGTGAACATATAAAGAGAAGAGACTTTCCAACTTGACATATGGATACAGTGCTTTTGAGCAAGTAGAAAAGATACAGAGATGAATAGTTATCCAATGTGAGTATCTCAGAAGGAAAGAGGCATACAGAATCCCTGGTCTGCATTGACTCAGAAGCAGAGAAAGAACAAAATGCGCCTATAAGGTCCATGGCTGCTGCCAAAAGAATGTTGCTCCTTTCCTCTGCACAGGACTGCCTAGTTTGTACCAGTCTCTTCCAGGGAGCCAGACCCACATCAACATTCCTTTTGATCAACCTCACCAAATCTTCCTGATCAATGCACGTAGCATCCCCCAAATGCAAAGGACTACCATTCCACAGAAGCTTCTTCTCCCTCCTCAGTAGGAACATACAGCAGGCCATGAAACTAGGATGCTTCCTTACCATGATCCTTCCAAATGAAGAGTATTGTGGGGGAAGCTACTTCCTTCTGAAAAAAAGTTCCTTGTCCTCCCATGGCAAGCTACAGTCCTTCTGGGGACCCCAAGAAGGACCTACCAGCCTCAGGGTATGGCCCCCAACCCTATCCTTTTCTGCCACACAGTAAAGTCCCTGACATTCAGCAGAGGGTGCATGCAAAGGAAATAACCCTTGCCATAGAGCAGAGTGCAAGGGAAGGGACAAAACACAGGGGCTGTTGGATGATGCCCAATTTGGTCCAGGGCAAGCATTAGATCAGTGTGGAAATAAATAAGATTTGTGGGCCTGCTTTCTTCCTGCATTTGCATTCACACTTTATGACCTCAGCGATATTTACTGAGTGGAAAAAAACCACCTTCTGTTAGGACTGCTGGACTCAAAAGCTACTTCCTTCTGAAAAATACTGTTTCTAAACAGTTCTAAAACAAGCTACTTGTCTATTTATTCGAAGAGCTCAATGAGCTGCGAAGATTGACATTTGAACGATTAACACTGTATTCTATTTGACAATGTTATTAAACATTAGGTCTGATTTATGGAAAGCCTTAATAAATTGGCAGGCCTGGTCAACCCCAGTGCTGCACCGAAATTGGGGTACACTGGATATTACTTGATAGTGTTGATCAAACTCAAGAAAAACATTTCCACCAACGACATTAAAGTCTGATTTCATGTGACAAAGTTATTATCATAGAAATCTGAGCCACTTGCTAGTCCAGTTCTGCATCTCAGAATTTCTTTGATATTTTCAGTAGTTTGGACAAAAAATAAAATCAGACTTAAGAAACGTTTGCTAGGGCACGGAAGGGCAGGTAAAGTTTTTAAAAATGGGCTCAGGTATGTGTCTCATTACTCCGGTGTAAAAGAGGAAGGGAAATAAAAACATAAAGTAAAGAGTATGCAAAAGGCAGAGGCACCATAAGGCACAGAAATGGGAGGGATACCCTGTGAGAAGAGACAAGGTGGGAATGAGCTTGGCTTAGACTGTGCCATGACTTACTCAGGTCTGTGTGACCTTGAGCAAGCCTCTTCATTCCTCTGAGGCCTAGGCCCCATTTCTACATGATGTAGATGATGAGATCTGTTTAGGATGAGATCTGTTTAGGATGAAAAGAATAATATATGTATATCATCTGGCCCAGTGCCTGGAACACAGAGACTGCTCAGCAGATTTCTGGGGGGGTCTAGGCCAGGCCAGGAGCAGAGCTGGGTCCTGGTGTAGTGAGGGAGAAGTCCTGGGCCACTAGAGTTAGACCTGAACAGGACAAGAAAGGGCAGTGGGTAGGCAGAACCTGTAAGCTACTGGATGGTACAAAGCTAAGATGATATAGTACTAGATACACTGATGTGCAACTTGGTGGCCTGGAGCTAAGTAATGTGTTACTGCATGTGTCTGTGGGCTGTTAGATGATGCAGGACTAAGAGGTGGACTCCTTACTTGATGTGCTTATATGCACTCTTGGATGGTACAGAGTTAGACAGTGAGCAACTGGATAGGTGTATGTGCCTTTAGATGATATGGACCTAGGGGTAAGATCCCTGGCCCACCCATTGCTCTGGACCAGGGATCCTGAATTTTGTTTTAAAAGGGCCATGTAATATATATTTCAGGCTTTGGAGATGATATGGTCTCTGGTACAACTACTCAACACTGCTGAAGTAGTAGGAAAGACACCATAGACAGTATGTAAATGAAAGAGTGTGTCTGTGTCTCAATAAAACTTTATTTACAAAAATAGGCCATGTGCCAGATTTAGCCCATGGACCATATTCACCGATACTTAATCTACTCTTTCCTCATCGCTGACAGGAGCAGGTGGCTGAGAGAAAGGAAGGCAGCCTCTTTCCTCTTTCTGAGGACCAGCATGGCTTCTTTCTTAAGAGAAGGCTATGAAGAGACAAGCCTGCAAGGGACCCTAGAGTTACTTCCCTTACCGCTCCCATCAAGGGATCCATGGAGGATAACCTGCTAACTGGTGGCACCAACTGTAGCTCAGATTTACGTGTCTCTGCTCAGTCAGACAGCAAACAGATGACTCATTTAGGGACAATCCCCTATTTATTGAGACTTACTGGGTGCCAGGCAGGACTGTTGTAAAAACTGGATGTTGTGGGCTCTTAATAAATAAATAAAACTTCCTTTGTCTTACGTATTCTTTCCTGTTCTCCTCATCAGAGCCCAGAAAGGGCTGCCCCCTTCTTGTCTGAGGGGCCACTAGCATGAAGGCATGGGTCACAGAGGTGGGACAACCATGACATAATCCCTTTCCCTGGTTCTGAGACTGTGGAAAAGTAGTCACCTCTTGCTAAGCAATTTCCCACCTAAATTGGTTTCAAGTCATTAAAAGCTGCAGCACTCCCTAGGAAAACATAACAGCTCTCTGAGGTTACTCTCTACACCAAGCTCCTTGACTTCAGGACCAATTAGACATTGCTCCACTACCAAGCACTCTCCAGAAATGGAGCCAGAGTCACCAAAGAGTAACTGGAAATTAGAAGGGAGGTCATCCTCCCCTTGCTAAGGAAGATTCCGGCAACGCCCCTTGGGGGCGCCCCTCCTCACCTTTGCTGAGCTGTCCACACTGCTTAAGCATTTAGGGCCAGGAGCTCCCCCCACCCCCAGACAGGCGCATGAAGAGGATCTGAGAGTAAATCTAAGCTCTCCTTCCAGTAAAAAAAAAAAAAAAAAAAGCAGCACACTCCATTTTCTGACAATACCATAAACTCACTTTTATGACAGTAGTTATAAAACCCTTAACATTTGTCTAGTGCTGGCAGTCGGTTTTTTTCTTAGAGATCCAAATGCAGGAGGGAGATTTGTGACCCCAAAGCTGGTTTGGGGTTTATAAAATGAAGGTGTCATAAAAGTAACACATCCTATGTACTGAAAAAGAGATTAGATTCTGCACCCCGAAGCTTTAGGCATTTCTGAGGACTCCTTTCTTTGCATCTTCCACTACTTCACCTTTTTTACATGGTTTTCATCATATCGCCAGAGGGTGAATGATTTCTAATGTGCCAGCAACGAATGAGGGCTAAGTAAGATGACGAGGAGATACTTCCCCAATGAACCATCTCTAGATTTATCACCCTCCACAGGGCTCCGTGGTGGTGTCTGTTCTCTTATGGTACACCAGGAGCAAGACAAGGCAGGCACATGGGAGCTTGTAAGGACAAAAAGGGCCTGGCATCTGTGGCAGTCAAACTCTGCCTGGCTTGGTCAGGACTGACTTACTTGGAAGAGCAGGTAGGTGCTCTAAGTGGGATTAATCACAACCCTGGGTTCAGGACACCCATCCTTTTGTCCAGGAATGGCCCTCTTTTTAATTAACTCATTAGTTATTTCTTACAATGAGGAATGAAAAAAAAAAAAAATTAAACCCTGTGAATCTAAAGCTAACACTGACCTTGACTTCTATTCAACTGTTTGGTTCTCTCCTCCCCGTTGCTCTGCCTCTCCCATCTGCATTGACCACTATCGTGCATTTTGTATTTCATCCTTACTTTGGCTGTGTGCATGCATGTGTTTCATACATTTTAAATGGGTCCTAAGTTGTATGTTGTTTTCTATTAGTTGACCCATATAAAATTGCCTTTGATGCTTTTTCAGATTCAATGTTATTTTGCTAAGATTCATTCGTGCTATTACATGAAGCTGTAGGCCATTCATTTCGTGGCAGGTCCTATTTTTTTCACCTTGTTAAGGCTCATTGGGATTGTTTCCAGGGTTCTGACTTTATAAGTGATACTACCCTGACCTTTTTCACTTCTGAAGTGCATGCAGGAGTTTCCTTTGGGTAGATATTCAGAGTGGCTTCGCTGGGTCATAGGGTATATGAATGTTACATTTTATAAGAGAAGAGCGTACTCGTTTCCAAAGTGGTTGTACTGGGTACACTCCCACCTGCAATTAACCACCTGTTACTTGCGTCCTCTCCACCACCTCTCATTTTATGCCAGTCTAATTGGTGTAAAATGATATACCTTTATGGTCTTGATTTGCATATCCTACATCACTAATGATTTTGAACATCTCTTCCTATGATATCCTAGCCATATGCATTGCCTCTTCTGTGAAAGGCCTGTGCAAGTCTTTTGCTCATTTTTCTGTTGAATTATTTGAATTTTTCTTACAGATTTATAAGAATTCTTCCAATAATCATGATATTAATCTTATCTTGGTTATAACGCACTGTAAATATCCCCTCCCAGTATGTGACTTGTCTTTTTTTTCTTTAAACTGTCTTACAATGAACAGAAGTTTAATAAAGTCAAAAGTAAAGTTCTAATAAAGCTCCTTTATTAGAAGAACTCTTCATAGCACTGTTGCACTGAATCGTCACAAGAATCCCATGTGGATGGGAGTGTCTGCTCTCTATGAGCGACAAAGAAAGCAGAGAGCAGAAACTCAAAACCCATTTGGCCCAGGCCTTATGTTCGTAAAATGCCTTAAGTCACCTTTATATTCATTATCATCTACAGCCCCAAAGATTCACCGTCAGGGATGGAAGAAGACCCAGCAGCTGGAGGCTAGAGCGCCATCTTTTGTAGTTCACTAAAACAAAGAGATTTTAATAAATCTTGTCAGGACAGGAATAATGCATTTATACTGTGTTCTGTTATTTTTGTTATCACTTGGTTGTGGTATCAACCATAACGTGTACCTCCAAGGGCTTTAAGTTTCTAAGGAGACTCCCAATGGATGTCTCTCAACTCTGAGAGGTTCCAGACAGGAAGAGTGGTGTGCTCAAATTTACACAGCTGGCGAGTGTGGCGCTGGGATTCACACCCACGCATGTCAGGCTTCCGAGCCCAGATGCTTCCTGCAGCTCAGTGCGGCTAAACAGCAAGGAGAGGCCATCCTGAGCTAACTGCTCCGTGAGAACGGAAGGGGAAGGAGGAGATGCCGAGGCAGGCTGGACTGCCCATCTACTCAGAGAGCACATCTTTCTCATACCATTCACTGGGGACCTGAGGGACAGCAGCTACCGCAGATAAGGTGTCATTGGACAGGGCACCACCACCAGTAGCTTCCTTATATGACACTTGCCTTCACCCCATCATTTTCCTCCTCCTATTAGGGCTCTGCAAGCACAAGGTGGATAAATGCCAAACACAGCCCGGAACCCCAAGTGTCAGACCCTAACTAGGAGTGTGACCCCATGTCTCTGATCCTCATCTGTATAATAGGATAGTGATGATTAATTCAGGTCACTGTGGGCAATTCAGTGAAATAAATGAGCAAAGTCTAACCCACTGCTGAAGCATGCGATGGGTTTTCTGCCTCCTCCTTCTCTCTGGCCCTGGCTTCCTCTCAACCTGCGCTCTTTCAGGTTTCCTCACTGTGGACTCCATCCTGGGGTTGCTGCCCTTACCACCACCCCCCTAGCACACCTCTCTGCTGAAGCACAGTCTCACAGATATGCCAGGTCAACCGACCAGCCCTTGCTCTGGACCACCCACCCCTTATGTGTGGTCTTCCCCATTCTAACCCCTGGTTGCCCACTGTGTGCCCGCCCTCTCCTCAACCTTGTCCCCACAGTCCCTCCACCTCTTACCTGCTCCTCTGCTTCTGCTTTGGCTGAGTGTTCTCACTTGGGATGGCAGGTCTCTCTGAACCTCCATCCCACGAGCCCATGAGGAAGGAGGACCATGCCTCAGGCTTAATCTGCCTGCTCTTCACTGACCCTTTAGAAACTTAGAAGATATCTAATGAGCAGCTCTCTGCTTCTGTTGCCAAGAATGGGCATCTTAGCTAAAGAACATGTACATCTCCTATAGACACTCACAGGCCTGTGAGAAACTTTTGTTCTACTGGCTGAAGACGGATCACCCTGCAGGTGACAGGGTGACTCAAAGGAGATGCTTCAGGAAGGTGTTCCCTACCTTGGAGATGACAGTGCCCATAGTCAGTCACAGTGCACACGTGGCCAGGTGGCCACCTCCCGCCTACCTTCCTGATGCCTTCCGAAGGGCTGGACACACAGTTGTCGGCCCCTCCGTTCTTGCTGATGGTCCGCCAGAGCTCAGCAAATGTGCTGTCTTGTTCCAGGGGGTTGGTGCCCTTGGCTCGGAAGTACTCATACACAGCAGAGTCCCGAACAGTGCCGTAAGATATATCAACTTGTTTGGAGAGGTCCTGGAACGTCCTGAAAATGCAAAAGGACAGTGAAACATGGGAACATGATACCACTGCAGGGATATAGATGGGCTGCAAGGTTCTCCTGAGGACCAAGCCCAGCTGTGGCCCACTCTTTCCATTCTTCACTCCAAACCCCGAGGAGCTCCAGTTCCACGGCCCAGACTGTAACTTGTCAGGGCCTAATCCTAACGCAGGTATATTTCCTCAATGTAGATTAATTCAATAAGATTACCAAACATCTAAAATCAGCTCCTGCCCTGAGGTCAAGGGACAAAAGGATCTGTAAGACAGCATTCCTGCACTCAGGGAGCTTATAGTCTAGCCACAGACACATACAGACAATCACAGTATAAGAGAGCAACACAGGCAGCTGGACACTAAAAGTCTCCAACTCCAACGCCTACAGCACCAGAAAGAAACACATGTTAGTATGATTGATGACAATGTCTAGTCTCTGCCACTTAGAACTGGCGTGGGCAGAGACACGCACTCGGGTTATGCCCGTGAAGAGGCGGGTCTCCTCCAAAGTTTGCGGCTCTTCTAGATTTCGATCCAATTGTTACATTTTGAGCACCTCCCCCTCAATCTGTCTTCCAATAAAGAAATCTGTGTTTTTAAAGGAAGTGTCTTGATTTTTAGGCGTGGGCAATTATTAAAAGATGGTAAAGATAAAACAAAGCCTTTCTGAGAGCCTGGAGTTGGTTTTATGCAAAGGAGAAGCAGGTAGCTCAAGCTACGTGCATGTTGGAGGGAGGGAGCACATCCAGGAGGCTCCCCAGCAGATGCCTGAGCTGCGGGGGGAGAATGAGAGTCTTCCTTGGGGTGGGGGCACTAGTCACACTGGGAAGGACCACTTGGCACAAAGCCCTCACCTGCGAAAGGCACCACCTAGTTCAGTGTGCTGAGAGAATGTTACATACATAATCAAATGGCAAAAAGAACAAAAATTCCCCAAATGCTCAGTGGTGAGCCAGGCTCTCTCTGTCCAGGCTCCAACTTAATCACTCTTTATTTCTCTCCTGGAAATTTCTTTCTCCTTTGTACCAACCAGGATCATCATCTCCACTTTTCCCTCAGTCCCCCCTTTCAGAAGATCCAATCTTCTCAACCTGATCTACACAACCCTCCATCTTCTGATCTCATCTCCAGCTACTGCTTCTGTCTCCACGCAGCCCCAAAGCCAAGGCTGAAAGGAGAAATCCCACAGAGCTCCCCCTCTATAGCACCAGGCCATGGTGCTTCCTCTGCCTGGAACCCCTTTATTTCACTTATCTACTTGATGTTCTCCTGCAAACACCTGGAAGATCTCGGTGCCTCCCTTCCCCACGCAAAGCCACGGCCATCACTTTCCTCCCCGTGCCATCTACACCCTCCGTGGTTTCTATGGCAGCATAATAGCACTGTGATTTCCGAGCAAAGCATACCAGGGTGAGCAGAAGCCGCATCTCTGGAGTCCAACCACCTGCCTTACATTGCAGCTCCCCCATCGTGGACAATACAGGACTGGCAGGTTAGCTAAACTCTCTGTGCTTCAATTTCCGAATCTCTTAGGGCAAGAAGCAAAGCCTGTGGTAGGGGGCTACTGTTATGATGAATTGAGAGGATGTGTGTTAAGCAGCTGACTCAAACTCAGGGGCCAGTCACCAGGAACAATTATTCTGCATAGTAGACTGTAAGAAGCTGGAGGGCTGGACCCAAGGTTACTTCTGGTGTGCATCGTGGTGCTGGACCCAGGGCTGACAACAGTCTTCACAGCGTGCTCACGGAAGAACCAGTGATAGCTGCTTCCTCCTGCTTGGGAGAGACACTCCGTGAAGTTCCTTTAGGCCCTGCTACACAGTCCAGAAAGGGAGCTCAGTATTTGTTTCAATACATTACAGATGAAAGGAAACATAAAATAACAAATTCGATGAAGAAATCTTTCTAATTATTGTTCATTATTTATATCTAATTGAAGCAAGATGTTCCTTTGCTTGAAGGGCCCCAAGGGTTGTAACTCTGTCGTAATTTGCCTGTAATGAAAGGCGGGGGGATCTCTTTTCCCCACGTTTTTTATTTTTCTCATGGTAATACAAACAAACACGAGGCTTTGATGAATGGGAAACATCAGGATGAATTACACAGTTGAGTCTAAACACTGAACTGTTCTAAATTACTGCAGTTTCCATGAGTCTGGCTTGAATGCCTAACCGCCAAGGAGCTCAGCACTACTGTTCCATCCCCACGTTTGAAATGGAGATTTCCTCTCTCCTCCTAGTAGTTATTCATGACTGTGCCCCTGGCCAGAGGCTCAGGGATCATCTCTGGATGACAAGTAGGCAGCCCGAATATTTATGGCTTTATGTCCAAGTCTGTCCCAGTAGACCTCATTGTTCCCACCCCCCAATACCACCTCCGTTCGCTGGGCTGGCCTCATGGCTTAGCCCCACGGCTTCCATATATCACTTCGCAAAGCCACGAGTCATTGCAGATGGATCTCTCCCATCTCAGATGCACACATCCTCTTTCAAGGAAAGCTTGCAAGCTCACTAACATGCCCAGCACATACTAGGTACTGCCATCATATCTGAGAGTAGATAATGCTATCAAAGGACTTGGAGGTTCAGGCAGGAGGACCCAACTATTCATATGCCAAAGCCATCATCTCCTTGGGGTACTCATTCTCTCATCAGAGGGTACAGTTTTGGAAGGGACACCAGTGGAGGAATAAAGGGGTCAAGGAGAGGCCAGCAAGTCAGGGTCCAAGCCAACTCTGGCAGGCAGGTGAAGACAGATGCGCACACCAGATAGGACACCTGTCCAAACAATCCAGAGATGCTTAGCTGGGAGAAGGCAGCACCAGCACACTTAAGTTAGCATGTTTCTCCAATTAATTTCTTCAGCAGCAAGTGTTATGAAGCATCCACGCACCCCCGCCACAGAGAGATGCAGATCTGTCCATCGTAGGGGCTATCTCTATAAACCTCCACCAAGCAAGCTGCCCCTGGCTGAGATCATTCAACCAGTTAGTGGTTCCATCAACAGCTCCATCGAGCAGTCACTTGGTAAGAGAGCAAGGAATGAATGGTGGGCATCCTCGTGGGGTTCGTGGAGGGGGGTGGATGGTCAGAGAAGTAAACCGACAGTAAGAAAACAACATGAGCAAACTACAGGAGAGCTCTGCCTGGGGGATCCTGGAAGCACAGGGGAGGGGCAGTGGGCTAGGGCCAGAGCTACAGAAGCGCTTTGTAGAAGAGGAAATGTTAAGCGGAGCTGTGAAGGATGGGTGGAGGGAGCTGGATGGAGAATCAGGGGGGAAGGCATTCCAGCAAGACAAGATATTACCCAAGAAGGCACTGGTGGTCCCTCTGGGACACACACTTCATATCAGCTGAAATGATGGAGGTTTTTGAATCTTAGAGGTATGGGTGTGAATCCTGCCTGTGAATAACTTCGCTATACGAGGCAGACCTGTAGTTCTCAAAGTATGGCCCTCAGAGTCCCAGCATCAGCATCCCCCAAAACCCTTGAAGAAATGCAGTTTCCTGGGCCACCCCAGAACTACTGAGCCAGAAACTTTGGGGTGTCACTCAGCAATCTGTGCTTTCACAGCCCTCCAGGGGATCGTGATGCACATGCAGGTTTCAGAACCCCCAACTGAAGCCTTAGTTTTCTTAACTCAGAACTTTCTCACAGGTGTGGTGAAGATTAAGGATCACAGACATATGTCCGGCACATAGGCAATGTTTAAAGATGCTAGCCTTTCTATTAGGCTGCCAATAAGGAGTTCAAATGGTCAAAGAAGAGAACAGTGTAAAGGAATCATCAGTGATGGGGTGGTGATGGTCATGCTTGGACAGAAGCAACCAAGGACAAGCAGCTTCTCTGACTTTCCTAGACTCATTAGATTGAAGCCTGTCTTGGCACCTGTCCAAATGCATCCCCAGTAGGGAGCCTGTTTCTTGTTTCCATATTGTTGTCAAGGTACATGCAAATGCCTCTTCATCAGCATGCAAGGGGTCACCTTGTGAACACTACATGTTTTAGGTACCCGGGAGGCCTAAAGTGACAACCTGAGGAAGTCACTGAGGAAGTCAACCTGAGGAACCCAGACCCAGCATGGAGACACCAACACACCATGGGCAGGCCATATGGACTCTTGTTTGGGGGGAACTGTGATGGTAACTGCCCGGAAGAGGTTTTCCTGGGAAAGCAGCGAGTGCCTGGGTGGCAGAAGCTTCCAGGGAAGGATGTCTTAATGTATTTACTTTTAGTGAAGTACAGTTGACACACACTGTTACATTGGTTTCAGGTGTATGACATAGTGACTCAACAAGTCTATACATTAGGCTAAGCTCAGCGCAACTGGAGCTACCATCTGTCACCATACAATGCTTTCATGACCCTATCTGTATTAGGAAAGGAAGTCTTTAAAAGCATCTTCCCTGGGCTGCCCTGTCTGGGTCTGCCTTCACTAATGAAGTGTCACTTTGCAAGAATATGCACTTTGCAGCTTACTCTGCAACCCTGTAGCCTGCTGTCTATCCCCGTGCTTTTTCATCTTTTGACAACGTTTAGTGTTGGAATCCTCCGATGGCAAAGCTTGGCCCTATTTCTAAGCTTACTACTGAGCCAATATCTTTCACTTAGTTGTGTCCTACTGAAACTGGGTTTAAGACCAAGGGGAGATGCTCCTCTCTATCTCCTGGCTCAGATGGGTAATTTGGAGGGTCTCCCCTAGCTGAAAGCATAGCCGACTCCCATGAACACACCAGACTGCCTTGCAAAAGGACTTCCCAAACATCCTTTGCCTCTGAGAGCAGTTTCCTCCAATTACACATGCACCTTTGACGTCCCATGATGTCTACTTTGGCTGTGGCCAAGGACAGCCTACCCAGCTCAGCACCACCTCCCTCCCGCCCCATACCTTTCTCCATAAATCAGTCTTACTCTTTCCTAGATACATTTTCATTAACAAAGAGATAAATGTGTTTGCAGCATGAGAAAAATCAATAACACAGAATTTATAAACACATCTTTGCATGTTACAGAACTATTTACATTGGCAATAGAGATAAATACACTTGTAGCAGGAGCAGAATCAATATACAGTATATGTAAAAGAGATTTTAACAACTGTGGGGTGGCCATAATCATGGGCCTGATAAATCTAAATCTATATAAATCTATTACTGTTCCTTAAAAAGAAGAGAAAGTACTGGAGTAACCCAAAAGGCCTGGTAGGGTGGGGATGCCCATCCTCATAACCAGAAGCTGTCTGAACTACAGCCCACAGATGGCTTGACTGGGATCCCAGCAGCCCCTCTTTTCCAGCACTCCCATCTGAGTGTCTAGGAGATGGCGCTGCTTGACTCATTTGGGATTGCCTGGGTGGGTTTCCACAGCCTGCTTCTGGAACCTTCCAGTATCGGTGCTCCCAGCTCCCTATTTCCCTGCCCTTTCTTGGTTTCTTCCCCAGTGTTCCCCATTGTGCCTCCAGTCTCTCTTATTCTTCTCGCATGTGGTGTTCCCTTACCCGGGGCTTTGCCACATTTCCGGTTCTCTCCTCTCCTAGACCCGGCTTCTTCGAGGGGAATAGGCTCTCAGGTGAAGGCTGAGACACTCCCGAGATGCCTCTCAACCTCAGGCTCTGAAAGGCTCCACAGGTGCCTTCGTTCTTTTATTTGTTCATCCCAAAACACATTTTCCTAAGCATCCGCTCATGTCAAGCACTTCTGCAGAGATACAGCAGGAACAGCACAACGTTCCCGCTCTTGTGGAGGTAGAGGGACAGTGACAAACATACGAATGACATTAACAAAAACACAAATAACTACGGAATGCCAGGATCAGCAAGCTTTCTGGAAAGGAAAGAGTGTGCAGAGGCAGACTATAAGGGCCACCTACCACTCTGGGCATACCCTTGAGTTTTGCGCTTTTGGTTTTTTTAGACCACTTTAAAAATGTTTCAGGAAAAAGAAAAACAGTCTTCGTTTGCAGGCTGCTAATGTGGCTTGTGGGGGCGTAGCGGGCAGACCTCTGATGTCACATAGCCAGTGATCTAAAGTGCTATGAAGATGAATAAAGCAGAGAAAGGACGTTAGAGAACAATGGAGGAAGTGATTAGATCAAATGTGCAGGGGGTTGTTTTTCCCACTGGACTTGACACTGAGGGCGCGTCCTTCTTCAGCACTTGGAGGGTGCCCCTGCGGGTGGGCCTGACACCTGGAGACACCGTGTTTTCCAAGGAGCAGAGGCAGGCAGGTTCCAAGTTTGTGAGCATCTCCTTCCCTGGGACAGTCCCCTCAACACTCCCCAGGGCCCACCGGGGAAGCCTGAGAGTAGGTGACAATGGGGCTGGCGGGGGGGTGGAACTATACACACTCCTTTGTAGCCATCTGGTTCTGAGAGTGGCCACAGGTCTGAATCCCAGCCCAGGACAATTGTCAGGTTAAAACCTTCTGGGGACACTTACACTTAGTGACCCATCAGGATGAGGGCGACATGGCCCATGACAAGAAGACACATCCTGGGTGCCTCAGTCATTAAGCATCTGCCTTCAGCTCAGCTCATGATCTTGGGGTCCTGGGATCAAGCCCCGCATCAGGCTCTCTGCCCAGTGGGAAGCCTGCTTTTCCCTCTCCCACCACCCCTGCCTGTGTTCCTTCTCTCACTATGTCTTTCTCTGTCAAATAAATAAGTAAAATTTTAAAAAAAGAAAAAGAGGAAGACATATCCTTGTAAGATCTAGGAGGCCACAAAGCCCTTCTTAAATTGTGCGCCCCAAGGCTGCTGGTCACAGAAGGCACTCCCCTCCCTCCCCACCCACCCCTACATTGTTTTCTCTCTACATTCTATTTTTTTTTAATTGGAAATAAAAAGATGCCCAAAATAAACTCCCATCAAAAAAAAAAAAAAAAAAACAACTGTTTTGTATATGGTATATTTGCATTCTGGTAAAAAATAACCATTATTAAATGTAAACAAATATAGGAACAAAAACAAGGGGAATAAGAACAGTTGTGAGACTTCCACTCTTTACAAATGTGTTTCTGAAAAATTTGCATTTTTTAATTACATTGTAAACACAGCACAAATCCTTAAAATTGAAAATCCTTCTGCTGCCCAAGTGACAGCCAGCTCTGAGCCTTGAGATCCTAGCTCTGCAGACTCCGTGTTCTCCGTGTCCACCCCCTCTGCCAGGTGCCCAGTGCAGCCGTGATCCACAAGGAGGAGAGAGACTCCTGTCCTACTCCATCAGGCACCGGCACTGCTGGCTAGGACGACCAGGCTCCAAGGGGCTGTGATAGTTCCATCTTCAAGCCCCAGAACAAAACAAAAATGTCCAGCCTAATCCAGAATGGCTTGAGCCATCCTGGGCATCCAGGGTCTTAAGACTGAGGCTCCCTCACCCAGGTAGGCTGAAGTTTCTCTCACTGGTGCATGTTCTGCCTGGACTGAGCCCAGGCCTGGTGCCCTGGTGGCTGAAGTTTCTGAAAGGTGGGCGTATGTGGTCATCCGTTTCTGATTGCCGAACTCAGCCCAGACCCTGGAAGTCAGCAGGGCTCAGGAACAGGCCCTGAGGGAGGGGGCCAGATCAGATGATGTTGGGCCAGGTCCCAAATCGAAGCGCCAGCATGGGTCAGAGGCTGAACAGCCACATCCTCCATTAAGGCAAAACCGGGGACCTCTAATACCACTGGCAAAGGGGATGCTCAGTCTCGAAGCTCCCTGCATTCCAGACCCATCTATCTCCTCCAGTCTCTTCTCAGGTTACTCAGCTCTCAGGCCTCTGAGCCTTCCCTCATCTCATTATCTGCCCACCATGCTGTGTCCTGCCTTCTGCACAGGACTAAAACCTGCCTGCCCTCCCGGATCACCTCAGCCGATGTCTCCAGTATGAAGAGCAGATCCCCCACTCCCCGGGATTCAGGCCCTGTCTTTGTGTTCCCAATATAGCCAATCCTAACCTCTACTTCCTTGGAATTCATGTGACCATCGACATGTTGGTCTCCCCTCCCTCAGGGCTGGACTCTGTCCAGGTCTGGATCTCTGTCACTCCACACAGGGTCTGACAGACAATAGGAGCAGGCTTTGTGTCTTCTGCAAGAATCAACTCTGGTTTAAAACAGCTCTGTTTATAGTGAATATGGTGGGGAAAAAAAATCCAGGCTGGAGACCAGCACAGTGATGGGTCTACCTTTAGAATCACAGCCATTAACTTAAGGAGGACCGTCAACTTGCCTCACGCTTCCCAACTCCCCTCCTCAACTGATCCTCCCAGTCTCTTCGATGACTCACACAGTGACCCTGCTTCCCGTTTCTTAGGACAGTAGAAGCAATCAGTAGAGAGTTTTGCGTCTCTATAAAGAACTTCTTTTCCTAAAACCACGGAATACCCACTGGTCCTACTTTTTAAATTGTGGTCTGCCATTGCTCCTACTGATGTCTCACTCTGTCTCCCAGAGCCCAGACCTCCCTACTTTCTCAGAAACACTGCCCTTCTAGGAGTCTCCTCTGTCTCCTACATCAAGAAATCACTTCCCTATACAGATCATTTCCATCAGCATGAAAACATATACATATTCTATCTTGTGGGGAAAAAAAAAACAAACCTGCATTCTTTGAGATCACACCTTCCTCCAACCACTCTCCAGTTCTTCCATCCCCATTCTTCATGACCCTACCTTGATCAAGTTTTCATCCCCACACTGAACTGAAGCTGTTTTTGTCAAAGTCATTAAAGATCCCACTCCACACTCTGCCCCAACCAGTGGAATCTGACAAACTTGAGCACTCTGTCCTTCTTGAAGGCCTTCCTTCGCTTGGCTTCTGGGATATCACTCTTTCTTAGTTCTCTAACCTTGTAGGTGCTTCCTTATCCCTCCCCTTTCTACCTCTTCTCTTCCCAGACTCTGAATCTTGGGGTGTCCCAGATTCAACCCACAGATTCCCTCTATTCTCTAGTGACATCCCTTTCACCATGATCTGGTCAAGTCAACTGGCTGTAAAAACATCCATACGCGGATGCCTCCAGTGGACCACCTCAGTCCTGACCCACCCCAGGCAACTGCCCCCCACCTTGACATCTCCATTTGAATGGCTAATACGTTCCAAGGTCTTGAATTGTGAGCCCCAGAACCCATCGCCAAGCCTGTTCTTCCTCACCTTTGTCCATCTCAGACAAACATAGCTCCATTTCTTGAGATGCTGTGGACAAAAGCCTGGCTATCACTGCTGATTCCTCTCTTCCTTGTATCTCTTACATACTACCTCTGCATATTTGCTCTTTGCCACCACTGAGGGAGCTCCAGAAGCAGACTGCTTCTCATCACCTTCACCGTGTACCACTCTGTGTCTTACGTGGATACTGAGACCATCTCCCTAATGGCCTCCCTACCTCCACTTTTCACTTTATACTCTATTCCTCAGGGGGACAGGAGGAATGATTGTTTCAAAGTCTAAGTGAAATCACATCACCTCTTTCTCCCAAATCCTCCAGTTGCATCCTATCTCCCAAAGAAACATCCAAAATCCTCGCATGGGCTGAAGAGTCCCACACGATCAGAACCCAGCACCTCTACTCTCACCATGCTGGCTGTCCCTGCCTTCCCACTTCAGGGTTTCTGGAGCTATTTTCCCCTCTACCTGATATCCTCTTCCCTCTCATCTTTAATTGGCTCACTTCTTCAGCTGGCTTAGGTCTCTGATCAAATGTCACCTTCTCTGTGAGGTCTTTGCTGACAACCCTATATAAAATACCATCCTTCTTAAATTATATGATAAAAGCAAAGAAATATATCACGGGCTTTTTAATGTCAGTTCTTCCCCTAGAATGGGACTTGATCATTTGGTTTATTACTACATTACCCATACCCACAACTGTGTGACCAATCATCCCGGTTTGCACAAGGTAGAGAAATTACCTGGAACATAGGACATTCAGTGCTAAAACCAGGAAAGTTCTGGCCAAACGGGGATAATTCACCTCCTTACTTGCAACAGTGCCTGCCACATAATAGACACTTGAATAAATATGGGTTATTATGTGCATGAATAATGTATTCATGAATTGGCTTTTTTTCTCACTTTCCCAATGTCTAGGTTGGATATAGTGTTGCAAAGGTGTTCTTCTTGAGTGGACTGGTCTCCTTTCAGGACAAGTGTGGATCAGTCATCTGCAGAGAAGCAGCCATAATGATAGTGTGAGAGCTTGAATAGAAGACATGTAGCCTTGAGCCAGGAAACAAAGCACAGAGCTATGTGGTCAGGGCCAGCCCAGGCACCAATCACCAAGGAACTCAGGGATGGAGACAGGTGCTCCCCAGGCTTCCTCCTCAGGGCACTGAAGCTTCAAGATCCGGTTTCTTTGTGGGTCTAACGGAAATCAGCAATAGCTGAGAGAATCCTCTGGTCCTGAACCCTCCAAGCAGCAGCTGTCTGCTTCCCCAGCCCCCATGCCCCTCGTGCTCAGTGGGAGCACAAAACAGCCTCTCCAGCCGGCAGCAGCTCCACACCAAGAATATGGCGGATACCCTGCTCTCAACACCCGCAAATATTTGCTGCCACAAATCAATACAAAAGCAGGATGCACCATTAACCTTTAATATATCAATGCTGGGGCTCTTAATCCATTATGAGACTGTCATAAATGTGACCGAAATGCAAATCAGAGCAGCAGCCCTTCGGGAGGATGTGAAGGTGCCTTCATTGCCTCCTGGCATAGCCTGCATCCCCCTCCGCTCCAGAGAAACAGCCTGAGCCTCTTCTGTCCCTGCTGGCTTTTGTTTTCACTGTCCTTCCCTCCCTCTTCTCCTTTCTAGATGTCTGTCTGAGCCCCTCCATTATCTCAGCTTCCCAGGCAGTCTGTCACTTGATATGCCAGAAGAAAGCTGTCATAATGCTGACTTACTGACACTGTGCTATTACTTCATTTGTGTTTCTTCCTTAACCTTGGCCACACTCTTACCTCAAGTTCTTATCATCTCCCCATTTTAGAGATGAGGAAATCAAGGCTCGGGGAGATTAGTAACTTAGGGAAGGCTAGAAGAGCTGTCTTTCCATTCAGGACTGCTTGTTCCCAAACCTGTCACCCTGCAGTGGGTCAAGCAGCCCACAGCCAAGTGCACAGAATTAACAAGCAAACAGACACTCAGAAATATCATGCGGGACTCATCGTCTGAAGGAAGCTCAGACTTACTGGAATAGGCCATTGAACCAACTGCAGCTCAGCACAGGAGAGACAGAGGAGCGGGTGGGGAAAGGTGAGGCTGAAGCTTCGACTTCAGGAGAAAATGCAAACTGATGCACAGAGGAGAGCAATGAAAGATGTTCTGTGCAAAGGTGATGATATTTTCAAGCCATGGATCTTTGGAGAGAGGGAAACCTCCTACCGATGGTTTACTGCAAGGGAGTAGAAACGGTACGGTCGGACCAAGGGCACAATTACTTATAAAATACTGAGGGCAGTGTCATGGGATAGAAGTTCAAAATGATAGGAGATGAAATGCTGACTTCCCCCCAGAAAATTACAGCACCCCAGAAGGTGTGAGAGGAACAGGAGGGCACATTCTGTACACTGGGGGACTGGGAAGTTAGAGCAGGAAGTTTTCACATGTGTTCCAGAAGGCAAGGCTGAGGAGCCATGGTGAACCCTTGTACATGTGTTTGTGCATGCATGCTTGTGCTCACGTGTGTAGGGCCTGGGTGTGTGCACATACGAGTGCACGTGGAAGGACCCAGGGCAGGAAGAAGACAGGGAAGACGGAAGGGGGAAACACCGGAGGGCTGGGACGCTCAGATTATGAGATGTTGTGCCCTGTGACAGACTTTCAGGGAAAGGAGCAGTTAGGGCTTCCTCAGTGGTGGCATGGTGACCCGTGAAAGGCAGATTTGTGTGACAGAGAAACCACCCAATTCTGGGGGTCTCAGTAGGGATCCCAGCACATGAGACATCTACCCCCGACCTTGTTGAGGGGTCCGGGGAGGCAGCAGTCACAGGGCAAGAAAGCAGGGACCCGGGCCCTCCCTGCTTGGGAAAGCGGGGAAGAAAATGCTAGCACATGTGAGCCCATTACCGTAGCACAACACAAAGCCAACTGCAATTACATGTGAAGCTACAAGACGCTGGCCGTTCTGAATCAGCGTGCAGAAAAATCACGTTAACAAGGTTGCAGACTGATGGAAAGGTTAGGGAAGGGAGCTGCAAGGAGGACGGTATACTCTATTATTGATGAGGCTTGTCTGGGGGCAGGGTTGGCAGGCGCCTCTCTCTGTGCCAAGTGCCGTAGAAGGGTCGGCTCGTTTCATCTTTAGAATCAACCTTCATGATGAATTATTCATCCCACCTGGTATACAAGGAAATGATAAGGTTTTAAGGGCAAAGCTGTGCTGGAGCCAGGCTGAGTTTGCTGGTCTGCCTGACGTTGACCTTTTCAGGCCTGCACCTCGCAGATGCCTGAGGGGGCTTCCTGTACCAGCTCTGACCAAGGATGGTGTCTGTGCCATGGACCATTCCATCCTAGCCAGTTGTCTCTTGGACAGAAGGCTCTTCAAGTGCCATGAACAATGCCAGGTGCCAGCCACAACACCTCAGGAACCCCACAAGCCTTGGGCTGGCACTCTCTCTGGCGGGCACCCCTGAGAGCAGTGGGTGCCTTGGTCAGAGAAACGGGGCCTACATGGCAGCAGCTGGATGCAGGCAGAACAGAGCATGATCCTGCTTTTTGCTTGTGATAACTACCCATCCCATTAACTTCTTAGGGTTTAGGCAGGACACTCAGGACAACGCTGCCTGTGTCCAACAGTAAGCTGCCTGATGGGAACAAAACCCTCAGCTGCAGAACACAAAATAAACCACCAAGGAGCAGTTGTGGGCAAAGTACGCTGTGGCTTCCACAGCCCAGAGGACAAAGAGAAGGACATTGGCATCAAGAGGGCAATCAGACCTAGCCATGCCTCAGGCTCTTCCCTCCTTATTGGATCCTCCTGATAGCCCTGGAGAAAGCTATCACAATCCTCATTCTCAGGACCCTGAGAGGTGAACGAACTCGCCCAAGAGTGAGATATTCACACCAACTTAGCCAGGACCCTCCAGCCAGCCAACACTAGAGCCGGGCATGTAAACCGCTCCGCTATGACTGCAAAGCCTGGGTCTACCCTGGTTTGTTACGCTCTCGAGAAGCAGGAGCAACATGGTCCAGTTTGGTCTACCAGACTGGAGGTCTAGAACCTGGGTTTCTGGCTCTGAGGGGCACCCATGGCCATGCAAGGCTGGGGTCCAGAACTCTGACATCAGAGTCACTGTGGGTGTAAATCTCACCCTACCACTTGCTAGCCCCATGGCCCGTACCAAGTTCAACCTCTCTGTACATCAGTTTCCTTCTTTATGCAACAGGGATGCTCACAGATTGAGTGAATTCAGGCAGTGCACTGAGAACAGTGCTGGCCCGTGGGAGACACTTACTATGTGGTCACCTCCATGATCCCAATTATTCAATGAGACATGTGTGCCGTATTATGGTTATAAAATGCCAGTCTTCATCAAATGTCCAGAAATGGCTGATTTGGCTAGCTAAGGTTTGTTTGTTTTGAATTTGAATGCTTTTAATATGAGCACGCGATCTCTGGGTCATCGTAAACCCCAGCATCTCCTTGGTCTTAAGCCTCTACTGACATCCTTGCTTTGCCATGTTAACATGTGTGATTGAAACCCCTGGCCAAGATGAGCTCTCAGAGCTTCAAACTGTGATATTTCATGATTCTATGGCCTGGGTTGGCACCAAATCCTTATCTTATTTAGGATTTTCTCTTCCACAAAGCAGCACTGTGGATTGTTTTCCCTGAAACATGGCTGTTTTTCTCTGAAAATTGGAATCTCATTTTGAAACGTCTGTCAGGACTCAGAGCTACCATGGGGAGGATCTCACAAAGAATAGACCTTTAGCAATTAAAATTCACTTTGTCTGGATACCAGGAGCTTTGCCCCTATGGAGGGCCTGCAGCTTCCTCCCCAGAAGCGGGGACTGCCAGGGCTTGCCTCCAAGATATACCAAGGCCACAGCCATACCACACCCAACAGGACAAAGCCAATTAACTCCCTTCAAAGGTCTCTGTGGGCCTCCCTGACTCTTAGCAACATAATATTGTCCCCAGAGGGCCTCAGGGTGAAAGACAGTACACCAAACCCAATAAACCCAAAGCAGACCCAATCCCTTCCTCAGTAGGGCAAGAATGTCCTTCAGCAAGAAGACCTGACGGTGAGTATTAGAAAGAAGTGGCCTTCAATCTTCAAGAGAAATGAGCTTGCCATGGGATCCCTCAAAGGACTGTTATTCAAAGTCAGTGTGCTTTCTTTGTTCCTTCAGATAGCTGTGTCTCCCTGAAATGCCTCCCTCCTGCCATGTTCACTGGGCATGGGGCTGGGCAGGACAGAGGCAGCCTCCTGTTGTCCAGGATTTAGAGCCTGGATCACCGGGACCGAACTGTATCTGGATGTTTATGCCCAGATCAGAGGAGTCACTCAGTAAACAGCACATCTCAATTTGTTTGAGTGGATGAATGATGTACAAACCACACACCTCTGCTGCCTCATGCATGTTTCCTCACCTTTTCCTCCATTCTGGAAGCTCTGGTCAGATAAACAAACAGGGGATGCTTAAAGCTCTCTCTAAAGGCCTTGCTGAAAATAACGGTTATGGGTCTAACCAGCCAGGCTGGAAAAAGCAAAAATAAAGGGATCAGGGGGAGGATGGTGGGAGGAGACCACTGAGTAGGAGGGGGCTTGAACGCAAGAAGGAGGGACTTCCTGCGCCGTGCTACAGCAATGGCGCCATGGGAAGGGCGGGGCCATCCAAGGGATCCACCCCTTCAGCCCCGCACAGGGTTTACTGGTTTACTCACCATCCCTCTTCCCGGGCTCCTCCCTCCTGATGTGTCTAATGCCAACCAGAGGCAGTCTTCCAGCTCCCTGCACACAGCACTTGTCTAGGAAAGAGGCCACACTCCCCCCATGCCTGAAGGAGCCATGTACTGTGTTTTTCTGATGTAGGTCTGACAGGGGACTGGGTTGACCAGAACAGAGCTGCACCCTGAGTTGTAGGAGGCAGGACTCCTCGCTGCATGCGTGACAATGTTCTGAATGGGAGGCTATGATGAGTTCTGACCATGATGCTTTTCTGGACAACCCTCCGTGGCTTCCCATTTCTTTCAGAACAAAGCGGACCCTCCTAACCATGACTCCCTAAGCCTTCCAGGAGTCATGTCTATCTGGCCAGCGCCTCTATACTTTCTGCCCTGGCCACACTGTTCCCAAAGCCCCTTGGGCTTTCCCTCACCTCTCGTCCTTCCTCTCTGCCCTATGTACACTTTTCCTTCCTAAACACACAGCTATCTCCTCAGACAGTCTATGTCTTAGGCTATATATCACTACCTCTAGGATCCCATTTAAGACTCCCTCAATGATGGACTGAATTGTGTCCCCCAAAATAGATACGTCAGAGCCCTAACCCTCAGTACTTCAGACCATGACTTTCTTTGGAGATTAGAGTCTTTACAGAGGTAATCAATTTAAATGAGATCATTAGAATGGGCCATACTCCAATGACTGGCATCCTAAGAAAAGAGAAATTTGGACACAGACAGTCACACACCCTGGGAGAACGCTACATGAAAAGGAAGCTGAGATCGGAGTAATGAACGCATCCACTAGCCAAGAAATTCCAAAGACTACCAGCAACCCTCCAGATGCCAGGAGAGGACACAGGTTTTCTGTCATAGTTTGGGAAGGAACCAACCCTACCAACACCTTGCTTGCAGACCGCCAGCCTCTAGAACTGGGAGGCAACGAATTTCTGTTTAGTCACCCAGTTTACAGTATGGGCTGTACGGACACACATCGTCTTATCATGCTTCACTCTACAGTTCTTTGCAGACACTGCATGTTTTATAAACCGAAGGCTCCTGGCAGCCCCGCATCACACTGGACTGTCGGCACTATTTTCTAGCAGCACTGGCTTACTTCATGTCTCTGTCGTGTTCTGGTAAGCCTCACAACATTTCGAATTTCATTAGTATTATTTCTATTGTGGTGATCTGTGATCAGTGATTTCGGATTTACTATTATAATTGTTTTGGGGTGCCACAACCGCACCCTAGAAGATGACAAACATAAACAATAAACGTGTGTGTTCTGACTGCCCCACTGACCAGTCATTCCCCCATCTGTCCCCCTGTCCCTGGGCTTTCCTATTTCCTGAGACACAAGAAGATTGAAATTAAGCCTTTTAATAATCCTACAATGGCCTCTATGTGCCCAAGTGAAAGGAAGAGTCACATGTTTCTCATTTTAAATCGAAAACTAGAAATGATTCAGTCCAGTGAGGAGAATATGTTGAAAGCTGAGATAAGCCAAAAGCTAGGCCCTTTGCACCAAACAGTTAGCCAAGCTATGAAGGTAAAAGGAAAGTTCTCAAAGGAAATTAAAAGTGCTACTCCAGTGAACACCCAAATGATAAGAAAGTGAAATAGCCTTATAGCTGATAGGGAGAAAGTTTGAGTGGTCCAGATAGATGATCAAACCAGCCACGACATTGCCTTAAGCCAAAGCCTAAACCAGAGCAAGGCCTAGCTCTCTTCAATTCCATGAAGGCTGGGAGAAGTGAGGAAGTTGCAGAAGAAAGCTGGAAGCCAGCAGAGGTTGGTTCAAGAGGTTTAGGGAAAAAGGCCGTCTGCATAACATAGACGTGCAAGGTGACGCTGCAGATGTGGATGGAGAAGCCGCAGCAAGGTAGCCAGAGGACCCAGCTAAGCTAATTCACAAACGTGGGTATACCCTCAACAATAGATTTTCAGTGAAGACAAAACAGCCTTCTGTCAGTGAAGATGCCTTCCAGGACTTCTGTAGCTAGAAAGAAGTCAATTCCTGGCTTCAACGCTTCAAAGGATAGGCTGACTCTCTTGTTAGGGACTAATGCAGCTAGTGACTAAGCTGAAGCCAGTGCTTATTCACCACTCCAAAAATCCTAGGACCCTTAAGAATGATGCTAAATTTACTCTGCTTGTGCTCAATAAACGGAACAAAGCCTGAATGACTGCACATCTGTTTACAACTCAGTTTACTGAATATTTTAAAGCAACTGTTGAGCCCTATTGCTCAGAAGAAAAGATTCCTTTCAAAATATTACTGCTCACTGACAATGCATCTGGTCACTCAAGAGCTCTAATGGGGATGCACAATGAGATTAACGTTTTCACACCTGCTAACACAACATCCATTCTGTGGCCCATGGATCCAGGGATCATTTCAACCTTCAAGACTTCTTATTTAAGAAATACATTCTGTAATACATCGCTGCCATAGATAGTAATTCCTCTGACAGATTTCGGCAAAGTGAGTGGAGAACCTTCTGGAAAGGATTCACCATTCTAGAGGCCATTAAGAACATTCAGGATTCATGGGTAGGGATCAAAATACCAACATTAACCGGAGTTTGAAAGAAGGTGATTCGATCCCTCATGGAAGACTTTGAGGGATTCCAGACTTCGTGGAGGAAGTAAGGGCAGATGTGGTGGAAAGAACAAAAGAACTAGAATTGGCACCTGAAACTAGAAATGGCACCTGAAGATGTATCTGAATTGCTGAAAGCTCATGATAAAACTTGAATGAGTGAGGAGTTGCTTCTTATGGATGAGCAAAACCAAGGGATTTCTGAAGATGGAAATTGCTCCTGGTGAAGATGCTGTGAAGATTGTTGAAATGACAACAAAGGATTCAGAATATTCCACAAACTTAGCTGAGGAAGCAGCAGCAGGGTTTAAGAGGACTGACCCCAGTTTGGAAATAAGTTATGTGGATAAAATGCTATCACAGAGCATGGCACACTACAGAGCTACTGTTCATGAAAGAGTCAGCTGAAGCATCAAACTTCATTGTCTTGTTTTACGAAATTGCTCCAGCCACCCCGGCCTTCGGCAGCCACAACCCCAATCAGTCGGCCACCATCAACACGGAGGCAAGACCCTCCACCAGCAAAAAGATTCTGATTCATTGAAAGCTCAAATGATGGTAAGAATTTTTTAACAATAAGGTGGCTGGGTTATGGACATTGGGGAGGGTATGTGCCATGGTGACTGCTGTGAATTGTGTAAGACTGAGGATTCACACATCTGTACCCCTGAAGCAAATAATATATTACATGTTAATAAAATAAAATCTTAAAAAGTATTTTCAAATTAAGGTACACACATTGTCTTTTAAGGCATAATGCTATTGCACACTTAATAGACTACCACTGTAGTGTAAACATAATTTCATATGCACTGGGAACCCCCAAAACTCATTTGATTCACTTCACTGTCATTTTATGATGGTCTGGAACAGAACCCCCTGTATGTGTGAGGTGTGCTGGGACTTGGTTATGGCAGCCCCAGGAAATGTGTACCCCTCCTGTGTACTCTGATATCACCAACATTTCCTCTATCACAGCTCTTTCCTCACTGTGCTGTACTGAGTCACTGGTCTGCTGGCTCCTCTGAATTGCCGAGGGCCACTCTACAAAGGTGGACAGCATGTTTTTCTCATTCATGTTTTTACCTCTAGAGCTTAACACAATGCCAGGCATACAATAGGAACGCATGATCTCTTTGTTGTAGGAATGTGAGAATGAAGGAATGAATGAGTGACTTAACGAATGGACAGCAAAACCCCTGGCTACGTGCAACTCAGTTCACGGTCATTGTATCAATTACGTGGTAGTATCACCGCAGTATTACCACCCACTAATACCCAGCCCAATAACTGTGTGATGAACAAGTAAATGAACAACTGTGTCAACTAACGTGTGAAGAGACCTGGGCTTCCCTGGAATGTAGAAAGCACAGTTTCCCCTCTAGGAGGAGTTCATTTTTGGTGCCATGCTTCTAGAGATGAACCCAGCTATGTGGAATAGTTGCTCAATCTTGGCATGTAACAGAGTAGGAATGCAGAGATGTGCAGATGCCCAGAGGAGAGTTCCTCCCTGGGAGGCCAAGATCACGGCCCCCTTGCACAGTCAGTCTGAGAGTGCACTGGGACAAGCCCTGAGCAAGTGAAATCACCTACTATGTGTCAGGCACCAGGTCAGATCCTCATGAACCTCAAGAGGGCCGAGCACGAGCATCTCCATTTTCTTATGAGGAACCCAAGGCATATGGGATAGGTGCCTTGTCTATGGTCCTTCAGCTGGCAAGGGTGTGAGGAAAGACTTCATAGCTTGACTCCAAAATGCTCTTCCCTTGGACCTTGAGGATGACTTTGAGGCTAGACTTCCATCTCAGATTTCACAGTGTATGTTTTCAGTTTTTCATCTCTTGTAAAATCTGAATACATTCGTGTTTTCTCCTTCCACCTGGGTTGATGCAACATTTTCAAAGTCCCAGTCCACCTTGGGGAACCCAAGTGATAAGCTCCTTCTCCGCTGAGAGTAAAGGGAGCAGCCACAGCCGTGGGCACCCTGAGGAGATGGCAGTGGCAGCAATACCAGAATCAAAGAAAATGAAACTTAGGAGGGCCCAAAAGGTCCCCTCTCAACTTAGAGAATTTCCTCTCAACTTTCAACGTGCATACTTTGTTAAGTGGTATCTGTCAGGGAAAGCACTGACTTTGATGGAAACAAACAGACATTTGTTTGTTTTGAATCCAGGATTGGCTACAAACCAGTTGGGTGGACTGGTTCTCTGCCTTGGTTTCCTTCTCTGCCCTAATAGCTCGATGTAGTGAAAATTATATAATAAAAAGCATGCCGAGCACTTCGACAACTCATAGCACATATCCATATTGTATAACACGGTGTGTATATATGATGTATATATATACAGAGAGAGTATACAGTATATCAAATAATATAGTAAAATAATAGTAATTCTTTGGTAACTAATACCCATCAATGGGAATGGAGATGGCTGATATTTCAGCAACCCCTTTCTCCGCTGGGACCATATACTCCAGTTCCCTTCCTGCATCAGCAAACCCCAGTAGCCCAGGGCCTAGCCAAGGCAGTGACCAGCCCAGAGCATGTGCTCCAAGCTCTGAGGCTCAGGATAAAAGGCATCAACACATAGATCCAAAGGCCACTAAAGGACCACTCTGGCCACATTTCTCTCCTTCTTCTCATGACTGTAAAGGGTTACCATGGTAATTAAAGTATGAGATCCTAATTCTTATGATATTAATTAAAGTGAAAACTGCAGATGGTGTTTAATAACAACTCAGTCCCAGCAGGTTCCAGACACTTTACCTAAATCAAACATATCATAAAGTTGGCATGAGAATCACAGAGCCTAGCCTGGCCACATCTGGCCGGGGACACATGTTCTCACCTAGACCGAAAGTAACAAACCATCTCTATTACTTATGCAGATGTGGCCTTAAATTACTTGACAGTCTGATTCCAACCCACTACCTCCTGGAGCCAAAAATAAAGGAGTATTGATTGCAAAGATTAATAATGGAGCTTAAGAAGGAAAATGGTACAAAACACCTTTTTCTCTCCTTTCGTGATATAAACGCCTGCCACCCCTGCAACCTAATTTTGTCACCCAGCACATGGGAGTATATTAATTAAAGTGACACCAAGGACAGGAAAATCTGAGCTCTTGGGGTGATGACTGGAAATACATAAATATGCATCTCCAGACTGTCTTGGGAAGGGAGGCACGTGGCTGGGCAGGATCAGCATAATTTTACCATGGGGAAGGTAGAGAGAAGAGCGTGCAGCTTACCCCTGGAGGTCACCGCTCTGGTGCTGGTGACAGCTTCCCTAGACTGGACAAAGAAACTAGACAAAGCGTAACTATCTGATGAGTCCCCTTTATTGTAAGAAACTAGACCATCACTTCTGTAAATGTCCCCTGATATGACCTGGGAAGTAGCTAATATTTAATGGATTGGTATTATATTCTCAACTAATTGTCACAATACATTGACAGAGATAGAATGGTACCATTTTATAGATGAAGAAAATGAGGCCTAGTATGGTTACTCAGTATCTTGGCTAGGATTCAAAAGCATGCTTGGCTAAGACCACTTCCCCACACTGCTGTGTTAAGACAGGAGACACGGGAGGCCAGTGTAGAATGAACAGGCTTTATCCAGGGAAGCAGTCCTGGAAGAGGGTCAGAGCTTCCCTCTACAAGACCATCACCTGCTGTTGTCCCTCCCACCAGTACTGGGACTCTTACTTACCAGCCAAGGAGGCCCTTCTTCCTAGAGAAATACAAGATTCAGTTGGGATTAACTTAGAAGATATCAGGAGATGATGGATGATTTTAGAGACTCTTGTGTTTGCATTGTTTTATTTAGGTCAATTTCACTCTAGTTTATGGATTAGTTTTCACAGCCCACTGTGCTGTGTGCCCTGATTCCTAACACTGAAAGGGATGCGACCTCAGCTTATCCTGAGATGAGTTGGGCATCCATAAGCATCCAAAATACCTGGTCCCAACTAGACCTCGTTGTGCCCATCTGACCCTGCTCTTCCCCTGTATACCTCATGTCAGGTCCAGGCATCTCTAGCCCTCCATCCCAGCCCTCAAGTCTGGGTTGCCCTGCCCCCTCACTTCAGTCTTTCTCCCACCTGTCACATCCCAAAAATCAGGACCAAGTCAACCTCCTCCGTCTCTCTTAGATCTCTCTCCTCCTCATAATGTCACTGCCCTAGGTCAGGAAAATACAGAGAACGTTCACAGGGCTGTAAGAGAGGAGAACCAAGGAGAAGCAGAGATGAAAAGACAGATTGAGGAGAGATACGTCTCATTAATACAGACCTCACCCCTCTGGTATCCTTCTATGACCCCAGGTGGGGGCTGACAACCTGACAAGTAGCACACTCTTCTTTAACCAAAGTCTTATATATACTATATGCCTCACATCTGCTTGATTCCTCCCCCAATAAGCTACTGTTTTAAAAAAGAAGAAGGGCACCTCGGTGACAGTGGGCTAAACCTCTGCCTTCAGCTCAGGTCATGATCTCAGGGTTCTGGGATCGAGCCCTGCGTCGGGCTCTCTGCTCAGCGGGAAGCCTGCTTCCCCCCACCCCCTGCCTGCCTCTCTGCCTACTTGTGATCTCTCTCTGTCAAATAAATAAATAAAATCTTTTTAAAATTTTTTTAAAATCTGAAAAGAAGAAGAAAGACAAACAAGAGAGGATTATGACTGCACAGAGCACTAGACAGTACAGGACACAATTCCTAATATTTGCAGAACAAGTTTTAGGTAAGATCTACTATTCTTCCCAATTTACAAAAGAGGAATTGGAGGCCCAGAAAGTTAAGTTGCTCGAAGTCATGCATCCATTAAACACTGGTCCAGGATGTAAGATCAGGACACCTGGCTCCCTAGCCTGCATTCCTAGCCATGCTTCTGTGTTTTAAGTTCCATGAAAAAATCTGACAGATCTGGTTGCTTCCCCACTGCACCCCCAAAACTGAGCAAAGTGCCTAGCACAGAGGTTATCAATAGAGCCATCAGTGGGTGAAGGGGTGAGTCCAGTCCAGTGCAATCACTACATAAACCTGTGATGGGTCAGCAATGTTCTGCTCCTGGCCCTGCTGCATGACTAGCCTTCCTTCCCCCGCAAAACACAAAACATCCTCCCTCCTCACCTCTCCATCAACTCGAACTGAGCCACTGTCCTCAGTGGGAAAGTATCGCCACCACGCCCAGGCAAAGCCCAGCCCTGCAGAGATCCCATACGTCTTGCCAGCTGAGTTATCCCCATGCTCAGTGGAAAACCCTGTGCTAACCTGCTGTGTATTTTGAATGCCATTGTTACGATATAAGGCACATTATCTATGTGAGGGTATCGGGCATACACATGCATCCCACAGCCCATCAGACACAGGAAGTGCTCTGATAGAGGCCCCAAGAGAAGTCCTAGACAGAGAAGTTCAGCTCCAGCCCTGTCCTTTGCAGCCAAAAGTGGAAAGGGAACTAAAAGAAGGCAATGCACAGAGATTACATTCACTTCTGTGTATGAGCAACAGGTATGTGGTTATGAGGGGTGTGTGTGTGTGTGTGTGGCCACTTCTGAGTCGGTGTGTGGGGGCTGATGTGTGTCCTCTCGATGCAGAGCTCTGAAGCAGAGGCAAGAAAATGTGTCTGTTCTTGACCTTAGACTGAGGCCAGATTTTCTTAGTGTGCTGAGCCAAGAGAAGCCAATTCTGAGAAGTTCTACAGAAACTTGTCTGTAAGACCAGAGTCAGGGCTGAGTTGTTGATCAGCCCACAAACTGTTGGGGTGGGAGGACACTTTAGGAATCCTGTAAAATCCCCTCATGGTACAGACCCAGAAAAGAACAGTCACTTTTTCAAGGACACATGGCTGGGGACGATGCCAGCACTCTCAAACCCTATTCAGGAGACTTTGTACAATGTCTGAGGGGCAGATACAGAATCTGCCACAGCTAAAAGGTAGACTTTATGCCACACTTCTGCAATGTAGTAAGAGAAGGTTTCCAAAGGAAGGCCATCAGTATTCATACTCTGTGTGGCACATCAGAGAGTCACATGGGTCACTGTGTTCTCAACCACACATGATCCTTTCTGTGAGTCCAGAAACCAACTCATAACAGTGGACTGTGGTCTAAGGGGTCCAGATCTCTGGCAGCCAGAGAGGAAAGAAGTGACAGAGGATGGGACCCACAGTGGATTTGTACCTGCAAAGTCAGCTGTTCGGAAAATATCTGAGTTCGGAATCCTCTTGATTTCCATAGGCTAACACAGGGCTAATGACAGGATTCCCGGGTCCAGGCCTCAACAAGCCTGAGGTGCTAACCCAACTTGACTTGACTTCCATGGCCAGTGGCTATTTCAGCCATGACATTGTCTTCTCTTCTGGCTTCACTAAGTCAGTCTACCGCAGGTTGGGGCGAGAGAGAGGTTGGTGAGGAGTTGGGGGGTCTCCCCATATTCCAGGCACTGTAAAGAGCACTTCCCAAACAGCATCTCTTTTCACAATCATGGCACCATTGGGCAGATCCAGTTTTTTAATCTGGTTCTACATTAAAAATTGTTGACTCCTCTTTCCTGCGTCTCTATGTGTTCTACTTGCCACACCTGTTCCAGCTCAGAGGTGACTTCCTCTCTGTTCTCTTCCATCCACCTCTCCAGACAGAGTGTGTGAGTTTGCCCTTCTCTCTGGGCCTCTTCTCTGGCTCATGTGCCATGTCTGGCCTATTAGTTACAAAGCTGTGGGCTGGTGGGCACTCCCCTTGTATTACCTAGAAGAAAAATTCTGCATCTTTCTCCACTTGGGAACACCTTCAGCATATCCTGCTGCACAACTCAAACTCAGGAAAGACAAAACTATGAAAGTCCTATTTTGAAGACTGATAAATTATAAAAGCTTATGTTCTATCTCATGTGACATTTTATAATGTTCCAGGAATCTGGATGACACTGATTGATCAAGATGACTATCCTATGAGATCAACTACCATTAATTATCCCCATTTTTTTCAAATGATAAGGAAATGAAAGTTCAGAGAGGTTAAGGGTTATTCTGGATCACAGAGCTGGTACTTTGTGAAATCTGCCACCCCAGTTAACACAAAAGAAGTTAAGAGTTGGCACTATACGTTTTTCAGGTGTTACACAAATCCATCCAGAGCAGAGACTAATGGATTACCTGCCACGGACATACCCAGTGTATGTTAATAGGGTGCTCGTTCATTATTAGGGCAAATCGTAACCTAGTGCACACCAGGTCTTTCACCTCAGGAGGAGATATATATAGGACAAACCCTGGGCGTGGAGTGAAGAAAATGTAGAGAATCGTTCTGCCTTAACTGCTGATATATTCCATTGGAGCTTATTGAAAATTATTTTTTAGAGCTCATTTCTGGGTTCATGTTCAATGTTCTATCAATGGCTTTACAGCTGTTTCGAAGGAGATAAGAGACCGTCCATCAGGCTCAGTGCTGCTGGTTTGTGTCATTTCCTCCTAGGAAAATTGCCCAGAAAAAAGAGAAGCCTATCTCAGGGAAAGTTTCCAGAAATTATTCACACTGTTAGAGCGTCCAGAAGGGGCCTACTGCTCGTGTCTACCCTGGGGCGGCGCAGACATGGAGTGAAATGGCTGGGAGGGAGTGACGGGAAACAGCAGAGCCAGCAACTGACCCTGCTTGGACAGTCTGGCATCCGAGTGCCTCCTCCCCCTTCGCCCAGTTTCTCCCAGGTTAGGAGACAATAAAGAACTTGACCTGGGGCAAATTACTGCGGGGGTGGGGGCGGTTAACCTGACTGTGGGAGACAAAGCTGCTTTAAGGAATGACACCCGTATGCGTGTGACTTGAGGGACTGCCCTATCCAGTCTTGCAGATTATGGCTCAAGATGCTTAAGGGAGATGTCTGAGAGAAGGACCAAGTAAATTAATTAAAATGCATTTTAAGTAAATAAAGAAAATACAATAAAATGCATTTTATGTGATGGAGAGTGAACCCCTATCCCTCTCTCCATCTTTATCTCTCCCAAGCAGAGGAAGATCGTAAACACAATGAAGCCCGCATTCGAACTTCAGGGATCAGAGGAATGATGTCCTTTCCCTGTACAGCAGGGCCCCTGTGTAAAAACACTGCACAGCCAAGTGTGACATTGACAGTACAGACAAAATTGGAGGGGTCCACTGCAGGTGTGTGCTCAAGAAAGGCAGAGTCTTGACTTATGAGGCCAAGTCAGAGGCCGGGGGATGGAGTCCAGGTCAGGTGGCTGGGGAGGCACTGTGAGCATTCCAGGTATCCTGTGAGGGCTGGGACCTATACGTGAGGTCGTGATAGGGAGCTGAAGTTCCAGGGTCAGGCCCTGGGTGCAGAATCCCGGGCTTGGTTAAAACGCAGCTGTCAAATTCTATCTCCTGCCTTGCCTGTGGCCAGGAGGTTTTTGCTAAGAAGGCTGTTCAGTGCCACAGGGGACAGCTATAACAGGAGGATTTTCATGGCAGCAAAGAACATGGGTATATGCGGAGTCCCTGCTCAGGGAAGGAAGGGCAGTCAGACCTGCAGGGGACACTGTTTTAGTCCTGCCTGGATCCCATTTTGCAAGGATGTACCCATCCTCCTGTGAGTGTTGGCTGCTAATGGTCAGAGGCACTGCCCTCCCTGGAGGGTTGCAGAGGAGATCGGAGAGGGGGTAATTTCCCTAGAAACTGCCTCCTTTCCCATCTCCTCTTCAGGGGGAAGCCCATAGCCAACAACTGAATGACTTGGGACTATAAAAGGCCAGCCTCTTTGCCTGATGGTAGGAGCAGCTCTATGCTCTGTGGGGCGACTCTCACATCAAAGCTCTTGTGGGATCCATCTGGAGCTGGTTTCCAGCTGATAGAATATCCTTGCTTAGCAAGGTTTTCCTGTCTTACCCTATTTCCCTAATTCTCCTTCTCTTGAGACTCTACCCTCCCACTTCCCACCCTCCCACCTGCCCACCTAAACCATTTGTACAATAAAGAGTCCTCAACCTGTAGGGGTCTGCTTGTAGGGGTCCCAATGAGTAGCAAGAGGCCTGGGGCAATGGGGTCAAATACACCACAATGAAGAAGCAGACTGCAATGAGCTTCTCCCAGGCCCAGGAAGGCAGGTAGAAGCTAGAAATGCATATACTTCCAAGCTATGAGGCACAGAATTGAGCATGTCATAAGCACCCATTAGATCCCGGAGGCCTGACTTGATTGATAAAACCCCATATTTTCATACGGTTGGCTCTCCTCACACTGACATCTCCATTCTCCCCCAAGTGCTCTGGAGCCAAGATCCACAATTAACTTCATTTGCTCACCAGATTCAAGCACAATTAGTCACTGAGTTCACCATTAGTTAATGGCAGGCAGAGTTATCAGAACCATCATTTGTCTGCTTGGGGAGAAATTAAATAAATAAGGCCTAGGAGAAAACCTGGCTCCACCATGGAAGCTGCTTTTAGACAAGCTGAGAAACCAATTCTAGTTCTCTCTTTTGTTTGTTTGTTTCAGAGGTAGAGTTTAGTGATTCATCAATTGCATATAACACCCAATGCTCATTCCGTCATATGTCCTCCCTAATGCCCATCACCCAGTTACCCCATCCCTCCACTCCCCTCCTCTCCAGCAACCCTCAGTTTGTTCCCTAGAGTTAAGAGAGTCCCCTATAATTTTTCTCCTTTTCTGATTTTGTCTTGTTTTTTTTTTCCTCCCTTCCCCTATGATCCTCTTTTCATTTCAAGAAACCAATTCTTTAGCCCTGTGTTTGCACTGTACATGCTAAGCCGTCCTGATGATTCTGAACTGTGTGACAAGGTCGCCTCTGATAATCTCAGAGCAGGGCTTCCTGACCCCCAGAATAGCCAGGGTCACTACAGTGTTAAGCCTGGAATCTGTTTCTAAAACAAAAATATCAGGAGTCAAAGAATTCAATAGGACAAAAAATAAAGTGGGTTTAGAGCAGGGGTGATGGCTATAGATGGAGACCCTATTGGGCACTGTATCCAATACCAAGTAGCCAGTAAGCAGGAGGTGGAAGGTATAGCCTGAGTCACCCTTGTGATTTGGGATTTGGTGTAAGGTCAGAAGTCAATGAGTTCCTGGATGTGTCAAGAATTGGAAACTGAAGAAGAGGGAAAGAACAGAGAGGCATTAATTCTAATGAAGGGCCTACCATGTGCTAGATGCGTTCACATAGTCCTCTTTATTAACCTTTTCAGCCTTATAGAGAAGGGATTCATATTTCTGTCAAAGAGCTCAAGGAAACAGAGCTGAGAAGATATAAGCCTACACCAATCAAGGTGATTTTCATCTACCATCATTCTATACCCAACACTTCTCTGGAGAGAATGGAGTCTTAGCTCTGACCCTGAATCTTCCCTAGCAACTGGTGTTTATGAGCTGAGCTGTGAATGAAAAGTAGAATATTAGAGGTACATAAGCTACAAAGAACATACCAGGAAACAGGAACAACATGAACAATGATGGGGTAAAGGACATGATGTAATTTGAAGACTGGTGAGATTTAAAGAAGTAAGTGATTGAGCTGCATCTTGAGACACAAAATCAAGATGCTCCAGAGCATGAGGGTGCCCGGGCCCTTTCAGACACTAAGAGACCTGAAATCTGCAGAGGGATTTAACCTGTGCAAGCAGGTTGCTGTTTCTCATTCCTCAGTGACATGGCACTCAAAGGCCAAGAACTCATTTCTCCTGCCTCTCTACCCCACTCCTGCACCCAAACTTGAAGCTGGCCAGAAACGCAAGGCTTAAGGTAGGCTTCCTGGCAAGAATGGAGTAATCTCTAATGAGCTTTCCAATTGAGGCTTCTGTGGAGCAGGAGGCTCAGGGCCTGCTGAGTGCCAAGACGAATGACCATGTTTCTGCGGCCAATGTGCCCTGAGAGGAAACCTCAATGATTCAGCAGCGATGTCCTGAAGGAAAAGATCAAACAAAGGCTGGACAGAACATACTCATTTGATTTCTCCCCCAGCCTCCTTCAAACATGTTCAAAGATAGTTATGAATTTAGGCTTCCCTTCTACCCTCTCTCAGTTTAGGAGCAAAAACAGTGAATGTGGACTTCTAGAAGGATGAATATCCAAGGACAGGCTTGAAACTTGGCTTCTTCTGCAGCTGGTAGCCCGTGAAGAGGGATCATCTCCTCAGGTGGTCTTTGTACCTCTATTCTCTGGTTCCCTTCTCTACCCAAATCTCGCTGTTAACCTCATTTTATCTAGTCTTGCAGACTTTGCCCCTTGATCAGCCAGTTCTTCTTTCTCTTACCTCTGGCTCCTCTCAATCTAAAACCATGATCAGGTCTGCCTCATCCAAAAACCATAACTACAACAGTCAAATGTCCCTAGACAGCTCCCTCTCCTTACCCCCAACCCTGCCACAACTACCTCTGCAAGCTACTGCCTCCTTTCTCCTGCCTCTTACCACTTGAGGTCTCAATAATGAAATATCCTCACTTCTTCAACTTTGGTTTATACTCCTTGAAATTTAAATTACACCCTTAGCATGTAACTAAATTTCTCTCTCAATGGATAAAGGAGATTGAGCTACACTCAGCCAAGTTCCACGCTGCTGTTTAACATGCCTCATTATAGGTAATCTACACCTGCCATAAGAGAAAACAGGCTCTCAAAGAATGCTGATGACTTCATTTGTTATTTAATCCAGCATTCTTTCTAGTTTCACGTGCCCCATGGCATCTGGGGAGAGAACATCCTCCTGTTGGCAGCAAGACCTAACAATCATGGCACTGGTTCTTGTGGTGGTGGGGAGCATAGTCTCAAAACCCCAGAGGGAAACAGTTATCAGCCCTAGACCAACTGCCTCAACTACCCCTGCTACATTCCCACAAAGCCTGTCCCCTAGAACACCATTGTAATCCAGGTCCCTGGGCCTCTTCCCCCACCTCCCTAACCACAGACCTCCCTCCTTTTCCTCAGACATACCTTATATGTTATTGCTGTCCAAGGTCCTGTCCAAGCCCCACTGCTTTACAGTGTATAGTATCTCCATTGGAAATTCATCAACTTCCATAATGATGAATATATGTCTTAGCAGAAGACTCTGAAGGCTCTGGGTTTAGCAGTACTTACTTCTCCCAGATCAACAGGTACACATTTCTAGCTATTCCTCAATCCATCCAGGAGGAATCTGGGATGGCCTCTTAGAGAAGGTTAACAGCTGAAATGAGTCTTAAGAAACAGATACAGATCTTAGTGCCTTGGAGAAGCGGAGAGCAGGGCCTTCCAGGCAAAAGGAAAAGGGTGAAGAGCATGGGATATAGAGCCAGGGATCCTCTGGTCTTCTAGGCAAAATCTATTACTGGCAGGGGTAGGGAAGTACATGAGGCAAACATGTTTCTAGACAAACTGCTTGCCAGCGACCTGAATCGTGACTAAAAGACGATCTAGTGATACAATAAAGGCAGAAAGTATCTCTAAACTAATTTTAGGACACAATGGCAAATGACCTCCAGGAGTCACAGCAGCGATATTAATTCACTCCAATCCCTGCCATTGAGGCAGCTCCAACTCCCTGTAATGAACAGCCTGAGAGTGTTGAGCAGGTAATGATTGTGAAGGCCAAGGGAAAGGAAGTGGGTCAGTGTGGATGGTTAGGTGGTTATAGAGGTGACATGTGGTACTGGAAAGGCAGCTTGGGCTCCACTGCATCCATAACCTTGACCACGTTGGACTATATGGTGGCCTGCACTACCAACCTGTTCTTCTTTTCTATGCCTAAGCCTGTTCCTCTGGTCATCCCAGAGAGGTCTTGGATCTTCCAATAATACTGAAGGGTCAAGGTGAGGATAAGTGAGCTGAAAGGGGTAGGAGGGTAGAAAAGGTGGCAACAGATCCAGGCAGCAAGGATATCTGGCAAGGGCAAACTTCACACTCTTCACCTTCCTCCTCCTTCCAGGCCATGACCAGCACTGAAATTCTACCTGTCATCCTCCACTGCATCTTCTCTTACAGGCCCTTTTTCCATTAGGGCTGAACCTGGAGACCATACCCTCAACCCTTTCCTAGTTCAGTTCACAGCTTCTCAGTCCAGCCTAGTCACAAAAACTCATTTCCCAGATGTGCCACCATGATCATGGCCAAAACCTGATTGAATCCCTCATTAGCTTAGTCATTAGTATAGAAATCTTGGATCTTGTATGCAAGGCTCTTTGTCCAGGGGCCCAATCCAACCTCATGTTCAAATTTATTCCCCCAGATCCCCTGAAAGCCCTGGTCTTCACCTAATCTAAACCCAGGAAGAGAGAAAAGGAGCACTGAATAGATTCTCTGGCATCTCCTTGGGGTCCAGCACTACCTCCAACACTTTTAAATTCATTAATTTTTTTTCTAGTCCAAACAACCCTCATAAAGCAGATATCAGCACTTCCACTTATTTCTAGAAAAAGAAAAAAGGAGGAAAAGCAAGATAAGAAAACTTTAATTTCACAGGGATTATTAATTCTTAAGGCAGCAACTCAGACCTTGGTCTGACAGTTTCCACATCTTTGTTCCTTTTGGTCCAACCTGATGCTTCCCCTGAATACACAGTGAATTCACCCCAGCTTTTACCCAACATGCATTGCCTCTACCTAGAATGCCCTGCTGCTCACCATCACTTTCTAGATCTTACACCTCCTTCACAGCCCAGCTCCCTTCCTGCTACTTCAGCTGAGAACAATTATTTCCCCCACACTGCCTACAGCCCACGCATCTGACACATTATTCTGGGTTGTTCTGCTGGCATTTCTGCTTCTCTCCTACTTCCCATGTCAAACAACTCTCTCTCTCTGATGCAGGGTCCCTTCCAAGGATGACAGTGGATGCTTCATTCTCTTCACACATGCTCAGCGTAGTGTTTACACAGAGCTGATGCTCAACCAGAGCTGAATGAACATTGGGGCAGCTCAGGCAATTCATTTGGAAGTATGCTCAGTAAAATCCCTGTGAGAGGTCCTGTATTAGCAGGCATGGGGAGTGCATCCCATTCCCTTTCTCATCGTGGTCTGTAGCTTTCTTGAGGTGGGGAAGCAGTAGGGAGCAACAGGTGCTGGGTGATGGTGACTAGATGGTGACTAGAAAGACAAACTTGCCCTCTCAGAATCAGCGGACTTCTCCGCAGCAAGAGACAAGGATTCCAACCAAGCGTACAAGGTGAATCCCAGGACCAGTACATCCATGAGTAGTCAGGTAACAGCGAACAAGACTCCCAGTTTCCAGTCTAGATCCTCTGTTTCCTCTTCAGTGAAACGGGGAAAATACAGTCCACTCCTCCCAGAGAATTGTGATGATGTGATGATGTGATGATGTTTATAAGACATCTACTAGGGAATCTAGCACATAGTAGGTGTGCAACAATTATGTTCTACAGTTGACAAGGGGGAATATTCAACAATAGACTCTTGTAAAGGAAAGAGGAAAATTGTAAGAGGAAAATTAAAGGTACACTAGCAAACATAAAAGTAAATTAATTAGTTAACAAATAAGAAGCCCTGAATCATAGAGTTCACCAATTTCTGTGGTAGAGACGCTCCTACGATGACAAGTTCTAAGCTAGCCACATGACATCACAGAACTATCACTAGCCACCTCCAGCACAGCACTGCTTGTGGTTCGCAAAACAAAAACAACAACAAAAACAAACATTAATTCCATTTGCCACTCTCTCCACGGACTTCTTTGTTAGGTGGAAAAGAAATAATAACCATGACATCCAATGGGGTGTAAAAGAGGAGAATGAGACCTCAGGCACCCTTGCCAACAGGGCTGAGGCCTCCTTCCAGACAGCCTGCACGGCCTCAGCAATCCAGAGACCAGACGGGATTAGTCCCTGTGTGGGGTGTAGCCAAGTTCACAGACTGGAGGTGCCTGGAAAGAACCACAAGCTTGACTGTTCTGAGAATTCTCTTTGAAGGCACAAAAAAAGCCTTCTTCTGGCATCCTCCAAGGAAGATGGCTCACAGCTAGATAGCCCTTCAGAAATTTCTCAAATTTCCAAGGATATGAACATCCTGCATTTTCCTTCACGATTCATTTCTACTTTTTTCTCAGTTTGTCTCAGCCAGTCTGGTAAAGCAACTTCTTTCTACAATCAGTACTTAAGTGGCACTCAGTTCCCATAGCAACACGTTGGGCTAGTAGCCCTCACTCACCCAGCTCACCATTACCCCAGAAAAGCAATTTCAACAGATATTTCTCCCATCTCTAACTGAAACCTCCTCAACAAGAGAGACCTCACTTGATACAAAGTTTTAGAGGTTATTGCAGACATGTAGAAAAAAAAATTGAAAAACAAAATTTCACTGGGCAAAAGTGAAAGTGATCTCTTGCCATATATTTTGAGGGACATATGAGTGTCAAAACAGGTCTCTCTCAATGGCAATATACAAATACCATTGGAGACAGACTCTCCAAACCTTAAGAGAGGAATTTTTTTTTAAGTTTTGATCTAACAAAGACTATGAAGAGATCTTCACAATATTATTTTTGGGCCTTTAATAAAGGTTTGATATGGGGCCTATGAGGTGTCCTGAGGACCAGAGTGCTGAGATGTGGTACTATGGACCATGCAAAGGTCATGAAATCAACTCTAAGGCATATGTGTTTCCTCCTTTCCTCATTAGAGGCAGCAGAAACTTATACAATCCTCAGGACTACCGCTTTTCATGGCCACTGTCCAAGAACAAATGCTTGAAACTATATCAAAGTTAAAATCTGGAAACTGCCCCTAGTAAAGTCTGATGTGAGAAAAAAATAGAAAACTTGAATAGTCCTACGAGTATTAAAGAAACTAAATTCGTATTTTGAAACCTTCCTACATTGAAAACTTGTGGCTCAGACAGCTTCACAGTAGCGTGCTACCAAATATTTAAGAACTAAATAGCTCCAGTCTTCAACAAACACCTGTACATAATCACCAATGAAGGTTTCTTCCTGTGATCAACAGTGGCTTATTAAACCCATTTCCTCTTACTGGACATACCCAAACACTACATCCTCTACGGCTCCTGGCAGTTAGGTTGGGGGTCATTGGATTAGATTCAAATTAATGTCCTGTTGGCAGAATGTTGTATAATTCTCAGAAACCATACATATAAAATGAGAGTTTTACAATATACACATATCATGGATCTCTTAGTCATCCCTATGTAGAAAGTCCCCTGAAATATATTGCATTTGAATGAAAGCCAGAATGAACTGTATTAAGACATTTTGGCATTTGATTACTACTTCAGTAGAGCGCAGAGTAACCTGACAGATATACATACCCTAACACAATTTATGAAACCAGCAGAACTTTAATAATAAAATCTGACAAAGATAGTAAGAAAATGAAAAATTATAGGCAAACTTAATCATAAATATAAATATAAATATAAACATCCTAAGCAAAATACCAGGAAAATGAACACAGTAATATATATTTTTAAAGATAAACATTGTAACCTAATTGGGTTTCTTTCAGAAATACAAAGTTGGCATAGCATTAGAAATATCAATGTAATTTCCTATTTAACATATTATAACATAAAAAGAAAACCCTATGATCATCTTCATGGAGGTAGAAAAAGGATTTCATAAAATATCTCCTCATCTTAAGAGAAACAAAACAGAAAATCTTAACTTCATAGGAATGAAGGAAATTCTTAATAATCTTTATCTGTAAAACATAACACACATCATTCTAAATTCCAAATGGCCAAACACTGAAAAAGCCTTCCATCTGAGACAAGAAACAAGATAAACAGGTCCACTGTATTAGTCAGCTTGGGCTTCCATAACAAAATACCATAGGCTGCCTGGCTTAAGCATCAGAAATGTATTGACATGGGGAGTTAGAGAGGAGAAGGGAGTTGGGGGGAAATTGGAAGGGGAGGTGAATCATGAGAGACTCTGGACTCTGAAAAACAATCTGAGGGGTTTGAAGTGGTGGGGGGATGGGAGGCTGGGGTACCAGGTGGTGGGTATTATAGAGGGCACGGATTGCATGGAGCCCTAGGTGTGGTGCAAAAATAGTGAATACTGTTATGCTGAAAATAAATAAAAAATAAATTTAAAAAAATGTATTGTCTCACAGTCCTGGAGACTAGAAGTGTGAGACCATGGTTGGGTTCTAAAGAGACACAATTCCATTCCTGGCCTGCTAAAATGAAAGTTCTTATCATATTCCAAATACATGTACTCTATTCCCAGAACCCCAAAAGTCTTAACTCATTTCAGGATCAAGTCTAAAGTCTACAGCCCAAAGTTTCATCTCAATATCATCTAAATCAGATATGGGTGAGACTTCAAGTATGATTCATCCTGAGGCAAAATTCCTCTCCTACTGTGAACCCATGAAGCCAGACTAATTATGTGCTTTCAAAATATGTGGTCTGGCAGGCTTAGGATTGGCATACCCATTCTAAAGGGAAAACCTGGAAGAAAGGAAGGGATGATGGGTCTTGAGCAAGTCTAATATGTAGCAAGGTAAATTCCACTAGATCTTAAGGCTGTATGGTTCAGTCCTGTAGAATCCAAGAAGTCCAAATTGACTTCCTGCATTACACTTCATGTTCTCTGTGCTTTTTAGCTCAAACTGGAAATGTCTTTGCTGGTATATTCCCAATCTATTCTTGGCTTCTGCTGAGATGGCTGATTAGGTCCATGAGTCACGCTCCTGATCTCTTTATTAAATGGTTGCTCAGCCACAACCTTAGTGTTCTACGTAGAATAAGCTCTCTCATTTCTGGCAATATGGACAGCCTGATAATTTTCCAAATCTCTGAGTTTTGATTCCAACAATTTCTTCTTCATCTCTTCCTTCTTGTCTTACCATAATCAGTCAGGAAAAACCAAGAGGCTCCTTCAACACTTTGCTTAGAAATCTCCTCAGCTAAATATCTATTTCATTGCTCACAAGTTTTAGCTTCCATAAAACACCAGAACACAGTTCAGGCAAGTTCTTTGCCAGTTGATAAGCTTCCTTTCCTCCAGCTTCCAATAACATGTTCCTTATTTTCATCTGACTCTCACCAGAATTGTCCTTAACATCCACATTTCCAGCCTGCACCTCAAAATTCTTCCAGCATGTAACTATTACCCAGTTCCAAAGCTGCTTCCACATGCCTACGTATTTGTTACAGTAGTACCTCATTTCTCATACCAACATCTATATTAGTCAGCTCAAATTACCATAAGTATCAGACTGAATGGCTTGAAAAACATACTTTACTTTCTCAAAGTTCTGGAGGCTGGAAGTCCAATCTCGGGGGGCCAGCATGGTCACGTTCTGTTGAGGGCTCTCTTCTGGCTTGTAGATGACCACCTTCTCACTGTATCCTCACATGTCAGAGAGATGGAGAAAGAGAGAGAGATCTCTCTTCCTCTTTTTACAAGGCCACAATACTATCAGATTAGAGCCACATCTTTATGGTCTCATTAGACCTTAATTCCCTCCTAGAGACCCCACCTCCAGATATAGTCATAATCCAGTTGAGGACTTCAACATACATACAAATTTTGAGGAGATATTTTTCAGTCTATAGTACCCACTAACATTGCTTTTATTCAATATTATGCTGGAGGTCCTTTCGGTCCCTTAAAGGGAAGTGGGAATAAAACTCTAAAGAATGGAAAAAATAAAATTCTGATTTTTCACAAGTGATATGATTATGTACATAGAAATTCCAAGAAAATCTATAGTTAAATTATTAGCATTAATAAGACTGTCCCTAAAATAACTAGATTTAAAATCAGTATGTGAATGAATTATTTTTCTATATACCAGCAACATAAACATTCAAAATAAAGTGAAAAATTGTAAGATATTACTTAAAATGTCATGAAAATTTCAGGCACCAAGTAATAACTCTAAAAAATGTTATCTGTCTTTATGGCAGAATTATTATTGAGAGAAATTAAACTGAGGGAAAAATACTAAAATAGAGAGATTATCATTACATGGGTTAGAATATTCAATATTGAGGAAAATTACAATAAATAAGAAATGGAAAGACAGATATACTATGTTCATGAGTAGAAAGGCTCATGTCATAATGAGGCCAATTACCTTGAAATGTACCTGCAAGTGTATCTACTATTTCTGTGAAATCTAAGAAGCTGACTTAAAAATGTATATGAAAGAATAATGCCTCAAGCAGTTCTGGAAAAGAAAAGCCAAGATGAGTGTGGCAATTACAAAAGTATTATGGTGCATAAGGATAGACAGAGATCACTAGAAGAAGGAAAGCCCAGCAACAGCCTCTAGGACATACAAAAACTTCCTACACGGTAGAACAGGCACTGGAAACTAGTGGGGCTTGTCAAAACCCCTAACACTTTATAGCACAAAAAATGAACTTTAATGCATACAAGTTTTTAAAGACTGAGCAGGATTTGAGTGGAATCCAGATAGGAATATAAATGGCAACACAGGAATCTAACTATAATACAAATGTGTGACATGACCTCTGAAAGGCTGGGGGAAGAATGAGCTAACCTAAGTAACTTTGGAAAAAAGTGTTTTACTGGAAAGTGTAAGGCTCAAGACAAAAGGAAGAGCCATAAACACTGTGTTCTAGTTGGTAAATTTGTCTCTCATGAGAGTATGGGTTAATAATTCTGAAACTGGCACACACACATACCAGAATTCAACACATAAGTAAATGAATGGTGTATAGTTGGATCCATGTTTCTGACTATTAGAGAGAGAAATTACAGAGAAGCAAAGGGAGGAAACTAGGATGAACCACGTGGTACCAGATTCAAGTTAGAGACAATAGTATGAATTCATGTTTAGCCTAGTAAAGGTACAGATGAAACAACTACAGATACGTGAGTTAGCACACATACAGATACCTCCTAGCACTAACCTCTGAAAGGGTCTAGAAGTAGTGATGCCTGATAACAATGAGCATATCCAGAGCCCATATCTTAGATTCTAATACCATTCTTAAATAAAGTTCCTTGGAGAAATGCCTGATTCTGGGACTAAGGCCGAGAATATAACAGATGATTGTGGAGCATCCCCATAATGTCAGAAAGCAAAAAAGTGCTAAGAAATCACAAGAATGGGGGCATACCAGAGGGACACAAGAGCCAACCCAAAAGACCTCCCAATGGATGAAGCTGAAATAACTTGAGCAACAACATACATATAGTAGTACTGGATTGTAACTTGAAGGGTAAAATACTCATGAGTCCATACTACCAGAAATTAATGATTGAATGAATATATACATGGGGAGAGAAGGAATTAATCTCCCTTAAAGTACTCCGAATAACTTATACAGATATGCCCTTCTCCAGGAAGTGGAAGTGAACTCTCTGTGCTTAATGACTTGCCTCTAAAGGGTAGAGTGTGGAAGAGAAGGAAAAGTAACTCCAGGTTGGAGAAACCTGGTGAACCCTACTTTTGCCAGAAGAACAAAACCAAGAGCGCCAGTATTAAGTAATGTCCATAGAATGTAAAACATGACATGAGGTGATGAGAAGGGTATTCTTCCAAAAACCCACGAAAAAAGAAACTAGACAAATCCAAACTGAGGAACATTCTATAAAATATTTGACCAACACTCCTCAAAACTGCAGTTTGAAAAACAAAGTTTGAGAAACTATAATAGGCCAGAAAGGGACAAAGGACACATGAAGACTAAATGTAACGTGATCTCCTGCATAAGATCCAGGTGCAGAAAGAGGACCCTGGGGAAAACTGTGGTATGTAGTTAACAGTAATATACTAATGTTGAATTTCAGTTGTAAGAAAATTGCATCACAATGTAAGATGTTGCCAATGGGGGATACTGGGTAAGGAGTACACAAAAATTCTCTGTACTAGTTATGCAATTTTTACATAAATGTTAATTACTCTAAAATAAAATATTTATTTGTAAGCATCAGAGGGAAAAGCTTGGTGTCTTCAATAAATAGTACATCAAAATTGTTTATTCATATGGACTAAGGATAGTCTCCAAAATAAATTCAAGATGAATAAAAAACACATTTGTGAAAACTCAATAGTAAACAATTTTTGAAGCAAATTATATGATCTGGTGTTAGCGATGATATTTGTTAAATAGCACACTAATAGAACAAACCCCCGTGGGAATAACTGATGATAAAGTTGACTGTATTACTATTAGATCTTGACTGTAAAAGACACTGTAAGTAAAATAAAATATAAGCCACAGACAGGAAAAAAATATCTGTACAAATGTGACAGATAAATGTATGATTGATAAGATTAAAACAAATAATCTATTCGAACAAAAGCAAAAACTATGAACAAAAGATGTACAGAAGGATAGACACAAATGAAAATAAACTTATGGAAAAACGTTTAGCCTCCCTTATAACCAGGCAACTGCGAATTAATATAGACATAAAAGATCATGTCATACCCATCAGATTTTCAAAAGTGAAAAGTATGAAGTCATCAATTATTCACAAGGTTAATAAACAATGGCTACTATTACACAGCTATTAAGAATGTAAATTGGCAAAACTGCATTAGAGAGCAATTTGGCAATAGCTAATGAAATTAAACAGGCCTACATCAATGAGCCAGCAATTCTGTTTCAAGGTTTGGATCCAAAGAAATACATCCACATGCTCACAAAACATACAAAAATGCAAACAGCAGGACTGTCAATTCTGGCAAAATACTGCAAATAATCCAAATATCAGTAGGGAGACAGGTAACATAAATATAAATATATTATACACTTACATACTAAAATTAAAGATTATATATTTACATACTGAAAATATATTGAGATATTAAAGATATGAAAGATCTAAATATTCAATATATTAAGTAAGATATTAAAAATATACTAAATATATTAAAAATAATCCTATTTTTTACAGATGCATAATACATATGGTGTAATTTTATATATACAGTATATATGTGATCTTGACAGACTCTGAATTCATTTCAATAAATGCCTCTGGATAGAAAAAAAAATAAAACTGAAGATAAGTTTGAATGTGTGTTGAATTTTATAAAATTTGGCTCAAAAGCATAATTTAAGGGAAATTGATTAAGTAACATTGGTCACATAAATATTTGTTATATTACTTTTAAGTATATCTCACAATTTAAATGTTTTGTGCAAAATCCAAGGTAAATAATGAGATATGAACAGTGATAAAAATACAAATATTGAGTAAGTGATGAATTCATTTACTCACAGAACGAATAGTTGGCAATTCTCAGCTATTGTGGTTACAGAAAAGGAATGCAAATGTCATAATTTTTTTTACAATGTAAATATATTAACTAGCAAAAATGAAAAATAATGTTAAGGGAAATGGGAGGCAACCTGTGTATGGTAATTTCCTAGTAGAGATTCAAATAATGGAAGCAGGTATTTAAAGCGTACATGAATTTCTTCAGTTTTCAGATTTAATTGTGTAACCACAGAAGAATAATTTAGAAACTAATGTTTCCTATAATAGAAAAAAAAAGCTATCAAATTTCAGTAGTACATTTAGTTTCACTTACATTGTTTTTCCTAAAAGTAATAATAAATGTAATCATTTTACTAAAAATAGATTTGATCATATGATCTTATTTTTTCCTACATTACCTCTCTATATCTATCTATAAACATGCAGAGCCAGATACCTAAAATTATTTTCTCCAAATAAAGATATTGAGTATTTGAGGCAGAGGCGATTTTTTTTATTTTTTATTTGAATTTTTATGATAAAAATTTAAAAATTATTAAAAATACAACTATTATTATTTTAAGACTCATAAGGCAATAAGAATTAGGTTCAACCTGCAAGAACCAGACAGTATGTGAAGAGGAATTTTAAGGAAGGGAATACTAACTCAACCAGAAAAGTTCAAAAACAATCCAAGGAAGAGCAATCTGTACCCAAACTGCAAGGAACCGTCAAGTATCCCGAAGAACTGAAGGACAGAATGTGTGGTGGGAAGTTGGGGAAAGTGAGGAAAGCAAATCTGAAAATGACTGGTTCACAGGACAGTGAAACTCCTACCTTTAACAGTGTAGAGATTAAATGTTTATAGCAGCAATGTTCACAATAGTCAAGCAAAACAATGGAAAGAGGCCAGATGTCCATTGACAAATGAATGGATAAAGAAGAAGTGGGGTGTGTGTATATGTGTGTGTGTGTGTGTAATGGAATATTACTCAACCATCAAAAAGAATGAAATTTGGCCATGCACAACAAGTGGATAGAGCTAGAGGGTATTATGCTAAGTGAAATAAGTCGATCAGAGAAAGAAAGCTATCAAATGATTTCACTTATATGTGGAATTTAAGAAACAAAACAGAGGAGCATAGGGGAAGGGAAGGAAAAGTAAAGTTAGATAAAACTGGAGAGGGAAGCACACCATAAGAGACTCTTAACTATAAGAAACAAGGTGAGGGTTGCTGTAGAGGAGGGGGGATGGAGTAACTGGGAGATGAGCATTAAGGAGGGCATTTGATGTAATGAGACCTGGGTGTTATATCCAACTGATGAATCAAAGAACTCTACCTCTGAAACTAATAACAACAACAAAAAAAGGTGTAGAGATAGATTATAGCATGTTAATGTCAGTTTCAGTAGAGGAAGCTGGCTATTAATGCTGTATGTGCGAAGTGCTGGGAAAGTGCAGCAAGATGGGATTGTTCACTGAGTCTGGCAGATCACAGAAAGATTCAGAGAGGATACAATACTTGAGTAATTCTTGAATGGAAAATGATGAGTTTTCCAGGAAGACAAGAGGAATAAAGTATTCCAAGATGTGTTTTTTTTTTTAAAAGCACAGGAAATAGACAACTCGCTGGAATTATAATATGTATGAGGAGGAATGGAGAAGGGCAGGGACTCAGAGGCAGCAAGGTTGTAAGGTTATTCCCCCCTCTGGGGCTTTCTGAAAGAGATTTGACTGCTAGAGGCGTAACACTAACAGACTTTCTTTCTTGGGTGCTCGGAAATGACATGAACAACTTTGCCTTTTAAAAAGATACTCAGGAAGTACCTGGGCGGCTCAGTGGGTTGAGTGTCTGACCCTTAATTGTCGTTCAGATCATTATCTCAAGGTCATGGGACTAAGCCCCGCCTCAGGCTCCATGCTGGACATGGAGCCTGATTGGGATTCTCTCTCTCATCTGCTCCTCCTCCTATTAATACACACTCTCTCTCTCTCCCCCTAAAATAAATAAATAAATCTTTTAAAAATATGTAAATAAATAAATAAAATAAATAAATAGACAAATAAATAAAAAGACATCTGGCGTGTACTGGTAAGAGAAAAACAGAAAGATGGATTTAAAATATCCAAAGGCAGGGAGCAATTCATCCAGTGTCTGAGCACCTGCTCCCCAAGTACAGTGAAGAAGGGGAAATTTTGAGAAATATTTACGAAGAATCTAAAGGCGGTGAATGAATGCCTATGGGAAATGGGGACAGACTTGGCTAGGGAAAACTCTGTGACCAGGTGGACGGAGATACTCTTCAACTAATGAATAGTGTTGGTGGGATGGTTTGAGGGTCAGGCTAATGAGCTCAGTGCTGAACATGTCAAGTTTAGGTGTCTGGCCTGGACCAGGGCCACAGATGTCACATCTTTGGTATTTGCTGGTAATTGAAGCCTTCAGACTAGAAACATGGTCCAGAAAGGGCAGGGTTAGTGAGCTAAGCCGTGAGCTGAATGTGTAAGCTTGGAAATCTACCATGTCAGGCATCCTCCAGCCTGTCCTATACTGAAGTGGCTGATTATTTTTAGGCAGCCTGTCAGATTACATTTATCCATCTGGTTGGTTCTAGCACTTTGTTCCATCTTGTTGATATCATTTAAAGTCTTGATTCTATCAGTCAACAGATTAGCCATCCCAGACCTTCCAGTGTAAAATGGTTTCTCGCTGGCACACACTACTCTTCTCATTTTCCTAATAAAATAACAAGGGTAAAATGTCACACAATCACTCAATAATGCCATTTTTTATAAGTATTTTTGGAACTGGTACCTAGAGCCTAAGAAGATAAGAGCCAGAAGTGAAAGGTCAATAGGACGATGTGTAAAGGAAAAGATTAATAAAATGAATTGCAAGGAGGAAAAAAAACTGTAGCTGCTCAAATGAAAATCACACTGACAATAGAGAAAACAGAATAGATGGCATGAAGGTGAAGAACATACATCAAAAGCTGCCTCACAAGCTGAATAAAAGAACAAAGAAATGGAAGGCAAGTGAAAAGAAAACGCTAATAGTTACAGAGACAAGAGACCAGAACAGCACCCTCAGAATATACCAATTGCAAAGACACATGTAAATTGTATTTATAATTGAAGTTATGATTGTCATTGTAACTGAAGTTATAATTGTAGTTATAATTGAAGAAAACATCCCCGAGTACAACAAACCAACAAAATATAAAAGCATGAAAACTGGGGTGCCTGGGTGGCTCAGTTGGTTAAGCAACTGTCTTTAGTTCGGGTCATGATGCTGGAGTCCCAGGATAGGGTTCTGAATTGGGCTCCCTGCTCAGTGGGAAGTCTGCTTCTCCCTCTGACCCTCCGCCCTTTCATGCTCTCTCTCACTCCCTCTCTCATTCTCTCTCTCAAATAAACAAATAAAATATTTTTTTTTAAAAAAAGGCATGAAAATTGGGAGGGTTCACCACATTTGAAGGAAACCCAATGCAAAGAAACATACACTACTTGTAGGCATACTAACAAATATCTGTCAAAAATCAACTACAGAAATTCAAGCTTAAAATGGGAGAAGGGTAGAGCCAAAGGGATAAAAATAGAACTGGTCATTCATACCCAGTGGAGTCCTGCATGACAGAGAATATAAACTCAGATCCAACTGGTTATCATTCATATATAAAGAACCAGAAATCAAACACATCTGCAGAAAAGAAAGAGTTTAGGAGAGAAAACATTTATATTCTGTTGTTGAATCACCTACAGAAAACATACTTCAACCAACCCAAGAGTTAAATTGATAGTAAGAACCTAAATATAGAAAAACTGGACACAGGATGATATTTAGATTTTTAAAAACCTATCAGCAGGAGCCACACCCAGCTTATCAAAATTATCTTAAGGAGAAAGATTTTAAAAATCCATACCTATTAGAACTGGCCATGAATTGAATTTGTCATAAAATAACTACACATTGAAATATACAATCTCTAATTTTTATGCCTTGATTTGTATATTTGCCTTTAAAAGCACTTATATTGTCAATAAGCTTTATATAAAATGTATTTATAAGTCCTTTAAATTTGTATCATCTGCAAAACTGACTAGCATGTATCTGTATCTTAATCTAAGCCCTTGATGATTGTTTAATGCTATAGCTCCAAGGTCAGAACATTATGCCACTCAACTGGGCAATCATCTGCAAAGTTAAGCCAAGTATTATTAATGCTCTGGGACCAATTTTAATCAATTGTAAATCTATTTAACTATAAACCACATTTTCCATCTTATTTACAAGATTACTATGTAAACACATCAACTCTACTGCTGAAATCAAGATATACTATGTTTATAGAGTTATTCTAATTTGCCAGTCTCATAAGCCTGTCAAAAATAAACAAAAACAAATCCAAAGAGGTCAGCCTAACCTAACATGATTTTTAACTGGGGAACTGGTACTACCTCCTAGGGATCTTGCCTAGATACTCACAGCTCTCCTTTCAAATAGATCATTTATAACTTTTCCCATGGTTGCACGTCAAATTCACTGGCCTATCAAGTAAAAAATTTAAAAATTCAACTGTTTTTCAAATATTTAACCATCAACAATAATTTGACACCATTCCCATTTTCAAATATGATGAACAGTGTACTTGCATATATTTCTGTAAGTTTCCAATGCCTTAGAATAATTATCCAACTGCATCTAGAAGCAAGATTTTAAAAGGCATCAAGGGAAGGATGAATTTATTTTTTGAGGACCAACAGAGTGCCAACACCATGGTGGATTTCACAAAGCTCACTTTAATCAATATAGCACACCACTGAACTGGCAGAATTGTGTATATTTTGGAGGTGAGAAAGCTAAGGCTCTGACCCATCAAATGACCACCTTAAATCAAACAGAAAGCACACAGTCATGCTTAGCACACCATTTGAATTCAGTGATTTTTATATTACAGCAGAGATTCTACTCTACTTTACCATCCATTAACACCACGCAGTCAGTATTCCTCAAGTCCTCACCTTCCCTTTCCTTGAGACACATTTTTAATCAAAATTAGGGCTTAGAAATTCATCCTATCAAAACTTTACAACTGTTTTCTTCAGCAGGCTCCCCTAGTTGGCCCTACCTGCAAGGACAGGATGTCCCTGTTTTGTTTTACAATCCTGTGTATTGCCTTCCAACTTCTATACCTGTAGCCATCTGACTCCACAGGAGAGCCCCTGGACTGTCCATATCCCTCCTCACTGGGATAACTTGTGATTAGACTACTACCACTTCATTGTTTAAAGACCCTTCCTTCTGAAATTTCCTATAGTTTTAGTTAAGATCCAAGTTATGTGTAGCTCGTCCTTCTTTTTCTTATGTCTGGCATGATAAATTTCAGTAAGATGGTTTCTCTTTCTCCCAAACTTTCCATTGACTTGCATTATCAACAAATCACTTTCTTTTCATAATAATTAAAATGAGAAAACCTCCACATGGTGTCAAATTTGCCATAAATATCTTGGTTGTTTTCCATGATACTTGATCTTGTCTTGTTAGACACCAAAAACACCTAGGTTGTTGGAAGATAAACGCTCCCATAGTCACTGAACACCAACAGCAATGACCACTTCATTTAAACTACCTGTTTCCACTTTGGGGATACCGGAGGTGGGGTGGCTTTGCACACTGGGTGGTCTCACTTTAAGTTGTTACTGTGTCCCTCTCACAGTAGTACTTGAGATAGCTTCTCTGACACCCCAGATGTCCTCCATCACAGAGCACAAGCCCAATGAGAAGCTTGCTCTCAGCAGCAAACACTGTCACTGTTTCACCAGCAGCCCAGTGCATCCCCCTTTCTCTCCACACCTATCCATTTTTTTTTCCTCCAACTTTCAATGCTCATTTTTACTATTATTTATTCTCTTAGTGACTCTAGGTTACCTGAGTCTGTCAAGTTCTCTTGTTTATTCATTCATGCATTTACCCCACCTCTATGAAATTTGAGCCCAGTGCCAAGTCCTTTGCTTACCATGGAGAATTCTAATATGAATGTGACACAGTGTCCACCCTCAAATACTTTGTGGTCTAATTAAAAGAATAACATATAATAAGCCCATTTAATAAATCCAAGGGTAGAAACACAAAGAAAACAAATAAATGAAAGTTAAAACTGAATTTAAGGAGCTCTATACAGAAAATGCCTTAGGAAAAAAGAAAGAAAGAAAACCATACAAGATTAAAAACAACAACAACAACAATAGAAAACAAAGCTGCAACTTGAAAAATTCAACTCTTAAACTAGCTAAGTACAGGACTTCTATTAAGATACCCACCAAGGCTTAACCATTTGAGGCAGAACAGTACATGCATGTAGTTAAATAAAGGTAAAGCTGGAAAGGTGGCCAAGGCCAAGTGTAGAAAACATGCTAAGGAAGCTGAATTTTAACCAGAAATGCATGTGGAGCCACTGGATATTTAATCACAAGGTTTTGACCAGCACTTTTTGGACAAAGGTGTTTCTGCGGGCTATATAAAGAAAGGGTTGAAGAAGTGAAAAAAGGACCAAAAAAGGGAAATCAGAAGGCTGTTGTAATAAGCTCAGTGGTCATCTGGACCTAGATATGATATAGAGAATATAGAAATAACAACTATTCCAGAGATTGAGGAGGTAGAATGGATATCATCTATCCACAGAGTAGTCCCAGAGAATATGGAGCAGGCTGGTATTTAGAGTAATCACAGTTTATGTTTAGTTAAAAATAATATTCAAGGAAAAAGAAAGTAGGGTCAAAAGGTAGAGCAGAGGAAAGTTTTAGTACAGTGAAACTATGGTGTATGTGGCTATAATGGACATATGTCATTACACATTTATCCAAATCTATGGACAGTACATCACAAGGAATGAGCCTTAAGTAAACCATGACCTTCAGTTTATACTAATGTATCTGGGCTGGCTCATCAAATGCACCATCCCAGCGAAAAATGTTACTAATAGGGGACATTGGTGGGAGATAGTATAAAGGAACCCTCCATACTTCCCATTCAATTTTCCTATAAACTTGAAACTGTTCAAGAAAATAGTCTACTATTAAAAAACAAAATAGAAGGTACAGGAAGTACCAACTTGAGACCTCCCAGGACCATGGGCATGGCACATTAGGTTAGCATCAAGGAAGGTCATCTTTCTTTCTCTCTTTTTTTAGAAGATTTTATTTATTTATTTGTCAGAGAGAGAGAGAGCACAAGCAGGGGAAGCTGCAGGCAGAGGGATAAGCAGCCTCCCCACTGAGCAAGGAGCCCAATGTGAGACTTGATCTCAGGACCCTGGGATCAGGACCTGAGCAGAGGGCAGCTGCTTAACCAACTGAGCCACCCAGGCATCCCAAGGCGGGTCATCTCTTGAGCACAGTCTACAGAGTAAGTCTGGGGAAGCCCTGTCTCCATAATTCCTTAGGAGCCCAGTGTCTGCTCAGAGGGCTGGACTCCACACCTTTGAAGTTCTTTAACAGGATGCTGCAGCTGTAGATGAGACAGGGGAGGACTAGGCATGCACCCCATCACAGGAGTGGCACAGTACATTTGCCCCCGAGGAACCCAGCTCCCTTGAATCATCTGATTTTTGTACTTATAAGCTAGACTGTGCTAGTCATACGGATGACTTAGCACAGCTATAAAGTCTGGAGGTTTTCAATTCATGAATCTCATGGTTCAAATGTGAAACAGTACGCAGACCGCAAACTGCATTTCACACAATGCTAATGGATCCATGAATACAGGAGCAAAGAGGAATAAGAAGGATGAAAAAAATGTAAAAGGTGTGGAAAATCTCCGATTTGACCTTTAGAAAAAGGTGTTCTGTCAACACTTTGCCCAGCAGGAGACCGATATGTATACCAGGTCTAAGCATTTGCCCTCAAGATAAAAATAAATAGAGAAAAACAAAACCACCAAAGTCAGCTCCCTCGTTGCATAGGTCTAATATGCACATAAACACAGAGTTACACAGTGTGATAACTGCCAAGAATGAAAAGTACTGGAATCTATGAAGAGAAAAACAGAAAAGGGTGATTTAATTTGAGGTGTATGCCCCTCAGAGGAGATGACATTTGAGCAGAAGCTTGAAGGATGAGTCAGAGTTGACCAGATAAAAAAAGCCGAGAACAGCATTCCAAAAACATGAATTAGCTTAAGTGAAAGCCAAAGCATGACATGACCTGTGAGCTTTGATGAGCAGCCAGGAGCCAGGGAAGCAAGAAGACTGAGAAATTAGAGGAGATAAAGTTAAGGAGGGCATCCAGAATGCCCCTACAGTTTTGTAGACAGTCCTGAAATTAGTGTTGGTCTTTCAACTTTATTCCTCATCAAAATTCTTTCCCCATTCTAGACCCTTTAAGTGTGTGTGTGTGTTTATGTGTATGTATGTGTGTGTGTGTGTGTGTGTGTATTCTGTTGGACTTTTGATGGTAGTTTCATTGAATCTATAGCTCAATTAGGAAGGCCTTCCATCTCCACATTATTGAGTATTCCAATCCCATCCATGAATATTGGACATCTGTCCATTTGTTTTTAGATCTTTAATTTCTCTCAGCAATACCCTCCAGTAATTTTTCCACTAAGGATATAATTCTTTCATATCTTTTAAAATATGTCCCTAAAAATTTTATGGTTTTGATGATGCTGTAATTTTTAAAAAATTTTCTTTGCCAGTTTTCAGTTATTAGTATATAAAAATATAATTGATTTTTGTATGGTTACTTTGTTTCTTGCAAATTATAAAGACTTATTTATTAGATTTAATTTTATTAGAAGATTGTTAAGATTCTCTACAAAGACTATCATGCCATCAGAAAATAAAGACAGGGCTACTTCTCCCTTTTAAGTCTGTATACTTTTTTTTAAAAGATATTATTTATTTAATTGAGAAAGAGAGAAAGCGGGAGTGGGAGGGGGGTAAAGGGAGAGGGAGAAAGAGACTCCCTGCTAAACAGGGAGTCCAATAGGGCCAGATCCCAGGGTGCTGGGATCATGACCTGAGCCAAAGGCAGACAAATGCTTAAATGACTGAGCCACCCAGGAACCCCAAGTCTGTACATTTGTTACTTCTTTTATTGCTTCTTGGTCAGGCAGGGATCACACACCACAATGTTGGGAAGTACAATAAAAATGTCATCATTAAATTAGCAATCAATTCCCTAGGCCTATCAGGGTGTGGAAGTTTCCTTTTATTTACTTATTCTTAAATAATGACTGGGTGTTAAATTTTTTCAGATGCTTGTCTGTATCACTTGAGGTGAAGATCACATTTTTGTCCTTTATACTTTGTTAATGTGGTGAATCACATTGATTGGTTCTCAAATACTGAAACAAAACTGTATCCCAGTGGAAAAAACTTTACTTGAAAACGACGTACTCTGTTTATACATTGCTGAATTCAATCTGCTCCTGTTTTGTTGAGGAAGGTTGTATCCAAGTTCATGGGGGATACTGGCCAATAATTTTCTTTACTTGTCCTATCTTCAGTTTTTTATATAGAGTGATGGCAGTTTAATTAAATGAATTTTAAAACATTTTCTCCTCTTTTATTTTCGGAAAGAACTTAGGATTAGTCTCAGTTCTTTGAATCCTGGATAGATTTCACCAGTGAAGCCATCAGAGCCTGGAATTTCTTTGTGGTGAGGCTTACAAATCCACTATCTTTGATATATAGATATTCATATTTCTATCTCTTTTCAAATCAGTTTTTATAACTTGTGTTTTTCAAAAAACTATATCCATATTCATCTAAGTTGTTTAATTTATTGACATAAAGTTGCTAAACAACTTTCAAAATATTGCCTTATTATCATTTTAATGACCACAAGATCTAAAGTGAAATCCCCACTTGCATTCCTAATATTGATCATTTCAGTTTTCTTTCATTTATTTTTCTTCTTTTTTTCATTTATTTTTCTTGATTAGTCTTGCTTGGGGTTTACCAACATATTAAATTTATCAAAAAAAAACAACTTTTGTCTTTGCTAATTTTCTATATCATCGTACATATTCCATTTCTTTCTTTTAAATTATTTTAAGTTTAGCTTATTCTTACTTTTCTATCCTTTTAAAGGGGGAACTAAGAATCATGAATTTAAGTACTCTTTGGCTTCTTTTTTTTATGATTTTATTTATTTATTTGACAGAGATCACAAGTGGGCAGAGAGGCAGGCAGAGAGAGAGGAGGAAGCAGGCTTTCTGCTAAGCACAGAGCCCAATGTGGGGCTCGATCCCAGGACCCTGGGATCATGACCTGAGCTGAAGGCAGAGGCTTTAACCCACTGAGCCACCCAGGCACCCCTATTCTTTGGCTTCTTAGTAGGCATTTAAAACCATAAACTTTCCTTTAAGCACTATTTTAGCAGTATTACACAAATTTTGATATGTTTTATTTTCATTATTAGAAATATTGTTTATATTTCTTTTGTGATTTTTTTATTCTTTGACCCATAGGTTTAGAACTATGTTATTTAAATTTCACTGGGGATTTTCTAGATTGTTTGTTTTTATTATTTTCTAATTTTTTATAAAGATTTTATTTATTTATTTGACAGAGAGAAATCACAAGTAGTCGGAGAGGCAGGCAGAGAGAGAGAGAGAGAGGGAAGCAGGCTCCCTGCAGAGCCGAGAGCCCGATGCGGGACTCGATCCCAGGACCCTGAGATCATGACCTGAGCCGAAGGCAGCGGCTTAACCCACTGAGCCACCCAGGTGCCCTATTATTTTTCTAATTTAACTTAATTATACTGGTAGAATATACTCTGTAAGATTTTACTTTTTTGAAATTGATTAAGATTTAAAGTTATGGCCCAAGAAATTATCTGTCTTGCTGGATGTTCCCTGTATACTTGAAAGAAATGTGTATTCTGCAATTGTTGGGTGTACTATTCTATAAATGTCAACCATATCAAGTTGGTTGATAGTGTTGTTCAGATCTTCTACAGACTTACTGGTCTTTTGTTTACTTGAGAGGTCGATTTCTAATAGAATAAAGTTAAATTTTGAACTATTTTAGATTTTTCTGTTTCTCCCATTAGACTTGTCACATTTTATGTCATAGACTTTTTTTTAATTTTCAGCATAACAGTATTCATTATTTTTGCACCACACCCAGTGCTCCATGCAATCCGTGCCCTCTATAATACCCACCACCTGGTACCCCGACCTCCCACCCCCCGCCCCTTCAAAACCCTCAGATTGTTTTTCAGAGTCCATAGTCTCTCATGGTTCACCTCCCCTTCCAATTTCCCCCAACTCCCTTCTCCTCTCTAACTCCCCATGTCCTCCATGCTATTTGTTATGCTCCACAAATAAGTGAAACTATATGATAATTGACTCTCTCTGCTTGACTTATTTCACTCAGCATAATCTCTTCCAGTCCCGTCCATGTTGCTACAAAAGTTGGGTATTCATCCTTTCTGATGGAGGCATAATACTCCATAGTGTATATGGACCACATCTTCCTTATCCATCGTCCGTTGAAGGGCATCTTGGTTCTTTCCACAGTTTGGCGACCATGGCCATTGCTGCTATAAACATTGGGGTACAGATGGCCCTTCTTTTCACTACATCTGTATCTTTGGGGTAAATACCCAGGAGTGCAATGGCAGGGTCATAGGGAAGTTCTATTTTTAATTTCTTGAGGAATCTCCACACTGTTCTCCAAAGAGGCTGCACCAACTTGCATTCCCACCAACAGAGGAAGAGGGTTCCCCTTTCTCCACATCCCCTCCAACACATGTTGTTTCCTGTCTTGCTAATTTTGGCCATTCTAACTGGTGTAAGGTGATATCTCAATGTAGTTTTAATTTGAATCTTCCTGATGGCTAGTGATGATGAATATTTTTTCATGTGTCTGATAGCCATTTGTATGTCTTTATTGGAGAAGTGTCTGTCCATATCTTCTGCCCATTTTTTGATATGATTGTCTGTTTTGTGTGTGTTGAGTTTGAGGAGTTCATTATAGATCCTGGATATCAACCTTTTTTGATGCTTCCTTATTAGGTGCAGACATATTTAGAATTGTTTTCCTGATACAAGTGCTCTCTTTATCATCATATACTATCCCTCTTTATTCCTTATAATACTGTATGGTATACAGTTAACCCTTACACAACATAGGTTTGAACTGCATAGGTCCACTTATCTGTGGATTTTTTTTTTATAAATACAGTATAGTACTGTAAATGTATTTTCTCTTCCTTATGATTTTCTTAATAATACTTTCTTTTCTCTAGTTTACTTTATTGTAGTAATATGACATATAATATGCATAACATACCCAAATATGTGTTAACTGACTATGTTATCAGTAAGGCTTCTGGTCAATGGTAGGCCATTAGTAGTTAAGTTTTTAGAGAGTCAAAAGTTATATGGTGAGCCTGGTGGTATGTATTATGGAGGGCACATATTCCATGGAGCACTGGATGTGGTCAATAAACAATAAATTCTGGAACATTGAAAAGAAATTCTAAAAAATAAACAAAAAATTTTAAAAAGAGCTACATGCAAATATTTGGCTGTGCAGTGGTCAACGCCCCCAACACCACGTTGGTCAAGGGTCAACTATGAGGTCTACTTGAATACTGACAGGCAGAAGAAGTCCCACATTCTTTTTTATGAGTGCCATTAATGTACACCCCCATCCTTTCCCAGTTTGTGGTGCCCCCAAGGCAGGAACTGATCTGTAGCTTTGTCAAAATGCATTTGTTAGATGCAGCCAATCCCTTCACCCTATTAGAATTTTACAGATCATTTTTTTCTAATTAAAGGCAATGCTTTCTGAACTTTAATGTAAATAGAAATCACTTGGAGACTTAGATACCAATCTTGAATCAGGAGATCTGAGATGAGACCCAGTCTGTGGGACATGGTTTGAATAGCAGGAATGTATACAGGACTTGCTAACTGGCAAAAAGTCATTCAGATCTCTGTCACAGGTGACCAACTTGAGTAACTTGATGGTGGAAGGTGGGTATATGAGACTGAGAAAACAGCATGTGTAAAAAACAAAAACACAACAGGATGGTGGGACCAGAGGGAACCAGAGGAGTGCTAGCACCACCAACGTCATTCAAATTTAATATTTAAAACTTTATCCTCAGAATAATCTGCTGAGTGAAATAAGTCAAGCAGACAGTGTCAATTATCATATGGTTTCAATTACTTGTGGAACATAAGGAATAACACAGAGGACATTGGGAGTTAGAGAGGAGAAGTGAGTTGGGGGAAACTGGAGAGGGAGATAAACGATGAGAGACTGTGGACTCTGAGAAACAAACTGAGGGTTTTAGAGGGGAGGGGGTTTGGTTGAGCCTGGTGGTAGGTATTGAAGAGGGCACGTATTACATGGAGCACTAGGTGTGGTGCTTAAACAATGAACCTTGGAACACTGAAAAAATTAAATTAAATTTTAAAAACCACTAGGCTGACATATTAAAAACAAACAAACAGCTTGTGAGGTAAACTTGCATATCCAACTGTTTATGATTCCTGTTCAATGTCTTTAACCATATATTAATTTTAAAAATGTCAGCTTCATATCCAAATTAACAATAATCCATATGTAAACAACCTTTAAGTTCACTTTGCAAACAGCTTGATCCACATTGAGTTTGACCATGACTTCTTAGATACAACACCAAAAACATGATCAATAAAAGAAAAACTGGTAAGTTGGCTTCATTTAGCCTAATTGACAACTAGCCTGGCCCTTCATATTTTATCCACAAATATATATAATATACTTCTCATTTTATCCACAAATATATCTTAAATGTAAGATAGGTCTTAGTAAAACCCATATATATCTTTCTCTTTCTCTATATTTAAAAAAATATACTTAATAATTTATCAATCTACAAATAAATGTAATATTTATGTATAATTACATATAAATAATACCACAAATTAATATTATAGGTATACATAATTTATAATTAGTATGCATTTAAAGTTCCTCTGTGTCTTCCCATAACTTGATAGCTCATTTTAGTATTGAAAAATATTTCATTGTGTGGATATACATGAGTTTATCTATTCACTTCTGGCTTCCACATTTTGGTAATTACAAGTAAAACTGTCATAAAAATTCATGTGCAAGCTTTTGTGTAGATATGTGACTTCAATTCCTTTGGGTAAATACCAGAGTGTGACTGCTGGATCATATGCTAAAGGTAGGTTCAGTTTTGTAAGAAACTGTCAAACTTTCTTCCAAAGTGGCCATTTTCCATTCCTATGAGCAAAGAGAGTTCTTTTTGCTCCACATCCTCACCAGCATTGGGTGCTGTCAGAATTTTGCACTGTGGCCATCCTAAAGTCGTGGTATCTCATTGCTATTTTATTTTTTCAGTTCCCTAATGATATATGACATTAGGCATCTTTTCATATGGCTATTTGTCATATGAAAATCTGGGTAAGATGCTGTTCAGATCTTTTGCCTGTTTTTAAATGGGTTATTTGTTCTATTATATTTTTTCACTTTTTAAAAATTTATTTTTTATTTATTTTCAGCATAAAAGTATTCATTGTTTTTGTACCACACCCAGTGCTCCATGCAATCCATGCCCTCTCTATTTGTTCTATTATTGTTTAATTTTAAGAGTTCTTTATAGATTTTAGATACAAATCTTTTATTTTATATGTATTTTGCCAAGATTTTCTCCCAATCTCTAGCTTGTCTTCTCATTCTCTTACCAATATCTTTGTCACAGAAGTTTTAAATTTTAGTAAAGACCAACTGTTATCAATTTTTCTTTGATCGATTGTGCTTTTGATGTTGTCCCTAAGAAGTCATCGCACACCCAAGGTCATCGAATCTTCAGTTTATCATAAGACTGTAAATAATAATAAAGATATTTATAATAAAAAGCTTACAGCAAGTTTGTGTGAATAAAGGTCATTTTTTATGTCAAGAAGATTAGAGGGATAATCACCTTGGGATAAATTAGATTGCTGGGGTGTTCAATCTTTTTATTTTCCCTTCTGAAATTGTATAAATGTGTGGACACAAGACAAAGCTCTTATGGATTGTGTGTCTTTCCCAAGCTTAGCACAAGAATTTTTCTGTAGGAAGCATTTTCTCATCTTAGTTTACAAATTTGATGTTTCCAAATTCAATGGAAAGATGAACAAACATCTTAAATATCATGAGGCCATTTACAACAACCTCGCCATTTTACAGATAGAGAAACAAGGAATGAGAAAGGACAAGTGACTAATGTCATTGAGCCAGCTGGTGACATTCCCAAAACAGAGTTGTCTGTTTCCTAGACTAGCATCTTCTTGCCCACATCTGTCAGTCATGCTGCTTTTCCTCAGTCCAGGACTCCAAATCTCAGAGCTATTACTTTGACTACCAAGGTCCTTGTCAACAACAATTATATCTACATTTATATGGTCCTTTCTACACACCAGATAAATGTTCTAAATATATGTTTGTTAATCTCCCTCAATAGTCCTATGAGATAAATGCTATTCTTACTCCTACATATAGATGGGAAAAGTGCAGTACACAGAGATTAGGTAAATTGCCCAAGATCACAGAGTTAGTAAGAGTGAGAAAGGATTTGAAGCTTAGCAATCAAGGTTCAATGTCAATGCTCATAACAATTGCACTCTGTTATATCTCTTAGTCATGCCACTGTGCTTCTGCCTGCCAACATGAGCCTCTAGGCCAAATCCAATCTTTCTAAATGTGAACCCTCTGAATTCTACTCACCTAGAAGTTTTAACCAAAGCATTTCCTAAATATAGGGCATTGATGCTCATAGTGCCAAAGCACCTGCCAGTACTACCTTTTCCCAAATGACTCTGTTTTCATCATGATAACAGGTAAAGATTTTTGTAATTGTAATGGAGATAAAAAGTAATTATAAGATATGTCCCCTTCCCCGAATGGACCTCATACCTACTCCAAACAAAAAAGCTAAAAATTGCTTAAGGCAATTTTTAAGTATATGTCTGTTCTCTAAAAAATTCAGCTTCTCTTGGATACCAACTTTCTCTATGCCTTTAAAGGAATTCATAGGTTTTAAAGGCTAGGGCACTTACATGGACAGTGAATATGAACATTGATAAGGCATATTATGATCATTATTGAATGGTTTTATATTAGTTTGAAATGTACAGGCTGAAGACCATTTAGATTAATAAGAAAGATTCATCAGTAAAGAGAGAACAGATATCCATCTTTAAGCCTTCTGGATACCTACTGAAATGACCATGTAATTTTGTAAACTACAGGGGATCACATATCATGAACCTAAGAAAGGATGCCACCCACTGATCACATATTGTGGGGAAGCAAATTAGTGAGACACAGCAAGACTCAAATTCATCTTGTATTGAAAGTGCATCATCTCAGTGGATTTTCTTTTATATCTACATAGACAGAGCAGTTCAAGCTATTAATAATGGAAGCCCCTTGAATTACTCTGGTCTCTGTAGAATACAGTATTCAGAAACGCCAGCTCACTGGCATTTGTCTCTGACAGAAAGAAGAGCACTGCCAGAAAAAAAGGTTAAAAAATACAGTGGCCTTTCTTACTGTTGTAGGGGCTGCATGAATCAAGATTCTAGAAACAGAAACTTTATCAGGGCAAACCTCTAAAAAAGAAGTTTTCCATTAAGGCACAGGGCTTGTAATGGGAATTTACATCGCAGTCTCCAGCTAAACTCAGAAGACCAGGTTAAGATCTGAGAGGATGATTCTACCTGCAGCCAGGTGAACTATTAGGAGACTCAGAGAGTCTATACCTACCTGTTTACAGAAAGAGTTCTCCAGAATCAAGGTAGAGCAAACTAAACATCAAAACATCAAGGTAGAGCAAACTAAACATGGAAGAACAAGAAAAGGATTTAGCATGAAAGAAATAACGTGTAAATATATTATATTGCATCAAAGACACTAAAAACAAATTGTTTGAAAAGTATATGCTAAAGGAAATGAAGTTTTAAAAATATTTGTTTTTCTATTGGCACATAGTACAAAAAATTAAGAATTAATTCCATAATGAGTGGTTGAGACATGAAAGAGGTATTAATGGAGTGGCAGGGAAGAAAAACTAAGGAGAAACACAAATACACAAGAAGGATTTATGTATTCATTAACATTGTTAAAAAATATACGAACACTGAAGAAAGTCTAAGCAGAAATTTGAAAGACAAACTAAAATACTCTCAAAATAAAAATTAAAAGGGTTATGAATGGAAAATGATCAAAGAGAGTATAACAGACATGGAGGACTCATAGAATCAACATATAACATTCCTTATACATAAAATCTTAAAAAAAGAAAAAAAGTAAAGTTAACATTCCTGGAAACAAGACAAAGACAAATGCAAAAGATGTAATAGATAAGGAAAGATTTAATAGATGACAAAATTATTGAGCTAAGGTTATCAGGTTGTTTTTGCATGTAAAAAGAACTCAGGATTCTAATCATAATTAATGAGATGTAGGTCAACTCATTAAATATTGACGGAAGTTTTAAAATTCAAAGATATTAAGGTTAATTACAAAGAAGAAAGCATAAGAAAGGAGAAGTAAAGGAGGAAGAAAAGAAAAAGGAGGGAAGAAAGAAGAAAAGGGATCAGAAGCAGAGAGAATGGGAGAAGGAATAAGATGAGCAGGGAGATAAGGAAAAAGTGGGAAATCGCAGGAGGAAAACAGGAAAAGGAAGGAAGAAGGGGGAACAGTGGGGAAGAGGAGAGGGAGAATGAAGAATGGAGGAGGAGGAGGAGGAGAAAGGAAAAAAAGAAGTGACATGAAGAAGGAGGAGATGGAGAAGAAGGAAGAGAAGGATTAAAATAGAGGGAGGAAGAAAAAAGCAAGAAGAAGGGCATGAAAAGAAGGGGAGGAACAAGACAAAAGAAAGGGAAGGAGATAGGAGAAGAGGAGGGAGAAAAAGGAGATGGAGAAAAAAAGGAAAGAATAGAGGAAAGAGTGAGAAGAAAAGATAGGAAAGGAAAGAGGAGGGGAGAAGGAGGTGAATGAGGTATTCTCATGCTTCTCTGTAGCGTTACATACAGGAAGAACAATGGGGCAAATTCTATAGAATTTACTCAATAGAGCAAATTCTATACAATATTAAGGGGGAAAGTTATAACACAAGAATATTATATCCAGATCAGTTTTAATTCATGAATAAATGCAACAAAAAAAGATTCTCAGATATATTATCTCACAAAATATACCACCCCTGCTAGGTCTGTTGCTCAAATAACCACTCTAGCTAAACAAAAATTCATCAAAATAAAAATATGAACAATTGCTAAATCACAGAATAGAGAGACTTTCAACAATCACTGAAATCCCTGGAACATAGACTTCAATACAAGTAATGACTATAAATGTAGATGCGATAAAACAGAAGAATGAAAATGCCAAATATATATATATATATATTAGAGAAACCATTAAATATTAGAAGGAGGAGAAGGAAAGGAATAACAATAGTAAACTGGGCCTGAAATTTCAGATTATAATACCAAAACATGATTGAGTAGGTGGAAGGAGGGGAGGACAAAAAGATATTCCAGTATCATCTTATATAGGAAGAAATAAAAATATATGACTTCATGCTTGATTCTGAAAGAGAAACAGCAATGCCTATATTTTTAAGCCTAACGCCTGTATTTTTAAGCCTAAAGGTTAAAAGAGGATGCTTAACTTCCAGTTGTGGGGGTGGTGGGGAGTCACAGTAATAATAGTAATAGAACGCTGAACATCATAAAAACAATTTAGAATGCATAAGTAGACATGAAAGAAGATTAAATATTTTTATATTATACTACCTGTCAATTGTCTGCCAATATATTGGAAACCTTAATGAAATGAACGAATTCCTAGAAACATACAATCTACATTTAAAGAAGGATGAATTGCAATCTTCCTCAAATTTTTATCCCAAAATTTAAGAGGATGGAACACTTCTTTTTTTTTTTTTTTGGAGTTTTTCAGAATAAATGTTTATTTAAGAATTAAGGAAAAAAAAAAACATTAAAGCATAGGAATACATTGACTGAATACAAGTGTCTCGTTTGGAACACTTCTTAATTCATTCTATGAGGCCAGCATTACCCTGACACCAAAACCCCAAAAATATACTACAGGAAAAGAAAACTGCAGACCAATATTCCTGAGTAATGTGGATGCAACAATCTTCAACAAAATACTAGGAAACTGAATTCAACTGCATATTTTTTAAAAATTACACACCAGGACCAACCAGTATTCATTCTTGAAACACAAGAACGGCTCAGCATACAAAGATCCGTTAGTATAAAATACTATGTTACCCAAATGAAGGGCAAAAAAACCCCACATCATCATCTCAGGGCAGGAAAAGCATTTGATAAAATGCAATACCCTTTCATGATAAAAACTCAATGGACTAGGAAGGAAAGGAAACTATGTTGATATAATAAAGGCCAGATATGAGAAACTCAAAGCTAACATCTTACTCAAAGCTTTTCCTCCAATGTCAGGAACAAGACAAGAACATCCACTTTTACCACTTCCATTCAACATCGTCTGGAAGTCATAGACAATTAGGCAAGAAAAAGAAATAAAATATTTTCAAATTGGAAAGAAAGAAGTAGATGTATATCTGCTGTCAAACATTATGACCTGATATGTAAAAAACCTTAAAACTGGACACACAAAACAATGAGAACTAACAAATAAATCAGCAAAGTTGTAGGATTAAAAAAAAAAATCAATGCACTAAGATCAGTCGCATTTCTATACGATAATAATGAACAATCTGGAAGGGAAATACAAAACCAATTCTAATTATAATAATATCAAAAACAATAAAATACCTAAGAATAAACTTGACTAAAAAGACAAAAAAAAAAAAAAAGGCAAAGACATGTATACTGAAAACTAAAAAATGTTTCTGAAGGAAATTAAACACACAAATAAATGGAAAGGCATCTTATGTTCCTATGTTCATGGATTGAAAGACTTCATATTCTTAAGATGTCAATACTACCTAAAGAAATCTACAAATTCAATGCAATCTCTACCAAAATCCCAATTATGTTTCAAGCAGAAATAGAAAAATCTATTCTAAAATTTCCCCTACTGGGTGTGGTACATAAATAATGAATTCTGGATCAATGAAAAGAAATTTAAAAAATAAATAGAAATTAAAAAAATAATAAAATTCCCCCTCAAGGAACCCCAAATAGCCAAAACAATTTTTGAAAAAGTATAAAGTTGGTGATCTCAAATTTCCTGAATTCAAAATGTACTATAAAGCTATAGTACTCAAAATTGTGTGGTACTGATATGAAGACAGACACATAGACCAATGGAATAGAATAAAAAGCTCAGTATACTATCCCATATATGTTCAAATGATTTCAAACAAAGATGTTGAAACCATTCAGTGAGGAGACGGCAGTCTTTTTAACAAATGGTGCTGGGAAAACTGGGTATCCTCATGCAAAAGAACAGGCATCTGGGTGGCTCAGTCAGTTAAACGTCTGCCTTTGGCTCAGGTCATGATCCGGGATTCTCAGGCAAAGAATGAAGCAGGACCCCTTAACTTACACCATGTACAAAAATTAACAAGATGGATCAAAGACCTAAATGTAAGACCTAAAACTATAAAACTCCTAGAAGGAAACATATGGGAAAGGTTTTATGACATTGGATCTGGCAATAATTTCTTAGATATAGCAATAAAGGTAAAGGTGACAACAAAAAATAGATAATATGGATTTCATCAAAATTAAAAACTTCTCTATACCCAAGGATACTACAACAGAATTAAAAGGCTACCCATAAAGTGGGAGAAGATATTTACAAATCAATATCTGATGAGAGATTAATATCTGGAATATACATAAAAAACTATAACTCAGTAACAAAAACAACCCACTAAAAATGGGCAATAGACTTAAATAGACATTTCTTCAAGAAGATATGCAAGTGGCCATAAACACATGAAAAGAGGGGTGCCTGGGTGGCTCAGTGGGTTAAAGCCTCTGCCTTCGGCTCAGGTCATGATCCCAGGGTCCTGGGATCGAGCCCCGCATCGGGCTCTCTGCTCAGTGGGGAGCTTGCTTCCCCCTCTCTCTCTGCCTGCCTCTCTGCCTACTTGTGATTTCTGTCAAAAAAAAAAAAAAAAAAACACACACACACACACAAGAAAAGATGCTCAACATCACTAATTATTAGGGAAATGCCAATCAAAACCAAGATGAGATACCACATCATACCCATTAGGACAGTTATAAAAACAAAACAAAACAGAAAATAAGTTTGAGTGAGAATGTAAAGGAACTGGAATCCTTGTGAGTTGTTGGTGGGAATGTGAAATGGTGGAACTTCTGTAGAATATGATAAAGTAGTTCCTAATGAAACACAGAATTACCTTATGATACAACAATTCCACTTCTGAGTATTTACCCAAGTATTAATTTAAAAGCTCCAAGAGTAGTGAAAGCAGGAACTTGAACATATATCTGCACTCATGTTTATGGCCAAAGGATGGAAGCAACACAAATGTCTCTCCACAGATGAATGTATAAACAAAATGTGGTATATACATACAATGGAATGTTATTTAGCTTTAAAAAGAAGGAAATTCTGACAGATGCTACAACATGGATGAAACTTTAAGACATACTAAGTGAAATAAGCCAGTCATTAAAGGACAAAAACTGTATTATTTCACTTATATAAAGTACCTAGAGTAGTCAAACTTATAGAGACAGAAAAAAGGATGGTGGTTTCCAGAGTCTGGGGAAGTGGGGAAGTGGGGAATGGAGAGTATTATATAGACTTTCAGTTTTGTAATATGAAGTGTTGTAGAGATGGATGGTGGTAATGTTTACAGAACAATGTGAATGTACTTAATGACATTAAACTGTACACTTAAATATGATTAAAATAAAATTTGTTATGCATATTTTATCACAATTTAAAAATTAAAGTTAAAAACTATAAACATGCACTTTAATAATACATTCTAATAGCTAAAGTTGTTTTAAAACAATAAGGAAGCTTATTCAATAAGTAAAAAAAAAAAACAATAAAAAATAACAATTTAAAAATTGAATATAGAAGATTATCCATTGAATAAATTGGAGAAAAAATTTTAAGTACTTCCAAAAAAGTAAAGGATCAGACAGCTTCAAAAAGGAGTTGTTGGGGGCAGAGGTGGAGTGGAACAGAGTGATACGGGAGAAACATTTTTTAATACTATTAAAATAAAGTTGGCTAATAAGATTGTTATAAATTAAGATATTAATTGGCATGCCTAGGGCAACCACTAAAAATATAACTTAAAAACATATATAGAAAACAAACAACAGGGGAATTAAAATGATATACAGAATGTATCTACTTAATATTAAAAAGAAAAGCAATAATGGGGGAAACGAGGAACAAAATAGGTATGATATAAAGAGAACAAACAACATGGCAGAAGTGAGTTCTTCCTTACCACTAATTACATTATATATAAATGGGTTAATTGCTCCAATTAAAATAGAGGTGGATAGAACAAATTAAAATACATAATTGAACTATATGTTGTAAGAAAGTGACTCACTTTAGATTCCAAGACAAACAGATTGAAAATTAAAGAATAAAAAATATTTTGTGCAAACAATAACCAAAAGAGAACTAACTAGCTGAAGTAAACGTTAATGAAAGTTTTTATGAGACAAAAGAAGGACATTATACAATGATAAAAGGGTCATTTGATAAGAATATAAAACACAATTGGAAACATATATATACCTAACAATAGGGTCCCAAAATATATGAATCAAAATTGATAAAATTGAAGGGAGAAATGGGCAGTTCTGTAAAAAATGACTGGAGACTTTAATATCCCACATTCAATAATTGATAAACAACAACAGAAGATCAGCAAGTTAATGGAAAACATGACAACACTATAAACCAACTAGACTTGAAGAAGAAATAGACAATATGAATTGCCCTATAGCTATGAAAATTTTAATTATTAATTTAAAAGCTCCAAGAATATGAAATCTCCTAGATGGTTGCCCTGGAGAATTATACCAAACATTTGAAGATAAATTAACACCAACTTTATATAATCTCTCTCAGAAAATAGAAAATGAGCAAAGACTTCCTAAATCATTTTATGAAGCCAGAGTTACCCTGAAACCAAAACTAGACAGAAACAGCACAATAAATAAAAGTGCAAGTGAATATCTCTCATACATTTAGATGCAAAAATCCTCAACCAGAATATCAGCAAACAGAATCTAAAATATATTAAAAGAATCATAGGTCATGATCAGGTGAGATTCATTCAAGGTACACAACATTTGAAAATCAATCAGTGTAGTCTTATTATATTAGTAGGCTAAAGAGGAAAAATCATATGGTCATGTCAAGCAATGTAAAAAAAAAAAAGCAGTTGAAAAAGCCAATACCCATTCATGGTAGTCTCAGCAATTTATGATCTATTGGTTTAATGCAATTTCAACTGTAATTAATGTAATTCCTATCAAAACAATGGAAAATTATTTTTTTTAAACATAGACAAGCTTATTCTAAAATTTATGTGGAAAGATACAGGCCTTAGAATAATTAAAACAATCTGAACAAAAGAAAAAAGAATGGGAGTAATCACTCTGCCCAATATTAAGGTTTACTCTGCAGCTATAGTAACCAAGACAGTGTGGTATTGATGAAGGGATAGGCACACAGATCAATAGAACTGAATGGAAAACTCAGAAATGGACCACATATACCCAACTGATTTTTGACAAATTACAAAAGCATCTCAGTGAAGGAAGGACTGCTTTTCAATAAATGATGCTAAAGCAAATGCTGGCAAGGATGCAAAGAAACTGGATCATTCCCACATCACTAGCAGTAATACAAAATGGCAGAGTCAGTCTGGAACACAGTTTGATAGTTTTCTTAGAAAGCATATTTTTTTTATAAACACATGCAATTACCACACGACCCAGCAATTGCACTCTTGGATATGTATCACAAACAAACAAAAACTTGTGTTCACACCAAAACCTACACACAAATATTCATTGTGGCTTTATTCATAATTGCATAAAAGGGAAACAACCTGGATGTCCTTCAGTGTGTGAACATTTAAACAAGCTGTGGTACATGGGATACTACTAAGCAGAAAAAAGCAATGAATGCCTGAGACACACACCAACCTGGATGAACCTCCAGAGAATGATGCTAAATGATAACAGCAATCCAAGAGCTATAATTCCATCTATATAACACACTTAAAATGACATTTTAAAGATTTTTATTTATTACTTATTGATTTTACAGAGAGAGAGAGAGAGAATATGAGTGAGCGGGGGAGGGGAGCAGAGGGAGAGGGACAAGCAGACTCTGTGCGGAACATGAGCCTAGAGCAGAGCTCGATCCCTACACATGGGTTAAGACTGTGTAGAATCCAATGCGTGCACGCGCACACACACACACTCGCACACGCAGAGAAATAAGTACAAGAGAAGAAATCTGAATAGAATCAGTCAACTGTATTAATGTTGATACCCTGGTTGTGATAAAATACTATAGTTTTGCAAAATGTAACCATTGGGAGAAACCAGTTAAAGGATATTATAAGATCTCACTGCATTATTTCTTACAAATACATGTGAATCTATAATTATCTCAATAAAAATGCCAACTAAAAAATAAAACTGGGTAACATCATACTAAATATTGAATCTTGGCCAGAGTCTGAACTCTTTTAAATAGGCTGTTGGGAGCCATAGAAGCTGGTTAAGTATGGATGACCAGTTAGGGCAGTAGATAGAAAGCATCCCTGTAATGATAGTGAGTATGATAAAGGAGAATTACATAACACTATAATTAGGGATCAAGTGAGAGGTGATATTGAAGCCAATATTGTACCGAGGAAATGTAGACTATATCTGTGCCTTTTGTCACTTTAGTAACCACATTTCCAATACCCCTTCACTTTGTCCAAGTTCTCTTGCAATTCACACAGTTTGTGGAAATCTGCTCCAAAACACAAAGGCATTCCCAAGTTATTTCACTATGTTGAACTAATTCTTTCATGCCATATTTTTAACACTTTGGTAAAACAAAGAAATGTTTTTATTCCCTGGCTTCGGTAATTTTATACTTTAATGAATATAAGTAAAATAAGTTTTCTAATCACTGTGATAATGACATGTTTTTAAAAATAATTTTAAGGTGTCTGAAGATATGAAAAAATACCTTAGACTTGTGGTCTTAATTAATTATAATTTAATGTTTAGAAAATTTTGATTAAATAAGTTTGTAATCAACATTTAAATGCCTGAGGAAATTTAATTTGTTAATTTTTAATGTTTTGATTTCTTAGTCTTATAAGCAGCATTTAAATGTTCAGAGAAGTATTATTTAATTCATTTATGCATTTATATAATTGTGTATGAAGTAAACTACAAGAGGAGTGGTGCTCTTCATGCATTTAAGAGGACGATAATCAAACTGCAAATCTGGGATCTAAGTCCGTCTGCCTCCATGACACTAGGCTGCATTCCGCCTTTACAGCTTTTCGGAGCTGAATGGTCCCACACCTGGAAGGAGGAATGGATCTTACCTTATGGGGTTGTCCATCCTGGACACTGTGAGGAATGCCGCAAGATTCGCCGTGTAGGAGGAACACACAATGAGGGTGAAGAGCCACCAGCTCCCCATCACAATGCGCATGGCCATGGAGTTCACTGAGGATTCGCCACCTACAGGAGGCCAGCAAAATGGATTGGTCCTGGGCTTCTGCTCTCCCCTGCATCCTCCCACCCCTGCCAGAAATGCTCTAGCTCCTCCACCCCGCCGCCTGGCTTAGGGAAACACCACTGGAGTTGGGGTGGGGAGCAGGGAAGTGAGTTCCTGGCTAGTTATCGGGGATGGTGACAATTCTGGGAAAGATTCCAAAGACCACCAGTCTTTGAAAGGGATGGAAGACCACCAAATACGAAAAATCCAGAATTGGCCTTTTAGTGATGTGATGTTTGTCAAAACACCAAGGGTAGAGTTCTGAATATCAAAATCTTCCAGTTAGAAGATTCTATCTCCCTGTGTTGCCTACTTCCAGGGCTGCAATCTGATGTAAGATCCTTTTTCAGTTTCAAGTTCATAGAGAGTAGTCTCAGGAATTCTGTAAATATAGAATTACCTCCTACCTGGAGGGTTCCCTAGCTTTCTTTTAAACCTCAGAAATGAGATCTCGCTTTTATTAATATTCAGTCCTCACTGGATGACTTTTTTCCTAGGATTTTCAGAAACCATTGCCTGTGACTTGCAGTCAGTAGCTGCCCCATGGAGGCCAATTATTTCTCCTCGGTCCCTTAGGTGGTAGCAGAAGAAAGCATTTCACTGACTCTTCTTATATAACCTTGCAAACAGGCAATACATGTTTTGCCATGGTGCAAACAAGGCCAACACTCACGTTAGGAACTTTGCAATTTGTTGCTTGGGTCAAAACTGCAAGATCCTCTAACTTACCAAGTGCTCTCCAGACTTCATGGAGAAAAGAGACTCTGTATCTCAAGGATGGATGGAGGACTGCTTAGATGATTGCAAAACAATTGTGACTTTTTTTTTCTATTAAGATTTCAAATTTAAGCAAGATTCAGTTTCATCTGACAACCCCATGTGCATAACAATCAACCTAATGTGGGAGGGGAGAAAAGTACAAAGCAGAACTCCAAAGTTAATTTTATCTAAAGCGGAGAATCGGGCTTTGAAGTTGAGTTCCTTGTCACTTCATTTAATTTCTACCTAATATTACTCAGAGAAATCGGGTACAGACTGATATTAGTACTGTCCTAGAGATTAAATAAAATTGTATTTAAAATGACTTTGCCAAAACGCATCTAAGAACTCTGCCAATGGGCACGTTCCTCCAGGCCCCTGGGAAGATGTGACTGCAACATTAGGAAACCAGGAATGTACCTTGCTGTACAAAGGCTCCGTAGACAATCCAGATGGCACTGTGCAAGGTGGCCGAAGCGGACGGTCGGGGCTGGGCAACACTCTGAGCCCTCACGGCCTGGATCCGGTTCAACACAAATATCAGCACGCCCACCACAGGGATGGCGGCCGCAATGCAGGCCCACACGGCAAAATCAAACGGAGCAAAAAGAGAGAAGATGCTTATTTTCTCCTCTGGCTTCTTGATTAGGATCCCCACCGAATAGTCCATGTACCGCTTGCTGAAGTCCACAACGCTCTCCCTCTCCGGGGTGATCGTGATGGCGGAGATGGCCAGGTCTGCCCTCTGAAAGGCAAAACCAACTCATCAGACAGCAGTCCTCAGCTTCCTGCTGGGGCCCACCCTGGGGCAAGGGCTGCCCTCTACTTTTTGGGTTGTTCTGTCCAGAGGAAATGGATTCAAGAGGTGACACCCTGCAACTGACCTTGAATACTGTAAAAAAAAAAAAAAAAAAAAATTCAACATTGTCTGTTTGAATTGTAGTTTTCCTTTACTTTCTTGTTATCCTCACAAACTTTCACTCTCTTCTTTCTCTTGCCAGTATTTCCCTCTTCCCCATCCCTGGCCCCAACCAAGAAGTCCCTTCTATCTTCTTTTAGGCTTATCTGCATCCTTCTATACTGCCATCAAGGCTTTCCAAACTCTCTTTAGCCCACATGGATGTCTCCCTTTCCTGAGACGCTTTGGAAGTTTTATGGTGAGTTGTACAACTACTTGAAATCTCATTAATGTCACAGTCCCTGGTTATTTTATATGTAAACTCTATGCCAGAGAGCAATATCCTCCAAGAAAAAAAGGTTATCTACTTTTCTTGACCTTCCATGGCCCTTAATTCATGGCCTCTCAAACATACGGGTTGATTCTTCATATAGTAAAGCCGCGTTGGGAGGGGACTCTCTGGGCATGCCTTACTTTGACCCCAAAAGTACCTTATAAGACTTTTGCTTTCCAAGATGGGCTTAATTTTAAAAATAGACAAAGACTCCATTAAGATGGAACTAGACTGTGAGATTAAAGCAGCCAAGACTGGTGGAGGTTAGGATAATTAAGACTAGATGGATAATGGTGGGCAATAATAGGCCAGCATTCCCCCCGTTCAACCACAAGAGAACCAAAATATGCAATGATTATCCTGATCTTGACTCTTAGACTTCTAAGTAGGAGATACCATCAAAAATAAGTTTATTTTAGGGGCACCTGGGTGGCTCAGTTGGTTAAGCAGCTGACTCTTGGTTTTAGCTCAGATCATGATCTTGCAGTCATGGGATAGAGCCCCAAGTCGGCCTCTGTGCTCAGCAAGGGGTCTGCTTCAGACTCTCTCTCCCCCTCCCTCACATCGTGCGTGTGTCTCTCTCTCAAATAAACAAAATCTTTAAAAAAATAAATTGGGAAAACATACATAAAAACATTTTTTTAAAGATTTTATTTATTTATTTGACAGAGAGAAATTACAAGTACACTGAGAGGCAGGCAGAGAGAGAGAGAGAAGGAAGCAGGCTCCCTGCTGAGCAGAGAGTCCGATGCGGGACTCGATCCCAGGACCCTGAGATCATGACCCGAGCCGAAGGCAGCGGCTTAACCCACTGAGCCACCCAGGCGCCCCAACATAAAAACATTTTATCAGAAAAAATTTTTATCAGATTTAATATGTGGGCTAGAGGGGCAGATGTATTGATGTTAACTGAAAAATCCAAAAAATAAATAAATAAAATAAGATAATAAATGTGAAATCCAACAACATATCTAGAGTATAAAGAAAAAATGCTGGAGGTAATGATGGTGAAGCTCTCCTGTAGAACTGTCACATTTGCATCTCTGGTTGTTGCCTCTCTTTTCAAAAACTCAAGATCTGGAGATTTCTTTTTAAAGATTTGGGTCATTCAGAGCATATGTAAGGATTAAGAAGAGATCTAGTGGAACAAGATAGCTTTACAACATAGGAAGAAGGGAAAGTAATTTATGAAGCCAGGTCCAGAAGAAGGACAAAGGGATTGACTTACGACACAGGAAGAGTGGTGACCTGTAACACAGGGAAAAACACTTCACTTCTGAACCTGGAGTATGAGCAGGTGTCTGCAGATGTGAATTTTACAGGTAGTTGAAGTAGTTATATCAAGCCCACAAATCTTCATTTCTTTGCCTAATACAGGAGCACTTTGTTTTAATTTAGGAGAGAAGACTTTTGGATTGCTTGAAGAGAAAGACAAACTTTGAAACAGTCTCTAAGGGATACAGCCAAGGGGTCCAACAAGTTAAGGAACTTGGCTGTCCTGAAGGCCTACCTGAGTTTGAAGCCCACACACTATTCATATATCCATCTAGGCAAATTTGTGATTTTCTTCTCTAATTGTATGTAGCAACTTGGAAGTCAAAGTCAGAGGGTAGATAATATAATCAAGTCAGAGTTTCAGTACAATAAGAAACTAAGAACAAAGAGAATTACAAAAGATGAAGGGAACAGGATTATCTGGTCGAACACCAAGGGCACACCAGGCTGGAAAGGATGCAGTATCCCAAGGTCACAGAAATCTTAAAGAAAGATGAACCTCAAATACATGTACTAAGTGGAAAGGGCCAGACACAAAAGACCACATATTGTAGGACTCCATCTACATTAAATGTTCACAAAAGCAAATCTATGGAGATAGGAAATATATCAATGGTTGCCTAGGGCTGGAGTTGGAATGGGATTTCACTGTAAGTAAGTGTGAGGGATCTCACTGGGTTGATGGACTTATTCAAAAACTAGATGATGATGATGGTTGCATAACTCAGTAGATTTCCTAAAAGTCACTGAATAGTATATTCCAAAATGGGTGAATTTTTTATATAAATTAGTACTGCAGGAAATTTTTTTTTTAAAGCTTAGGAGGAACTGGAGATTGTGTCTGCGTTTACGGGTTTATAAAGCAAAGGACCTATGTTCTGGGAGCAAAGGTTCAAAAGACTCAGGACAACAAGTCATAGTCATGGAGTGGACAGTGATGGTAACGCATAAGATGCTGACAAAATGCATGGGGTCGGGCACTGACATGGAGCACAAACCAAGATCTTGGATAGCGAGGCAGTCAAAACACTGGGAGCCAACAGTTGGCCCCAGAGATGTCTGCAATGTCAAAGTTGGTAGCAGCAGCAACAGCAGAGAGGGAGAATTTGAACAGATGCCACCATCATAAATGACTACCAGGAAATAACCCAGAGGTCATGGGATGATGGGGTGGGGATGGGAACACAGTGAACAGGCCTCATATCATGAGCATGGGTCTCAATGAAAACCCAGGTTGTAAGGAAAGAGGAAGTGTCATTATCTGAAATTAATCTAAGGAGCTGGGAAATGTATCACAACATTGAAGACACATGCACACACTCACACATACATATGAACTTGTGTATACACACCCCTGCTGTGGGCCATGAGGGAGAAAAGAATAAGCCCTCACTCATACCTCCTGTGAGAACCAAGTTCCTGTTTCAGCCTAAACGTGTCGGTGGGTTACAGGAAGTGTGTATGACAGAGCAGACTCAGTGGACAGGCTTGAAAGGAATGGCAGCAGTGGGCACAGAAGGAAAACAGAGTGCCAGGGAATGAGAAAATTGGAGAATAGGAATGGGCATGATGGGGAGGGGTGGGCTGAAGAAAAGAGAGCTCTGATGAGTGAAGAGTGGTAAGCTGTGATCTCCTTAGCTAGCTCCACGGTCCTAACTGCCTAATGGGCCAAATTTAGATATCACCCTAGAAGCAGACTAGGGTACCCTTCCCCATGACCCTGCTTTTGGGACCTACCTTGCTGATGAGCTCCCCGATCATCCCGTTCCAGGAGGTGTTATGGAGCTGGTGACCATACCTGCCATCGGGGGCCTGGTAAATCTCATATTTGAAGCCCAGAGCCTTGGCCAGTGCATCCAGGACATCTATAGAGAACCCTTTGTAGCGCTTGGGCTGTCCAAGGATGTTCTCAGCCACCATCACGAAAGGCTCTTCCTGAGGACAACAGAATGGATGTTCTTCAATTAAATAACAGGTTATTAACACACATGTTTCCAGGGGATTGTTGGAGCGACTAATGTGATGAATCATAGCTCTAGAATGTTTGAGAGCATGGGCATGTATTTACCCAATTTTCTCCTGGAGTCTGAACATCTCTGCCCTTTTTTTTAAAAAAGCAGTTTATGGACACTCAGAGCACAGCAGATAGGAAGATCCCTCCAATCAACATATTGATGAAGGAATGGAGATTTACCTGTTTTGTATGATGCTATCCCAGCCTCAGCTCAGAACCCTATAGCCAGAATGACATGATTTGTTTTCATTCCTTTATTTGTGACATTCAGGACTCTGTCCTTAGGAAATACCATAATTCTTCAGGACCCACATAAGAAATGTGGTTACTTCTCATCCAGGATAAAGAACGACAGTAAAAGCTCTATAACATTAGATTGAGAGAAGACGGTATTACATCTATCAGATTGTACTAGAAAATGGATTCTGATTCATGGGAGAAGGTCACACCGTATGTCAAAGGACAGGACAGAATTAAACCTCGCAGTTCCCAAGCCCAAAGCCATATTTACACATTTTGTGCTGTGTCCTGTGTACTCCTGTAGGGCATGTGGTTCTCTGGAAAACACCTCAACCTTCCCCACCACAATCCTATAAAACTGAACAAGAAGGGGGCTTTTGGCAAACAGCCCCAGAGACTAGATCTCAGTTTAACTGGGAGCCTGGGGGGGTATGGTATAATGCTTATTCCGTGATGTGCACACAGGGAATGCAGGACACTGTGGCCAAAGGGTTCTAGAGCCAAGGAGATGACAATGCCTGATGTGACCGAGGGGACATTTGAACCAGGTCTGACCAGTTAATAAGAGGTAAATCGAAAATATCTCCTAAGGCCCTGGAAAGGTGAAGGAAGAAATTGATAGGAAGATGATTCTAAGGTCTCTTAAAGATGTAAAAATCCATGATGCCAGGACAACTATGCAGACAAATGGCAATAAAGGGTCTTTGTTATGAAGCTTGTGTCACATGGGGCCATCAGGACAACCAGAGGGGTGTGTTCTGCCAAGCAACTGTCTGGGGACACTGGCTATGAGCAAAGCTCTCCTAAGGACCAGCAGTAGGTCAAGATACTGGTTATACCCAGGAACGTGTAGAGTTGTGCCTGCTTGGAAGCTTAGCCGTGGTTCCAGATCGGTAATCCTCTTCTAGAGCCGCCCAGTCACCTCCGGTGGAAGGCGCTGGGGCAGAATCTCCAACATTACTCTTCCTTTGTTATTTGCAAAATTATTTGCCATAAAGGCCTTATGAACACTTGAGCAATGACTCAAGATCCCCTTTTCTCCAAACCCAGCATTAAGCCAAACAGAAACCTCTGGCTTGAAAGCCTGAATGGTAAACTCCCCAATATGCCCATGATCCTACCAAGACAGTCACCACTTTGAGAGTCAGTCCTTGGAGGCGGCTGCCCATGGGCCTCTCTTGCAGGCTGCCATTCAGGCCCTTCTCTGAGTCCCACGTCGCCAGCTGTGGAGGAAAAAGGGAGTGTGAGGGACAGAACGGGCACCTGTGTGCACCTCAGAAACTCGCTTCTCAAACTGGGATCCTGTATCAGGCAGCTAGGAGGACAGCAGTCCCTTAAAACCTTCAAAAGAATAAAGGTGTGGCAGAAAGTTCCACTTGCTCCATTAGCCTGTCTGGAACTTGAGGACTTGCCACATCTTTAAAATAAAACCAATTGGTAAGAACTTGTTTCTAGAATGAATATTTCTAATTTTATTATGTCCGCCCACTGAGGTCATGCCACCGTGTCTCCCACAAAGTGTCTTCTTTCTGTAATTACTCCTTTGACTTGCCCAGGCCAGATGGCCCCCTGGGTTCACCCATTGCTGCCACCAGGGCAGGATGGGACTCAGCAGGGAAGCAGGTAACAAAGGCGCCTTTCTGTGGCTTGTCTTACACCCTGATGCCTGCTGCAAGCAGGGTTAAGAGCTCCCTACCTGTCTTCTCTGTAGGGCAAATTTCATAATTTTTCCTTGATATGCAGGTAAGGCCTGCAGAGCTCCCAGGCCTGCAGAGCCTCTCCCAGAGCCTGTTGCATCTCTGAGAGGGCCCCCCAAGCTGGTTATGGAGCCCCTCTGCTGGCTCAGGAACTATAGGAGACACACATATTCTCCAGACTGCTTCCCCTCACTGCATCTCTGCAGGGCCCGGGGGGAACCACGATGAACTCCTTATCTGATCAATGATTCTCAATCACTAATTGGTGAAATGGAAAAAGAAAAAAAAAAAAAAAGCAGATATGAGCCCCCATCTCAACTTAATCAGGATCTCAGCACTTAGGCATGGAGAATTGTAATGCTTCCCCAGCGGTCCTCATTGAGAAACCCTGTTCTTCTAGGTTACTGCATATTAGATTCTCGTAAGAAGGCTTTTAAAGCATATTGGAGGTGGGGCCTCGCCCCCAGAGGTTTGAATTTAATTGGTCTGTAGTGGGCTAGATAGGAATATTTCAGCTCCCCAGGTGATTCTAATTCACAGCCAGGACTGTAAACCTCTGCTATAGATTAAAGCAGGGGATCCTCAAACTGTAATATGCACACAAATTACCCAGGGATTTTATACATACTCTCTGATTCGGGGCCTGTGATTATTCCTGTCTAACAAGCTCCCAGGTGAGGCTGCTGCTGCTGATCCAGGACCACCACTGAAGCAGACCACTGTGGGCAGCATCCAATTTTCACTGGAGAAAACCCACAATTGCCCTGCTTAGGCTGAGCAGAAGAATTATCCCTCTGTTGGAGAAATGTCACCAGGTGCCCTAAAGAAGCCACCAGTAGTGCTACCTAAGGACACGATGGCTCTCTCAGCATGTCCCTAAGCCTTGACATCTGCAGCAAGCTCTAGGCTCTGAGCTTTGACTATCTGGAAGATACTAGAACGCTGAGGCCTAAAGCAGGACTATCAGAATGAGGTACATGGTTGTAAAAGCAGTTTAAAGGGAATCTAGAAACTCCAGCTATCACTTTGGACACAGTACCAACTAAGACCCACTCCATCCTAAGTAATAGGATGCCTGGCAGTGATGAATGAATCATTTAGTTAAGAGCATGGCCGTGTGCTCTGAGGAGCTCCTCACAGCCACCACCAATTAATTGGAGGGGCACTGCAGGAAAGGGCAAAGTTAAAATCTGCCCAAAGTCCTGTTCAAGGACATCAAAGATGCCACACTCTGGGAACTGGCGTAGTGAGAGGGAAAGCTCATGGCTCTTTCCCCTCTGGGTCTTGGAAATAGCACTGGGACCCAGGATCAAGTCCTGCATCAGATTAAAATGCTGGTCAAAGGGAAGAGACAAATCCAGACAAAAGGTGTTGATCCCTTGCATTTTTTGGACCCTGTGACATGGACCAAGGGACTCATGTTGTGTGTTTGGGCTGCTCACATCTTAGCCCCTTAATTGGTTAGCCCAGGCATTGGAACTGCTTAACCCTGATGGGTAATCCACCAGACCCCCGGTGGGGTGGTGTTGAGAAGGTCCCTGAACCATCCCGATGATTGACAAAGTCAAAATGAAGGCGGTCTTGTCCTCACGATGACATACTGTTTCAGGTACCAGATATTCTGCCCTGTAACACGGCTTGAATTCCTAACATGTGCTGCTTTAAACCTCTGTGGCGCAGGCGAAGGGGCATCTCCGCTCTGTGCCAGCACCTGCCTGGGTAAGACCCGGGATGGGGCTCAGCTTGGCCCTGACCAAACTTTACTCACTGTCTGTCACTGACTGTGATTGTAGTCAGTCTTGGCAATGGAGAATGGAGGCAGGAAAAACCAGTTGGGATGAAGCCCTGTCCCTGTAGAATTTTAAGCTCAGCTGTGACACGGGCTCTGTCTCTCAACGCCTGCCCACACAACCCTCTTCTTCTAGCTCATTGCCTGGCTCAAGGCAGCAGCCCCCCTGCCCTGGAGGATTGCAACAGCCTCCCCATTGATCTCATTACTCCCAGCCTCTCTCTTACAGCCTCTTCCATTGTGCTGACTTGTACCTTTATAATAAATAAACAAACAAGAAGGTGTTAATGAACATTTTTGAATGACTTCCCATTTCCTACAGAATAAATCTTAACACTCTGAAGCTTGGCCTAAGAGAAAGGTCTTCCTTATGGAGATCCAAACCTGATGATCAGCCTCACTTAAGTTTACGTAGGCCTGGTCCACTCCAACCCTACCAAATCCCTCACCTTCCTCACACAACTCACACGGCACGCTTTCTCCAGTTCCCTCCAGCCTGTAATACCATCCCTCTTTGGTTGGGTCTGGTACACTCTTATTCATGTTTTGCTTAAATAAGCTTTCAATTTAGAATGGTTTTAGATTTACAGAAGAGTTGTAGAGGTTGTGCAGAATTTGTCCATATAGTCTACCCCCAGTTTTCTCCATTTAAGATGGTACATTGGCATGACGCATTCCTCACAGCTAACGCTGTGTTTATTAGTCCCATGGCCACCATTTACACAGAGCTGAGGTAGAAATAACCTCCACTCTCTTCCATGCTGGACCTTAGTGTGTGCTACTTGGGTTTGTCACCTTGTCCCCTGAGATCAAAACCCTTCATAAACTGTCTAGAACTTCAGGCTCTTGGACTAGACCTTGCCTTGATTATTCCCAGCTCAGGGTTTCCAACCTTGCTTTGAATGCCATGTTCTCCTCTTGAAGATCAACTTACTATACCTGGTAAAGATCTGGGGAAGAAGAGAGGAACTTGAAGGTATGAAAATAGCATAAGTTTTGTAGTCAACCGACCTGTATTCTAGTTGTGTTTCCATCACTTACCTGGGTGACCTCAGAAAGCACGTTTGACCGTGGTGCTTAAAATTTTGAATAAACTTGACTCCACTGAGATTCCATTTACTTATCTAAAAAGTAAAATAAGAATACTTCCCTGCCTACCGAACAATTAGGGGGCTATTCAAAAGAAAAAATCACTTTGAAATAATCTGCTACCAAGCAATAACCACAGATTAAAGAATCAGGATGTAAACCCATATGTGCAATAAAAGCCTAATTATGGTTTTTTAAAACCATTTTTTAAAGGGTGGTGGTAAACATGGGAGGAGATTTGTTAAAATGTAATATGTGAATATAGCCAGGTGGTGGAATTATGAATAATCATTGCAACTTCTTGACACTGTTCTATGTTTTCAACAGGTTTTTCACTACTGTCACAGAAAGGAAAATAAGCTTTTGATCAAAATAACTAGCAGGGGTGACAAAATCCTGTCACATGCTTTGTAGGACTAAGGACTGAGTAGAGGGGAGTGATCAGAGTTAAATAATCTGTTCGTGTGTCATGACCAGTCTGAGAGTCAGAACCCCCCAAAATTCAGTCTTCTGGCTGCCAAGAGCTGTGGCCACAGCATCCCCATCTCCTAGAAGAGCCAATTACAGGTTCTACAGGTTCATCTAGCATGGCGTCTCCCATTCTATGATGTCTCCAGGATGATATGGGGCCCGGTACACCTGTTAGGTTTGGAGACAGGGAAGTGACCACTGCTGAGGTCCAGCTCTATGAAGACAGGATAATCTTTCTCCACTAATAAAGAAGGACAGTAATCCTAAGGCAAAAACCATTTAAATCAAAGTGCAGGTACATGAGAGGGGGGAAAAAAAAAATTCCTCCAAGCCTGTAATTACCTCTTTTTTTTTTTTTTTTTTTGGTCTGAAAGTATTGAGGACTTAAAGGTTTTTATTTTTGTGTGTTTTTGTTTTTTAATACAGACCTCTCTCTCCCTGGCCTTCAGGGCATCCTGTACTCTGACAGAGAAAGAAAAAATACTTCAAAGTGAAACCAAAATTCTGCCTTCAAACACATCAAAGTGCAACCATGTTCCAGGAACCAGGATCCTTGAGTTGGGCAGAGAAGTTTATTATTCCCTCACATCAGCCTCAAGCCGAGCGCCGCAGGCTGAGTGAATCCCCCCATTTCCACAAAGCCTTGTGTTCTTTCCCAAATCTTAAGACCAGAGTAGTAATCCTTCATTTCTGAGTGAGGCCATCCCTCTGAACACCTGATACATAAGACCAGAACACAGAAAAAGCACAATCTAATGGACTCCACTGGACGTTTCTTTTCTTTCTTTCTTTCTTTCTTTCTCTCCTTCTCCTTCTCCTTCTTCTTCTTTTTTTTTTTTTTTAAATAAAATAAAGCCTTTAAATGGATTCCCAAACAGCTCACCCAGATTAGGAGAGACTGTATTTGCCTTCCCTCCTAAGGATGCCTGGTTCTCCTGGTTCAGAACGCCAAGGAAAAAGTTTCAGTCAATGAACGCCAAATGAGGCTGATGGGCTTGATAAATGGGAAGCCAGAAAAACCTTTCCCCCATACGAGTCCTGACACTCAGTCATACAGCTGCAGACCATTTCGTTTGTACATAAGGGCGTCGATTCTGACTTCTCCTTGTATTTTGTAGACAGAATGTTGTTTATGGGATCGATGAATTTTATGACCACAGACACCCACTTTTGACAGCTGACCTGTCAAGATCAGTGCCTGAAAAACTAATTTCCAGCACGGTTAAACAAAACGAGAACTGCCACAATTTGATAAGACAGCTCTGGTTCTCATTCATCCAGGAGGTCTGCTCGACCCAGACCAGAAGCCTGGATGGAGCCAGAGGTTACAGCACAATCATCCCTAGAAAGGAGATCTATGGTTTTAAAATCTGATTATGACAAACAACTGTTCAAGGGATCAGCCAATTGAAGAATAAATTTCATGAACCACTGGTCTTGGGGAAATACATTTCCTGAGTCAATCGGGATGTTCTTCATGTTAGCGTTTGAGTTGTGAGATGTGGGGATTTGGGACTCTGTGGCCCTGTCTTTAATAAATGCAGGGCCATTAACCATCAATGGGATAGGCCTCCTTTGGCAGAATGGGCTTTGGGGTCTATAATCTAGTGACAGAGGTCTCTTAAACTGTCATCTCTTTTCATGGGAAGGGGGAAGGAAAGGAGAGGCAATCCAACTGCTTTACAGCCCAGAGACAGAATATGACCAGTTTCATCCATAGAGCCTCGCCAATTCCTGGGGAGGGAGTGAGGGAATGAAAGAAGGTAAGTTTGCTTAACCCCAAATCTCATATTTAACTATATCCAGCAAGACAAAAGATCAATAACCTATAGTCACATTTCACAACTAAGTGACCACCTGCTTCAGTGATGAGCTTACCTCAAGAGAGCACTGAAGGCAGGAAGTGAAGTTTTGATGACCATGTCTATCAGACCTCACAGCCTTTGCTAGAGTCCAATTTGAGCCATACCCTCACTGACCAGTGACCACATTCAGCTGAGCACACAAGACTTGGCTGGGATATGGGCTTCAGTAGTGAAAGCCACAGTGGGTTTACCATCATGCTAGTGCATGGACTTTTCTAAAACAATAATCCCTCTATTAGCTTTTGTTCCATTGTCCATTTCTGTAGAATAGATGGGTTCAGGGTATGTTTCAAAGGATCACATTCCTGGCTGGGTTTGGAGCCAAGGGGGCACCCACATCTTGAACCAGCCTGTGTTGGGGCATTCAGCCAGCACTGGTTTCAGATAATCAATTGCACATTTTAAGCTTTGGCTAAATGCAGGGACAACATGTTTAGACACAAAAGAGCATCTTGGAAACAGAATGTAAGAATCTGAACATAGAATATTATTTATAGCCAGGATTGCTAAAGTAGGGTGTAATTTAAAAGTTCTTTTGGGGAATTCCAGTATATCAGGGCCTCTAAGATATGGGCCTTGCGAGAGTATGAACCACAGAAGATCACCATCAGGTCAGAGGTACCCACTGGACCATTCCTGAAGCTCCAGATATGTTACAACAAGACAAGAGGAGGCCCTCATGGGAATGGGGGACTCACAGGGGAGAGCTGAAAGTCTCAGCCCAGGACTATGTGTGCAGGAATTGTACATTTGGTGAAAGCTGTACTCCCTTAAAATCAGCGCCAGCAGAACTCCTGTTAAATGTCCAGAGAGCAAAGCCAGGAGAAAATGAAGGTTTTTTATGGCCAGAGAGCTATCACAAATGGGAACTTCATGAAAAACCTTTAGCAAGGTGAGGAGAAAGATACTCCTCCAATGGTGCTGGCGAGGAGGACCAGAAAAACATGTAGAAGTGCTATTGACATTAGTAACCAGGTCATTCATGATGGAGACCATGAACATGCCCCAGTGCTAGCCTCCACTTTCTGAAAGCACAGACACAGAGGACTCGCTGGGTCCACAAAGGGACAGAAGGACTGACTGACTCCAATGGTGCCAGCAATGGAGTCTTTCTGTCACATTAACAGTAAGGGTAGAGGTAATTCCACTTTGCCTAAGATATAGAAAGCAGCAAGACAATGTTTCTTTCACTGTAACAACAAACAAAAAGTCAGATAATTGCCAAAACTGTATTTTAAAAAATCAAGCCTCTAAGACAGCTGTGGTCACACACTATGCTGTGTGAACTGATGAATTTCAAAAGATGAGAAGCCTCTCTAAGGACAGACAGGACACGAGAAATGTTCCATCCTCGATAGAGCTTGGAAGAAAAGAAGTCGTAGTTGTAACAGTGGATAACAAGAAAAAAAGACCAAAATTTTACCAGATTTTTATTTTTTTAATTTTTTTAAAAGATTTTATTTATTCATTTGACACAGAGAGAGAGAGAGAGATCACAAGTAGGCAGAGCAGCCCGCAGAGAGAGGGGGGGAAGCAGGCTCCCTGCTAAGCAGAGAGCCTGATGTGGGGCTCGATCCCAGGACCCTGAGACCATGACCTGAGCTGAAGGCAGAGGCTTAACCCACTGAGCCACCCAGGTGCCCTTACCAGATTTTTAAAGGCCAAGTGATAGTGAGTTTCCCTGGGGGCCCAGATACAAGGGAGGCCATACCCACTCATCAGCTCTTTCCTCCGAATCTCTAAGGGGGTGGAATGGGAGAAACCAAAACAGAACAGAGGAACAGAGCAACCAAAAGTTATAGGACAATATGAGATATAGGCGTAGCTATTATAGGACTTATATCTGCTATACCTGAATAAACCTTATAACTCAATTATAAGAAGAAATTGTAATTTTTATAAATAGAGAAAGGATCTATTTTTCCAAGAAATATGTGAAAGGATAATATGAACATGAAACCATATAAGTTCAACATCATAAGTCATCAGAGAAATTCAAAATAAGACCACAAGACATACCACTAAACCTCACTAGAGTGGCTAATCAAAGACTGACCTTACCAAGTGTTGGTAAAGATCTAGAATGCAAAAGGTGCAGTCACACTGGAAGACAGTTTGTCAATTTCCTCTCAAGTTAAACACACACTCTACCACCCAGCAGTTCCACTCCTAGTTACTTCCCTAGGGGAAATATAAAGTATGTCCATACCAAGGTCAGTAAACAAGTATCCTAGAGGCTTTATTTTTTATGCCCCCCCAAATGGAAACACTCCAAATATGGATCATGGTGATCAGTGACGGGAGAGACGAAATGTGGCATATTTATGCCACACATGACTACTGCTCAGCAGTAAAAAGCAACAAGCTACTGACCCACGCAATAGCATGGACACACATCACACCAAGTGAATGAAGCCAGCCACCATGATCCCATCTCCATGACTTTCTTGAGAAGGCAATATTATTCGTCCTGAAAATAGATCGGCCATTGCCTGGGGCCAGGAATGGGAGGAAGGAGTTGAACGCCAAGGGGAAGAAGGGCTATGCGGGGGTAAAGAAGTAGTCTATGTTTTCAGTGTTGTGGTGATTACGCCACTGCATGCATTTATCAGAGCTGATCGAAGAGTGTACGTCTCCAGTGAGTGAGTTTACTGCACGTAGTCGCACCCAAATAGACCCGACTGACTTGTTTTGTACAAATACATGTACACGCACAGAACATACACACATTGCCAATGATTTAGAAAGGGATGAAGCCACGTGCTGGAGAGCCAAAGTCGTGGCATTACGGCACTCATGTCCCAAGGGCATCCCCTATGACCTGCCAGCGAGGATGATGACTTTTAAAGCAAGGACGGATGGGAGGGGGAGACAAACCATAAGAAACAAACTGAGAGTTTTTTTTGGGGGGGGGGTGGTTAGGCGAGCCTGATGGTGGGTATTATGGAGGGCACAAATTGCATGGGGCACTGGGAGTGGTGCCTAAGCAATGAATTTTGGAACACTGAAAAAAAAATTAAATTAAAATAAAGCAAGGATGGTGATAGGCTACTATGACTGATGTTAGTACACTTGTGTCATCATTCTCGAAGTAGCTTAAGTAGGTATCAAGCAGCCAAGAAATTACCCATCAATCTAGAAGAATTGTATGTATCTTTATAAGGATTTAGGAAGAACAGAAGTGCAGTTTTGCCTTTGGATAGCTTTTTAGCGTGTGGGGGAAAACAGATTTCCTAACATTATATGTAGTGTGATACACCTTTTTAATGCTTATTTCTTTTTGTGCGATGGTACAAAAGCACGCCCAAGACAAAAAGGTAGGTTTAAGTAGCTACTTCTGGCCTTAGGTAGAGCAATGGGACTGTGGGAATGTTCATCTCCTGCACTACTATACTCTCCCATAATGTTTGAAACGTTTTACAGAGAAAAAGCATTGTTTTTATAATCAGAAGAAAAACAATAAGGCTACTTCCCTTTTGAAATGGCACTGCCAACTAGCTTGTAACTATAATGTTGATTTTCTATCTCTAACTGTTTTAGATGTATTGGTTTTGTCGCTCGAAATAAATGGTACATTCTAGCAAAGGCAGTGTCTGCAGCAAGACAAGCCAGGCTGAAATTCTGGTTCTTCCATCTTGGGTGCTGAACACCTCTGGCAAGTGACTTGAATTGGCCATACTCTATCTCTGGCCTCAAGTGTCCTTATCTGTTATTAGTTACTAATAGACATTAGTTATTGTCACTGACAGTACATTCTTTGTTCTTGGGTTTCTACTAGGCACAGGCCCATACTAGCAGCTTAAAGAACTCTTGTCCATTAGAATTGACTAGAATCAATGGCAATATACACACTAGCTACACTATACATCATTCCGAAAGCTGACAAGATACCTTCTGACAGTCCACGCTAGGAGACCTTGCAATATAAAAGCAGGTGTCTCTCACTATACTCTCTAGAAACTTTCAGCTCTTACTCTCCCTATAACTTTCTCCTCTTTCTTTGTTCTCTGACTCTGAGTCACCCTTTAAGGGTCCCTCCTTGCGCCCTACACTGAGAGTAAGTGGCTCCCTTGCTGGTAGAAATGTTTTTCATAGTACATTAAATTCTGTCTATCTATTCACAAATATACTATATCTCTTATATGGCAGAGATGATCTGTTCTTCATGTCAACTCACTCAATAAAATGTTATTGGAAAAATTAATAAAATTGATCATGACCTGGGCACTCCCCTCATTAACTGGTTGGAATTTCATGCTTTTCTCAAACTCAAGCTTCCCGGTATGTCATATCTCTTAAGCCCTGAAAAAGGCTTTCTTAGTTAGCGCTGGTTTATTTATGATGGTTGAAAGTGCCTGGGCTGGATTTTTTCTTTTGCGTGGTTTTGTTCTGCAAACTTACTTTAAGACTTTGAGTCATGAAAAGGTGTTAGTAAAATGAATGATTCAGAAGACATTTTCTAAAACCCACTTTTTGTCTTCACCTCTAGACCCTTGTTACACAATGTGTGGTCCATGCCAAGTCACCTGGGAACTTGTTTAAATCCAAGAAACTTGGCGCCACCCCATATCTACTGAGTCAGTGTCTGCATTTTGATAAGAATCTTAGGTCATGCATAGGCACAGTAAAGTTTGAGAAGCACAGTTTCCAGATCTTGCCATCATTATTTCTTACCTGGAATCGTTATAAGCTGTTTTTTACCGAGCTCACAATTCCTCCCTGATCTGTGTGAAACTCCACATAGCAGCCAGAGTTTCCCTTTCTTTTCTTCTTTTAATTCTCCTTCTTAAAATTCTCAAGTGGTTCCCTGTTAAACTCAGAGTAAAAGCATACATCCTTTTCATGGCCTAGAAGAGTCTCTGAGACCTGGCCCATACCTGGTCTTCAACTTCATTTCAGGCCATGAGTCCCACGTTGCTCACTGCACCCCATAGATGCTGACCACTCTGCAATTATTCTCTCAAGCTAACATCTTTTCTGCCTCAGGAACTCTGTGTACATCCCTCGCTTCTCTGATAACTCTTATCTCCATCCTTCACATCCTGTGGTTGGCTCTTTCCCACCTGGCACGTCTTACCCTACAGAGTTATCCTCTCAAGAAAGCCTCCCAGATCACTCCTCCTAAATTCTCAAGTGTTCAACTCTCTTTGCTATTTTCTTTATCACTCTCAAATGTCATAATTTCTGAAATCACCCTCCACAATAGAAATTATGTTTGTTTTGCCTGTTTTTGCTCAGCATCATCCATTAAACATCTGATACAATTTCTGGCCTACAGCAGGCTCTTGACAAGTTTTTGTTGGATAAGCAAATCAATTAATAACCGAGGTTAGAGGTCAGCAAACTTTTCCAGAAAGGGCCAGACAGTAAATATTTTAGTCTTCTTGGGCAATACGGTCTCTGTGGTCAATCACCCAATGGGGTGTGGTTGGATTCCAATAAACAAAATAAGTGGCAAGCTGGATTTGGCCAAAAAGGCTATATAGACTTTACTAATCCCTAATAATTGACACCTCTGTTTCTCTTATTCCCTCTATCTAGAATGTTTTCCCCTACAACTGAACTTTTTAAAACACTATCCTTTTTTCAAGATTTAATTTATCACTTAAAAAATGTGTAATTGTCCTGTTTTCAGGTTATCCCTCCAATCAAAAGTGACAGATCCTTCTGCATCCTTAAAGCCTTTTGCTTGTCCCTTTCTCACAGCACTGACTATATTCAGGTTTCCTTGACAGTTCCTGTAGCACACTGTATTTTCCAAAGATGGCTGCGACAACATTTCCCATCCCACCCGCTCTTCAACATTGTGACTTCACCACCTCCTATCAAGAAGTGAAGTTGAATTCCTCTCTTAAAGTCTGGTCTGAATCTAATGCTACTCTTTGAGGTGAGGTTAAAAAAAGGCCAGGAAGCTTCTACCTGCCTCTTGAGTTGCTTGCTGTAAGAAAAGACTTTTCCACCTTGATGTTATTTACATTTGGGGCCAGATGGTTCTTTGTTGGGGGAAGGGGAATGTCCTGTGCGTTTTAGGATTTTTTAGACACATTCCTCACCTCTACTAACCAGATGTTGGTAGCCTCTCTCCTCGTCCCAGAATAACAACCAGAAATATCTCCAGATATTGCCAAATGTCCCCTGGGGGACATAACTGTCTCCACTTAGAACCATTTATCTAGGAGAAGCCAGCTGCTATGGAAAAAGTTCAATACTCTGAAAACACATGGAGAAACCACTTGAAAAATCACATGTAGGTATTCTGGGCAACAGTTCCAGATGAATTCAGCCTTCCGGCTACCACTGCCAAAGTGCTAGACATGTCAGTGAAACCATTTTGAACCCTTAAGATCAGCCTATCAGCCAGATAAGTAGCATCAGGTGATCTCCGTTAATGTTAAAAAAACCTGCCAAGCCAAGCATTGAAGAAATGTCTGACATGTAGAATACATAAGGTGTAAGAATTTTTTTGTTTATAAAAGTAAATTTATAGGACATCTGTTATGCAGCAATAATAACTTGAACAGAATTTGGTACCCAGAAATGTGGTGTCACTATAACACACATATAAAGTATATAGAATTGGCTTTGGGGCCACATAGCAGAGGAAATCTAGAAGGGCCTTGAGGAGACTTTTAGTTGGAAACAAAATGAGCCCCATGGAGACAGATTATGAGAGTTTAAAGGAACACAAGGAAAATATTATTGGAAGCTGCAGAAAAGAATACCATTGTAATATAGTGGCAAACTATTTAGCAAAACTGTCATCCACAAGAATAAGAAAAACAGAATATCTACTTAATAAGCTAGGAGATCTGGCTAAGAAAGTATCGGGCAAAATTTTAGAGTATTCTCTTTTCTCTTAGATGCATATAATCCTGTAAGCATAGATGCATAGATGATTCCTGGACGAACTGGAGAAGGAATTCTGTTTTCAAGCAAAATTTAGGGTAAATAGATTGAACCCATGATTTGTTGGATTCAGAAATGAAACTTACTCAACCCCAGGCTCTTCTAGCAGAAAATTCTAGAATGGCACAGGTGCTTGAAACAAAGAAAAAAATCCCAGGAAATCAAGGGTGTGACTACAACACCCTTTCTTAAGGTCTTAGAATTATAGGAGAGCATCTTGTACACCTTTCTGAGAGATCAATCTCTACAATCTGCAAGGTGTGTTGTCTCAGACTTTCTCTGTTAGGTAACAGAGCTTCTAAAGCCTCATAGTAGACCATTAGGGAGCTCCAGATAGAGACTGGCCTGACTCCAAGTTGTGGGCATGGTTTTCTTCTCATGTAGTGAACAGACAATAAACTTCATAAAAAGCCACACAATTTTTAAAAGAAATGTAATGGCAGAAGCACAGGCAGCTCAGACCAAGTGGGACAGAGGGGATGCAAAAGGAAGAGAGACTGGGGTAGGAAGCAGCTATGAAAACTGTACTGCTACAAACACAGTATACATTTTATGGAAATGTAAGGATGACTTAGGAGGCAGAATCAAGATTTGAAGGAGATCAAACAGAGAATCACTTCCAGGAAGTAGTCACAGGCCCCAATTAAGGAGCTAATGATATAAGCCCAGGTGGATGAGAATGACTATGGACCAGTGAACACCCTGAGCCTCCTCTCTCCTCTCTCTCTTATGAATGGGAATGTTTATTAAAGTTATACTATCATGGTCTTATCTTTACATATATTGAGTGTGCAGGGTCAGACAACTTGTCTCTTTAGACTGAGGTCTTTGGATTGTGATGAACTATACTAGGAAAGCCAAATCCATGAATCTGTACCAAGGTACGTCATCTTTACTTTGACCTGATCTAGATGATAGGATCCTGAGCTTTGAGCCAATGACACAATGGAGCAAGGCTCTAGGGCCTTGAGGAAAGGAATGAGAGTATTTTTCATGTAAAGGGGTATGGATCATTGTGGCTAGAGGAAGGAATGATTCTTCCAGATGGTGTGTACCCAGAGGAACAACCAAATCATCTTTATCGTATGCTTTTCTAGAACATGGCTTCACCATTTCCTCATCAAAATGTGGAGCCTAAACCCTCTCTTCTCCCTTGAATCTTGACTTATTTCATGTGTAATTATGATGGAACTAACACTGTGTGATTTCAGAAGCTACATTCTAAATGGCCATGCAGTAACTACTTGGTTCTGTTGTGACACTTGTGCTGGGGGAAGTCACTACCATGTAAGAAGTCAAGCAGCCCTGAGGACCATACAGTGAAGAGTCCACACATAGGTGCCCTGGCAGATAGTTCTAGATGAGCTCAGCCTTCCACCATCCCTGCCACAGTGTCATATATGTGACTGAAGCCCTCTTAAGCTCCCCAAACTGGTCCATCAGCAGACTGTGTACAACTAAATCATCTCAGTTAATGCACAAGGAACAAAAAGTCACCCAGCCAAATTCTACTCAAAGTTTTGACCTGCAGAATCTGTGAGATACAATAGAATGATTGTTGCTTGAAGCCACTAAATTTTGAGGTAGTTTGTTAGGCATCAATAATAACAGTTTCCCAAGCATTGTCCTCATGATCATCCTACAGGGATAGCTGGATCACTGCTCTCTGCATATTTATAGCATCCAACAGATGGACTGATGGCATAAGGCAGGTGAACTTGTTTATACTCCACAAAGCACTGCCATGCATAACCATTCAAGGGCTACCAACATTTTCTGAGTGAAGGAGAACAGGAATTATTATCCTTGGTGTTGCCAGTGGAGAAACTGAGGCTCAGAGAAGTTACATGACTTGTTTGGTGGGTCTCTTAAGTAGTCTGGGGAGGCTGTAAACTCTAGACTTCTGAATCCAAGTCCACCGGATTTCTTTTGTAAAATGCTTCCTTTGCACACAGTAGGGTCTACACAAGCATTAGTCGTTTCATAAAGATAGAAAGAAAGAATGAATGTGCCCATGGCTGTTAATTTTGATGGTAATGGGATCTCATCTGGACTCTAAGGTTACCAATGAGGCACTGAACCCAGGCTTTCAAAAGCTGACATCCTTGAGGTCAGCATTTTGCCAGCTTCCATTTTCCTAAAAGTTTATTTGACGTCCTGGGAACCAGATCATTACACTGGATAGCCTGGAAACCACACTGGCCTCAGACCTCGTTTTTCCTGCCCCTGGCTCTTAGCCCCACACTTTAGAGGTCTCTCCAACTGCACATCAGGCAAATGGACTCTCATTCCATTAGCACTAGAGTCAAACAATTATTCTTACCCAGAAAATGTATATTAAGAGTAGCAAGAAGAAAGCTAAAACCTACCCCTGAAAGTGACTGTATATATAACCTGGGGGTAAAATGGAGATTTCATGTTATGGGGGATAGTGAAAGCCTGGAACTGCTACAGAAACCAAGCAAGAGAAGAAAGATGGCTCTTTCCATTTCTAATTTTCCCTTTCATAGCCCCTAATCAGAAAGTAAAATGATACTGGCTTCTATACCAATGATTCTTATTTAGATTATACATGTAACTTAGATCTGAAGGTAGCCAAATAAAGAATCTTTACTTCTACAACAGTGAAAACAGAAGATGATCAGTACTTGACTTTGTAAAATTTGGAGGGAGCTCTGCATTTGATGAACTTCAAGGCTATATGCAGGGAAATAAGTCACAGGAGTGAAAGACATCTGGCCATCTTGGCTGTGTGTAGCTAAAGGCTGGCAACTGAGGGCACCTCTTTCCAGCCTCCAGAGACTCTGGACTCACAGCAAATAATTTGGTAAGGACATTTCAGAAAGGACATTTATAACTGAACGAAAAAGAATAGAATGGTATAGAATGTTCCCATTACTCCTTATCGATGGAAAGGCAATATAGTGGATTATACTGTGGTATGGTTGAAAAACTTGCAAATCAAGGGTATGATTGCCTAGAAAATATTATATGACCTTAGTGAATAACCTTGAATACCCTCTGTCTCCTTGTCATCGCCTGAAAATTGGGGGTAGGAATTTTTTATATCTACTCTCTCTCTACTAGTGAAACCATGTATGGAAAAGAGGGTTAAGAGCTATAAAATGGAACAAAAAGTTGATACTATATTAATAATACTAAAGTAATCATTATCATTAGCAGAATGAATCTGGACAGACCTGAATTTGAATCCTACCTCAATCATATGCTAATTAAGATCATGAGAAAGCTACTTAACCCTTTTTAGCCTCAAGCTTTATTTTTTAAAAAAGATTTTACTTATTTATTTCAGAAAGAGAAAGTGCACAAACAGTTGGAGAGACAGACCAAGGGACAGGGAAAAGCAGACTCTCTGCTGATTAGAGAGCTGGATGTGGGGCTCAATCCCAGGACCCTGAGATTATGAACTGAGCCGAAGGCAGAGGCTTAACCCACTGAGCCACCCAGGTGCCCCAAGCTTTACTTCTTCAAAGCAGAGGATATAATAGCACAGATGAAAATCCACCAATGTCTGATCACTTCCATATTTCTATCTCTAGATCAGCATTCCTGGACTCCAGATTGCAGTGCTCAGATTTCCACTTGACATCTCCACTTAGTACCTAAGAGACAACTCAGAGTCAAAAATCTCCAAAACAACTTTTGATCCTCAAACTCCCCAAATAAACAGCATGAGCTCATCTTTTGCTTTCCTCCTTGTGTCTGTGACAAGCACCATCATCCACCCAGTTGCTTATGCCAAAGGTGGCAGCGTCATCTTTGATTCTACTTCCCATGAAAAAGCCATCTGCTTTTGACTCTGCCTATAAAACAAATCCCGAAACTGAATCATCTCTACTGCCACCTCGCAAATCTCAACCACCATTATCATTTAGATCAGTGAAAGCACTTTGTAACATAACTGGAATCCCTATTATTCCTTAAGTTCATGGTTAGGCTCATGACCTGTTCTTATTTATCAAATATCAGCATGTTCCCCTAAATTTCACAGCCTCATTTCAGTGAGGTCTCCAGGCCACCTCTAGGGAACATCTTCTCCATGCAGTGACTCAGGGATCCATGCCCCATCTATCCTGTGATTGTACCTTCTTGGCATGTGACCTCCATGACACCAATGAAGAGATGGAAAGATAAATACACAAACAGTTATACATGCTGGACCAAAAGTAAGAATCTTTTTTGCAAACATTTCATTTGTTAGAACTCAGGCACTGGGCCTCGTGACTCATTCCTGGCTCTCTGTAAGAGGCAAAATCAAGGATGACTGAAGACTGCTTAAGCAACCAACTTTGTATGACCAAGAAATAAACTTACGATATCAAGCCTCTCACAGTAACACACTCCAGCTTACCCCAACCAGAGCCCATCCTCTGCATAACAGGCAGAGTGACATTTCAGAGACATAAATGATTTCATATCACCCCTTCATTTAAAAGGCTCCCTGAGCTCCCAATTAAAATAAGATCCAAGCACCTAAGCATGACCTATTCTCCAAGATTTTGTCCTGGCTTAGTTCTCCCATAGCATCCTACCACTTCCTCCTCGTTATCTAAAACTGCCATGCTGGCCTTCTTTCTGTTTCTCAAACATTCCAAAACTATTTCTAGTTTAGAGCCTTTGTACATCTTCTTCTTCTAGAAGCATTTTTACCCTGAACTATTCTGAGTTGGCTTCTGTGCATTATTTAGTCCTCATTTCCTTGGAAGGGATTCCTTGCCAATTCTGTCCAAGCAGACTCCCCTATGAAGTCCCTCTCCATCCTATTTTCCTAGTTCATTGCCAAAGAGTATGGATGGCTATATTATATTATCCAACTTACCTTATTACTTAATCACTAAAATTTATATAAACATATATGGTGTATCTCCCCTCACTAGAATATAAACTACATGAGGACAGAATACTTTTCAGCAGTAGGCTCAGCACTTATTAAAATGCTGGGCACAGAGCGGGCACTCAATAAAAGCTAATGATTATTACTAGCATTATAACAAACAATGCAGAAACATGTGTCTACTTTTATAGTTAGCTGAATTCCAACAGGAACATCTCTCCCGGTGCAGACAGGTGACTGGAGTGTGGATATGGAGGAATCCTAACATAAGATTATGTGCAGTGTTCCCTCACCTAAAATTCAGAGAAGATTTGGCTCTGCTCAGAAGGACATGACTCTTGTGACCCAGTATCAAGTTTGGGCATCTCATCATCCATCATGATTGTTTGAAAGGCATGATACTCTTATGTCAAAAACAAGTCTTATGCCCTGGTCTTGCAGACAATGCCTTGCAACATAAAACATTATTAAGAACTGAAAAGAAAGGAAGCCAGTAATTTTATGGGGGTAAAATCCCAATAAGTAAATATTTCCACAAAAGACAATATGCAGTTACTTAACAAGCATGGGAATGTGTCCAATTTAATATCCTCCCCCCCAAAAAAAAAACAAGTTGTAGTGATATGCTATTTCTTGCTCATAAAAACATTTTTAAATAGTAAACAAGCTGGTGCCGTTATGGTAAAATGAGTACAATCGTAATACAGGCTACATTGACACTGTGTGAAGGGTACTTGGCAGTATCCATCAAGAGCCGAACAAACGTACCTCTTGACCAGTCATTTCAATTCTAGGGGAGTTTCATAGGGAAGGAGTTCTATATACAAACGACAAAAAAAAAAAAAAAAAAAAAAAAATCCACAAACATGGTCCTCAGAGAAATAAATGTAATGGTGAAAATAAAAATGGAAACTTTAAAAGTCCATTATATGAAGATTGTAAAGTAGTTATGGTCTGCCCCCAGGTATATTATGTGGCATTAAAAGTGATTGTTAGGGATTGCAATAACACTAGAAAATATGATCCTAAATGTTGGGTAGTCGTAATGAGAGAGGAAATCTTGTCACTGTTGAAGAAATGTGTAGTCCGTAGAAATAGAATGTTCTGTGTCAGTGGGTTGAGGGGAAGCCCTGAGAGATAAAGGACAGGAGATGAAGCAAGGTTCTGGGTGTTTACATTCTTATAATCTCGAGAGAGAAGGCAGCCAAGAGTGGACCAGAATCCAATTAAATGGAGCAGAAAGTCTGAATTGCAAAACCACCTCTTCTGGTTGCCTGGGTTACAAGCCTCCTTCTCTGGATAATGACATTATAAATGGGCCAAATCACATGCAAATGTAGTGAGCAGATACTGGGGAAGAGAGAGGTTGGCTCCAGGAAGCTGTGCTTTGGGGCAGGTCTGGAGAAGTTTGGGAAGGGTTTGTGCAGGACACCAAAGAAGATGTTGAGAAGACACAATGGTTCATTCCACCTGTGACTATGCTGCTATCCCAAAGCTAGAGAACACCAGATCTGCTGTCACTCCCACCAAGGTGGTCCCATCATAGCCTGGGTCCACACACACCTGTTGAGTCTGGTGCCTTTTGTTACACGAAAAGGAAACCTCAGCTCCTCAGAATGGTACAGTTCACTGTCCCCAGTGGTCATTGTAGATAAGGATGGGGAATCACAATTACATGATTTCAAAAGAAACAGAAAAAATATAATATAAAAAATATATATATATAAATAATATATAAAATATAAACTCAATGATGAGTTTATATTCTTATTACAACAATATATATTTAATTATATATATATGTGGTATGTAGTTTGGGGATATATATTACATAGAGAGACAGATATTGATACAAAAGTTAATAATGATTCCTTCAAGTAATGAAATTATTGCTGATTTTGTTTCTTTAGAATTCAACGCATTTTTGAAACTTTCTGCAATGAGCTTGACTGGCTTTTACAATAAGAAAAATAAACTGTAATTTTAAATTGGGCCGTGCTTTTATGCAAGAAAGCTCAGCGTTCATCGGCAGAGAAGCCCAGGAATAGCGCCATGCCAGTGACCAGCTGAAAGCTATCATCCTCACACTGACACTAGCCAGCCCACTCTGGCCGGGACTGAGCCACAGCAGCCCTCCTAAAACAGCCTTTCTTTAATTCACATTCTCTAATGAAGCTTGGAATACACAAACTGTAGAAAGAGTCGATGTGTCCCTTGAGTATATCTTTATGATCCTTGTAATTGGTACAAGACCAAAGCACACACAATCCCAGCACTCAGGCCCTTTATTAGCTAGGATTGTTGGGAAACACACCCCAGGACCAGCACTGAGCTCCTGCTCTTGGAGACACACTCCAACTGGAGAAAGTCCAGAAATCTCGACCTGCAGGTGCAGGGTAAAGGTTGAGATATTTCTAACCACCTTTTCCAAGGTTGGAAAGGCCTTGAAGGTAACTTCATGTCAGGGTTTCCATACTTCCTGGATGCTACTCCTTCAGTGAAAGAATGTTAACCTCAAAACAATATATGAATACTTAATTATGATGTGTAAATATAACATATATAATATACAATGTACAAACATATTGTATATATTATAAACTATATATAAAGTAGAATTTCTCAAGTAGAGTTACAAATGTAATATTTATTGTCAAATGTCTTGCTGGACTTGATAGATCATATTATCATTAGGGAATATTTCAAGAGTCAATAAACACTTAAGGCGAGGCTCATTATTAACCACCTTAAATTTAATTTGTTATCATAAATAGACAACTTGGAATTTTTTAAAGCCACTTCCTGTAATATCAGAATATGCTGCCATTTTTTTCACTTCCCAGTACGGCTGACGGCGAGCTTAGCTTTGGATCTGGAAAAACAGCCACTCTGCCATTTTTATATTGTTAGCTGTGTTTGCCTTATTAGTATTATCCTTAATCTGTAAATTATTAATGGGTAAATTTTAAGCCATTTTTCCCTCATTCTCTAAGGATTGTTTTAGTTATAAATTTGGTATGATCCATAAATCCCTTAATGGGCAAATATGAATGACAGTATATCATAATTTACTGAAATCAAATAAAAACTTGGGTACTCTGGCAAAAACCATCTGTGTTCTGAAATCCCTCCTTTCCCCTTGGGGTTCCCCCCATTCCACACATGAGTGCTGCCTAGAGCGTCATCCATGGAGCAGTGCTAGCCCTCAAACTGTTTCCGGTCCTCAATGAAATAAGCAGAGAAACCCAAAGGAAGTGTGTATAAACATCTAGCAATTTGACATATTATGCTGTGTAATTTAATTTAACCAAGAGGGAGGGGCCTGAATTTTGCATGTCTTTTATTCCATTTTATCTTTTTGGGGATTGGTTTTATTACACTCCATGAAAATGTTAGTTGGTGGCCAATCAAAAATAAAAACAAATCCCCCTTTATTACACATAGTGAAGAAGCAGTGCCATGTTGATCCATGGACAGATGGATACATGGATAGATCAAGGGCAGCATCAGGCACAGAGGCAAGGCCAGGGCCAAGGCCGAGATTGGTCGGGCTGCCCAAGATACAATAAGCCACCTTCAGATTCAGACAGTTCATGACTTATATAGACAGAGAAAGGAAGCGTAGCCGAATGTGCCAGCTCCTGGGTCTTTTTGCCTCGCAGCAAAAATGGCAGCCCTGGGACAAAAGGGCCCGCATGACAGGTCGTCCCAGGAACTGTGGGGTGCCCTCCCACTGGAGAGCCAAATCCTGACTTCAGTGAAGCAGTTTCATACCCCACAGCTATACCCAGTACACAGAAACCCCCATAATGCATCCCAGCCCAAGAAGCAAAGAGAAACCATCTCAGGTCAGCCCCTGGAAGAAATAAGAACAGTGGGAGATGATGATCACACCCTTCATCCCTGTTCCAGGAGCACCCAGAATATTCCACCAACACGTGTGTAAGCTGCAGGTACAGCCAATCTCCAATCGACCAATGCCAAGCCACGTAATAAATATTGTAAAGCTTCATTTCCTTCCCAAGTGTAAAGAAATTAAAAAAACCTATAAAGAAATGTTCTAATTTTATCCTCTGTCTCCCTGTGGTCTATTTTGCTCATGAGATCACAATCGAGTGAAATCCCCACATGACATCAGAACCCACCCAACAGCAGCCTCTGTGACCAATGGGACACTCAACAGGTGGAGGTGGAGGGAGCTCACTTCTGTCACGAGGGATATGGTATTAACGAGTGAGTAGGATTTCCCCGGTCAGAGAACAGGAAAAGGTCCTTGCTTTTTAACGGAGAGCATAGACGACGTCATGGAGGTAAGAGAGAGTAGGCAGAAAATGCCCTCTTCCTTCCAAAAAAGTTTCCTCGAATTCCAACCTGTGGACCAGAAAGGAGCCCACAAGGTATAACGAACGGAGGTTGTTCTTGGGAGTCAAGCTCAGGTTCAAATATTAGTGCCCCTCCCCCACTTACACACTGTGTGATCTTGGGCAAGTAACTTAGCCTCTCTGTTCCGTCACCTGCAAAATAATCAAATAGCTAGAAGAGTGACTTAGAGGATTAAGGTCAGCTGTATATGAAATAACTGGCATATAGGAGGTACTAAACTTTTTAGCACTGTTAACGATTTTTCTCAAACTGCTTGGCTGTTTCGGAATCAATCCAGTTTTCCTGGCAGAGGACGGCCCTGCTGGTATTTGAAGCGGCCTGATGGTGCACCTGGGAGGTTTCAGGCTTTTCTCCCTGGCAGCTCCCATGGGTCCTCATGAGGCATGTTTCAGAGTGGCCTTTTGCCAAACACAGTCCAATTTTACTTCACCCATTGGTAGGGGAGCACCTAGCAAAGGACCTAAACTCCAAATCTGGTCTGACCTGGGCAGGTGTTTCATTACATATCACAGCGAAATAACTGCCCAAAACCTGGTGGCCTAAAGCAGCTACAATGTATTATTTCTTTTTTTTTTTTAAGACTTTATTTTTTTTTTCTTTAGAGCAGTTTTAGGTTCACAGCCAAATTAAGAGGGAGGCACAGAAATTTCTCATATACCCCTTGCTCCCACACATGCATACTTTCCCCCCTCATTCACATCCCCCATCAGAGCAGTGCATGTGTTACAACTGATGGGTCTCCATCAACACATCATAAACACCCAAAGTCTGTAGTTTACTTTCAGGTTCACTCTTGTGTTGTATATTCTGTGGGCTTGGACTAAATGTATAAAGACATTCATCCACCACTATAGTATGATATGATGGTATTTTCACTATCCTAAAAATCCTGTGCGCTCCATCGACTCTTCCGCCCGCCCCCCCCCCGCCAACATTCACTGAAAACTAGTGATTTTTTTGTTTGTTTGTTTCCATACTTTGCCTTTTTCAGATGTCATATTATTTCTAACAAGTCAGTGGGCTCACAAGGCTCACTGGCTGTGTTCAGCTAGGGAACAACAGGGGGCTGGGAGCAGTGGGCCCTGCTCTCCTGTGGTTCCAACCCGGGCTCCTCCAGGGGCGGCCAGCTCAGGACAGCACCCAGGTGCACTAAGCAGAAGCCAGGTAGCCTCCTGAGACTCTGAAACTTCTGCAATGTCACTTGGGCAACTTTCTATGGGTCTCAGCATGTCACTGGCCAGTCTTGTCTCCTAGGGGAGAGCAAGAGACTCCCTGTCTAGAAGGAAGGGGCAGCCAAGGGCAAATGCCAAGGGCATACATACGGAACTGAGGAACCTGCCACCCTTAGCCTAACCCAGCAGGGGACGGTGACATTCTTACCCTTCGGGCTCTGGCATGTTTCTTCTGCACAGGCCCACCTAGGCACCTAGTGCAGGAAGCTCAAGGCACAGCAGACCCCAAAACACACATGATGGGGGCTCTGACCCCCAGATCCCTCCAAGGACCCATCCTGGTGACCTGGACAGGGAAATTTCTGACATGACCTCACTCCAAATAACACAGGCCTCTCCCCTGGCCTGGGGCCTCAGCCCCTCATCCTAAACAAGGGGATGGCATCCAGACTTCTCAGAGCCCTTCCATGCCAATGCAAGGACACACCTTCTGAGCTGGATATGCCTGGCAGAAGCTCTGAACTTCCCTCACTGGGTTGTTCTCCCCCCCACCCACTCCATCCCACTTGCCCTCGCCCCCAGCTCCATGTACACATAAGCATCAGCCGTTTGTCCGTCTGTCCTATCCACTGGGCTGTCCATCCCTTCTTAACTGATTTAACCAGCAAATATACAGGTTATGCCAGGCGCTACTGAGCACCGCACAAACATGAACCCCTCGACTCCTTGGGACAACCTAAGGAGGTGTGTGCCACCATCAACTCCAGGTACAGTGGGAAGATAGAGGCACAAGGGAGGTGACTTCACCTTTTTGATCAAACTGTGGTCGTGGTCTTCTGGCTACTGGCACACAGACCCTTCCTGACCTCAGAGCAGGAGCCGAGGCATGAGAAACAGATGAAGCCAACAGAGGAGAAGTCTGGGGACCCTGGTTCCGTTCCCCCTTGGGCAGGTGCTCCTTCACTGGCCTCCAGACCAAAAGTCCTCTCATTCCCCTGGAGGCTTTCCTGCCCTCCTCCCTAGGAAGAACCAGCCCTTCACTTAGGAGCACTTCCCTGCTCATTCTCTGTGGAAGGAAAGAGTTCATGGCCCAGCCAGAGCCTCATCCTGACACAGCCCTGCTGAGCTCTGTTGATGCCGAGTGGGGCTGATGTGCATAGGGAGGGTGAAGGCAGGAAATCCTCCATCTGTCCTCTGAAGGAGCCGGCATTCACAGGAAAACAGACACAACAGTGTCTGATTGGGGAGGTGAGGAGAGGTACCAAGTCCAGGCAGTCTCACAAACTTGCAAAAGCTTCTCCAGGGTGCCCTTGATGTTAAAGGAAGTGGGGAGGAAGCTGAATTTGGACGCTGGTGAGATGGTGTGTCAGCCTGCCTGGGGACACCGGAGAGTGGGTACAGGAGGCAAGGCTGGGCCATGTATTATGCATGGAGGTTGAGCTGAACCAGGTTCCAATTCTAGCAGCACTCCAAACATACTGTGTTAACCTGAACAAATTCTTAACTCTCCAAGCCTCAGTTTCCCTTCTGCAAGGTGGGAGCAATCATCTCATCTGCTTTCAGATTATATGATAAGAGTGCTAAAAAGGTATCTAGCACAACCTTGCCATTCAGGAAAGCCCATAGCACACCCCTATGCTGGGAATCATTCTAAGGGGGAATGTCAGCTCCAACCAGACCAAGAAGGCCCAAAAGGCAGGAGCTGGGGCCACTTATCACAGTGCTCCCTGCACAGCCTCACACAGACCAGTCTCCTCAGCACAGAGGAAATCCTGGAAGACGCACTCACAGAAGAAGCAGAGAATGCGGTCAGAGCATATCTCTGCACCCATTCTCCTTGATTCAACTTCTGCGCACGCCACATCATTTTGGGCAAGTTCCATAACCTCTTTGTACCTCAGATTTTTTCATCTATAAAGTGAAGTTAATAGGTATTTCAATTATCTTTTGCTGCATTGGTGAACAGTTGCAAAATCTAGTGACTTCAGACAAAAATTGTGTTCAGTTTTTGATTTGCTCATGCTTTTGCAATTTGGACAGTGTCCGGCAATAGTTCATCTCTGCTTCATGTGGCATCTGCCAGGAAAGCTCCCTGGGGTGGCAGGATCCACATCCAAGGTGGCCTCTGTCACAGGCTGCAACGTGGTGGGCTTATTGGCTGGGAGCTCAGCAGGAGCTGCTGGCTGGGGACTCAGTTTACCTCCATAGAGCCCTCCACAGAGCTTCTCCTCACTGCTGTGCACGGCGGCTCTCAGGGATGATCAGATTTCTGACAGGGACATTGGCTTCTGCCAGAACACAGAGTAGAGGCTGACGAGTGTCATAAGGAGGCCCAGAATTGTCCCAGTGTCTGTTTTGCTGCCTATTGATTAAAGCCGGTCAGAGGTCAGTTCAAGTTCAAAGGGAAGGGAAAACAAAAAGGCGTGAGTACCAGGAGGTGTGATTCATCAAGGACCACCAGAGTAACAGCTCACCAGAGTCCCATCTCCCGCACTGAGAGGATAAAGTGTACGCCTGAACTTACAGTTCTTAGCAAGTCACGAGTGACCTGCTCCTCTTGAAAGGTGGGACAGTGAAGCAGTCAAAGCTTAAGAGCGCAGCCAAATGGCTGGAGTCCCATTGCTCACCAGCAAGGTGACCCAAGACATATAGTTACCCCGTGGGCACCCCAAAGTCCTTATCTATAACATGTAGACAATAACAGCACTTGCTTCCAGAACTGCTCTGAGGACTAGGTAAGGGGGTGTTTGCAAAGTGTTTAAGATGCACTGTCACACTAAAATGAACAAGCACTAGTGTTTAACAACCCTGGGGTGCTTGCCACACAGAGTGTGCACAAGATAGAAGTGCTTGCTGTTATTATAATCTGATCAGAGCCAGCTCTAATCTCAGAATCTTCCCGGGGATCAAGTCACTAGCATCAGTACCTCCCACCAAGCAAAGTGATGTCCACAGATGTCTGAAAGTCAGTCAAGGTCACTGAGTGCTATTCCTGCCCTCCTGCCCACCATCCTAGTGCTCCCTGCCAGGCAGTCCAGGTTGATGGGACTTGCCCCTGGCCTGCTGCATCCTTATAACCCCAGGGCCTGGCTAAATCCCTGAATCCACCTGTTCCTGGGGAAGGACGTGGAGCCCCACCCCCAGCCTGTCCCCATCACTCTGTCTTCCTGAGAAGGAATGCACTTGCTATGTTTCTTCCTCTTCAAGAACAAGCAGCTCCCTCCTGGAATACATCTCCCTGACTTTTTCTTCACTAATCACAGCATGGAAACAACTCTGGAAAACCAGAGAGAACTGTCCTCCTGGGTGGTAAAAGGCGATTTGCTCAGTGATAGAAAAATAACATTTTTTATCAAATCCATAATTAGGTCTAGGAGAAACAAATTAAATGAAGGCAAAATTATGTTTCTTTAAAGCATGAATACTGATCTGCATAATGATGTACATTTAATGGTTTTAATTTCCAAGGGAAACTATTTTTAAAATGAGTTTGCAAAATGTATTTTTCCCTTCAATTCTGTGTCTATAAAGTTAAGTCCCCAGGCCTGGTGCTGTATCTCTCCAGCCTGCAATCCTAGCTAATTAGTGATGACATTTTAAACTTAATACAGCAAAACCATCTTCCACCTCTAAGGGCACCCTGCCATGCCAGGTGGAGAATTAGCGGAAGAAATTGGTCCCTAAAGCATGGTGCCTGGGGATGTGCTCTCATGCCCCAAGTCCTCCACCCCCGCCCCTGGTCTCCTTCGGTTCCCAGGCGGTCCCCTTCTCCGTGGAGGCCTTAAGAATAGCATCGGTGGTGATTATGAATCCATAAAATGCCCGAATGACATCCGGTTCTCTTAGTAGCACTGTAGTTTACCTCTTTGGGAAGGGCTGTCCTAATAGAAAACTTGGAGACCACTGGCCCTCTCTGACCTGCTAGTTCAGCCACAGATGAGAAACATGAACGTGTTGACCATCAACTGTTTTTGACTTACACACACGGCAATTTTACAGGGCTCAGCTCTACCAAATGCCTACCTATGGCAAGTACTTGATACATTTCAGATATTTTTTGTATTCTTCTTCTTATGAACCGTGTAATCTGGGCAACTCACCTATAAATTGAGACAGTAGCACCTACTTCTCAGGTTGTCGGGAGAATCAAATGAAAGTATAAGAGGTAATGTACTTAGCACTCGCCTGACACACAGGCAATTTCCAAATAATTTCTTTCCCCCACTTTGCCAATGTGGAGTTGGCTTTACTCATTTGCTGTCAGGAAAACTGGGTTAACTCCACAGAAGTCACAGCAGACTTGCACCCCTCTACCTTTAAGCCCACTGGTGTCCCTGAAGAGCAGTTGCAACTGGTCACACCCATTGTATCAGCTAGTGAGGCAAAGGATGACGACGATGTGTATTTGCAACACTCTCCATGATTTCTCAAGAACCCCCTTCATAACCTTCCCACTATATCTCTCCTAAGGGCTCCATGATGGAGGCGATACTCCTGGATTTCCAGTTGGGCAGCCATTCTGCTTGGCTTAGTGATTTGAGGGTCATGGGCCTTGGTCAAAGACCCCGCCAGGGAAAGTTGCATCTTGTGGATACCAAACCGCAGCAGGGCCATCGAATCCCGCCTGTGGCAGTGAGGTTCTCAGCCAAAAGCAGAGGCAGAAATTCTTTCTACAATATGGACTCATGTTTCCACTGACCACTCACATCCCTGAGATATGGCTTCAGCCCCACGGCTACTAAAAACACTTCTACCCTGAAGCTAAAGGTGATCGCTTTGAGATCCCTAATAAATTTTTGGCCAGTTCTTCAAAAGGTAATAAAGAGATTCTGAGCTCAGCTGAGCAAATAAAAAGTAACTTTTCATGAGTACACCAGGAAGGCCAGAGCACCTGTTCTATGCTATTTTGGTTTGTCCTCTCAAGGAAGTCTATGGCCAATTTTACAATCCCCACTGAGCCCCAGAGAGGCTAACCCATTAGCTCTTGTCACTCATCAAATGGAAGATCCGTGTTCCAAACACTAATAGTTTTGTCTTGAGTGTTCTAGATCACACCCCTAAAGAGCTCGTTTAGGCTTCAGCACAGTTAGGGATGTGTACAGAGGAAGAACTGACTCCTGTTCCTTCCAATTTTCGATCGTCCATTCAAACATATTTACTGAACCCTTTCTGCACAAGTGTGGTGCTGGGGGTTTGGGGGATGGTGTTGAGCAAAGGGTGCGGTCACTTCCCTGACGGCGGATGCCCACAGGGAACAGAAGTAACACACATATGAGTTAGCAGTGGCACGGGCTGTGCGGTGCGGGTCAGGGCATGGCACCCAAGCCAACCCATAGCCATCAGGGGAAGCCCTCTGAACAAGGGACCGTGAGAGTAGGTTCTAAAGGATAACTGCTACCTAGCCGAAGGGAGGAAACTGGCATGGGGGCCAGAAGACAGAGAGGTCAGCCTCCGATATCACAAACTCTGAGAACCCTGGGACCCACACGGCCCTGGTCCGTCTGTCCTTCATGTTAGCAGCTCACTTGACTATTCCGAACTGAATTTTGCAATTCAGAAGAGGTGAGGCTACCACAAGAACACAGAACAAAAGAAATGCTTAAGACAGGGAAACATTTCTATCAGCCTACTTGAAATGTGGTTTGCTCCTCTCCAGCATGTTGAAATCATTGAAAAGCCTTTACAAATATCTCAAACATCTGCTGAGTGGGCCAAACACCCCCTCCCCTTCACTCCACCCACCAACTCCGCATCCATCAAGCCTCACATTACGTGACGTTCCATTACGACGTGCATAATTTTGCACCACGTTCCTCAATCCAGGGCCCAAGCTGGGGCCGTCTTTCCCCGACCGTCCTCTGGGCGTGCACCGTGATGCTGATGAAATGCACGTGCATGATAATTAAATTTGGCATAATTACTTTTCCAAATGATCACTGACACTCCATTGTTCCAAAAGGATTAATCCTCAGAGCCTTCCAAACCCAGTCTGTTTCCTGGATCTAAATGAGATTTCAAAGAATTTATAATAACCACCATCCCTAATGCACACTTTAATATATCCTTTCTTTGATACAGTCATTTGCTGGTAAAATCCTGCTGAATTAGAATCCTCCCAGGGTGGTGAGCTACCTGTCCGCCGACGCCAGCTTCTCTGTCACAGACATTCCGTCCATGAAGAGCTTCTTCACACAAGTCACTCCCATTTCTAGCCGGATGCAGGGACTGTGCCTCATTTGGCCTCCTCTTTTCTGTCTAAGCCCTGGACTGCTCCACGGGCCAGCAAGAAAGAGAACAGACTGCTTGCTCCCTTCCCGCTGGCCAACAAAGTTGGCTGAGCTTTGCCAGGACAGAGGGAGAGCAGAGGGGAGGAGAAGAGGACCCTCCACCCTGAGGCTATAAAAACACCTGACACCAACATTGGAGCCACGAGGGAGGAGTGAGTGCCACCTGTGAAACAGTGACTTGCCAGGTGCCTGAGACCCATTAGCTCACTGATGGAGCAGCACGGTCCCAGGAGACAAATCTGTCTACCCTCTCTCTAACACATGAGGCTCCCGAGCAGCCTCACCATTAAAACCCAGCCTAAAGTGGCACACCTACTTGCGGGGCAGGCTAGAATTTGCACCTGTGTCTATGAGGCTGGAAATCACACGCTCTTTCTGGAAACTGGGAAACCGCAGCAGAATGGAGAGCATCTGAGGAGGGGGGAGTGGGTGGGCAGCAAGCTAGCAAAGCCCTCTTATGGCCAGAGCAAGAAGTGCCATCCTTCCTCACAAATTGAGACTTGACTCTCAGAGGACAGGCAAGGGGCACCGGAGTCTTGGTTTCTGTTTGCCAGTCACCCTGAGCCAGCTGCCTGTCCACAGCCCTCATCCCCCTTCCTCTGCATTCCTCCCCCTCATGTTCTCTGTGTTCTACCCCTTGAAAGAAAGGATGCTATGGCCATTTGCCCCAGGATGCCCACTGAGACAGCAGTCAACTACATTTTGTCTTACAAAGAAGAGAAGACACAACGATAGCTCTTTATGAGGCTGTGAGAGGCCCCTGGCATAGTGACATCCAACACTCCACTTTCCCATCACATTCGACAATACACCACGACCCCCACCCCTCCACCTTCTGATTTCCATACGGCAACGTATCTCACAAAACAGCTCCCAAATGCTAGGTAGATTTTTCCTAACAGTACCAATTTATCTGGTTAAGAAAACTCCAAGTGACAAAACATCACTGGCAGATATCACCGACACGGGTCTCATTTATAATACACATTTGTACCTTCTTCACTGAAAATGGAGAACGCAAATGGCATTCACAAGGAGATTTGGGTATTCCCGCAATTTTAAATAGCATTCCCCCGCTTTAGTCAGAATCTTCAGTATTTAGACAGATTTGAATATGTATAACATTTATTAACTGTAACATTAGCTCTGACATTTCAATTTAATCAGTGTTACTACAGACAAGTAAAGTAATTCTCTCGTACTCGTACATAAACAGTATTATCTTTTCATTTCCAAAAGGTACCATTTCGTGATCTAAGATGCTTGGGGAATAATTTCATCTCTGTGTGAGAAGGTAGATGAGGAAAATCCCGCAGTCTCTATGAGGCTGCATTTGAAGATTAAATCATACATAAATTACAGAGGAGGCCACAGAGAAGACCTCTGGAGACTGTCAGATGCTCCCACATTAGCTCTTAATAAAAGTTAAATAAATATGTTTTCTGCCCGCAGAAATCCACTGTGTTCAGGAAAAGGATGACAGGCCTCTCAAATGGGGACCCTTTCCATGAAGGGTGACAAGAGGTGATCCGAAATGCTCCATAAATCTTTCCTGGGCCAAGGGGCAGCCACATTTAATAATCAGAGAAATCGAGAGTCTCTCTACACTGCTGGGTGTCGTCCTGCCAAGTCACTGTTCTAAAGGGCAACACAGAGTCCCCTGAGGAGCACCATTCTTAGCAGGGGTCCATCTGGCAAATCAACCCATCAAAAGACCGCAAACAGATGCAGGGCCCTTGCCTGGCCCCATATGGCACTTTTGGGCAGCATTCACAAGTCCTCAATGAGGTCCTCCAGCAACAGAGACAGCAAACCCAGGTGGGGAGGCTTCTGTGGTCCCCTGAAGAGAGAGCCTTCATGGTGGAATACCCAGCCTGTGCTCAGGGGTTGCCCAAAGCCTTTGAAAATGTACTTGGGACTTGATTCCCGAATCTGCTCTAAGTTGGTAAACCTGTCCCCTCAGCTCAGCCCTCCTCCTTCCCACACTACGTTAGTAACTTCCCTTCCTCCCAAAAAGCAGCTAGAGTTGGGTCTGATTTTAACTGGCACTTCTGGTTAATGTTAAATGTTAGCCAGAGTTAGGGACGTAAAGGTAATTCAAGGAAAAGGGAAGAAGAAGATTGAAAACAAAAATCAGGATCTACTTGTCTGAAGGCAAGACCTTTATGGTTCTAAAATATTAAGAACAGTTTGACGATATAGCAAGCACAGATGGAGCAGGGTTTTTTTGGTCCCACAGAGGACAAAGTAGTGGTTCAATGGTCTCCTTCAAAATGTCTGGTGTATCTTCGTACGCGGTGTTTATTTAAAGCTTGTGATGTTCTGGATGCTGAACAAAGCAACGGATGTAGATCTCATTTCACCCGCAACCCCGTGCATTCATATTATGATAAGGCTCTCGGTGGTCAAGGTGATCAGCCAAGGATCACAAATATGAAACGAGTATGGCATGGTCACACCGCCATAAATTGGGGTGTGGTGTCTGCTTCCAAATCCCCTATGTTAAAGCCCACAGAGGCATGGGGAATGATCATGGCAACCCTGTGGGAATTCTGCACGTATCAGGCTCCTCAGTTAAAGGGGATTCCGTTGGCCCAGGGTCCTTCTGTTGCTCTGGCTACGTGCTCCCGCACCCCTTCAGTTTTATGAAATGTGCAAAGGTAAGATACTGAACTGAAATCAATTCAGACCACTGCTCCACTCCAACTCTTTTTAACCACATGTTCTTACATCTACTGCTGGTTGAGTGGCTAGGAGAAATTTGGGGAAGCCACATTTTGGTACATTTGGTTTGAGTTTAGTGGGGCACATTTCTGTGGTCTATCGTCACTGTTGTGCAGAGTTAACTTACTGTCCTCAGTCTCAGGGTGGCAATCCAGGATTTCTGTGAACCATCTTGTGTGCCAACTCACCTGCTTTCAGACCACCAAGGTGCCCAGGTAAGGCCGTGTCATGGCCATGTGTGCCCTGCAGCCCCTGCCCACTGGATGAACATGGGCATGATAGACAAACTGGGTTTGAAATAAACCAAGTCAGAAGCTATTCATGGAAAAATGCTCCAGATCTTATAACTCACATATAAAAACCCAAACTGGACAATAATCTGAAATGTACAGAACCACAACAATGAGATGTTACAATGAGATTTTACATTTTAAAAAGTGGGAAAAAGGATTATAGAACCGTGCACAAGGCAGTGTGTGTGTATGATTTTGTCATGTTTGTCAACTTTTTCGTGTTTTTTATAATCTGTGTTATTTTATATTCTCAGTGTATAAATATTCAATCACCCTGATTTTATCTTCATAATTTTGTGTTCTTTTCCTTTAAAAGATCCTTTGAAATGGCATACCTTTCACATCTCACATAACAGGGATCTACCAGCCTGCAAACCTAACTAGATGTAAAGGATCTTTCCTCCACAGGTTAAGGATACATTTATGCTCCTCTTTCCTGTAAGCAAATCCACACACGTGACTGTCAATCCCATGAGGTCTAGGATTTCTTTATAAAGAGCATTTGGACCTTAGAGAGAACTAGGCCCTAGGTTGTGACATCAAGTCAAGCTGGGCTTCTCATGCACAGTTCTTTATCTTACTATAAAGCCTGTAACTAGTACTTCCATTTTTGGTTTGCTGGAAAATGTACAGCCAAATTCAAAAGGTAGCTGTTGACCTAACTCTTAATTTTTTTTTTTAATTTTATATATGTATCTAAGTAAAATATATTTACTTTAGGATAAAAATAGGAGAAATTTGCTTATTATCTAATCACTTTCATTTCTTGAACTGTACCTTGGTTTTGTTTTTATTATTTATTTATTTATTTGTTTATTTTTAGCGATCAGACAACAAAAAGAAATAAAAGGTATTCATATTGGCAAAGAAGAAGTCAAACTCTCTTTCTTCACAGATTACATGAAACTTTATAGGGAAAACCCAAAAGATTCCACCCCCAAACTACTAGAACTCATACAGCAATTCAGTAATGTGGCAGGATACAAAATCAGTGTATAGAAATCAGTTGCTTTCTTATACATTAACAATGAAAATACAGAAAGAGAAATTAGAGAATCAGTTCCATTTACTGTAGCACCAAGAACCATAAGATACCTGGGAATAAACCTAACCAAAGAGGTAAAAGGATCTGTACTTGAGGAACTACAGAACACGCGAAAGAAATTAAAGAAGACACAAAAAGACAGAAGACCATTCCATGCTCTTGGATTGGAAGAATAAACATTGTTAAAATGTTTATACTGCCTAGACCTAACTCTTTTAATTTACATTTCTGTGAGCCCATCCTCCTCCCCTTTATCATCCCCCACTGGCAGGCTTTAGTAATCTCTTTTCCTTCATTATGCAGGCTCATTCTTTAGCTGCTTCCTATTCTAATTGAATGAGATTCACTGAAAGGGCAAAGAAGTTAAAAAGCATATCTATACACAATAAGCATGCTTATTTTTACAAGAGGAAATAAACTTTTTTTAATTTTTAATTTTTTTTATTTTTACTTTATTTTTAATTTTTTATTTTTTATAAATATATATTTTTATCCCCAGGGGTACAGGTCTGTGAATCACCAGGTTTACACACTTCACATCACTCACCATAGCACATACCCTCCCCAGTGTCCATAACCCCACCCCCCTTCTCCCAACCCCCCTCCCCCCAGCAACCCTCTGTTTTGTGAGATTAAGAGTCACTTATAGTTTGTCTCCCTCCCAATCCCATCTTGTTTCATTTATTCTTCTCCTACCCCCTTAACCCCCCATGTTGCATCTCCACTTCCTCATATCAGGGAGATCAGGATGCGGAGAAAGGGGACCCCTCCTACACTGTTGGTGGGAATGCAAGCTGGTGCAACCACTCTGGAAAACAGCATGGAGGTTCCTCAAAATGTTGAAAATAGAATTACCCTATGACCCAGCAATTGCACTACAAGGGGAAATAAACTTTACATAGAAATACATCAATAGACAAACAGGACCCAGAAGTCCTGAGTCATGTACATTTTGCTGGAGTTTTCAGCTCCCTGTCAATCATTCCATCAGCCAGAGTTTGGGATGGGGGATGAGAAGAGGAGGAGGTAGAGTTCAGGGATGGGACTGCTCATTCCATCCTCTTGTCTTTTCATATGCTTGACAGATGACATTTTCCGACACCTTTATGCTCTCACTTCCCCAGTATAGCTCTGATTCCACCTGCAAATATTTCTTTTAGTGGCAGGACCCATTTTGTCCCAAGGCAGAATCATTTGGTAGAAATTAGCAAGCTTAGCAAGCCTAGCAAGCCTGGCAAGCCTGGCAAGCCACGGGGTATTTGTTGCAAGTTTTCTGCTTGCAAATGGCCCTGGCTGGTACTGGTGTTGTAGGCACTGTGAAGGCACATCAGACCCATAGAGCCTTTGAGTTGCTTTTTGGAGGAAAAGAGTCTTGTTGCCAAGGGAGGCAGCCACGAAGCCTTGGAAATCCAGCAGGTGCTGGAGTTAAGAAGCACACAGTAATTCTGGACAGAGCAGGAATGGTAAACACCAGAGACCCTGACAAAGAGATTTATCACTTTCCTGGGAAATCCCAGGCTAAAATCCATTAAGGCAGGATGAAAGCTGAGAATGTTTTGCCCTTAACCAAACCCTAAGAAAGTGCAGAAAATATGAATTATTCAATAAATGGTATTGGGACAACTGGGTGACCATCAGGAAAAATATTAAGTGGGATTCATTCTTCTCACTAGGCACGCAACACACCAGGATGAATTAATTCCAAAAGAACCAAAGCTTTAAATGTAGCAAATTGGGGCACCTGGGTGGCTCAGTCTTTAAGCATCTACCTTTGGCTCAGGTCATGATCCTGGGGTCCTGGGATTGAGACCCTGCTCAGTGGGAAGCTTGCTTCTCCCTCTCCTACTCCCCCGGCTTGTGTCTCCTCTCTTGCCATGTCTCTCTGTGTCAAATGAATAAGTAAAATCTTAAAAAAAAAAAAAAAAAGTAGCAAATTAAAACTGTAAAAATACTAGAAAAAACACAGAAAATTATTTAAACCTGGAGTCCATAAAGAGAAAAAAAATGATAATTGGGCTACATAAAAACCTTTCATGTGGTACAAAAGTAATAATAACAACAATAATGATGGTAATAAGTAAACTACAATATTCTGGAGAAAATACTGGCAAAGCACAACACAAAAGGTAATCTCCCTGATGTATCAAAACACCTACAAATGAACAAGAATGAGACACATCAAAAACCCAAATTTTAACATGGGAAAGTATATGAATAGCAGTTAACAGAAAATGCTATTAAAATAGTTGGAAAGATACATAGCCTTGTGGAGGATAATAAAAAACATAAAATCCAGTTATTCTATGTTACAATGTTTCGCCTATCACAGTGGCAAACACCTCAGTGTTTGGTAAGGCTCTGAAAAAATTGCTGCCTCCATTCACTGTTGGTGGGTGGGGAATATTGACTTGAACCCTTGGAAAGCAAGTTGGCCATCTTTAGTAAAACTGCACGCATGAAAACTCTTTCCACCAGCAATCCTATTCCCAGATATTTCTCTTAAAGTTATTCTCACGCACTTTGAATTAATCTATGTTCAGTGTTGTTCATTCAGCAATGTTTCCAGTAGCAAAAAGATTGGGAACAGCCTAAATGTCCCTCTATTGAGTACTGGTAAAATAAATCATGCTCCATTCACTCACAGGAAAGCACTGCAGTGGTAAATAGACAAACAAAAAATTTGCCATAAGGCCCCTACAGAAATAAATTGAGAAGTTCCTTCTGAACTAGTATGAAGAAAATTTTCACTACGTACCTTTCTAACTCCTAAAAAAAATAAAAAAATAAAAGGGTTTTTTTCAGCCATGTAAATAGATGACATAATCAAATTAACTACAAAAAAAAAAAAAAATTCTAACCTGATGAACTTAAAACAGTATATGTGCCTGAGTTCTATGCCATCAGAAAAACAGTAAAATACTTTCTGTTGGTGGTGGTGTCAGTGAGGTGGCTAATCCGAAGCTATGGACAGAGAGACTGAGGTGCCCCTCCTAACCTTAAGCCCTCCTCGTTCCTGACCGGCTCACTCGACACTCCTGGGCCTCCCATGTTGGAGGAGCTGGTGGGTAAGGCCTTTGCTGCTCTGCCGAAGGCTGTAAAGATTTAGCAAGCAGCTCTTGATGGTACAGGCCAAGAATGAGTACTCAGCATGTATGTATGTGAAGTAAAAATTTATATTCAAAGCAATCCTGTTTTTATAAATAAGAAAATGGAAGCTCAGTTCAACTACATGATTTCCTCAATAAAGGACATGGGAGACAACTGAAAGAAGATAAAATAAACAAGGTTGATAAATAAGAAAAGCTTCCTCACTCTCTCCACTTATGGGGAAAACAGAAACACACTTTTTAAAAGATGGGCTGAGGGTCCTGGCTGGGACAGAGCTGAAGGTCACCTCAGTAAAGCATGGGCATGAGCTGGTGTGGCCTGTGCTGGGACTTTACCGTACCCAGGGCCCAAGGGAAGCTGCACAGCCACAGATGGAGGGTTTCCACCAAACAGGATGGCCACTGTCCCAACGTAGGCTGTCACTCTTGGATGTGACAAGAAGTGCTAGAGGTGACTGGAGTGCCCAACACCAGGGTTCCACGGTGTCCGGGCACCTCCTTTCTCCTAGCTGAGCCAACAATCTTGCTACCACTACTACTGTTGGGTCCGTTATCAAAGGAACGAGACTGAGACAAAGTTACGCAAAGCCTTATTCTATGCCAAGCATTAGAAGTTAGACTGACCAGCCAGGGAAATGAGGCTGAGACAAAGGGAAAGATATGTAAAGCTTTATTCTATGCCAAGCATTAGAAGTCAGACTGACCGGCCAGGGCTGCCTCCAAAGAGAGCGACGCCCCTTGGTCTTACAGGCTAGTTTTATAGGGCACAATGGCAGGCATCTGCATTTGTTGACCATTTGTGGCTTTGGCTGATTGGATGTCTCCTGTGTGTTTTAGTAACGGTTACCAATGGCCTTGTTTTAGGTATGTGTTTTAGTAATAGTTACTTGGAACTGGCCTTGTTTTAGGTGTGTGTTTTAGTAACAGTTACCTTGTTTTAGGTGTTGTGTTTTAGTAACAGTTACCTGGAACCGAGAGCAGTAACTTTTCTAGACAACAAAATATCTACCTAGGCGACATGGAGTCACTATGGCTAAGTAGGCCCAGGCAGGCCCTAGGGGGTTAACATGTTTTAACGTGGAATCGACCCCAACACTACCAGTAGTGCTTTGTCTACCTTCCACCTACAGTCCACTCATCATCAAACCCATTCACAGTTGTGTCTTCACAACTCCATATCAGTGGGGTTGCAACTCTGCTGAACATGAGAACCTCCTGGGACTCTACAAAACAGACAGATGGCCGGCTCCCATCCCCCAGACTTATGATTGAAGTGGTAGGGAGGTGGGACCTGGGCACTGGAATTTTTCAGAGATTCTAGAAACCTGTATCCTATTGCTATCTAATTTTATTTCTTTGAAGGTGTCATTCTCTGTCTTCATGGATATTATAAACAGAGGCACCAAAGATTGTTAGAGCAGCAAATACCCAGCCTTTCATCTACTAAAGAGACTTCTTAACTGGCCACAGCCCAGGAGAGAAGGACAAACCAATCGTAGGACTCTGCCAATTTCAGCACTTTTTAAACCCTATCTCGCAGGCAAACTGGGGAAGCTGCTCACCATAGCACAGGGCATCATACCAGTCAGCAGTCACAGGCAGACATTTAACATCGTCAGACAGACTTACACGCAGAAGTTTATACCTGAAATCATGGAGAAAGTACTGAGGAAAGAACAAATCCATGCCCCAAATGTATTTCTGTCTACGGTCTGTCACCACCTGGGGACTCATTCATTTAACCAATTCTTGGGAGTCTACGTGCCAGGTCCGTGTTGCCCGCGGGATCTACAGGAAGAGGCCAGGCCTCCTGTGGAATGTCAGAGATGGGTAGACAGAGGATAAAAACAGGCAACAATGGGATAAGGGTGATCACGGAGGAGGGAGGGACTTCTGAGGAGCGCAGGGAACCCCAGCTCCAGTAGGAGGGGTCCAAAAGGCGTGAGAATAGCTGTAAGCTCAGGCTCCTTGGATGAGCACATTCTTAAAAATTATTTATTTATTTATTATTTATTTATTTATAATTTGGAGGGGATGAGCACATCTGACATGCTGTTCCATCCTGTGAGGCAGGGAAACCTAGTGGGGCTTATGGGGAAGCAAGGACATGGAGTGACTGGGTGATGAGCTGATGGCTCAGGGAAGGAACACAGGGGCACCAAGGGAATCCAAGGCAGGATGGTGGTGATGAAACCTGGCAAGGTGACTCCAGGGCCAGGTCATCAAGAATGATGTCGTTATGCACTCTCCGTATGTATCCACACACATACACGTACATACATACTTATATACATGTGATGCTTCTCACAGCTTTTCACTATAGACCCTTGAGACACTGTGATGGGCAAAAATGGTATGATTTCTGACCTAAGGAAGCTCATTTTCTAGTGGATTGAAAGAACCCATAAGAAATAATTTCTGGGCATGGGGACAAGTATGCCACACGTACCATGCTGATATTTTGGATTTTAATTTATAGTCAGTCAGTAGGAGATCAAGAATTCTAAGCAAAAGGAAAGACCTTTCTGAGCCATGACCTATGTAAAGAGTCCTGAGCTGGAGACGAAGAACATGAAAGCTCCCCAAAGCTGGGGTGTGACAGGCACTAACGGGGAAGCATGTGGAACAATCCACTATCCCCAGGGAATGACAATATTTGGAGGGACGTGAAGAAGAAGAAAGCATCGAAGTCTGACGAGGAGCGGACTATTTAAACAGAAATGTTTTAAGCTGTCATTCTTCAAAATGTTTTTGGCAAAGTAAGATACCTTTCTTGCTTCCTCTGTTCCTGTAGCTGAGTTGCTGCTGGAGAAAAAGTTGGGTGGGAGAGCTCCGACACCTTTCATGTGAGGGAAACGGTTGGCTCGCCAGCCCCTGGCCCAGGAGTGCCTTGTCTTGTTTGTTTCTCACTCTGTGAAGGCCCCCGGGGCAGGCACGCAAAACACATAAATGGAAACGAGTCTCGATTTCTGTTTCCCTGCTCTACTCTTTCAGAAAAATCCAAAGCCTGCCTTGGGAAAGTGCAAATGGCCTTGCCCAGTGGGAGCCTTCCTGCTTCCACCAGGGTTTTATCCCTGTCCCTGGGCTCAGGCGCTTACTGGCCATCTATCCCGTGCCAGGCCCAGCACTCCTAGCAGACACTACTCCCAGATGTTCCAGAATGACAGAAATCAGAGATCAAGAGGACGATAAACTCTTGGGCAAGTCCAGAAGGACGGGCTCAGCCACTCCTCTCCCGGTCCTGCCCGTGCTTTTCTGTTTTAATTAAAACATGTTGAATACCAGAAAGATTGGACAGCATTTGACAGCATTATCTGCTCTACAAGCAGAAATGTGATGAGATTAAATCAGACCATCTAAAGAGGTCCTAACTGCCCCCTTCCAGGCCTGTTCTCCTATCAGCTTGAGCTCGAGTGAACAGACAGCAATGCCAGATATCTCACACCTGCGGAGATGAGCATGGAAAGGTGGGGAAAAAGTTAAATGCCGAAATGATGGGTGGCTCCCATGATGCCACTGTGTTCTAAGAGGTGGCCCTTTGCATCGGGACCTGCTTAGCTTTGCACACTGGAATCTGGGAGTGATGGAAAGATGCCTGCCGGGAAGGGCAGGCTGCAGCCTTACGCAGATTCTGATTTTTATCTACCCTCTACAGGCACCAGCCCAGACTGTGTGTTCTGTTACAACTTAGATAATACCAGGTCAAGCCAGACTGGGGGAAATAAAAGGAGCAAAGCATGCTCCACCTCATGCCACGGCACAGAATTGGGAGAGCCTCATGGGTCCCTCACCTAACCCCATCCCGAGGTCTCAGAGCACCTATGCTATTTGGAAAGGAGGGTCTGCTAGACCCCCTCCACTCATGCTTTGTTCCCACGGGCATAGTAGCTCAAATGGACTCAAAGCCAAGGGCACCAATAGCTAGGATTCTGGAACACGCTGACCTTCGACTTCCAGTGGATCCTTTCAGACCCAGAAACCAAGTGTGCTTGCAGGAGATGGTGGGCAAGGGCTGGAGGGAGGAGAACGACCGAGAATCAGTGTTACAGAGGGAGCAGGAGCCTGGTCCTCATCCTTCCCCACTCGGCGAAGGTCCAGTCCCTCCCAGCTACTGCTCCTGTGACCCTGAGCGCATCATTTAAACTCAGCCTGCCTCAGTTCCCCCAGCAGTAAAATGCGGATGATAATCCATCCTGGGGGTAGCTGCCAGGACTGAGAGGTGGTATGTATAACGTGCCGGGCACACAGCAGGGTTGACAGGAGATTAGATGTTTCAGTGACACTCACGTGCCAACTTCCTGAACGCCCCATCTGGAGGTAGACCGTCTGGGTCCAGCCCCATGCGCATGCCTTTCTGAGCTGTGTGATCCCGGGTAAGCTACACCTCCCTGTGTCTCTTTTTACACAAGTGGAGGGAAGCATCAGTTCCTCCATCACAAGAGTATGGGGAAGACTCAGTCAGTCGTAAAGATATAAAGTCCTTCAAAGAACTTCTGGCACATAGTAAAGGCTTAATAAAGATTTGGTACTAGTATGATCTCCAGAGTGTGTGCTCTTGTCTAGAGCAACCAGGATGCCCTGCTTGGCCCAGAGGGTGGTTCCATATGGGGACATATGTGCTCGGAACCCCAGGCAGCAAGGGAAATAAAGGATGCTCTCTATCACAGGAAATGTTTCCTCCGGTCCCTGTGGCGTGCTGGGAGCCTCTTCCTAACACCCCAACCAGACGCAGAGATGAAAAGGTAGGTGTGCCCAGGATTAAGAGCTGGCATCTGAAACTCTGTTCTCAAATTGAGTGTGAAGGCAGCAGAACCCAATTTTACAAAATCAGTATCAGATCAAGGATGATTCTTCCTCATCTAAGAAAAAACAAAAGCTAATGCCCTTGGACTCCTAAGTCCTCGTATCATTTAGAGAACATTTTTCCTCCAAATATTGAGATACCTCTACCTGCTTCTGCTACACACTACGTGCACACTTCCCGCACTGCCAGAAATTAATTCTTTGTCCTCTGAAATCCATACTGTTATATTTTTTTTTTATAGTGTGTCTCCGACAAGGGAATAATCTTTGCTTTTTTTAAATGTGGTATTACTGGAGCACTTGGGTGACTCAGTCAGTTGAGCATCTGACTCTTGATTTCAGCTCAGGTTGTGATCTCAGAGATCAAGCCCCAGGTCAGGGTCCACACTCAGTGGGGAGTCTTCTTGGGAGTCACTCTCTCTCTCTGCCGCTCTCCCCACTCATGTACTCTCTCTTTCTCTCTCAAATAAATAAATAAATCTTTAAAAAAATAAAATGTGGCATTGTTGATGACACAAGCTATAATACAGTGGTGATCGACCAGCATAAACAAGTAGCATGTAGTTCAGATGAGAAAATGCCTACATGATGTAGTTAGTTAAGAGGTATGTTACCAAGGTATACTTTCCAACCCATGAAATGCTAACTCATCCCTTTCAGCCCCTTAGTAAAACTCATACTGAATGAACGCGTACTATATGACTGGCCTCATAGCAGGCATTTTACACCAAGAATCATATTCCATAAGCCTGTTAAGGAAATATCACTTTCTCCAATTTGCAGCAAAGAAGCAGAGATTTATTGTACATTAAAAAAAATTTTTAAAAGTAGTGCAGACTAGTTTTCATGCAGTCAGTGACTGATCGGGCTGAGATCTGAACCCTGAAATGTCTGGTCTCAGAAGCCCTGACAAGGTCTTATAGACCTTCCTTTTCGTGCTAGAGGCTAGGAATTCTCAATCGTTTAGAATGGATTTGACCTATTTTTGTTAGTCTTTTGTCTCAAAATTAATCTTCCTCAGGGCATAAATTAGAAGTTTAATTATAATAAATCCAAATTAATATTCTTTTAAGAATTTCATGACATTCCTAAGTTAAAAAGCCAGCCAGGTTTGGGAGTCACTAGAGTGAACACAAAATGATAATGACAGCAACAATACTAATTATAACACTTAACAATTAACCTTCAGATCAGAAAGGTGCATGCACACAGTAGTCTGAATCTATATCATCACGCCAAGCAAATGCTGGAATTGTTGGCAACCAGTGTCTTTCATGAGATCTCTGTGGGATGGACTGAATTATTGTCTCCTGTCAGCTTGAAAACAGAACCTCTTCATTTGAAAAATGTTGAGTTAGCCAACCAGGCTTCGTTTTAAACCTAAACAAAGCAAGCAAAAATCATAGCTTCCCTGTACACTACAATCTAGTGGAGAAAGTGAGACCAAAAACCCAGCAAAGAAAGACAAAGTAAAGAGTGTGGTAGAGGGGCGCCTGGGTGGCTCAGTTGGTTCAGTGGCTGCCTTCAGCTCAGGTCATGATCCCAGTGTCCTGGGATCGAGTCCCGCATCAGGCTCCTTGCTCAGCAGGGAGCCTGCTTCTCCCTCTGCCTGCTGCTCTGTCTGCCTGTGCTCACTCTCGCTCCTCTCTCTCTCTGACAAATAAATAAATAAAATCTTTAAAAAAAAAAAAAAAAGAGTGTGGTAGAGAGCAGGACAGTAATTTTATGTGTCAATTTGGCGGGTCCACAGGTGGCCAAATATTATTCTGGGTGTTTCTGTGGGGGGTGTTTTTGGATGAGGTTCACATTTACATCTACAGACTGAGTAAAGTACATTGCTCTCCCCAGTGAGCATGGGCCTCGTTCAATCAGTTGAAGGCCTGAATGGAACAAAAGGGCTGACCCTTCCCAAGAAGGAGAGAAGTTCTCCTGAAGCCAGACTGCCTTCAGACTGGGTCACTGGCTTTCTCCTGCCTTTGAGCTCAAAGTAAAACAGCAGCTTTTCCTGGGTCTTGAGCCTGCGAGCCTCTCCTGCTTGCCAACTCACCCTGCAGATTTGGGGACTTGTCAGCCTCCATAATCATGTGAGCTAATTCATACACATAATTTGTACATATATATATTTAGTAACATTTATATTTAGGATATTTAATAATTAAATATATTTCTATTTCTCCTGTTGATTCTGTTTCTCCGGAGAGCTCTAGCAGACTAATGCAAATAGTTGTATGGCAAGAGGGATAGCGAATGTTCAGGTATTAAAATTTTAAGTCAAGTGGACAAAAAAGGACCCATTGAAAAGGAGATACTTGGGGCATCTGGGTGGCTCAGTCATTTAAGCAACTGCCTTCAGCTCAAGTCATAATCTCCAGGTCGTGGGATGGAGCCCCACACCAGGCTCCCTGCTCAGCGGGGAGTCCGCTTCTCCTTCTGTCTCTCTCTCTCTATCTGCTGCTTCCCCTACTCAGTCATGCATGCTCTCTCTCAAATACATAAAATCTTTAAAAATAAATAAGTTGAAGGAAAGGAGATATTTAAGTAAAACCCTGAAGTATTTGAGGAAGGAAGCCCAATGAATATCAGAAAGAAGAGCATTCCAGGCTAAAGGAACAGCAGTGCCAACGTCCTGAGGAAGTGTGTACCCAGTGGAAGGGGCAGCAAGGAGGGGAGGGCAGCTGTAACAGAGTCAGGGAGGTCAGGGGGACAAATCACATTGGCCTTGGGGGCCGTTCTAGATGAGATTCCTGTGCAAGCCTCTGTGTGTGTGTGTATATGAGTGTGTGTACAGATGTAGAAATCTTTTTCCAGGAGGGACTTCAGGCAGCCTACAAAGCTAACTGCAACAGCATACATTTTCATGGGATCAAAAGAAAAAAGGAAGTAAGGATGGAAATAAGCTGGAGCCAGCACCTGACCAGAAATCAAAGACAGTCTGTACCTCTCCAACAGGTGAACCCTGTTGGGTTTGCTCCCTACCTCCTAGGAAGCAGCCCGAACATGGGAATGCTGTTAGTCACCCCATGCCTCATGTCCAGAAGATACATGCAAACAAACTGCTCTGAGGATTATGACTATTTTTGGCATGATAATCAGGAAGAATTTCCTGGGGAAAGCCCAGACTGTGGAGAAAAAGTGGCCAGCGACAGCGCGCAGCCTCCTTGCAACGAAGGTGGTGAAAGGCTTTCCAGATCCTGTTGCTCAGGTGGCAGACTACAAAGCACCCATGCCAGTTCCACCAAGTGTGTGGGAGAGACGTGGGCATTTAACGGCACCACCTGCAGATGCCCGGACTGACTTCAGAGTGGATTTTATAGTATCGAGAAGAGAGGACAGACCTCTTGTCTTCATGCCATCCTGAGTGGAGATTCTTGCAGCTGGTTTACAGACAGAAAAAGTGAGTGTGACCTCTAGACTGGCCTGGTACTACCCAGCAATCTCCAGGAGGACAGACAGCTCTCTCCTGCCACTCAAGGAGTGACCTCAAAGCCTTCACAGAAAATGGAGCCAGGGAGAGATGACATCCTTCTGTAGAAACCACGGGTGCTACTAGGAACAGATCTCACCTGTGCCATGAGGCAAGACAAGGATTATTACTGGTGGGACCAGGAGTCACCTCAGGAAACTGCTGGGAATCTGCTTCAGACAAATGGGCACTTAGGGACTGACCAATGCTCCCTTTCAACTAGCACAGCCAGGATCATTGTATTAAAAAAATATAAAGTCACTGCCACTGGAGACTCGCATGAGTCAGAAAGAAACCACCCCCCAACCCCTGAAAAGCAAGCAGAGAGGTGCAGCCTTGGAGAAAGGACAGCCAGACCAGGACATACCAGGAGACCATGTTATGTGGAAGGGATTGGTTGGGGGTGGCCCAGCATGGAAGGGTAGGCGAGGACCTTTTAAGGACAAGAACATGCAATGCTGAATTTCTGGGTGGTTTCCTGCATGGGACTGTGATGTTTCCATCAGGTCAGATCTTCCCCCAAATCTGCTCCAGATGAAAAAGAGCTGGAGAACAGGCAGCAAAGAAAATGACATAAATTTTAGGGAAGTTGAAGATACATGGGCCTTGTCTCGGGATGATTCTTTCAGGGGTTTATTACCTGACCAAGTATCTCATGGTTCAAGATGTTAACAGCATGTCAGCTCCCCAGAACACCTGGGTGGCTTAGTCGCTTAAGAGTCTGACTCTTGGTATCAGCTCAGGTTATGATTGCAGGGTCCTTGGATCGAGCCCTGTGTCAGGCTTGAGGCATCTACTTGAGATGCTCTCTCTCCCTCTCCTCCGCCCCTCCCCCTGCTCTCTCTCCCTCCCTCTAAAATAAATAAATAAAGCTTTAAGATAAAAAATAAAATCATGTCAGCTCCATGTTAAAGAACTCTTTGACCCTCATCTCAATAGCAGAGTTCCAGCTTCCCTATTAGTCAAACACAAGCTCTGACTTTGGTTTATATAAACCAATCCTCAAGCTATAATCACACACCCATACCTCACAGCACCTACCTTGAGTGGGGCCATAAAGGTTGATGGGAAAAGGACCGACCTCCAGAGAGAGAATCAGGCACCCAACGCTGGTTAGGCACCTGCCCTAAGACAGCACGTGAGGCATTTGAGAAACTGGGTGTAGAGGAAGGCATTCCCACCCTCAGCAGATTTTGTGACCAGAGTGTAGCAGCCACCTCCCAGGAGCTGGAGCCAGGGGTCACTCTGGCTCTCAGGTCCAAGAGGACCCTGTCCCTGGGTTGTCACTCCTAGAGCTGATGTGCCAGGCCTGCCTCTTGGCCAATGGCTCAATGGCTCACCCATCTGCAGGTCGCTGGACTCCAGAAGAAAATGGGAGTGTCCTGGGAGGGTTGCAAGGAGCTTAGAAAGGCCAAGACGGTCAGTCACCATGAGCTGTGAGGCAGCCTTTTCCCCCCTCGCCCCTCCCCACACTCCCACCTCCCCCAGGGGCTTATTTCTATTGGCAATCTCAGTGGTGCACAGCCACATTTAGCTAAGTGGCACTAAAATAAAATGGACTATAATTATTGTTATAGATTACAGTAATTACAGAGGGGAAAGGGCCGATTAGATTAGCACGCCCACCCCCCACCAGGACCCGGCTGACAGGAAGCAGACTTGTGCACGGGGCAATGAACCTGCTGTGAGCGTTGGATGTCACTCCAGCCTCCCAGGGCCCAGGCTGCAAAGGGTAGGGAGGCTGAGGAGGGGCAGTGGGTGGGAGACATTCTCAATCTGGAAATGAACAAGCTGTTAGAGAATGAGGTCTCTCACCAGCCCGCCTAGGGGACTCATTCAGCCAACACTGCAGCCTATGTGAGGGGCAGAGCCATGGCTGGGCTTCCCAGCCCTTCCCTCCCATGAAGAGACTTTCGCCTCTGCCTCTCAGCTCTGGTCTGCTCCCTCACATCAGGGCCACAGAGGTCTACACGGAGCACCGAGCCTACCAAGGGTGACTGAGATACTAGCAAGTGACTTAGACTCTCTCTGAGCTTGCTCTTTGGTTGACACAAAGAGCATCCCATTCATGTAATGTTGTAGTGAGATCACAGACATAGAGTGCCTAGGACAGACTGGGCCTGGCAAGGAGAAGAGCCTGGTAAATGTGACCAGTCCTTCCCCTGTCCTGGCCAATGCTGTCTCCATTGGATTTACTGGTGCTGTCATCCTTAGGGGCAGCCTGGCCCCCTGATCTGAACAATGCTGACCTTGGGTGGAAGACCATAGCCTACAGTGGCCTTGGCCATGAAATCGGCATTTCCCTTTGAGTAATGGCTCTACTATCTACTTGGAGCCCATTCATAAACGGTACTGTGGGTATGGCTACCCCTGAGCAACTCCTGGCTTGTTTGTGGGTTCAGTACCCCCGTAGGAGCTAGGCTCCTGTGTTTCCCTTTCAATCATCTCTCCTATAGGAATTACAGCCTTATTTTGAATCCTGGGGTGGAATAACTGGGAGCTCATGTCATGGCTATCTCCAGCCCAGAACCTGCTTAGCTTCAGTGACACCTAACACTCCTTGGAAACTCGGGGCCACCAATGTGTCTGAAACAGGCATATGCTCAGCCCAGTTTACTGCCCCACCAGGGGAGCTCCACCACCTCCCCGGCCAGACCATTCCTTGGCCACCATCAATTGTTGAAGCCAAGGCCCAACACTTTCTAATGCTCTGTCCTACTGACAGCCATCCGCCCATGGCCAGTGCTTCCAGGTACTTCCCACCAGAATTTCTTTCTATGCATGATACTTCTGCTTCCAGATCTGAGAAGGGGCCCTATGGCTCAGAGAATCCATTCCAAAATCACTCCCCAGGGTTTGCTCCTGCTTATGCTCTCTGGTCTCATCTCCCACTACCCCTGCAAAATACTTATCGCATCATAAGTATCTGCTTACTCATCGGTCACCCTCAGTAGGCTATAAACTTCATGGAAAAAAAGTTATTTTGCCTTTAATTACTTCTTAGCAGAGTGTCTGACACATAGTAGTCTCCAATTAAGAGTTGATGAATGAATGAAAAAAAATAAGAAAGCATTAATGCCTAGAGCTTGCCAGCCTTTAACTTTCTTCACTTACTCCTCTGTGGGGCGAAAGTTTCCTTCTGGAACACAGTCAGGAGTAGGGAGGTGCAGGTGCAGTGAGCCTTGCCACAACAGGCAGGTGCTCCCAGGCTCCGCTACACAGTGCCCTGGCAGACACTGACCTGGGCCCAGCAGGGAAGGAAGGAAGGAGGGTGTGGCAGATTACAAAGACTGAAAGAACACATCCGAATGGAGGTGGAAAGCACTTGAAAATCTTGGCTATGGAAGGCTTATCATAAGCCCTGGAGATGAGGTCTCAGTCTATATAAGTAAACGGGCAGATCTGAGATTCCACGTGGCCTCCTCTTCCCTGGTAAGGGTGGAAAACCCCAGGCTTGATATGGGGCTTGTGCAAGCCTGGCTCGTGTTGCTTATCACCTCCACTCCTTACATTCAGCGAGAAGAACTGGATCCAACTTAAAGGCTTTCCTGAAAATCTGCAAGTTGCGACCAAGCCAGTTTCTGTTTTCAGGCTCAATGATTTACCTGTTGTCCTCTGCCGTTGGGAGAGAAAACCAAAGTATTGATGTGTCCATGAACTTAGACAATTCATTGTTCATGGTCACCTTGCCAGTCAAGCTCCCCACCCGTTTCCCACTGCCACACATCTGAAGGCTAGTGCTTCCAACATATTCAGCCAACCTTGACCCGGGAGCACCTGCAGCAATAGAAAGCCTCAGAAGGCTAACTGCTCAGTGGAAAATCTTGGGACCCTGCCTCCCATGGAACAGATCCCACCCAAGGCGGCCTCTCTGTTTGCTCTTCACATTCTCCTGATGTCCCTGTTGGCCTCTCTCAAAGATAATGTGTGAAAAGGTAAGACAGACATGGGCCTTTCTGTACGATGTGATGCCCATGATCAGATGTCACTGGCGGGGGGACTAGGCAAAGTCACTTTCTTTCATGTCCTAAATAGACTGCTGAGTGTGACCCCCGTTCTCTGTCTTGGGGACCGGGTGTCTCCCAGTAATGGGTAAGCGGACACAGTGAACTACATGCAGTTTCTTGTCATGCAATCCTCAGGGAGACCATGAGTTAGAAATTGCTTACCATGGACACTTCTAGAAGGAACCCCCTGATCTCTAGGTATGACACACCTCTTAGAGGATGCCTGATTTACTGGCCTTGGTTCTCTACTCCAATCCTTATCCCCAAATCCTCAAGTGCCCCTGTGGGCATCCAGGCTCCAATTCTAGCACCTTCCCCTTCTCCTCAGGTAGAGCCAATCCCAACCAGAGAAGATGAAGTCCTCCTGCCGAAGCATAGGTGTCCTACCCCAGCATCCATCCAGCCTGATGAGCTCCTTCTGCTTTAAAAGGCAGAACTGTTGAATCGTCCTAAGAGGGCCCAAACTCTCACCTGGACCGGTCTCAGAGTCAGGCCCACCAGCAGAAGCCCTTGGACCCCTAACGTCGAAACAGAAGTTGTGAAGTCAAAGACCTCACTGAAGCCATACAACTTCCATCAATCCCTAGAACTCTCCAAGATTTGTCACACCTTAGACCTTTGCCTCTCCTTTCCTCTGCCTGTAGCACATTCCCCTGGCTCTTAGTGTGGCTTTCCCCTGCTCAATGTTGAGGCTTCCATTCATATATTATATCCTCAGAAAGAACCCTGCAGAGCATGGCCCCACACCCAGCACTGCCCTATCACCACCAGAACCCTTCCCGTTTTCTTCTTAGCATTTACCGCAACCTTTCATTCTTACAGTTAGGGAGCTCTTGCTATGGTCTGTTTCCCTGCTGTCCTTTCTGCAGCACCTGGCTAGCCCAGAGGAAGGTCCTTGAACAATTGTTGGCAGATCACATGAATTTATTCTCCGATGGAAGGCAAACACTAAATGTTTCTAAATATAACTGACTGGGTGGCCCAGTCAGTTAAGTGACCAACTCCTGGTTTCAGCTCAGGTCCCGATCTCAGGGGCGTGAGCTCAAGCCCTGCATTGGGCTCCACTCGGCATGGAGTCTGCTTGAGATTCTCTCCCTTTCTCCCTTGGCCCCTTCCACTCGTGCGCTCTCTCTCTCTCTCTCTCAAATAAATAAATAAATAAATCTTTAAAAAGTAACAAAATAGGGGCGTCTGGGTTGCTCAGTGGGTTAAAGCTTCTGCCTTTGGCTCAGGTCATGATTCCAGGGTCCTGGGATCGAGCCCCGCATCGGGCCCTCTGCTCTGCGGGGAGCCTGCTTCCTCCTCTCTCTCTCTCTGCCTGCTTCTCTGCCTATTTGTGATCTCTGTCTGTCGAATAAATAAAGAAAGAAATAACAAAATAAATATAAATAATCAACTGAAGATTTTTTAGGTCCTGAGTATCTGAGAAGGCTCATCTCCCAGGGTACCTGAATTATTTTTGCCATAGAATCGCCTGGCCCTCTGCCCAGAACTTGTTTCCTTCTTCAGTATGGCTAGCAGCAGGCTCCCAGGTATATAAGGGGCATCTGGAGGCAACCTTTAATAACTCAACAAGCCAGGAGGGTCTGGGTTGCTTTAAAGGCTTCAGCTTAAGCCAGAACTTGCCCAGGAAATATACCTGGACTGGAGAATGTGAGAGGCGGCAGGCAGAGGGGGGCACATGGCTTCATCTTGCATTCCTGCCCTCATTTCTCTTTGCACTGACGGGGGGCGGGGGGCAAGAGGAACCAACTGCCACTTGTACGTTAATATTTCTGTAAGCTGCCACTAATCCTTTTTTGGCATGAGGCAGGATATAAATAAATAAATAAATAAATAAATAAATAAATAAAAAAATAAATCAGCTCCGTCTTCCCCCCAGAGTACCCCCACTCCGCTTGGATTTAGGTCATCCACATGTCTATGATCTATTTTCGACTTTCAGGATTCCGGCGGTATAAGCAGGAACCACAGAGCTGGCTCTGGGACCGAGACACCTGCCAAAGCCGACAGTCGGCGGGGTCCTGCTGCTAGCGCGCAGTCCGAGACCTGGCCCCTGACGGCCTGGGAAAGTGCCAGTGTAGCCCAGAGGGACAGAAAGCACACGGGAACCGGCAGTACAGCAAAGCCAGAGGAATAATCAAGGGTCGCCTCACTCCCTGGACTGGAAAAGCGGGGTTAGGAATAAAGACTGTCTCTGAGGGTGGGGATGGGTGGCACAGCTCCTGGTGCAGCATCTGGGACAAGGCATGGCCCCTGGTACCAGACACCTCATCGGCGGCACGGGTATGTTCCAGCTGCCACGCTCCGAGCACAGCCTTATGGATGATCCCTTTGCCACAGCTAAAGCTGCAAGCACTCGGAAGTTTCACAACAGAGAGGGAGGCTGGGCAGACTTCAGACCTGCCCACCAAGTGACAGTCCGCGAGGCCCTCGTGTGACCTCAGCACCTCACAAGCAGGTGAGCACCCTGAGCGCCAGCCTCAGCCTGTCCTAAACAACCCCCGCCCCACGGTGACATGAACGAGCTAAAATGCAAAGCTTTCCTCCACTGCAGAAATAACCGTCCATGTGCACAAGTGTGTTTCCAAGAATCGGAGTGGTCTGGGTAGGCTGCTCTCCTGCCTCACCCACCCCAAGGAGCCCCCTGCTCTGTGAGGCGGCACCCACCTTCCTTGCGCCTCTCGGGCATTCACACCTGCTCTGCCATCTGCACAGAGGCCTCTCCCTCCGGCACAACCTTGCCTGAATCTGCACCAGGACTCTTGGCTTAGATGTTACTTTGTCCAGAAGCTTTTCCTGATGCCACCCCCCACCACACCCCCCAGCCAGGCTGGGACCATTGTTGTGTGTTTGGTCCTCCCTGCCCTCCTGCAGCCACAGCCTTCAGAGCCCCACTGAAAATGTCCCCTGGACGGAGGAAGGACCACCCTCTAAATGTGGGAGGGCAAGGCTCTGTCTCCTTTTGTCCCCTGTCGTTTCCCCAGCAGCTAAACCCATGACTGGCACATAGCAGGGACTCAATAAATATAGATGGGGCAGAAGAATGATGGAATGAGGTGACAGTTAGCCAAGCACCAGCACTTTGTCACTAGGCAATTGTCCTCAAGGGACCCGGCTCTACACTCACAGGCCATTTCAGGCCTTCAAAGGGGGGAACTGGCAAGAAACAAACAAGGTCTACCTCTATGAGGAAAGAGCAAGATGGAGAAATTACAGGGGACAAGAGCTGGGCAGAATGGAAGCTCTGTCAGGAGGAATGGGCTAGCTGGCCAGAGGGGAGGGCAGCAGGTAAGACCAGCAGGGGAGGGTCCAAATGCCCTCAGGCAGAGGACCAGGACACTAGGATGCTCCTGCCTGAACCTATCACCTGAGACCAGGAGACACCCAGCCAGGATGGGTGTCTAATCCCGGCCAGGATTCGTCTAACCCACCTTCTGGCTTGGTCAGGCACATACGGGGACACACTGCCCTGCCCAACAACTGGACATCCAGAGGCTAAGAACGGAGGTGGCTGCAGAGAGACACCCAGCTTTAAAGGAGTCAGGCACCTTGTCACTTTAAGGGGCATCTGGCTTGTCATTTCTCCTCCTCAAATCCCTCCTTCCTCCTCCTACCTACTGCCCTGAACCAAGCCCTCATCGTGGCCTGGACAGAGCCTTCCACCAACCAGCTCCTGCTCTCCTGTTAGGGAAGTCTTCTGAGGTGTCAACCACATCCTAGCATTTCTTAAGCACCAATGAGAAGCTCACTGGCTGTGGTCCTGGTCTTCCTGAGGGCCTGGGGGCAGTGGGGGGAACACGCTCTATTGCCCTTATAATCTGCTTCCCTTCTAACCCTGCCTTTCTCAGACACAATGAGGGACCTTCATCCCCAGAAACTCCAAACCACAGTGACCAGACCATCCTGCTGGGTGGTGGCCCCTAAGTGAAGAGACAGGCGTTAATAAACAGAACGTGGGTTTCCCCACACGAGGGCTACATCACTGAAGAGCTCAGACCCCACACAGCACAACAGGGCACTAAGCAGGGGAATGGCCATGCTGTCGTCTCTCCCAGCCTCAGCCAGGACAGACGCCTCAAGATATGATGGGACGAAGGAGCTGAGGGCAGAGAGCTCAAGTCATATCAAGGACAATGTAGACTGGAAAGAATTTTCTGAAAGTCCCTTCAAATTCTGAATCCTGAAAATTATGGAGAAACACACGCCTTGGACAAGGGAGCCCAACGTCTGTGAGAGGGATCACCAGTTCCCATGGAGATGGAGGACTGCCCCCCTTCCCCCCTCCCTAGCCCTGATCCCTCCCCTCGCTCCCTACAGGGAGCCAGAGCTCCTCAAAGATGGGCAACAACCAGAAAGAAAGATGCACAGAATTTCCCCCCCGGAAGTGGGTAGAGGAGGCAGGGGCAGGCATGGGGAAGAAAGGAACACCTAAAAGAGCAGATGATAAAAATGTGCAATCCACCAGAAGGGATATCCCTTAGAAAGAGAGAGAAAAAAGATGAAGAGTTCAGACAGATATTCTCCCCAGTCTCAGAGAAGTTACAGATGACAGAGTCTCTGAAAGGGAAAGGAAATCTGAGAGACAAGATTTCAAAGAAGAGAGATTCTAAAACAACAGACAAAGACAATGAAAAATGGTGGGGCTCGAGAAAGAGAAGGTGGGAGCCCCTGGGCCCTCTGTGCAGGGCCCACAGACGGAAAGCTGGCAATGGGGGGTGGCGGCACCAGGTAGCAGGGGTGCTGGGGAGTCCCGGAGAAGCTTGCCGGCCAGGCAGAGAGGACAAGTACATTCACGGACAAGGGTGTAACTCAAGTTCTCTGTGGTCTTCCAGCTGAGCCGCAGAGCGTGCCTTTCCCCAAGCCATCCTTCTTCGGGCCTGGACCCTCGGCCTCCCTGGAACTGCGGCCCGGCCCACCGGAAGACCCTGTCCCCACTGTCAGTGCCACCTTGACGTGCAAAGCTCCTGAGGGCTGCCGTGGGAAAAACAAGCCTTCTCTGTCAGTTCTGAAATTCAGACAGTGTTGTCCCTGTCTCTGGATGATGCCACAGGACTCAGGGCTTCAAATAAATCTTGTATTGATATTTCCACCAGTGGAGGGAGCCCTGGTGAGGTGCCTTTCAATATTTTTTAAATGATTTTTCCTCTTGGCTGTACTTCATAATAAGTCATCAGACACTGAAAGCCAGAATCCTCTTTCTTGCTGAAATGATTTGTTCTCTGGCAGGATGCAGGGTTTATTAGTCTGGAATACAGCTCACGATCCAAGCTGAGAGTTGCCGAAGGCCTCGGGTCCCTGTCTCCCAAGTGCCCCCCTCCTCCCAGTGCCGGCCAAGCACAGCGACCGCGACAGCTCTGTCTGGGCACCCAGATCCATGGGGCAGAGTCCAAGGCAGGATCACCCCAGTGCCTCCTCCATGGAAGTCGCCCTCTTCCACTCAATGTGGAAGGCCCTCCCCCATGACACCCCAACAGCATGGCAGGAAAGAACACCACAGAGTTCCACAGCAAGGCACCTTCTACAAAACCACACCAGAGTGAGGGCTCCTGAGGGAGCAGTCCAGGAAAGCAGAGAGCAATTCAGGTCCTTACCCACGACCTGATTTAGACAGGTGCCTACCTTGGGGCTCCACTACACTTCTGGGTCTCACAGCGGCCCCACTTAAGGCAGGCATCCAGCAGGAAGAACTACTCGTGGACAGGGGTGTTTCCCATGGGTCAGGATGTTCAGGTTTCTGGGAGCCCTGGCACCGCCGAGTCGTACACCCCCCAGGACCGTCAAGGTGCTCTTTTTCTTTCCACCACCTTCAAACAAGGTAAGTGCGGATGGATGGGTTGTGTGCCTGATGCTCAGATGTACAAAGGAGGAATTCAGTGTTGGCACCTTCGGGGAGATGCAGATGGAAAGCCCATCGTGCCTCGCTCCCACCTTTAACATGCACTGGATTGAGCACCTTATCCTGAGTGGGAGCCACCAAGCACCCACACGGCCTGACACAGGTGTTAAGAGGCTTCCAAAAGGTTTTCAAGATCAAGGATATGAGATCGTGCAGCCTGGATCCAAATATGCAAATCTCTCTATCGTGACAGAAAGGAAAATGCTGTGTTATGTGGTATTTGTGTGGTGCAGTCTTAAATTTGCCTTCATCTTTATGACTGGTTTTAGGAATAGTGACTACTTTAAAATCCAGATAAGGCTTAGAATTACAGAAATTTAGAACTGGAAGGCCCTTTGGATGACAGAGTCAAAAATCCGATGGGCAACAGGAATCCCCTCCATAGCATCTGGACTCCCCTTGAGGAACCCCAGTGATGGGGGCACTCACTACTTCACAAGGCAGCCTATGATATCTCTCTTCTGACAGCTCTGTTAGAAACTTACTTTAGTTGAAAGCTGTCTTCCTACAAGCTCTTTCTTCTGGAACAACACAGAGCACACTCCCACTCTTCTAGAAAACATACTGTCCTGGGACTACTTCTAGGGTCCTGTGAGCTTTTGGGAGGTAAGGTCTCAATTATCCAAGGTTACTAGTCCTCCCAAGCAGCCCTCAAGAGCCACCTCCCTTCTTGGATTCCTTCAAACCTTTCAAGGTTTTCCAGTCTCCCCTGCTGGAGCTTTCCTCTGTACTCAGAATGTCTCTCTCCCAGACTATCTCAGTGGCCACCTTCCCGCCCCTCATGGCTCCAGGACCTCTTCCCCCGCCCCTCACTGCATGGAGTGATTTTTCCACAATGAAACCTAGCTTTTATATAGCAGGTAATCTGCACAGAGCTCAGAAGATATGCCAGGCACTGGGCTAGGCCCACACAACCTTAGGTATGCCTTGCAAATAGTCCCCATTTAACAAGTGAAGAAAAGGACCTTAACCAAATCTCTAAGAGGCTTTCTCAAGTTTAAACATCTGGCAAGTGCCAGATGTTAGAGCTCAGCTCAAGTGTTCCTGGCACAGAGTGGGGGTGCCCCCACTTTCTGTATGTAGTTCAGCCCCCAGAAGATGGGCCTTCACAGCCCCTCCAGACCCATTTTCCATCTTGGGGCTTCCTTTCCTCAAGGTTCTGGGTCTGGCCACTCTGAGCACACTGCCCCCCAGCAGAAGCAACTATCAGCACTTGCTTTGTGTTGCGAGCTGTAGCCTCCTGGTCCCTGCTCCCCCAGCCCGGGAATCTGCGGCCTGCCAGCAGCTGGCACCTCCTGCCCAGCCAGCAGTGCAGCGGTGTGCTCTTCAATCCAGTTTTATCTGCACCTCAACTAATCACTTCCTCTTCCAGGGTCTCCTACCCCAGCCCCCAGCCACATGCCAGCCCCCGTCTGTTCCCTTAGCTGTCCCCATTCCAGATGTTGGGCCCTTGGAGTCAACATCTCTATCTTACTCGTAACATCACTCACATCACTTCACAGAAGGTCTGTGAAGAAGCCACGGAAGGAATCCAGTCCTGCTTCTAGACCACCAGTGGTCACAGACATTCTCCAACCCTAGTGCCGGACCCTAGTGCAGGGCGCCATCTTCCAGCTTTCCGGTTTTACCGATCGATATGAACTTTGCCCCAGGTGTAACATGTTCTAGACACCCCGCAGGTGGGAACTACTGCTACTATTTCCAGGAAAACAAAGCTCCAGGCAGATAAGGACGAGCCTATGAGAAATCAGAGCATGATTACACTGGGAGACAAGCCATGGGATAAGGAAAAACCCAGGGGTCCTAGGTGACAAGACTGAAACCAGCATTTGTCAAGAGAACTCTACAGAGCAGTCCTCCAACAGTACTAGATCCAATGGCAAAGAGCGGCGGCGGCAGCAGCAACAAGTAAAGTCCTCTAATAAATGAACTTGGGAAGAAAAAAAAATGGCTCCAGCAAAAATTAAACAGATTTCTTTACTACAGACTTTTAATATGCTAACGTGTGCTGTGAATCATTATAAGATAGATCTAACATATAGCATTCCTCATACTCCATTTTCCCTGGAGCCCCCTCCTTCGGGAAGCATCTTCTTGAAGTACTGTTGCTCAGAACAGACTCTTGGAAATGCTGTATTAATCTCTCTGTCAGGACAGGTGTTTCAATGGATTGTTTTTACCCAAATGAAGGCTGTAGATTTTTCCCCTGCTGAGGTTATTTCGTTAGCCTCCCCGAGTCTGCCATAATGATTTGAATATCAGCTCTGTCACCCATCATTTTAGGTACTTAACATGATCAGTAACTTAATCATTTACATGATTTATAATATCGTAGGACAAGAACAAGCATAGCTATTCCATCCCTGAGACTGAATCTCAGAGTGTCAGTGCTTATGGAGAAAACCCATATCAGGCAGAGAGTGTTTTCAAGCTCATGCCTACAATAAAGTCAATCATTAGTTTTTTAATTCTTTTTTTTTTAAGATTTTATTTATTTATTTGACAGAGAGAGAGGGAGAGAGAGAGATCACAAGTAGGCAGAGAGACAGGTGGGGGAGGGGCTAAGCAGGCTCTCTGCTGATCAGAGAGCCCTATTCAGGGCTCGATCCCACGACCCTGAGATCATGACCTGAGCTGAAAGCAGAGGCTTAACTCACTGAGCCACCCAGGAGCCCTGAGTTTCTTAATTCTTAAGCATGCTTTTAACCCTGTCCCTCAATGACAGCCAATAACATCACACCAGAAATACTTCTGGGTGCCCATGAAGGAGAGCGATTCTCAACAGAGGAGGCATCCTCGATGCCCAGCTTTCCCAGAGCATAAGCATTAGAGTACCTAAAGGACGGATACATTGAAGAACTTTCAGGTAATCTACTAAATGTGTTGGTTCTCTAGTGGGGTTTAAGTAGTGGCGAGTTCAAAGTTTTATTTCTAAACAAGTGTCTGGGGTGCAGTCAGTCCTTGCCACTGGGTGCCAATAGAACCCCGTGCTGTGAAAGCAGCTGAGCCAGAGATAAGACCGTGCATTTGCCTGCTGTAATCATGAGGCAACATAGTCATGCCCTTAAGGTCAGACATTCATGGAGATGCATAAAGCTGGCATACTTCCAAGTGATTGCCTTCCCTGCCTCCAAAGAGACAGCAAATTCAATGTGGATTATTTACCAACCTCTTGCACTATTTAGGTAGGTCTCTGATTTAAAATGGCAGATGGCATATTCTCCCCCAACTTCTAACTAAAATATTTATAAAGACTCAGAAATGATTTTTTAAGAAATCAAAGAAAAAAGAGGAGGACAATACTGGCAACCATCCTATTGTAAATACTGGGGAAATGGCCACTGAATAGAAGGTTGTCGGATATGAATGGAGAAATATAATCAGTGCACCACGTGTACTCTTCTGCAAAAGATAGGACAGCCTCACCTTTCTGAACCATCATCAGCGGATATTCTAACGTTACCCTCCCCTCCTGCACTTGCCCTTGAGATTGGAGCCCAGCGTCTATGCTAACTTGAAGATTATGCATCAGTTCCCAGTGCTTCCTGCTCCTGGGCAGCCAGACGACTTCCTGGGTCTCCTCCAACCTGTGACAGCAAAGGTTCCCAAAAGGTATTCTGCAGAACATCCATCGTATAAGGTACAGCTCAAAGAGCTTCAGCTAGCCCCATCCCAAGGAGCTACAGCACCATTAAAGACTCTCAGAAGTCATTCAGTAAAAAATCTTCTAAAGTTTTGTTTCATTCAATATTTCTTAAATACATTTAGATACATGACATTTTTACTTTTCACATAACGTCTATACACATTCAGAAGAACTACTATCCCCCAAACATACTTTCAGAAAATGCTCCAAATTCGTTCAGGAAAAACAACTGCCAGAGAACTATAGGGCAAGAAGTGGAGAAGAAATGGAACGGTGAGGATACACTGATTCCTGGGAAATGTAGTCCCCACTAGCAAAGCTCATTTGGCCAAGACCCTTTCAGAAAGAATCGTAACATCTTACAGCAGGCATTATAGTAGTTTCCTGAGTAATCTATTTCCACCGCTAGAGAGAACAGCTATAGATAGAACAATGTACAATGTAGTAAACAACATTTGCAAAATAATTCAGAGGATATTTCTTTTTTTTATGAAACTGTTACAAAGAACTAAAAGAAGAAAATGAGCTAAGACAAAAAGTCACAGGAAGAGACACAAATATAAAACCTGAGATTAAGAAGGGAGTTGGTGAATTAAGGAAGGAAGGGTTGCAAATAAAACGAAACCTCTAATTTCCAAGTTCAAGTCTACATTGGGATCAATGAAGCAAAGACAGAATTGGTGAGGTGACACCTTGTCTTCCTGGCAATGTGAGAGACAGCAATGACAAGGGCTAAAATGAAAAGTATGGGAGGACAGAGAATGGGGAGCAACACCAGAATTGCAGAAGACTCTTGGGAAATAGATGTACAAACCAGCAAACACACACACTTAAGAAAACCAAACAAAACACAAAGAAATGGTTTTTGAGTTTTAAATGAATCAATGGTAAATCAAAGGAACTTATAATGTTCAAAACAAAATCATTTCAAACAAATCAAGATACATTCTGGTAAAAAAAAATACTTTAATTGAAGAAAGGATATATGCTACAATAAACTCTTAACAGAAAAAAAATTACACTGATTAAAATCAGTGTGATCTCAGATTTTTCCTTTCTTACATTATAAACGAAAAAAGAAGTGTTGTCTTCAGCTTGTGTAATAACACAAAAAGTGTGTTATGGGTTAAGAAGGGCAGTGCCAGATATAAAAGGCTCAGAAATTAATAAAAAGGGACATACTTGGAAAAATCACATGCATATATTAATCCAGCCACCTGAAAGAGATAACACAGTACAGAAATCAAGCACAGTACAGAAATCAAGACTGGCAAATCACAGTAGAAAAATGATGACACTGAACACTGAAATAACTTAAGCACATAGTTTATCTATTTTTTTTTTAAAGATTTTATTTATTTATCAGAGAGAGAGGGGGGGAGAGAGTGAGCACAGGCAGATAGAATGGCAGGCAGAGGCAGAGGGAGAAGCAGGCTCCCCGCCGAGCAAGGAGCCTGATGTGGGATTCGATCCCAGGACGCCGGGATCATGACCTGAGCCGAAGGCAGCTGCTTAACCAACTGAGCCACCCAGGCATCCCATAGTTTATCTATTTTTAAATTGAATCTTCGCATTTCTGATAGTTATATGCCGATCTGCCTCTTTCCTCCCCCATGCAGGCAGAATATCAAAAAATGAACAACCAACCACTATTAAGTGCCCTCTTTGGGAAATAGGAAAGCAAGGTGTAGGATGGTAGTAGAACCCCCGTGAGCCAGGCATTTGCCTTTGGCTCAGGCCATGATTCTGGCTTCCTGGAATCGAGTCCCACACTGGGCTCCCTGCTCAGCGGGAAGCCCACTTCCCCTCTTCCACTCCGCATGCTTGTGTTCCCTCTCTCGCTGTCTTTCTCTGTCAAATAAATAGACAAAATCTTTAAGAAAAGAAAGAGGAGGAAGAAGAAGCACCACCACCACCACCACCACCACCACCACCACCACCACCCTGGGTCGCACTGGGCACAGAAAAGGAAAGGAGAAGAGCAAAGGAAGAAACAGAAAAAAAGTCTGTGGGTGAGAACATGAAATATGTGGAGGAAGAAATAATGAAGAAACTCTGGAGACACATTATCTAAGACTTTAATAAAGATCCTGAATGACCCTGAAGTTAAAGCACTATAGGATGGCATATAGGAAAATAAGAAAATGTAAGAATCGATATTATAATGAAATTGAAGAATACCCAAAACAAAGGAAAATCTTCCAATTGTTTCCTGAAAGAACAGATAACCTATGAGAACCACTGGACATCAGACTTCTCAGCAGCAACACTGGCTCATGAGACAATAGAGTCTCTTTCTCGAGGCTTTGAAACAATGGAACATTAAATCTTGAATTTTATATCCAGCCAAATTGCCTTTCAAACATCATAAAATAACTGTCAGACATACAAAGGTTCATTAGGCTTCACACAAAGGGACATTTTTAAAAGACTGTGAGAAAGTTTTCAAACAAGAAAAGAAACACATCTAGCATCTTCTAAGAGATTCATAAAGAAGGGGAGAAAAATATCTATAAAGTTGCTTTTTGTATTCAAAGGACTAAACCCCCAAAAGAAAAAAACAAAGTAGATTCATAAGAAACCATAATGAAAATTCTAGAAAATAACAAGTGATATGGGCAATGGGAGAAACTAATGGTCATTTTTATCATTTGGGAAAAGGCAAAAGGTATATTAAAAGGCAGAAAAAGATGAATAAATCAAATCTTCAAATGATAGAAAAATTCAAAGGACACAGAGAGGTTAAAAGAAAAAGGATGAGAAAAAACATACCATGCAATATTAATTAAGAAAAAAGATGAAAATAATACCAGACACAATAAACATTAAGGCAGAAATATAAAGAATACAGAGAATCACTACAAAATGTTGAAGACCTTAATCAAGAAGATCTGTCTAAACAAATATGTACCTAATAATTAGCCTCAAAATGTATAAAGTGAACATGCACAGGACTGCAAAGAGAAATGTAAAAATCTAGCAACATAGTCATTAATTTCTAAGAAGCTACTTCAATCACTGGTCAAGCAGACCAAATAATTACCAAAGATATAGAAGATGTGAACAGTATGATTTAATAAACATATAATTATGCACTGGATAATTTAAAAATACACCTTCTTCTCAGATACATTATGGGACATTTGTAAAAACCATTTACATACTAAACATGAACAAATTATGTTTTTGACTAAAAGTTACAAATTAATAATAAAAACAAGATATTCCTTTATGTGTGTATATATATATTATATATATATAATATATATATACATAAAATTTAAATACTTCTTAGTAACTCAAAGATCATAAGAAATTTATAATGGATAGCTCAAAACCACACAGCACTAAATAATAATAAAATAACCATCAGCACTACCACATAACAAAATTTATAGAATGTAGCAAAAGTGGTAATTTGAGGAAAATATATAGTTTCCAATTCTTATATTAGAAGAGGAGCAAGACCTAAACATTTAGAAAGAAGATAACAAGAATTCTCAAAATACATAAGAAAGGAGATAAAGGTAAGAACAGAAAAGGACAAAAGATTTGCTTACAAAAAAATTATTTTTATATAACTATTTGCCACATGCTGTTTTAAGTGTCTTACATTTTAGTAACTCATCCTCATAACAGCCATATTCTTTAGGAAAATATGGAAACTGAGCACAGAGAGCTTAAGTAATTTACACAAAACCACACAACTAATAATCACTGCAGCTAGAATGTGACTATAGATTTTGGGCTATTTTCTTTGTTAAAATAGAATGAAATCCATTTTTTTTAAAGGAGTAACAAAACAGGCTTCTTGGATTATTGATTTTTAAAGAAAAAGAAAGATAAAAAGTTACAAATAAAAAATATCATGAATAAGGGGCGCCCGGGCGGCTCAATTAGTTAAGTGTCCAACTCTTGATTTCTGCTCAGATCATGATCCAAGGGTCATGAGATCAAGCCCCATGTCAGACTTGGTGTGGAGCTTGCTTAAGATTCTCTCTCTCTCCTTCTGTCCTTCCCCCCCAACCACATGCATGCACACATTCTCTCAATTACTAATATAGCAGAGATTTAAAATATGAGAATATTAACTCTTTTACACTAATAACTTGTAAAAATTTTAGAAATATATTTGTTAAACTAAATAACTAATAACTAAAATATATTAAAACTAATACATAAATGAGCCAAGAAGAAATAATACATGACAGTTTCTATAGCTTCTCAAGAAATTTTAACGCAATAATTTATATTTTACCCCCAAATAATCTCTTGGCATCTTTACAAGCAACCTATAGTAAATTCATAGAGAATATATTCTTTAAAGAATCCTAAGAAGAAGGAACAGACCTAAATCATCTTCTGACCCACTATAATTCTGATCTCAAAATATACAAAAATAATACTAGAAAATGTCACCAAACCATTTCATTCATAGAAATAGGTGCAAAAAATCTAAACAAAAATATCTGAAACAAAGTTCTAAACGGCTAATGGAAAAAACCCATGTCCTTACCTCATAGAGGCAGAAAAAGCTTGCCATAATATTCAATATCTATTCATGACAAAAATCATGATATATTAAGAAAAGTTCTTTAATCTGATAAAAGGTATCTGCAAAGTACATTTAATAACCATAATCCCAAATGGGGAAATAGTAAAGCAATCACTTTAAAATCAGAAAGACAAGAGGATACTCACTATTACCAAATCCATTCAACATTATACTAGAGGTTACAAAATATACAATAAGAGAAATTTGGGGGGAAAACGACTTAAGGATTACAGAGGAGGAAATGAGAGTCATTATTTTTAGATTACATGTTCATGTATATGTAAAACAAAATAATCTTGAGAAAAATTACTAGCTAATTTTTCTTTGGGTTTACCAAGAAGAATGATTATAAAATCTATTCATTTAAAGTCGATTGCATGTCTATGCACACCAAACAATTAGAAAAAACAGATAGTATAATCCATGTAATGTATTATTAGGCCATAGAAATGATGATAGCTCAGTATTAGCCCAAGGATAAATTAATTGGCCAATGGAATAGTATAGAAAGCCCAGAAACAGACCCACATGTATATGGAAATTTGCCATGGGGGAAGAGCAGGCATGATAATTCATTAGGGAAAGTACTAGTCAATAAATGGAACTGGGGTAAGTGATTGTCCATAACTTAAAAAAAAAAATCATATCTAACTTACATCATGCACAAAAATCACTTCCTGATAGATTCAGACCTTAAGTTTAAAAGAAAAACATCTGAACTTTAATAAGAAGTACTCTTAATCCCAGTCATAACAGAGTAATCAGTATTACGTTAGCCCTTCCAACATAAATAACTAAAAAGTTGCACTAAATAATAGGAAACAACTATTTCAGGTCTTCAGTAAAAGGCAGTGCAGGACCGTGATCCTTGAGAGAAAAAAAGAAAGATGAAGAGAGCCTTATAGCCTCACCAGAATCCCAAGCAGTATAAATACACACACACACACACACACACACACACACACACACACACACCCCACCAAGGCACATTATAATCCAACTACTAAAATAAAGAGAAAAGCTTAAAAATCAGGCAGAGAAAAAAAGAAATACTGTTTAGAGTAGAAAAAATTATATAAAAGTTACTACAGACTTTTTACCAACTATAATATGAGTCAAAAGATAATGAAACAAAATGGTAAAAAAAATTTTTTTAAACTATCAATATGCAGCAAAAATGAAATCCTTTTAGAAAAAAGAAAACATATTTACGGACAATGAAATTCCCAACAAAAACTTTTAAAGGAAGATTTTTCAGGCTACTGGAAATTAATATCACAAGGAAACATAGATCAATACAATCAATAAAGAGTAGAGGAAATTGTATATATAAAATGGATTTTTAATTTTTTTTTCATTTTTAAGTGACATTAAAAAAAAGACATTTGAGGGCGCCTGGGTGGCTCAGTGGTTAAAGCCTCTCCTTCGGCTCAGGTCATGATCCCAGGGTCCTGGGATCGAGCCTCACATCGGGCTCTCTGCTCAGCAGGGAGCCTGCCTCCTCTCTCTCTCTCTCTCTCTCTGCCTGCCTCTCTGCCTACTTGTGATCTGTCTGTCAAATAAATAAAAATCTTTAAAAAAAAAAGACATTTGAGTTTGTAAAACAAAATTAATAACAATAAACTATAGCCTTAAAACATAAGTAAAAACAAAATCAGTGACAATAAAATATGGGATAGTGGAAGTTGAAAGTATACTCTTCTAAGATTCTTATTTACACATGAATTGGTATATTATTTGAAGGTAGAAGGTGATAAAATAAAAATGGTTATGATAAACCTTATAACAAGCATTAAAATACATTTAAAAATTAAAGACATGGGGCGCCTGGGTGGCTCAGTGGGTTAAAGCCTCTGCCTTCAGCTCAGGTCATGATCCCAGGATCCTGGGATGGAGCCCCGCATCAGGCTCTCTGTTCAGCAGGGAGCCTGCTTCCTCCTCTCTCTCTGCCTGCCTCTCTGCCTACTTGTGATCTCTGTTTGTCAAACAAATAAATAAAATCTTTTAAAAAAAATTAAAGACATGTATCTAATAAACCAATAGAGGAGATAAAAGGGAATACTAGTCATAATACAGAAGAAGATAGTAAAGGAGAAAGAAACAACAAAAATCCAGATGATACAGACAAATAGCAGACTTACAGACCTAGATCTAAGCATATAAATACTTCCAGCAAATGCAAACAAAATAAAAACACACATAAAAGGTAAAGATTATTGGAACAGATTTTTTTTAAGCCAAGTATGTTGTCTATGTGTTTACATGTAAAGAAACAGGTTAAAATAAAAGGATGAAAAAAGGCACACAAACTCTAGCCACACACAGAAAAGGTGTGGTGGCTATATTAATATCTGATCAAGTACTCTGAAAGCAAGAAATAAAGACTTCTTTTCTTCCTTCCCCTCCTTTTCCCTTCCCTTTCCTTCCTTCCTTTTTTGCTTACTTACTTTCTTTCTTTCTCTTTAACTCTTTGTGTCCAAGGACCAGCAAGTGAAAAAAGAAGACAGGAAGCTTACTGGGAGGGTATAACCCTGCTTACATAGTGGGGGCAGGGAGAAAAGCCTGTGCTCTACCTGGTGCCTCTTGGTGCTGCCTTGACCAATTAAGAATGAATTACAAGTACAGTTACCCAGCCTGAGAAGTATTATCCCTAGAAGCTCAGACTTACCAGCATCAGGGTTTGGTTCATACCACTAGATAAACCATGAAGCCCAGCAGAGGCGATATTTGAGGGCAAAGAGAATTAGAGCGGATCAAGAAGTCAGGGGATGAGTACCAGTGTGTAAGGTCTTTTTATATTAATATAAGAAGGATGTCTGGGTGGTTCAGTCCAAATCTTGATTTCAGCTCAGGTCATGATCTCAGGGTTGAGAGATCCAGCCCCACAGTGGATGCTGGGCGTGGCACCTGTTCCAAGATTCTCTCTCCCTCACCCTCTGCCTCTCCCCCTTCAAAAATAAAATAAAAGTAATAATTCATCTATGTATGTACCAAAAATGACAGAAAATTCCAATATTCTTTTATCAGCAATTGATATGTAAAAAAATCAGTAAATATACAGAAGGCTGGAATATCACTATGTGCAAACTACAACTAACTGGCATTTATGGAACACACATCTATCAACTATAGTACAAAGGAAGTACTATTCACCTACATGAACTCTTGTTCTTCCATGAGACAAGTTTCAATAAATTTAAAAGTACAAAAATCATACACACAATACTCTGTAACCTAAACAAAATCAGTTAAAAAATTAGTAACAAAAATATTCTAAATTTTTCTAAGTAATGAAAATGTTCAAATATATATGTAAATAAACGATGGGTCAAAAAATTATGGTGAAAATTAGAAAATATTTTGAACTAAAACAAAATGCACATCCAAATACATCAAAGTTTGTGGGAAACTTAGCAAAAAATGACATTCCTAAATACACATTTCTAAAAAGAAAAAGGCATAAAATCATGACCCAAGCTTTTGTTTAGGAGATGAAAAGAAGATCAAATTAAAACAAAGAAGAATAGAATTAAGAGAATATTAAAAGGGGAAATATATGAAATTGAAAAAAATGGGAAAAATAGCGATGTCATAAATTGGTTCTTGAAAATGTCAATGAAAAGTGATAAAACCCTTTTGGACTGATCAACTGGAGAAAGAAAATGAAAGAAAGCATAAATTACCAATTTCGGGAGCAAAAGAGGGGACACGACTACAAATTCTACAGAAAGAAAAAGAGTGGAGAAATGATAAAAATAAGATATGTCAATAAGTTTGAAAGCACATATGAAATGGAAAAAAAAAATGTTTTGAGATTGAGATGACCAAAGCTGACACTAGAAGAAAGGGGAATTCTAAATAGGCCTATAACTACTGAAGAAATTAAATTCATAATTTAAAAGTTTCCCACAAAGAAAACTGCAGAACTAGATGGTTTTACCCATTTGAAGAAGAAAAAATACCAATCTCACACAAATAATTTTAGACAACAAGAGGATACTTTCTAGCTCATTTCATATGGTCAGCATTATTCTCATTTTAATACTTAAGACATTACAAGATATAAAAATGATAGATCCATATCGCTTATAAAAGTAAATCAAATCCACTTTAAAGGGGTACATTGTGACCATGGGGGAATTTATCTTAGAAGTGCAAGGTTGTCTTACCATTCAAAAATCAATCAATATAATCCATCACATTAACAGAATAAAGCCACAAATTAACATAATAACAACAATAGTTTCATTAAAAAACTTGATTACATTCAACGTTTATTTACGATAATATCTCAGCAAAGTAGGAACTGGAAAAGAGCATGTTCAAAGAGCACTTTCATTTCACATTTTACTTAATGGTAAGAGTCTGAATACTTCCCCACTAAGATCACAACAAGGAAAAGGTATCAACTTTCACCATGTCTTTTCTTTCTTCCTTTTTTTTTTTTTTTAAAGATTTTATTTATTTGTTTGACAGAGAGAGAACACACAAGCAGGGGTGGGGGTGTGGAGGGAGAGAGGGAGAGGGAGGAGTAGGAGGGCTGAGCATGGAGCCTGATGCAGGACTGCGCATGGAGCCTGATGCAGGACTGAGCATGGAGCCTGATGCAGGACTCAATCCCAGGACCCTGGGGTCATGACTTGAGCCAAAAGCAGATACTTAACCCACTGAGCCACCCAAGTGCCCCTCACCATGTCTTTTCAACATCTTATTAGAGGTGTAAAAGGAAAAGTGGAGAAAAAAAGAAAGAAAGAGGAAAAAGAGGAGGGAGGAGGAAGGAAGGTAGAAAGAAGATGACTTCCTTTTCTGGTCATGCATATAGAAATCTAGGAAAAAACTATTTGATCTAAGATATAACTTTAATAAGATCTTTGGGTACAGTGTCAAAATGTAAAAATCTAGCATATTTCTACAAATCAGCAATTACCAATCAGAAAATGAAATTTAAACATAACATTTGAAACTGTACAACATGTAAAATACATAATGATATGTTAAATAAAATATATGTAAGACCTATACTTTAAAAATTATACAATATTGCTGAGAGAAATAAAACCTAAGTTAATGGAAAGGTTGCTATGTTCATGGATGAAATACTCAACATTAAGATTTCTAATAAACCCCATATGGGTCAAAAGATTTGACAGTACTTCAAAATATCCCAGCAGGTATTTTGAGAAATTGACAGTATAATTCTAGAGAAATTATGTGACTCTAAGAATTTAATTTTTTATTTTTATTTTTTTTAGAGAGAGAGAGAGCATGCACAAGTGTGGGAAGGGACATAGGGAGTAGAGAGAGAGAATCCCAAGCAGTCTCCATGCTCAGTTTGGAACCCAAGATGGGGCTCTATCCCACAATCCTGAGATCACAACCTGAGCAGAAAGCAAGAGTTCAATGCTCAACCAACTGAGCCATCTAGGCACCCCTGTGATCCTAAAAATTAAAAGGACCTAAAATAGAAAAAATAATTTTTATGTAAGAGAACAAAAGTAGACAATTTTTATTATTAATTTTAAATTTTAATTTAAAATTAATTAAATTTTAAAAATTAAATTTAATTTTAATTTTAAATATTAAAATTATTAATTTTAAGATTTACAATAAAGTTTCAGTAATAAAGTGTGATATTAGCATAGAGACAGATGTAAAGAAAATGAAGCAGGGAGAGTACAGAAAAAAGATCTCATATACATGCTCAATTGATTTGCAATAGAGATGCCAAAGTAATTCATTAAGGCAGCTTTTACAACTATTAGCTACCATATGTAAATAAATAACAAACTTGATGCCTACCTCACACCATATGCAAAACAATAATTCAAAATGGATCACAGACAGAAGAGTAAGACCTAAAACTATTAATCTTCTAGATGAAAATCCAGGGGAAAATACTTGTAGCTTTGTGGCAGGCAAAGATTTGTTTATATATATAGCAAACAAAAGGCACTGGTCATTTAAAAAAAAAAAAGATAACTTGGGTTGCATAACTATTAAACACTTACAGCCTTTAAAAAACACCATTAAGGAAATAAAAAGAGAATATATTGACTAGAATATATCTCTATCTATATCAACAAATGACTGGTATCCAGAATATTAGAGAAATCATACAACACAACAGAAGGGGACAAGCAACCTAATGTTCTAATTGGGCAAAAGATTTGAATAGATACTTCAGAAGAGAACACATTAGGAATTGCAAAGAAGTACATAAAAAGGTGCTCAACATCATTGGTTATTACAGAAGAGGAATTTGAAAACAGAGGTACAACCGCACAACCACTAGAATGGCAAAAATTTAGTAGCTATACTAAGTTTTCGCAAAATGAGGAGCAATTTGAACTTTCACACATTGTCATGGTATTGCAAAATGGTATAATCAATTTGAAAAACAGTTTGGTAGTTTCTTATAAAGCTAGACACACAATTGCCATACGCCTAGATATTTAAATAAGAGGAATAAAAGTTTAAGTTCACATTCACATGATAAATTGTATGTGAATGTTCTTAGTAGCTGTATTCATGATCCAAAATTGGAAAGATTCTGAATGTCCATTAAATTGTGCTTGTACTCATATGATGAAATGCAGTTCACCAATAAAAAGGAACAAACTACTCATATACAAAACTATACAGAAAAACTCAAAAACATTAAGCTAAAAATGTTGATACAAATGATGACTATGCACTTTATTTACATGTTCCAGAATAGACACAACTATTCTGTAGTGACAGATATGAGATCATCATTTGTATTCAATAGAAGCAAGCACTGAATTCAAAAGGGCATGGGACTGTTCCACCCCTTCAACAGAGTGGTGATTATCTGGATGAACACTTCTATCATCACTCATTCAACTGTGCAGCTAAAATGGGTGCATTTTATTGTTTGCATATTATATCTCAACAAAATTTAAAAAGCTTTTACTAGAAAATATAAAAAAAAATCTTTTTACCATCGATTTAGACAAAAAGTACTAATTTTAGGGGAGCCTACATGGCACAGTTAGTTAAGAATGAGACTCTTGGTTTCCTCTTAGGTCATGATCTCAGGGTTGTGAGATCAAGCCCTTCATGGGGCTCCGCACTCAACATGGAGTCTCCTTGAGATAAATCTCTCCCTTGGCCCCTCCCCTCCATGTGCACACGCATGCTCTCTCTATCTCTTTCAAATAAATAATTTTTTATTTTTTATTTTAAATTTAAATTTTAGGGGCGCCCAGGTGGCTCAGTGGGTTAAAGCTTGTGCCTTTGGCTCAGGTCATGATCCCAGGGTCCTGGGACCAAGCCCCACATCAGGCTCTCTGCTCAGCAGGGAGCCTGCTTCCTCCTCTCTCTCTCTCCCTGCCTACCTCTGCCCACTTGTGATCTCTGTCAAATAAATAAAATCTTTTTAAAAAATTTAAAATTTATATTTCAGGCTTACAGGTCATGTGGTCTCTGTTACAACTACTCAACTGCTGGTGAAGCCTGAAAACAGCCATACATAATACCTAAACTAATGGGTAGGACCGTATACGTATAAACTTTATTTATAAAAACAAGTGGCAAACAAACAAAAAAATTAAAATTTTAAATTTTAAAAGCAAAGAGAAATCAATCTCACTAAGAATTTATTATTTTAAAGATACCTTAAAGAGATGGAGGAAAAATGTGGCATCTGGGAGGTGCAATCAGTCAAGCATCCCTGACTCTTGGTTTTGGCTCAGGTCATCATCTCATGGTCACGGGATCAAGCCCCATGTTGTGCTCCATGCTCAGCATGAAGTCAGCTTGAGATTCTCTCTCCCTCTCCCCTCGCTCATGCTCTCTCTCTTAAATAAATAAATAAATCTTTTTTTTTTTTTTTTAAGAGAGAGATGGATAGGAAAGAACCCTGATACAAATCATGAATGATAGGTGCATGACTGAAAGCCAGAAAGTTGTAAGCTCCAGGAACAACTGAAAAACACGAGAACAAGGTACTTAATAGTGAGAAAGTCAGAAATAATCCAATAATCTATAATAAACAGAAAAAATGAGAAGTAAACATTAATAGAAAATATGAATGCTAAATAAACATGTAATAAGATGCTCACTCTTCACAGCGATCAGCAATATACAAATCAAGATCAAAATATGCCTTAACTGGCATAATAAGTTTATATGTCTTAACTGCAAAAATAAAAAGTCAAAAAAATAGTAAAGGGTGAAGAAGATGTGGATCAAAGGGCTATCGTATACACTGCTGGTAGTGTAAATTAATACAATGACTTTGGAAAACAAATCATTGTTATAAGTTGGTTTTTAAGTTGATCATTCATAACCCAGCGATTCTATGTCTAAACACAATCAAGGGATGCTCTTGGACCTAAACACATGCATGCCAAAAAATGTTCATAACAGTAAGGTTTATAAGAAGGAACAAAAACAACTAGAAATAAATCAAGAGTCCATGTTCAGGAAAATAAATAAATAAATCATATACTCAGAAAATAAAATATTAGACATCCCTAAAAATTAAACAGCTTGGCTACATATAACAAACTTCATTAACATAATGTTGAATTTAAAAGTTAAGTTATACACAACATGATACCACGTAGACAACAAAGTATACAACATGATACACTTACTGGAAAAGTTCAAAACTATTTAAGCTGAACAATGTGTCAAGCTGGGGTGGGGAGGCATGAATAAATATGTGGAAGAATCATAAAAATAACATAACTTACCATAGTTAGCAACAATAAAACTTACTCAAATGTATAAAATAATTGTTTTGGGGCCTTTATATGTCAACCAGTACGACACTACCTTTGAGATAATGAAGAAAAACATGAGAAGAGCCTGACATTCACACTAGATCTACTTACCTGAATACACTGTTAATCCATTCTCCATGGAAATCAAACAATAGCATGGAATGGCAGCCTCACTAGATGGAGGGAACATTTTGTGGTACTGAGGCAAAATAAAATTGTGAAGTGTGTTAAGAGAGGGAAAGAAGCTGAAGTGAGAAAGTATAAAATATCTCTGTAAAGGTTATCCATAAATTCTTAGTTCACTCCTAAGATGTGTATCTAGCTTGCAAAGAAGCAAAGAGGATGTGACTGATGCACTGGGAGGATAGAGAAATGAGCAGATATTTCAGAGGATATTAAATGCTAGAGACAGGGTGCCTGGGTGGATAAGCAGGTTAAGCCTCTGCCTTTAGCTTAGGTCATGGTCTCAGGGTCCTGGGATAGAGCCGGGAATTGGGCTCTCCACTCGGCAGGGAGCCTGCTTCCCCCTCTCTCTCTGCCTGCCTCTCTGCCTACTTGTGATCTCTGTCTGTCAAATAAATAAACTACTAAAAATGAAATAAAATAAAATGCTAGAGACATGTTAAACTGTAGGCTAAAAACTTGAGTTTAATATCTTGATGAATACCAATCACTTTCAACTGAGACCCCAGGAGGCCATGTCCTAAGTTTAAGAATCCTGTTATAAGAGTGAGGGAAAGACCTCCAATAGAATCACTGTAACTCAGTCAGTCAAGCATCTGCCTGCAACTCAGGTCATGATCCCAGTGTCCTGGGATGGATTCCTGCATCAGGATCCTTGCTCAGTGGGGAGTCTGTTTTCCCTTCTCCCTTCCCCTACTCATGCTCACTTTCTCTCTCTCTCACTCTTTATCTCAAATAAATAAGTAAAATCTAAAAGACAACCACTGTAACAAATTCTAAAACCAAACCTCAATAGTATCAAGATGATTTGTTAGTAACTCAGATGTTCTTGAGCACAGCATTTCACAATCATCAGAGAAACATAACATAAACCCCACCCTGCAAATATCTCCCACAGCTGAGGATAAAACAAAAATTACTACTATACATGTCTAATTTTTTTAAAAAAGTAATTAATCGAGAGATAAAACAGCTAATAAAATTAAATCATTAGCAGATGAGTATTGATGATAACAGACCAAGATTTAAAAATGAACACTAAATCTAGGTCACATCTATATGTTAAGAAAAACAGAAGAAATGAGAAGGAACCTGGATATAAAGTTGAAATTTTTTACACAGATAATTTGAACCCATAAAAAAGAATTATAAAGACAGTCATGAACTGTAAAACAAAAATGTAAAATTAGACATTCACTGAATCAGTGTAAAAACAGGACCCAAGAGAAGATGGGACTAGTTAACTCTAAGACATGTTTATACCCAATATTCACATGAAGCTCAGAGAGTGGAAAAAAGGGGGAAAATATAGTACAGAAGATGTGGGTTCTTGTTAAACATGTCTAATAAATGTTTAATTGTCTGAAAAAGGGAGCCAAAGTGTCACAAGCAATATTAAAAGAAATAAAGGCTGAGAATTTCCCAAATCTAATGAAATACATCAAACCATTGACTCAACAAATAGAGCAGGAAAAAGGAGCGGGGGGGAACTCTACCTACCTAGATGCATTATACTCAAACTTCTGAAAATCAAAGACAGAGAAAATCTTAAAAGCAACTTGGAAGTACACACACATACACACATACACACGCATGCACGTGTGCACATGCACACGCACACATACACGCTCTCCCTGGAGAGGTGTAACACTGATGACTGACTTTTCAAAATAGCATCTAGGTAGACAAAAGACTAATGAGATTACATTTGTAAACTATTTTTTAAAATAACTGGAAACTTGAATTTGGTAGCCAGTGAAAATACACTTTAAGAAATGATAGTAGGGTACTTTGTGATAATGGCCATGAAATAAAGTCGTTGTAGAAACCCTCTTATAAATAGCAATTTGAAGCATTTTTATTTTTTATTTTCTTTTCTTAATTTATTTAAAAGACATATGACTGGAGTTCTACTTCTGCAATTTTGCCATAAATCTACTATAGCCCATAGCTCCTGCTTGATGGAACTCTAATTTCTAGAGAAAATGAAGAAAGCAATTACCTGAGGACTCCAAAGGGTGACAAAAAAAGTGTAGGCAGAATGTGAAAGGGAATAAAAACTTAGAGAAGCAAATTGCACACAGATGAATTTCCTTCCCCTCACCCCGTACAGACATAGACAAACATGTGGACTAAACACAGAGACATATGTTATATTAATTGCATGTATATGCATGTGCATAAAATTATATATATTTCTCTCCACTCTATTCCTGCTCCATTTTACCCCTAAGAGGGTCCTTACTATGATCAGTGTGGTGGTGACAGCAGTAATACCTAAAGGCAGCATGGAAGCCCATCACTGCTCTGGAGTTAGTGAATCTGAACATAGACGAAACAAAAATTATTCAACCCAAAAAACAAATAGGGACAGAAAAGGTTGAAAATGAAAGAGCGTGGAACCTGTTGGACATTAAAAATATCCATATTGATATATGTGCTGTTGGAACCCTAGAAGGAAAGAAAAAGGTTTTCTCCCAACACACACACAAAAAATATCTAAAGTAATAACTGCAGAAAATTTCCTGATATTGGTAAAAGAGACGGTTATAATTTCAAGACACTCAATGAACTCCTAAAAGCATATACACGAAGAAAACTGCTTAGATGCATCTTAAACAGGTTGCTGAAAACAAAAGGAAAAAAATTTGAAAGCAGCCAAAGGAAAACAGCACATTACATACAAAGGAACCAGGAATGGGATGACCACGGGTTTCTCCCAGAGAATGCAGAGGCCAGGATAAAAAAACTTTCAACTTAAAATTCTACACAAAGTTAAAATATCCTTCAGGAATAAGGAAGAATTAAGATCTCAGAAAAAGGAAGACTAGGAGAATTTTTTGCTAGCAGACCTGCACTACATACAAATAATGCTAAAGGAATCATTTCAGACTGAAAGAAAACAATTTCAAAGGGAAACATGGCTCTTTGGGGGTAAAGGAGAATAAAATAAATGGTAAATATCTAAGGACTTTTTTCCCTACCTGAAGTACTCTTAAATGTGTATGACTGCTAAAATTCAAAAATCATTATATTGTATGGGAGGGTTTCCAACATATGTAAATATATGTGACACCTATAACACAAAATAAAGATAAACTGAGTCATAGGAACCTATATATTACAACCTATATGTTACAGTTTATGTAACATAAAACAGTATTAACTCAAAAATTAAACTGTGAGCTACAGATAGATACAGATACAGACCTATAGGTATATAGAGCAATATATCCCTAAGTAAGGCCCCTAAATATTGATACAAAGAGATAACCCCCAGAATCAAATAAATAAACTAAAATGGAACATTAAAAATATTCAAATACATAATCCAAAAGAAGGGAAGAAAGGGGGCACAAAATACCAAGATAAAACGAGAATAAAACAACTAACAAACTTGTAGACATAAATCCAATTCTATCTATAATTAGCTAAGGTGGAAATGGTCTGAACACTTCAATTTAATAGCAGATATTGACAGGTAGACAAAAAGTAAGACCCTACTATGAGCTCCCCATATAAGTAATTAAAACAAAAATGCTAGACAGATTGAAAATAAATGGATGGATAATGGCAAAACTTATCAAGTTTTATGGAAGGTAGCCAAAGCAGTGTTTATGGGGAAATGTATAGCGTTAAAAGCTCATAGTAGAGAAAGACTAAAAACATAAAATAGGTAATCTAATTTTTCACCTTAGAGGAGAAGAGCAAATTAAACCCAAAACACACAAAAGAAGGTAAATAATAAATATAAGAGAAATAATCATTGAATTTGAAAAACAGAAAAACAATAGAGAGAAATCAATGAAACCCAAAGTAGGTTTTTGAAAAACTCAGGCTTGATTAAAATTAGTCAGACTGAACAAGAAATAATGACACAAATCACCAATATCCTCAGTGAAAATGAGCTATCACTACAGACTTTAAAATAACAAGTAAATATTATAAATAATTAGAAATAGACCCTCAACTCTATGGTCAACTCATCTTCGACAAAGCAGGAAAGAATGTCCAATGGAAAAAAGACAGCCTCTTCAATAAATGGTGTTGGGAAAATTGGACAGCCACATGCAGAAAAATGAAATTGGATCATTTCCTTGCACCACACACAAAAATAGACTCAAAATGGATGAAGGAGCTCAATGTGAGAAAGGAATCCATCAAAATCCTTGAGGAGAACACAGGCAGCAACCTCTTCGACCTCAGCGGCAGCAACATCTTCCTAGGAACATCGCCAAAGGCAAGGGAAGCAAGGGCAAAAATGAACTATTGGGATTTCATCAAGATCAAAAGCTTTTGCACAGCAAAGGAAACAGTTAACAAAATCAAAAGACAACTGACAGAATGGGAGAAGATATTTGCAAACGACATATCAGATAAAGGACTAGTGTCCAAAATCTATAAAGAACTTAGCAAACTCAACACCCAAAGAACAAATAATCCAATCAAGAAATGGGCAGAGGACATGAACAGACATTTCTGCAAAGAAGACATCCAGATGGCCAACAGACACATGAAAAAGTGCTCCATATCACTCGGCATCAGGGAAATACAAATCAAAACCACAATGAGATATCACCTCACACCAGTCAGAATGGCTAAAATCAACAAGTCAGGAAATGACAGATGCTGGCGAGGATGCGGAGAAAGGGGAACCCTCCTACACTGTTGGTGGGAATGCAAGCTGGTGCAACCACTCTGGAAAACAGCATGGAGGTTCCTCAAAATGTTGAAAATAGAACTACCCTATGACCCAGCAACTGCACTACTGGGTATTTAACCCTAAGATACAAACGTAGTGATCTGAAGGGGCACGTGCACCCGAATGTTTATAGCAGCAACGTCGACAATAGCCAAACTATGGAAAGAACCTAGATGTCCATCAACAGATGAATGGATCAAGAAGATGTGGTATATATACACAATGGAATACTATGCAGCCATCAAAAGAAATGAAATCTTGCCATTTGCGACAACGTGGATGGAACTAGAGTGTATCATGCTTAGTGAAATAAGTCAAGCGGAGAAAGACAACTATCATATGATCTCCCTGATATGAGGAAGTGATGATGCAACATGGGGGCTTAAGTGGGTAGGAGAAGAATAAATGAAACAAGATGGGATTGGGAGGGAGACAAACCATAAGTGACTCTTAATCTCACAAAACAAACTGAGGGTTGCTGGGGGGAGGGGGGTTGGGAGAAGGGGGGTGGGGTTATGGACATTGGGGAGGGTATGTGCTATGGTGAGTGCTGTGAAGTGTGTAAACCTGGCGATTCACAGACCTGTACCCCTGGGGATAAAAATATATGCTTATAAAAAATAAAAAATTTTTAAAAAATATTATAAATAATTATATGCTCATAAATTAAACAACTTAAATAGGGAGGACTAATTCCTTGAAAGACATAAACTACCCTAATCCACTCATGAAGAAATAGATAACCAGAATATCCTGAATATCAATATATATTTTAAAGATTTTATTTACTTATTTGAGAGAGAGAGAGCAGAGGGGAGCAGAGGGAGAGGGAGAAGCTGACTCCCCGCTGAGCTGGGAACACAACACAGGGCTTGATCTCAGAACCCTAAGATCATGACCTAAGCCGAAGGCAGAAACTTAACTGACTGAGCCACCCAGGAACCCCTTGAAAGGATTTTTAATGACAAATTTTATGTGTTTAATATATATTTGGGGGGGTACCTGGGTGGCTCAGTCAGTTAAGCATCTGCCTTTGGCTTAGGTCATGATCCCAGGGTCCTAGGATCTAGCCCCACCTCCAGTGTTCTGCTTAGCAGGGAGCCTGCTTCTCCCCTCCCCCTATCTGCTGCTCCCCTGCTTGTGCCCATTCTTTTTCTGTCAAATAAATAAATAAAATCTTTAGCAAAAAGAAAAAAAAAACTTTCAAAAGAGAAAATTTCAGGCATCAATGATTTCATTGGTGAAGTCCACTAAACACTTCAGGAAGAAATAATCACTACTTTATAAAAACTCTTCCAGAAAATAGGAGGGAGCACTTACGTGTGTATAATATAAAAATACCAACTGTACAAACTGAATAGTAATAACTTGTGGGGTTTAAAAAAAATACATGTAGATTCAACAGTTATAAAATAGAAAATAAAATAATATTTTTAAAGTAAACCACATAAGCATTTTTTAAAAATTAAAAATAAAAATAAATCAGATCAAGGCAAGAAAAAAAAGAGAGAGAGAGAGAGCAAAGAGAAAGAAAGAATATGAAGCATGGGGATCAAATAGAAAATGAATAGGAAAATGATGACCATACACCCAAAGAGATTAGCCATTACTTGGAATGTAAACAGACAAAATATCACCCATCAAAAACCTAGATTGTAGCGCACTAAGAAGGTTATCAGTAGCCTTAAATGAAAAGAAGAAAACCAAAAAATACTTTATGTAACCAAACATATCAAGAAGCCACTGAAAAGAATAGCATATCACAGTAACATAAGTACAACTAGAAGCCTTGGACATGATGCAGGAGAACACAAAAGGAGACCTCTGAAAGATGGGGAGATGAGGGCACATGGGCTAGGGAACTCAGGACTGGAAGCACAGAGTGGCAGGGTCTTATGGTCCCCAAGCAACAGAAGAAAGCATCTCAGGCCTGGAATTGGGAACTCCTAATATAGCAATTGGAGGTAGCCCAAGGAGGTTCATGCTTCCCCAGCCAGTCCAACCCAGAAGCACTGGCCAGGGAAACCCCCAGGAGCCCCTCGGCAACAAATGGCATAGCCTAGACAATCCTTCTCTTCCACGTTAGCCTGAGCCTCCCCTGAAGCACCATGAGACATTTCATTTGGGCAATTGGGCAAAAGTAATAGGGGTGATTCCACCAGTGCCTGATCTATGAGGCATCTTTGTCCTCATAGGCCTGAGAATGCCCTCATAGGCCTGAGAATGCCCTCCCCCACTGAGAGCCACCAGGTGGTATCAAAAGGGCGAATCCTGCCACAGTCAGGGCTCAACCAGGGAAGTGCCCTCCATTCCCCAGAGGCAGGGCAATCTAACCACAAATGCCCAGCCTGAGAAGCGGTCCTCAGCTTCATAGGCCAGAGACTCCCCTCCTTCAACAAGAGGTACCAGGTGACTCATCCAGAGAAACCCACTCACTTTCCCCCCAAAGCACCAGATAAGTGCTTTAATAAGTAGTCATTGGAAGCATAGCAGAGAAAAGTAGGACAGACTTTTGTGCCAAAACTGAAGAGGGGAACTCCCTAGCAAAAAAAAAGATTTAAATGGAACATGGCCTTTTAAGATAATTACCACAATGTTCAGAATATAATAAAAAAATTATCCATCATACCAAGAACCATGAAAATCACAAACTGGATGAGAAAAAAAACAGCTAATGCTAAGACCAAGATGATGAGATGTTAGAATTATTTGATAAGGATTTTAAATGTCATCATAAAAATGCTGCAACAAACAATTACAAATTCTCCTGAAACAAATTAAAAAAAAAGTAGAAAAGCTCAGCAAAGAGAATACAAAATAGAATGAAAAAGAAATCATGGAACTGAAACAAATATAATAAAAATTTAAAAACCCATTGAATGTAATCAATCATTGAATTTAAATGACAGGAAATAGAATCAGCAACTGGAGAACAGAGCAGTGAAATTTCCTCAATATGAGTGGCAGAGAGAAAACAGACTGCAAAAGAGATGAATAGGACCTCTGCTAGGGACCTGAGGGACAAAAGATCTCAACTTCATTCCACTGGAATCCTGGAAGGAGAAAAGAAAGAATGGAGGCTGAAAAGTATTGTTAGTAATTTCTTGAATTTCATGAAAGACATAAACCTATAAATTCAAGAACACAGAAACTGCCAACAGAATGAATTCAAAGAAATCTACATCAAGAGGCTTCATAATAAAACTTCTGAAAACTAAAGATGAAAAAAAAAATTTTTTAAGCATCCAGAGAAAAGCCATCCAGAAGAAAAACAATTTATATGACATTGACTTTCTCATCTGAAACCATGGAGGCCAATAGAGAATGGCACAACACTTCTCCACTTCCCACTTCTCGGGAGGGAAAAAAAGAATTCTCATCCACAAATTATGTTTCTGGCAAAACTATCCTTTGAGGACGAAGAGGGAAATAAAGACATGATCCAATAAAGGGAAACTAAAAGATGTGTGGCTAGCAGATCCTTAAAGATTGCCAAAGGAAGTTTATTTTAGAATTACAGAATATTTAGAATTACACAATTTAGAATTCAGAATATTTAGAATTACAGAATAATGAAAGAAGAGAAAAAAAATAGCAGTCATAGGAATATATACAATAGACTGTCTTCCCCATGAGTTTTATAAATCATATTTGATCATTAAAAGATAAATTACAACACCAGCTAAGAAGCAAGACAATGATATTTATAAGTGAAGAAGGAGCCTACTTGTGATCTGTTTGTCAAATAAATAAATAAAATCCTTAAGAAAAGAAAAAAAAAGTGAAAAGGGAAAAGCCATTTAAATGAAAATCAGATTTCATTTTGTCACTTGATGTGACAAAATGTTGACATGAGTAGACTCTGATAAGTCATGTATGTATATCATAATGCCAGAGCAAACACACACAGACATAAGTACAAAAGAAATTGAGAAAATCTAAAACTGAATCAGATTCATGAACTCTATCAGTATCAATATCTTCAATGTGTTACTGTACACAAGTATTACAAGGTGTCGCCACTGGGAGAAACTTAATAAAGGCTGTCCTGGATCTCTGGATTTTTCTCTATTATTTCTTACAAATGATGGTGAATTATTGCTAATCTCAGAATAAAATTTAATATAAAGAATATTCTGAAAAGAAAGAGAAATCAGAAGGTATCAACCTTTATGAATACTGGAACATATTGTAAAATAGTAAGAATCAAAACAGCAAGGTGTAGAACTGATCCAGAGAAGAGAAATAAGTGGCCTCAAAAAGTGGAAAAATAAAAAAAATCAGTCAATGTAACTTACCACATTTATAGGAGAAAGTTAAACTAGAAATTATATAATTATCTTGACAGTTGCAAAAGAACCTTTGACTGAATTAATGCTCTTTTTTTTAAAAGATTTTATTTATTTATTCGACAGAGATCACAAACAGGCAGAGAAGCAGGCAGAGAGAGAGGGGGAAGCAGGCTCCCCGCTGAGCAGAGAGCCCAACTCTGGGCTCAATCCCAGGACCCTGGGATCACGACCTGAGCTGAAGGCAGAGGCTTAACCCACTGAGCCACCCAGGTGCCCCTTAATACTCCTTTTTGACAAAACTGTTAGCAAAGCACAAACTCAGGAATTTTCTCAATCTTAAAACAAGCGCATACCAAAAATATGTAGCAAATATAATGCAACATTATGCATTACAAAAAGGCTGTCCTCTGAGATCAAGAAAAGGATAAGAATGTCCACTATCACTACATTTATTCAACTTGAACTAAAGACCCTAAGTAGTGCAATAAGGAAAGAAAAAGGAATAAAAGGCATAAAAATGGGAAAGAAAAAAATCAAACTCCCATTTTTCATATGATATGACTATATATGTAGAAAATCTTAAGAATCTACAGGTGAACTATTAGAATAAATCAGCAAATAGTTCACTAAAAGCAAGTTTAATATGCAAAACCAATAATAGTTCTATATACATACAACAAACAAGTAAAAAATACTTTGAATATATACTATCTATAATATAATCACAAATATTAACATATGGAGGAAAAAAATCAAACAAAAGTTACTCAAGATCTCTAAGTAAAAACCACAAAATTTCCTGTGAGCAACTGAAGAAGATCTAAATAAATTGAGGGGCAGAGTAGGTTCACACACTCAATGTTGGTAAGATGTTAATTCTCCCTAAATTGATCTGAAGTACATGCAATCTCAATCAAAATTTCAGGGTTTCTTTGCAGAAAATAAAAATCGAATTTTAGAATGTATGGGGAAATGCAAAGGGCCAAGAATAGTCAAGTCTATCTTGAAAAAAAGGAGAAAGCTAGAGGACTTCCACTATCAGCACTCAAGAGCTATTACAAAACTATGATTGTTGGGGCACTTGGATGGCTTGGCCGGTTCCATGTCCAATTCTTGATTTCAGCTCAGCTCATGATCTCAGGATCATGGGATTGAGCCCCACACTGGGCTCAGTGCTGGGCATGGAGACATGCTTAAGACTCTCTCCCTCTGCCCCCTCTACCCCTTCCCGCCCTTGCTTACATGCTATCTCTCTCTCAAAAGCAAAAAAGAAAAAGAAAAAGAAAAAACGTTGATTGTTAGAATGGTATGATACTGGTACACATACAAATGGCCAAATGAAATGGAAGAGGATGTCCAAAACCAGACCCACAATATACAGTTACCTGACCTCTGAGAAAGGGAGTATGATAAAGCAGTAGGGAGAAAAGTTTATTCTTTCAATAAATAGTATTGGGTCAATCAAATACCTGTATTTTTTTAATGCATCTTGCCTCCGAACACACATTACATAGAGATCACTTCCAGATGTAATGCAGACACAAATGAGGAGTGTAAAACAAGAAAACATTTAGAAGAAAACATAGGATGACAGCTTCGCATTCTTAAAAAGGTACACACTTTTTTTAAACAGCACACCAAATGTAGTAAACAAATAGATTTTTTAAAAAGTGGTAAATTGGATAAATTGAACTACATTAAAATTCAGCATTTCTGTTCATTAAAAGATGTCATTAAGAGCAGGAAAGATATAAGGCACAGCGTGTGAGAACAATGCCTATATATATATATTTGTGGAGAACATGTATCTGGTTCACCTACAAATTACTAAGAAAAGGCCAAAAGCCATTTTTTTTTTTTTTTAGGCATGAAGACTTGGACGGGCACCTCACAAAGATCTCCAAATGACCAAGAAACACACGAAAAGGAGCTCCACATCATTAATCATCATGGAAATGAAACCACCACAGTGAGAAACCATTACCCACCCACCAGAACGGCCAGCAGCCAGCGTGTAAAAGACTAACAACCGGTGTTAGTTCGCGGAGGGTCAGTGAAGCACAACCACAGCTTTTAGGAACCACCCCCAGGAATAAAACTGCTAACGAGCTCTTTAGATAAGTGTTTGCAGGATCTGTTAATCTTACGCATGCCTTCTGACCTAGTAATTCCACTCTCAGGGATAGACCCAACAGAAAGACATATATATGTTCCCCTGAAAGATGTATCTAAGAATGTTTATAGCCATATTATTGGTGAGAGACAAAATCTGCAAACAGCTCCAGTGCCCTCAACAGCAGCATACCTAAACCAAGCGTGAAATAGTCGTAGGAGGCATATTATACATCAACATATATTAATCATGTCTTTTTAGTTTCTGTATTTCTGAAGCTTTGCCACCTAGGGTCTTGCTAATCCTTTAAGAGAGACTGTTCCTCCCAGGGCTGCCCAATTCCCAGGGACAGTAAATGACTCTCCCGCAGGCGTGCCTTTCATATGCAAACTAACCAATCCAGAGCCTGCCACCCCACCCCCAACCACCTGCTTTACAGAGCTCTTCCACTCTGAGCTACTATTCCTCTGCCTGCATCCTTGGGGGAGATAGCAGACAGCCAGGAGCAGCCCCTACACCCCAGAGCCCACTGACATTGTGTCAGTTCAAACTACCCAATCCTGAGCCTGCTTCCTCTGCCTCACCTATTTGTTCCTGCAAAAACCACAATAAAAGTTCTTTCTCCTGCCTGCTCTGGGACCTGACTTACCCTGGTGCTTCTCTTTGCAGCCCCGTGTGGTGTGTGGGACATGCGCCCAACTCTTGGAAACTATAAGAAACTGTCTTTTCAGTGGTAGGCATCTCTCTGGATCTGCTGTCCTCACCATCCGGAATAATAAAACCTACATTTTAAAACACAGTAAGAATGAATGAACTAAACATACAACAGTAATCATGAATCTCACAAACATGATGTTGAGCAAAAGAAAGCAGATACAACAGTGTATGTAGTGCATGCATTAGAAGTCCACAGTGTTTCTGCTGGTGGGAGATGTGAACAGAAGAGGACACACGGTGACCCCTGGAGTCACTGATGATGTCTTATTTCTGGATGTGGGTGTAGATTTGCATGGGTGGGTTCACTTTTTGAAAAAATACACTGTGATGGGCGCCTGGGTGGCTCAGTGGGTTAAAGCCTCTGCCTTTGGCTCAGGTCATGATTCAGGCGTCCAGGGATGGAGCCCTGCATTGGGCTCTCTGTTCAGCAGGAAGTCGGCTTCCTCCTCTCTCTCTTCCTGCCTTTCTGCCTGCTTGTGATCCCTGTCTGTCAAGTAAATAAATAAAATCTAAAAAAAAAAAAAAAAAGAAATAAAAGAAATAAAATACACTGGGATTTACTGATGGTTTAGGCACTTTTCTATATGAGTGTTACATGTCAGTTTACATTAGAAAAACCACGAAGATTCAGCAGCAACTATATTCAGAATAAAATAGAGAGCATTCCAAAATGGGAAAGAATAAATTATCTGATGCCTCCTATAATAAGTTTAAAAATTAACAATAAAACAAACACTAGGCAGCAGGGAGATAGGAAGAAAAACAAATCAATTAATTAGAGAAACATAAAATACAACAAAATTGATTAAGCAAATTAGACCTAGTTCTTTGAAAAAGATCAATAAAAAAAAAACTTCTGTCTAGTCTAATCAAGCAATAAAGGGAGAGAACACAAATACAAAACAGTAGCAATGAAAAGAGAAATATTTCAACGGACAGATACTTTGAAAATTTGCAAAAGCAAGACAGAGCTTTAGTCATGAATTTGAAAATGCCAGGGTTATACGAGATTTTCTATAAAGTAGATTACGAAAAATTACTCAAGGAAATGTAGAAACCAGGAAAGAGAATTTCCAAGATATCAAAGTAATAGCTCCAAGACCGACAACCAGCCCAGGTAATTTTACAAGTTAAATTCTTTCCAACTTTCAAGAGCTCTGTCCCTACAAGTACAAAAGAATGAGGGATTCTCTATCCATGTTAAGCAGGGAGTACAAGCCTCATACAAGTTGAACACAAGCATCTGAGAGGGAAACTATAGGTCAATGTCACATGCATGTAGGTGGAAAACCTCAACTGTCACAACAAAAAAGCAAAAGCATCTCTCCTTAAAAAGGAGCAGCCAGGCTCAACTCCCGGGAAAGTTCTCCTCATTTATAAAAAGGAAGCAACACACAGAAAGAGATGACCTTCTTCTCCCACTTGCTACTGTCTTTCTGGGTATGATGGCTAGAACCACCACAGCCATCCTGAAATTAGAAGAGAGCTCGGACTACGCCCTGAGGATAGCCAAGTAGGAAGATGAAAAACACCCAAGCCTTTGATCTGGGCACAGAATTCTGCCTTGGCCAACTCTGGAGCCACCCTAGCTCCAGGGTTCTTTTTATGTGAGATAATAAGACTTCTTTATTGTTTAATCCACTCAAGATGAACATTCTGTTACTTGCAGATGAGTACCTTTTAAAAGTATACAAAGACTGATCAAATTTCAGCTGAGAGGGGAAAAAAGGGGAGAAAAGAATCTAAGAATGTTTTAAAAATCAATGGCAGATATGGAAAATTTAGCAGGGCATAGGGTAGAAGTGATGTTCAAGCCAACAGCGAAAGGGAAGATTCCTGGATAGTAGAAACCAATACTGAAAAATGTAAAAACTAGGTCATCACGTCACAGTTCATCCCAGATCAATCCCAAGAAGATGGCAGATAATAGTGAAATAAAATCAAACCATAAAAATACTAGAAGAAAGTATGGATGAATAGTATCTACTTTGTGAACTGGGTATGACTTTCTTAAAAAAAAATACAAATATTAAATTGTTAAACGTCTCTGTGTGAAATTAGTTTCTTCAAAGGCAAACAATTTTGGGGAACAAAATATCTGACACAAATAACTATCAATTACCTGCTGAAAGACAGGTTATAGGAGGTGACAAGAAAAACTTCATCCCCGATATAAAAGAGGAAAGGACCTGAGATGTAATTTACAAAATGTGAAATATAACTGACCAATGACTACATTTTTAAATGCACAATCCCATAAGAAATGCAAATTTTTCAACATTATGTTTCCATACTGCTACCAAAGTAGCAAAAATGTTTAATATGCCACTCAATGTTTTAAGCACAGGATGTAACAGAGACTTCCATATACTACTGGTGGATATGCAAATTATTTTATCTTTCTATAATCAATTTGAAAAACGGGTATCAACAATATAAAGAACTGTAAAAAATTATTATCCTCGGTTTGGTAATTCACTTCTTAAAAAAATAGAAGGAAATAATTATAGATGTAATAAAATTGTATATATTTTGGATGTTTATTACTACATTATTCCATCATAATATGGTATAAATGCCGAAACATTCATCATATAGGAAGATAAACTAAGTGATGGCTTCCTGTAAACTGAGTAATGTATTTCCATTAAAAATAAGAGTAAAGAATAAAAGAAGGAAAAATGCTCCCAGTACAGCATTAAGTGGAAAGTCAGGATATAAAAATGTATGCACAATAAGTAGCAATTTGATAAATAAACATATCACTTTCTCTACCTTCATGTACAGGGCAAGGGAAAAAAAGAAAGAAAAATAAAGAAAGAAGGTAAATGCACCAGAAATGCTAAGAGTATTTATTCCTTGGTTCAGAGATTATGGCTGACTTTTATATTCTTCTTTTCATTTATCTATATTTTCTGATGTTTCTATTCTAAATGAGCATGTATTGATGCTATCTTCAAAATGAAGTGATAAACATACTTAAAATGAAACACTTAATTGTATCTTTTCCTTATCCCTTTACTCAGAGGAAGCAGCAGGGTTTGTTTTGGTTCTCGGCTCTATCAAACGGGGTTCTGCACAAAGGTTCGGAACGGTTGACATTTTACTTGGGAAATATGCTGCAAGAATGCTAATCCACGAAGAGACTGAAGTTTATTTCTCTTCCGTGACTCACTGTGCACAGCTGGGAGCCTCTATCAGAGCTGCTTAATAGAGACACTGCACAATACTCGCACTGGACTCTCCCAGCCCCACCACTGCCCACCTCCCCTTCTTCAATGCAAAATCCACCGTTCAGCTCCAGGCACCAGCTGCTGGAGACCCCAGGTAAAGGATTCCTCCTGTGCTCTAAGTGGCAGCCCCTACTTCATCACCAGGGCTATCTTGTCTTGCGGGCTGGTGCCTTTTCCACCTGGCCTCACAGCTTATAACTTCTGAACCCTGAGAATGCGCGAAGATTTGTAACACAATGTAGCAGACCTGGGCCAGAATGTTAATGATGTACTTTCAAGCCCCGGGAGGGCCGGGGTCCTATGGCATGGCAATCACTACATGATGAGCAATTATTACTCTATGAATTATCAGCAACCACAAGCCCTTCCCAGGGACATGACATCAAGGAGGGCATTTGATTCCTGTCCAAAGCCAGCTTTCACGAAGAATGGAAATTGACAGAGAAGACAAAAGAAGCATCTTAAACTGGTTAAAGGAGAATGAAGCCCTCCCACTTCTTGGGTCGTGGCTGGAATGGGGAGGCCGAGCCAAGGGCCATGGTGGGACTTCAGCAGGCTCCAACAAGAATGGGCTCTGAGGCCCTACTGCTGGCTCTGTGGGGGCAGACAGAGTGGGGTGACAGGAGGATGGGGTGGAAAGGGGGCTGCCTGGAGTTAGGCGTCCTGGAACTGCATGGTCCTAAGCTCAGAAAGAAGGCTCCAGGCTCCACACATCACCCTCAGGAAATCTGCCTTCCAGCCCAGGCACAGATACATGCTTGTTGATGCTGCATAACTGAGTCAATCCAATCTCTGAGCCTCAGTTTCCCATGTGGAGCTGCTCAGAAGACCACAGAGATACTGGGATGGGGGAGATGGTGCAGGGAGACTCAGGACCCTAGACCCCAATTTCCCATCTATTGCAACCACTGCATGTTGGCTTCTACAACTGTTTAATGGTGCCTGGGTTCCAATAAGATTCCGCTGGAACAGATTTTCTAGGACGAAAGAAAAGCCTGAAAACCCCAGACTAAATTCTTCCTCAGTCTCTTGGTTCGAACTGGATTCTACTCTATCACAAGGAGCAGAAACCGTCCTGTTCTCTCACCACACCAAAGTGTTCTTTGCCCTAGAATGCCAACACATAGAGCAAATTCATGGGCTTTCCCGATGCTTCCCACCACTCCCCGCCCCCCAATCCTGACCAAGGAGACAGGCCACCCTCCACTAAGCCAGTAAATCAGGTGGATGGCGCCCATGGGAAATGAGGTTCAAAGGGCCTGCGGGCAGCTGGCTGTCTCCCCAGGGTGTCAGTGTAACAGGCACTCTTCATTGGTAGAAGAGAAAGAGTCTCCCACATCAGTATCACTAGGGTGGAAAAGGGCAGATATCCTCAGTAATCATGCCATGGAAAAATGTTTCTGCAGGGCTGTAGCAGGTGTTATACTCCAGGCAGCTCATGCTTGTGGGAAAGGAAAAAAAAAAAAAAAAAAAAAGAAAGAAAAAAACAAAATGACAACCACGTTTTCCTTCTTCCTTGAATCAAAACAAAACAGTTCTAAAAACAAAATTTCATCAGAGGCCGTGTTCCCAGCACACTCTCCCACTGGGTCTTTATAAAGAGTGGCTACCTGCTCCCATGCATGAAGGGGAGAGGGCACTGCACGGGCACACAGAGCCTCCTCCCTCCTGTCTCTGGCCTCAGGCTTCGGCAGTGGGGTCCAGGGCACTTCAAGGTGGAAGGTCTCATTCTAAGCCTGCGTGCACGTCTCTGCTTTTACACAGTCCGGAGTAGACAGCTCGGGAGAAGGGGTACAGCTCTGCCTGGCAGAAGCTGATGGCGCACCACCCAGGACAGCACTCACTGCCAAGAGTGGCATCGGGGTCATCATACCGACGGAGCCCTTGATTCAACCAGGAGGCTCACGGTATCTGCACCTCCCGTCTGAGAAGATGAAGGTTCGGGGAAGGGAAGTGGCTGCAAAATCTCAGGAGAGGCAGGAGTGACACAAAATCCCCCAGTCGGTGAGGCAACAGACTTGGAAGGCACCATTGTTCACAAGTAGCAGCTCCACAGCTCCTGCTCGGCTCCCTTCTGTCCACAGCGAAACAGCTTTCCATGCCCCCATCTTTGGAAACCCCCATCCAGGGGGCTTCCAACCATGCCACCCCAGCTCATGTTATCCGCTAAGGACATTTGCCTGGGTAAGGCCATGGGACTCCCCTTCACAGATTTCTGTCTGAGCACAGAGAAAACCGAGAAGGAACTGGTGGAGCTCTGACGGTAACAAGCACACACCTCTGGGACAAATGGCAGGCCAAGTCCTGTGGGAGCTGGACGTGACTATGCAGCAAAGCCTGCTCCCCCGTGAGGCTGCTTGGTGACCACCCGTGCCAGGCAGCTCCAAGCAGAACACAGAGATGATTGATATTTTGCCTGGAGTTACACAGCCGGCTGGTGACATAGACCTTTGATCTTGCCATCCAGCACTCCCTCAACAAGAACGCACTTCCTGGATGAGATAATTGAATTAGCATTTGTCCCGCACCCTGCAGCGCAAGGCAATCACCTATTCCTTCCACCCTCTGAAGGGGCTGAGTAATCCACTGTCTCTTGATGCCACTTCATCTAAAGCGTCTGGGTGACTCACCCTCCCTGCAATTCCCCCCAGAGTATTTACTTTAAGAAAACATCCATTTGCTCCCTAATTGAAACAATTGCTCTTGGTATAAATCTTAAAGAAGCCACTTGCTTTTTGTTTTTTTGTGCCTGTGTTTGTTTGCTGTACTTGTTTTTAATCTTATATATACACATGTAAACTTATATCTACATAGACATATATATATACATACATCTACATATAGAAAAGATAAGAGGCCACATACTATATAATATACAGAAGTTATATTATATGTATATATATACCTATTATATATATATATAATAGAGATTAGGATACGCACATATATCAAGACCTAGATCATCTCTGCAGAGAACTCCTGACCCTGCTCCAGCATAACAGCATCTAGCAACCTGCCCAGTCAGCTCCTTTCACCATTTGGAACTGGGTGTGGCCAGAGAGATCCAATGGGGGAACAGTCATCACAGGTGCCCCTGCCTTCTTAGCATGAATGATCTTTGCACTGCCCTGGTGTGCTTCAGCACCCTAACCCTGCCCTCAAGTCAGGTGCCCACCCTAATCTTTACTTTTAGGTCACCCCAATTTCCCAGCCCCATCTTCCACCAGGAACGCATAGCTCAGCCCTGCATTCAAAGGTCGCCCTAGACCTGTGACATTGCGTCCCAATTCCCTCACCTGGCTTTATCCCGAAGCCTCCCAGACCTTGCTCGAATGCACCATGGGCCTGAATAACAAACATTTGCTATGGTAAATCCCATTCCCTGCTTTCCAGATAACTTCTCCTTAACAGAGATAAGCTGCCAGGCAGACAGATAACAACTGGGATATGCAGTTATTAAGGTCAGATTTTAAAATGACAAAAGGATACGCTTTAAAATAAAGCCCACTTGAAAATCAGCTTCCCTTCCAACTCAATTACATTCAGGCCTCCTGCTCTCCGAAGCTCCTTACACTGAGAGATTCCAGCTCCCATTGGAGTTGGGGTATTGGAAGAGTGTTGCCATGGCAACAGGGAAGGCCCAGACACCTGAAACAGGAAGTGGAGGACACAGTGCCTCTTGCCCTCTCAGGCATCTGGAGTGGTCAGTGGGGCCCCCTAGCAGGCGGGGACCCCCACCGACAACATTCTCACCTACTGTGGGACATTGTTGTTGGAGCTGAGCTGAAAGAAGGGGGTTGGGGGCAGCAAGGGAGCCAGCAGGCAGGGCCTGAGTGTCTCTAGCCTCTGAGGATCACTGGGGGATGAAAGCAAGCACGGTGGCAAATGTGACTAGTCGCCTCGGCAGGTAGCTACACTCTGCAAGCCCCTTTGGTATCAGGGTGACTAAAGTGGTTTCCTGATTCTCATTCCTCCTTACCAGGTGGGAGTCCCAACAGGAGCTGATTTCTGTTGTGGTCCTGAATAACAAAGACCAATGCTGACCACCCATTCCTGGTCCCCCATCAAACCTCCCAGCTTTGGGCATCCCTAAGAGACATCATGAGGGCTCCCGGATGCCCTTGACATTGCACATCCCACCCTGGCCCTCCGGGGTAGTACACCATAGTGACCAACACCCTTTACGATGCCACAAACAAACCTCCAAAACGTCACCCAACCTGGTGTGGCATCACAACCAATTATTCAACCTCCTATTATTTATAGGACCAACCAGTGACTCCACCTTCTGTCCTAAAATGAGCTGAAGCTCCCCAACTCCCACATCCCACATGGACCCCCGGCCGTCCCATTCCCTCTGTGGGAAACTGGTCCTCTTCCCATGTGATAACCAATGACCACCCCCAGCACATTCTCCAGCCCTCATACCCTCGGCCACTTCCACACATGCTTCCTTCTACCTGCTCCTCAAAGAGTACAGCCAAAGAAGGCCGTCACCCAGATTAAAAATCTCTCAAGAGCGTGTTAGCATTTCCTGCCTCTCCACTGCCCAACCAATGCCCAAAGCCAGGCTAGAGGCCTCTTTGCTAAAGGTTTATCCTGCCCCAGTAAGAGTTCACTATGTCCTTCTTCTTTTGGGCACTGATTAGTAGAGATGCCCTCCTTTAAATTGTATAGAAATGCATGTGTGTGAGTGTGTCTGTGTGTGATAATATGATCCCATGCCTGAGTGTATGGCAATCAGTTAATGGCCCAACAAACACATGCGCCTTCTGTGTGGGTCATTCCTAGGAATACATCTAAGCCAGCTGCGTGGCCGAGCCTTGCAATCCCATCATCCATTCCACACAGGCTCTAAGTGACCACATCTGGGGTTCTTGGATAACTGTTCCAATACCTTGCTTGCTACATTGACCTCCCGGTCCCAATACCTACTAGTCTTGACTTCACAAGCCTCCCTTTAACTCTGAGGGTTCCAACTCTGGGCAAAGGCTGCCTCCTCCACCCCCAAGTCATTAGTCCTGAAAATCCTTCATAAGAAGAGAGAGGAAGAGGCAAAGTATTACTGGAAAGAGACCCCAGGTCTGCCACTCTCATGAACACCAAATAAAACAGCCCAAACCCACCCTGAGCTATGCAGTTTGTCTACCTACCTCTCCCTTCTCTCCCGAACTGGGCTCCACCCTTCCCTGCTTCTCACCCTCCTTGTGGTTCATTTTTCTGTTCATGGCTTTGTCTCGCTCTTAGATCTAGGGGACACTGGCTGTAACCTCGGACTCCTGCCTCAGCCACAGTTACACCTGTCCCACAGCTGGGCTGATCTCAGCCACTCTGGAAAAACACTACACCCCTTCCAGCCTCAGCCTAGGCCTGCTTGGTTGGCTGCCCAGGGCCAAGCAGCAGGACCAGGTGGTGCCAGGGACCCTGCTGTGCTCAGAAACTGAATCAGTAGAGCTTCCTGATTGAAATACTCTCTGAGCCTTCTCCACACTGTGCCCCGTAAACACCAACATAAAGGGCAGCATTGTCAGAGAGAGACAGGAAGAGGGGACATTGGTGGTGGTTAACACCTGCTCATAACACAGAGCCAGGGGCACCACTGCAGGAAAAGAGGCAGGTGGGGGCCCTAAGACTTACCTTACGCATGTCTTTGCCAAAGGTCTCACTGTAGGTTGTGCCGAGGATTTCAAACTGGACATAGGGATTCGAACTGTCCTCCCGAAACTCCATCACCCCTGTGAGACCAGTGATGTGGCCCTGCAGAAGAGAAGGAAAGCTCATTGAGGAAAATATAGGATGGAATCCCAATGACAAAGAAGGAGAAAAAGGTAGTCCCTACGAATGGGATGATCAAGGTCTTGAGGAAGCACTGGACGGCTGTAATGAGGACAAGGCTGCTAGCAGTCCTACAGCCCCAGAGTAAGATCAACGCTTCCCAGACCTCTGCTCATGGGAAATTTTGAAGGCTCGCACTTGATATTCATCCTGGCAATATGATAAAAGCACTTGCTCCTTCCTATGTATCATGCTAGCCATGAGATCAAAGAATGACAGCTTTGTTTCCACCCTCCTAGAGCTTAGTCTTCCCTTGCAATCTGCACCAGGAGTCACCTTAGCCTGAGCCAAAGGGGGGGGGGCCAAAGGTCAACGGAGCCATATCAGACACACGGTAGTAAGTTACAGGGCAGCATGCCTGTGCCCTGCAGGCCAATAATAGCTCAAATCCTGGCTTTGCTGCCTGTGCCACCTTGGGCAAGCCATCTCCCATCATCTCCAGCCTGGAGTTAATAAGTTCTGCATCACAGAGCCTGCAAGGTTTGAAGGATGCAATGTGTATGAATCACGGTGTCCAGCACAGATGGGATATGGTGGGTGTGGAAGTCCTGCCCTTCTCTCTGGCCATGCACTGGGCTCTGTAGGAGCAGGTGGCAGAGAGGCTGAGGGAGGCTGTGGCGAGTTCCCTCTCTCTTCAAGCCTAGGGTGGGGGTGTCATCCAGCCTTGATCTCCCATACACTATGAGCCAGGGGAGTCCCAGAGTCTGAGCTGGCCAGAGAGGCACCCCAGCTCTGCAGTAAATTCAACCAACACAGAATATGCTCAGTGCTAATGCCACCAAGCACCATTTACTGTGCCTACAACTCCTAGCATCGTAGATGTCCCTAAATGCTCTTCTGAAGCCTCAGGAAGCCAACTCACTGTAACAAGTCTGTGATTACCCAATTCACTCCAAATCCAGCCCTCCAACTCGGTGTCGTGCCTCAGTGTGTACAATACATCATCAACACAGAACACATGTGCACACACACACACACACACACACACAAGCTAAGGTCTTGGTGATCAGCATACACACTGTTGACTGAGACAGCCTGTCTTAGGAACAGTGGCCATCTGGCACACATAAGCTGGGCAGTTGCCTCCGTTGTTTGCTTACTTGTAACCTCAGGCAAGTTACTTAACCTCTCTAAGTCCAATCTCCTTGTAGAAAAACACAAATAATAATAATAATATATCCATGAAGCGAAGCCCAGTTCACCAGCATTTAATGCTGGGAAAGGAAGAGGTGGCACAGAGAGAGGCCTGGGAGGGGCCCGCAGGAGCAACCACGCAGAAAGCTAAGCTTCAGAGCACTTGCTCAAGGGGGTGGGGAAGTGTCTATGCACAAGGAAGGGTCTGTCTTCAGCCTTCATCCAGTGGGTGTCCCCTTACACACACCTTTTTTATTGTGTCCAGCATGGACCTCCCTCCATTCCATGGCTTGGTGGACTTGCGTATACAATTCAGGCTTGCCATGCTGTGCCACTTCCGATCCTCCAGCTTCCGGTGGAAGGCATTGGCCAACATCAGGACGCTATCATACAGGTAGAGGTTGGAGATCTGCAAACACAAAGGCAGTGAAACCCTTTCCACTGATGCATTTTCAGAATTGGGAGAAACCAGCAGAGGGTCTGGGTAATCCAGGGGAACAACACTAACAAGCAGTGCCCAGTATGTAGACCACAGTCTTCTAGCTTCATTCAAAAACCAGGCCAGGCAATGGAGTCCTAAGTAGAATAAGAGCTAGCTCTGCTTCAGGAACTAGAATGGGCAGTAGATCTGTACAACACTAGGAGAACCAGCACGATCAGCACCATGGTTGAGACTTATACACGGGCTTTGTGCAAGAATGCAAGGGGACGTCCTGCTCGGATAACACAGGATAGGGGAAGGATAGGCAGAAAGCTTGGTCTCAAAGGATTCCTAGGATAAAGGATGGGGCAGCATTACAGAGAGGCAGCATTAGGCCAAGGCCCAAAGGTACAAAGGAGCGGGGTCAGATAGGGCAGGATCTAGCAAGCACTATCTATGAAATATTTTAGACTTTGAAATTTTAGGCTATGAAAAAATGTATCTATGAAAAATTTTAGGCTTTATGGACCTTCCAGTCTCTTACACGGGGCTCAATTTTGCTGTTATAGCAGGAAAGCAGCCACAGACAACACAGAAACAAGGGATGTGCCAATAAATCTTTATTAAAAATAAAGACTTAGATAAAATTCGATTTAAAAAAATAGGCAATGAACTAGATCCAGCCCAGGGACCACAACTGGCCAAGTCCTGGGTTAGAGGGACTGAATCCAATACCAAATGTCTGCATCCAGGTGTAGCGCAGAGAGGAAGTGGGATCAAGAGGGAGGCAGGGAGAGCCATGCTGAGCCTTATGGGTCATGCTATAGAGTAACAACACAGGTGACTTTGGGAGAAGGACGCCATTGGTGAATCTGTGCCCTGAAGTCAGATCTTTGTCTTGGAAAGATAGTTCTGGTCCCCAGACAGGTAAAGAGCAGCCTGAGTGACACTGGCAGCTTATGGTAATGGAGATTCTGAGCCCACAGAGCCTACCCTGAAGCGACATCACCGCCAGCCAGGGATAGACTTGGGGATCACAACTGTGCACATATGAAAATACCCTCTGCTGAGCCATCCGCTACAGAGAGATGGCCCACAGAACACACCTCAGAACTCCCAAGAGCACGAGTGTTGGGGAGACACTGGGACAACAGTGAGGAGAACATCAGCATCATGCTGGTATCCACGGATGGGACAGATCTGGCTCACCGTCCTCACAGCAACTGAACACCCTGATGTGCCTGAGCCTGAACACCAGCACCCACCCTCTCAGGGGCCCCTCCAGAGCCCTCTGAAGGAAGGAAGGCAGCCTGGTACTTCTCGTCAGCCCACTCCTCCAAGGGGAGGTCATGGAGCACAAAGGGAGGAGAGTGTAAGGGGCGGGGCTAGGGAGGAGGGGATGTCCGTCCCTGTTCAGGTGTGTGGTCCCTCCTGGTTGCACAAACAACCAATAGCCGAAGTGGGTCAAGGGGATGAGTCTCTGCACACCTCAGCAGCAAGATTTCTGCTAAAAATATTTCAGGAAAACAAAAATCACTGGATATAAATAGGAGAATGTGTCAACCTCACAGGACTCCCAGGAGAATCAAATAAGATCCTTGGTCTGCAGGAAGAACCCCTACTGTCACCCAGCCTTACCTCTCACCACTCCCCAGGCTGGCCCTCACACTCCCGGTACCTACACACCTTGTTCTCCACCTGCAATTTCTTGCCTCACGTGTCTTGGGGTGGGTGCCCCCAAAGCAGAGCCCCAGACAAGAGCTGGGGTAGCCTGGACCGCCCCCTGCAACTGACATAGTGCAGGACCTCAAACCATTTGCTCCATCGTGACTTCTAGCAACTCACGCTAACTGCCTGGGGCATTCCCGCCACCGCTCGTCAAGCAGAGCTGACCACTTCTGCGGGTGTTCACGTGTCCTGGCCTTGCCTGCAGATCCCTGTCTTAAGCACATGCAACCTGCATCCTTACAGCGGTCACAGGGATGTGGGCCACGAAGGCCTGTGGAAGAAGAGGGTGGGGAATGGACAGGTGATGTTTCAAATGTGGCGGCAGTGTGCCTAGATGACGTGGACACTGCCGACTTAGCTAAGGCCTCAGGCCTAGGGGAAGCAGGCATGTCAGTGGCCAGTGTCCTGTTCCAGAGCCCTGTGGTATACAGGGGCTTGCCTGACAGCAGAAAGCGATCATTCCCATCACCAAGAACCTACTTCCTGTCCTACAGGGAATCCCTGAACTGGGTCTCCTAGCCCTCGAGCCCTGGGGGCACATTTGCTCTATGAGAAAGACTAATCCACTCTCTGTGCTTGTCAGATCCCGTCTCTCAGGAGCTCCTACCACTGCAGAATAATTGCTGACAAGTCCACCTCCCTTCTGGAATACAAACTCATAATGAGACGTTGTTATAGGACAATGTCAGCCACTTAGAGTAAGCTTGGTTTATTTTCTTTTTTTCCAAAAGAATAATTCAAAGTGGAGAGTCCTTCATAATGTGAAGATTTCTCTTCTCAAGACATTCATGGGATTCCCAGCCACCCACTCCTAGCTGACGGCATTCAAGCAGCTGACACTCTTTGACCCACATTCTGTCTCATGCACATGCACACACCACTCGGGACAGCACTGCCCCAGCCATGGCCCAGACCAGCACCCAACGTAATATCCCTTTTTACCTCCAGCACTTCTGTTCACAATGAATTAAGGTACTTAACGAGAGTATGAATGCAGAGAGGCTGGCAATGAAGAGGCAAAAACAGGATGTGACTCAGAAAGGCCAGAGGAAGCCCTTGGTCCTCCCACAAGTATGTCTGCTGGGAAGGGTGACCGCATTTCAGGTCAAAGGAACAAGCTTTCAGTTTAAAGGCTTCAGCAATGCTCTTTCCACATAGATATATCTGGAAATATATACATGTATGTGATAGATATAACTTATACATATATACATGTATGCATGTATACATATATATACATATGTATATGCATATATCAATGTGTACATATTCATATATAACTTGTAAATAACTCTTGTATATGAAACTTTTATATGTGGGTGTGTGAGTGTGTGTGTGTGTGTGTGTGTGTATAAAACTTTTCTTACCATCTCTAACCATAGCATCCAGCACCAACCATATGGTTGGTGCTTAATGCATACTCGATGGGTGGATGGATAGAGGGATAAATGGATAGATGGACTGGGGGATGGGTAGGTGGGAGTGAGGAGGGACAGGTGGATGGAAGGATGGAGGGGGAGATGGATGGAGGGACAGATAGATGGGTGAATGGAGGATATATGTCTTGCTAAGAGGATATACACTGATCTTGGTCCCCAAAAAGAGAGAACAAGAGGAAGAAGAGACTGGCCACCTCCACTTTGACTTGGGAGAGAACTTCCTTTGTTCAAACACAACTTGCTTCTCATCTACAGCCTACTCAGAATGTCTTCTTGATCCCCACTTGGAGCTCCACATCCTCTTACTCCTGTCCCTTCTCCTGGTTAGATGCTATGTCAGTACTCTTCCCTACTGTAGGCAGACACTAACACCCTGTGTTGATCTGTGGCCCTATCTCTCCTGTCCTACCTCGGCATCCTCCCAATTAGGTGATTTGCCAGTTTCACTGGTGGGGACACCAAGGGAGGGCACTATCTTTACATTCCAGCTGTTTGCAGACTGGAGTTGGAACCTTTGGGGGAAAGATCAAGAGCAGATAGTAGAAAGGCAGCCTCTGCTTGGGGCTTCATCTGGGTCAGGACAGACATAAAGCAAGCCTTTTCTCAGGGGAGGTGGGTGGAGACCAAGTGTCAGGGGATGGTCATGATCGGCGCCGAACCAAGAAAAGTGGTCTGGAAGGAGAGAGACTCCCCGCTACATGAACACTCACTCATGGTTGGGCTCAAGGGGTTAACAGCCCAAGAAGAGCTCCAGGCCACAGGAGCAGAGAAAAGGCTCCTGGTTTGAAGGACTCTTTCCCTCACTTCTCAGTTAAGGTACAGCACAGAGCTCTTTCACAGAAGACAGACAAGCAGAGCAGGGACTGTCATTATTTAAACCTTCATCCCCTCTGGCTGGCCTAGGGACATTATAGCACAAAAGTGACAAGGAAGCAAAACCGAAAAAAAAAATTTTTTTTTTTCAGGTGAAAGTAGGCATGAGAAGCAGAAAACAGACTGAAGTTTGAGGCCAAGGGCATGGCAGAGGAAAGACCTGGATGCAAAGCAAAAGGCCTGGAACCAGGTCAGAGATGCCAGAGGGAGTAATGTCAGAGGCAGACAGGAGCCAGAGCCAGGCAAAGGGCCTGAGGCTGGAGCCTATGGCCTCCGCTCTAAGTGGGGACAGAGCTGGAACGGAGGCCAGCAAATTCATTTCCCCACCTGAGAGATACATGCCCGATTCCTCTTTCAATGTCACACTGTACGACTCTGACTCAACTCTGTGTACAGCCTAGCCAGGTGACCTGGTAGGAAGAGCAAGAGCTTTGGAATCATCCCATCCTGGGCCAGCTTTGCTCATTGCCATTCATTCCTCCAGTGCATGGACCTAGCAAGTGTTCAGTACATGCTTACTGAACGGGTGACCTGAATCTTCCACTCGCTGACAAAGTCACGTTAAACAAGCCATTTAATGATCTAGATTCATCTCAAGGACAATCAAATCCAATAGGATCAATGATCCCGGAGAGGTGCAGTGGGGGTGACCCGAACTTACTGCCCTGAGAAATGCGGACACTAGTACACCCAGGTGCCATGCTCTCTGGGGGCAGCTTTTTTTAATGGAAGAAATGGAAGGGGGAATGAAGGATCTACACAGGTTCCTGACTTTGATGTGGATGGTCTGAGAGCTCCTCCAGCATGTCCCCGTCTCTGAGCCTAGCACAGGTCTGGTACACTGAAGCCTCGGGACTACTGGGAAACCGAACTTGTTCTGCCAACACCATTTACCCTCTCACCCAGGGCCCATTGGTCTGAAAGCTGCTTAAGGGCGAGCAGGAGTCATATCTGGATTTTGCAGCTGGTGACTGGGAAGTCTGAGCGAGGATCCCCTTGAGCATTATGTGCCCAGCTCAGCCTGAAAGCAGCTTGCCTGGACCCGTATCCCTGGTCTCCTCCTTCCCCAGCAGTGAAGTACAGCTGCCACAGTCCCCAGTCCTGAGCTGGGTCTTCTGGGGCTGCACGGGCTGAAGTGATGCAGAACTGCCTGTATGGGAAAGGCTACATCTCTACCCTCAGGGAGTTGCATAAAAGGTACCAATATAGGAAGGCCCAGAGTGGGGGCCTCACGATGCCCTGACTCAGGTTCCTGAAAGGGGGGTGGCTTGGCCCATTGCAGGGGAAGGTCTGACATTGGCACCGCAGGGCTGGCTCAGCCACAGGAGCCTTCTGCAGCCCACTCTGCCATGAGACCACCCAGGTGGGCAGGAGAAAAGTGGAGGCAGGCAAGTATGCCTAGAACAGGGGCAGCTATAGCCCAGCCCTGTGGGAACCACCTTGTTCTATACTCTGTCACCTGTTACCCGTTACCTGCTCCTGACCAGACTTAGGGGCTTCAATCCCAAGGAAGCTTCCTTATGTCCTCTCTATGTGGTGACTTCCCACAACCACAGCATGGTTCAGGTGCCCTCATTTCTCCCTAGGGAAACAGCAACCACTGCTTACCTTGTCTCCCAGCCCACTCCCCCATACCCCCTCCTCCTTAGTACCCTGGCAGCTACCCTCTGCCCTGACTGAACTCCAACACCTCTCACCTCCCACCCCTCCCCTCAGACACTGAACTCAGCCCCTGCTTTCCTGGGCCCCTGAGTTTCTGTATATGCTATTTTGTTCTAATCTGTACATGCTGCGGAAGAGAGACAAAACTTCCCCATTTATTTAGAGTTTGTGGGAATTAAGACAGAGCATAATGAGTGCATAAGGAGTGTTTGTAGAATTAGTGAATGCTAAATGAATAGATTTAAGTCTGTTCTTAGAAAAAAAAATAAAAAACAAAACACCAAGGTAAAGACATATCAAGGTATTTGCAAAGAGAATGCTTCCTACAATATGACTGACAGAGGATAGAGGCCACACTGGGAAAAGGGGATATGTTCCATGGAATGATATGTTCCATAGGGAAGTGTCCATCTCCAGACACAATCTGGGCATTTCCAGGAGACTGGGGAGCAGGCGGGGGCAGGGATCATGGCAAGGCTTGCATTTCCAAAGCCAATAACCTGTGCAAGAAGTGGGTCCTCAGGAGGGAAATGGGAAAGGTGAGGACACATGTCTGGGAGGTAGAGGACAGAAATTGGCCAGAAGCTCTTGACTAGGGCCTGCAAGTTCTTGAGAAACCCAGGTAGACCCTCCTGGCTGCTGGATAACCAAAGACCAATCGCATGAAGCCAACCGAGGACTCAAGATGGAAAAACAGATTTCATTTTTTTAAGAGTTAGCACCAGAATCCACACTACATCAGTAACTATATTTTATTTAGGAAACTACCTGCATCAGCAGGAACGAAGGCTACCAGTAAAACTGTTAAGTTGATCTTCATGAAAAAATGAGAATTTACTTTGGAGTCAAGACCCAGAGAGAGAAAATAGAGGATAGATAGGAAGGCCAGCAGGAAAGAGAGGATAGAGCCCAAGGGGGAGGGGACAAGCAGGGAACATTCCCCAGCAGGAGGGGACTTAGGACCTCACAGGCTATCTGTGCCACTACAATGCCAATGCCCCACCCTGGCCCCTACCATACGTGACAGCATCTTTGAGACTTGGGTTTATGCGTGAAGCCAAGAAAGGCACTGATTTTGCATCTGGGTCAGCACTGAGTGAGGTGCAGCCCGTCCCCTCTGAAGCCCAGATGATCTGTTTACTTACCTGAGTCCCCAGAAGCGGGATTAGGGCCAGGAGAAATGAAAATATAAGCTTCCCCAGCAAGCCTCCCCCTCCCTGGGAAATACGCTAAGCTCTTCAGGAGAGCTATCCTCTCCTGATCCCATCAGGACCCCAGCAGGTGGAGACCTGTGCCCACCGCCCTCAGACTGGAAGGGAGAGGCCCCTGAGGGACAACGGCCCCACTGTATAGCCAGCTCTCGGGAGACGTTTCCCTGTAGCAAATCTGAGGGTGCTCCAGCCTTGTCTCCATTACGCGCCAGGGCCCAGGGAATTGTTGCGCCTTCACATTATCGAGGGAAGAATCATGCTTGAAGGCAAAGGAAGACGAATGGCAGGCCAGGGTCACAGCCACACAAGCCAGGTCCATCTTGACACCAGACCATTATCCCCCCCCCACGCCAGAGAGAGAAACCTCAGAGATGTTTTCATTAAGAAAGTCTGCATTTCCTCCAGGCTCCTATGGAGCCCAGTTTTCTCTTCCCTCCATCATTAATCAAGCCAAGGGGACTGTTCAGGGAGACCTCACAGGGGCAAACAGCAGGAACTAACGTCACACCAGAGCCTCAAACAGGCTCTGGTCATCCAGCAAAGTCAGACAAGCAGCCAGCAGAGGGTCCTGCTGGGAGGACAAGCTGATGCCCAGATGTCACAGCTTGAGAAACCCATCCCCAGGCAAGGTCTTTCTGGCCAACTGCTGCCAGCCCGCCCATCCTGAGAGAGGCTCCCACAGCCCGGTCTGAGAAGGGAGCAGATAGTAAAGGGGATGGGGCAGAGGGCAAAGGGGATGGGGAGCTCTGCTCACCACCCAAGCCCCAGGGATGGCAGTGCAGGGAGAGGCATTGGTCCCAACCTGATGCTCTCTGGGCTCCAGATGCGCAGGTGGCTGTGTGTGGCCAGGACAGCAGCTGGCTGCAGCCAGAGAGACCATCTGTGTGACTGTCTCTGACAACGGCAGTGAGGATCACGCTTCACCATGTGCCCGACAGGCCTCCTGACCAACGGTTGCTCTGTGTTCCCTCTGAGGGTTTAGGGTGAAAAATGGAAAGCACTGAAAGTGACATGAAGTCCAAGGTAGCTACGGTGTGGGGTAACTCACTGTCACTCCAGAGGAAAGGCTTCTACTGGGAGACTGGCAAAAAACTTGTAGCCAGAGAATAATCCAGAAAGCCCTACAGAAATAGGGACAGATGGGGAGGGGGAGTTTTGAAATATTTTCATAGACTCAGCAAGAAAAGAGTGAATCCATCTATCAAGTCACTGGACACTTTAAAAATGCACTAAGAGGAGAAATTCCAACGTGAGGGGGCATTTATAATAATACCGCATTGGTCCCCATAACTTAATTCAAGAATCAGGCTCCATGCAGTTCCTATCACGGTGCCTATTCCCCTTTGAAAACCCATTTGAATATAAACGGGGTCACAATGTGACAATATGTCTGTTAGTTCCATTGCAGCCCAGAAGTCACCAGACGGCATGTTCTGAAGATGGAGTACTTTCTAGATTCTCCTCTGAGCAAGGCTGTCTACGAAATCTTAGCAAAGTCTCAAGGTTCTTGGAGACTAGTTATCACTTTTATTACTGGCCGAGTCAGACAGGCCCTAAACTAACTTGTCAGGAAAATAAGAATGAGAAATACCCAAATGAGACAGTGCTTTGTAGAGGAAAGTAGACAAGAGCACGCGGGCAAATATAATGCTTTTTGGAGCTCCGAGAAGTCACTTACTTAGGTATTTTTCCTCCAAGAGTCTTTCTTTTTACTAAATAGGAACCAAATTGATTTGCTATAAGAGGGCTGGCTTTGGGTCTGGAGCACAGAAAATCCTGACCGCAGGCCTAATAGAAGAAAATAGGGTTCCTGAGCCCAGCTCGGTGGAGGAGCCAAGAGATAGACGATCTGGTAAAAACTTCCCATTCATGATGGTCCTCAGGAAAACTTCTAACCCCGAGTTATTGTCCTAAGATTAGCAGCCGTCTGGGGTAAGAACGAAAAGATGGACTTGAGAGCTCCACTTCCAAAAGGATTTTCATTAATTCCATCAAGACAAAGTTAATAATCCATGACATAAATGTTTTATTTTTTCTTGAGTTCATTGTTCTAAACATGTTAGAGTCTTCTCAATAAATCTCACAGCTAGAGGCTAGTAGAAATTAGTTTGTTTTCTATACTGTCATTAAGAAATAAAGAAGTGGTAATAGCTACTAAGGAAACTCAAAGAGAATGGCTTGTAAATGAGATGAATCTGGGAGTTGGGCTGGATGAGGAAGTAAATCCGCATTTCCCTCTCGTCACACCCCCACTCAAGGCACAGGCAACAAATAGAGACAGATTCCTTTAATAAAGTGCTTTATTTATAGATATATAAGGAGACTCCTGGAAGCAGTTTAACTTGTGTTAAGATGTGCATCATTAACAGATCTAGCCCATCAGTCCTTATGGAGGGTCTACAACAAGCAGGGTCTTGTTGGGAGGGCTGAGTGGGTCTCCCGGACATGGCCTCTCCTCCCCGACACGAGGCAGCTCTGATGGAGCGCCTGCGGGAGTGGTGTGGACAGTAAGTGGCACATGAAGCCCGAGACACAAGATGGGGCTAGACCGATGGGAACTGCTCTCCCTCCCGCTGTGATGCGTTTAAAGAGCTGGCTCAGAAAGACAAGTGGACTATACCTTACAAAAAGAGAAAAAAAAAATGAGGCCATGGTTAGCCTTTCGGCAGACGCTGAATACATCTGACCACCTCCTCTATAGTAACACAGTTAATAGCTCAATCTTGTTCTAGATGCTTCCTGTATGCTCCCTCTTTTAATTTTCATTATGTCCCTGAGGGATAGACATTTTCCTTCCAATTTACAGAACAGGAAACTGAGGCACAAAATGACAAATAAATAATAATAATGAAATAATTCATTAGTACCTAGAGTTACTGGGATTTGAACCGAGGGGATGTAGCTCTTGTGCTCCTGCTGCTACTGCTACTACTGCTACTACTGTTAGTGCTAGTACTATTACTGCACTGACACTGCTACTACTACTTCTGCTACTACTAGTAGCACTGTTACTGTACTGCTACTACTATTAATGCTATCGTTGCTGCTGCTATTACTATTAGCACTGTTACTACAGAGTGGACTGCTACTGCTGCTGTATCACTATTACTGCTACTATTACTACTGTCACAGCTGCTACTACTGTTACTACTGCTGCTACTACTAGTACTGTTATTGCACTGCTACTATTACTGTTACTACTACTACTAACCGTACTGTTACTGCACTGCTACTACTATTACTACTAGTACTGTTACTGTACTATTACTACTGCTAGTGTTACTATTGCCACTATTACTACTGTCGCTACTACTAAAACTCCTGCTGCTACTACCATCACTGCTGACTACTGTTGCTACTAATAGTACTGCTACTGCACTCCTCCTACTACTACTGTGATTGTTGCCACTGCTACGGCTACTCCCCTGCCACAAGATCTCTGTGATGTGCCTCTTCCATCCTGCTCTTGATGTAGGGCCTGGGTGTCAACAGGAACAGACAAAGGCAGACAGGATGGTCAGGGTTCTAGGTCTGATATTGCCTTTACCACATTTGATGATAACGAGCCACATACCTCAGAGCTGTGCCTCTGTTTACCCTCTTAAGAGACCTTCAAGTGTTGAAAGCTTGGGGAGAACAGCCTGGGAGTAAGACCCTTCCAGGGTCTGGCTACACAGAGAATGACAGAATCCCCTCACCCTCCTGCCCCAGGTGAGGACACAGTGTTGGGCACACAGTGTCTGAGCTGCTACTCGTCTCACCCTCCCCCTATCCACCGAATCAGTAGGGGTGGTAAACAGGCACAGAGAGGGGGACTTATTTGGTCCTACTTCTTCTTCTAAGCTCTAAAAAGGAGGAAGGTAGAGCAGGCCAGCAGCACCCCAAAATGTAAAATCTTGTATGAAGCACATTCCACCCCTGGCCCATATGCCCAGGGCTCTTGAGTCCACAGGCCCTGCAGGGGCCTTTGTCCACTCCCTTGGCTGATCCTTCACCACCTTAGAAAGCCCTCAGACATTGTGGTGGCTTCCTGGAACAGTGTATATGGGAGTAGTGGGAATTACTCCAGCTAAAATCTGTGTCTGCTATGTTTCCTCATCAACCAAGAATATATTTCTAGCGTTTACCATCTATTGGGTCATGTTTCCTTCCCCCCTCCCTAAATATAAGATTACAGTATGGATTGGATGCTTTGGTAGATTCCACAGGACCCAGCCCACTCCAGAGATTCTAACCATCCCCCTCCCCAAAATGTGTGCCCCCGGGTAAGGTAATACCAAAATGTCCTGGGACAGAACGGATGCTCAGGCAGCAGACACAGCATGTCTGTCCTGAACCCTGATTTCTACTCCTCAAGCCTGGCTGGGTAGAGGAGGCACAATTATTTCCAAACACTGAATGCAAGCATATCACATGCATAAATTTCTGGGCAATCGTTGCAAACCCAGTTAGGAGAAATTTCCTTCTGTTATGGGTCTGCCACCAGCAGCAGATGAAAGTTTCCTTTAAGTTTGTATTTATTTATTTATTTATTTATTTATGAGAGAGCATGAGTGTGAGGGAGAGGGCGAGAGCATCTAAAGTAGACTCTGCACTGAGCACAGAGCTCAACATGCAGCTCAGTCCCACAACTACAAGATCAGGATGTGAGCTGACCAAGAGGTGGACACTTTACTGACTGAGCTACCCAGGTGACCCCATATGAAAGTTTTCTTACACACAACATTCTTTTTTTTTTTTTTTTTAAACATTTTATTTATTTATTTGACAGACAGAGATCACAAGTAGGCAGAGAGGCAGGTAGAGAGAGAAGAGGAAGCAGGCTCCCTACAGAGCAGAGAGCCCGACATGGGACTCGATTCCAGGACGCTGGGATCATGACCCGAGCTGAAGACAGAGGCTTTTAACCACTGAGCCACCCAGGCGCCCCTACACACAACATTCTTAATGAAGAAGTGGATTCCTGGCTGCCAGAGGACAGTCTTCACCATGCTTCATCGTTATTCCCAAACACCCAGAGAGAAAACCACCTCTTCCAATAGGTACACAACCTCACATTTTCCTCCCTGGCCCCAGGAGAAGCTAACGCTGATTGCATGTATGGTATAAGGTGTGGCAGAAGCACTGTCCAGAAACACTGGACCTGTTGCCTTAGAAGGAATGCAACACCTAGGCAAGTCAAGGTCCTACCTTTTGCCTCTCCCTCTTCAGCTGGGACTCCAGCAGTGTCATGGTTGACCTAAACACTAGCCCTCAGCAGATGAGCTGGAATAGACTCTAGTTGATTCACAGGACCTATATCTGTATTATTGACTTCTCACAGGGAAGACCCTAAAACAGACTCAAACGATGACTCCCCATCCCCAATCCCGCCAAGCAAACCCATCACCCACAAAGAAGCCCAAGACACGGTGATCGCTTTCATCCCTGAGCATGTAACTTTTAAATACAAGAGACACCCAGTGAGCTAATAGGCCCGTCTGCTGACAACAGGCATAATTGCCTGCTAATGCTGCTCAGAGGCACTGCCCAGTTGACTGGTTTCAATTTCAGCAAAGACAGGGTTCTAGCAATTAAAGTTGGTGGGAAACAGCACTCAGCTGAAGCTGAGGCATATCTTTGCCCCTAGCCTGTAGCAGGCCAAGGGCATGGGTGAGACCCCTTTCTGGAGGGAGCTCAGGAGCGAAGCACTGACCTGCAGCATCTGGAGGTAGCCTTCCTGGGGGTCACAGAGCAGGGAGGAGATGCGGTGGTTGTTCCTCATGCATTTCTGGTTGTCCTTTGCAGATGGGAAAATCTGCCGGACCACAGTCATCCGGCCAAGGGCGCTGTGCACCAGATCCAGGATCTCCGGGTCGCTGATTTCCTAGGGAGACAAACAGACTCAGGCTCACCATGGACTCACCAACTGTGTCTGCAAAAGGCCCCTCGGGAGATATCGATGGCCAACTTCCCCAGCAGCTGGTGCTGAAGGGGTCAAAGGCTTGGGCCCACGTCACACAGTTCATTAGTTGGTTATTTATAACACTCGCTAACCCTAAAATGCAAATAAGATTATTCAACAGCTTTCCTGCAGGCCAAAAAAGATATCTGGCTACCAAACCACCATGCCTTGGCTTCCATGGGGTCAAGCTCTCAAGAATCCATCCTGCCAAATGCCATAGTAGGCAGCTGCTAGAAGTCAAAGCTACATTTCCTATTGGGGGTCATCATCTACCTGAGAGAAACAAACCTGGTTTGGGCCAAAATGCAATTAAGTTTCCCTTAATTCTTTAACAATTAGATTTGCTTTTCTTTTTCTTAAGGTCTTTCAAATTTTGAAAATATACCCACTCATTCCTTGCATAAGACCTACCCAGCATCTCCTATGTGGTTTGTTCCTGTACTAAGCACTGGGGAGATGACCTTGAATGAGTCAGGCCTAACCCAACCCAGTAAAGTTTCCAGTCTGCATAGCATGAAATATGCCAAGTGCCACCATAAGGAAATCTAGGGGCCAAGGAAACTCATTGTGCTTCCATGGTGGACATCTACACACATTATCTCATTTGGTGCTCACGACTGCAGGAGTTCTGTGAGGTAAATCCCATTATTACCCCATTTTCACTGAGCATTTGCAAGCAGAGAAACAGCAAAGGCAGCAGACCACAGGGAGCTCCTTCCAGGATAAGACTTCTATGAGGAATTAGCACTGACACTGAACCTGAAGGATGAACTTGTTAGGCAAAGTGCTGGAAGTGTTATGTGGGGGCAGGGCAATGCAGAACTGAGTTGCTGGGAGTGCTGCTGAAGACCGAGGCTTGGGGGGTGTGGGGGGGAGACACAACAGGACACCCTGTGGCACAGGATTTCCAGCAGAGGCAGCAGGGCCCATGAAGTCCGCTGTCCCCCACCCCCTACCCATGGTTTCCCAGGCAGAAAGGAGGAGTGGTCAGGGGCAGCCACAGAGCTGTGGTGGGGCGGGGTCCTCATACTCGGCCAAGGGCAATGAGAAGCCCTGGAAAGGTTTAGGTACAAACCCGGGGCTCTGATCAGTTTTTCTTTTCTTTCTTTCTTTCTTTTTTTTTTTTTTTTAGGATGTGGAAATATAAGGGGTTTTTTTCTTAACAAAAGCCTGTGTCTGCTTGCCTTAGGGAGAGACGAGAGGGGCAAGACAGTAACCAAAATGCTTCAAGGCTAGAAGCAAACCAGCAATGACAAAAAATACAAACTAACAAAAATCAAGGGTTTGGGAGGAGGAGTCAAGTTCAGAAAAGTGCTTGTTTACTGTCTCTCAAACTTGGCTAAATTGGTGGTTGGTTGCAAGTCAAGATTTTGACTGTGAATAACTTATGTCTTAAAATAGGTTTTAAATCTTTCTCCTTGCAGATGATACATTCTAGCTTTGAGATGATGAACTGGTATAAATGAAGGTAAGAAGATTAGAAATCAGTGAACCAGGCTTTCAGATCACTTACACCAGAATACAACATGTTGAAGGGTGAACTGTTAACATATCTATTCCAGGAACTGTCTTAGGAACCTGATGTGAGCGTGAAGACTGGCCAGTTGAAACCATATGCAGATCTGGGAGAAAGGGAGACAGTAAGACTTGTATCCTTTTAGATAGCTCCCAGAGATGCAGAATTGCAGTAATCTTAAAAAAAAATTAAAATATAAATAAAATAAAGTGAATCTGGGTTAGAACCACTAAACTTTGCATTTCAAACAGAAGACTGGTGAAGGAAAGGTGATCAACAGACGGGAGATGGGGAAAGGGCAAAGTGTTCGCATCTGAGGGCCACCAGAATGTACCCAGAACGAGCTAGGCTTCAGGAACCCGAGCAGAGGTAGAGACCATAGATGAGCAGGATGTTTGCGCTCTGCTCTTAGCTGCCTTGCTAACAGAAGCCCTGCCCTGAGCATAGGCCAGTGGGGTGAGAGAAACCACATTCTGACCTAAAAGTAAGTAGGACTGTGGGAAAGGGCAAGGATGGACTAGCTAGCTCTCCTTGGACAAGGAATATAGAGGATTGGGAGAGGAATTCTGTGAGGTCAAGAAGAACATAATTTGAACTATGCACGAGAGGGTTCACCAGAGCCCACACACCTTGGAGAGGAAATGGGGAGGTTACAAACCTTTTGTTTTTCTCACTTACTCCTAATGGCAGAACCACTATAGCTGCTCTTTGATTAAACCTTTCCTGCAATCTCAACTTCCTGGCTGGTCAGTGGCACAAGCACTCCCCACTGCATCCAGAGCAGGACCCTGGAACTCTGTAGGGAGCCTGACTTACAGGGTGCACAGTACCTTTCTGGAAAGCACAGCCATCATCTTTCCCGGCAATTTGCAGTAGAACCTGGGGTGAGTGTATAGTGAGCCAAGGGCAGCCACAACCTAAACAGTATGGAGGGGGGGGGGGCTTTGCCTTTGCCCCCAGCTGCTGTGGTCCCTATGCTGTTCTTTCTCCATTCTGCCTTCCCAGAACTCCTTGCAATCTTGGCACAGCTTAACCCAACCCATTAGCTGCATTACTGAGGATCTCTACACACCCTGTCTCCTGTAGCCCAGTTCTCATCCACTCACTCTGGGTTAAAGCACATACACTGTCTCCCAGTGCAGTCCTCCCTGATCCCTGCACTTCTGGGCCTATCCTTAGCCTCCAGTACAGAAACAGTTGCAATCAGAAACTATGAATCCGCAGGAACAATTCCCTCAGATCCCTTGGGAGCAATGAAAAAGGGTCACCTCCTCCACCAGGGATGTGTCCTTCCCCTTGGAAAATTCCAACCCTGCATCATCAGTCAGTTCCAGGAGCTCTGTGCCAGACCTTTTCCTATGCTGTTGGCCCCCTGGGGTCCCTTCAGTATCACAGAGCTACACATAGGGATCCACGCATTCCTTGTTTGCTGCTGTCAAGCGCTGTCTCCAGGCTTCCCACCAGGTCAGTCTCTGGACCCATGTGAAGACACCCAACTTCTGGACTTTCCTATGGATTCAGAGGGCAATTCAAGCAGCCAATTTATTCCACGCATTTGGAGAACAAACTCTCCCTTTGTCCCAGTTGACTATTCCTTCCAGAGAGCACTGCTGATGAGCAGCAGAAGAAAGACAATGTGTATACACCATGTGACCTGCACTACCCTCACTAAAGTCAGCAACTCTGCAGTGGCAGCAATAATGTGTCATACCCAGATGCCGACCGGGACACACAGGCTTGAAATAAATCTTGCTTTTATGACTTTGTAAGCTCATACTGTGAAATAGATCTTAGGCACAAACATCACATTAAGTATGAATAATAAAAGGATCAGTGGGTCTTCTATCAAGCTGAGAAATAAAGTATATCCTGCATCTTGGTTGGCTGCCTCCTCCCCAAATGCTTACACCTTCCTCCTCACCAGCAGCTAACTTCATCACGCTATGACTTATGTACGTAGCCCAAATAATGTATAACTTTGTCTTCTACATTTTGTTGAGCTTCATGCAAGCTAAAATTTTGGTAGTTGTGTTCCTCAAACTTTGCTGTGCATCTGTATCACCTTGGGAACTTGATAAAATATAGAGAGGTCTAACCCCATTCCACTTTATCAAGCAAAGCCTCTGTGTTCTCCATGAGCTCCCCAGACAATTCCAATACTTGTGAACATTTCACACTTTTGTAATCTGTCCAGGTGATGGGGGTACTGCTTAGTTTACTTCTTTATACAACTGTACCCCATTGCCCTGTATGACTATGCCACCATTTACATACCCTGGTGTTCCTTCCCATTGGAATGTTTTTGTTTGCTATTACAAAGCTTCTGTGCACATTTTTCTTGTGCGTATGTGTTGGTGCACTTACATAAGAATTTCTCTAGGGTATATACCTAGAATCAGAATTCCTCGATAGGAGAATATGAATATGTTCAAATACATGAAGGAATACCAAATTTCCAAAGTGATCATACCAATTTATGATCATGTGTAGTAAAAAGAGCTCCTATTGGGTTGGGTCTCTTGCAGCATATCGATTTGTGGGACCTTTTTAAAAAAAATTCTAGATAATTCTTTACCACATGTCATAAATATCTTCTCTACTCTCTAGAATGATTGGTAGAACTGGCCTATAAACTCTCCTAACCCGGTGTTTTCTTTGTAGGAAGATTCTTATTACTGATTAAATTTCTTTTTTTTTTTTTACATAGGGATTTGCTTGTTTCTCCTTCTTTGCCCAAAGTCATTTTTTCTTCTAAAAATTCACCTATATTGTCCAGACTTTCCAGTTGATAGGCCTATGTTTTTCACAATGTCTCTCTACTTCTTCACTTTCTCTAATGCATCTAAAGCTACATGCTCTCATCTACTGTTAACAATATTTATTTGTGCCCTCTCTCTTTTTTTGATACTAGAAGTTTATTTTATAAATCTTTTTTTCTTTTAAGATTTATTTGAGAGAGAGAGGAAGAGAGAGGAGGGTGGAGGGGGCTCAGTGGGAGAGGGAGGGAGGGAGAGAAACCCAAGCAGACTCTGCACAGAGCACGAAACCCAACGCAGGGCTTGATACCACAACTCCAAGACGGCTGTCCAAGCTGAAACCAAGAGTCAGACACCCAACCAACTCAGCCCTAGGTGCCCATAAATCTTATTCAAAAAGTAAGTTTGGGCTTAACTGAATCTCTCTTATAAGTTTCTCTGGTTTTCTATTTCATTAATTTTTACTCTTATCTCTATTATTTTTCTATTGTCTTTGGATTTATTAGGTAGCTATTTTCCCAGCTTTTTAGGTATGAAACTCAGCTGTGGAATCTTACACCTTTTGTCTTTTCTAAGAAAGTAAAAACAATAAATCTACACCCAAACATTGCTTTAGCTGTGTCCCACAAGTTATATGTATAAATTATACCACTCTTTTTAAAAATCCCATTTTGATTTCTATTTGACCCATAAGTAATTTAGTACGGATTTTTCAAAAATTTCCTAACATGAGGGTATTCTTAGTATCATCCTATTGATTTCTAACTTAAACGTACTGTGACCTGAGAACATGGATTGTATAAAGGTAATCCTTTAAAATGTATTGAGCTTCGCTTTGTGGTTTATCATGTGGTTAGTCTGCGTGAATGTTTCATGTGCATTAACTGTTCCAATGTTGTAGGTTTTAGTGGCCTACTTTTAGGTCCATGAGATTAGGAATTAGTCTATTTCTGTCTGAATTCAGCCGATATTTTCAAAAATTCAAAAAGCATATTTTCAGTGTTTTATTAGTTACGTACATGTGGAAGATTATAACTCCTTGCTGAATTGAATCTTTTAACCATTATTTAGATATCCCCCTTATTTCTGGTAATTCATCTTGCCTCTTACTGTATTGTGTCCAATATTAATGCAGTGACACTAGCTTTATTTTGGTTACTAGCTGCCTGCTCTAACTTCTTCTGCCTCTTTGCCATCCATCTTTCTCTGTCTCACACTTTAGTTGGAGACTATTAGAAGTAAAATACACTCACATGGTTTTTATATTCATCTTTGACTTTTTAGTAGAAATCTTAATCTATTTATATTAGACTATGATTACCTACACTTATATTAATTTCTATCATATTGTTTCTATAACATATCTTCCTGTTTCCTTTTTCTTCTTTTTTACTTCCCTTTGGAATGACTTTTCTTCCTATTTTCATTATTGTACCCTCTTTTGGAAGTTACATTGTTTACATTATTCTTTTCTTGGTTATCTCAGATACTTTAAAATGCATATGAAACAAAGCATGAAGTTAAAGTTAATCCATATCTTACTCTCCTCTCCAGCATTTCTTTTTTTTTTTTTTTTAAGATTTTACTTATTTATTTGACAGAGATCACAAGTAGGTAGAGAGGGAGGCAGAGAGAGGAGGAAGCAGGCTCCCCGCTGTACAGAGAGCCCCATATGGAGCTCCATCCTAGGACCCTGAGATCATGACCGAGCTGAAGGCAGAGGCTTAACCCACTGAGCCACCCAGGCTCCTCTCCAACATTTATTTCTAATTACCATCATCCCAACTAATGTGATAACAATATCCAGTATTTTAGTTCTAGTTTTCTTTAGGCCTTCCTATGACATAAATATCCTAATACTTTGTGGAGTTAATATCTTTCCATTTAACCAATACTTATCAGTGTATTTGTTAGGCATTCTTTTCTGAACTCATACCTTTCACATGCACTCCTGAGGCACATCATTTAGAATCTCCTTTAATGTCATTCTCTGAGTGATACACTTAGTTTTGGTGTGCTGGAAAGTGTCTTTTTTAATCTTACTCTTGAAAGATAAAAGTCTACGTTGACAACTAGTTTCTCTTAGCACACTAAATTTTCTATGACACTGTCTTCTGGCTTCCATTTTGCCCCCTATGTCAGTTTCCTCTGGCTGCAATAACAAATTATCACAGATTCCGTGGAGTAGAACAACAGAACTGTATTCTGTCCTATTCTGAAGGCCAGAAGTCCAGAGTCAGTCTCCCTAGGCTGGAACCGGATGTTGGCAGAGATGCACTATTTCCAGAGGCTCTAAGGGAAACGGTTCCTTGCCTCTCACCATCTTCTGGTGGCTACCAGTCTATCTTGGCATAATTATAGTCACATCACTATAAGCTCTTCCTCTGTGGCCATGTTGTGTTCTCTTCTCTTCGACCTCCCTTTGTCTCCTTTTATAAGAACACTTGAAATTGGATTTAGGGCCCACCCAGATAACCCAAGATAATCTCCCCACCTCAAGATCATTACCTTAATCACTTAGGAAAATCTTTTCTGCCACATAAGGTAACCCAGCTTCCAGGGATTAGGCCCTGGTATCTTTGGGTGCTATTATGCAGCCCACTAACTCCAGGTATTAGGAATCTGTTTAACTGCCATTTCTTTGAAGAAGAAAGACTCTTCTTGTGTTTGCTCCCTGGATGCTCTCTAGATTTTTCTTTGTCTTTGGCGTTCTGCAGTATCATGCAAAGAAGCATCTCAATATAGACTTTTTATTTTGATTTTTATCCTTAGGCCACCTAGATCTGGGGTTTGGTTCCTTTCAATATTTCAGAGAATTCTAGAACATACTATCCTTTCATATTATTTCTTCCCCATCATCTCCTATTTCCTTCTAGAAGTTCAGTGTTATCCTCTCTTCTATGTGCCATCACCTCCCTGTCATATTTTCCATCCCTTTGTATCTCTGGGTTGCCTTCTAAATAATCTCTTCACATTTTCCCGGTCGCAATTCTCTCTCTATATGTGTCCACTTTGATAGTTAACTTATCCTTCCAATTTTTTAACTTCAATGATTAGGTTTTTAATTGCCTGAAGCTATTTATTTCTCAATTTTGCTTCATTTTTAGATGGCTTTTATTCCTTGCTTATATTTTCCAGCATCTCTTTCTGTTTTTTTTTTTTTTTAAAGATTTTATTTATTTATTTGACAGACAGAGATCACAAGTAGGCAGAGAGGCAGGCAGAGAGAAAGGAGGAAGCAGGCTCCCTGCTGATCCCATGACCCTGAGATCATGACCTGAGCCGAAAGCAGAGGCTTTAACCCACTGAGCCACCCAGGCGCCCCCTCTTTCTCTTTTTTAACATATCTAAGCATGCTTATTTAATTGTCTATGTCAGATAATTCTAATATCTACAGTTCATTTCAGATCTGATTAAACTGTCCCCCCTGCCCCCACCCCAGCTCTCAGTCATGGCGGTTTGTTTCCTTCTTTCCTTCCTTCCATCCCTCTTTCCCTCTTTCTTTCTTCCTTTCCCTTTTACCTTTCCTTCTTTCCTTCCTTCCTCTCCCTTTCTTGTGTATAATCTTATTTCTCTCAGAACTTCCTTATGAGTCCCTTGAAGTCTGACTCAAATTTGTATTACTTCAGGGGATATTTGTGCTCGCTTCTACAACCTACCTAGGAGCATTACCAATCTACAACCCCAGAAGTTAATATTAAACTTTCATCTGAGCTTCATTAGGCACCACAGGTAGTATGACTTGGGTCATAAACCTTCAGGGCCTCATCAATTCTCAAGAAAACCTACCCCTTCCATGCAACTCCAAGATCAAGAGAGAACATTTTTCTTGCTATTCCTTTCTGCACAGTGAGTTCATTTCTAGTTAACCTTTATACCGAGAATCTAAGTTTCTGGCTTTATGACAAAAATCTCTCATTAAGCCTCACATCTGATTGGTCCCCACAAAGACAGAAGAATAAAAGCTCAAGGTTTCTACAGTTTGGCCAATAGAGTCAAGGCAAAAACTAAATTGGAACCTCATGTATTTCCCAAAGTTTCAATTTTCACTTTATATCTGACCTCTGTGGACATTGCTTTTGACTGCTAAGTGACCCATTTGAAAGTATTTTAAAAGTATACTATATTATACTATACCCAGGTTTTTAGTTCTTTTCCATTTGGGAGTGTCATCCAGACTAATTATTCTTCCATAAAGACATACTATTAATCCTCTTATTTAGAATGTTCTCCCTTTAGCATATGACACACACCTATCTCCCAAACTCGTCATGTCTTTTAGCTGTGTGACTAACTAAACCTCAGTTATCATGCTACAATTTCTATTTGCTTCATCTGACTGCCTTTCCCTAAGTTCATTGTCATTAATATCAGAAGGAAGGCTATTTCTGAGGGGCCCAAGAGAAGTATGTACAGCCTTCTCTTCAGTTATCTCCCAGTTGTGTGTCCAAAAAGGTAAACATTCTACAGGTTCCAAATTATTTCGTTTCTTACTCCAGAAATATCCCCCCTGAAATATTCTATTACCTTGCCCTCCTACAATCTAATAGCTTCTCCCCATAACTCCTCTCTCATCAATACTGCTCACTCAAAAGATCATCTCTGTGAAAGATGATGGCGCCTTAGACTGGGGTGGTTGCAAATGGATCATCTTTAGATAGAGCCAAAATGCAGAACCGAGAGCACATGTTGATTGACTAATGAGACTGGAACAAAGTGATGGCAAAGTATCACTGAATCCTTTCTCAATGTAAGAAATACTTGTAGTTTGATAACAAAAATATTGTAACAACTAAAACAAGTAGAGAAGAAAACAGGGATAGAATTCCCAGGGAACATCCATTCTTTTAGTCATTGGGACGGGAAGCAGAGGGCGGCAGGAGACTCTTATGCCTTGTAGCATTCTTAAAGGAATATTTCTATGAAAGAAATAAAATGTGAGACCAAATAATAAAAATGCTCACTCCATCTAATTTTGTACTGAACATGCACACTGAAACTTAGACCATCTTCATTTTGAGTCAGATAAATTATCAGGAAACCTCTACGAATCTCCATGTACAAAGAGCTAAGACTAAAGAAAAGTCAGACAAATTCTAAAGAAAAGCCAATCTTCCCATCCTCTCAGGTGTTACTTAATCCCCTGGTTGAAAGCCAAACTGTCCTCCTTAGAGAGCACAGTAAGGAACAGAATAAGATCTGATTGCCTCCATTCAGAAGCAATGTGTATCTTCAGCTAGGGCCTCTAGCGGGCTTCAAGGGGGGCTCACCATTCCAAAAAATGTTAAGTATTTAAGTATGTGTGCATTTGCCTATAGAGAAAGCCTGTGAACTGTATTCGATTTTCCGAGAAGCCTTTGACCCCAAAAAGCTGACAAACAACCAATACTGAATCTAGTAATGGTTTTTAAAAGTTCTGCTTATCGCTAACCATGAGAAGAATGAAAATAATGAGGACACTATCAACAGGGTAACTGGAGACACACGAGTTGTCGTGTCTGTCCCACTCAGCTGCTTCTTCCTCACTTCTACTCTGGCCTCCGAGGTAATAACAATGACCAAAAAAGTACAACCAGAGGCAATGGTATTTGTGTGAGGTACTCCTATGCAGCTAGGAAAATCACTGGATGCACCTGTAGTACTGCATTATTACCTGTACCACGCAGATACTAGAGGTAAGGAAAACAGACACCTGTTTCTCTTGAGACCTCGAATACAGGACATGTATAGTAGAGATATGTGCATCAGTAAAAAGAGATGTGGAGGACATACACCAGCTTCAGGACAGTGGCTGCCACTGTGGAAATAGAGGGGGCTGGAAAACCGATTTGCTGACAGTCTTCTATGCTATGTGCACAGGTGCCCTTCCCTCCACCTTGGGATTTGAGGTGGTGGGAGGTGCCCCCTGGACCCAGAACCACAGGTGCATCCCTGCTTGGTCAAAGCCAACCTGGGTGGTCCTACTACCCTAGACAGTTCGAGGAGAAGGTTCACAACTCTATTTCTGTTCGTTGAGATGTGAACAGGCTCTCCTAGAGGAATTCTGAGAAGGTTTGCTCAATCCTAAGATGACCACCAAGAAAACACAGCACCTTTCTGTCTCTGGAGGCTTGAGTCATGGGGGAACTTGCACTTGATGGCAGTCTGAGCACACAGAACACAACAGATAGACCAAGGATCCCAGAGGAAACTAGTTAGTGGCTATATCACCCTGCCCTATGACCTCATGGCCTACCTCTGAGCCTTCTCTAAGGTGAGATGATAAAGCCTCAGATCACTGAAGGAAACTGGGTTCATATTATTCTTTTACTTTGTAGGGGAAAAAAAAACACCCCAAAACCAATCTGGCTGACACAGAATTTAATGGGACTTAATGTAAGCAGGTACAAAACAGACTTCAATTATATCTGAAATGGCCAGCCTCTTAAAAATTGAGATCTCAAATATGGCAAAGTTTGAACAGTGGACATGTAGGGGTTTGTGACGTCATGTCCTGTAGCTTCTGTGCCTCTTGGAAATTTTTGTTTAAAATAGAATCACTGCAGAAGTCTTACTCCATGTCTGTTTGAGCAGCAGAGAGGATAAATTTTCATAACGAGGAGAAATCTTCAAAACAGCAATTAACATGGTAAGGATCTCCTTTTTCTAAATATATACTTTGGCAAATCCAATGCAAAACACACACAAGTAAGTTTCTGTCTGATCTTTAAGACTTCAGTAAAATTTCAGAACCTTCTAATATCAGGGGAAAATATTATTAAACACTTATACAAAGGTCTAAACTCATATAGGGTTGTGTAATCACATTCTTAGTCATTTCCTTTTATTCTTTACAAAGGCCTAGATCTATCAGACATCTGTGTGATACCAGCATTATTCCATCTCTGGAGAAATAATAAGTCTATTTCCCTTCTAACAACCATGGTTCCACTAAAGTTGATGATAGTAAGGAAACTTCACAGACAAACCTGGACTGAGAGAAAAAAGGGGGATTCAATAAAGTTGTGGTGGAAGATTTCCTCCCAACGAAGTCAACAGACTCATTAGAATATCTGCTGCATTCAGATCCCTATGGAACACGGAAGGCTAGGAAAGCCAAGGCTCCACAGAGACCAGGACATCCCAGTGAGAAAGAAAGTGTGGGAGGAAGCTGTCAAAGCTTGGTGCTGGTTACAACTGCAGGAGAGAAAAGGTGGCAGGAAGGCACTTTCTTTCTTTCTTTTTTCTTTTTAAAGATTTTATTTATTTGTCAGAGAGAGAGAGCACAAGCCAGGGAACGTGCAGGCGGAGGGAGAAGCAGGCTCGACAGTCCCAGGACCCTGCGATCATGACCCAAGCCAAAGGCAGCTGCTTAACTGACCAAGCTATCCCTGTGTCCCAGAAAGGCACTTTCTGAGTGGTGGTTCTGACCAGAGACACCCTGTCTCATTCATCACCCCCTAGAAGCTCATGGGGTATGCATGAGTCTCCCTGTTTTACATGGGATGTAGGAAATTGCATAGAGGATGCCTTTGCTCCCCAGAGTGTGGTCCATGGGCCAACAGCATCAGCATCACCTCTAAGTTTGTTAAAAAATGCAGAATCTCAGGCTTCCCCCTGGTCCTATCTAATTGGAATCTGCATTTTGAACCAGTAAGCACACTCAAATTTCAGAAGCCCTGGTCTAGGGTATTATGCAATGAAATGAAGAGATTCTAGGATCTGGAATCCAGTGGGTTTGGGTTCCAGTCCTGGCTTCTCTTCCTGGCTGCATAACCTGGACAAAGCACTTAATTCCTTTAAGTGTCATCTGTAATTGGGTAACAGTACTTTCCAGGGTTTTGACTGCATTTAGTGACTTTAATGCAATGGGATTCAATGTGTCCAGTACAGAGCCTTGCGGTGAGCACTCCTTATCCTTCCAACTCAGAAGCTAAAGCTCTTCATACATCCTTCGGGGTCCAGCAAAACATTGGCCAAAGCCTGGCCTCAGGGCAAGCCAGAGCAGCCTTCTTTCTGCCCTTTTCGACGCCATGGCTAATGCACAGCCCTAAGGGAGCTCACAGCAGACCATCTCAATCTGCATGTATCTCTTTCCTGTTCCTCATCTCCAAGAGACCCCGTGGTATACTTGACTTCCTGCCAAGACATCAAACCAGGACTCAACCATCTTATCATTAAATAAAATGGCCCATTAATTGAAAATTGGCATGGCTTCCTTCATTTTTATAAGTGACACAAATGGGTTCTGCTCCCAGTAAAGCCAGCATTCTGCCTGCCCTTTTTACCCAGAACTGCCCATGGTACAGGTGGCAGAGCTGTCCCCACCTCCTCCATCACAGTCCATTCCCCCGAGGGGCCCAGTCAGACCAGCTAGCAGTGAGCAGCTGGCCCTATTTCCTAAAGACCCGCACCTGGCCATGACCACAGGGTGAAACAGATGTCCCAGGCTCTCACGAGGCCTGCTGCCTTACAGAAGAATCTGCTATCTCGCCCAGAAAGCCCAAACAAGTCCCCTGGGGTTTTACATATTTAGTGGCTCTTTTATTCTATTTCATTTAATTGAGCTTTTATTTCATCACATTTTATTCTATTATATTTGACCATGAGCACAAGGTGGACATCTGTCTTCCAATAAGCCAGGGGACCCACACATGTCCCCAGCATTTACGGGAGACAGTCGGTGAAGTTACTCCAGTTGTGAGTTATTTATGGATGACGGCTGGGCTGGCGTGGGCTGTCAGCGGGATTTACACTCTCCTTCTCTCCTCTCCTTTTTTCCTTATCTTTTACGTTCACTTTCTCCTTTTCCATTTCTACTCCTCTCTTGGATCTCACTCTTCCTCCCTCCCTCTTTTCCTTGCCCCGTCTTCTTTGGCCTTCCTGCTCCCAGCAAGCTTGCAAGTTTTGAATTCCCACAACCCCATGTCATGCCCCTCCACTCAGGTAGTTTTCCTTCATTCCAAGGTCTCTGAACATCCAAGGTAGGTCAAAGCAGTTCCCAGAAGTGGGTCAGTGATAGCTAACCTACCCTCCCCCCACCTTCCAGATGTGATAAACCTGAACTATGCTCTAAGTTGGACCGGAAATATATTCTTCTGCAGGTCTGGGCCTGAGTACTAAAAGCACTAATAACTGTAGGGACAAGCTAAACATAGCTTTGTCTGCCACCTGGAGGGAAGGGCAGTAGTGTAGTTCAAAGACTCAGGGCAGAGTCTGAGGAAGACTGGTCACGGTCAGAAAAGTGGCCCTTCATGCAATCTTATAAGCCCAATAGAACACTACAGAACTCACCTGAAAGGGAGGTCTCAAGAGCTAAATAAGGTAATTCCATTTACTCGGATCCAACATCCCTAAGGATCCTCTAGCCCGTTATTGTATATCCACAACCCTGATTCAAATCTGGGGGCACTGTGAATTCTGTGTTCCTTATACAACAGAAAGAAACTGCAGGTGCAATCCATTGCTCCATCTACCCTGGGCTTCGAACCAGAACCAGCTTCTTGAGAGCAAGGCGTATGTTTCTCATATGCTCTTGTCTTTGTACTACTGAGCACCAGGCCTGGTAAACACTCATGAACAAAGAAGGTTAGAGAAGGAGAAAGGAGTGAAGAAGGGAAAGAGAGAAGAAGAGAGGAAGGGAGTGAAGGGCACATGGAGTTCTTCAGAATTCCACACCCCAAAAAGGTGCACCTCAAAAATTTTAATATTTGAAATTCTGACCTAAATAATTCTGTAACATAAAGCCAATGCTCTTCATTCTGCTGTTAAATTTTTTAAAGCTGATCAGGGCTTCAGTTTGCAGCTTACTCCCAGGCAGATATTCAAACAGAAAAATAAGTATAATAGCAGCTGATCCTTCACAGCACTCACTTGCTTGCTTGCTACAAACCACTTTAATTATTTTGTTTGCAATACCTATTTGTTGGTCTCAGGAGAATATTAAAATCTGCTTTTATTTGTGCACAACTATCCTGACCACTAGCAAAACGAGACCTTATGTTTCACATTAACACTTCATGGTTTTTTTAATCCCCAAGGAACTGGCATAAAATTATAATTTTTAATTGCATTATAATTTAAAATCCTGAAATATTATTTTTAAAATTTCCAAATAGGATGTTAAAATAAAATTGCATGACCCAGAGCCTGAAGTAGAAGGCTCTGAAGTTTCATAGCTTCATATTTATCATATCAAAGCCCTTTTATTTGAACTGGATCCAGTTGTGTAGACTCAACTGTAAAGATCTGAGAATATAAATTCAGAGGAGTAGAAGATACAGAGCATGGTAATTAACTGTATAAATTCCGACCATGATGGACTCATAGGGACTGAAATAACCAATCACCTTAAAAAACAAGACATATGAAAGGGCAGTTTTCAGGTATTAGACAACAGGCATAGCTGAAAAGGGATACCCAAGAGAAAAGAAATAAATGAAGTAAGCGTGAACTTAATGTTAATAGACTTTCCAGTTGGCAGCAGAGGAAGGGGAAACCTAGGCAAAGCCTAATATTTCCATGAATTGAAGAGAGTTTGGGTTTTGAGGAGGCCAACACAATTGCAATTCATAAGGCAGAATTCCAGAGAGGAGAGAGCTACAAAAAAAATGCCCTCCAGAAATCTACTGAAAGTTCCCTTTAAGTCTTTAGCAGTGTATTGATTAGTACTTGTGAGTAAAGTAAATTCGTGTCTAAGGAAAGGACCACCAGGAAGGATCAGGTTTACCAACCCTCCATAATGGGTCAAATTAGCAACAGACTAAGACTGGTTTTGACCTAACAAAGCTTCTGAGAAAGTCTGAAAAAATCAAAATGCTCCAAAATAACTTAATTCTGTCCAAGGGGGGAGAAGCAGAGGAAGGAAGTATTTAAAGGAAGAATCAAGCACCAAGCTATATAAAATTCACAATGTCTGGCATCCTATCTAAAATTACCAGGCATGCAAAGAAACAGGAAAATGCTATCTATAATGAGAAGAAGAATCAATCAATGGAAACAGACCCAGAAATAATACAGCTGGCAGAATTAGTAGAACAGGACATTAAAAGAGATATTATAAATAGTATAAACACACACCATATGTTCAAGAACGTAGAGGAAAGTATGTACATGATAGGGAGAAAAATAAAAGACACAAATTGAATCTCTACAAATAAAATATGCAATGTCTGTGATGAAAATTACTCTAGACAAAATCAACAGCAGATTAGAAGAAAAATAAATGAACCTGAAAGTATCAAAACAAAAAGTCCCAAAATGAATCACAGGAAAAAAAAAAAAAAAAGACTGTGAAATTTCAAGAGTATTAGTGAGCAGGGCAACAACTGCAAGCAACATAGTATACATGTCATTTAAATCCATGAAAGGGAAGGACAGAAAAAAATATTGGAAGAAATAATGGTCAAACAATTTCTAAATTTGATGACATCCACACCCAAGTACATAATTAGAGAGAAAAAGAAAAATCTTAAAAGCAACCAGAAGGAAAAGATCCAGTATGCAGAGACAACTAAAGATAAGAATGACAGCTGAGGGACACCTGGGTGGCTCAGCGGGTTAAAGCCTCTGCCTTCGGCTCAGGTCATGATCCCAGGGTCCTGGGATGGAGCCCCACATTGGGCTCTCTGCTCAGCAGGGAGCCTGATTCCTCCTCTCTCTCTGCCTGCCTCTCTGCCTACTTGTGATCTCTGTCTGTCAAATAAATAAATAAAATCTTTAAAAAAAAAAAAAAAAAGAATGACAGCTGATCTCCCATCAGGAACAAGGTGAACCATAAGTCACTAAAATGACATCTTTAAGGAATGAAAAACAAAAGGTGGAGAATTTATTACAAGCATATCAGAACTATAGGAAACTTAGATGTAATGGACAGCTTCCTTGAAAGATGTAAACTACCAATCCTCACTTAGGGGAAACAAAGATAAGCTAATTATCCTTATTTCTACTAAAGTAGCTGGATTTCTTGTTAAAAATCTTCCCATAGTGGAGATGCGTGGATACGTAGGGAAACTTTCAGAGCCTGATATCTTCACTTGTGAATTCTACATATGTTTAAGGAAGATATATCAATTCTACAAAAATTCCTTCAGAAAACCAAAGAGAAGGAAACACATTCTTATTCCAGGAGGTCAGTACTCCCCTAATAACAAAACCAGACAAAGGGTTTACAAGATAAGAAAACTACAAACTAACATCCCTCATGAACATAAATACAAAACTTCCTTAAGATATATTAGCTAATACTTTAAGTGTAAATTCAACAACTCCAAACAAAACAAAATAAAACCCAGCAACATCATGATCAAGTGGAATTCATCTCAGGACTGTAAAGTTGGTTTCACACTTCAAAATGAATTAATTTAGTACTCCACAGCAACAGAATACAAAAAAAGGAAAACTATGTGAATATATCAATAGATGCATAAAAAAATTGACAAAATCCAATTACTAATTCTATTAAAAATGCTCAGTAATAAAAAAAGTTTTTAAAAAAATGCTCAGTAAGCCAAGGATAAAAGAAAACTGCAACCTGATTAAGTGTATCAATGACCAACCTATTTGTAACATCATAAATAATAGCAGGAAGCTGAAGGTATCCCCCTAAAATCAGGAAAAAAACAAAGATGTGTACTCTTATTACTTCTTTTCAACATTGTTCTGGAGGTTCTAGCCAGTGCAATAAGGCAAGAAAAAGAAATCAAAGAGATCTGGATGAGAAAGGAAGAAGTACAACTGTCTTTATTCATATGTAACATGATTGTCTGTAGAGCAAATCTCAGTAAATCTGCAAATAAAGCCATTAAAACCAATATGTAAGTTTAGCAAGATTGTGAGATATAAGGTCAATATTCAAAAATTATTTGTATTTTCTACACACTAGCAACAAACAACTGTAAACTTAAATTGAAAAAGCAGCACCATTTACAATCGTGTCAAAAATATTAGAAATGTAAGGATGAATTTAACAAGACCTATTTATTTAACACTGCAGAACACTGCTGAAAATAATTAAGGAGGATATACATAAATGAAAAGAAAAGCCTTGTTCAAGGATCTGAAGACTCAATATTATGAAGCTCTCAATTCTCCTTCAGATTATCTCTAGATTCAATACAAATGAAATTAAAATCCTAGCAGGCCTTTTCCTAAAATCTGTTTGGAAATGCAGGGCCAGAACTAAGCTGTGGTGCTTACACAAACTTGAGGGTGAATTCCCTCCTAAATTTTGTGCCTCAGATCCCTTGCTTGTCTCATCCTAGTCCCAGCCCCATGAAAATGTGAAGGGTATAGAAGGCTTAATGCAAATTTTTAAAGAAGGAAAAGGTGGAAAATTTACTCCACTTGATTTCAGAAAGCTACTGTTATGAAGAAAGTGTGGCACTGACGTGAAGATAGACATATAGGTCAATGAAACAGAAGAGAGAATCTAGGAATAGATCCAAACATTGAATGCCAATTGATATTCTACAAATGACCCAAAGGGGAAAGAAGATTATTTTCAACAAATGGTGGGAAACAATCAAATATTCATCCACAGAAATAAATCAAAACAAAGCAAAAGTTAGTCTCAACCCTTACCTCACACCATATACAAAAATTAACCATCAATCTACATTAACAACATGAATTCATCTCAAAATTATGTTAGGTGAAAATAGCTAGACAGAGAATATGTACTGTATGATTACATTAATATAAAGTCCTCAAAATGCAAAGTAATCTACACTGACAGAAAATATATCAGATGTTGCCTGGGATTGCAGTGGAGAGAGAGAAACTGGTTACATGGGGACATCTTTTGTGGTAATAGAAAGGTGCATTATCATAACCGTGGTCATAGTTTTACAAGTGTATATGTCAAAACTCCAAATCAAGGCATCTGGGTAGCTCAGTCAATTAAGTGGCTGCCTTCTACTCAGGTCATGATCCCAGGGTCCTAGGATCAAGTCCTGCATCAGGCTCCCAGTTCAGCAGAGAGCCTGCTTCTCCCTTTGTCTTCTTCCCCTGCTTGTGCTCTCTCTCTCTCTCGTGCTCTTTCCCTGTCAAATAAATAAAGGAAATCTTTTTTTTTTTTTAAGATTTTTTATTTATTTATTTGACAGAGAGAAATCACAAGTAGATGGAGAGGCAGGCAGAGAGAGAGAGAGAGAGAGAGAGAGAGGGAAGCAGGCTCCCTGCTGAGCAGAGAGCCCGATGCGGGACTCTATCCCAGGACCCTGAGATCATGACCTGAGCCGAAGGCAGTGGCTTAACCCACTGAGCCACCCAGACACCCCAATAAATAAAATCTTTAAAAAAAAGAAACCCTCCAAATCATAACCCATCAAATTGTGTGGTATTTTTAATGTCAACTATACTTTATATTAACATTTTAATATTCTCACATACAAGGAAGCTATAAACAAGAACAAAAACAACAACCAGAAGAGTCAAAATTGAGGGAAAGAGGATTTAGTGAGGAACATTTCTTTGAGGAGGAAAAGAGAACATGGACATGCTTCCACTCCCCATAAGAGAAAGGAGGGTTCTTACTCCCTCACTGCAAGTCTTCTCGGAGGTGCTTCCCTGGAGCCATTGACAAATACCACAAAACAGAGCCAGGGACTTCTATAAGCTTCTCTGCATTGTATCATAAAAACTACTTTATGAGCCTGCTATGGGCCCATTGGCATTGCTCATTCCCTTCTACTGGATACAAATTAGAGAAAGTGCCACAACTTTCTGTCTATTATCTATGGTTAATAGAAAACCTGATGTCACTTTAAGTTGCAAAACCCAGTTTTGATTCAGGAACTAAAATGCTCTAATCCAATATAAGAACTGGAAGACTTATTTTGACCCTTAAATTACATACAACTTATTTTGACCCTTAAAATACATAAATGAACCTGTATCTTCCTTTAATGTAGGATTAGGCTGGCTCAAAGGCAGCACCACAATGAACAAGATCAATATGAGCTTGGGGCACCTGGGGGGCTCAGTCGGCTGAGTATCCAACGTAGGTAGTGGTCTCGTGGTTGTGGGATCGAGCACCATGCTGGGCTTGCTCAGTGTGGAGACTGCTTCAGATTCTCTTTCACTGTCCTGTTCATTCATTCTCTCTGTCTCTCTTTCTCTCAAATAAATACAATGTTTAAAAAAAATCAATGTGAGCTGAAAATTTCTGCTTGTCTTCATATGGTGATGATACCTTAGACCTTCCCTGACCCTCAAGTTTGTACTCTTGACTCCAGGGTTAGTAATAGCTGTCTCAGAAGGTCACTGTAAGGATCCAGTCACATAAAAAAGGATGAATACAGTTGCACAAAGGACATGAGGAGCTAAGTCACAAAATTAGAAAGAAGTCTGATCAAAATCCTTAATGTTCAAAGTGTTTGGCTTGGCTAATAAGCAAAGAAATACAAATGAACACAATGCAGTGAGCCTTTTTATCTATAATATGGGTAAAGATGAACAACGGTTATATTCATGTTCACAAGACAAAAGCGTGGGATGAGACAGAGTAGTCTGATGAAAGGAGCTCAGGCTCTTTGAGAGTTCCCATACCTTGGAACAGTATTCTTACCATCAGCAGGAATCAGAGACACAACAGACCCAGGTACAAGACCCAGGTACAATGCTCAATTGCAGCATTATATACAATAGCATTAATTACCCTAAGTTTCAAAAAATGGAGATGATTTGCATAAATTATGATTCCTCCAGATGACAGACTACTACAAGACCATTAAATATTATTCCCCATGCTAGCTACTGACATGATAAAATGTGAATTACACATTATTAATTGAAAGCAGTAGGATACAAAACACAACAGAGAAACCTCAATTTGGCAAAATAAACTACATATATAAGGCTATTGGAAAGGATAATTTATTAGCAAGTTAATCTGTCTTCTGTTTTACTATTGTAGAAGAGTCACCAATAAAAGAGCAATTTTCCACTGCTTTCCTTCTATCCCTGTCCCTCTCTCACTACCATGCATGTGCCCATGTACACACACAGGAGCAAGCAACACCCTATGCTCTAGAAAGTTTATACTCTTCTTTCTCCCAAGATATTTTCTTTCAGCAAATACGTGAACTTGGCAGTGATGTTGGTGGGGAAGCCTCTGTGGCTTAGGGTATGGGAGTGGTCAGAGTGGCTTGAGCCAGGAAACTTCCCATTGAGATGGGAAGGAGACAGAAGAGGGATCTGTGGGTCTACCCATCCCCTGATACACATTAATCCAAGGCAGGGTGTCAGAAAGGAGTAGCTGGTAGTCATTTTTTTTAAAGATTTTATTTATTTATTTGACAGATGGAGATCACAAGTAGGCAGAGAAGAAGCAGGCAGAGAAAGAGGAGGAAGCAGGCTCCCTGCTGCGCAGAGAGCCCAATGCGGGGCAAGATCCCAGGACCTTGGGATCATGACCTGAGCCAAATGCAGAGGCTTTAACCCACTGGGCCACCCAGGCGCCCCTAGCTGGTAGTCATAGTCACTTGGGAAGGCTGTGCTCAATGTGTGGGGTCTTTCACACCCAGAAAAGGGGAAAAAATCACCATGCCCAGGCTTGAGACCCTAAGTGTTGGAACTTCCTGAGTATCTATCTACAGAGATTTTCTATGATTAATACTGACAGAACAGAATCCAGGGACCTTTGCTCGACCTTCACGAGGGCAAGGAGGAAGACACCTATTATAAACAGGTTCAAATTTCTTACTTTGAAAATCCGCACTTTATATACGTGCTGCCAAAGCGAGCACTGAAAATTCTTACTTTGAATGGATTCTGAAATTTCTCTCAAAATACTTTTAAGTGAGATTTCATGGATAAATATAATTTGTTTTGAAATAACGTCTATAAGGCTCCAAAGCAGGGCCTGCACACAGTAGGTACTCAAATGTAAGTTTCCCTGCTTTTGAAGGTAACAACCCGGTTCACTGTTCTTGCAATGCCCCAGAGCAAATAAGCAGAGATCTAAGTAGAGAGGAGGCCATTAAGATCCCCACTGGCCTCAGAAAGTGGGCTCTTCCCCAATTCTTGCCCAGGAGCCCCACTCTGAACCTAACCAGGGAGGAGTACCAGGCACAGGGCGCACCTGTCGCAGCCCCTCATCACTTCTGCAGCCAACAAGCCAGTCTGCAAGGCTGCAAGAAACCGCATCCTAGTTCTGGTCACTGACAAATAAAGGGTTTCTTCACTCCCCTTTCTGAAATTTGACAGTATTCATTTGGGATTCTCCAACAGCTCTAAGACACACGTGGCCCCAGTGCACAGAACATCCTCTGGTTTGAGACAGTGGGAAAAATAACCCAAACCAAGCCTCCGGTCTCTATGAGCCCTCAAACATTATTTGAGACACTTCAGGAGAAGTTTCTCTGGTCTGAATTGTCTTCGGCCTTCACCTCTGCTTCCACACTCTGGTTCTGAAAACACACTCCTGTGAAGGGCCTGCAAGCCCCCCCCACGCTGCGCAAAGGCAGCAGCCCTTTGTGTGCACGCATGCGCACACGTGCTGACTTCTCGCCTCTCCATGTGGTACATGGTGATTATCCAGCCTGGCAAAGGAGGTGTAATAACAGGGTAGAAGGCACAGATAATAGGATCTCTCTGGCACAAGTACTGAGTTCATCGGAATCCATCAGAACCCATTTGTGGGAAAAGCAATGGATAGGAATGCACAAGGGTAAACACTAACCTTTAGTTTTCAGATACATTTGCTGCACGCGGTAATTAAAGCTATTTTTAAAACTCCCTAAGTGTCAGCACTCCCTTTCCCAAGCATCCTTCTGTCAAAACTCTGCAAAACGACAATGTACTTGTTGGGGACAGTTGACTCACATCTAAAACATGGAGTCTGATTCCATGCCACTGGTAGGAATTTGGATGAGCTGTTCTGTCTGCAGGGAGCTTGAACTTGGTTGCAAATCACAGAGGATCTGGAGTGGCCTCTACAAGCATTGCCTAGCTGCTGTAGGTCAGTGATCCATGAGCACACTCTTCTCTCCCATGACACCATCAATTCTCTGAAGGTGAGTACCAGGTATATGGGCATCCCCAGGGTGTATGGGCATCTCTCCAAGGTGTATGGGCATCCCCAGCACCTCACAGGTATTTGGTACATGCATGAGAAATGAATTACAGATTGGCAAGAGTTGCAGATTCTGGTAGGGGGACAGGACATGGGGGAAGAGCTAAGGACCACCGAAGAATCACAGCCCGAGTTCTTTTGGGGTGTCTGGAATAAAGAAAGGTATGGAAGCAATTCATAGGTGTTGCAAAGTAAGGGGAGGGTCATTTGGGCTGAATTTTAAAGGGTGTGTAGGAGTTTGAAAGGGAGAACTAGGGCCCCAGCAAGCCGAACACACAGTTAGAAATATTATAACTCAGGTTCACCTCGATGAGTCAAGCCATGTCTCCATCCCCTGGCACTCCTCATAAAGTCATGCACTGACCTGGTACATATTTCCTTGATTAAATTCCAAAGATGAACTTTCCCATAGGACAGTAGTGATTTGTTAAGAGGAACTCTCCTTCAAGAGTGCTTGCTATAGGCCATACCCCTGTGATGGGTCACTTGGGGTGAGTTAACTCATTTAATCTGCACACCTGTCTTAAGAGGTACCTCTCAGGAACCCTACTGAGCAGATGAAGAAAATAAGGTTCAAGGAAGGAAATAAAACAGTTTGTCCAGAGTCAAAGAGGTATCCATGGTGACTGATCTAAAACACGATGGTATGTCACTGTTCTCTAATACCATCCCAAACCCATCAGTGCAGCTCTAAGCACCCTTCCCATGGGGCTTTGAAAAAGGCCAAAGAAGGATGTCCCACAATGACAATTTCCTCATATATTTGTCACCACAAGTGTTAAATTTCATAGATTCCTTTTGGGCTGAGAAAGGAAAATAGATTCATTCTGAGTAGAGAGCGGAAGTACATTTCTAGTAAATAGGGTTTGTTCCGTTCAAATACTACTCATGGGATGTGTATTAGCTTAATCTTGCAGGTTTTTGTAGGAGAGTTTCATCATTTCCACAGAAGGTCTAGGAAAACAAGGTGCTAATATGTAAAATCACCCGAAGGGAAGAACTCTAATAATAAATAATAAAAGTTTTATAATAAGACTTTCCACCACTTCCAAATGATGAAAACATTCATATGTGACTGGTATTCAGTCATGCAGCCATGCATTTAGTGTTTAGTTAATGCTAAGTATGAGGCGGAAGGGTAAGGGAGAGGCAGCATGGCAGAGGGTATATATTTCTTAAATTTGGAGTCACCCACCCCTAAGTTCAAATCCTGACTCTGCCACTTCCTATGTGACACTGAAAAGTCAACCCATCTCTCTGAGCCCCCGTTTCCTTATCTGTAAAATGGAATAATACACATTAAGTACCTGGGGACTTGGTTCTCCAACTCCATCCCACCTTTAACCCCCTATGTCATCACATCCTCATGACGGCAGCACTTGACATCAGTGGTCTCTCCCCCCACTTAGAAACAGTTTCTTCAGGGGTGCCTGGGTGGCACAGACAGTTAAGTCACAAGACAGCCTCTGACTTGATTTCATCTCAGGTCATGATCTCAGGGTCATGAGATCGAGCCCCACGTCAGGCTCTATGCTCAGCGCAGGGTGCTTAAGATTCTCCCTCTTCCTCTGCCCCTTTTGCTTATGCTCTCTTTTTCTTTCTCCCTTTCTCAAATAAATAAGGAAAAATCTTTAAAAAAGGAAAAAAGGAAGGAAGGAAGGAAGAAATGGTTTCTTCATTTGGTTTCCAGATGAAAAAACCATACCTACTAATCATAGCAATTCTCACATTAAATGTAAATTATGTAAGCACTGCAATTAAAAGGCCGAGTGTTATAACAGATAAAATAGCAAGATCCAAGTATGAATGGCCTTCAAGAAACATGTTGTATTTTAAACACAAAGAAACAAGTAGGTTAAAAGTAAACGAATGGAAAAAGATATATTAGGCTAACACTAGTCAAAATAAATCTGGAATAGCTGCAGTAACATCAAATTATATTTCAGAGTGGAGGACATTTCAGAGCAGAAGGATAAAGAAGGTCATTTTGTAATGATAACAGATCAATTAATCAACAGGACATAAAATTCTAAACATTTATGCCTCTTGTAACAAAGCTTCAAAATACATTAAGCTATAACTGCAAGGAGAAACAGGCAAATTCACAATTAAAGTTGAATATTTTGATACTCCTCTCTCAATAATTGATAGAACAAGTAGACAAAAAAATCAAGGATACAAAAGACATAAACAATCTTAACCAACTAAATTGACCTAATTGACATTTATAGAACATTCCACACAACAATAGATAACACATCTTTTTCAAGTGCACATAAAAAACATTTATCCAGGAAGACAATATACTAGACTATCAAGTAAGTCTCAATAAATTTTAAAAGATGCCAGTAATAGAAACTATGTTTTTTGGCAATAATGAAACTGAATTAAAAATCAATAAGAGAAAGATCCTTTAAAAATCCCCAAATATTTGGAAACTAAACAATATACTTCTAAACAACCCATGGGTCAAAGAGGAAACCAAAAGATAATACAGAAAATACTTTAAACTGAGTAACAGTGAAAACACAACATAACAAAATTAGGGGGATGCCATTAAATCACTTCAGGGGAAGTTAATAGCACTAAAGAAAAAGTTCTCAAATCGATGATCTCAGCTTTCCCCCACCCCACTAAGAAAAATACAGATATAGATGGCAAATAGATGCAAGAAAAGATGCTTGGCATCATGAGTCCTTAGGGAAATTAAAATTACAATGATAATGAGGAACCATTACATACCAGTCCAATGGCTAATATCAAAAACCTGATCAAACCAACTACTTAACACAATGTGGAGCCATTGGAATTCTCACCCAACTTGAAAATTTCTTAAAAAGTTAAACATACATCTACCACATGGTCCAGCAATTCCACTTGTAAATATGTACCCAAGAAAAATGAAAGTAAATGTCCATGCAAAGGCCTGTGCATGGACATTGATAGCAGCCTTATTTGTAATCACTAAAAATCTAGAACAACTCCAATGTCCATCAATGAATAAAGAGATATTCAGATTGTGATGCATCTGTACATTTGGATACCCTTCATCAATTAAGAAAAGGAACTACTGGTATACACTGCAATATGGATGAATGTTAAAATAATTACCTGGATGGAAATAGCCACAGCAAAACAGGAAAAAAAAAAAAAAAGAGTACATACTGTATGATTCCATATATGTAAAACTCTCGAAAATATAAATAATCTATAGCGCTGGGAACAGATCAGTAATTGTCTGGTGAGTGGGAGATGATGGGGCTGGGGATGGGATTACCAAGGGGCAGAAGAATACTTTCTGGGTCATGGACATGTTCACTTTCTTCCTTGTGGTCACAGCTCATGGCGCACTCATATATCAAACGTCAACTGTACATTAAATATGTGCATTTATTGTATGTGAATTAAACCCCAATAAAGCTATACACTTCTAAGTTAAAAAAAAAAAAAAAAAAAAAAAAAAAAAAAAAGATGAAGGGAGTGATGCTGGAAAAACAATGCCAGAACTGCAAAGTCTGATAAATGGTGACTCCTACTCTCTGCTCCAGGTTTCCAGCTGGGGGTACAGAGGTGGGTGGGATGTGGTCCCTGTCCTCCAGGGCTCCTCAGTGGGGCTGAGGAGACAAACAATCAGCTCAATTACAACAAACATAATTGGTTTGGAGTGTTACTAAATTAAATTTGTAGACAGTAAATGGTACAGGGACTTAATATCCAAACAGAATCGGAGTCTTCAAAATGAAAGGAAGAAAAAAAATTAAATCTTTTCCCGACCTCTCTCTGTGTCCCAAATAGAGATTTCTTAAAGCTATTTGATTCTTCATTCATATCATGGTCTTTCTTCTTGTTTTCTTCAATTAGTGCATTAGCATTTCCTTCCCCCACATTATTCGTGTGTAGCCTAATCTCATTTTTATGTGCTTTAACTCAGTGTGTGTTGGGGGCAGGGTAGGGAAGATTTGGAAGTCTGGACTGACGTTCATTCTCTGGACCATTGAGGGAAATTCCCTCTAGGCCAGGTCAAGGTCTGCACCTGGAGGATCCTCACAGAGTAGGTGATGGTGGCAAACCAGTGAAAGCAACAAGGTGGAAGCTGAAGCTCGAGGGCCAACAACATAAGGGCGTTCTGGGCAAAGGCTGGCTGGAGAGGTCCAGATACTGGGATGACCCTGCATGTCAGGTGCTGGTGGCGATCTCTAAGGATACACTCAGGGCAGCTCTGTATGGGGGGGCATAAACTAAGAAACTAAGACCAGGGAGAGCTCTGGGGTCGACTCCTGAACAACATCATGAGTCACATGGAGGAATGAACTCCATCTTGTGGGCCCTGACACTCCACCGCCTTTCAATGACCCATTCAAGAGTGTAGGGGAGTACATCAAGAGAAAAAGCCCGAGTGCGTTTGGAACAAAAGCATATGCAGCCGACAGAGTGCACAGCCTCGACCCTAAAAAGCAAGGCCTGCCTCTGAGACTGAAGAGGCCTGCAGGAGACACCTGTATCTCATTCTTGAACTTGAACTTAGCCACCCTCTTTGATCACAGAAGCCTTTTTCCACAAAGCACCTAGAGATTAGCAGAACATATGTTCCCAAATGCAATTTGGAGACTGCTGTAGGAACCCGGCCAGCATTTCCTCTGCCTTTCTCCTTGGCTGCCCTGTCATTGGCTAATGGCCTGGACCAGGGGCCGGGGGGAGCACCTCAAAGGAAGAGCTCGTACCCCATGGGACATGCAAGCACAGGGAAAGGGGGTGCTGACAACTGTAGCTCACAGAGCAGGATGATGGCTTTCTGCATATGTAAAGGGTTGGAATGGTTATAAATGCTTTTCTCCCACACACTGGCAGTTAGACAAGCAGAGTGAAGGTGAGGAAGCAGGAAGCAGACCAGCAGCAGGAGGAGCCTATGTGTGAGTCCCTCGTGTTGGAAACTCTAGGAAGCCTGAAGGAAAGGAGGTACACTTACAGGTTGCTCAGGGAATCAGGCACGTGCACCAAAGTCCCAATGTATCATAGCTGGGCCAAGGAGGGCCATAGGAGAATAAATACTGGGGAAATCCAGGAAAACCATTTAGCAAAGGAGAGGTTTAGCAGACCCCTGCAGGAAAGGTAAGTCCTTGGCAAACAGCAATTTAGGAAGAGCATGCCAGGAAAAAAGCAAAATCTAGAGCCAGGAGAAGAAAATAAATATAGGAAATAAGTCCCTCATCTACTTGCAGGGATGAGCCACGGGAGTGAGAAGTTGGGAGAAGGGGGTGGGGTTATGGACATTGGGGAGGGTATTTGCTATGGTGAGTGCTGTGAACTGTGTAAACCTGGCGATTCACAGACCTTTACCCCTGGAGATAAAAATATATTATATGTTTATAAAAAATTAAAAATTTAAAAAAAAAGAAGGGTAAAAAGTAAATGAGGGTGCACAGGTGTGGTCAGAGTCATCCTCAACAGGTTCTGAGGCAGGGCCCATAATGTTGGTTTTTCTCCACTGCATAGCGGGCCAACCAGAAGATGTGGAGGGGGTACTGGCTCCTGGGACTGGAACACTGAGTGAGAACCGGATATGGGGTATTGATGAGTTTAGAGGAAGACACACTGAGCTAGAGGTGGTCAAGAGGTTTCCAAGCAGCTGACTCCAGAAGGCATCTGGATCTCTGGGTCTGGAGTGCAGAGGTAATGTCTGGAATGAACATGGGATGAACGGGATGTGGGGGTCATTGACATTTGCTGGAAATGGGGCAGGGATGTGAGGGGCCTTCCAACTCTGTCTCTTCCACAGACCACAGCTCAGAGCCTCACTTAATGAGAAACCTAAGCACAAGGGTTATGTATGAGCTTCTGCAGTACTTTCTAAACATCTGCAACCATTTCCATCAAAACATGCTTTGGTCCCATGTCTGGAAGAATCAATCTAACAATCTGAGCTGTTCAGCAATAAACAGAGCACCAGAGTCCCAATCAAGCTTAGTTTTGGAAGAGTCTGGAAATTTGTATATATATTCCATAAAAGAATGTCCCCCAAAAGGTTCCCAAGAGACAGACCCTCGTGGAGAGGCCATTCTCTGACTCCACCTGGCATTGAGGACACCTGTCCTAAGCACTGGCTCACCTGGGATCTGCTGAAAGCCAGATGGAGAGGAAGTACTCTGGAGCAGCAAGAGAAGAGGTTCCAGAAACCGGCTAGCTCATCCATGTTCAAGTCTGACTGGTCCTCAACTGGCAGTTTCTGATGAATGACCCAGAGTGGTCCCCTCCATCCCCGAGTCTTCAGTTTAATTGTTGCCTTTGGCTTTCCTTGAAGGCCTCCTGGGAAATGCTCTTCAAAGAAACTTGCTCTACCCTAACTAAGTATATTGACTTACCTTCAACCAAATCTTTCTAAGAATATACTCCTCGCATGGGGCACTGGGAATTCAGTGATGAGCTGAATTCTGGCCATGTCTTCAAGGGACTCATGACCTAGTAGCCACCTTGATTAGTTGTTCACTTAGCTTTCCACAGTTCTTTCAAATCCCTACCCTCCTCCAAGCTAACATATAATTCAACCGATCAATAAAAATATAGTTTATACCCAAAAGCACATCTGCTTGCCAGTATCCCCACAGTCAAACCCAGAGACCTGCAGAAACTAGACACTGTCAGTGAGGCTCATATACTCGCAAGCCTTTCTCTGCATCCAATTACCCACTCTCCAAATGAAACAGACCTCAAACATACAACACCAATATTCACCAGTGAAGGGGTAGATATTTTAAGAAAACCACCCCATTAAGGAAAAAAATAAAAACAAAAAAACAAAGGCCTGTGCCATTGTGTGTTTATCTTGAATACAGGAAAACACGATAAGTGAATCAGATACAGGGCAAGAAACTGGAGAACAGAGTTTATGAGGAATGAGAGAAGCTGGAGCAGAGCTGGGGACCACAGGGCAGGCCTTCCTGTGGAAAGATGTGGAACCAAGAGACATAAACCCAACCCTGTTAGACAAACTGAACTTCCTCCAGAGAAGTGGGAGGCAGTTCAAGAAATGAGAAGATGGGGCCCCAGGAGAGGTTCTGAATTCTGGAGACCATGTTGGAACCACAAAGGACTTCCCCTACTTCTCTTCTTTCCGCCTTATTTTACCTATCATGTATGACAAACAGAAAAGCAACTGGGAAAATTTGTCCATGGCTCTGTATTTAGAAAGAGCCCAGAATGATATGACTATCGGCTATCAACTGAGTAACAGAAATCTTGTTTCCAGTAGGGCTAGACTGTAACAGGAAAGGGAAGTTCTGAATATGACTGTATCCTGACAATACGTCTACATGCAATTAAGAGAACATCTTGGGGGCGCCTGGGTGGCTCAGTGGATTAAGCCGCTGCCTTCGGCTCAGGTCATGATCTCAGGGTCCTGGGATCGAGTCCCGCATTGGGCTCTCTGCTCAGCAGGGAGTCTGCTTCTCTCTCTCTCTCTGCCTGCCTCTCTGCCTACTTGTGATCTCTCTCTGTCAAATAAATAAATAAAATCTTTAAAAAAAAATAAAAGAGAACATCTTGGTCATTAACTAGAGACCACACTGGGGTCCAAGGGTCCAAGCTTTATAGGGGGAACCAACCTTCAGATCATAAACTTCAAGAACGTCCATGAGCTGACAAGAAAGCCAGGAGTGTCTTCATCAGTGGCATACCTGAGCCCTACCTGCTGGCCTTACAGAATCAGACCCCAAACACAAGTTAAGGATCTCGGTCAGGGCCTCGTGCATGATGACGTCCTTTGGCAGAAAGGGCTTGGGAGTCAGATAGTCTTCCTGCAGAGTCCCAGATGCACCACTGAATAATTGTATGACCTCGGAAAAATGATTTAACCTCTTGAGCCTGCTCTTTCCCTTCCGTAAAATGGGGATGATAATAACTGTTATACAGGATTGTTGTTGAGGACAAACATAAAATGCCCTGACAAGTGCCTAGCACATAATGGGTGATCAAGATAGAGTAGGCTATATCCTTCACTCTCAAGAGGAAGAGCCTCCCCATAGAAAAGGAAGCCGAAAAGCAGGAGAGGTCACTTCTGGAGGAGGACACATGTAGCCAAGGGAGTCACATAGCAATCTTCTTGGGTGAGGCTGTTCCAGTGTGGCTGATATCCGTGTCCACACCTGACCCTTCCTGGTAACACTTACTGGGGTCCAGCTGCCACAGCAATGCCTTGCGGGCATGTCACCACAAGCCATGCCTAAGTTACCCCCAGCCCTGAAGAAGGAATCAGGAGGGACAGAGGACCCTGGAGAGGGTCAGATACAGGGAAGAAAAAAAATGCAAGTTAGAAACAAAAGTAGAGTTATTTTTGAAGACTGGCAACAGAGGGACACTGGCTATCCGGTTTGGAGAAGTCACCATAAAACTGCAGCCAGCACCAGACATTTGCCCTAAGAGGCACGTGAAATGCTCCCTTCTCTGGGACAAAGGAACCCAGACTTTGAGAAACCTGGAGAGAAGCTGGTGAAGCCCAGAGGATCAGAACTTCCCCAGGACCCAGGAGCACTCCACCAGGCTCTGAAGAATAGGTCGGTGGCCACCATGTCCCTCCTCATTAGGAGCACAACTATCCACAACCCAAGGTAAATGGACAGTTACCATGCATGTCTCCAACTGGCCTGGCTTGAAAAGCTAATTAGATGTGAATTTATGGAGAAAAGCCATGAAAAGTAGGCCTTGCAAGAGTTACTATCTGATACTACCTATAAAATTATTAAAATAAGCCACCCAGAACTCTTTCAACCATAGAGCACTGAGCTAATGAAGAAACACACATCATAAAAGAATAAATTGCCTACATAATAAACTTTGCATCTCCTCGAATGAGCCCATTAGAAATTGATCAGTTAATTTAGGAGCAGCTGAGGGCCCAAGGCCTGCTGAAAGGGGCACCAGGAACTACCTTCTAGAATCAGCTCTGTTAACAGCATGCTGGGGTCACACAGGCTGCCCTGGCGGTGTTTCCCAAATGGGCATGTGGGCACAGGGGGTTCTTGAGGAGAGCCAGGGTGGGTGGTCACAGGCCACTTGCATGTCATGTCCATAGTGTGGAGGAGGCCAGGACCAGTCACGGGGCACTGATAAAGAGCAGACCAGGCCACAGTGAACTATCGGTGCTCCCCTTCATCCCAGGGCCCAAAGCAGTGGGATGGCCTGTCACAGAAGAGGCTTTCCAATTTACCTCCTTTAAATGGCTATACAGATTCCTGCCCCCTCCAGCTGCACACAGGTGTGTGCATTCACAGACACACTCACATGCATGTCCGTATACGTGCTCACACACAGGCTGACACACACGTTCTCACACACTCTCACACGCATGCACTCTTATGCATACACACACTCACCCAAGTAACACACACACCTCCAACCTCCTATATGAAATTCAGCTTCCTCCATCCCCTCCTCATTCCTCTGCCTCACCCCCTCTCAGCCCCATTTTCTAACCTGCCCTAATTGCTCCAGTCCCTGATCCCTGACCAGCTGCCCTCTCTCACTCCTCACACTCCATGCCTGAGGCCACTGCCCTTCGGCTTCTACATTCTTCATCTACTCCAGCCTTGACTCCTCTGGTTCCCACCTGCTCCAGGTAAGCATCTCAGCAGGTCACATCCAACTCTCTGAACCCCTGTGTGCTACAGTGGAGCCCTGGAATTCATTCCAGCACTCCAGGGCAGAATTGGGCCCCACAGCATCCCCCTGAGCTTTCCCAAGGGCAAGGGGCTCGGTGCAGGCTGTGCCCCTCGGCCTTCTGGGGTTCTTACCTCATTCACAAAGACCCAGTGGCTGTCCTTGGAAGCCAGGTTGGTCTCCACAGCCTGCAGAGAGAAAAAAAAAAAAACAAACATGAACAGAAGCAAGCCAGAAGCTGGCAGACATGCAGGATGATTGCCGAGACGGGGTTTGATAAACATTGCTCTTGGAGATTTTTTTCTTTGCAAAACATGCTATCCCCTGGGGTCAGCTCTGGCTGCCTTAGTTACAAACCGCATAATCTGAACACAGACATCTGATTTCCTGCTGTTCTTCCAAGCTCTCATGCACCAGCCCTGAGCACGTCGAAAGCTCTGGTTCCTGCAGAAATCCCAAGGCCACCACAGATTGGGGCATTCCTCCCCTCTCCTGGAGAGCACCTTTCTAGAGGGGAGCTTGGGATATGATTCTCAGGATTGCCAGAGGCTAGAGTATCAGGAATCTGGAACGAGGGACGTATGGCACCTCATCCAGCCATGCTGAACGACACCTGGGACTCAGAGGTGCCTCTGCTGGGGCTGAGAGCTGCCTTTAGTTCTAAAGAACCACAAAAGACCCATAGAACTGACTCACTCTTGTCTCTGGGTGGTGATACCCCCCTCCATCATTCTCTCTTCTGGCACTTTGCTCTATTTATTGATCGCACTTCCAATTTCAGTATGTGAATAGTTAGCTTATCTATTTCGTATTGCCAATCTACTTCACCAAGTTGGGGTCTCCGCATCTTGGGTGGTCATGGTTCTGTCCCAGAACCTTACACCATAACCAGAACATAGTGTTCAATATGTGAATGAATACTGATGTTGAACACACGAAGGAAGGATAAGAGGGCAAGGCAGATAGGACCCCATTTTTTATTCTTTTTCAGGTGTTTTATGGGTGCTTTTACCCCCCTTTATTTGGAAATCCAACAGATTGAAAGGAGAGAAGGAATCGGTCATTGTCAAGCATGTCCCGTAAGAATTCTCCCAGTTAGCATGTGTCAAGGACTTGCTGAGTCCCAGGCACTGTGCCAAGTCATCTATGAACCTGGAGAGAGCTACCAGATTGTTGTCCTCTTTGCGTGTGTGTACTTTTGTGATGTAAGTTTTTGTGTGTGATGTAATTTTTATTACTTTTTTTATTTGCAAAAATACAGGAAAAAAATGTTCAAAATCATCCCAAAACCCTGCCCCAAATTTTTCAAAACATGCTAAATTGGTGAAAATGCCCCATTTATCCCTTTGCATGCATCCTCCAGAGGTTGTTCGAGGTGTCCCTTTCTAGAAGGCTGTGGTACATATCTACATACACCTATCAGGCACCTGCTTCTATTAAACTGGAATCATGACCTACACATCAGGTTGCATCTGTCATTTTTTTATCTATAAGTGTATCAAGACTATCTTTCCTCACCAGTACACAGAGATATGACCCATTTTTCTTAACCATGAGGCACAGAGGGGTACAGGTCGCTGCCTGCACCAGCGACCCAGCCATATGTGGGAGCTAGACCATTGCACTGCCCGTGCACAGGGCTTCTGTTAGGACTTCATCTACATGGAGAATGAATTGGTCTGCTGACCAAGACAGCAAGCATGTGGAAAGAGAGCCCATGGGAGTGCCCCAGCCAGCTCCAGCAGCCCAGTCCTTCACAGATAGCTCCCACACGACACTGAGGTGGACAGAGGAGTCTTTCTGGGCCATCTGTGGAGGAGGACATGAATTCTCCTTCTCCAGAAGTGAGAGGGTGCCAGCCCCTATGAAGACAGATGAGGAGGGGAGTCTAGACTTGGCTTGAAGGGGACTCCCGTCACTGGCTGTCTTTTAGCCACTCCAGTCTCTGTTCAGCAATAAAAAATTAGATAACACTTGCTTCCTCTCTCCTGCCAATATCTTCAGTCCTCAATCTCAAGAAGCAGTAAATACAGAAAATGGAATGGCATCCATCCCAGTCCCAAGCCTTTCCCACAAAGCAGAGGCAGGAAGTGGTCATCCCCAAGCTTTGCAGGTTCCACCCTTATTCACTGACTTGCCCCACATGCTTGGATCCTGAAAATCTTCTCTAGCCACACAAGTGCTCCTCCTCACAAGCCATGCCCCCTCGAAACCCTCTCCTCCTCAGGATAAATGAGTTATGTCTAAGAATGCCTAGGTTGCTCCGTCCCCTACCCCAGGAAGAAGGCCTCAAGTGTTCTCTCTCCTGTATGTGGAAGAAAGGAGCTCCAGAGATGCCAAGCCCCTGTGGAACCATGTCCTGAAGATACTTTCTCCCCATTCTACTCACTCTATACACCAGCCCCCCTTCCCCAGAAGCTGTGAGGACTTTCAGGCCAGCCGCCTTCTGAGGTGCCTCAGACTCTCAGATGAGGGGAAGAGAGAGCACCTCCAGGTTCAGTCCCAGCCACCCAGCCCAAAGCCTCCCCACACAGACCTTCAGGAATGTCTTCAGAAGCCCGAAGCCCTGGGGAGGATGTGTGGGAGGGAGGCGTGGGCACAGGGTGCTCTGGGAACATGCTGCAGCACTCTGCTGGGCTCTGGTTTGCCTCCATTGCCAACACCTCAGCATTCCCTTAATGCTCACGTGGAGGACACCAGCGACACGCTCAACAGATCTGTATAGGACACAGCACTGGGAGCGTGTCATTATATCTCAAAATGCTACAACACTGACTGATTCTAAAGAGAGGCAGCTTAACAAGGCTGAGCTCAAAGCCCTTGGTTTCCAGGAACAATAGGGCATCTGGGGAGATGAAACTTGGAAGCCACACTGCCAAGTAAGGAGCCCTGGAAAGGCAGGGGCTGGGCACCTACGACTGGGCCACCGCACTCAACGTGGGACACCGCAGACAGGATTTGGTCATGGAGTGCGGCCGGGAAAGTACAGGCACCTCTAGGCACATGAAGCACTGTCGTGTTTGAGAGAGAATGAAGCTGCTCTTCGCAGGCTCTCAGAGTTGGTTTAGGACCAAGGTCTCCAGGAACCAAGGAGGGAAGTATCAGCTCAATAGAAGAGAGAACTTTCTGACCTTCTGAGTGGTTCAAGATGGAATGGGCTACTTCGGGAGCAGTAAGGTCTCATGGAGGGGATGTGCCCGGTGGAAGGGGAACAGCATGTCCCTGAAAGGACTTAAGAATCAGCAGGAAGGCTGACCATGGGTGAGGGGCAAGACTCCCTCAGCACAGCTGTTCTGAAGCAATGATTGGAAAGTCTGGCCACATGTAGGAATCTCCTAGGGGCCTTTTAAAAATGCAGACCTTGGGGCTCCACTCCTTGAGGCCGGTGCACCAGGAATAGCGATCTGCCTGAGGTCCTGTGTTATTTCATCGTTTCAACCCTGCCTCTTGGCTTCCGCAGTTGGAAGCCCTGCTCCAGAATATTTAGTTCCTCAAATCTGAAGGTAGAGATGCACCTGTGTGGGTGAACGGTCCTCTGTTACCCAAAGATTCCCATCGTGCAGAGGACATGACACAGATGCTGGGAAGTCCCAGGGAACAGCTGGGACCCTGGCTCCTCTCAGGAATTGTCCCACCTGGTCTCAGATACACGCATGAAAGATATTGATGGAGAGAATTGATCAGAAAACCCCATAGGACAACTGGCCAACTTTCTTGTCCTACTTTCCTCACCAATTAAGCTCCGTTAATTGGTTAAGCCTCTTTTCCCCCACACAGAGATAAATAGCGCTTGGCTGCAGCCTTTTCCAAAGGATGCAATTTACACAGAAGCTGGGCTAGATAGAAAGGAGAAGCTACTGCAGATTTAGAAGGAACACTTCTCTCCAACCCCCACCCCCAACTAGTTATTGGAGAGCTGCCAGCTCCATGGGAAGAGCCCTAAATGCTCACAGCCCAGTGGGCAGTGTCCCTCCCAGCACCTCTAATTCGCCATCTAAGTGCCATCCTTCCATCTTCCTCCCCAGCCATGTCTGCGGCAGGTGCAGCCAAGCCCTCTCTTCCATGGCAGAGCTAGCGGGGTCGGGAGAAGCAGGCAGGCAGAACGTGTTCGAATCCTAGTTCTGGCACAGCTTAGCCATGGGTTCCTGGGTGAGCTACTCCACCTCCCTGAGCGGCAGCTCCACGCCTGTTAAGGCGTTCCAATGCCAACAGGGCTCTCCATGCTCTGCCCACGTTCCCCCCCAATTCCATTAGGGTTTCTGAGCACACTGGCTCCCTGTGTGTGTTCACGCCCAGCGGCAGGCACCCGTGGCTCCGGCTGCTGGAACCCTGCGCAGCTCTCAGGCTGCCTGGGAATTTACACCCCTAATGGAGGACTGATAGCGTCACATATACAGATCCCAGCTGCCCCGTTCCCAGATGAGACTGCTCCACGTGTGAGTGCCACTGGGTCCAGAAACTCTCCGTGGGACCACGCCCAAACTGCGTCACTTGCAAGCACACCCACTCCGGCTTCCTTCATTTCCCTGTCCCACATTCCCACTCCCTTGCTGCCTTTCCCTTTCTTTTATCCTTTAATTCCCCTGGGAACACTTCTTAATAAATCATTGTCACACAAATCCTTGCCTCAGAGTCTGCTTCCAGGAACCCAACCTGAGACAAATACCTCCCACCCTGGGGTTATCATGGGAATTAAATGAAATTACGTATGAGGCTCCTGGCCCGGAAAGGAGCTCACTATAGATAAGCAGTGAACAGGAAGGTCCCTCCCATTCCTTCCACTCAAAAGTCTCCAGCCTGCTCATCATTCAGCGGCTTCTTGAATGGGTAGACGTACATAGTCTCATCCATTCCATCCTTCACTCAATAGACTGTGCCTGCTTCACACCAGCTATTGTCCTAACTCTCTGGAAGGCAGGTGTGAGCCAGCAGCCCCATTCGTGCCATCATGGAGCCAACAGTGTCAAGAGGACTGACAATAAACACAACATGGCCAGAGATGAGCACTGTCTCTGCCATGACTCCACAGACCCTTTGAGGCAGCACAACGTGGGGCTTCCCTTCACGCTGGCACTACAGCAGGTCTGCTTTGTAGCACTATCAGCATGAGCAGAGAAGCACTGAGCTAACCAGGCAAATAGAGGGTGGCCCTCCCTTCCATGGGTGGGGAAGGGAGTGCAGCTGGCCTTCTGGCCAGGGTGGGCTCCAGTCACTCGCCTCCAGCAAGTAGGGAGGTTGCATTCCTGCAGTTGGGTTTCTCTACCAGAGCTGGGCACCCTGGCCATGGGACAATCCTCAAAACAATGCGGTGACAGGTGACAGAGTCCTTGAGCAACTGCAGGTTCTCTACCTGGACCCCGCAGGAGGCAGGAACCATGTCTCGGTAGACCCAAACTGGCAGCCCTGGTTAAGTTGCTGCTGTGAGTCTTGCAAGACTTTGCCAAACCATCAGTGATTGACTTCCAAGCTCTCGTGTCCATCAGTAGACTGGCCAACAGAGAACTTTAGAAGAAGAGCTGAGAAGGTAAAAACTTCCAAAGGTTCAGCTGACTCCTGTTTGAGCCCCCTTTCAATAGGAGACCCCCCTCCACATGCTTACTGTGGCACGCAGCCCATAGAAAGGGCTGGAATGGTAGGCACAGGTTGCCAGTGGTGAGGGCATCCCTTCCAGAGGCAGAGCTAGGTGTCTACACTTGTCTGACACCCATACACCAGCACACACTGTCACAGCTAGACATCGGTTAAGGAAGTGCAAGGCAGTTGTCCTTCCCATACCTGGGGAAGAAAATACGTCCCCTTCTGCAGGAGCAGCAGCCCCTGTCTGAACCACAGGCCAGTTGCAGTTTTCCCATGGCCAAGTGCATCACAGAGCTGGAATATAAGTGACACAGGACAATAACATGCCCTCCTGCAGGGCCCCTGGGGGCCAGGGTACATTTGGATCCTGACCTGGCTCCTCAGCCAGCCTGATTCCACAACTTCCATAGAGAAGTAGGTACAAACCGAAGTCCAGCTCCTAGCTCCCTAAAGCTCTAGACAGAAAGCAGCCCCTAGAGCTGACAGGAATGGTAGATGCACGGTGGCTCGCATGGACAGGATGGGAGAGTCCCTTTGGCCATATGGAGATGGAGATCAGCTCTAATATCCAAATGCTTAAAAAGAGGCCAAGAGGACAGTTTTTCTTAGCAACTGCAGGAAGTGCCTCTGGCCTCTGTTTTACCCAGGACCAAGTCTGAGCCATCTCCTTTGGTCAAGCACCCCTCCAGATACTTCAATACTCCCTTTCCCCCACTCCAAAACACACACCCCTCCCTTTCCTCACACAGCCTACTGACTCAGGCAGCATTCTCATTCCCCTCCCATGGACGGGAGCCAGGACCTAGATCTGGCCTCGCAGCTCACCCAGGGCCCTCCACTAGTACTTGGCAGGAGCTGGACTTGAACTTGTCTCCAAAGCTTGAGTTCTTTTCTCTCGGTCATGCTGTTCCTCAAAAGGCCTCATCAGCTGTCAGGGCAAACACACAAGCCTTCAGGCCTGGGCCCGGCCCCTGACAATAGGGACAAAATGATCTTTTTTCTCATAGCGGAGAAAATGCCGTGACAAGCAACAATGCCTTCCTTCTCCAGGTTAACTTGTACTCATCAGCCTGAGACCATTATGCCACCCGCATTTCTTAAGCATGAGCCCGTTTCACTTTATCTTGGCCTAAAGGAATCACAAATGGAGTGGAAAAAAACCTCCACATGGAAGCCTTCCAGCGCATCGCTGAGGATTTATTCCACAAAGTGCAAATGCCACCGATTATTTATGTATGTGTTAATTGTTGGCCACTTCTCTAGGCACCCCCCAACACTGGGAGCCTGAGATAATGAAAACTTGTCGACAATTAGCATCTTTTAAAAATCCCAACTCGTAACATTTCAGAGCATTCCCCCCATGGAGCGCAGAGCTGGCATTTTCCCAAGGATGGGTAGCATACTAACTTTAAAGACCCACCACAGCCTTTGCAACAGCATGCTATTTAGGAACAATTCTCTCTGTACTTGTCACGCCTCTGGAGAGTGAGGGTGTGTGGTGCCCTGGATCTGCAAAGAAGGGGAGTCGCCGGCCACAAGATCATGGGTGATCGAGGAGCCCATTTATAAGGAAATCAGCAAAGCAGCTGCCATGCTCAGGCCCCCACATTCAGAAGCGATAGCACAGAACCACAAGGAAACCCATAAAGGACAGCCATCACTGAACTATGTCTGGTCACTCTGGGCATCCAAGAGGCCTGCCTCCCTGAGAAAAGGGCCTGAAATTCTTGCCCAGCTCCTTCTCCTGTTTACCTTAGCCCCATCTTTTTGTTCTCACTGGAAAATGCCTTAATGTTCTCCCCAAGTTGGTGGCTCCTACTACGGGCCCATCCCTACTTCTAGGTCCCACCAAGGAATCTTGACCTATATGTGGGTTTCCTTTCTATTTCTTGTCCCAGGCCCTTCCCAAGAAACAGCCCCTTATGACTAAGCATGTGTCATGCGTTCCCACCTCACCCCCACTCTCCTGGAGTTTTCCTTGAAGCCAAGGGCTCTGGCCCCCGGCGGGAGCAGGAATCACAGTCCCCTGAGCACACGGACATGCCACTTAGCATGTGTGTTTTGGTGGGCAGGTTGGCTGCTGGAGGGTGGCAGAGACGGGGCAATGGCGCCCAGCCACACAAGGCCATCTGGGGAAGAAAGTGTGGCAGAACTCAGCCTGTGTCGCTTCCAAACACATCTCTGGGGGACACTAAGAGGGCCTTGCCTGAGGGGAATCGGAGCCTGCTGTTGTGAGTTCAGGGTAGGTGCTGGCTAGAAAAGGCTAGAGGGAAGGACCATCTGTAGACTGGGAGCAATTGCTGCACTTTCTGAACACCTCCTCTACCCAGACCCCGAGGGAAGCCCTGCACACAGTGAGTCCTCATGACGAGCTGCTGAAAGAGGCTTCTGATCTGAGCAGCCAGATGGGGAGACCTGCCGAAAGGCTCCCCGCAAGTCAGTGTCACCGGGGCACATGACCAGCCCCTCTAGTGTGTGCCATGCCAATGTGAAGACAAACCCATTACGGTCACTTCTGGGGATGTTTCACACAAATGCAAGAGCCAAGCTGGGAGACAATGCAGAGAGTGAGGAAGCCTGGATAGAACATCTGGGAAGACACAGGGATTTCTACAAAGTTCGGTCCCGGATTCTGTAGTTTCCTGCCACCCCACCCCCCCCACCCCTCCAAACCCCCGGATCAGGTGGTTCTCTAGTTAGCTGTGGGGAGGGGCCCTCACTAAAGCCTAAGGCCTGGACTAGACACCCTTCCCCACACATCACCTGGCAGACAATGAGCAGACAAGGAGCTCTGAAAGATGTCTATGGAACCAATGAATGGGTGGGCCCACACTTCTGCATATTTCCCCCGAAGCTGAGAATGACAAAAGCCAGGGGCAAAAAAAGGAAGCCCCAAATAGCCAGAGGGGGTACTGACAAGCAGGTTACTCTTCCTTTTCTCTTCCCTTGGTACTGCCTTCACAGAAACCCATGCACACGGGACCTGTGTCCTTGTTTTGCACAGTCTGGATAAGTAAGCACTTGATTTCTGGTTAACACTGTGCTGTGCAAAGTACTTCCTGTATTGGAAAATAGCACCCTTCTTTGACACATCTGAAAGAAGGTGAAATGAAACAAAGTGAACTTGAAAGGTGGATAAATGCAAGACATCGTGACCTTTGGAAGTGGATGGAAATATGATCAAATTTCAGAGCCTTGCTATGGGGATATAATTGTGTCTTCATTTGTGCTAAACTCCTGAGGCAAGCTCCCATATATTCTGCTTAACAACACAGTAAGTTCCGGACTAGTCTGGTCAATCAGCGGCATTTTAAAAGGTATTACTGTAATACTGGCGAGAGGGTATACATCGTTAGGTGGTATTTGTTTTTGTTTTTGTTTTTGTTTTTGTTTTTACACTGCCTTTGATCTCAGACAAACTATTACATTGTTAGTGGAAAAAAAAAAAGCATGCATAGTTGACTAGACACATGTAAAAATCTGATAGAACTGAACAATTTTTAGTCAATCATTAGACCTCCCTGGCCTGGGTCCTCACTGTTGATCAAGTCTGAGATAAACAGCTCTTTCCAGCGGCCTTCCCACTCCGTGCGGAGGGCAGGAGTGCTAGCCCACAGCCTCCGGGGATGAAGATTCATTACAGATCATTTGTGGATCCTTCAGATGAAATAGAGACAGGTTCCAGGGCTGTGCTGGAAGTGCAATTTACTGTGATAAAAAGTGAGAATATGCTACATGAGGACAATTTATGAGGAAACGTTAATATCAGCAGAAAAATGAAATGGAGTCTGCTCACAGGCACGACCTGTTTAATAAGGGCAACTTGGAGAAGTAAAGCCAGGCGCTGCCAATGAGTAGCAAATGATGGATACTCGGATTTTAATAAGTGGTCCATAATTTCCCGGCCATCTGGAGAACACTGAGGCCCAGTAAGGCCCTCTCTGTTCTATCCACTCTCGCAGACGCCCAGGCTTTGTCCTGCCGGGAGGCGACAGGAGCAGGTTTTCTATCAGATCTTGTGTCATGCAAAAGAAAGGTGTTCCTGCCATTGGCTGCATGGACACTACGGAAGCGAAAGAGAACCAAGATGCACAATAGAACAAATCACTTCTGAGCTTATTTACGCTCCGGTTTGGAGAGAACAGCCACCAGCCTCTGCAGCGGGTTGTGAACAATCTCATGACGTGGTCCCCCAGAGGCCAAGGGACACAGCTCTTGGGTGGCAGGTGGCTGCGCTGAGCCATTTCTCATACAACCTGCTATTCTGCTCCAGCTTCAACTGATTTTCAGATATAAGCAAAGCAAAGTCCAAAACTGATTAAAAATGTTTTCTTCTCCCTCCCATGAGTATTTGGACGTTCATGCTAGAATCTGAGACAGTACTGCCTGCATCCAAAGAGTGGCTCTGGGGACCCACGGCATCAGAGGCTGAAGAAGGAAGGGAAGGCATGGGGCAGAAAACTCCCTCCCAGGGCTCCTGGGTCACATAAGGCCCCACCAGCCTGCCCCCTCGTGTGGCTGTCAGCCCCAGAGACCAGACCCACAGCACATATCCACCGGGAGAACATTTACACTGCCTGGGCTACTCATTTAAAGCATCAGTGTTCAAGGTTAATGCCGTGACCCCTTCAAATCCTGCCAGGCAAGCGACTTCTGCACACGGATCTAATTCCTTTTCTCAACCTAAATTGTTTTTAAAAGATGGAAGCGTTTGAATTCTTTTTAAGGCAATAAAGTTGAAAGTAGCAATTCTTTACCAAGCTGATAAGAGCTGCTGGGTGTAATTTGTATTCTTTTTTATGAGCCTGACTTTTTGGAGAATGGAATAGAAAGAAAAATATCTTCTTTTCAGTTCTGGAGACAAGAGCTGCTTCTTCCTCAGGGTGCTGGGGAGGAGTTCTCTGGCTTGGCAATTGTCAGGAAACAAGTCCCTGATTTGTGACATGGGAAAGTCAGGGAGGTGCTCTGCACAGGAAAGGGGGCATGAAGCGTATCTCGACATTCTCGTCCCATTTAAAGTGATTCAGAGAGGCCACGGGTGGGACTTTGAGGTCCTGGGGAGTAAGGAGAGGCTATTGCAAATTCAGTGAAAAGAGAAAGGGGAGGATCTATAATCTTTAGAATCCACAATATAAACTGTTACACCAGCTTTGAGACAGCTTCTCTCCAAGTACAATGCATCTGTGCTGTTGGGTCCCAGACCTGGGCATGGCCAAGAACCTCAGTGTTGCCCAAACTCCTCTGGGCCCAACAATCAAGTTCAAGTCACATAACTCTACATTCAGTGGCTACAAGTCTACATTTGACAAAGAAGCCAAATAAATATACTTTGTCTGCAGGGGTGTGGCTGACCTGTCCCACCCTCCACTCCCATGACGAGCACAAAGCCATCGGAAAGGCCCTATGCATGGAATGGCATTGCTTGAAGAGAAAACTCGGAGCACAGGGCTTCTAGGCTCAGTATCTAGAGTAGAAAAGGCAGTGAGAAAACTCACCATAACCATGTCCTACACATGTCTTAGAGCTGTAGGTCGGAAGCATCACACTAGTTTCATCTACTTTGATGATCTTGGTGACAGACATGAAGGCAGGAGGAGACCCTTTCTGGCCCCCAGGGCAATGTTAAGCCTTGAACTTCCCCAAAACTTCCATCTGTGTGTGCACGTGTGTACACACACACAGACACAGACACATATATACATACACACACATTCCACTTCATATACCTTTGTAGGGGGATGTGGGGCACAAATAAAGAAAAACACCAATGAATCAACAAACACAAAATGCCCAGGACTGCCATTATCACATCTCTCTCAAATTCCTACCTCAGATTCACACTCGTCTTTCTAGCTTTCGTGACCAGATTTTCCAGATGGCCTCCCAGGTGCTTATTCCAAAATGTAAATTCTCCATTGATAGTGGCACTGTTTCTTGCAACAAATCCTAAAAATGACCCTTTCTGATCCCCTTGAAAAGAAGAGGAAAGCAAACCAGGAAATGACTGACAACCCAGCTCTTTGGGTTCACAGACAAACAACATCATCTCTGTCTGGACCGGGAAACCAGAAGTCCAGCCTAACTAACGACGGAAGGAGACAAAACACTTCTGAAGTAGCTACCTGTGCCACCAGATCCAGAGAATGGGGAGCTCATGATGGTCTCAGGCCCTCCCCTGTGGTCATTCAGTATAGACTTGATGCTTTTTGACTCTGTACTCCCTAGGATCAGGTTGGCCATAGCCCAGGGGGAAGGCCAAGTGCCAAGTAGTGTTGGTTTGGGCTCAGGGGAAGGACTAGAGGCCTCAAGCTAGAAAGGGACATCGCCCCATAGGCTTCCTGAGGAATTTGCCTGATCTAGAGAAACAGCAAGGCAGGAGGAGGCCCAGAGGAGAAAAACAGGTTTTTTTGGACCCATCCACTTCAGGGAATCATGGAATTAAAAAGTCAAAGAAGCAGGTGTCAACCTCAAGAAAATCCATGGCCAGTGGTGCGAGAGACAACAGCAGGATCTACCCACCCACTGAAAAACCGTGGACCTGGCTTCCTGCTAGATGCCAGGTGCTATAAGCAATCTGGACAAGGAAGTAAGGAAGTCTGGGGCCCTATCCTGAGGCGACTCTGGCCTACTTAGAGAGACAGTTCCACACAGAGAGAATATTGTACAGGATAAAAGGAGAACCTGCAGTGATCAGGGAATGTCCAGTGAACGAGGAACCAGGTACCAACTCCCTCCCGGAGAGTGGAAGTCCCCATGTTGGGGGTGGGCAGTGGCGGGGCAGACAAGCATTCCAGTTTGAGGAGATAGCATGTACAAGCCTGGAGGCAAGAAAGGGCATTAGGTTAGGGAGTGGTGGTTAAGTCACATCTTCACATCTTATGAATAAAGATTGGATCCTAAAATCAATTATACTCAAAATTAGCCACAAAGACTTCTTAGCTCATGGATAAAGTGTACTACAGAAAATATAATTTGTGTAAAGAATCCTGGATCTGTTCCTCTGACCTTTACTAATCAATGTTTCTCTATGGTCTGCAATTAGAGCTTCATTTTCTTCCCTGAGTGTATTGACAAAACCATCACCCACTTGCCTAGCTCCTGAAAGCCGTGCTCCCTATCCTGTCCTGTCAGATCGCTATTCTATACAGTCTGTCAGAGACCAGACAGTTTTGGAACCTCTTCTTGCCTTGCAGAGAAGGGTATGGTCAGACCCGCATTCTAGAGAGGTCAGGCTGGCTATGTGGAGAAGCCCTTGAGACCATGCACACGTTCTTGCCAGCACTTTCTCTACCATGTCAAGCTTTACTGGGCCCATTGCCTATTGACAAGGCCAATGTGGCATTGTCTGGCCTATGTGCCTATCAGCTGGAATTGAATCTGCACACGAAGTATCCCCACTACTGATCATTCTGTGGCTCAAAACCAAAGGTGAGAGGATCAGTAGCAAGAGGAATGAGCTAGGACCTGAAATACTGCCAAGTCCCGAACAACAGGCCCTACGCCAGGGAGCCGAGCTTTTATCTCGTAAATCAGGAGCCCCCAGATTATGTACTGTGGGATAGAAGAGCCTTAGGAGTTGCTAAGAATTCTCCAATTTAAGAAAAAAAAAAATCTATTCTCAGGAAATTTGAGGTATACTGACTGCACCCTGGAGAATCACGGAGGACACGAACAGAAATGTTGGAATGTAACATGCTACTTTGTGGTCCATCCAGATTCGTATGCTGAAGTCCCAATCCCCAGTACCTCAGAATATAACTGTCTTTGGAGATAAGGTATTTAAAGTGGAGATTAAGTTAAAATGAGGCCATTAGGGTGGGCCTAATAAAATGTGACTAGTGTCCTTATAAGAAAAGAGTAAGAGACACCAGGGATAAGAGAAACCTAGAGAAAAGGCCATGTGAGGACACAATGGGATGGCAGCCATCTACAAAGCAGGAAGAGAGGCCTCAAAAGAAAACAAACCTGCCGACACCTTGATCTTGGACGTCTGGACCCCAGAACCATGAAACGATACATTTCTGTGGTTAAAATCCCCAGTCCATGGTACTTTCTTAGAGCATTCCTAGCAAACTAATACAAACTAATACAGAACTAAAGGTTCTCCTAAGATCTAACAAACAAACAAACTGTGGTCAGAAAGTCTGAGATACAATGCATTTATTTCCCCACCTTGAAGAACCACGAAGCACACTAACAGAAAAGTTCTTCTATCACAGAAAATCATCAAACTTGGCTGATGTTTATCAAACCTATGTTTATCAAACCTATCTCCCAAGAACAATAAATTTCTTCGTTCAAGGAACACATGGATATTTCACAGGACACTAAGGTGGCAACAGTACAGAGTGCGGTAAATGGTAGTCCAGGCCTCAGAGGCCCAGGAGAGGATGTGCAGATGGGAAGGATCTGGTCCATCTGGATTCCAGATGGGACAGACTGGCCACATGGAGGAGAAGGTCACAAGCACAAGAAATGCAGGGAATCAGCCAGGAAGCAGTTCCAGTGGTCCAGAAAAGTGGTAGTGAGGGCCAGAACAGAGTGAGGTCACCTGGTTGGAGAGGACAGGGTAGAGTATGAAATGTTTAGAAGGAAAACATTAATAGGAAACGGTAATCCGCTGGAAACTGAGTGAAGTGTGAAGGACAAAAAGAAATCTGACATGACAGCTAGATGCGATCGCATAAAAGCAGAAGGTGGAGTGGGCTCAGTGAGGAAGATAAATTCAGGCATAACATCCTGGACAGAGGGGACTCAGAGAGGCAAGTCCTAGAACTTTGGGAGAAATAGATGATCATGGAGTGAACAGGAAGGGGTAAGCCAAGGGCTTACCCCAGGCAAAAGGTGAAGGTGCACAGGACAAGGCAGATGACACAATATCGAGTTAACCTAGATACCCCATCCTCCGGTGTAAGAACCAGCAGTGGCTGGCTTGATCTACAGACACATTCGAGTGGCTCCAGCCATAGGACCAGTAACCTGTAGAGGCTGGGAGCCAGGCACGCATGGCAGGAGGACAGGACCTTCTTCACCTTCACCTTTGGACCACTACTGCTTCTACTGGTGCCAGCCAAGCCACCACCTTCTTGGAGAGTACACGGCACACACCCAACCTTCCCTCTATACCCTGCACTGATCCAGAGGGTTCTAAACATAATTGGAAGACTCTCCGTTATCCTTATAAATTTCATGCTGTTGGAGTCAGTCTGCCACTCTATCCAAAATGTTCAGACCACTCTGGAACTTCTTCCTGCTTCTTCATGGTGGATTTATTAAAGGGGGGAATTTTATCAGGCTAGCCTCATGGTGGTTAGGGAAGGGAGACATTCCATGTGAAGGAGACCTGGGTCCTAGTTCTTGCTTTTCCTGTACGTTATTTAACTTCTCTGGGCTTCATTTTCTTCATCTGAAAAATCCGAGAGAGAGACAAGAGTGATGGTTGGTTCTCAGTATATTCTAAGATTCTATGAGCAGGTTCCCAGTGGTTTGGGGAGCTCAGCAGTTTGGAAGAAGAGAATAGAGTTGTCCCATATGGGAGTCAGAGACAGCTGTAGGGTGTTGGCCACCCAATATCAGAACACCATTGATTTGTGGACACTCCCATTGTATGTGTCTTGGCCAGAGGTAAGGTGTTGCAAAGGGAGGAGAAGGTCCCTCTCCCCAGCCTACACAGGCCAGCACAGGACCGAAGCTTAGCACAGTGAATTCTTCTGAGTTGTGAGAAAGTGACCCAAAGATCTAATTGAAAAACTAATCCCAGCAATGAGGGTAGTGTTACATGAGTCCAATGACGGTGTCTTATCCAGACTTAGAAGTGACACTGGCCATGTCCCAGCTCTGACTTCCCATCCTCCTACCCACCTTTGTGGGCTGCCCACTAGCACCTGAATACATTCCTTTCATTTCCTATTAACTCCGTTTTAAAATGTTTTACAAGCAATAAGGAAAATAGTGTTTATTTTTTAAAATCTGAATATCAAACACTAGTAAGACCAACATGCTAAACAAGAACATAATCAATTTTTTAAGGGAAAAGAAATGGAGTAATTTCAAAGCACACTGAGGCAATACTAAACCACAGTTTATATACCTATTATTCTATACAAAATCATACTTTAAAATCAAGTGGTATTAAAAGCCTTCCGTTGAAAGCAGTTCCTGGCCCTAACCCTGCTCCCAGTCCTGCCCTCCAGAGGCAAACACTTGTAACTCTATTAACTATGTCTTGGAGACGGACTTCCATAATTTTCAATCTTATGTTCACAGTTTTACTTGGTTGCTTAGTTTTAGACATCAGCATTATCCAATACCCTCCTGATATGGGAATGAGGACTTACCTTCTAAGATATTCCTTCATCCTTTCATTTCCCCAATATCCCCCATATACTTAAACCACAATTTTTAAATAAAAACTGTTGACACCATTCAGACAATGGATACTTTTCCCTACTAAGCCAAGTAGTAGACTATGATTTTTATTTCTTTGCTTATATAACTTCTGCTTCTCTTGGGTCAACAATTGCCTCAATTTGTATTTATTTATACAATGCTCAACAATATAAAATAGTCTTTCAGTTTCCTTACCCCTCAGAGACAGCCAGTCAGAGCCCTGTCTCCCTGGCTCTTGTGTGGAACTTTGGTCTCAGGTGGAATGACCAGGCAGTTTGGAATCTCTGTGCCTCTTACTGCTTACTTCTTCTTCTTGTTTCTTTTTCTTTTCTTTCTTTCTTTTTTTTTTTTTTTGGCTTTTATTTTTCTGAAGCTCATCCTAGAGTATCTTCCTAAGAAAATATACATGAGGTATAAATTTTTTCGTCTTTGCCTGTATAGAATTTTCAAAAATTTTTGCTGCCATAATGGCACCTGGGTGGCTCAGTAGGTCAAGCCTTTGGCTCAGATCATGATCTCAGGGTCCTGGGATTAAGCTCTGGCTCCCTGCTCAGCGGGGAGTCTGCTTCTCCCTCTCCCTGTGCCCCTCCCCCTGCTCATGCTCTCTCTCTCTCAAATAAATAAATACCACCTTTAAAATAGATGTTGTTGCCGTATTGATTGTTTCACTTAGTACCCATAGACTATCCGAATTCTTCCACAGAAAGTGTTTCTCCAGTATCTTCTAGCATCCAGTGTTATTCTTAAGCCTCTTAATGCCATTCTGATTCCTCTCATTTCTCTTCCTCTAATGTCACCTGCTCTTCATCCTCCCCCTCCTCCTGTTCTTCTCTCTCCCTCTGCCTCCCCCTCTCTACCTAGTCTTCTGAAACTTGTCATTGCACTCCTTAGATATGTGGGTTCTTTTCACTTATTTTGGCTAACAGCTAAATGGTTGGTAGGGCTGTTTAGTCTGGAGACACGGGTCCTTTAGCTCTGAGACATGTTCTTGTTTGTTTCTTTGACATTTGCTCTTTCTGCACTGTTTTCTGTTCTCTCTTCAGAATTTCTCTCAGAAGAATTCTGAACTTCTTGGATGAAGTCACTCATTTTTGTCAACTTTTCTCTCTCATTTTATACTACTTTACCCTCAGTTTTATTTTCTCCAATTTTGTCTAATTCTTCAATTGGATTTTTACAATTGCAGTTGCCACATTTTTTAAATCTTCAGCGACCATTTTGTGTTCTCTGTTCTTTATCATAGTATCCTATTCATGTGTTAAGGATGTAATTTTTTTTTAAGATTTTATTTATTAATTTGACAGAGAGAGACCACAAGGCAGAGAGAGAGAGGAAGGGAAGCAGGCTCCCCGCCAAGCAGAGAGCCCAATGTGGGGCTCAATCCCAGGACCCTGGGATCATGACCTGAGCCAAAGGCAGAGACTTTAACCCACTGAACCACCCAGGCGCCCCGAGGATGTACTTTTTAAAAATCTTTTTAAGATTATCAGTGATAGGGCATTTGATGTTCAGTTCCCTAAACTAAGTTTGCCCTGGATTCCTTTTTTATGTTTGTTTTGTATTTTTTTTATTTCTATAAGTTCCTCAAATGCATAATAATCTATAGCTGTGCCCTTATATTTTTCTTTGGGTTTCTTGGTTTTGGCTTCTTTCTTTTCTTTTCTTTTCTTTCTTTCTTTCTTTCTTTCTTTCTTTCTTTCTTTCTTTCTTTTTTTAGGAGAGGGAATGGGAGAGGCAGAGGGAGATGGAGAGACTGAATCCCATGCAGGCTTCATGCCCAGCAAGGAGCCCAATACCAGGTTGAATCTCATAACCCTGAGATCATGAGTTGAGCCGAAATTCAGAATCAGCTGCTTACCCAACTGAACCACCCAGGCATTCAAAATGTCCTGACATTAAAATCTTAAAAAAAAAAAAAAAAAAGGGGGCGCCTGGGTGGCTCAGTGGGTTAAGCCGCTGCCTTCGGCTCAGGTCATGATCTCGGGGTCAAAATGTCCTGACGGGCATGGGTCCTGCTTGAGCATGGATGGATTGGTGGGCTTCCTTGTCCTTTGCATTGGAAGACCCACCTCTCTTTTCTACAATCTCAGCTCCTTGAGGTCCTTTCTCCAGAATTGTTCAGTTTCTCCAGAAAAGATTCTTTGAATATTCTGTTTGAATGGTATATTCCAGCTGCTGGCATTCTGAGAACAGGACAGGCAAAAGAAGTAGATGTCCAAACTAAGCGTCATGCAAATCTCTGTTGAATTTCCCCTGGTTTCTACTACCTGCAACAACCTCACTTTCTGGGGTCTCTGGGTGCCGAGGCTCTCAGGACTGGGAGAACCAGCTCATTTCCCTACATCTCTATTATCAGGCACTGCAGTTGTAATATCCTTACTCTGTCGAACCACTGACTTTCTTCTTTTCTAGAAACTAGTCCCAAGCTCTCACCCACGGTTGTCTCTTCTCATGTACTCTTTGATCTTGTTGGCTTATAACACTTAACTTTACCATCATTTAGAATTGTTTAGAGGTAAAAGGGGAAGAACATGTCTAATTGTCTCTTTGTCAGAAACTCATTAATCAGAAGTTGATCAGAAGTCAGTAAATTCCCTTTGTGCTCAAGCTAGCTAGAGTACGTGCTTATGGGCTACTGAGACCACTGATGGATACAAAAGGCTGGAGGGGGACACAATAGGGACAGGTGTGCCCTATGCTAGGGCTGAGGGAGAAGGACAATCCCAGGCAAAACCGGAAAGAAAGGGAATATTATTTTCCTTCACCAATCCTGAAAACCTAGCAGAGAACCCAAACTCCAAAACTTCTCATAAGAATGCATTTCCATAAGCTTTGGGGTGGTGAGGCTGCCTGCCCAGACTTTGGGGTGAGTTAGGGATGGCTGCCTTCTCTACTCCAATCTACAGCCCTTGGAAGCTGTTTGGGATGGTGTGTTCTTTGGGAGAACATGCAGCTATAGGTACGATTTCACAGAGAATTCTTGATCAAACCCATAGCCCATTTTAGGCTTGGGCTCTGTTTATCACCCTAGAGGGGAAGGATGTCGGATTCTTATCTGACAACTTCATCCCACAGCCCATTCAAATGAACAGGTTACCAAGGGTAAGATGAGGTAAAGATCCATCAGTAACCTCACGACTGACATTATATCAATAAGCATGCATGAGGTCTGGGGATTTATAGTAGCCTGTTCAAAGAAATAGTTCAAACATACTGGCTTACTTTGATCAACACATCCCTCTAGAAGGAGGACTGATCTAAAAATCTACAGATACAGGGATCCAGGCTCCTTCGACAAAAATCCAGGCTGAGGGTTTCCTAGGCATCCTGCCCTTGGTGGGGGTGAGCCTGGGGGCAACAAGCGAAGCCAAACAGGTCTCTTTCCCCAGTCAGACCAGGTTCTGTTAGGAGGTGAGAGAGGAGAAACAGATAAAGTGTGTTGTTTGTAGATAAGCGAGCTGTCCGGTGAGCCTCTGGCAGGGAAGCGAGAGCAGGCTAGAGGAGTAGGAAAGGCTTCATGATTGGGCTGGGCTAGAAGGGTGAGGAAGTTTAGACAGACTTGAAGGAAGAAGGTCATTAAAATCCTGGGTAGGAAGAGTAAGGATGAGCAAAACTGTGAAAGCAGAGAGCAAGACATACCTCAACTCTCAAAAATAACAAGTATAGGGGTGCCTGGGTGGCTCAGTGGGTTAAGCCTCTGCATTAGGCTCAGGGCATGATCTCAGGGTCCTGGGATCGAGCCCCACATTGGGCTCTCCACTCAGCAGGGAGCCTGCTTCCTGGCCCCCTCTCTGCCTGCCTCTCTTCCCAATTGTGATCTCTATCAAATAAATAAATAAAATCTTTAAAAAAAAAAAGTATAGAGACAAATCCCTCTGAATCCCAAGTGCCTACAATATGCCCCTAAATAGTGGGTGGAAATGTCCTTAGGGGCAAGGATGGGAAACACCAAAAAACCCACAGCACAGAAAGCTGTTCACCTAAAGCTGTTCAACCAAGATGGCAAGTCAGAGCTCGAGTCTGGGTCACTCAGTCTGGGAGAGTCTAGAATCTCATGTAGAGTCCCCAGGACCGTGACTGTTCAGGAGTGTGTGTATGTGTTCCTTCAGGATTAAGATTTCTCTGCAAAGACTACACTTATGGATTTTTCTTTGATTCTAGTACACAATATACTATACAATAACAAAATCATGTTTTTCTCAACAAAACCACTTCACATATCACTTTCTGTACAAGTATGATAAAAAGTATTTAATTTTTTTTTTCCTAATCCTTCTTAGTAAAATACCTGTGTGTCTTTCCGAACAGAAAAGGGAGTTAGTATAAACAGGGCAGTGAAAATCTTCTCCTGGATGCACACCAGCAAATGGGAAGTCAGGAAGGCCCAGGCCTGGCTCCAAGCCCCAGGCAGTCTACCTGCTGGAGGAAGGCCTTGTGGGAGTGGGCATGCAGGAGGTCCTACACCTCTAGGCTCAGGTTGGTGGACACTGACCCCTCCCCACAACTGAGCCCTAAGGACCTTGGTTGAAATAAATCCATCTAGGAACTTTCAGACCGCCTGAGTTTTCCTAGCTATTTTGATCAAGATGAATTCTAAAGTGAGTTCATGTCATAGAGAAAAATGCCAGGTGTAGACTTCAGAGGAGTTTCATAAGGTCTAGAACAGCAGATTCTTGCATGGAACATGCACTAACCACATGCCAGGTCCCAGCCAAGCATTATAGATAGATAACCTCACTGAATCTTTACAACAGCCACCACACTGGGCGGGGGGGGGGGGGGGGTGCAGGGCACGGCACCATCAAACCTATCATTAAAGATGAGACTGTAGAGGCTGCAGACGTTATGTTACTCCCCCTAGTTCACACAGGAAATAAGAGACTGAGCCAGGAGAAGATCCGAAGTCTGTTCCTAGCCAAAGATTTCTCAAGTGCCTCCTGAGGGAAACTGAGGCAAGGGGACATGGTACCTGAAGAAGGGCTGGAAAGCCTCAGAGATGGAGTTCCAACCTGGGAATCATGAAATCCTTCCACAAGCATGCCCCAGTGTGGCTGGAAAGGGAACTCTGAGAAGGACACATAGGGCTGTCCGACCTCTAAACAGAGACGGCCTGGAAAGCCAACGAGCACAGATTGTCAGCCTGGTTCCCCAGGCACAGAAGCTGCTCTTGAGTGACCAACAAGCAGCCTGTGCACCAGGCCCAGTGTGGACCACAGCTCAGCCCATCTGTTGGCTAACCCTGGTAGAAGAGCTGCTGAGACATCAAAGACACCAGTCATCAGAGCCAATTACACATGTAGGAATATCAACGCACCAGGCACTGTACTACACGCATCCATATATCAATTCCCTTAATTCTCTCAGCAATCCTATGAGGTTAAGTGCTTTTATTAGCCCCATATTACAGATGAACAAACTTTGGCACAAGTAATTCTTTAACTCTCCATGGTAGCATATCTAGATAGTGGCAGAGGCCCTAATTTGAACCCAGAAATCAGGTGTCAAAGCCCAGATTCTAACCACTCTCTGTACCGCCTCTCCTTAAACCAAGAACTATTCTGAGTTTTGGCATACCTAATCAATATCCATGAAGGCCTACAACAGCCAAAGCCACTGTGTGAGCTGGGAATACACTATAACTGTGCCATGCCTACCTTTCAGGATCTCACTGCCTTTAGCACAGAACCATAAGCAGCTATTGTGAAGTAGGAGGTCTCCGGGGGGAGGAGTGCACAGGGCATCCAGGGAGCACACAGCAGGGCCTCGAACTTGACCTCAAGGAATCAAGGAAGGTTCCTTAGAGCAGATGAAGCCGGAGTTGTATCTTAAAAATGAAGTAGCAGCTAGCAGGCAAGACAACCTAAGAAACACATTTTAATTCTTCTAAAGCTTTTAAGCTCTACCTTGTGCCAAATCAAATCCCTAGGAAGCTCCAAGTCTGAATGATATCATTTCAGCTTTCCACAGGAAAATTTGCACTGAGCTAGAATATCACATTGTTTATGCCTTTGGCTTTCAGCCAGGGCTGATATAAGAAGCAGTCATATGAATCACATTTGCATTGTTTGTAAAACTGCTAGCAAAGACACTATCCATTATGTTGTTCTATGTTCCTTATCTACAGACTGATGTGATAAATGTCTCCCAAAGCACTAAACTAAAAAATAAAATACAGAATAGAAACCTCTCTCCCCATGGACTGGTATTCTTCTTTGTAGTAAACACTGGGGGTTATGCTTTCTGTCTGATTTTGTCATCGTCTTGCCTACCAGGAAGCTCAGAATGGAGGTCCGTACTATGAGCTTCCTTTAGCCTATGTCTTCTGGACCTTGATTACTTGGCTTTTAACACTGAACCTTCATTTTAATCGATTAATTTAATTTTAGTTTAAGGGCTTTTATTATAAGGATGATGTTACATTAGTCACCATACTGTACATCGTTAGTTTTTGAAGTAGCATTCCATGATTTAAGGTTTTATATCTTTTGTAACTAGACCTCTAGTTATCAACACTACTGTTGCACAATTCCGTGTATGAAAAACAGTTTTGCAGGCTTACTGGACACTCAAGGCCCCTGCTCCCCAACTCGCTGGTACCTACAATTTCCCATTATTTATTTTCTTCAAACCCTGAGTGTCTCTCCATACCCAGAAGGGATGGGTCTAGATCTACAGTCAAAGATGAAAGATCCATGAGCCAAAATGGCCCCCACCCGCTGCCTGCAGGATCTGCGACGTGGCGTCTGCTCTCAGAATAGAAGGAAGGGTTGTACGTCACACCTCTGCAGGTATGAGCCTCTCCTGGACATCAGGAAAACCCTGAGGACATATTTCTCTGGAATGCCAAGCATCAGGGTCAGCTGCTGAGATCATGTGAGATAACTCTGGTGAAAAGGGGTATGTGGCCCTCTTTCACAATGTGTGTGCGTGCCCACGGGTGTGTCTGTGTCTGTGCCTACCCAAATCCACACTAAGCCTTCTCTTCCATTTTAGCATGACCAAGGCTTCCTTGATCCCCATTCACAAAATGAGGTTTATATGAAGCATCACAAAGATGATACCTATGAAGCACCTGGTATCACCTGGCCCTTAACAAAGATTATCTCTATTTGTTCTCTCCATGCTTGACTGCAGTCTCCGGTCTCCAGGAGGATGAGGACTGTTGCTGACTGTTTAGACTAAAATGAAATAAGTTCACTCCTTATTTCATTTTTCTCCATGGCAATTCTGAACCCAGCTGCCTAACACAAATCCTGGCCCTTAAAAGCAACCAGACACCCATGCTGAGAACACAGTACTCCATTGATAAATATTGCTGGAATAAATCAATGACAGCAAACAACAGATCTGAACAGATGACATGATATATAGCTGTGTTGCAAATTTACTCCTTTACTCAATGTGCAAAGATAACATAGCCTCTTTTTCTCCAGAATGTTCCTCACAATTCTCCATCCTCACCCTTGAGCACCAGGGAAACGGAGGGGTCCATATGTATGTTTCTAGTATTTTATATTCGACCGTCTCTTGGGGATGTCTTCTAGATATCCTCCCCTTGGCCCTGCTCTGGATTTTCATAACCTAGTGGTATGAAGGGTCCTGGAAAGGAGCATTCTCCTCTGATCCATCTCATCAGGTCTAGTCTGTCTGTTCCTTCAACCTACATGCTGACCTCATTGGCGAGGTTGGTGGTCAGTTCCCTGGCTGGGTGAAGACCTGGTGGTCTTGCCAGACTGACTTGGCTCCCATGACATTCAGACTTCTCTAGCGTTTCTGTCATGTCCTCCCTTTGATCACAGATTACCTAGTCTTGCCCCTGTACAAAGGACATTTCATTTTTCTCCATGGCAATTCTGAACCCAGCTGTCTTCTACCCTTCCCAGAAGATATTAGGAAATGGTCAGATCCCTTATCTCCTCTACATACCTCCTGGCCTGGCACTGGATACTTGGAAGGATGAACAGACCTAGGGCACAGTGTATGTTCCTTGCATCTTATGCATGCATGCCTCAAGAATCTGTTTTTTACCCCCCACTTCTAGGACTGTGCTGGGGACACAGTGGGCACTATAGAGTCCTGTTTAACTGAAGAGAGATGTCTGGACCCCACCCCAGTGCAGCTGAACTGATTTGAAGTGGATATGGTTCACTCCTTATTTCCGAGTTCATGTTCATGAAAACTGGACCTTTTGAAAACGGGCTCATAGTCTCTATTCAAGAGAAGAACTTGACTTCGGTTTGAAAGAAAAAGCTGACATTCAATATATTTAGTGAGCTATTTTGAGGTTCAATTTAAAAAAAAATCTAGTTAAAAGACAGTCTGCTTTAAAATGACACTAATATAGTCTCTTCTGGGACTAAGTTTTAAGAGTAGTTTAGTAAGTTCGTTTTGATTCATATTTGTTTTTTGGATCAATGGAGTTTAATTTTATAAATTAAAACAATGCTTTGGTTGCCTAGAAGTGGCCATTCCCCAGGTTTCCAGACATGAGCCAGCGCAGCCCCGGAGCACAGACTTGGAGAGATTCAGAGAACCCACACCCCATCTACTTCACTCAGACGCTTCCTCAATCTCTCATCGGCAGTCTCAGGTACATTGGATTCATCCAGCAAGCTTTAAGAAAATATATATGCGTCTCGGATCCAACTCTTTGGAGTTAATTAACCTAAGTGCGGTCTGAGCAAGCACTAGCACTTTGAGAGAAGAGCAGGAATGTTAGAGACAGACAAGCATTAGGAAGCAACAGGAAGTGAAAAGTGCCCACTCTCTCACACACGAAACAGATGCAGGAGGTCAAACCGTAGAGCATTTGCTACAGGGACAAAAACAGGTGCCCTCTGACTGGCCCCTATATCTATATTTGGTATCAGGAAACCAAAACTGATATTCAAAACACTGACCTGTAATTAATTATAAGAATTGGATCACCATAGTGAAGGTAGTGGCCAGCCCCTGGCCCATCTCAGTCTTTCTTACCTTCCATATGGCTTCAGCCCAGTGGTTAGCCCAACTGTACTGTTATGCCCACTGTTCATGGTGGGGGGAAGAGGGTCGCCCCTGAAAATTGAGATTTTTTTTTTTTAAAGATTTCATTTATTTATTTGACAGAGAGAGATCACAAGTAGGCAGAGCAGCAGACAGAGAGAGTGGGGAAGCAGGCTCCCCGCTTAGCAGAGAGCCTGATGCGGGGCTTGATCCCAGGACCCTGAGATCATGACCTGAGCTGAAGGCAGAGGCTTACCCCACTGAGCCACCCAGGCGCCCCAAAATCGTGAGATTTTGATGGCAAGGGCTGAGGCTGATAAAGTTCTTTAACGCCATCACCTAGTCCAGTGGGCCTCAACCAGGAGCAATTATGTTCCTCCCCGCCCCTCGAGAATATCTGGAAATATTGGGAGTTTTTTTGGTTGTCACAACTTGGGGAGGGGGATGCAAACTGGCAGCTAGTGGGTAGAAGGCAGGCATGGGGCTAGACATCCTACAATGCCCAGGGCAGTCCACCACAAAGAATTATCAGGTCCAAAATGTCAATAGCACCTAGGCTGAGAAACCCTAGTTTAGTCTAACACTAGACAGAGTGACACCAAATATCAGAAAGATATTCCCATCCAGAACTTTCTTCTCCCTGCTGCCCCCCGCAAAAAAGAACTTTCTTCTTCCTATACATATGCATCATCCGGATAAGGCCAGTGTGATCTATCAACATCGAGACTCCTCGTGCCAGATTTGTTAGCTATCTGGTCTCAATTCGACAAGATTTGGAACTTAGTATGTTAACCAACAGAGTTCCTTCAGGAGGTCTGAAGGCCTCCATTCCAGGGATGCTCCCAAACTCTTGCCAGAGGAAGGGTGGAAGGGAAAGACTGTCTCCTTAGGGCCAGTTCTCCAGGAAAACCCACCTGCATTAAAGAGGAAAACATCTGAACATGTGTCTCTATGTAGGGTGCCATACTGAGGGAATGATTTAGGTCACACTTGAGCACCGCCCCCCAACTGGATCAACAGCATCTAAATGCTCAGGTGGGATAGAACTCTACCCTCTACTCCTACCCTGACCCTCAATACAGCAAGTATTCTTTAATTTTTCATATTATAGATTCTAAATTTAGAAGAACAAGGAGAGAAATCGTTATTTTTATTTTAGCACTTTCTCTATGCTACCTGATGTTTTTTATGGCTTCGCTCCTTAAATAGCTCAAAGCAACCCTATGGGGTAGTTTCTATTATTATGCCTATTATACAAATGAGAAATGGGAAGCTCAGACACATGATAATATGCCATGATACAACACAGCCAGGATTTCACTGCAGGGAGAGTGAGTAAACACATTGAAAATGTACAAAAGCCTCTCCAGTTATGATCCATAATATTTGGAAGGTCCAAGTGGTTGTAAGCAACCCAGTCCCCCATGGGACATCACCTGTAACAATGTAGCAACAGTGGGGAAGTAGGCCAGAAACCAATTTTGTTAGGCCCCAGTGGGACAATCAGAGATAGTCACTTAACCTTTGACTCAAAAAGCTTTAAATAATTAAAATGAGCTAATACCAGCAATAAAAAATACTCTCATATTGAACCCAAAGTAGTCATACAGAAATGCATTATGTAAAATTTCCCTTTAAAATTAATTTCCTAAAAGTAACAAAAAGTAATCAAATAAACTTGAGCATAGCTATTCAGACCTGCCAAAGGCTGATTATTTTAAGAATGGACAATGACAGTTGTGGCCCCCTAGAAAACTGGGCCTTGCCAAATGGCTGTGCCCTGAGGCCTGACCTCTACAGAGGGGGCATTGCTCAGGTCCTGTTCCACCTGATGCCTTGTCAGTAGGATTGGCTTTCTGCCAGCTCACCCGAACTGCCAGATGGGGGAGGGAGGGAGAGTTGGGGGAGGAGATCCCTCTGACCTGGGTCAACAACTAAGTCAAGTCAATTGCTTCCCACCTCACTCTATCCAAGAAGGTCTTGTTGGGCCCCATGACTCAGACTGGGATGCTCTAATTGGTTTATAGAAAAGATGCCACCTATGTTAGTTCTCTATTTTTAAATTTTAATTTTATTTAAATTCAATTAATTAACATATGGTGAATTATTAGTTTGAGAGGTAGAGCTCAGTGATTCATCAGTTGCATATAACACCCAGTGCTCATTACATCACATGCCCTCCTTAATGTTCATCACCCAGTTACCCCACCCCCCACCCACCTCCGCTCCAGGAACCCTCAGTTTCCTAGAGTTGAGCCTCTTATGGTTTGTCTCCCCCTCTTATTTTGTCTTATATTATTTTGTCCTCTATGCCCCTATGATCCTCTGTTTTGTTTCTTAAATTCCACATATGAGTGAAATTATATGATAATTATCTTTCTCTGATTGACTTATTTCACTTAGCGTAATAACTTCTAGTTCTATCCACATCGTTGGTAGGTACGATTTCAATTTTTTGGTGGCTGAGCAATATTCCATTGTGTATGTATACCACAACTCCTTTATCCATTCATCTGCCAATGGATATCTGGTCTCTCTCCATAGTTTGGCTACTGCGGACATTGCTGCTATAATCATTAGGGTGCATGTGTCCCTTTGGATCTCTACATTTGTATCTTTGGGCAAACACCTAGTAGGGCAATTGCTGGGTCATAGGGTAGCTCTATTTTCAACTTTTTGAAGAACCTCCACACTGTTTTCAGAGTGGCTGCACCAGTTTGCATTCCCACCAACAGCAGGAGGGTTCCCTTTTCTCCACATCCTCCCCAACCTTTGCTGTTTCCTGACTTGTTAATTTTAGACTTTCTGACCAGTGTGAGGTGGTAGCTCATTGTGGTTTTGATTTGTATTTCCCTGATGCCGAGAGTGAAGTTGAGCATTTTTTCACATGTCTGTTACCCATTTGTATGTTTTCTTTGGAGAAATGTCTGTATATGTCTTCTGCCCATTTGTGTTTTGGGTGTTGGTTTGATAAGTTTATAGATTTTGGATACTAGCTCTTTATCTGGTAAAAGTTAAGCAAATCTTTTCTCCTTCTGTAGGCTGTCTTTTAGTTAGTTCTCTATTAATGCTGCAGCAAATTACCCCAGATTTAGAAGCTCAAACAAAACTTATTACCTCGGAGTCTTAAGTTGGAATTCCAACATGGGTCTCCTCAGGCTAAAAATAAGGGCATCAGCAGGTCTGTATTCTTTTCCAGAGGCTCCTTGCTCATTCCAATGGCCCCAAGCTGCTCTCACTCCTTGGTGTGTGGCGCCTTCTTCTGTCTCCAAAAATCAGCAGCACTGCATCTCCCCGGGCCTCTCCTCAGTAGTCACATGGTCCTCTGACGCTTCAGGACCCTCATGATTACACTGGGCCCACCTGGATAATCCGGGATATGCTCTCCATTTTAGGGTCAATGGATTAGCAATCTTAGTTCCATCTGCAACCTCTCCTTTGCCATGTAACCAAACATATTCACAGTTTCCACAGGTTAAGACGTACATGGCTTTGGGGAAAAGAGGACAAGAGGACAAGAAGGCATTATTCTGCCTACCACACCTCCTCTTAGCTGGGGTAGCAAACTGTCCGAGAACATTGGCCCTCACAAGAATTTAATTGAATTTGAAAGCCTTGCTGTGGGCTAAGTCCTGCCTAGTTTGCCCAGTTTCTATCCTTTTCTGTTGTCTTTTCCCAGCCTGCTGCCCTCACTTACCTTATCTGCCTGGATCAAGGAGGCATTTGGGTTTTCCAGCCCAGGTGTAGCAAATCTTCTAGACAGAGCTAGTCTTGCTTAGCTTGGGCTCTTTTCTTAGGAAGTCAAGTTCAGAGGAGTGATCTTGGGAATGGACCCCAAGAGTTCCTGGCACCATGCCATCCCCAGCCCTCTCCAAAGCTACTGGAGTGAAGAATGAATGCAGATTCCGGGACACACACGCACTGGTGTGGCTTCCAAAATAAGAAATCAGAGAAGCATTTGTTTCTATTGATGTCTGGGTGACTTAGAGCTCTAGATATATATCTCCAGAATGATTTATCTGGATTTTATAGACCGTAGACTTTTCCCAGCTGAAACCCAGTTACTGCTTCCACCATAACTCATTGGATTGATTGCTTTAAATTTAAAGGGCCAATGGGAGAACTTTGGCTCCCTGAACTGTTTAAATCTTGTCCTTTGTGGAAGGTTCTGTTATACTTCTGGACAACCTGAACACAAAACACTGCAGATCCATGGTAACAACATGGCGCCAGCGGGGGTGGGAAATGCAGAGGAGACAGAGCCAGAGCTGGGCTGGACAAGGGTGCCAGCCAGAATCTCAGAGAGCAGACCAAGGCAGAGGCTCTGGTCCAAAGGGAAGAACTCCAGAAGGAGCAGCCCGAGAATCAAGGGCTTCTGTGAAAGGTGGTTATAAAGCAAGGCACAGAAGCAGGAACCTGGTAGGACCTAAGAACTGCCCCGCCTGGGGAAGGCAAGGCAGGATGGAAGAGAGGAATTTTATTTATTAAGCACACACACATGCCAGGTACTTTACGTCAACCTATGACATTGATTCATTTATACTTCCCTTGGGAGGACTGGCCTTAATAGGAAGGTATAAGTTCAAATCCCAGCTATACCTTATGCTAGCTGGGTGTCCTTGGGTAGTTAATGAACCTCTCTGATCATCATCTCATCTGTATTTAAAAATTACTATATATATACACTGTACATATGTGTGTGTATTACTATATATACTATATATACATGTAATTATATATATAATTATATATATATAATTTGTATTTAGAAATAATTATATATAATATAGTATATACCTCACAGAGCTTTTAAACGTTGTTTTCAAAAAACATTTAATAGCATGGGAAAATGCTTTTTCTTTAACAGCATTAAAAGGAAAAAAGTAGATGGCAAATACCAATATAATTCTGTTTTTGTAAAAGGAATATATACACTTTGAATATGTGCCCATCTATATATGCACATATATATATGAAAGAAAATGAAAATATTAACGATAGTTATTTTCATGGTGGGAATTCAGATGATTTAATTTTTAAATGTACCTTTCATATTTTCCAAATTGCCTACAATGAACATGACATACTTTTGAAATATTTTCCTAGATTTGCATTTTTATTGCAAAAGTGATCCATGTTCAGGATAGGAAATTAAACTTTGTTACCACTGGGAACAGCTTGTTATGAATTCTTGCAGATGTTTTTCTGTGCATGTCTAAATATATATGTAGAGGGCATGAGTTTCACAGGCCAAAAACTCAGGTGTGCAAAAGAGGGCAGCTTTAGTTTTCTGTAACTGAATTTTGTTTCTGTCTTGAGCCCCCATTCCACCTAGTGGCAGAAACTTTCTCAAGCACTAGGGTACATTCAGGCAATAAGGGTTTTCTCTATGTGTTTAACCTATCCCCTCAGCCCCTGCACTTCCTCTACCTGGATTTGCATCTTCCTTTTAGGGGGCTGACATGGTAGCCTGGTTTGTGGGGGTGTCTGGTCACTTATCATCTGATCTTGCAAGGGTAAGCAAAGATATACCTTTTGTCTGGCTTTGGTCTGCAGGATCGACCCTAACTGACAGACTCTGGGAGACATCAAGTTTCCCAAATCTACTTATCAATCATGTCGAACATTCTGGAATACCCCTTTCTCGACTCTGAGCTCCCTTCTGGTCCAGAAGCTTTGGACCTCTAATTTCCATGGAAAACTTTGGCACGCTCTCCCACTTGTCCCTTAAAGGGAGTTTCTTGGGGTCTCTCAGGCCCTAAGAGAAATGTCTATTCTTCTGATGCAGAACCAGCTCTGCTCAGGGGACATTTGCAAGGGTGCCAGCCCAGTGAGTTCTGGTGGGGGTCTCTGAATCTAATCACCAGTGATCTGAGACTTGTTACCTGGCCTTCCCTTCTTCATTCTGGGAGAGCCTCAAAGACACCAAGACCTCCCCAAAGTCCACTGCATTCCATCATCACCTCAGATCAGATTCTCTGCTCTCTAAAGTGAGTGGGATCTGTGATCTCTACTTCCTCTCTGTAGGTCAGACAGCCAACCTGGGTACCTGAGGTATATGACATAGACCTGATGTCAAGAGCGCATAAACTCAGGCCAGAGACAACATAAGCCTTTGCTCCTAGCAATTTTGTGTCCTACACTAGCATCATCATCTCTTACTTATAGCAGAACCAAGAAGTGATATTGTTTGAGGGGGGTCAGGGGGACTTGTCACAGAAAGAACAGAAAAATACATCTGTGACTATTTTAGAATATGCACTTGCTGTATTAGTGCCTTTGGGCATGGGAAATATAAATACATAGATAGTTGAATAGTAATGTAGCAGTGGAATCACACCATGCGTACTTGCAGTGTTCTTCGCTTCACTGAACGAAAGGTCTTGAGTTACTGGTCTAAATACATTCTTTGTAACAGCTCAGTAATATTCTATATTCCTGGCTGGCTATCAAATCCTCTTCCAAAAATAGAGTAGTCCCCAATTTTTCACTATTAAAATGTTGCAATGAACATTCTTGTTCATTATCTCTTTTCCGTGTGATCAACTATTTCTACAGGATAAATTCCTAGAGGTGGAATTGTGTCAAAGGATATTATTAAATAGTCCCCATCAACAAAACATATGTGGGAATATTATAGGTTAAAAAATTGAAATCCATGTAAAAAAAGATACTTGACTTAATAAATAAATATAAAAAGAATGTTTGAATAAATCAAAATAAATCAATGATATATAAGATATATAGCATATTTAAATATATATATATATATATATATATATATATATGCAATGGAAATAATGCAATGAATAAACTATGGGCGGGGGGGGTAATATCAGAATTACCTCACCTTGAAATGAGGAAGAACTTCTTAAACCAGATTATTATTAAAACAGTAAAAGATATCACAAACAAAGCCCAGAGATATGTGAAAAATCAAGGAATATATTTAGAGTGGATATGACAGGCAACTGGTTGATACCACTAAAGAAAGAGCTCCCCTAGAATTAATAAGAAAATAAAAGGGCAAAGACTGCAAAAAGCAATGCAGAGAAGAAGAAATTAGAAAAGGCTAATGGGGGGCAGTGGGGGGCGGTGTTTGGGGGGCTCCGTCAGTTAAGAGTCTACCTTCAGCTCAGGTCATGATCACGGGGCCCTGGGATCCAGTCCAGCTAAGGACTCCTTCCTCAGCAGGGAGAATCCGCTTGTCTCCCACCCCTCCCCCCTGTTCGTGCTCACTCTCTCCCTGTCCCAAATAAATAAATAAATAAAATCTTAAAATTTAAAAAATTTAAAAAGGCTAATGTGGGAGATTGCCAACCTTGACCACAGGACTCCCCCCACCCATCAGAAGATGGAGTCTTTTTCTGTGTCCCTGGCCCCACCTCCAGCTCCCTGGCCACACAACTTGCTTTGGTCAATGGGAAATTAACTATAATGAAAGCAAAGAAAAGTACTTAGTACTGGGGCTTGCCCTGTGTTGCTGCTCCAAAGAACCCAGCCCACAGCTACCCTGTGGCCCAGGCTATTCTGATGGATGATGAGAGACACATGGCCCACTCATCTCCTCACCCTAGGCAAGGACTAGTAACTGCCAAGCACCAGAGCTGCCTAAATGACCAATTGCTAACCACAGACTCCCAAGGGGGCTGAGCCAAGACCAGTAGTAGAAGCTGAACCCAGCCCATACTGGTGACCCACGGAATCATGAGCTAAATAAATAGCTGTTGCTTTGGGTCACCAAGTTTTGGGGTGGTTCATTATGCAGCAAAAGCTAATAAAAGCAGCTAATAAATAAAACGTTCAAATTCACAAGCAGCCAATTTAAAGCAGAACATCATTTTTTTACCCATCAAATTGACAAAAATGAAGAAGAATGGTAATTTCAGAAAGGCAAGGATGCGAAGAAATAAATATTTTCATTCATTGCCGACAAGAGTGTAAATTGCTGCAAACTTATTTGAGAAGTAATGTGACAATACAGATTAAAACTGAAAATGCATGTACCCTTCGGCCACTTTTGGGGAATTTATCTTAAGAATATTTATTGGAGCACTGTTTGCATTGGGGGGGATCATCACAGAAAGAAGGAAAGAAGAAGGGATACAGAAGAAGAGAGTGAAGGACAGAAACAAGGAAAGGAAAGCAATCCAGGGGAAACGTGTGTATCAATCAATAGGAAACTGTTTAATAAAATGCAGGGCATCCATCTTATGGATTATCATATAAATATTAAAGGAATGAATTCAAGCTATAGCTACTAATGTGGAGGAATGAATTTGATTTACTGTTGAATTTTTTAAAGCAGCTTACAATGTAATGGATATACTTCTATTTTTCTAAAATAAAAAAAGATGATATATGTGTACAAGCTTTAGCAGAATACTATTGACAGGCTTTCATTTCACTAATTCCTTTATGCAGTGACCCCCCCCAAAGTCATGGAAATAATGTATGCCACAGCAGATCATAGAAACCGAGGTCAATTCATGGCTTTTGAGTTTCAGATTTTGAGGTCCTCATCTAAACCATGACTACTAACATCTTAACTATGTACACGCGTCAGTAAAACCTTTGAAGCAGGTGCTCCATTATATGTGTATTAGGTATTTAAAACTTAGGTACATGAATTAGAGTATAAACCTATGCAAAAATATGAATATTCAAAAGAGAGATAAAAAGGGAAATAAACTACTTTAAATAAGTTATATTCTTATATGTAGTGCATTCATAGTACAAAATTGTCCTGCTATTACTAAAAACATATCCTCAATCATAAACAATTACTAATGTCATTGAAAATGCTTTAGTGTTTTTGTTAAAGATTTGCTTATTTGAGAGAAGGGCAGAGGGAAAGAATCTTTAGGTAGACTCCCCGCTGAGCACAGAGTCTGATGCAGGGCTCCATCTCACGACCCATGAGATCATGACCTGAACTGAAACCATGAGTTGGACTCAATCGACTGAGCCACCCAGGTACCCCAAAATGCTTTACTTTTAAAAAATACCTTGGTTTAACACTTTGTGATACAGTAATTGAAAGTCCTAATTCTACCTTCGATTTAATGTAGTACATGATTTTAATGGCTAGTGTAACTGAAAGCAGTAACTTGCAGAGTTTCATATGTCCAAAGGGAAGAAGTTCATTTTTGGTAGTATTGGTTGGTTAGTCTCAGCCACCAAAAAATATGCCCAAAGTTGGCTAAACATTTTCATCTTCCTACCTATTACTCATTTCTTCTTGCAAAGGCTTCAGAACACACTGAAATTTCATGTTTTTAGGAAATCATTTCAAAACACATTGAAACTTTCACTTTGGAAGATTTTTATATATGGGTTAGAAAATACTGTTTCCTGGGAATTTTTTGTTTTCAATTGGCAGACCTGAGAGGGGGGTTTTAAATTATTCTTTGTGAATGACATATGTTGCTTTCAGCAACAACAACAACAAAATAATAGAAATATTTCCAAACATTCATTTTCAAAATGCTCAAGAGCAAGAGTTTCTTTCAAAAAGCAATTACTTTCTCATGCATTGTTAAAACAGGATCTCCCATTGAAGGAACAGATTAAATATGTTTAATTTTTCAAGAATAGCTTCCAGGTACCATTCAACTAATTCTGTCATCTCAAAGAGAGGTCAGTAAACGTGAATGTCTGTCATCTTGGGAAACAAGAAATATCTTAACATCAGTTTCAACGAGTCTTTTAAACACTTTGCCATAAGATCATCACTGAAGCCCTGGGTAGTGCCAAAGATTTCAAAATTTCTCCGCATTTTATTACAAAGTACTGTAAAGAATTCTACCTTTTAAAGGTCTTGTTTTTAGCAAAGCAATCAATGAATGATATCCCATGGCAGGTCAATGGAATGCAAGACCCTGAAGACACAGATGGGTGGAGCTGCAGCTCCAAATACCCCTCACTGTCCACTCTGTCCACTCCATTTGGCACAAGCACCAACTTGATATCAAATATTTGTTCTTTTATTCTTTGTTCTTTTATTAAAGCGAAGTTTTGGAGGCACCTGGGCAGTTAGGTCGGCTAAGCATTTGACTTCAACTCAGGTCATGATCTCAGGGTCCTGGGATTGAGCTCGTGTTGGGCTCCCTGCTCAGCATGGAGTCTGCTTCTCTCTCCCCTTCTCCTCCTCCCCCCACTCATGCTTGCTCTCACTCTCTCTCTCTCTCTCTCTCAAATAAATAAATAAAATCTTTAAAAAAAGGAAGTTTTAATATTTTCCTCTCATACCACAGAAAATCAATTGTACGACCCACTTTTTACAAAGATTTGTTTATTTATTTAGGGGGTGGAGGGGCAGAGGGAGAGGAAGAGAGAGTCTAAGCAGACTCTGTGCTGAGTGCAGAGCCCAACGCAGGGCTCGATCCCATAACCCCGAGATCACAACCTGAGCCAAGACCAAGAACTGAACCTCCAACCAACTGTGCACCTCTGTACAACCCACTTTGGAGAGCACTGTTTTAAATAGCCCATTTGGAAAAATACTTTCTGTGCCACAAGGAGATAAAAACACCTCGCTGAGGCAAGAAGAGATGGCATGAGGCCCTTGAGCAACAGAGTCCAATGAGGTGGGTGATGGGTGTGCTGTGCCAGCTCCCTGGGCCCTGGCACCCAGCTCAAAGCAAGCCCTGGGGAGGAGTACTGAGGGCACTGGCCAATCCCAGATGACTCTGAGTAAAGGGAAGCTGGCCTTTCATTTCACTGGGAGGCTAGGACATCAAGAAGCCTAGTGTTCCCAGGCATCCAGGAAGGCAGGTGAGACAGAACCGCACACCCTCTCCCCAGAGTGGAACCTGGAGCTGCCTGGTGACCTGAAAGTTGTGGAAGAAAATATCCCAGATGCAGATGAGAAGGGCACAAGTGTCAACAACTCAAAACGTGGAAATGGGAATACATTAGGAGAGATGAGAGCCAGTAAATTCTGTAAGGACAGGTGTATAGGTTCAGACGAAAAGGCAGATGATGAGCCTGAACCAGAGCCATCTGCACCATCAATACCCCTCCTCCACCATCATTTCCTCCTCTCGTCAGAGCAAGGGGGGCACGCAACATGGCTATGACCCCTTCCTTTGCCTCCAGAAGTTCAAGGTAAAAATTAAGGCTGTCTATAGACACAGAGAGTGGCATTTTGATCACCTAGGAATCTGCGGCTTGAGATGAATATGCCCTATGCATGTCAGACACCCATACTTACACAGAGAGGTACAGGGGCGAGTTCAGCAGGCTGGGATTGGAGGGTGGCATGCGTGGGGCTGGAGTCACTGATTTATGCTTCTTTACACTGTTTTCCTGGTCCTGATAGCCATTTATAACTTTGTTAATGCACATAAAATATAATTAAAAATATATGTGGAGAGCAGTTACCTACAGGCTGGCTGGTTTTGTGAGGGAGGCTTTGCTCCCAGATTCTCCCCATGAGCCCCAGCAGATGTGCTGAGGGAGTTTGTGGTTCACTCCCCCAGACCCCGACCGAGCAGCACTGCGTGGGGAGCCGCACGGTGATTCCAGCGATGTTGTTCTACAGGCAGATGTGCAAGAAACAGCACGCAGATGCCTCAGTCAACCGCACAGAATTTTCTCCAAAATGCTTTCTACAGAGAAAACTACTATGTGTGCTGAAGAGGAGAACTTGGACTTATGACAAACGTCTAAAGAACGGCCTCCTGTGACCTTGTTCTGGCTTCCTTTGGCATGTCAGCCAGACATCACGGGAGAGCATCTCGGAGACGTCGCAAAAGAACGGAGTAATGGTGAACAGCTCTGGGGATGATGAACAACCTTATTGTAAGTCTGCCCTCCTGAAGAAAATTTTGAAAATGGTATCGCTTTGCTGTGTTGAAAGAGACTCTGGCCTGGGAAGAAAGGAAACTGTCCTAAATGCAGTGTGGTATCCCGGGTGGGCTGCTGAGCCAGGAAAAGGACATCAGTGGAGAAACTAGTGAAACCCAAACAAACCCTGTGGTTTAATAGATGTGCCAAAGCTAGTTTCTCTGTTTTGACAAATGTCCCCTGGTAATGGAAGATTGATGAGATTAGATAATTAACAACAGGGGGAACTGGGTAACAGGAGATGTGAGAACTCTCTGTACTATGTTTAGTGATCAAAACTTATTCCAAAATAAATCTTAATCTTAAAAAAAAGAAGTTGTCAAAGAGTAGAAGCAGACCCGTGGGCTAGATGGGGGATGGGCAGTAAGGAGAGCACTTGTGAGGGGCATTGGGTGTTGTATGGAAGTGATGAATCACTAAATTCTACTCCTGAAACCAACATTACACAAGATGCTAAACTAACCAGGATCTAAATAAAAAACTTAAAAAAGAAGAAAAGGAAGATGAGGTGGCCAAAGATAAATTGATGAACTAGTCGGTTCTACAGCAGGTCTTCCTTCTTCCCAGAGGCATTAACTCATGTACACATCTCACATGTTTTTTTACAAAATTCTACTGGAATCACAAGGATATGAAAGATCATTTGTTTGTCTATGACTAAATCTAGCATTAAGATAACCCTGTCTTTCAGGGAGATTTGCAATAGTCATTAACCTTGTATGGCACGGGATGAGGGCTATAAATTGGCATGGAAATTTAGAGCAGGTCATGTATAACACACATTATACATGGGATGATAGTTTCGCCTCTGAGGCAGCCTATGTTAAATCATGGCTCTGTGAACTGAATACCAGTTTATTTAAAAAAAAAAAAAAAGCAGCAACTGTCTGGTTGACACTGAATACTTTAAATAAAAACATGTGTTTTATGGGAAAAATTCTGTAGGTAACAAACCCCCTCCAAATCCCTCAACCATTCTGAAAGGTAACATGATAGTGCCTTGTCCTTTTTTTTCCTTAAAGATTTTATTTATTTATTTATTTATTTGACAGAGAGAAAGAGAGATCACAAGTAGGCAAGCAGAGAGAGAGGAGGAAGCAGGCTCCCCGCTGAGCAGGAAGATGGATGCAGGGCTCCATCCCAGGACCCTGAGATCATGTCCTGAGCCGAAGACAGAGGCCTAACCCACTGAGCAACCAGGTGTTCCAATAGTGCCTTGTCTTAATTTATATTATTATTATTATTATTTTATGATCAGGAAATGTATCCAAGACAAGAAGCTTTGAGCCCACACAGAACTGGAGGCAAGTGGGGCCATGCAGACACAAGGGCTAACTCTGGGCAGAGAGGACAAGGGGAGAGCCCTCTTGTGAGAACAAATGAGATGTCTGGGAAGGCAAGGGAGCGATGTCCGCCCTTCTTCAGTAGCAGAGCGCTAACATCAGAAATAGGCTTTTATAGTCTTAGCATAAAAATTACTACTACTCAGGCCCTTGGGTGGTTCAGCAGGTTAAGCATCTGACTCTTGATTTCCTCTCGGGTCACAAAATCAAGCCCCACATCTGGCTCTGCACTGGGTGTGGAGCCTGCTTACGATTCTCTCTTTCCCACTCCCTCTGAGCTTCCCCACTGCTCATGCATGCCCTCTTTCTAATAATAATTATTATTACTATTAAAATAATAATTTATAAAAATTCCAAACAAGTGTTAATTTTAAACTCCTTTCTATCCCCTAATCTCATTTCCCAGAAGATACTGCTAATAACTGCACACTTTTAGGCATCCATCTAGACTCTTTCTATGCATATGTAAAGATACAAAGATAATCACAGATATGGGATCATATACCCAAGGCACGCTGTTGTATTCACTTTTTTTTTCATGAAACAGATCACAGATGTTTTCCCACCATTTGTGTATGTAGGTGTAAGTCGTTCTTTTGAGAAGCTGCGTTGTATTCCATTTTATGGATAAAGCTTAAATTATTTATCCACTCTGCTATTGATTTTCATTTACAGTGTTTCCAGTTTCTTGCTATTATAGATGATGCTGCCACATTGTTCGTGCTTTAATGAGCACAGTCTTTACATCAAGCCCTCTGAGCTTCCATGTACTTCCAAAGACTAACTCTGTGGTTTTAGACAGATTATTGAACCTCCTTGAAACTCAGTGCCCTCATTTTAACTGGAGATAATATCTACCTTATAGGGAGGTTGTGTGGATTAAATGAGTTTATGTTAATGGGTGAAACTGAATGAAAGAAAATGTCTGGGTAGTTTCCCTGTGTGTGTGTCTATGGATGGAGAGAGCAAGAGAGAGAGACAGGATACAGAGGGAAAAATTAAGAGCCAACAGATGGATGATTGGATGGAGAGACAAATAAGCAGAGAGATGGAGAGACCCTTGTTATTAAGGAAGACTTGCAAGAATTATCCTCATTCACAGGACATGGGGGGAATTTCAGTGATCAATAAACTTAAGTTTCAGGGTGCCTGGGTGTCTCAGGTTACGTGTATACCTTCGGCTTAGGTCATGATCCCAAGGTCCTGGGATTCAGCACTGCTGAGCTGGGAGCTTGCTTCTCCCTCTCCCCTTCCTCCCTGCTCCTTCTCTCTCACTCTCTGTCAAATAAATAAATAAAATCTTTTTTAAAAAATAAATAAGATAAACTTAAGTTCCTTCTTTTACCACTCACAGAAATAGGGAGTTGACAAAACACAGAAGTGACAGGAGATTTAAATCATCTAAGGTATCTGCTTGAAGGGCTGTTACACCAAGAGTAGCGATGAGATGCCTGGAAGTGACAGTCACCCACCTCAGAAGGTGGAGGAAGTGGTGGGGGAGACAGCACTCTTCTGGATCTGAGAAGTGGTTCAGGAAACAGGAATGGCAAGAACATTGAGAAAAAGTGGCCCTGTCATTTTAATAGCCATGTGTGAGCCAGGGAGGGTAAAGCTCTCTATAATCGCAAATGTAGCCCAGCCTTCAGCCAGAGGGATTGTAAAACACCTAGAGAAAAGCAAGACCAAGACTTAAATATGAGACAGCTTCAGATGTGGGAGGCTCCCAGAATCCAATCTGACTGGACTATAATAAATAGTCCTGGCAAGGAGCAGAAGAGGGGAATATCTCTAAAGGGGAATATCTCAAAATATTTAAAAGCAGGAACATAGCCTGGCAACCACCTTTGATTCATCCTCTAATTTAATCAGTTCTCAAATCCCATAAACCTTATGCCTCGTACAAGCGTCCTGCTGTAGTGAACTTCCTGAACCTCCTGTTGATCATGCCAGGCCCCATATTCCTCTGTGATTTACAGAATGAAGTTTAAAGTCTTGGCCTAGCATTCAGAATCCTCCTAAATCTGGTCCCAGACTGATTTGTACCACTTCCCTCCCTCCATATGCCCCCCACTCTGATCACTCCAATGCACAGAGCCCCCTTCTGTGGGAATCACTGCCTGACTTGTGCCCTGGGCCCGGAGTATATGTGGTAGACACCTAGAGTCTGGGGCTTACCTAGCACCCCCATTCCAACTGCAAATGATCCCTATGACTTTATCTGGTTCTGAGCAAATGCCACTCAGAAGATCCCACTCCAGCTGGCCACTGGAGGATCCCAACCATAGAACAGAAACTCACAGAATAGGACCATAACCAAAGCCAGACCAAGCCCAGCCTTTCTAAGAGTGATGATAGATGAATGTGGGAACAGATTCAGCCACTACATTCCTTGGGATGAGATGCCATTAAAATGTGGGCCAGGGCTACCAACCACCATCCTACCACCCACCCTGGGTAAAACTGAGTCCCTGAGCTCAATAAGGACGGGGGGGGGGGGGTCTGTCTGGTACCCAGTGCATGCTTATTTGTTCAACGAGTGAATATAACCAGATCAAACAGACCAGCACGCAAATAATAGACAGATTCCTGAACAGGTGCCCTTAGGACCTGCCAATTAAGTGCATTCACATGTTCCATTTCTGCATTTCTGCATACACTAACTTGAGCTGGACTTCCGTCACATATAACCAAAAGACCCTCCCTGATACATGCTCAAAAGCTCAAACTTCTCTAGATTTTTTCATATGCTAGTTCTCTCATGCAGTCTTCCCAGATGCTCCCAGATCAAGGTACCCTATAGGCCGTTTAAACTGCAATCTCACACTATTGAAACATTTGGGATTTTCTACCTTGAGCTAAGGCTCTTTTCTTGACACAGCTGCAGCAGACGGCCATGGTGTCCCACCTACACCCACCGCAGGATCCCTTCTACTGGTCCAGCTGCTCTAAGTCTGCCCCAGAGGCTACAGGTGCTGGGCTAAAGGCTCAGACCTATAACCTTCCCCGGGGGACAACTGATGGCCCAAAGTGCTTAGGAGTTAGTTATCTCTAGGGCCATGTCCCAGGGCCCACTGGCTGGGGAACCAAAGTTGGCTCTGGCACCCCAAGGCGACACTTCACAGCACCATTCATGCTCCAGGGGTCACCATCTTCTCCGGAGCCCCACCCCCTCCTCTGTGCCCACCCTCCTTCAGAGCATCTCCCGTCCCCACTAAATAAAGCACTCAGGTAAGTAAAACCATATGATAATTGACTCTCTCTGCTTGACTTATTTCCCTTACTTGTGGAGCATAAGGAATAATACAGAGGACATTGGGAAATGCAGCGGAGAAGTGAGTTGGGGGAAACTGGAGGTGGAGACAAACCATGAGAGACTGTGGACTCTGAGAAACAAACTGAGGGTTTTGGAGGAGAGGGGGTGGGGGGGGGGTTGGGTGAGCCTGGTGGTGGGTATTAAGGAGGGCACGTATTGCATGGAGCACTGGGTGTGGTGCATAAACAGTGAATGCTGAAACACTGAAAAGAAATAAAATAAAATAAAATGAAAAATATAAAATAAATAAAAAATAAAGCACTCAGGGATCTGCCAACTGCGTTGTGCATTTAAGGAATACGATCCAAGGTAACATCCCATCTCCCCAACAAATCTCTTCACAACAAGCTGAACGTCAACCCCCGTCCCTCTCTTGTTGCGCAGCGCTTTTGTGGAACCCTGAAGCCCAGACATGGCGGGGAGGGGGGTTGTGTGAATGAGGCAAGAGGGAGCACTAAGTGGAGTTAACAATCTTGAGTAAACGAGGAGGAGTCAGCCCACTGAGGTGGCATGGCCTAAACCCGCCCACACAGCAGAGGGAAGCAAGCTTCTAGAGCGGGCGGAAATTTCAAATCAACTCCGAGAACAACGAAAATGGCCTTTTTAAAAGCTCTATCCGGAGGGAAAGCGAGACAAATGTACTGTTTTAGAAATTCTTCTCTTCTTTCACTGATCCTTTTCAGTGTTTCGTAAATCTCCCAATTCAAGTGAACTCCCGATGCGCCTGAATTCCCCCAATTAATCCGTGATGAAATGGGCCCTTGGGTATCTGGTGGTACCTCACCGCAAGGCCTCCAGTGCCTGCACAGCACGCGGTTTCTCGGGAGCTCTGATCTCCTCCAGTCAGTACTTACCTCCCCCTCCAAATAAAGTCTCTGCCACCTAAATAAATAAATAACGGAGGTCTTGTGCACTGAACTATATCTTGGTGCTGTGGGCTTTCTGATATGCATTTTCCCCTGTACTGAGCTGAGCTATCATCTTTAGACAATTGCATAGCTTATAGGATATTGTGTAAGAAGAAACTTCCAGATACATAAAATTGAAAAAGACTTGGGGGACTTGGGGTGGGGGGAATCCCTGAGCTCTGGAGTACTCCTGGCTTCCCAACATTAAACTTTTAGCATGTACCTTTCTCCCTTGCCTTAGGCCCTGTGGACATTGAAGTCTTTAACCAGAAATGCCTGGGTGGCTCTGTGGGTTTAAGCCTCTGCCTTCAGGTCAGGTCAAGATCTCCGGGTCCTGGGACTGAGCTCCATGTTGGGCTCCCTGCTCAGCGGGGAGTGGGCTTCTCTCTCCCTCTCCCTCTGCTTGTGCACACATGCTCTCTCTCATGAATAAATAAAATCTTTTAAAAAATAAAGTCTTCAACCATTTCACATCTCTCTAGTTAGAGACATGGATAATATGCATGAAGGCACAGACATAACCCCTTCCCAGCAAAACACGTGCAGGATCTCACGGAAATCTTCACACAGAAACATCACACTGTCTGGTTTTAATATTCATCAGCGCCTTCTCCACCCAGATTTCCTAATTCTCAGTGTGGGACAATGTTTTCCTATTAAACATTTTCCCCTAAGCCTCATTACCTCTCTGTGGTAGAAAATCACTGTGGTGCTTTGGCTGTCTTTGCAGGAAAGGAAATTAATTTACAAAAGAGGGGAAAATAATTTCCAAATAACAAACTCTTCTGAACTTGGGGCTTTGGTACTTCATAACCAAGTCAGAGAGAAGGGGTTGCTAGGACTGCTCCACAAATTAGAGAACCGCTGAATCTGACCCAGAATTAACAAGTGTACAAGATGGAAGCAAGAAAAAGAGCCGGTGGAAAGCCCCAGCCCCAGAAAACCAGGACATGACATGCCATGAATGAAGATAATAATTGGGTGGTACTCTCAGGATATTCAACTAAATCTAAACATTAACAGAAGAAACTGCACTTCCACTGTAAATCAGTGGATGCCAATCATTGTATCTCAAACAAGTATGCCAAGGGATTATAAACATCACTGCTCCTTATCCCGTGCCCTATTTAACAGGCTGAGAGTAACCGATAGTAATGGGAAATCTTCAGAAATTAAGTCTACAGGAAAATGTAAGTCATAAATACAGAAAATACAAATGACCCTTTTCATCAGCACTCCTGGCAGGCCAAAAAAAAAAAAAATCTTTATACCTTTTTATTATAAAAGAAAGAAATTAGCTCACCAAATACAAGGCGTTGGCCCTGGTTACATTTGAGAAATCCATCCTCAAATTGACAACATCTCACTACGCCATGCGGCTCTTTTGATAAACTCTGTACTCTAACAGGGGCAGAAAATAAAATCTGGTGATATTCATCCCTACACCAGCCTCCCAGGTGCTCACAAACTTGCTGAACTGTATTAAACCCCAAAAATGCAGATCAAGGGAGTAAATTAAGTGAAGGAGTGTTGAAGTGGTGTGAACTCAGACACTTACTAATTGTGTGATCTACAAGAAGTCTCTTAGTCCCTCTGAGCCACAGTTCCCCAAGGTGTCATTGTGAATCTTAAATGAGGTCCTGGATACAAAGTGTCAAACCTGTTGCAGATGCTCAAGAATGTTAGGTTTCTCTCCCTATCTAGCACATCCTCCAGAACAGGTGTCAAGGATTGGAGTCTACAGGTGCAAGTATACCAAATGCTCCTACACATGACTGGGGTGGGGGCTCAGCTCTGCCCCCAGGGGTGGAGCATGCCCATGATGGAGGGAGAGGGCAGCTGACTGTTCCCAGGGCCTCAGGGCTTCAGACAATAAGCTGTGGGGGGTTGAAGGAGAGAATCCATCACCCGTCCCTTGGATGGTACAGAAAGAACGTGCTCACCCAGCAGGAACTGGGACAATGGAAGCTTCTGTGACCTTGCCCCAGTGTCCCATTTCACAGGGACTAGTGGCAGCATCAAGGAGGTGAACCTCTAGCCATGAGCAAGCAACATATGGTGAAACCAAGAGAACCCTCGGAACCTGCATCTCGGTTGCTAGCCTATAGCCATGCGAGAATTGGAAGACTGCATGCAACAGCCTCCTTGAGTGGTACAACTAATGAAATCAGTGGAGAAGGGCCCAGCAGGCCCTCTACCTGGCCCTCTGCCTAGAAGGGTCTCTGTGGTCAGGGAAGGAAGAGCAGAGTCTGGGAACATGAACTCATTAAGCGGATTGTTCTGTTGAAAGATGTGAGTAGAAGAGAAAAGTGTTCCCACGTCTCCAGTTTTGCCCAGCTCTAGCCAGCTCCTAAAAGGGTCCAGTGGGGCAGAAAGGTCTCCATACACAGACAGGTAGAGGCTTTGTACACACACCCCTCCCCGATTCCTTCATTCAGCCTGCCCATTAGTTAATGGCTTTACTGGGCATCCTACATCCCAGGCAATTTGCCCCATCTGCTGGTAGCATAGCACACAGTGTACTGCCAACCTGTCCCTGAGTCCTAACCCTCTCACCACCACCCCCCACCGCACCCATATGCTGTTGGACCTCCCAGAGAGACCCTCCAGCTCGACTTCCACAAGAGGACCTGCTGGCCAGCCTCCAGCCGTCGTGGGCCGCCAGGCCATTCTTAATTCTCAGTTTAACAAGGAAACTGGGATCAGAGATGCATTCTTGTGAGCTTGACTAGCTTGATTCACTTCCAGATATCTGGCAGAACTGAGTTTCGATCCTGGTCCTCAAAGTCAGGACCACAGTCCAGACATGGTTACCTAGGACGCATGCTACTTGGTATACTGGACAGCCTCGCTACCAGCCAGACACCTCATTCTTTCTCCCTTCAACACCTGTTATGCTCATGTTCCATTAAACACGTATTTTTTTCTCATTTTAATTTTAACCAAAATAACTTTCCTGAATCAGACAGTAAGCTACTGTCTCAAAGGATCTGTTCCTGCCAGACAAATCCTGAGCTCCAGAAGTCCAGAGCAAGGTCCTTACCACTGGGCACTGCTGACCACCTGAGCCTTTATTCAGCTGTGCCAACTCCCTTCCCATACAATTCTTATTCCAGCAAGTTCCTTCTAGCGCACGCCTCCTGATACTCTTCCCCGGACACTCACGAGCGGCTAAAGCTCATTCTTTTCAAAGTTCAGGAGCAGGTGTGCAACTTCCATACGTTACATAAATGTCATGTATTAAGAAAGTATAAAATAGATGCCCTGGATTTCAGTTTTCAAATGTGAGCAGATGGGGATTAAGTGCAGTTTTGACCCTGAGAGGCCATCTTGCTTCGTCTGTGTCCACACATGTGGTCTGATTACCATAAGCTGCCCGAACCTTTGCTGGTAGCCCTGGAGCAGCCCCTATGCAGGCCAGCACTCGACGGACTAACATAGGCAGCTCCAGCGAGCTGAGCGCAAACTGCCCTTCTCACATTGGTGAGGTTGGTGAAGAACAGGGTGGGAACAAGAAGCATCAGTTTGAAAAGGGTCCAGGAAGCTACCATGACTACTGGACTTTTTAGGGCAAGCAACAGAAATTAATTCTAATTAAAGTTGGGGAATTATTGGAAGGAATCTGGGAGCTCACAGAATCACTGCCAAAGGCTAGCAAATGAAGTTGTGATGTAAGGCAGCTCCAGGGGATTGAAGAGCAAACTATGGAAATGGCCTTTGGAGTAGGAAGAGTGTGACCAGTCTGTCCCCAGCCCCATGCCCCTAGACAAAGGAACCCTAGCTGGGTCTTCCATCCTCCAATTTTCCAAGCCTCACAGGAAGTATGTGATCAGCCAGTTTAGATCTTAGTGCTCCTTCTGGTTGTCCTAGGCACTGAGATGAAATATTGGGACTTTCTGGCATCTATCAGTGGAAAATAATCACCACCACCCCCCCAGACTTGTAGGGGCAAGTGGCAGCTCTCCAAAAGGAAATCAGAGAGCTACGGGAAAGAGGAAATGATGAATATGCCCCCCTTTGAAAATGAAGACAAGAGAGTCCTGACACCCAGAACTCAACTGGCAGAGTCACACCCTGCTTCGGACACCCTGCCTCACAGCCCCCAAGCCTGCCGTGCAGACTGCTGTCTCCCAGCACCCATCCTAAAGGTCGGCCATGCTTGCCCTGGCGAATGCCTCCCCAAAGCTGGAGAGATGAGGGATTAATGGGAAGGCAGCAAGGCCGGGGATGTCTTGTCTGTCTGATCGGGTGAAACTGCCACTCAGAGGCAGCTTTGCACACTCAGCAATCACCTGTCATGGTGAGACCAGTTGGAAACAGGGACCTTCCCCAAATGGAAAATTACAATTTTGGATTAAAGTGAAAATGGAACATGAGAGGTCAGACAAGGCACCAGCTAGTCAAACTCATGATGGCAGAGCCCAGCCAGGGGACAAGTCAGGCAAACCCCACAGATGTGGGGCCAGTGTGCTCAGGACAAGCCGACAGATACACCCCTAGATTCCACGTGGCTCCTGCGTGGACAGGACACAGTCTGAATGATACTTCCTTGGGTGACTCTGCTTTGCTGCTAGTCTCTCACTGGAACATCTTCTCCTCAGAGGCAGGGACAGCCCCCACCCCCCGCCCTGGTCTTTGCTTCTAGAAATGTCCCCAGTGCTTAGCATCTGATCCACAGAAGTAGGAACTTGGGAAACATGTGTTGAATAAAACAATGAATGAATAAATGAATAGACAAACTGAGCCTGACTCGCTTGGGTTCCACAGCCCCATTATCCATGGATCACTCCTACCTCAACTGGCCAAGGTTCTATAGAAAATGCCAACTTCTTTTTCAATTGTGCAGCAGCAATTCTAAACGTGGCTTGAAGGGGGTGGGATAGAAAACACATGTGCTGCGGCAGGCAAATCAGATTCTACCGGAGGAGGGGGTTGTTAACAGCTACCTTCCCCCACCCCGACCAGGAGCCTGGTACACTGAACCTGAGCACATATGATGGGTAATATGGCACCCATATGCTGCTCCAAAACCCCTTGATGAGCCCCATGATGGTAATTTTATGTGTCACCTTAACTAGGTCATGGGCACCCAGACATTCAGTCAACTGTTATTCTGGGTGTGCCCAGGAGGGTGTTTCTGGATGAGATTAGCATTTTTTAATTAAATATTTTATTTATTTGACAGAGATCACATGTCAGCAGAGAGGCAGGCAGAGAGAGAGGGGGGAAGCAGGTTCCCAGCTGAGCTGAGATCCCGATGCGGGGCTCGATCCCAGGACCCTGAGATCATGATCTGAGCTGAAGGCAAAGGCTTAACCCACTGAGCCACCCAGGCAACCCTAAGATTAGCATTTGACTCAATAGACTGAGTAAAGTCAATTGACTCCCCTAATGTTGGTGGGCCTGGTCCAATCAGTTGAAGACGAAATGGAACTAAAAGGCTGCTGGGTGAGAGGGAATTCCTCCTGCCTGGCTGTTTAAGCTGGGATATTGGTCTTTTCCGGCCTTCGAACTAGAACTGAACATCAGCTCTTTCTGGGTTTCCAGTCTGTTGGCTTTCACACTGGAATTTGTCCCCTGGCTCTCCTTGAATCCCAGGCCTTTGGCCTCGGGCTAGAATTACCTCATTGGCTCTCCTGGTCAGCTTGCTAACTATAGAGCTTGGAACTTCTTAGCTGCCATAATCGGGTAAGCCAATTCCTCACAAAAATTCTCTTTATACATATATATGCATCCTATTAACTCTGTTTTGGGAGAACCTTAATATAGTACCCCTCAGTAACACTCCTGTGACACTGAACCCTCCCCTGGGAAACCCTGGGCCTCATCATAATCCAGCAGATAAAGGAGAGGAGAGCTGTAGCACCACAGGGGGTCCCCAGGGACATTGCCCTTTGCTCTGCCTGCACCAGCTTTCAGGTGCACAGGTCACAGAGTTGAGACACGTATACACCTGTGCACCCATCACTATACTATAATCATCACTCTGCACAGTTCCCTGCACCCTGTCTAGTGAGCTCCCACCCTACCTCATCCTGGGAAACCAGGAAACAGCACCAAAGATCAGATTAGTATTTTCTAGGGTTTCACACACATGGAATACACCTGGCTTCCTCTGCTCTCCATAATGTGATGTTGGAAACAAAGGCAAAAGAAAAATTAAATTTCCTTACTATGTATAGCCCACTGACAGGTCCTTGAAATAGGCAGAGTACATTCCTCTAGAAACTCAACTGCTTTGAGTTTGAAATGGTAAATGTTAATGTTCAATGTTTGAATGTTAAATGTTAATGTTTGCTAAGCGCAGAAGGCAATCTTAGACGACCCCCAAGATCCTATAAGTCTACTTTAACATATAAAATTGCTTTGGAAACCTCCTTTAGCTTTACCACCAACCTCCCCCCCCCACCAAGATACATGTTAGCAATCATCCCCCAAGCATATGACCTACCAACATACATCTGAAGGGTATCATGACTAAGGTTTTATTAGACAGCAATAAATGGCTTTTTCCTAACAACAGCTAGCACCTCAAGGTCCCGGAAACCTTGCTTCCAGAATTCCTTAGAGACCTATGCTGTCTCTAACTCCCACCCAACTTGGCAGTATATAATGGGCCACTTCTCATGACTCCATGGTAGCTCTTTCTGCAATGGGTCCTGTCCCTGTGCTTTACGCACCAGACATCTCAAGAATTCTTTTTTGGCTGTCAGCTTTGAACCCCAACATCTTTCCTACATAGTAATGTTCTCAAGATTCATCTTCATCATTATGTATCAATAGGCTGTTTTCTTTTATTACTGTTTGGTTCTCTGGTATCTGAATACCTCCCCATTTTTTCATCTAGTCACCTGTTGATGGGTATTTGGATTATTTCTGGGTTTTTCTATTGTGATTAAAGCTGCTTGAAACATGCACGTCCAAGACTTTGTGTGAGTCTATGTTTTCACTTCTTCTGAGCAAATATTTAGGTGCAGAACGGTAGCTCCTAAGGTAAATTTACACTTAACTTAATAAGCAGTGGACAGATTATTTACCAAAGTGATATAGCACCATCTTCTACTCCCAGGAGCAAAGCTTTCCTATCACTCTACCCCCACAGACATGCAGAGAGGTATTCATGCGGAGCCTACAGGATACGGCGGCCGGAAGACACTGTGACAATATCACAATATGGCGGGCCCTCCCAGTGGGGTCTGGAGCCCCCTCCCTGCTGACATGTTCCCTGGCCTTCAGTTTTGCTCTCTCCTCTGTACCTCAGTGTTCACAGTGACCCACATGTACTCACACAGCACTGGCCATGCTGGGGAGGGAGAGCACTGTATGCTTCTACCCAGCCAAGGGCTCGAGGACAGGGCTCCATTTTATATACCTCGGTGTTTCTTCCCTCCTGACCTCCAACCCCCAGGAATCTTGCACCATGTATGTTGATGAATGACCGAATGAATAAACAGAGTCTGGTTTAAGACCTTCTATCTCTATGCCCGCCTCACTCAGTGGAACCACTGTTTTCTCCATGTGGGCATATGATTGACCTCTCTTGGGGAAAAACATTTATCTCAGTCTTCTGAGAAGAAAGCCAAAACTGATATTAACCCTTGGCGAGAGAGAAGGGGCTTCTGCAGCATTCCCTACTAACCCTTGCCTTGATTCTGAGAACTGACAGAGGGAGCTCCCTCCCGCAGGTGGAGCTCTTCTTTCTACACATACAGTCTTTGCTTCCACATTGAAAACAGCTCTCCTAGGTGGTTGTCCTAGTCCTGGGAGTGAAGGACTCCAGAGATGGGTCTCATGAATCTCAGGCGAGGTCCCTACCTTGGTTAGTGGCAAGACCATTCTACACCTGTGTTTTCTCCTCTGGAAAGAACAGAGTGGTGATAACACATCCACAGCATCACTCTGAGGTGAGAATGAGATCATGTAGATGATAGTGCTCTGAAAACACTAAATTGCTCCCCAAATGTTAGGCCCTGTTATCATGCAGCACTGGGTTCTCCTCATACAGCCTGCCCACTGGCACCACCAGGCTCATTAGCTGTGCTGAACAAATCCTCATGTATCTGTCAACCCAGAAGCTATGAACAGACCCATTGTCAGCACCCGACCGTGGCCTTGTATGATGAGCACAGTCCGGTCCAGACCAGTTAAGGCAGTTTCCCACCACTGGGGCTCTGAGGCCAAAGGAAGCATGTGCCCCAAATTCTCAGACCCGAGGACCCATGGGTTACACCTGGGTTACTCGTCCTTTCCTTCCTTTCTTCCTTTCTCTCTTCCTTCTTTCCTTCCTTCCGTCTTTCCCCAACGTTCTTTCTTAGCACCTACAGATTTACATTATGGGCTACGAAGACACTTAGTATCTGGTGGCTGGACCTGGGCGGTCCTCCCTATAGCCTTCTCTGCCGGTTTCCACTTTGCTTCACTTAAGGAGTCAACTTGAAGCTGCCTGTTTCTCAAATCAGAAAAAGCCCCCGCTCAGCAGAGTGGCACTACCAGGTGCTGGGCAAACTCCATGACTGTTCAAAAGCTACACTCACCAATGATGTCCAGGGAAGTTAAATTGCTTAGAGCCATAGGGAAGGAGGGAAGAATACACCATCCCAGTGTTGTTGTTTGGGCCTCTAGGCATACTGCAGGCTCTCATGGGGGCTCCAGAGAAATCATTGTGCATCAGGGGCCATCCTTGCTCCAGGGAGAGTAGGTGTCTCAAGCACTGAAGAGGACCATGACACCTCACACCTAACTAGTCTGCAAGAACCCAGTCCCAGAAGGTGGGCACAGTCCTACTAAGCACGCAGAAACAAATATGGGAGCCCTAGTTCAGTAAGCCCTTCCTCCCAAGTCAGCACAGACCTCACAAGCTCCTGGAGGGAAACAGTCAACAGACACTGGGAGAGGGGACAAAGTCTCACTTGACTTCAGCAGATGAACAGAACAAGGATGGCAGATGCAAATAGGGAGTGGACAAGTTGGCACTGACCATCTTGAGTCAAGAGGTTGGAGCTCCTTGCTCAGTATGCAATCACAATACTGCCTACTCTTGGCATATCGATCACTGGATTCCAGGGACACAGTCTGTGGACTCTCAGCTCTTTGGGGTGAAGACTCTGGGCACACTGATCAGGCCTGGGGGGTACTAAACCGGGGGAGGGATTTAGAAACTGATGGACTCACTCAGCACTAGCCCGCCAGATTTCCTTTTGCTCCCAAACAACTATTATCCACCCTCGGTTCAACACACAATTGTGAAGCCCCTACTTGGGAGAGGCCAGCAGTACAGTGATGGTTCCTATGCTTATGGCACTCATAATTTACAAGGAAAGATAGGCACATAAGTAGACAGTTTAAAATATTATACTAAGTGCTCTACAGGAGATAAAATGTACATTCTGTGTGAACCTAAGAAGAGATGCCCAACCCAGCCAGGGGAATCTGGAAGAAGGATCTGTGTTGCTGATGCCCAAGATGAAGAGTGTTTCTCCTCTCTTCACTTCCACTGTTAACTGTATTGTGGATTCTGAAGCATATCCCTAAAGGTAGTAGTTCAAACACAGAGTCTCTGGCATTCTTCATTTGGAACAAGGTACATCTTTCAAACACGAAATGATCCTTCTGACCTTTTCCTCCACATGCAACCAGGTCCTAGGCCCTATGGATTTGATTACTCAATTTCTCCCTCCACTTTGACTCTTCCTTCCCTAGTCCACTGCCACTGTCTTAATCCCAGGTGCTGCTCATCACTTCTCTGCTTAATTTGTATGGCAATTATACTACAAGCAGCTATATTGGATAAAGTTTTTGTAAATATTGAAATTAAACTACTATTTTAACTGTTTTATTTAACTGTTTTAAGTTTAAATGTTAATGTAATCCTCAATCACTAAGAAAAATAACTCAAAAAATAAAAAATAAAACAACAGAATTAAGAAGCTACACTAGAAAATATATATTTAATGCAAAATAAGGCAGTACTGGAGGAATAGAAGAACAAAGACATAAGGCATATAGACAACAAATGGCAAAATTGGAAGATGCAAATTATATTTCATCAGTAATTATATTAAGTGTAAATGACTCAAATACTCCACAAGGCAAAGATTGGGATTTATAATATTTTAAAAAATACAACCAGATGCAGTCTACAAGAAACACACTTTAGATTCAAAGATATAATAGGTAAAAAGAAAAGATGGGAAAAGATGTACCAGGGGAACACTAACCCAAGAGACTAATATCAGACATAATAGGCTTTAAGATGGAAGTGTTAACATAGATAAAGAGGGATACTTTATAATGATAAAACTGTTGATCCATCAAGAAGATAAAGTAATTATCTCTAATTGCAGTAGATACATAATTCTAATTATAATTATAATACATATATATTATATCTAGTTATATATATACACACATATATAATATACATGGTTTTTTTTAAAGATTTTATTTATTTATTTGCAGGGAGCCTGCTTCCTCCTCTCTCTCTCTCTCTCTGCCTGCCTCTCTGCCTACTTGTGATCTCTCTCTGTCAAATAAATAAATAAAATCTTAAAAAAAAAAAAATCTCAAGTCAGCAATCTAACTTCCCCCTTAGGTAACTATTAAAAAAAGAAAGAAAACTAAAGTAAACACAAAACAAGCAAAAGGAAAGAAATAATAAATCTTACAGTGAAAATATATGAAAAAGAAAATAGAAAAACAATAGAGAAAACAGTAAACAAAAAGTTAGTTATTTGACAAGATCCACAAAATCAACAAAGCTTTAGCTAGACTGATCAGAGGAAAAGGACAGAAGATTCAAATCAGTAGGATCAAGAATGAGAGGACATTTATATCAACCTTACAAAAATTAAAAGAACTACAAGAGAATACTATGAATAACTGTATTGTCAACAAATTATATAATTTTGGCAAATGGACAAATTCCTAGAAAGACACAAATTACTGAAACTGTCTCAAGAAGAAATGGAATGTCAAAATAGACTTATAACCAGTAAGGAAATTGAATTAGTAATATTAAAACTTCCCACAAAGAAAAGCCAAGACCCAGATGTCTTCATTGGCACATTTTTTACTTAAAGAAGAACATCAAGCTTTCACAAATTCTCCCCTACCTACTCACTCCCCACAAAAAGAGAAATATTTCCCAACTCATTCTGTAAGGCTAGCATTACCCTGATACCAAAAGTAGGCAAAAAAGAAAAAGAAGAAGAAGAAGAAGAAGAAGAAGAAGAAGAAGAAGAAGAAGAAGAAGAAAGAAAGAAAGAAAAAAGAAAATCACAGATCAACATCCCTTATGACTGCAGACACAAAAATAGCAAACTAAGTATATAAAAGGGATTATACACAATGATCAAGGACATTTATTCCAGGAATGCAAGATTTGTTTAACATCTGAAAATCAGTCAATGTAATACACTGTATTAACACATAAAGGAAAAACCCATATGATTATCTCCATTGATGCAGAAAAAGCATTTGAAAAACTCCAGCACCCTTTCATGATAAAACACTCAACAAATTAGGAATAGAAGCAAACTTTATCAACCTGAATAAGGGCATCTATGAAAAACCCACAGCTAACACACTTAACGATGAAAGAATGTTTTCCCTCTAAGATGAACTTAACAAGGATGAATATCCACCAACAAATCTCTCTTCTACTCAACATTGTACTGGACTTTCTAAACACACCGATCAGGTAAGCAAAGAAATTAAAAGGCATCTAGAAGTGGGAAAGAAAAAGTAAACCTATCTCTTTTGGCAGATGATAACTTGTCTCTAGATAACATACACACATACATTAATAGAGTTTAAAAGTATAAAATATATATATAAATACATATATATACTCTATATAATATTATATATAACATATATATAGTTTTTACATATAATAAAGCCATAACATATACTTTAAAAATATAAGGATTTTTAGTTCTCTGGGAAATAGAAATTTCCTTGTGAGAAGTGAGACACAGTGGGACACCAGTATATTGCCTTCCAAAGACCTAAAATTAAAAAGACTGACTACATAAAGTACTGATGAGAATGCAGAGTAGCTGAAACTTTCGTACATTGTTTGTGGGAGTATGAACTCCTGCAACCACTCTGGCATGAAGAGGGGCTGCATCTTCTAAAGCTAGACATATTCCTATTTATAATACTACAATCTCATTCCTAAATGCACAATGGAGCGAAATAGACATATGTCCACTAAAGACATGGAAAAGAACACTCAGAGAAGACTTCATAAAATCACAAAATTAGAAATAACTCAAATGTCCACCAACTAGGAAATGGATAAACTGTGGTATATTCATACAATGTAATTCTACACAGCAACAAACACCAGATAGAGAGAACAACACAGAATAGTCTCAAGACATTATATGACATGACAGAAGTCAGACATAAAAAGTACAGTCTGTATGATTTTGATTACATGAAATTCAGGAATAACTGAATTGAAGGTGATCAAAATTAGTGGTTACCACCTGGTGAAAAATAGATGAGAAATGGACTAGAACATGACGGAAGCTTCTGGAATACCATTATGTTCTGTATCTTGATCCAGATGCTAGTTACACAAGAGTGTATATATATTTAAAAATAAATCAAGCTGTGCACTTAAAATCAACGTTTTCATACACTTCACCAAACTGTGATTTAAAAGGTTTTTTTGATGACACTATCAAAATAAAATAAATAATACCAAACAATATAAATTATTTTTAAAAACTGGATCCAGGATTCTACCTGAGTCTGCCCCAGCACCCAGCACACATTCTGTGTCCCATGACCCTGGCACCTCAGGCTGTGTTTCAAAAAAAGCAGACAAGAATCTCCTAAGCACTTTTTAAGGGACTCAAAACGTTGATGGCCCATAGCGAATTTCCTTATACTAAAATTTCCAAGTCTCTTTTTCCCCATGCGCAGCTAGGGCCTATCATGCACATTCTGCCCTTTGCATCTTTAAAATATTTTTAATGTTATTATTATTACTTGTTACTGCAAGATTTAACAACCCTAATGGAAATCAGATGCAACTGGAAAGAGGATAACTTCCCACAGGCCAGCCCACAAATTGTCAAGTTCCAGAGCCCCCAGCCCTGACCACTCACATATTTAATTTTTATGCACTTATAATCACCTCATAGATACAAATCTGCTCTTCTTTTTTAAATATACCTACTGTTACATCATAAATATTCTCCAAAGTCTTTAAAATTATCATTTTTATTGTCTGCAGAATAGTCTATCATGTGGCTACACCCATAATTTTCTTACCTACTCCCTGCATTGAATGTTGAGGTTGTTTCCAATTTTTCAGTCTGATAGATAGCACTGCCATGAAATGCTTATATATTCACATATTTCTCATTTAAATTATGCCATTAGGCTAACTTCTTGGAAGCAATATTATTGGTTCAAAAGGTATGATTCTAGGTATGTTTTGCAAAATGGTTTCCTAACTGACATGACCACCAACAACATATAAACATAGTTTTATCACAACCTTGACAGCATTATTGAAACTTTCAATCACACGCATTAGGCAAAAGATTATTTCATAAATTTCATTTCATTTCATTTCATTTCATTTTATAATTCTGTGATTACTCCAGTCATTGTTCTTCCTGCCATGTGTGTTCTGAAATGCTGGTATCTGATACAGGGCTAGGTACAAAGGAGGAGTTTGATAAACATCTTGTGAAGGGAACTCAACTCTGTTTCTTCTGGTGTCAGCTGTTCATTCCTGCCTTTTGCTCTTTTTTTTTGAAGATTTTATTTATTTATTTTTGAGAGAGAGCACAAGTGCGGGGGTGGGGAAGGAGGAGAAGATTCCCCACTGAGCAGGGAGCCTGATGTGGGACTTGATCCCAGGACCATGGGATCGTGACTTGAGCTGAAGGCAGACATTTAACCAACTGAGCCCCCCAGGTGCTCCCTTTTGGCTCATTTTAAAATCTAAGTTCTCATGCATGCCTCACTGATTTGAAAGAGGGAAAGTAAACATTTCTGTCTTGTCATATCTGTAACATTTGCTACTTGGCCTTCTGTTCTTTTTCTTTTCTTTATTTATTTATTTTTTTCTTTAAGAGAAGTTTTAAGTTTGGAGGTGTCTGGGTGGCTCATTCTGTTAAGCAATCAACTCTTAATTTTGGCTCAGGTCATGATCTCAGATTGCCCAGCATGCAGCTCTGCCCTGAGATCGAGTCTGCTTGGGATTCTGTCTTCCTCTCTCTCTCTGCCCCTCTTCCCCGACTCGTTCTCTTTCTTGCTCTAAAAATAAATAAATAAAAAATAAAATAGATTTTAAGGTTTTATAAAGTTGTATCTATACTAGACCCTCGGACAACATGGGTTTGAGCTACATAGGCCTGCTTATATTTTATGTGTGGATTTTTTCCCAACAAATACAGTACCGGATTGTAAATGTACTTTCTCTCCTTATGGTTTCTTAACATTTTTTTTCTCTAGCTTCCTTTATGCTAAGAATACAGCATAGGATACCTGTAATCTACAGACTACATGTTAATCAACTGGCTTCCAGCGAACAGTAGGCTACTGCCAGCCGAGTTTTAGGGCAGTCAAAAGTAAATGCAGATTTTGGGGCTCCTGGGTTGCTCAGTTGGTTAAGCTTCTGCCTTTGGCTCAGGTCATGATCCCAGGGTCCTGGGATCAAGCGCCATATTGGACTCCCTGCTCAGCAGGGAGTCTGCTTCTGCCCCTGCCTGCTGCTTCCCTTGCTGTGATCTCCCTCTTTCTCAAATAAATAAAATCTTTTTAAAAAAAAAAAGAAAAACAAGGAAATTTTTTAAAAATTGTAAGTTAAATGCAGATTCTTGATAGCACATGGGTGGAGGGTTGGTGCCCTAACCCCCAAACTGTTCAAGAGTTGGTTACTTTTGTTATATTTTTTATCACTTTAAATTTTAGGAAATTATCTGAAAAATCTTATGGCCTATCTTTTGCTCATGTCCCAGGATTATTTTTCCTACTTAATTCCTTAATAGAACCATTATTTATTTTTGGCTCATGATGAGGTATATAGCTTTTTCCCACCCCAAATAACTAATAATTCTGCTAAACCCATTTATTCAACAATCTTTGCTTTCTCCATAGCGTCTGATTCCTCCTTTGTCTTTTATTAAATTATTTTATATAGGATTTTCTTCAGACTTTGTTGTTGCTGTAAATCTGTTTTGCACAGTATTACAGTATCTCTGTGATTTAATTATTGGTGTTTATGTTCTAAAATCTGTAATTCTGGTCCCCTTCATTACTTCCTGTTTTCTGAGTATTTTTATATTAACTAGCTTTTCCTTTCCAGTCCAATTTTCTAATTATTTGGTACATGTCCGATAAAAATAACTGATTGGGATTTTGATAGAGATTGAATGATATTATAAATTGAAAAAAGATTTTTTTTGTATTTAGCCAAAACACGATATTTGGGAATATTGTAAGTTTCCTCCATTATTCTTCCCTATTTCTCTCAAGAAAATATGGTGAACTGCCAAAGAACATGGGCTCTGGAGTGGATTATCTGGGTTTGAATGCCAGGTCATCTACAAAGTGGAGCTATGTATCAGTCAGCATTACTAAGTGACAACCAGAAATCCCCTGTGGCATAAGACTTTGAGGACATATTTCTCCCACTGGCAGGTCTCTGGGTCTGTGCCTGTTCTCTATGCCTCATTCTTGTGCTCAGGGGGGAGGGCAGTGAGTGAGTCTGTGGGGCATGTCCTTCCTGTTGTGGTCAGAAGTGGAGGGACAGGTACAAACATGCCTTGCTACTGAAAGCCTAGGCTCTGAACTTACACATTCACTTTTACCCACATGACATGGGCCAAAGCAAGTTCATGGCCAGGTGCAGTATGGATGGTTCATGGAAGTAAACTCATTGATGGATATTTAGGGATGGGAATGAATGTCTGCTGCACAATAATTTCATGTACTATACCATATGACATAGGGAGATTTACTTAAAACCCAAGGTTCAATTTCTTCTTTACTTTTCTTTTCTTTTTTTTTTTTTTAAACAGAGATAGATTATCACCCTACCAACTCATGGGGCTGCCCTGAGGACTAAATGGGATAATGTCTAGAAACCACTCAGCATCATGGCTGTTGAGTAAGAGAACTCAATAAATGTCAAGTATTATTACCATTTTTAATTCTAGACCAAACAATGCGATTGGCCTTTCGAACCCAGTTGGGAGACTTTCTGTCTTCCCATATTTCAGATTTTATCTTGTTATCTCTGACCCATCGTTCCAGTCATTGGAGATATTTGGAATCACCAGCTATCAAGTAAATGATCAAATTCTGAGAGCACCACACCACACAGGTTCCCATATATTCTTACATGGCAGGCTTGTATGGGACTGATGAAACAGCCTTCCCTCTTGATCTGCCTTTATTTGCATGTTCGATCTCTGCACCACCGCTCCTCACAGACTGTGGATGTGTTAAAGGAGACAGGGCCAGTGCTGAAGCCCTCTTCTGATTGACAACGATCGGAGGATCAATAACCTCTGGATACATGTTTAAAGTTATACATCAGTCTCACTGTCCTGCTTAAAATTCTATGTTTCCCTGTTTTCTCTAGAAGGGCTCTATCCTGGGCCTCCTACAAACCACTCCTATTACGTATCCACATCCTGAGTATGAATTTCTCCAAAATCTCCGTATATGGCTCAGTGGGTTTATTCCAACATTCCCTGTCTGCTAGAGGCATCCATAATTATGTGCCCACGTTCAGGTCAGAGTCTTTGCAGCCTGAAGAGCCATCTTCCCTTATTTTGACAAAAACACTGGGATTTCTTCGGATGTTTGAAATCCTCCTTATCAAGGTATAAGGTTAGAGCACGTGCTTGTCCAGCCTTCCTTTCCTGGTTTTGGCAACGGAAAGGTCATCTGGGACATCTGTCACAAGGTTCCCCTCTCTTCCACTCTACCAAACAGTTCCTCCACATCGGCCACATTTAGAGCCAAGGTAGCAACGGCCCTCATCAAATCCTCTGTCATATGAAAAATAAAAGTGTCAAAAACCTGTCAGATGCTCAGTGACACCTAGCAAATGGATAGTCTGTAACTGGGATCAGGTTAGGGGTCAGCCTAGATTTTCAAAGGGAAGAAGCTGACTGGCCTCCATGCAGACAGTGAGCTGGGGCCAGTTTGTAGAAGGCTGGCCTGGAACCCCAGACTCCAAGGACTGACTGTTCCTGGTCAGTTTGGGTCTCCAAGTGGCCTTGTTTCAACCGAGCTCCCACAAGGCAGGAGACCACCCAAACAATGATCAAGAAAATCAGTGCCTGAGGCCAACCTCTCATGTAGGGCATTTTCCCAAAAACTGGGTTAATTTGTGTCCCCCCCCCAAAAAAAGACAATAGTGATTTTTTCTTGCAACACAGATTTCACCTAAAAGAAAAATATTAACATGACCACTGGGTCGGTGAGTGCGGTCTCATAGACACTAACGCTTCAGTGCTGTCTTGTCCTTCTTCGAATCCAAACATGACTGTGGGCCTCACTGCCCTTTTTCTCATTAATATAAAAGCACTTATTTTCTCTAATTTGATTATTGGGTTTTTGTTCTGTTTTCAAGTAAAAACAAAATGACCATCGATCAAACTGTGATCATTTCCTGCAGTGATTAATCTGTCCGTAAAGCTGTGTTCAGCTGAGCACTTTGATCCACGTTAATCATGAGTCAGGACCCTGCTCTATCTAGAGTGGCCAGCAGTAAAACAAGTTGGAGTCTCCACCCCAAGGAGTGGGGATGCCTCCAGACTGAGGGAAGGCAGTGAGGACTATCGCTCAGCAGACCCACGCCTGGCTGTCTTCAGAGACCACGGGGCAAGCTACTGCCTCCTTGTCTTGAGAAAACTGACGGCAACCAGTTAGCCTCCCTGTCCCTTGTCGCCCCTTGCCCTGCCCTGTGTGTGCACAACAGAGAGGGTGCTTGCCTGCCAAGCCGATTCCCAGGACACAGAGTCCTCCTGTGTCCCAGTGTCCCTACAGCAGCTGCTCTGTCGGCCATCGCCACATCTCCTCTCTGTGTATGCCCTGCAAACTTCTGCCTTCAGTCCTGACAGTCTTCAAAAGCCCCAGATGACAGGAAAAACCAAAAATCCCAAAGTTGCCTGGGACTCAGGATAATATAGCACACTGCCATGGTTTGCTTCAACCATAATGGGAACAGATCTGGGAGCTGTGGGACTGTAAGGGATCCAGAATCATCCAAGGAACCATTCTCCCTCTCCTGCCCCATATGGAAGGCACTTAGGGAGGACTTATTTCTCAGCAGCAGGCACTGGCCCATGAATTCCTATGTGGCCTTTTCCTGGACAAAGCCCAGCTCCTGGGGGTGGGAGGGGAGATGAAGCCCATAAACCCCCAGTAGAAGCCAAGGGCGCCTGAAGCCTGGCCCACATTCTGCTTGCGCCTTTGGTTTGGGGGTCAGTCCCTTCACTGTGCATGTAGCTGATGTCCACATTGTACAGCTAATATAGCTTGAAGGAGAGTAGAGTCATAGAAATGCTTGGAAGAAAGTGAGTGACAGACATATATAGTGAGTGGTAGGAAAGGCTTTTCTTCCCCTCCCCAGCTGACTGTGGTGACAATGCAGATGTTGGAGGCAACAGAGGCTCTGCCCCAGCCAGATTATGTGGAGAGGAGTGAGGGGAACTTGCAGGAAGAGCCCACAGAGACAGGTAAGCCCTGTGCCAGCTGAGGGTCACACCCCATCTAAAGGTACTCCAATGCAGCCTGTAAAAAACACTGTGCTGGCTACACACACATACCCGAGTGGAGGGCAGCACCAGGCAGAGAGTTTCCAATTCTACAGAAGAGAAAAATCTGGAAAACAAGGGAATAATAATAGCTATGGGATATTCCTAGCAATGTAAAGTGACCGGGTCAGAGCAAGGCCCCCACACAGATTCGCTAAGCCTGGAAGCTCTCACATTTGCAAACCCACACTCACGGCTGCCCCCTTGAAACACAGTACTGTGAGATGACCTCCTTTGCATCCCTGGATTAGATGACGGACCCTCAGATCCCAGGTAGAAACACCGGGCCCAATTCTACATGGCAAAACGCACTACCTCCTGAAGACCCTCCACTGAAAGTGAAATCCTAACCACTGTTCAAACAGACGGGCAAGGGTGAACCTCAGGATGCCCTCGGGGGCCACCCCCAGGAGCCCAGCTGCTGCTTGGCCCGGCCAGCATGCTGGAGGGTGGGCATGATGGCAGATAGGACAACCGACGGCCATGGCAGGGCCTTTGTGAGAATGCCCAGGTCAAGCTGGACCCAAGGGCCAAAGGGGCCAGGGAACTCACCAAGCTTCTGAAAGCATTTTGCTAACCTTCTGGAGCTTCCCCAGATACCTGGGGTTATCCTTTTAATTATTGCTCATGATAGAAAATAAAGCCATAAACAAGTAGTGCAGAGACGGGCATATTTCCAGGCCAAGCAGCGTCTTCCCCACTCACCCTGTGGTCAAAGAAATACCCCTGAAGCCACATTGATGGGGTTCAGCCTCAACCCCATATAAGCTGCTGGGGCTATTCTACTCATCTCTGACCAGCCGCTAGACCAGAGGACCCAGAAGTACTGGCCAAAGTCCGAAAACATATTGCATTGGCTTATAAACATTTTCTCAAAGGAACTGGGATAGCCTGCCACAAAGAGCTTATTTAATCAACAGATACAATGTAAATAAAGCATAAGAAATTAGAATGGGGGAAAGAGGGAATACAATTCCTGATGGTGAGAACAAGAAACAGAAATACATTTAGTTACATGTACCACAATGCCAGGGAGGACAAAAAAGACGTTCACTAAATTCTGGAAGATATCCCTCTCCAAGTTGTGTGATGGACAATGCCTTCCATGGAAAAAGCAAACTATCGACTATGTGCTGAGAATGCCATGAGACCCTTGACATACAGCACCACCCCAGCAGGAGCTCGTGAGAACATGACCAGTGTGGAAGGGGTGCTGAGCAGTGGGCTCGCCGAGCCCAGCTCTGTTTACCCCCTGGCCATCCTGTGCCCAGCTGCACAGGCAGCCTTGTTTATTCACATCCTGCCTACACCCTTATAGTGACCCTGCAAGGACAGGGTTCCACTTCATAGATTTAGAAAAAAAAAAGGGGGGGGGGACTCAAAGTGTAAGCATCTTCGCCAAGTTCAAGTCAGTGAGTGACAGGTGCATTCTCTGATTGCCATGTTCAACCTCTTCTTCCCACGCCTGAATGAATAACAGTGCCAGCCACCACTGTGTAGGGGACTCTGAAGGAGCCTAGGGGACATACTGAAGGCCAAGTGCAGAGCTTTTGGGTGGACCGGCTCTTCCATGGACAGATCTGAGGACTAAGGGTACAAAGGCACAGAAAGAGGCATGTGTGAGACCTTCGCTCTGCAGCCCACCCTCCCCACATCCCAGATATGCATCAGCACCACCCAGAGAAACCCCACCCACCACATCTGCACCTGGGAGAGTACAACCCAGGTGCTGGTGGTTTGTAGGCCCCCAAGTTTCTCTACAAAGAGACAAGAAAGTATTCATTGGCTAGGGTTACTGTAACAAAGTACCCCAGACTGGGTGGCTGAAGAAACAGAAATTTATTCTCTCCCAGTTCTAGAAGACAGAAGTTCAAGATCAAGGCGTTAGCAGGGTCAGTCCCTCCAAGGGATGGAAGGGTAAGGCCTTTCTCCTTGGCTTGTGGATGGTGTCTTCTCCCTGTGTCTTCACACCATCTTCCCTCAGTGCATGTTTGTCTCTGTGTCCAAACCTCTCCTTTTTATAAGGACACTAGACACCCTACAATGATCCCATATAGATCATCCTAATGGCCCCATCTTAACTTGATTATCTACAAAGCCCCTATTTCCAAATAAGGTCGCATGCTCCAATACTGGGGTTAGGACACCAACAGATCCTTTTTGAGGGGACACAACTCAACTCATAACCAAGGGCTACAGCATGGATAGCCTCTGTGACAGACACTGGTCCACAGGGGTCAGGATGGGGCCAGGAGGCCAGGCCTCCTGCCAGGTTCCAGGTCTACCCACCAGCCTATACCAAGCCACCTTTGTCTGTTACCAAAATGATCTCAATAGCCTCCTCCCTGGTCTTCAATAGTCCACAATTGTCACCTGCATCCAGGTTCCATGGAGCAGCCAGAATGAACTTTTTGATCAAACGTAAATCTCATAATAGCGATCACTGCTCAAAAGCCTTCAGTGACCGCCCATTAGTATTGGGGGACAGACCAAAGCCACTCCATCCTCATTACATTCCAAACCCCAGACCAGGTCCTGGAATGCTCTCCCTTTCCTCCTCCTCCCACCTGGAACTCACCCAGATCTGGTCATGATTAAGTTCCTCCACCATCAGATCCCAGCTCAGAGATATTCTCTCCAAGAGTCCTGTACCATCCTGTACTACCCCACAGCCCCCAGCCTGAGAGTGTCAGTCTGCTTTGCTCACCCCTGGATCCTCAGCACCTAGAACATGCCCAGGAAGTCATTGCTCAATATCTGTTAAGTGAAGACAAAGTGTGGCAGTGGCATTCAAGTGTATTATCCCAGATGACTTTCTCTCCTTCTGAGAATGTTTCTTAAATCCTTACTATGCATGAGGCACCTCACTAAGAGCTTTAGATACAAAAAGAACCTTTATTTCCAGATAACAGATGAGGATACTAAGTTTCTGAGATGAGGTGACTGTCCAAGGCTACACAGCTAACACAATGGACGCCTGACCCTGAGTTCTCAATCACAGAGCTCTACTGGCTCTCCAAGCTGGGAGTTGTCCAGAACAGCTTGGATTCCTCCTTAGGTAGCTCATCTCTGGCTGTTTCTTGGCCAGCAGACAAACCTCTGCTCCATGTTCTCTGTGGAAAAACACCCTGGTGTTCCCATCCAGAAGTCATGGGGCAGAAGGCTGATAAGAGAGTAATAAGCAGCTAAGAGTGCTGGCCATGCCCAAGCAGGATGGAAAAAAAAAGCCTCCTAAAGGCATCATCATGAACGGAGTCCTGGATCCCAAGCCCCCGGATGAGGCATCAGATGTGACTTCTGTTGCCTATAGGGTAGGAACTTGGGAAAGTTTCACAGCTTCCCTTAACCCCACTTTCCTCCCCTGTAAAATGCAAGAGAGTATTTCCATGAGAACTCGGGACACCACAGACACCTCGCTTGATGCTGGCCACCGTGGGCACATAGAAAATGACAGCTGTCTCTTCCTTCCTCCGGGGTAAGGTATAGCTCAAGCAACCCCAGTGTGGAGGGGCCAGGAGCTCCCACAAAAGCCATGGGACCAGGCGCCATGTGGGCTAGATCTCAGTACACCACCGTTCGACGGCAGCGCATGAGTGCAGAGAATCAAGAACTACCCAACGGGCTGCATGTTCTGGTTTAGTCCCTGGAAGAAACGAACACCACGGCCAAACATGAGGAGCATGTCTCTCCACACCTGGACAGGAATGACCCATGTTTCTGCAAGGCACACCTTTGGTCAGACACGAGCTCTATTTTTTGGTTCAAGTTTTCCTCTATTTTCTGCCTTTAAATGTGCTGGCAAGGGATATGAGCCATAGTTGCTCCAGGGAAAAAGCCTCATGAGTTACCAGCCTTTGTTAAAGGGAATCTGGAAGCATCTGGTTACCAAGGCTGCTGACTTCACAAGGGCTTTATGGCCTATCCAGCTTTAAATGGGGACGCAGCAGCCACCAGGAACCTTGGCAAAGGCTCCTTCATGCCAGTCTCCTTCAAATGGTGCCAAAGTTCCTCCAAGCTCTGCCTCTTGCCTGGGATCCCTGGCAGGCCAGTGTCCTTGTGCACAGATGTCCACATTTGGAATTTTTGTCTGAAAGACCTGGTCTTTTATTTCCTTAACTCACTGCCCATGTTCCACCCTCACCCATCATCCCTTCATTCAATGAGTCCTTCCTTCACCAAATGCTTCGGTGCCAGCTCTGCACCAGGCACCATTGCCAGCATAGAGGAATAAGAAAGACATAGCCCCTTTCGTTGCAGTCTGGTAGGAGAGAGGCAATCAAGTAACCTTCACACTAACATGTGCTGTACTATGGGGTCATGGCAAACACTACAGAACAAAGCAGGGCGAGGGCCAGAGGAGAACAGGGAGTCAGGGACAAGGAAGGGCAGTCAGGGACAGCCTCTCTGAGGAGACAGAGGTCCCAAAAAGATAATGAAATGAACCTGAGGCCATCTGGGGGAAAGAGTAATCCAATTAAAGGAGACAGCCAGTGCAAAGGTCCTGAGGTGGGAGTTTGCTTGGCATATGTGAGAACCAAAAGAAAGGGACCAGATGAGCACGGGATATAGAAGTCAGAGAGAGACAAGGCCAGAGGGAGTGGCAGCCATTTTGTGAGAGCCTTGGAGGTGATGAAAAGGACTGGATCTTATTCTGAGTGAGTATGGGCCTCACTGGAAGCATTTTGAGCAAAAATCGATCTGGGTTATATTTAAGAAGGTCAGTTCAGGTGCTCTATGGAAAACTGTCTGTAGTCAAATGGTGAGTGTGGCTACCCCTGAGGACTCCTGTGGCCGTGGCCAGTCAGTGATAGCTGAGGGTGGCAGAGACAGTATCGCCGGCAGGGAGGAGGGGAGCTCGCTCCTGGGGAGCCGAGCCTTGGCAGCTGAGTGATTTCAGACAAGTCAGTGGCTTCTCGCAGCCTCTGTCGGCCTCTGGACAACCCCACAACCACATAGGCTCCCAGTGGGAATGCTATGAGGTAACAGATGTAACCAGCTTTGCATAGGGCCTGGCTCCTATCAGGACCCTCCTTCTGCCTCCCTACTGTCTCTACATCTTGAGGAAAATGCCTCCCCACAGTGGCTGCTGCTGCTGCTGGAAAATACTCCTTCACAGGAGGCTGGAGCCTTTCAGCAAGAGAAACCCATGGACAAACATCGGAAAACTCAAGAATCTCTTATATCAGGACCTAAAATCCACCATGACAAAGAAAGTCTGCACTTGCATGACTCCCTAAAAAAATGTTAGAAACACACAAAGCGTTTGAGGACCTCTGTGGTTGAATCAATTAGCCAGCCTGAAGCCCAGAACAACACAGATTCCCAGAGGCAGGCTGGCCCCAGAGAAGGAGGAGCTGTCCAAGTGGGAGTGGGTGCTGACTATGACCTGGATGCAGGCCTCCAGGGGAGCAAGGGCGCAGCCCCTCTCCTGCACCCACCACTGTGCCTGAAGTGAGTGTAAGTACCCAACCTCTGTTGAGTTGGTAAGTGAGGAAAGGGAGCCTCTCCCCACATGCTGCTCAGCGCTGGGCATGGGGTAGGACCCCACTCAACCAGGGAAGCTGGGGGAGTCACATGCAGAAGGCAGAGAGGAGAGGACAGAGCAGGGCACACGTGTGAATTCACCTTGTGGGACTGAGCTGTGTGCCCCAGCTGCTGGGCCCCAGCCCTCCATGTGCCATAATCCCCGAGTTCACTGTGGAGCACCGCCTAGGAAATGAGCCCAGTTCATTTTCATGGATGCCCTCTAAGATGGGCAGGGCAGAAACAATGATCCCATGTTAAAGAACAGAGAACCAAGGCTCAGAGAGGGGATGTGGAGACGTGCACAGGACGGACCTCCTTCAGAGACCACTCGGGAGTCCCAGCTGCCAACCTCTCCTGGCCTGAACCTGGCCTTCCTCTTCACCCCTTCCATGACCTTGCAGTCATCCCCCTCCTTGACCACACAAGGAGGCCCCAGCATGTCCCCCTGGCTTCTTCCCTGCCCTGCTCATCTTGCTTTGAGCTTCTTGCCAGCAATTCCCTCCTAGGCCCCTAACAGATGCCTTTTGCCCACGTCTCCCCACCTGATGGCCTCAGAAAACACCTGGGACCAGTCAATGTGGAACAAGGTAGAAATACGAGACTCACCATACCCAGCCTAGCCCAAAGCCGGTGGGTCTAATCCACCTACCACCTTAACACCTAGCACCAAGGCACAAGCCACTGATGCCAAGAAGGAAGCCCAGGTACTGAGGGGTTCTGAGGAGGAGAACCGCCACACCTGCTGAGCCTTCTTTCCCACCACTACAGGCAGGTGGGATGGGCCTGGACCAGAACCTAGAGGAGAAGGGGTGTCAGCAGGACCCATATGAAAAGCCCTCAGAAGCCTGCGTCTTGCCCAGACCCCTGCACGTGCCAGGCACTAGGAAGAAGCATCAGAGCCAGAGAGCCCACAGAAGCTGTCAGACCTGTTATATTACAGGAAGTGAAATCAAGGCCTGGAAAGGGGAAGGGGAGTGTTGTGGGTCAGCAGCAGACTCAGGACCCCTCATACTCCCAACAAAGAATACCTCCTACTCACAGCCCCCCATATGGCAAGCAGCCCAAATTTAAAGGGAAAACCCCCGAAAGGTAATGAAGTTGTCTCAGACTACCTTTGTCTTAAAAAGGCACTTGCCTGCTGATGGCTAGCCCAGAATGTTTCCAAACAAGATGCCCTGGAGAACACTTGCTGGGCACTGAAGCAGTCAGTCCAAGGGAAAAAAAAAAAAAAAAAAGATAATACAGGCTGTTGTCTTGAGGCCCTTGTCTGTTGGGGAAATAGCATGAATTGCAGAGGTGGGGTGATAGGGGTGGGGGGCGTCTGGGGGAGCACGGGGTGTACAGCAGCATGGAAGAGTTCAGCATCACCACTAAACCCAGTCCACCCCACCCGCCAGTCACACTGGCAGAAGAAAAGAGTCTGCCAGGGTCTGTCAGGACCCTGCCTGTGGACTTCAGAAGTGGGCAGGGCTGCCAGGGCCTCCTGAAATGTGCCCCAGATCCTTAGTCAACTCGGCCCACATTTGCGCCTGAATCGAACTCATGTGCAATATTCATTTACTCAAGTGTTTGCGGAGTACTAAGCCTTAACCAATGTTCTAGGCACTGAAGATTCGGCAAGGGACAGCACAGATAAAACTTCCTTCTCTCAGAGCTTCCCTGGGAGTGGGAAAAGGAACAGCAATGCCCCTTTGCTCCTTTCATTCTAGAGAGCTAGAATTCCACCCACTCCCCTGCTCAGCACCCGAACCCAGAGCAGCTTGATTCCAGCCTGGCTGCATCTCCCAGCTATGGGTGCCGATTCCAAGGGAGGACCATCAACCTGAGCTCCAGCAAGACGTAGAACTTCCCTCCCTGCCCCCCACCCAACCACTCCAGCCAGCTAGGGCCAGTCACTGGGGGTTGGGGAGCGGGGGCAGGCAGGACACCATAGCAGGCACCTGGGCAGTCACTCGAGGCCCAGAGTTGTCCCCGGCTGCCTGGCCCTCCAGCCCAGCAAACCCGAGTAGTCTCTATAAACCCACCCTGGATGAGGTTGTGTCCTCACCTTCCAAAGACTTTCTGAGAATCAGATCTTCCCTCTCAGTCTTCCACACTCACAGGAGGCCTCATTTCTGGCCTTCCAGCCTCACCTGCCTCCTCTCAGTCTCCCCTCCCTCCTCCCAAACTCTCCTCACCCAGCTCTTTCCCCCTCTAGGCCTACATTTCTTCCACCTGGATCCAGGATGCTCCTCTCGTATCACTGCTGGGGTCAAGCATTCTTACCCTGCAGCTCCAACTATAAGAGATACTTCCTCGGGGGCCTTCCCAGACCTTGCATCTGGATTAGACCTCTAATACCACCACATCTCAGCTTAATACACTTGACTTTTCCTTCGTGGTCATCGTAACTTGTACTATTTTATGGAACGGAGCAATTATTTGCCTGATGTCTTCCTCCCTTACCCACCGAAAACTCCTTGAAGGGAGGTAAAAAGCTGAGTCTGTTCACCAGCAAATCCCTTCCACCTAACACAGACTGTGAACAGAGGCCCCTGTGAGGAGTTTGAGTTTTATTTTAACAGAGAACCTTTGAAAAGTCTTACACAGGAGGGGATGAGGTCACTTTTGTTGCCATTGACTTACTGAACAACACAAACCCAGGAGAATAAAAATATTAAAAGTTCCTTTTCCTTTAGTCCTTCTCCTCAGTTCCAGAATAACACCCAAAACTTTAAGTTGCTTTTAATTATCAAGAGGTCCAGGCTTATTTTAGCCCCTTTAGTGCCTTCCTCCACCATCCCTCAAGCCATGGTAGATCTTTGTCCTGGGGGAGGAAGTATGATTTCCAAGAGATTCTTTTCATCTCCCTCCCTCCTCTTCAGGCCTCCGCTCCTCTGGCCCATGGCGGCAGGGGGCAAGTACAGAGATATGCCCAGCATCGTCTGAGGTGTCTGATCATCCGTCAGTGAGGTGAGGTGCCTCTGGTTTCCCTCTGGCTGGATCTAGTTCCTTATGATGTTGGCAGGGTCAGGGGGCACTGTGAGGAATGTGGAGAGTGACAAAAAGGAGAATCAGGGATGATTTCTGTTTGGGGCTCAAGCATCTGGGTAGTTGTGGAGACATCTTGTGAGGTGGGGTCCTGAGGGAAGAGGAGGCTGGAGAATTCCCTCTGGGGTCTGTTAAGGCCAAGGTAGGTGGGAAACATGCCAACAGATGTCAAGACCCAGAGGAAAAGTCTGGGCTAGGGACCAGCACTGGGGGTGGTTTGATGTATCAATGTGCAAAGCCCCTGGGATTGATGAGGTCTCCAAGAAAGAAGAATAGAGGAAAGAGAAGTGGCACATCCCTGCCCTTGGGGACTGCCAGAAGTTCAGGTTTGGACAGGAGACGGGGAGCCCAGGAAGCAGGAGGGTACAACTAATGACAACAGTGTGAAGACCAGAGAAGGGACTGTGTCACAGATGTGGCACTCAACCCTGTCAAGTATTACAAGGGAGGGCATAGAGGAGGGCAGCCAGCTCCAGGTCTATGAAGATGGCTGGCCTTGACAAAGGAGTTTCAGTGAAGCGAGGGTGACACCAGTAGCCACACCGTGGTGAGCTACAATGTGGACAGGTGGGGAAGAAACAGACATGAGAGAAACAGGGCAGTAGCTGGAGGGGAGTATGGAAAAATGGGTAGGGGTTTTGCGGTTTCATTTTTTTGAAAGAAGACTCTAAAACAAGTTTCTAGGCAGAGCAGTGGCAAAGGAGTGGAGAGGGAGAGGTGTAAGGGAGGCGGGAGGTGTGAAAGGGGGAAAGACAACGTCCTGGGAAAGGGAAAGGCTTGGATCCAAGCCCAGGGCAGGAAGTGGCTCTTGCAAGGGGAGAGACACCTGCTTCCTTGGGAGCAATGGGACCTGGTCACAAGCAGAAGGATGCAGACACAGGTGGGTTAGTTTTAACTTCGGAGTCTGGAGATGAGAGGGCTCCCAGATGACGGTTAAAAAATGGGAAGGACAGAGGATGAGAGATTGAGAGGAGATGACAAAGTATGTATGACACAAAGGTTTCAGGAGGTCAAGCGAACAATGTAGAGATGAGAGCTGAACACCAGCAAGTCAAGCCCACCACCTGGCTCTCCTCTCCATGGAGTTCTGGGCACCTGCACAGGGTTCAAGGAGGCCACTAAGTTCAGCTCCTGTTGGAGGTTCACCTGATGAATATCACAAAGGAAAGGGAACAGGGGAATTGGGCAGGCAAGGGAAGGATCATTATGGAACAAAATTGTGAAGCTTAACTCAAAAGACATGAAGACGAGGGTTTTGTGGAAGAATGTGGGGGTTAGAGGTCTCACTATTCCAGCGAAAGAACTGGCAGTGGTTGGAGAATAGTAGGTTGTGCCTGTGATTTCAGATATGGGGTATCTGTTGCTAGTGGTCTTGTCTAGAGTATGAGATCCCTGAGGCTGGAAGGGTCAGGTAAGTGGGGGAAGTCTAACCAGAGATGAAGAAGTTACAGAACCAAATGGCCGAAATGTGAAAGTCACCAGGAATGAGGCAAATCTGGGATAAAGAGAGAGTAAGTGCAAGCGGAAGAAGACCTTCAACTTGACAGGCTGTCTCCAGAGGACAAGCAGGTATCCATTAAGGTAAGTAGGGGAAGAGAAGGGGAGGAAGTCAGGAGGGTTGCCAGCCCCAGGGTGGCACCTGCCAAGCAAGAGGAAGAGCGAGGGAGGGGACAACAAGTGGAGCTTGCGCAGGCTTGGGGACGGCCGTGACTGGTCAGCGAAATGCTAGGACGGAAAGTAAAAGATGCGTAGAGGAGGTGGGACCGTTCTGTAGCCGACATTCCTCAGGACTCTGGTTGATGGTGTGGTAAATCCCAACACTATCTCTATGGGTGATTCTCTGTACAAAGGTCACCTTTCCTTATATTTTCACCAGCATTTTCAAAGGGCAAGCATGTATCCTCATCAAGGAAAGTTAGGGAGAGAACTAATATTGGAAACCTACTGGTTTCAGGATATGTATATTTATATCCACTTAATATTCTGACAGATCTATGGAGAAAATATTAGTGTTCCACTTTACACATGAGAACAAGGTTCAGAGAAATTAGGTACCTCACCCAGGGCCCCCAACTACCAAGGAACAGAAGACAAAGGAGGAGAAGGAAATGATGAGAAGTAGTATTATTTAGATTTATTTAGAACTTATTACGGTAGGCCTATGGCTAATTGCTTTTAAGCACGTTGTCCTATTAATTCTCATGATAAAACTAACAAAGTAAATTGTATGATATACCCATTTTATAGATGATATAATTGTGATTTAGAGAGTAATGAGACTTGCCCAAAGTGAAAGGCAGACACCCCTATCTGTTGTTGGACGTGATGTCTCAACCCACAGAAAACATGCTCTAAGCCCCCATCAGGCATTGGTCCCATCAAGAGAGCAGCTTAAATACAGAGCAGGTGCCCCTGCCATGGAGATGAATGCCACATCTTTTAACCTCGTTGGATTCTGGCCCTGCTGAGCCACCTCCAGGATGAATCAGCTAATCAGGCATGTCCTGGGCCAGGGGCTGCAAGCTGTTTCCACTTTTCAAACACAACCAACAACAGGAAAGAAAAATGATCAAACCAGACCCAGAAAGATGCTTGACCCAAGGCCCCCAAATAGCTCTTCCAGCCAAGAACCAGACCCTCCATCTGGGTTTACAGATGGAGGGTCTGTTGTTCAGTGACCCACAGTCAGGCAGCCTGGCCCCACGGGGAAAGCCATGAGGATTGTGGCGACAGTGACTTTAAGCAGACAGTGGTAAGGCAGGGTGGATTCCTGGGAAAAAGTTGCAGGAATGACGTTGCCAGAAATCCAGCGGATAACTGCCCAGAACTGCAATGTCTATACTTGGCATCTCGGCCCTGAAATTGCATACCTGGAATCAGAAGTTAAGGACCACAAGAGTCCTAGCTGTCCACTTCTGTGTCGCTATAAAACTGACCCAACCTGAGATGCTGGGAGAAGACACAGAGGCTTTTCTTGGCTACAGCATCATTCATGCATTTCATCTACTGGTGATCTATTGGCTGCTCAGCCCATGAGCATGTGTTTGCAAGCATTGCGGGGGTCACCCCAATGGTCTGGAAAAACACTGGAACCTTATCTCCATGTGCCCAGGCAGGACTAGGAGTGGTGACCTCTTATTTCAATGAAAGAACCTTCTAGACAGGAATTCCCTACTTCTTTTTTAAATTTTTACTTTATTTTATTTTTTCAGTGTTCCAAGTTTCATTGTTTCCAGTGCTCCATGCAATCCTTGCCCTGCTTAATACCCACCATCAAGTTCACCCATTCCCTCACCCCCATCCCTTCCAAAACCCTCAATTTGTTTCTCAGAATCCACAGTCTCTCATGGTTCATCTCCCCCTCTGTTTTCCCCCAATTCACTTTTCCTTTCCAAGAATTCCCTACTTCTAAACATAGTTTGAAAGTTCTTGGAGCAGGAATTAAAAAAAAAAAAAAGCACCTAATCTTGGGCTGTTATTAAGAAGATAGTATCTTCAATCCAAATGCCATTGGGCTTATCTTTTTTAACATTTGCCAGCCCCAACAAGGCTGAAAGAGACACAAATATACAACTAACCTTTACAGATCCTGCTTGGTTTTGTAAACTTACTACAAATGTTTCAAAAGCACATGTTTGTGTTTTAGATTCCTTTTATATATTTTCATGTTAGACTTGAGGTTTTATCTCATAAAGACCCCAAAGGTCTGGAACAACACTGGAACCTTATCTCCAGGTGCCCAGGCAGGATTAGGAGTGGTGGCCTCTGATTTCAATGAAAGAAACTTCTGGACAAGAACTCCCTACTTCTTTTTTAAAAATAGAATCCTGTACCCATAGAAAATAATGGTGTACCCATAGGAAATTGAGGCTTCACATATAACAACTCAATGCAGAGGCATCATCTAGAAACAAAGTAGTTCTCTGGTACGATGAGCCAATTCTTTGATTTGCCCTCAGTCATCTACCTTAGATTTTGTTTCTGGGTATACCATGTGTTCTAAGAACATCTGGTTAGTGGAGCAGTCCCCAACTAGTGAGCATCTGGATGCCCTGCTCTCCATCTGTTGGCTCAGTTTTCATTTCCAGGGACTTTTCCACCATGGCTATACTCTTCAAGAATCTCTGACTTAGAAGCTAGGAATGGTTGTGAATCCCACTTGGAGGGTTCCGTTACAAATATGCAAGGGAAAAAACATTCCACAGCTGCTTTAGAGGTGCACATCTGGTTAAGAAGAACTGATAGGACATGATGGAGTAATTGCACCCCACCATGATTCTCTCCCCACTGAATTCAGCCATAAAGCAAACTTGGACAGAATGCATGGAGTAGCTATTAGAGGAACCTGAAAAATAAATAGTGGCAGGCAGGGAAGGGAAGAGGACAAGAATTTGGAGTTCCACTAAACTGGCTTGATGTTCACCAAGTTTTATCTTCTGTTCCTCTTGCCACGTAGCCCTGGAGACAGGTACAGCTGCAAAAGTGGAGAGCAGGGCAAGATAACAAAAGCCACAGTTATCTGGCTGAAGGACCATCAAAGGAGATCTCTGGGATCAGGACAGGACTGAGGACATCACACAGGGGGGAGGAGCTGGGGAAAGCATCTTCATCAAGTTGTTTATAAACTTCTAGACATATCCCTGAGTTGCTCATACATGAATAAGATCCTATCAGGATATTTAAAAAAAAAAAAAAAACTGTGAGGCTAAAATTTAGACAAGCTACTGTCCAGGTTTCAGACTGATCTCCAGTAAAAAGAGCACTGCAAATGTTTTGAAAATTAAACTGATATTAGAAACAGTCCACAGACAACACACTGGAACTTGTAGCCTTAACCTAACCTCATAAAACAAAATTATCAATATCTTATGAGACCAAGAGTCTCATAACATAATATTCAAAGTGTCCAAGATAAAATCCAAAAATTCTCAGAATAAAAACCTGCAAAATCTCAACTCATATCAAAAACAAAAAGGCACTAACACCAAGATGAGATGTTGAAATGTTCTAGCAAAGGCTTTAAAGTGATTATTTAAAATATATTCCAACAAAAAATTGTGAATACTCTAAAAACAAACAGGAAAATAAAAAATCTTGGCAAAGAAATAGAAGTGATAGTGAAAAACCAGACAGAAAAGTTAAGCTGAAATACACAGTAACATTAAACAACAACAACAACAACAACGAAAACAAATAAACAAAACAAACCTCATTGGATTAGCTCAAGAGCAGAAATGAAGATAATAAAGGACTCAATAAATTTGAAGATACATCAATAGATGTTATATAATCAGAACAAGGGAAAGAAATAAGGTATAAAAAAATAACAGCAACTCAAGGATCTATTCCACAAAAACAAAAAAAAAAAAATCACCCTGGGACTCGGAAAAATAAAAACAAAAAAATTTGAAGAATAATGACTGAAAACTTCTCAAGTTCAGTGAAAAACAAAAACCTGTAGATCCAAGTTCAGTATACGTTGAACAGGATTAACCAAAAGAAAACCATGTTCAAACACATCATAGTGAAATTATTTAAAACTAGGCATAAAGAGAAAATCTTAAAAATAATAATGTTTATAAATAATAGACTATTCTCCCCTTGAGTTCTTTAAGACATGCTTGCAGGCTAAAAGAAAAAAACATAGTCTGGTGGGTTTTTTTTAATGTGTATATATATATGGGACAATTCTAGGGGCATCTGGGTGGCTCAGCTGCTTAAGCATCTGCCTTCGGCTCAGGTCATGATCTCAGAGTCCTGGGTTCAAGCCCCACTTTGGGCTCTGTACTCAGCAGGGAGTCTGCTTCTCCCTCTCCCCTGCTCATGCTCTCTCTCTCTAAAATGAATAATTAAAATCTTAAAAAAAATAATTATAACATAAATTGGGGGAGAGTAAAAAGAACTAAATGCTGGTAAGATTTATACATTCACTTAAAGTAGTAAAATACTGATTCTTAGCATACAATGAAAAAATAAATATGTATATTTTCCCTCTAAGACAACCACTATACAAAATGATCGAAGAAATACAGTCAAGATCCATATATCCTGAATAAATACTAAAAAATATTCATATAACTAAAAAAGAGGTAGGAAAAAGAAAAGAGAATAATGAAAAACAGAAGAAACAAAACAAATAAACAGAAATGGAAGATCTAAATCTAAAGATGCCAACAAATGCATTAAATGTAAATGCCTTAAACATGTACATCAAAAGACAGATGATTATAATGAATTTTTTTTCAAAAACTGAAATGAATAAACTAGAATGAATTTTTTTTTCAAAAACTGCCTACAAAAAACTAACTTTAGATATAATGATATAAGATTCAAGATAAAAGGGTGGAAAAAATATCATGTAAACATAACCAAATGAAAGCTGGAGCAGCTATATTAATATCAGACAAAAAAGACATCAAAGCAAAGAAAATTAGCATAAAGAGAAACAGTATTTAGTAATGAGTTCTTCCCCGATCAATCTTAAATGTGTATGCATCTAAAAACAGAAAGGCAAAATTGGAAGAAAAAAAAAACAGGAGGAACTGAAACAAGAAATAAACAAATTAATAATTATAGAGACTTCAACACAACTTTCTCAGTAAGAGAATTAACAGATAATCCAAAAAATATAGAAGAACTAGACAACCCCAACAATCTACTAGATCTTATTAACATTTACAGAATACTTCACGCAACAATGGAATACCTTGATTATCAAGTGCACATGGAAGGTGCCCCAAGATATATCATATATCATGTCATAAAGAAATCTTTAAAATTTAAAATATTTGAATCATAAAAAGGTCTCTGACCATAATGGAATTAAACTAGAAGACTGAGTATCAGAAAAATAATGAAGAAAAACCCAAACACTTGAATATTTATAAATAATCTATAGATCTAAGAGAAAATCTAAGATAAATTAAATATTTAAATTTATTTAGATTAGATATTGAATCTAAAGATAAAGTAAATATTCTGAACTAAACAAAAATTTGACATTTTACAATTTGTGAAATGCAAGTAAAAAGCAGTGCTTAGAGAAAAACTGTAGCACTGAAATGCTTATATTAAAAAAAAGAAAGAACTCAAAACAATAATCTAAGCTTCCATCTTAAGAAACTAGAAAAGGAAGACTATATTAAACCCAAAGCAAGTACAAGGCAAGAAATAAAAAGATAACATCAGAAATCAAAGAAACTGAAAACATAAAAACAACAGATAAAATAAATGGAACCAAAACAAGTTCTTTCATGAATACAACAAAATTAATAAGCCTCTGGAAAGACTAATAAAGAAAAAAGAGAACAAGGACACAAACCACCAATGTCAGAAGTGTAAAAAGAGATGTCACTACAGATGTCACAAATATTAAAAGGAAAATAAAGGAATAAAATCATAAACCCATAGAATCAGCAGCTTAGATGACAAAGAAGAATTACTTAAAAAAACACCAAAAAACAAAATTTATCCAAGATAAAACCAATAACCTGAATAGCACAATAAGTACTAAATAAATTCAATGCATAATTAGACGACTTCCCCCAAAAAAATCTTCAGATGATCTTATTGGAAAATTCTACTAAACATTTAAAGAAAAAAATAAAACTAATTCTAAACAATCTCTTCCAGGAAACAGAAAAGAAGTGTACACTCTACGTATTTTGTAAAGCCAGCATTTCCCTATTACCAAACCAAAGACAGTACAAAAACACAATACTGCGGATCAGTATTCCTCACCAACATAGACTTTAATTAAACAGAAATAAGTAATCTACCTGAAAAAAGGGTTCAAAGTAATGGTCATAAAGATGCCCACAAAACCTGGGAGAAGAATGAATGAACACAGTGAAAACTTCAACAAAGAAATATAAAATATTTGAAAGTATGGAACAGAAGATACAGAGCTGAAGAATATAACTCAATAATTGAATTCAGTTCAATAGGTGAACTGAAAAATACAGTAGAGGGTTTCAGTAGCAGACTAGATGCAGAAGAATATATCAATGACCTAGAAAACAGGTCAGTGGAACTCATACAAATAGAACAGCAAAGAGAAAAAAAAATTTTTTTAAAGTAAAGATAGTTTAAGAGACCTATGGAACAACAACAGCATTGTAAATGTCCCAGGAGAAAAAAAGAGAGAAAAAGGGGGAGAAGTTGTACTTAATGGACTTACAGAAATAATGTCAAAAAATTTTCCTAACCTGGAGAAGAAAGCAGACAACCAAATCCAGGAAGCACAAAGAGATCCAAAAAAGATGAAAAAGATTTGAAAAAATCAGCTAATGGTTGTGCAAGGTAACCCCTATACAACCATTAGCTGATTTTTTCAATAGAAACTTTGCATGACATATTTAAAGTCCTAAAAGAAAAAAAACTTCCAACCAGGAATACTCTACTCAGCAAGGCTATCATTCAAAATTGAAGAAGAGATAAAAGGTTTTCCAGACAAGCAAAAGCTAGAAGAGTTCACCACTAAACCAGCCTTATAAGAAATGTTAAAGAGACTTCTTTAATCAGAGAAAGTAAAAACTAGTAACAAGAACATATGAAAATAAAAATTTCACTGTTAAATGCAAATACATAGTAAAGGTTGTGGATTAACAACTTATAAAACAAGTATAAAGTTTAAAAAACAAAAGTAGTGAAAGTAACTGTAACTACAACTAGTTAAAGGATACACACAAAACAGATGTAAAATATGACATCAAAAACATAAACTGTGGTGGGGGGTGAAAATGTAGAGTTGGGTTTTTTTTAGTTGCTATCAACTTAAGGTATTAACTCTTATATATATGGGCTGTCATATATAAATCTCATGGTAAGCACAAAGCAAAAAATATGCTGAAGATACTGAGAAAGAAATCTAAACACAACACTTAAAAGTCATCATCAACAAAGAAAGAGAGCAAGAGAAGAAAGGGAACAAAGAGGAAATACAACTACATACAAAAACAGGCAGAAAACAATTAACAGAATGGCACTAAGTACATATCTATCAATAATTACTTTAAATGTAAATGGACTAAATTTTGCAATCAAAAGAGTTGCTAGAGTTGCTAAATGGATAAGAAAACAAAACTCATCTATATATTGCCTATAAGAGACTCATTTCAGATCTAAGCACACACAAATTAAAACTGAATGATGGAAAAAGTATTCTATACAAATGGAAATAAAAAGAAAGTTGGTGCAGCTAGACTTACACCAGACAAAATGACTTTAAAACAAAAATTGTAATAAAAGACAGAGAATGGTATTACATAAAGATAAAGGTGTCAGTCCAACAAGAGGCTATGACACTTGCAAATATTTATGCACACAACATAAGAGCACCTCAATATTTGAAGCAAGTATTAACAGACATAAAGGGAGAAACTGACATTAATACAATAATACTATGGGACTTTAATACCCCATTTACACCAATGAATAGGTCATCTAGAAAGAAAATCAATAAGAAAACATCAACCTTAAATAACACATTAGACCAGATGAATTTAATAAATATATACAGAATATGCCACCCAATAGCAGTAGAATATATACTCTTCCCGAGTGTACATGGAACATTCTCCATGGGAGACCACATGTTAGGCCACAAAACAAGTTTCAATATATTTACGAAAACTGAAATCATATCAAACATCTTTTAAAACCATGATGGCCTGAAATAAGAAATCAACTGCAAGAAGAATAGTGGAAAAATCACAAATGTGTAGAGATCTAACAACTGAACAACCAATGAGTCAATGAAGAAATGAAGAACTAAAAGCAGAAATAAGAAAATACCTTGAGACCAATGAAAATGGAAATACAATACAAAAGCTATAGAAGATAGCAAAAGTGATTTTAGGAGGTAAATTCATAGCAACACAAGCCTATCTGAAGAAACAAAAAAAAATCTCAAATAAATGATCTAACTTTACACCTAAAGAAACTAAAAAATAGAATAAATGAAGCCAAAAGTTGATAAAAGAAAGGAAATAATAAAGATCAGAGAGGAAATAAATGAAATAGAGCCTAAAAACAAACAGAAAAGACCAAAGAAATTAAAAGCTGGTTCTTTGGAAAGATAAACAAAATTGACAGACCATTAACTGACTTACCAAAAATAACAAAAGGGAGTACTCGAACAAAATCAAAATGAAAAACAAATTAAAACTGATACCACAGAAATGCGAATTATCATGAATCACTATGAACAATTCTATGCCAACAAAATAGACAATATAGAAGAAACAGATAAATTCCTAGAAACATGCAATCTTCCAACAGTGAATCATGAAGAAATAGAAAAGCTGAATAGACAAATTACCAGTAAAAGACTAATAAATAAATAAATAAATAAATAAAATCAACAGCCTCCCAACAAACAAAAGCCACCCAGGACCAGACAGGTTCACTGGTGAATTCTACCAAACATTCAAAGATTCAATACCTATTCTTCTCAAATTCATTCCAAAACGCTGACTAGAAGGGAATGCTACCAAACTCACTTTACTAGGCTAGCATTACCCTGATACCAAAACCAGACAAACAGACACAAAAAGAGACAGTTACAAACCAATACCTGACCTGATTGGTATAGATATAAAATTCCTCAACAAAATATCAGCAAACCCAATTCAATAATAAAGTACAAGGATCATACCCCATGTTCATGTGGGATTTATTCCAGGATACAAGGATGGTTCAACATCCACAAATCAATCATGATACTCCACATTAACAAAATGAAGATACAAACTATATGATGATCTCAATCGGTTTAGATAAAGTATGTGACAAAAATCAATATCCATTTAAGTATAAAATACTCCATGAAGTAAATATAGATGGAATGTACCTCAACTAATAAAGGCCATATATGACAAACCCATAGCTAATATCATATTTAATGGTAAAAAGATAAAAGTTTTTTTTTTCCTCTAAGGGAACAAGAAAGGATGCCCAGTCTCACTATTTTTATTCAACATAGTTTTGAAAATCCCTGTCATTACAATTAGCCAAAAAAAAAAAAAAAAGAAAAAGAAAAAAGAAAAAGAAAGAAAGAAAAAAAAAGAAACAAAAGGCATCCAAATTGGAAAGGAAAAAGTAAAATATCAGTATTTGCAGAAGACATAATACTGTATATAGAAAATTCTAAAGACTCCACCAAAAAGTTGTGAGAACTAGTAGATGAAATTGGTAATGTTGTAGGATACAAGATCAATATACAGAAATTTATTATGTTCCTATACACTAATTGCAAACAATCAGAGACAGAAATTACAAAAATGATGCCATTTCTAATTGCATCAAAGGGAATTAAATACCTAGGAATAAATGTAACCCAGGAGGTGAAAGACTTAAACACTGAAAACTCTAACACATGTATGAAAGACATAGAAGCAGCACAAATAAATGGCAATATACTCTGTGTTCATGGATGGGAAGAATTATTATTTTCAAAATGTCGATAGTGCCCAAAGCAATCTACAGACTCAATGCAATCCCTATCAAAATTCCAATAATATTTTTTCATGGAATTAGAACAAATAATTTGCAAATTTATATGGAACCATAAAAGATCCTGAATAGCCAAAGCAATCTTGGAAAGAAAAAAAAAAAAGAGCTGGTGATATCACACTTCATAATTTCACACTATACTACAATACTACAGTAATCAAAACAGTATGATATTGGCTTAACAACAGATAAATGGAACAGAATAGAGAGCCTGGAAATAAATCCATGCTTATATAGTCAAATGATTAATGACAAAGCAGCCAAGGATACAAAATGGAGAAAGGACACTCTTCAGTAAATGATGTTGGAAAAACTGGGCAACCACGTGCAAAAGAATGGAAAGAGACCAATGTCTTAAATCATACACAAAAATAAACTCACATGGATCAAAAACTTGAATGTAAGCCAGGAAACCATAAAACTCCTAGAAGAAAACACAGGCAGTAACCTCCTTGACATTGGTCTTAATGTTGTTGTTGTTCTTTTTATCTGACTCTGAAAGTGAAGGTAACAAAAGCCAAAATAAACAAGTGTAACTATATCAAACTAAAAAGCTTTTTCACGACAAAGGAAAGCATCAACAGATTGAAAAATCAACCTGCAGGAGAATTTATTTGTAAATCATATATCTGATAAGGGGTTAATAACCAAAATATATAAAGAATTCAAATACCTGAAACTAATATAACACTGTATGTTAATTATACTGGAATTAAAATAAAAAAAGAAAAAGAAGGAAAGAAGGAAGGAAGGAAAGACTCATATAAGGGAAGACTCAAACAACTCAACAGCAAAAAAAAAAAAAAAAAAAAAAAAAAAAAAAAGCACCTGATTTTAAAATGGGCAAAAGATCTAAATAAACACTTTTCCAAAGAAGACATCCAGATGAGCAACAGGTATGAAAAGATGTTCAACATCACTATCAGGGAAACATAAATCAAAACCACTCTGAGATATCACCTCATACTTGTTAGAATGGCTATGATCAAAGAGACAAAAGATAACAAGTGTTGAATAGGATATGGAGAAAAGGGAACCCTCATATACTGTTGGTAGGAATGTAGATTAGTATATCTACTATAGAAAACATAGAGCTACTATATGATTCAGCTCCTCCCCTTCTAGGTATTTATCTGAAGAAAAGACTGATTCAAGAAGATACCTGCATCCTTCTGTGCATTGCAGCATTCCTCACAATAGCCAGTATATGGAAGCAATCCAAGTGTCCACTGATCGGTGAATGGATAAAGAAGGTGTGGTATGTATGTATAATGGAATACTCAGCCATAAAAAGGAAACATTACTATTTGCAACAATATGGATAGACCTTGAAATTTTTATGCTAAGGGAAATAAGTCAGACAGAGAAATATTAATACAGTATGATTTCACTTACATGAGGAATCTAAAGAACAAAACAAAATTCATATATACAAAGAACAGATTTTAACCAACAGGTGGTTGGAAGGTGGGCACAAAAGTTAAAGGGGGTCAACTGTATGGTGATGGATGGCAACTAGACTTATTGTGATCATTACTTTGTACTATACACAAATGGCAAATTATTATGTTTTATACCTAAAACCAATATAATGCCATGTACCAATTTTACCTCAATAACAAAAAATTAAAACACATGGATTAGAAAGGAAGAAATAAAACTGACCTATTCAAAACCAAAAAGATCTTCTATGTAGAAAACCCCAATTAATCTACCAAACAATTCCTAGAATCAAAAATTAAGTGTCTCAAAGTTGGAGAGTACAACAACACCACACAAAAAAAATCAATGGTATTTCTATATACTAGCAATGTAGAATTGAAAAACAAAATTTAAAAAGAATGCTATTTACAATAGTTCCCCCAAAAGAAAATTATAAAGCTAATATAACTTATGAAAGATCGTACAAAACACTAAAACGGGAAATCAAAGACCTAAATAAATGGAAGGAAAAACTGTGTTCACAGATGGGGAGATGGGGAGACTCAACATAGCAATGATGCTAATTCTCCCCAAATTGGTCCACGGATTTAAGGTAATTTTGATCAAAATCCCAGAAGGATTTTTGAAATATAGACAAGTTGTTTCTAAAATGAACATGGAAAGGAAAAGAATTAGAATAGCTAAAACAATTTTGAAAAAGAAGTTGAAAGAATCACTCTATCCAATTTTACGACTTACTATAGAGCCATAATAATCAAGACAACTTATTAATAAGGGGATAGACAAGTAGATTAGTGGAATAGGGCAGAGTCTAGAAGCAAAGCCACATAAATATGGTCAACTGATTTTAACATTGCAAAAGCAGTTCCATGCAGAAAAGATAGTCTTTTCAATAAATGGTTTAAAGACAACTATACATCCAAAAGCAACCAACCAAACAACATTGAACTAAGCTTCACAACTTATACAAAAGCTTACTCAAAATGGATCAACCACTCTGGAAAAATTTGGCTCTTTTAATAAAGTCAAGTATGCACTTATCATATCATCTAGCAAACTTGCTCCTGGGTATTTATCCCAGAGGAATGAAATCTTCAGACAAAAATGTAAACACAAGAGTTCTTAGAATCACTATTCATAGTCACCAAAAACTGGAAATACGCCCAAACCTTCTTTAGCAGGTGAATGGATAAACACACCATGGTTGATCCAATAAAATACTCTACTGCATTAAAATGAGTGAACTATTGACACACCTACAGATGAATCTCAGAGCCATTATTCTGAGTAAAAGAAGCCAGTTTCAAAAGTCGACACACTATCTGATTTCATTATGTGACAGTCTTGAAATTATGAAACTATCATGGTGGAAAGCAGGTCAGGGGATAGGAATGCTGGGACCATAAAGGAACAGCATGAAGATTTCTGATGGAACTGTTATGTATCCTGATTGGGGTGGTGACTCCATGAATCTCCACATGTGCTGAGATTCAGAGAACTATAAAAAATAAATAAATAAAATAAAATCCCAACAAGAAACATGACACAAATGGAATGGGGCACCGTAGCAGCCCTCAATCAGTCCCCAAGGCTCTGTGTGACAGCTTCTCAAGTTAAAAACTTACAAATAAGATAAGACGCATTGGAAACCAGAAGACGCAGAAAGAGATTGACAAAGTGCTGAAGAGACAGATGTTGGCCCTTGAGCATCTCCCCTGACTTCACATCCAAGCTGCCTCCTCCCAAGCCTGGAACACCATTCAGGCAAGCACCCCCCCACCCATCCCAAACACAGTGAGTCTTGAGAGCACTTCTCCTCAAATTTGCCTGTATACAGAGCCAGAAAAGGTTTCCTAGGGGAATTTGACCTTGCAGCAGAAGGGCACCCATTGCAAATACAGAGATGCAGTTTCTGTGGTGTCTGTGAGAGAGCCGTATGACTCAGCAGAGAACACTCCAGAAAGTTCCCTTATCATCTGAGGGATGACAATTAGCAGGACTGTTAAGATGACAGGTCATCAACCCTGCTTGTTTGCTGGGGCTGTTGTTACTAGGTACTACCAACTGGGTGGTTTAAAACAAAGCAATGTAGTCTCTCACACTTCGAATGTCGAATGTCGGAATGTCGGAAGTCCGACATTGAGCAAAGCCCCTAGGGAAGGATCCCGCCTTGCCTCTTCTAGTTTGTGGTAGCCTCAGGTATTCCTTGGCTTGTGGCCACGTGACTCTCGATCTCTGCCTCCATCTTCCCAGGGTTGCCTTCCCGCTGTGTCTGTGTCATCATATGACGTTCTCCTCTCTGTGTGTGTCTGAATTTCCCTCTTCTTACAAGGTCCCCAGTCATATCGGATTAAGGCATCCCCTAATTAGATCTCATTTTAATTGATCACATCTGCAAGGGCTCTATTTCCATATAAGTTCACTTTCACAGATACAAGGAATTAGAACATCCACATACCTTTTGGGCCAATACAGTTCAACCTATACCATCAGAATTCCATGGAAAACGGGAAAGGCGAGATGCAACAGTAGCACCGGCATTCATTTGTGTTAAGTACTAATAGCAATCGATCCTAAAGAGACTGACTGGCATTAAGCGTCTGCTCTTCTTTACCCTGAATCGCCTTTTCGAATTGCTCGGAAAAACAAAGCCTCCCTTGAGCTGTATGTTTTTCTAAAATGCAGTCTGCACCTCTTTTTAAAGTTTTCAAGCCAGCCCTCGCGGATGTAAAATTTAATGATTTTTTGCACTTGCTTCTGCTGTGTTTCGATTTCCCAAGTCTCAGCAAAATCCTTATTTAACCGCTTGGCCTTTTCACAAAATTATCATGGTACTTACTGGGCCCGGGAGGGATATAAACAAACTTCTCTCCTCTTACAGCCCCCCAGACTCGGCCATGTGTTCTAGGCAGAAGGAGCCATGCTTACCGCTGTGTTCTTTTGTTTGAAGGTACTATGTCAAACTAGGCGTATATGAAAATGTGCAGTTTAAAATATGCACTGCACAGAAACGAAAGTGGCATTTCAAAACTATGGTTGGCGAGGATCCTTGGACCTTCCTCCCTTGGTTTAGGTATGCACCTGGTAGACGCTCACTGAGCACATTCTATGCTCTGCACCCCATGTCATACTAGAGGTACTAAGTCAAATAGGACAAGCCATAACACTGAAGAAAATGCAGTGTTTTAAGTGCATTCATGGGGTTAACACATGGTACCTTAGGATCTTGGGGCTGCTCCCTAACCCTCCCAAAAGTAAAGGGTGACTGTCCTTCAACTAATTTGATCCATTTCACCAAGTCAATGACAAACCCACAAGGACAAAAAATTCTTCCCTTCCTTCTGTCTCCCCTGACTGATGCAGCCCAGAATCACACCAGCTCAGAACCTCAAGGGCAACCAGAGGCACCTGACACATTCATTTGACAAATGGAAGTGTACAGGGATACCTGGCTAGCTCAGTAAGTCGAGGATGTGACTCTTGATCTTGGGGTCATGAGTTCGAGCCTCACATTGGGTATAGAGATCACTTTGAAAAAACAGACTGTAAGATGCCACACTTGGTGTCAGGCAGTGGAGCTACAGGAGGAGGAGGCAGGGCAGCTGCCCTCCTTGAGCCATTGTCTAGCAAATACTGGCTCCTAGGAAGCTGGGGAACTGGTAGAATGGGGAGCCCTTGGCACATCAGCTGGCGGAGAGAGCCCGCGAGGCAGCCGACAGCTGCTCGTCCAGATATAGCCTTGCTGTCCTGAGAACATGTCAGCTTCTTATTCAAAAACAAGAAATATTTTTAATTCTCTGGCACTTGTGCCCCACTTAGAATTATTACTTCAGTCACTAATCAGGGGAGCCCAACTGCTCCAGACGCCTGAGAGCTCAGGCAGCTTGCCAAAGGTACAAAGGCTACCAGCAGCCAGCAGGACAGGGGGCAGCTGGCTCACACAGCCCCCGGTGGGCCTGACCCCCTCCCAGTCTCCAGCAGTGAGCCCCAGTACAAGAAGAAGCCCACCATAGCAGACCCCGAAGAGGAGAGTGGCTCTCTTTCTCTAAGACTTTGGAACCCAGTGGGATGCCTGGGTGGCTCAGTTGGTTAAGCAGTTGCCTTCGGCTCAGGTCATGATCCCAGCATCCGGGGATCAAGTCCCACATCGGGCTTCTTGCTCGGCAGGGAGCCTGCTTCTCCCTCTGCCTCTGCCTGCCATTCTGTCTGCCTGTGCTCACTCTCTCTCTCTCTGATAAATAAATAAATAAAATCTTTAAAAAAAAAAAAAAAAACAGACTTTGGAACCCAGTGACCAATAAGTCTCTGAGAAGATGTTCAAACACTTGCAAAGAGAGAGAAGTACATTATAATAAGGCACTGCTTAGACCCACCTGACAGGCAAGGACTCTAAAGTCTAACAACAGCAACCAGTATTGGGCAGGACATGGAGAACAAAGCACAGCTAGCCTGGAGAACCCCTTGGCAGTACCCAGGGAACCTTCCAGCACGGATGCCCTATGGGGCAGCTCCCCACACACGGCACAAGGAAAGTCACAGGAACATTCATTATAGCGCTGCTTGTTTCAATAGAACCTCAGAAGCTCCTCAGCACCTGGCAGGAGAGGAACAGGAAGATAAGCCAGTCACACCCAAAGGACTCCAATCAGCTGTTCAAATCTCCGTACATTCAGGTTTGTTAGATCAAGAAAACATACTGCTCAGTGACAAAACAAAGCAGGTGAGAGAATATTATGTACAATAGGACACCACCGTCTATCACTTGAAACAGAAAACACTGCTCTATCTTGTTAATGAAGACATAGTCAAAATGTGGAAAAAATAAGTGCCAGATTAGATGCCTGGTTTAGGACAACGCTGTATTTGAGCAAGGAGAGAAATAGAGGAGGCTTCAAATGGAGATTCCTTTTTATTTAACAATTGAAAGCAAACACATCATATCATAAAGGTGAGATTTATCAACCTTGGGAGGTGAGTGAGAGAAGTAACCATGGGTCAGGCACTGATCTGTCTTTACACACCTTAGAATTTAACCCTCGCTATACCTCTGCGATGGAAATGTAGTAGTCACTCCCATTCCACAATGGGACAACTGAGGCACCGAGAGACTAAGCAAATTTCCCAAACTTCCACATCCAGGATTTAAACTCAGGCCATCTGGCCCAAAATCTGTGCTCTTAACCACTCTGGAATCCTGATTCTGTGGACTGGACATGCAGGTTTATTGCAGTTCTCCCTGAAGTTTACATATGTTTGAAAAATTTCCTAATTGTCAAAGAAGAGCTAGAAGTGCTGCAAGAAAGAACTTCCCAAAGCCCCCGGGTGATGGTTAATTTTATGTGTCAACTTGGCTTGATCACAGCGGCCAGACATTTAGTCAAATATGATTCTGGATGTTCCTGTGAGGATGTTTTTGGATGATATTTACTTTTACAACAGTGGACTTTGGGAAAAGCAGACTGCCTTCCATAATCTGAATGGGCCTCATCCAATCAGTTCGAGGCCCGACTGGAACCGAAGGCTGGCTTCCCCCAAGCAAGAGGAACTTGTCCAGCAGACGGCCTTCCGATGGGTTCTGCAGCAGCAGCTCTCCCTGGGGTTCCACCCTGCAGACTTTGGGTTTGCTAGCTTCCATAACAGTGTGGGCCGATTCTTTAAATCTCTCTCACTCTCTCCATACAGACAGATAGACAGATATCTACACACTGCGTATGTACGCATACGTGTGTGTGGTATACATCCTATTGGTGTTGTTATTGTGGTGAACCCACACTCCCTCCAGCCCTTGCCTAGCAGAATGTAGTACAGCTGTCAAAGGACAGATGGAAAGAGGCCTGGCTGGGTTGCTCCTACTCCTTGCTGTCTGAAATCTTAACAGAAAAAACCCTAAAGAAGCCATTAATTATCAGAACATCACACTCCAAGGTAGCTATTGTTAATCCCATCTTATAAGGAGGAAAACAGGCTCAGAGGAGCTAAATAGTTTGTCAAATTTCCCCACCAGGCAAGGACAAAGCACACTGTCCTAAAGCATTCAGCAAGGGCTATCTGTGGGTGCACCTTGATTCTGCCAATGATTAAACCCCAATAAGGTGCATGCCTGGAATCCTAAGAGTTGACCAGTTTGGGTACTAGGGCCACTGATGTGAATAGCCTTTTTACTGCAGAAGACCTTATGTTTGGTCCACAGCTCCAGCCAACCAACCACAATGGCTCTGTCCAGTGTTCCCTGAATACCTTCCTCCCCTCAGGACATACATCTTTGCATGTTTTCCATTGGCCAGCTCTATCCAGTAAGTTCTTGTTAAATGCACAAATACTTGTAAAGTAAGGCAAAACTTACAGATATCCTCCTCCCCAAGATGGGGCTTCCCTTAAGACAGTAAGGAGAGAAACCAAGGACAAGGGTGAATGTTATTGGAGAATGTACTGTTCAATCAGGTGGACTATATAGCAGGCAGAAGAGAGTGCGTTTGTTTGAAATATCTAATAACAAAGCACAAGAAACCTATACTACAAGAAAATAGCACAAAGAGAAGTGAAAAAAAAATCTATAGAAATCTTTATTAAATTAACTGTCAATTTCAGATAAGGGATTTCATGGTTTGGTCAAAATCCTGACAGGGGATACAAAGATGGCTCCAGTAGACATACCCAGAATCCTCAGGGTCAGACAACCACTACCACCTAGTAATGCTGAGTAACTGAGAAGACACTAAATTAAAACAATATGCAGGAATGTATAATTACGGGGCCCAGCTCCTGTAAGGTTTACGGAGGAACAGAAGAGGACTTCTAATAGTAGCAGGCAGGAGAAATTTTGCAACACAAGGTCCTGTCTGATCTCTGAAAACCTTAAACAAATGAAGATACATACCATACTCATGGATAGAAATATATACAGTTATTTAGATGTAAATTCTTCCCAAATTTATCTGTATATTTAAACCAATTCTATTCAAGATTCCAACAGGACTTTCAAGGGGCACTAACAAGCTTATTCTAAAATTTACGCAGAAGAATAAAGAACAATGAAGAGCCAATACATGTCTGAGAAAGAAGACTAATGAGGAGAGGATTGTTTTACTAGGTCTCAAGGATTATTATGAAGCCATAGGGATTAAGATGTTGTAGAACTAGTGCAGTAACAGATAAGTTAACCAAAGGAATAGAATACAAAACCCTGAAACAGATGCTAAAGTTATATGAAAATTGTCTAGATGACAGAAATGGCAGGTCAGGTCATGGAATGCAGTCAATGAAGAGCCAGAAAATATGGTTGGTCCACTTGGGGAAAAAATGAACTTCAATTCCTAACTCACTCCAAACATGATAATTAACTGTAATTGGATTAAGAACTTAAATGATAAAAGTCAACTTTAACCCTTTTATATAGCTAAATATCTTTCTGATCCAGGGATGAAAAAAAGACTTCTTAAAAGAAAAAAAGCTCATAAAATAAATGGTTGATAAATGTTGACAATATCCAAATTAAGAATTTCTTTATCAATGAAAACTTTGAATATCAATGAAAAATCTGAAGACAATAAAAAGGCAAATAGGAAAATGATATTTGTAATAGCATCACTGGCAATGGATTAACATCAGTAATAAAGAACTACAGAAAGGATCTTCAGAACCAATAGTGAAAAGATCAAAAGACATAAACAGGCAGTTCACAGAAGAGTAAACACCTGTGAAAAATAAAGCTGTAAGATCTTTACTCTCCTTGGTGATCTTTATTATGCTAATAAAGACCATAATAAAATAACCACCTTACATACATTCTGTCCACACAGATTAAGAAGCCTCCATGTGTTGCAGAGTATGCGAAAAATGAGTATCTCCTATTCATCACTGGTAGGAGAGTAAATTGATACTGTCAGTTTAGAAAATAATTTGTAATTTTCCTGTAAAATTAAACATTCAGTCGCCGACAATCCAACAATGCCACTCTAAGAGAAACTTGGACATGTAGAGCAGGAAACGCGCACCAGAATGTTCATAGCAGCACAGTTCAGAATAGCAAAATCTTGGCATCATGCCTAATGCCCATCAACAGGAGAATGGATTAAAAAGGAGACACCATTCACAATAGCATCCTATTGTAATGTATAGTACTAGAATGTTATGTAATGAACCCTGGCTACACACAGTAATAATGAGAGCATGTCATAGACCAGAGATTATGATTAAACCAATTCTGAGGTTCAAAATGCAAATGAAAAGAAGTAGAAAAAAAATTTTTGGAAGGCCACCCTTCTGTGGCCAGACAAATGCTGTGATCTCATCCTTGCAAAGGACCTAAATGTTTATTCCAGGAGAATTTTTTAACAGCAAGTCCCTTCTGACATTCCTCAAACCAATACCATAAGTGAAATTTCTATGCCAGCATCCCAGAGTGAGATAAATTGGGATTTAAATGGCAGAGGACGGGGGGCTTAGCTGCAGCCATTTTTATTTATGCATGCATTCAGGCAGAGCGAAGAGAGAATGCTACAACCTGGATGGTAAAAGTGAACAGGAACATCAAGCTACAGAATTGGGGAAGGAAATGGCTTCTAATCAGTCTGTCTGATGGAACCGATTGCCTGAGATAAAGCCAGGCCACGCTCTTGAAGATGGATAATCGGGACTTTATTGGACAAATGAAACAGCAGTGATAAAAGAGGTAACCTTGTTGCCAAGAAGGAAGGTAAATAGAGCTGGAAGAATGGCAAAAGCTGCTGTTAGATTCTTGCAAGCACTGTTTATGCTCCTCCCTGGCAAAGGCTTTCTCACTTTCCTAAAAAACTTCACAGAGCCAGGGACATGGACACATTACTTAATCCAATCTCAGCTGAGGTCTGTAAACTGCCTAAATTATCTGTGTCAGACATGACAAGGGACAAAAAAGGGAATACACCCAAAAAGCTGGATCACAACCATAGCAGATAAATGAGCATGGAGGTTACAGGGATGAAAACCCATGTCTCAAGGGTCTCCAGTGGCTGTCACCAAAGTGCTACCTCTTTCCACTTCCTTCCCTCCAGACAGTTGTTTCAAATCAACAATTACCTCATCCAGTTTTGACCAGGCACAGAATAGGATCCAGAACAGAAAGATCCTCACTACTGTCAAACATCCATTTAGAGTCAAATCCAGTTCACTTCTTGGCTCAAACTCTTTCTTTTCCAGGAAGCCATCCATGATTGTTCTGAAACCTTTGAAGGGCCTCCTTACCCAAATGACAACAGTATCAGTACTGTGTCAATTCTGACACTTAGACAATGAGCAATCATTAGAATGGTATCATGATGTTATTAATTCATTAGACAAATACCTTTAGATATTACCATGTGCCGGACGGTGTGCTGAGAACTGGGAATGTAGCAGTAAGTGAACATAATCAGGACACCTGCTGTCTGGGAGCTACTAGGTAGCAAGGAAAAAAAGCCCTTCATCAGATAGTCATAATACTGTCACAATTATATAAATCAAACTAAGGGCAATGAAGGGCAAGCAGGGTGCTGAGGGACCAGATCATGCTGGCAGCAGTGGGAGTGAGATCAGAAAGTAATGTCTGAATTGTTTTTGAAAGATAAAAAGAAGTAATCTGTTGAAGGAGTGTGTGTGTGTGTGTGTGTACACATGTGCGTTTGAGTGGAGGAGCAAATAAGGCAGAGGAAAGAAGTGCATGCACCATTAGATGGTGGGTGGACTATAGAGGCCACGTTCAAGATACCCATGTGTCCATTAAGAAGTGAGTAGATAAAGAAAATGTGTGTGTGTACACACACACACACACACACACACACACACACACATTCAGTGGACTATTACTCAGCCATAAAAATGAATGGAGTCTTGCCATTTGCACAACATGGATGGACCTAGAGGGTATAATGCTAAGGGAAATAAGTCTGTCAAAGACAAACACCATATGATTTCACTCATAAGTGTAATTTAAGAAACAAAACAAGCAAATGCACAAACAAATGCTCTTAAGTACAGAAAACAAACTGTGTTTTCCAGAGGGGAGGAGCAGTGTGGGGGATGCACAAAACAGATGAAGGGGATTAAGAGGACACTTACTGTGATGAGCACTGGGAAATGTAAGGAATATTTGAATCCCTACGCTATACACCTCAAACTAATATGACATTGTATGTTAACTATACTTGAATGAAAAAAAAAAAAAAAGATTCAGGTCTTTACCCAAATCCAGTGGCAATCTTAAAAGGAACTTGGGGTAGGAAACAGTAGGTGTAGGAAATGACTTTTTCATTTTGTCTTTTGGAAAAAAAAAAAAAAAACACTCATAACAAAAATTAGACCTGGTCACAGTGAATACGTGAGAATAAGTTAATAGTCGATTACAATAAGAAATAATGGATGATATCTGGGACTACATTCTGGCCCCATTGGGGGCTACAGTAATGAAAATCTTATTAAGTTTCAGGAATGAGAAACAGAAAATGAATACTTCGTAGTGCTAAAATAACTCATTAATTATCACCTGTGGTCATTTGAAATAAAATATCTGCAGACTGGGAACTCCATGAGGTGAGGGATTTTTCTATTATTTCTTATCCTTTGCTGTATCCTAACACCTAGAATAATACCTAATAAACAATAGATATTCATTAAATGTTTGTTGGATGGACAGATAGATGGATGGACAGCTGGATGGCAATGGAATGAGTTATAGTGGCCATCTCTAACTGTACTGTATAAATGGAAGACAAAGAAAGAAAAACTCAGATCTCTGAATTTTAGGCCCTAGAGGTGCTGAATTATAGTAAAGTTGTATTCATAACCTAACCAAGTATCTTAGAGTAAAGTTGAGGCATTGACTGGGAACCAGGAGGGAGCTGAGAATAAAAATGGATATTAATGGGAGAGTATAAGGTAGTTCAGAGTAGCCTCACTACCCCCAACCTTGCTGGTTCCCAGCACGGGCTGAAGCTACCTCTCCTCCCTTCCCTTGGCATAGTCCTTCTTTGTTAGAAGACTCAAAACTCCCTTGATTGATTGTGGCTTCTACTTTGAAACAAGAAACTCATTTTCATTGTATCCTATCACCACTCCAAACTATCTATCTATCTATCTCTCACACACACATACACACATACACACACACTTCATTGTCTCTATATCTGTAATGAGAGTATTATCCCAGCATCTCCCAGAGGACCAATTACAAAGTTAAGCCTGGGGCAGAAGCCTTAGTCATACAAAAAATAATAGCAGGACTTGGCTAATTTACTCCAGGAATATATGTATAGGAATGGGCCCTGAGAGGACTACACCAAAAAGAGGGGACTATAATTTCAGACCAGACAGAAATCACTGATATGGAGGCTTGCCAGATTTTTAAATGCAGTGTCCTAGCTCAAGCAGCTGGGAGTGGTTCTCATCATTTGCTCAGCTATTTAATGGAAATCTAAACTCAACAGTGATCTGTTCTAAATGAACCTGAGATGCCAGAACTTCTTTGACATCATGTAGATGTAGTCCAAAGACCACAGAAGACTGAGATCCATTTAACATACACTATCTCCCCCTACTCACCCCTTCACCACACTTCCAAACGCCACTCCCTCCTCCAAGTGCTGATACGTGCAAAGGTGGGGGAAGCACCAGCATTTTGGGAAAACATTTCAGTGCCTGGCCTCTATAGGCTAGAAAGTACTTGTCCAACAGCAATAGAAGTTGTGGGCCCCTGATTTCAACAGAAGGGCAGAGGCCAGTGCCAGTACCCAAACACCCAGGGTCAGGTGGGCTGGGTGACTGGTAGAAGAATGGGTCAGCACAACGCTCTCACCCACAGGGAGAGCTGATGGTGATTAACTGACACCAAGGTCCCAAAAATAAAAGTAAACAGGTGACCCACTAAGTTCTTACTTAATATGTATAACTGAGAGGGGAAAAGAGGCCTTGTTTAAGCCATCAAGATGAAAAGATACACTATTTTCATCCAATCTGAGGCCCCTGAATAACCCTGAACCCTTTAAATGAAAAAAAGCCCTAAGCCCTCCCTCGAGCATCACAGTTAAATACTGTGAATAGAATATTCTCAGCCTTTCTCAAAGGGACGTGAAACTACTTATCAAGATCACTTCTCACTGGCGGACAGGAAATACCATGACGAACTGAGTTTCCGTGAATGCTGGATCTTGGCTCATCCTAATTCCTAGAAGCCTGGCACATCACTGGGGCATCCGTCAGAGGGGGGCTAATGGAGGTCAAATGAAAAATTGAGTGTTGACTCCAGTCAGCCTCATAGAACATCCAAGGGACCCCAGACATGCTCAGTGGCTGTCTCCCCATTTCCAGAGTGAAGGTTTGAAAAACACATCTTCAGCCATCTGGTGAACTTCCTAATTGACTCCCTGGAAATTGACTAAAGGCTAATAAGGCAGAAAGGGCAAAGTGCAAGCCATTTCCCTCTCCCTGACAAAATTAGAAAACAAAAGCACTATTACCTCCCTAGGGAAATCAAAGAACTTAGCATCATTATTAAATATTTGAAAGGCGCAAAGCGGAGGTTCCCAATCCCATCCCTGTATAATTTTCTAGGTTGTCAGATTCAAAAGATAATGAGTCCTATGCAGTAACAGTGGATTATCATGAACTTAATCAGTGGTAACTCCCAATTTGTATCTGATATGTTCCTGATATGGCCTTCTTATTGGATCAAATCAATACAGACTCTAGCAACTGGTACACAGTTATTGATCTGTCAGTATATTTTTCCTCTATCCCAACAAACAAAAACTGCTAGAAGCAGTTAGCTTTCTCCAGGCAGATATGACAATAAAACTTCACTGTCCTACCTGAGGGCCAAATCAGCTTTCTGGCTCTAAACCACAAGGTCCACACAAATTTGACTCCAACCATCTAATAGGACATCATGGTACCCCAAGACTTGGGTGACATCATGCTGATAGGATGTAGGAGCATACATTAACAGATATCAAGTGTGTCTACAAATAAATATAAAAATGTATGCATGTATATATAAATCTGGTAAAAATTAACTTCTATGAAAGTATAGGAACTTGAAAACTTGGTCAAGGTTGTTGGAGTCCTAGTGCTCTGGTGTCTTTCAGAATATGCTCTACGAAATCAAGGACAAGAGGTTGCTCCTTATATCCCATGTTATTAAGAAAGAGGCACAACATGGGTCTCTTCGGATTTTGGAGGCAACAGATACTATATTTAGCTATACCATTCCCATCTGCTCCCTGGAGGAGTTGAAATTCTGACAACTTTGTGTGGAGCCCCCCCAAAACAGCAGATTCTCTGCCTTGTCCCTGCTGCAGTGCACATAGCCATGAGACTCAGCTCTCCTAGCTCAGGATTCAAAGTAGCTGCAGGAACTGAGGATGCTGGGTGAGCCCACAAAAGTAAAGCAGGCCTCCACATCCACCCACATGCCCGCAGCAAGGTCTTCTCATTTGTTGTCCTCTCTTTCAGAATACCCTTTCCCAGTAATCCAAATAGCTCACTTCTCCATTCTTTATGTCTTTGCTCAAATTTCAGCCTCCCAATAATCCCTTCCCTTCCCACCATATTTAAAGCAGAATCTCTCTTAACAGTTTACAACTCCTTTTCCCGTATTTTTCCCATAGAACTTACTATCACATAACATACTATAGCCTTACTTACTTTATTGAGGGCCCATCTCCCCAGTTTCACCCCAGCAGGAATTCTTATGGTTTTGTTTTTTATAATTTTTTTTATTTTTATAAACATATAATGTATTATTAGCCCCAGGGGTACAGGTCTGTGAATTGCCAGGTTTACACACTTCACAGCACTCACCATAGCACATACCCTCCCCAATGTCCATAACCTAACCACCCTCTCCCTAACTCCTTCCCCCCAGCAACCCTCAGTTTGTTTTGTGAGATTAAGAGTCTCTTATGGTTTGTCTCCCTCCCAATCCAATCTTGTTTCATTTAGGAATTCTTATGGGCTTTTTTTATAATTTTTTATTTTTTATAAACATATATTTTTATCCCCAGGGGTACAGGTCTGTGAATCACCAGGTTTACACACTTCACAGCACTCACCAAAGCACATACCCTCCCCAATGTCCATAATCCCCCTTCTCCCAAACCCCCTCCCCCCAGCAACCCTCAGTTTGTTTTGTGAGATTAAGAGTCACTTATGGTTTGTCTCCCTCCCAATCCCATCTTGTTTCATTGATTCTTCTCCTACCCACTTAAGCCCCCATGTTGCATCACCACTTCCTCATATCAGGGAGATCATATGATAGTTGTCTTTCTCTGCTTGACTTATTTCGCTAAGCATGATACGCTCTAGTTCCATCCATGTTGTCGCAAATGGCAAGATTTCATTTCTTTTGATGGCTGCATAGTATTCCATTGTGTATATATACCACATCTTCTTGATCCAGTCATCTGTTGATGGACATCTAGGTTCTTTCCATAGTTTGGCTATTGTGGACATTGCTGCTATAAACATTCGGGTGCACGTGCCCCTTTGGATCACTACGTTTGTATCTTTAGGGTAAATACCCAATACCAATAGTGCAATTGCTGGGTCATAGGGCAGTTCTATTTTCAACATTTTGAGGAACCTCCATGCTGTTTTCCAGAGTGGCTGCACCAGCTTGCATTCCCACCAACAGTGTAGGAGGGTTCCCCTTTCTCCGCATCCTTGCCAGCATCTGTCATTTCCCAAGATCAAAAGCTTTTGCACAGCAAAGGAAACAGTTAACAAAATCAAAAGACAACTGACAGAATGGGAGAAGATATTTGCAAACGACATATCAGATAAAGGACTAGTGTCCAGAATCTATAAAGAACTGAGAAAACTCAACATCCAAAGAACAAATAATCCAATCAAGAAATGGGCAGAGAACATGAACAGACATTTCTGCAAAGAAGACATCCAGATGGCCAACAGACACATGAAAAAGTGCTCCATATCACTCGGCATCAGGGAAATACAAATCAAAAACACAATGAGATATTACCTCACACCAGTCAGAATGGCTAAAATAAACAAGTCAGGAATTCTTATGTTTTGTTCACTGCCCCAAGCCTCTAAACTCGAGACAGTCACAAAGCTGTTCAAAAATAGATGCAGAATAAATGTTTGTGGGTATTGGACAGCCAGACAGGTGTAATATAGTGACCATGTGGCTTTGTTTTGGGTGCTCAGTGACCTTTGGGGGAGATTCAACCACAACTTTAGTTTTCTGGAAGAAAAAGTCACTCCTCAAAAGTTGTTGAATGAGTCTAGATATTTCTCTTCCAACCTCCTGGCAGCTACAGTAAAAAGGGGAAACTGGATATCTTGCCCAACTCTTCAACTCTGAGGAGAGTACACAAAGAAGTCTAAGAGATATGGGCACCATGACTGTGCAATCACAAGTGCCCCCCATGGTGGTGGTGGCAGAGCAGAAGGGGCAGCCGGAGTTCGGCAATGGCCCCAACCCCTCACCAAGGTGTCACTGAATGTGTGTCCTCCCTATGTTCTCCACAGTTCACACTCCCTCGGTTGTTGCCCATTTCCTTAATCGGATTTTTCAGATTTCTCATCAATTCTATGAGCTGCCTAATAGCTTAACAATTCATTTTCACTATTTAGGATAGCTGGAGCTGACTGTTTGCAAATCAAAAGTACCATTTGCAAATCAAATGTACCCCAAAGGTACTAGAAGTAAGGGAAAGGGCAGTGTCAAGGTTATGGCCAGTAAGTAGGAGCTGGGATGGAATAGTTTCAGAGGATGCTTAGGACCCAGTTGCCATGGAGGTAGGAAGCCAAGGGGCTGAGGAGAGGGTCACCTGGAAACAAGGTCAAGGAAATAACAGGTCATATTGCTGAAGGTCAGCAATATGGTCAGCAAAGTCACCCAGCATTATGTCTGGACTGGGGCTGGAGAAGGAACACGGTTATCCAGGGGCTAAAGTCTTACATGAATGAGAGGAAATAAACAGTGAGTGAGTGAAATTGTCAGATTGGCCCCAAATGCAGCTGATCTTACAGGAGTATCAGAGCTCTCCGTTCCTGAATCCCAAGAGCCTAGAACAGCACATGTGTGCTAAGGAGTCCTAGGAAGCCAGCCCTCTGCATGTTTAACCCCAAGAGTAACAGTGATATATATGAGTTCACCTCTCTAACTTTTCTCGAAGGTGTGCATGTGTGTATATAGATTTTTCTGTCTTGTTCACTCTTTTTATGGTTTAGTTATTTTTAAATTATTATTTTACTTTTTAATTAAGTTTTTAATAGTTAACATACCATTTATCTTCGTTGCCACTGTGCAGTACAGTGATTCCACAGTTCCTTGCATCACTCAAGACTCATCATGACGGGTGTCCTCTAAATCCCCTTCACCTCTTTCACCCCATCAGGTTGTTCTCTATAGGTAAGAGTCTATTTCTTGATTTGCCTCCTTTTTTTGCTCTTTGTTCATTTTGTTTCTGAAATTCCACATATCAGTGAATTTGTATGGTACTTGTCTTTCTCTTATTACACTTAGCATTGTACTCTCTACCTCCATCCATGTTGTTGCAAAGAGAAAATTTGCATTCTTTTTTGTGGCTGAATAATATTCCATTACACACACACACACACACACACACACACACACACACACACACCTGTTTTATACATTTGTCTATGGCTGGACACTTGGGCAGCTTCCATAGCTTGGTTATTGTAAACGATGCTGAAATGAACATAGGGGTGCATATATCCCTCCAAATTAGTGTTTTTGTATTCTCTGAGTAAGTACCCAGTAGTGCAATTCCTGGATTATAGGGTAGATCTATTTTTAACTTTCGGAGGAACCTCCATGCTGTTCTCCAGAGTGGTGGCACCAGTTTGCATTCCCACCAACAGTGCAAGAGATTTCTTTTTTCTCCACATCCTGGCCAACACCTGTTGTTTCTTGTGTTGTTGATTTTAGCCATTCTAACAGCTATGAGGTGATATCTCATTACCATTTTGATTTGTACTTCCTTGATCATGAGTGATGTTGAGCTCTTTTCATGTGTCTGTTGGTCATCTGTTTTCTTTGGAGAAATGGCTGTTCACGTCATTTTTATTTGTATTTTTTTAATTTTTTATTTCTTTTCAGCATAACAGTATTCATTGTTTTTGCACCACACCCAGTGTTCCATGCAATACGTGCCCTCCCCTATAGCAACCACCTGGTTCCCCCAACCTCCCACCCCTCACCCCTTCAAACCCCTCAGATTGTTTTTCAGAGTCCATAGTCTCTCATGGCTCACCTCCCCTTCCAATTTCCCTCAGCTCCCTTCTCCTCTCAATCTCCCCTTGTCCTCCATGTTATTTGTTATGCTCCACTAATAAGTGAAACCATATGATAATTGACTCTCTCTGCTTGACTTATTTCACTCAGCATAATCTCTTCCAGTCCCTTCCATGTTGCTACAATAGTTGGGTATTCATCCTTTCTGATGGAGGCATAATACTCCATATGTATATGGACCACATCTTCCTTATCCATTCGTCCACTGAAGGTCATCTTGGTTCTTTCCACGGTTTGGCAACCGTGGCCATTGCTGCTATAAAATTGGGGTACAGATGGCCCTTCTTTTCACTACATCTGTATCTTTGGGGTAAATACCCAATAGTGCAATTGCAGGGTCATAGGGAAGCTATTCATGTCATCACTTTTAAATGGATTATTCAATTTTTAGGTGCTGAGTTGTGTCAGTTCTTTATATATTTTGGATACTAATCCTTTATCATATATGTCATTTGCAAATATCTTGTCCCATTCTGTTCACCTTTTAGTTTTGTTGATCACTTCCTTCACTGTGCAGAAGTTCTTTTATTTTGATGTAGTCCCAATAATTTACTTTTGCTTTTATTTCTCTTGCCTCTGGAGACATGTTGCCTCTAGAGAATAATGTTGTTACAGCCGATATTAGTGACATTACTGCCTGAGCTTGGCTCTAGGATTTTCTTGTTCACTCTTACCACCTAGGGGCCTAGAAACAATGCCTGGCACAGAGCACATCCCTACTAAATACTTATGGAATAAATGAATAAACTTAAATGTTCCTTTCCTCCATTTCACGCTTTCCTGATACTGTAATACTTTATTTTTGAGGCTCTGAAGAATAGCTGGTCATATACCTTGTCTCTTTCTCTGTCAGAGCCTTGGCTACGATTTCTAAACTCATTCCTCTGTTATGTATAGTATTCTGTCTCCCCACCAAACAGTGAGCACCTTGATGGCCAGAACCGTGTGGCAGAGAGACCACAGACTTGAGAGTTGAGACGTCATTTCTCACACTCAGCATCCATAGGACAAGGCTGCTCTGATGAGGGATAATACCAATCTTGAGTCTGGTGCTGGCTCACTCATTACTGAGTGTCACTACCTGGCCATATTCTCCTGGGCCTGGATCTTAGAAAGAGTCCAAAACCCCAAGTAGAGGTCATGCACACAACAATGGAGATCAAAGGGTATAGAAAAAAAATTGGACTTGCTGACAGGTATTTCTGGGTACAAATTCTACCCCCACAATTACTTGCCACAGTGAGACATTAAGCAAATGTCCAAACCTCTCTGAGCTCAGTTTTCTCATTTATCCATGAAGATAACTAAATGTAAAAGTCCTGGCATGTGGATAAGTATCAAGAGACATCTATCACCTTCCTTGTTCTCCTGCCCCTTCCTCTGCATCTCTCTTTAAGACGAATCCATGGCTGGGTATTCAGCCAGTGCTCAAAATAGGAACTGTTGCCAAAGGCTGGGATGAAGGGTCCTATGTCAGATTTTGGGGACCACTGACCCAGCCCCCACCACTGCCTCACCTTCTACAGCAACACTCTCACTCGTCAGTCTGCAGAGGCAGGACTGGGCACCATACCACCCATTGCCCCAGCCATGTCTGCAGAAGCCAGGCTTCCCAGCCGCTTTCTCTGTAGCCCTTGAACAGGCACACCTGGGTCACTCCCTGTGGCTGTGTTGGTCCTGGTGTCCCCAGGACAAGGATCCGAGATGGATGGCAAACATCCAGTCCAGAGAACTGTGTGCTCTGGTTGACAACCCAAACATCCTTCCAAGCTTGAATCATTTGAATCAATGTAGCCAGTCTTGACAATTGAGAATAATTGGGTAGCTAAGCAGGCCACCGTGGCAAGAAAAGCTGCATGGAGATTCCAAGTGAGGAAGATGAGAAAGAGGTAGGGAGGATGCCAGTCCTTTGTGGACTTTGGAAAGCTTTCAAGAGAGAAGGAAGGAGAAGGACAGGGAAGACATTGGCACACCCCCCAGTGCTTGGCCCAGACATCATCCCACCTCCCTGTAAACCTGCTACACCCATGCTCCGCAAAGAGACTCTTCCAGGCATCTCACCCCCTGCTCCGAGGTGCTTTGCTGGCCTCACCTCTCTGGAAAAGGGGGACCAGTCTGGGGCAATGGGCACATCCAGGCAGAATGATCCCAATGTGTAAATTCGGGGTGACCTGGCTCTGGGCCATCTGCCCTGGCCACAGGACTTCTCATGAGTTCCTTTCCACCATGAGCTCTACCCAAACCCTAGCATCAGAACTTCTCCCTGGGATACACTAAAACTGCCCCCTCTTGGTCACAGCTCTGTGACCACCTGTGGTGGATGCAAGTGAAGGGGTAACCTGCTCTCTGGCCCCTACAACTCTGGGGGGTGCGGGGACAAGACAGGCCCATGGCAAACAGTCAGCAGATGTGATAAGACAGACAGCACTCCACGCCAAAGTGTCTGGGGGAACTCTACTTACTCACATGCACAGTCTTCTCAGCCCTGCATGAGAGCATGCCTTTCCCTCCAGCAAGTCCTGAGTTCTTTACTAAGGCTCCAATGTCAAGAGCAAGCAGCTGGCTTTGCTATAGGTCATGTGACTGCAGGTGCCCATGTCTTTTGCTGGGCCCAGAATCCCCTTCCAGAGCTGCGAAGGCTGTTCTCTTTCCAACCTCTGGGGAGCATCCATGGGCCCACCAGCTCTGCCCAGACAGCCAGAATGCTGGGGTTACAGACATGCCCTCTGGTCTGTCTCCCCGCCCTGTCAGAGGCTACACAGAAGACTGCTGTGGGTTCCACAGTGTCCACCAGGCACAGACCCAGGGTTCTGACACCATCCACAAAATACGTCCCCTCCTTCCTCATGATGCAACCAGATACTCTTCTGCATGTGGGAGACCCCAAGAGAGCATGCACATCTAGTCCACAGAGGACGCCTCCAAAAGACCCTCAAGATGTGGGGCGAGGAGTTTGCAAACCACAAACTAGAATTAGACCTAATACTGGATGCCCGACTGCAGGGGCGATCTCAGACACTGGGGCCCTTACCGGACACAAAGGGGCCTTGGGAAGGTGGAGCCTTCTCTCTGCAGTGAGAGTGCTTGGATGGACATGAGCTGCTTGAGCCACAGGCCTGGCAGGTCCCTGGGAGCCCCCTGAGGGACACATCTGGACCAGGTGTGGCTTCTGCACTGCAAAGGAGCCTGGGAGCCTCAGCACACCTCCCATCCCCAGTGCTGATGATCACCAGCCCTGCCTCCCAGCCACCTCTCCACCCCAGCTGCCCTGTGCACAGACACCTGCTTGACAGGACAGTGTTCCCATAGGCACCATAACAGCAAGCCCTCCAGTGCCTCAGCCACAGGGCTCTCATGGGATAGTCACAGCTTCCTTGTAAGGAAGGAGACACCAACATTGGGCTCACGTGGGATCTGGGAGCAGGGTGGTGCTTCAGGACCCAGGAGGCTTCCCCTTTTGGGGCCCATGACCCCAACCCCACTCCAACCTGCTTACTCCAACTCAGCTGGGTAAGCAGATGGCCTCTGTACTCTGAATTATCAGTGAGGAAAAGTAGTTCCCATGCACAGAACACTCTTGCCAGGCAGGCCCTTGTCAGACTGTCCACCTGATCCTCCAAGAAACTGCTCAGGGGAGGTCAGTGTTCAGGTGCAGAACAGGCACGTGACCTGCTTTCAGCCACACCCTAGTGTGGTCATTCGTAAGTAGCACAGGACTCCAATAGAGATCTGTCTGACTCCAGGTCAAGTCTGCAGGGCCCAAAAGAAAGCAGAGGCACATTTGCTCGGGGCCACAGGTCATCCTGGTTGGGCCTCTTAGATGGGCAGGCCAAGGATCATGATGCACGAGCAGAGCTCCCCCCGACTGGCAGCCCAGGGCCCTGCTGGCCCCATCCCCTTACAGAGGGGGAACAGCAGTCCCAAACACACAGAAGGCTTGGAAATGCCCAACCCAGAACAAATTAGCTCTCCTCTAACTGTCCTACCACCAGGGGAAACGTGACAGACCTCATACATCATCTAAAACCAAACTCTATTTGTACCCATTTATAACACAAGCATGTCTCAGGTGTAACATCAAGGGAGCTCATTTAGCATTCTGCACATGCCCCTCCAAAAGCCAGCGACACACCGGCAGAGGTGAGACAGCACACATCTCTTAGGAGGAAACTTCTTCCAGTGTAACTGAGAAAATCAGCTATCGATAGCTAGATGGGGGTTTGGGGAGGGTGTTGCCCCCTCCCACATCTGTAAAGTGCCAGACAGGAGGGAGGATGGAGCCTGGCATGGGCTCTTAGGACCCTAAGTTGAGCCAAGTACTCCCATCCCCCGTGACTGGCAGGATGACTTCAGGCTGCCAACAGGGACAGACCAGCCCACGCAGGACGAGCAGCCCACCCACTCAGCTCCAGCCTGCAGGCCCCTCAGTGGTCGTGGATATGGCCCCAGGCACAGCCTGTAGGATCCAGGGGGCTCTAACTGAAATGAGGTCAATTCTTTGCCAAGAGACGTTGTTGTCATCTCTTGACTTCCCTAGGTCTCCCTTTCCAGCCTATTAAAGTTAAGGTAGGTGTGTGAACATGACTGTGTGTGGGAAGAAGGAACAGGGAGGGGAAAAGATAAAAGTGCTTTGTAACCCACCATCATGAACTCAGGAATTCCATCCCTGCCTGTTTGCAAAGTCCTAAAGCACTGTGCCATTTCAGTCAGCCCCACCAGCCTGGCAAGCCAAGGCAACAAGCACAACCAGGCCTCTCCGGGGAGGTAGGAAAGCCCCCCGCTCCCCCCCGGGAACAGCATCGTCCTGGCTTCTTGTCGGTTTGGTGATGGTGGCAACTAACTCTGGGGCCTTTTGTTAAAGAGAGGCCGTCCACTGAACATGCAAAAAGAAAGTACCAAAAAGTCCTAAGACTGATGAGTGTTCCTAAGAGGACACACAGCGATAAGTACACTGGTGTTAGCAACCCCCAAGAACACCTGAGGACCACTTTCAAGGTGTTCCCATCCATTCTGATTCTCTAGCCCAGGCCAGTCTGCCCGGGAGGAGGATCAAAGTGGTGGAAAGCAGCTCTCCAATGCAAAGGCAGCATCCTGATCAAAGTGGGAGGAGAATCTGCTTGTAATCGTGGGGTTTCATATAAGGCCTTGATCTCCAAAATGGAGGCTAGCCAAATTAAGAAAAGGTATTCTCTTCCTTTCTGGGCCCTTCTGGGTTTCTTGGTGAGACTCTCAGAAGAGACTTCTTGATGGGCAGGTGGCTGCTGTCTGCAGCTCAGCCTGTGCTGCATGATGGGCGGCCTTGGGACACTCAAGTGAGATGCTTTGATGAGCAGGTGCCTTCCCCGGTTCATAGGGATTGATTGAGCAAATTTCTTTCTCCCCCAAAAAGAAAACTGATGGCACTCTGAGACGTCTGCTTTTTTGTTTGTTTGTTTGTCTTACTCTTCTACTTTAAGCTTTTTTTTATAGACTGTATTCTCTAGAAAAGTTTTAAGTCCACAGCAAAACTAAAAGGAAGGTACAGAGATCCCCTGCCCACCCCCCGCTAAATCCTCCCCCACTATCACCATCCCCCACCAGAGTGGTCCATTTGTTATAGCTGAGGAGTCAACACTGATCTGCAGCGATCACCCAAACTCCATAATTTACATTATAGTTGACGTCTGTTTCAGACCTGCAAATCTGTCTCATTCAACCCCCTTAGCAAATGCTCCAGGTGAAGCCATGGGATTCTCAGACCAGTGGCTGAGTCAGGCCTCTGTGACTTTCTAGCTTTCTATTAAACACCTTAAAAAGATAAGCAATGGGTAAGATTAATTTTAATAATAGATTTTCTTTAGCCCAATGTATCCAAAATACCAACATCGCCACATGCAATCAATATAAAAATTATTAATAAGATAGTTTACATTTATACTGAATCTTTTAAGGTCTTATTTATTTATTTATATATTTGAAAGAGAAAGAGTGAGAAAGAGAGAGAGAGCTCAAGCCGGGAGAGAGGCAGAGACACAGAATCTCAAGCAGACTCCTCACTGAGCACAGAGCCTGACACAGGGCTCAACCTCGTTGACCCTGAGATCACGACATGAGCCAAAACCAAGAGTCAGACACTCAACTGACTACACCACCCAGGTGCCCCTCTACCGAATCTTCTAAAGTGATGTGTACTTTATACTTACAGCACATATCAATCTTAAATATTACATTTTCATCAGAAAAACTTGATCTAATTTTAGATTTCATCGTGTTTGTCCTGGAAAAGTAGAGTCACATAATTAGGTTGTTCCAAACACACTTAATAATTTTTCTAATGCCTATATTGAAAAAGATTTTTTCATTTAAATTAATTAAAATTAAATATTATTAAAAGTTTTGGTGCTCAAGTTGTACTAAGCACATTTCATGTACTCAGAAGCCATACGTGGCTGGTGGCTTGTGTTGGACAGGGCAAAACTATAGAGTAAGGCCCGGGGAGGCCCACAAGTTGACTGATGTTGGCTTCCACCCTCAACGGTCATTATTCCATGACCCCAAAGTTGATTAAAGGTGTAAAAATGATGACAGATCTGAAGTTCTTTCTTTCTCATGCTCTCTTTGAGGCACTAGTTCAAGACTATGAGTCTACTGGGGAATGAGTAGTATTACAAACACCTTTTTTAAGACCAACAGAGACCCAGTCCAAACCATGACCACATGTTGGAGAGGCCCACAGGAGATTTTAACCACCGCCTCCTGGGCAACTCAGCTCCAGCTCTCCTGGCCTCCTATCCAACCCTGGGGACTCAGAGTCTCCCCAGCACCTTGCACTGCCACCTGCCCCTCCATCCTTCTGGTCTCCCCTGCCCAGCTGAGGGATATGGACGAGAGTCCCAGCTCCCCTCCCACGAATGTCTCCCTTGTTCCAAAGGTGAAATGGGTGCTCCAAAAAGGCTGGAGAAACTAATCAAGCCAGAACAATAGTTGCCCCCACGATGCACAACAGCAGCGAGGCTGGCCTGCGAACTCCCCGTGTCCTCTGCTCTGCTATCAGCACTAGTGGCACCCCCTCAATGAACACTCACAACTCCACAAGCTCAAGGCTAGTATGATCCCATTTGGCACAGCGACCTTCTTCTCACTGCCCTGCCCAGCCCATCTGCCCAGGCTCTCTCCCTAGGTCATTTTCCTTCCAGATTCTCTCTCTAGGCAACCTATTCCACACTCACTGTTCCTAACACCCAGGCCTCCAGTCCAGTACAAACCCTCTTTTGAACACCATTTCTTTACTACCACCCGCTTACTAAAATTACCTACATGTGTAGCCCATGCAAACACCACATGCTCAAAAGGCCTAAGGCTGGACTCTCCCAGTCCCCATGGCCAACACTCTCTTCCTCCCTTCGGATTCTCCACGAATCCCATACAATCGACACAGCCACACAGGCAAACACCTAGGCCTCATCCCAACCTCTGTCTTCTGCCCCATCTGTCTCCTACCAAAGTCAATTACAAGTACCCCCTGCCCATGACTCAAATTAGCTCTCCTTCCCTATGCTGTATGTTTGAAGGGCCTCACTGGCTCTCATTTAGTTAACAGGGGAAAAAAATGTAAACAGCTATACACACACATACAAAATAATCACAAGCATATCTGAGCGCCTAGCACACAGTGACTGAGTACTCATTGATTGTGCCGAATTAAAGCCTTCCTCTTGGTTCCATCCTCTACAGCCTCTGTGAACCACGGCCAGCCCGTTATGTCCCCAGGGCTTGCAGATGGTCTGAGAGCTGTCCAGTTTGCCTGTCTAGGGCCCCCACCCTCCATCAGAGGCTGGTGAGGAGGTGGGTGTCCACACTTTGACCACGCACAGCCACGGATCGGGGGAGGAACAGCTGGCATGGTCAGTCTGGGATGAGTCTTCCCCCCACCTCCCACCCCCAAGTTCTCAGATGGGTGAGCAGAGACAGCACTACCTGAAGACATCCTGTGGAGTCATTTCTTGCTCTGCCTGTGCCAGCCCTCTCCCACTATCGCCCAGCTGTCTGGTGAAAACAACCCATTTAAACATCTCCGAAGTGATGGTGAGAGGCAGGGATAACAAAGTAGCCAGTGCAGGGCCCCTGGGCAGCATCCCTGTGTGGGCAGAACAGAGTGCTGCTCTCATCTGTCACACATCAAGTAAGAAAAGATCTATTTTTTCCCCAGGCAGCATGCCTACAACTTCAATTGGCCCAAAATATGCTTGGCTAAATTTGCTGGTGTGATGCTCGAAATGGTACACAGTGTTCTATAAGAAGGCGTGAGAACCCTCAGCACAACATAGTGGGAGCTGGGCTTCCTCAAGGTGAGTAGTTCTGAGCCAGGTGCGGGGCTCCTGCCAGGAAATGCCGTCCTCCCACCGCCCCCATTCGGAGACTCGCTTCTCAGACTGGCTGCAGTCAGGTGACCTTCTGGCCACCATGCTGCCTCCCAGCCCAGCAGCCTCGCAGCTGACCCAGCGGGGCTGGAACGCCTCTCCTCTCTGCTCCCAAAGGTCTCCGGTTTGAACACCTAGCCCAACCTCCTCACTGTCCAGGGATGCGGGAGGCTGCTGGCTCCCCAGCACAGGGAGACACCCCCCATCTGCCAAGCTGTAAACCAGGGAAACACCCAAACATGTCATCGGAGGCTCAGGGCTCTTGACACCAGGCGAAATCCAGAAGCCAGGCCTGGGGGCTTAGCAACGTCAGTCCCCGTGAGCAGAAACCTGAAAGAGCACCAATGTTTTAAACACAGAGCACGGGATGAGAGGGGCTCCACATGCAAAAATGTATCCCCAAGTGGCCAGCAGCATCTAGGGAGAGGCTGCCCTAATGGAAGGAGATAGCCACAGAGCAGCGTGTCCTTGACTCAGGGCTGGACTCAAATCCCAGCTGCCTTGACCAGCTTTGTGACCTGGGGACTCAGTTTCTAATCCCTGAGCTGTAGCTCCTCAGCTCTTGGCCAGCAATGGGACCACCTTTCCGATTTGAAGGGAGAGTGGAAAATAAAATGTATACAGTGTACTTAGTGCATGACACATAGAAGGTCCTCAAAAACAGGGATCCAGGCAGTTCGCCTGTGTCCAGCTGAGGGCAGGGCCAGCCCTATATTGGAGATGGTTGCCTCCTGTTCTGCCACTCAGCAATGGTGCCCTTGACATCACCCAGCTCCAGTGAGGAGACCAAGCAGCCTCCTCATTAGAATCAGTCCCTCTGGTAGCCTTCCCATGGTCATGGCCACAGTCATGGGCCCCACCCATTGGGCATCACTAGACACACCAATGGTATCACTTTGGCTCCCACCGCAACCCTAGGAGAGGACCCCATCTATCTTCATTTTACACAAAATTGACCCTTGGAGAGGGTATTTCCCTCAAGTGTCGCATACACAACCAGGAAGTGGCAGAACTGCATTACAAACCCAGAGCAGACCCTGATGTCTATGTTCTGCGCCATGTCAGCAAAAGGAGCCCACGCTACTCAGCCAGGCTGAGCCCAGCACACGCTCAGCTCCTCTCTGGGAATGACCCAGGACTTGAGCTAACCTCCAATAGTACCTTGGCCCATCCACCCCACCCTCCAGGGCTCTAAGAAAACTGAATGTCAAATCTGCAAGACTGAAAGCCAAATTCCCTAGCCTGGGGAACGTGTCTCTGAGCCTTCTGCCTCAGGACCTGGTCCCTCGGCACTCTGGAGCCGCCAGCCATCTCATCTCCCAGGGTCCGCTAACAACCAGCTCTCTGCTACAGTGGGGCCCTCCACAGCACTCCTCCCAGGCCGACTGGTGCCAGCACACCTATCACAAGCCCATCTCAGCCCAGAGTTTTGATGACAATTAGCTCAAAATAACATACGTGCAACATCTATATTATTGCATAATTTATAGACATTTCACGCTGTTTGTGGGAGAGTGGAAAATAAAATGTATACAGTGCCAGTTATTTGCATATAAATGGCGGGTTATAGACATATGCTTATGTTCCATAGGTAATATCTAAAACACACGCACACATTGCTCTTATGAGAGCTGAAATTTGTTCGCTTTCTGCCACAACTTGAAGTGCCCTGATCCTTCAACAGTTTGTTAATTTTAAAATTTACAATACTAAATTGTCCATCTCTGAACATAGAAATGATTTTCAACGGCTTGATGGGCTGTGACTGCCAAGGATCAGGGAAAAGGAGGATGACAGTTTCAAGAAGCTTCGCCTCGGAGAAGGTAGGAGTTAAGTTCACGTTGTGAAAACTACTCATGTTAATGGTTGTCAAAGAGAAAGCCATTCCCACAATCCAATTCACAATCAACTGCTAAGTTAACAACCTCAATGATTTAAAAAAAAAAAAAAGTGTAGGGGTTCCTGCCCTCTGCCAGAGGTCAGACACTGCGCTAGGCATCGGGAGCCAGAAGCAAGCCCGAGGCAAGAGCCCACACAGACCTAGCACAGAACCCAGCATACAGTAGATGCTCAATAAACAGCAAAGACTAAGATGTGTCTGGCAGCAAGTTCAGCCCTAAAGCAGAGGCAGACATGGGCTGGGCTTAAATGTCAGCTCAGCGTGTACTGGCTCTGTGACCTGAGGAAAGGAATGTCACTAGCTCAGTCTCAGCTTCCTGGCCTGTAAACTGGGACCAAGGCCTCTGCCCTTGTAGACATGCCATGAAGATGAGGAAATGGCATGTCCAATGTGTGCTGCCCTGTGTCTGGCCCACGGAGGGGCCGTGAAAGGCAGAGAAGAGAGCCCCACGCAGAGGACACCCAGGGTAAGTTATCTTTTTGACCGCAGTAAAATATACATAATGAAATATCCATACAGAATGTAGCCATTCTGAAGTGTACAAGTTCATGGCACTTAGTACATTCATAGTATTGTGCAACCATCCCCTGTATCTAGTTCCAGAACATTTGTATCCTCCCAAAAGGAAACCCAAGATGCGTGAGCTGTCACCCTCTATTTCCCCCTCCCCCAGCACCGACAACCACCATAGTACTTGCCTTTTGATGTCCAGCTTCTTCCACGGAGCATCTAAAATTTTCTCAGGTTTCACCCAAGTTGTACCCTGATCAGCACTCACTCTTTTTTAAGGCTGACTAATATTCCATTGTCTGGATCTACCACACTCTATCTGTTCAGCCACTGACGGACATCTGGGTCGTTTCCACCCTGGGGCTATCATGACTAGTGCCGCTAGGAAAGTGTATCTGGTTTTAATGGCGGGACCAATATGGCTTCAATTTCAGGGTGCTGTGTCCATTCACTCACGTCAATTCTACCTATCAACTTACACAGTCTGGAGCAGCTCCTCCCAATGTCCCCATGAGGCCAAGACTTCAGGTGAAGCCAGCTGCTGACGGCTTCTCTATCGTATACAGCCTTTGTTCTGCACCCCATCAGCAACCACTTTGTGCTTCCTAACTGATTTATGGATCTAAAATCCACCCTTGCATCACCATCACATTACAGATGTAATGTACACATTTTACCGTCACATTACAGAAACAGTTCAGCGTGAACTTGTGGTTCTCACCATCGTGAATTTCTTGTGGGCTGCACACAGATGGAGAAAGAGGAGGAACATGGGGCGAGCACGAGTTGGTACCAGGCGCTCTGTTGGCGCCCTTCTCTGATAGGGTCCTCACTACCACTCTCTGAGCTAGGAGTTCCCGGCCCTGTCACACGAATGAGAACACTCAGAATCAAAGAGATGGAGGGACTTGTCTCAAATCACACTGCTTAGGAGAGGCTGGGCGAGCATTCAGCCCCCAGGTGTATTTGGCTCCCAAACTGTCCCCCAAACACCAGGCAGTGCTTCCTGGGCAGAGTGATTATTAACAAAGGGCTGGCTTAGTGGGCTCCTCTGTTCCTATCTGTTCACTCTTTGCCCCCTCAAATGGAACCACCACTATATCTCTGTGGACAGAAAAAGCTCCTGTCCTTGTCTGCTGGGCCTGGGGGCAATTCAACCCTCTTCATTCTGGGAAAGTAGTACAATTTTATACACTAGCAAGGCTACAGAACTGGAACCCTGATCCAAAAGCTAAGAGGTGCCCAGGTCTCTGGAGCATCCTGAGTGACTGTCTGACTTCAAGCGAGCCAGTCCCCCAGACCAGGCCTCATGACCAAAGCAGGCATCTGTTGTCTGCCCCATAATGGCCTAGGAGTGGTTAGAATTATCCTTCGATATTGGTATCTTTAGCTATTTGTGTGCATAGTCACATGGAAGATGTGAGCCTGAATCCAGAGGAGAGCGTTTGAGGTTTACTTAGCAGAAACAAGGTGATCAGAACAGCCAGGGCTCCCCTTAGGACCACCTTCAGCCAACACCCTGGGCCCTGGGAGCATCCATTGCCTCTGAAAGGCCAACTGGTAGAAGGATTTCAGGGGCCAATGGAAAGGGGGTGGTATCCATCTCAAATGACAGTCTTGTAATATTTGCATCATCATAATTGAAATACCCATACTTTTTAGAAAATGTCCCAGGCTTTCTATTAGGAGACTTCCAAATTGAGATATTCAAAGGTCAAAATGTTCCCATGAATTCTCAGGGGTGAGAGGCAGGAAAGCCAGCTACTTTAGGCTCCTGCCTTCAGTTCTTAAAATAGTCCTTCCGCTACCCGTCCCCAGACCTCTTCTCTTCTCGACCTTCACTCCCTCACCCAAGGTCAGCCTCACCTAGTATCCTGGCTTTTCATGTCTGTAGTATTAACTGGTAAAGTTGAATCTGCAGGCCCGACCTCTCCTTCACCCCCAACACAGTAAATCCACCTGCCTCCTCCAAGCCTCCAAATGGATGTCTAAGTTGTGTCTCAAATTTAACATGTCCCAAAAATACTCCTGGTTTTCATGCCCCACCCCCAAACCTACTCCTGTGTAGTCCTCCTCACCCCAGGTACAGCCACACCATTCTTATTGCTAGAGCCCAGAGGCGACACCCTCATCCTTGGCTCCTCTTTCTCTTTCCCTCCTGGACTCATCCACACGGCTGGCAAATTTATCAATCTGCCTTCAAAACACATCCAGAGTTGGACCACTTTCCAGGATTCCCACCTCGGTCCTCTGCCCATCCCCACCCAAAGTCCCTAACACCTCTGCCTAGATTGTTTCAATAGTATCCTAAGAGTTCTTCCTCCCTCTCTCTCCCACTACAGTCTGTTCTTCCCCATGCACCTGCTCAAAACCTTAACAGCTTCCATCCTGGAGTAAAATCCAATCTCCTTAACCAAGCCCATATGGTTCTACCTAACCTGATGCCAACCTGCTTCTCTGACCACAGCTCACCACCCAACTGTCTCCAGTTTCTTGAACATGACAAAGACATCCTTGCTCTGAGTCTCTGCACCTGCCATTTCTTTTGGACCTCTGCTCAAATGCCCCCACATCAGAGCGGCCCCCTGACCCTCCTCTCTGAAATAGGACACTAACCTTTTTCTTTTCCCCTTACTCACCTTTATTTTCCTTCACTGTATGCCTCTTACAAATTTATACGGTCATCTGGTTGTTGCCTGTCTCCTTTTACCAGAATGTAAGTGCCACTATAAAGGGGGGCTTAGTCTGGCTCGCCACCATCTCTCACTGGCTGGCATATAGTAGGTGCTCATTAAATATTTGTAGAAGGGGAGAACAAGGAAGGCAGCAAGTGGGGGGTGAATTTTATATACTCAGCAAGGTTATAGATCCGGGGTCCTAGCCAAAGATCTAGAAGTCCCAAAGTCCCATGTGCCATGACCTACTGTGTGATCTACTGTGAGCCAGACTACTGAATAGGCCCCAATCTTCCTGCCAACAAAATGAATATCTGTTGCCCACCCTGAAATGTTTTAGAGATGATGAGACTCATTTTCGGATACTAGTATCTTTACCAGTCATGGAAATTTAAGCCCAGAAATGTAAGCTTCACCCAAATTCCTCCAGCTAGAAAGTAGAAAATCCAGAATGTGAGCCCAGATTGTGGTGCTGTATAACCTTTGCTCTTTCTTCAATAATGAATTGCATCTTTGGGCCACATTCTTTGTAGAAATTGAAATCACCATCCTGAGTCAAGCAAAGCTGGAGACAGATAACATTTCTAAGAAAAATGTGAAAAATAAATGTTATGGTAACAAATTGCCCATGATCTAATTATCATCATCAAACATTTATTAAGGGCCCATGAGCACATGGTGCCCTGCTTGGCAGGCTCCTCAGAGGGACAGAGAAAACTAGAACAGCAGACAATGGGAGGCCATTAATATGAATGATGCTTCAGCCTCTGTCCTGCCCATGGGCTGGGGAAGAAAGCAGAGAGTCAAAGGCTAGGAATTGGGTGTGGACAAGATGGGAACTGCACTACTTTAAAAAATAAAATAAAATCCTCCTGAAGCCCATATAAGCAGACAAGAGCCCTGTCCTACAGAAGCATGGACTGGAGGACAGCCCCAAGCTGAAGGGTCACCCAAGCCTGTTCAGTGAGGGGCTGGAGCTCCAGACTGGACCGGCCAGCAGAAAAGTGAAGGTGACAACTCTCTCCCATTATACCCAGAGAACCAACAGCCCACTAGGGGTCCCGCCAGGAGAAAATGGTAATCACCTCCTATCACAGCCACATGTGCCAAATACCTACCATCTTCACTCCAGTAATAAGATATACTGACTACACGTCCTCTGAGAGAGGCGCCACCCACTACCACCTTACCCCAACTCTCCCTACAGAACATGCACAATCCATTCTAGGCTTGGAATCATCCGGAAGAGTTTTTAGGAGACAGGCTTATTCAAATTTACAACTTCGGAGTTATAAGTTAGCTTACATTAAGCAAACGTACCCTTCAGAGTAATCAAACAGAAAGCCCAAGGCTCCTGCTATGTGTGTTAATATTTGACTTTTTTAACGAGGTACTTATATGTGTACTAACACAGCTAATGGCACTGAGGTAACAGATGTCCTTCCGAGTTGCCCAGGAAAAGTGAGGGCTTTGAAGCTGAACTGAGAGTTTTAAATTCTATGGGTGTGTGTGAGTGTGAATGTGTAAAATACGGGATATATAAATATCTTTAAACAGGATCTGTATTGTATAAACAAATTAACCAAAGGGAGGCTTAGCATAGGACAGAGAGAGAGAAGAATGCTCCTCCCACCCAAGCTACTAATGGCAGGTGTTCTGCTGAGCCCCTTTCACAGACATCCCTTCATGGAACCCTCCCAGAGCCCTGCTGGACAGCATTGTCTCCGTTTCAGAGGTGAGGGAAATGAAGGCTCTGAAAGCTTCCACAACTTGCCCACAGTCCCTCCAATCAAAAATGCAAAATCACTCAAATCCATTTCTGACTCAGTCCAAAGCAAACATTCTTTTCACAATACCACACTGCCTCCCAGGAACCAGCTGAATCTTTACTTTCTGATAAGGCGCCCTCCGCTGGGCTCCCACAGCATCTGGAAGGTCCCCTGTGATTACAACTACCTGTTTTCTCTTTGGTCTCCTGTACTGGACTGTGAGTTTCTGAAAACAAGGGCCTTGTCTATCTTTTCACATTTGTATCCCCAACTGTGCCTGCATGGAAGGACAGAGAGACAGGTGAGTGGGAAGATGGGATGATGGATGGACGGGTGCGTGGATGGATGGATGGATGGATGGATGGATAGATGGACTGATGGGCAGACAGCTGAATGGGTAGACAATCGGGCAGGTAAGCAGATGGGTGGCTGGATGGCTGAAGAGATGAATGGGTGGACAGACGCATGGAATCATAGGGCTACGTGAGTCTAGGTTCTAGCCTTTGGGAATCATGGTTATTTAGGAGCCTTTTGGGAGCTGCACCACATTGGACAAGGGCCTCTCTCCCTGGCCAACCAAAGGACAGTGACCATAGCCACTCTTTACCAGCCCCTTTTATTTTATCTACTCTATTCTAGTAGGTCTGTTATCCCTCCATCAGAGCTGATGATGAGATTTTACCTAACAGCCCTGGCATGGATTTCTCTGGACAGGGAAGCTCTCTGCTAATAGATGCTATTCTTATTCATAGAGGTTTCTAATCCCCTCCTTAGTCATGCTGAATTATTTGCCTCAATGATATCCTGCAGGATTGAGTTCCAAAGGTTGATTAATTGCATGTTGCCAAAAAAGGGGTTCCCGCGTGTCTGTTTTAAATGTGCAGGCTTTTAATTTCATCAAGTGTCCTCTTGACTATGAAAGCACTGAGGATGGGAGGGCGCTGGGCAGGATACAGTGCCAGCCGGGTGCCTATAAGTCCCAGCAGAGGAGGCCCCAGGCTGGCAAGCCCAGTGAATGGGGTCCAGTGTCAAGAGCTGGCAGTGTAGAGTGGGTTTAGGAGGTGTTCCTGGGGTCCCTCTCTCAGGGCTGAACTTTTTGTGCACCCAACACTCATTTTAGTGAGGACCCATTAGCTGCCAGGCCTTGGGCTAGGCAACAGATATGCCCAGATGAACAAACAGACATGGTCCAGGAGGCAGATAAACAATGAACATCAAAAACTAAATGTTTATAACATTATATATAGCATAAACACATAAATATTAATAAATAGATATTTATAAGCTGACCTACATGCTCCCCAGGAAAACAGCAGGTGCTTTGATAGACTAAGATGGGAGTGGCCATACATAGGGGAATATCAGAAAACTGACATCATCAGAAACTTGGAGCCTCAGGCCAAAGCTTTGGAGAGCCTCCTGCAGTCTACCCCAGGTGGCTGGCTGGGACCTCTAAAGGCAGGACTGTGGAGACACCTTACCAAATGTATTACAATTAGCTTAGGGAAAAAAATGCAGAAGGGGATGGGACCAATTGGAATACGGGGAGGAAAGCTCCAAGAAGCAGAAGTTGGCAGCACCCACACAGGTACTATCAGAGAAAGGGTACCCAGGGCCCCAGACATGAGCCCCAGACTCTGGGGCAGACAGGTCCTAGGTGGTGGTTGGGACAGACAACACTCCTACTGTGAGTGGCTCTCCATAAGGGCAGGACATACAGGTGTTTGGGGTCCCAGGAATTCTAGCCTGAAGTCACACATGGGTTTCCTTGGCTGGAGGTCTCCTTGCTGGGCGTTGCTCTAACAAAATCAGGCTTCTAAGAATTCAATCCAAAGACCCACACCTGCACTCTAGTGAATCTTCCCCAAAATGCCACCCCCTGGAAGTCTTGAAAGCTGGTCTCTGGCACTCTGAGCACATCCCTATTCACCTCGGGCCTGTCACCTCCAGCCCCAAGAAGGCCCAGCCAGAGGTACACAGCCACTGCTGTGGAAAGCCAGGACACTCCCCCGTGGCTAGCAGCCATGCACGGGACATAAGCTGATTCAGCTTTCCAGTTCCCAGTGGGTTTGGAAACCAAGGGCTCATGGGACCCATCCCATGAGCCAGGTGGAAGCATCCAGGTAGAACACTGCAAGCCAGGTAGAAGCATCCAGCAGCCGATGAATGGGGTGGGGGGTGGGGCCTATACTGCCCACTCATGGGACAGGAACAGCCCCGGGGAAGCATGGAACCCAGGAGGACTGCTGCCCTTACAGGGCAGGGGGAACACGAGCTGTGATACACACTCCTGACATAGGTAACCCAGATGGCAGGCCCTGGCCTTCTGTAGCCTGGAGGGAACATTCCATTCTCCCACACCCTGCCACTTCCCATTTAGTGGTTCGAACAATGTGGGCTACATTACAAATCAAAATAAGCAACATTGCATTTTATAATTAGCCACAACTTGACAAATTAATTAGTACAGCAGCACAGTGTGTGCCCTAAAGCATGGCTTACTATATTTTGCTTCGAGAATATATGTCTCAAATTACAGATGTATTATTAAAAGAACTTATGCAATCAGAATGGATTCTAAAGGTGCCCTTTCAGTACCACTTTCTGGGACAGAACGGGGGGTTCAAGGCAGCCAGAAATATCATCAAACCTGCCACCCAAGCTTCGAACCACAACGGTGTTTGCAAAGATTTACTGTCTTTCCTGGAAAGGGAACAAAGGCTGTCAAGGACCAAGACCTGGCCTCTGGAAGATGGTTAATAACAATCAGTTACTTGAGGCAACGTAAAGTAAGGAATGCTGAGCCTCGGGGACCTAGTGATGGAGGGCATCTGGCCGTGGGGCCAGAATCCTCACTCAGCCATTTGTGAGCTGTGCGGTGTCAGGCAGGTTTCTCGTCCAGAAATGGCTATGGTAATAATACCTGCCTTCCAGGCTTGCTGTGAGGACTGATGTGTTAGTTCATGCCAAGTGTTTACACCAGGGCCTGGCCCCTACAGAGAGGGGGCCTTTCACTGGAAGACCCAGAGGGTCATTTTAGCCTTGTGGGCTGGTGACCTAGATGCCTCCTTTCCTCTGGGGACAGTCCATGGCCTGTGCTTGGCCTTATTCATTCAGAAACTCAAACAAGTTTGAGGGAACACCAATGGATGTTTCCTGAAATGGGTGTACTTACCAGAAGGCCAATAAAAAAAATGGCAGTGACAGCTACAAGCAGTGATGGGCTGGTTAGTGTAGAACGACGAGCTCTCAGGTGGTGGGGGGTGGGGGGGAGGGGGAAGCCCCGTGTCGTAGGCTTTGCCAGGCTATAAATTCTCCCACCATAACTACTTCCAAGTTATCAAAGTGATGTCATTGAACATGACAGAGCTGGGGGCAGATACACACAGTCAACTCCCCTGAGCAGGTAACAAGCTGGCCCAGCATACCAGCAGCTAAAACTGAGCCTGGGACTGCAGTCTTGCCTCCAGGAGACTAGCTGCCTCCTTTCTGGGAAGCAGATCCCCTGGGCTGCTCAGAAGCCACAGGTGAGTCATGGGAACAAGTGGAGTTAGCCCAATGCACAGTTCTCAGAAGAGCTGATGGGCTTGCAGATGAGCCTGGAAGCCCACTGGCTTCAGGTGCTGTGGCCACGGTGGGGACGGCACCACCAGCGAAGCCACGGTCCTGCAAGCCCAGGGGCCCCCTCCCCCGCCTGCACTGTGTTTAGATGGATGTGGACACTGACCCCTACAACTCTGCTTTGCCTTTGCCTCTGGGAGGACCAAGCTCCACTTCTCAGTCCTTCTGAATGTCCCATTTTGTCCTAACACCAAAGCCATTGCTTTCTCTCACACGTGTCCGCACAGACCTATTTTATGTTGGCTGAAGTGGTAACTCTCAGATGGTCTGATTGCTCGTATCTCCTAGCTAGGAGATACAGTAGGGGCTCACCGCATGACAGGCTGGATTTGTAACTCCAAATTGTACTCAAAGCCAATGTTATCCTCGAGGTGACAAACCAAGCAATTAACAAGTCCCATTATTTTTTGCTTTCTAAGTGGCACTGAAATCTATCCCCGCACTCCATCTCTACCATGACTTCCTTCCCTTAGAGCCTCATCATCTTTTGCCAAGACTACTCAATTATCCCTAAGCTAATCACTTTTCTTTATTCTCACTTCTTCCTGTCCTTGCTTCCTCTACTCAACTAGGAAGAGAATTCAAAATGGCAATCTGACCTTGTCACTCCCCACTCATAAGCTATCCACAGTCATTTCCCTGTACCCTCCCCCAACCCCTGCCCTCGACTTTGGTACTTCTGGACCCTATGCCAGACCCCATGACAATCTGCAACTCTGGCTTGGCATATGCAGTTCCTTCACTTGAAGTTCCCTTCCCCACCCCTCCTGGACCACCTGGACAACTTCTCACCCTTCAAAACCCCTTTCTGAGTTCTTCCAGTCAATGTTAATAAATCATGGTGAAAAACAGCTTACTCCCTTTCACTGTGTTTTGTCCAAGAATCTAAAGAAGAAATTTCATCCCTAAATGTATTAGGGGAAAAGCTGCTATTTTTCTTTTCACCTCTTCTAGTCCCTCCTCTTAGGAAGCAGGAGGTTTAACCTGCCGGGTAAGGGGGCAAGAGCTTAATGCCCATTGGCTCCCTTACATCTAGTGAACAACAAGGGTAAGTAGAAGGGTGAGGACCGAGGCCCAGGCCAGCTGCCCCAGCAGTCACCTGCCTGGAGGCTGGAACTCCAGACAGACTGAACCTATGTGTAGGGTCAATTAACATATTTGGGGGGAAAATCGCAGAAAGTCCATTTTGACCTCAGCTCTAAAACAGGTCCTTTATTCAACAATAAAACATGTTATTTTTATTTTTGTCTGATTCTTCTATATGTTTCTCAATCATGTGGGACACAAAGAAGACTCGAGTATGAGTAATTAGCCCGCTGAACCCAGAACTTGAGTGGCAGGAAGAGATCTGTATTCAGAGTAGTAAATATCTGCTAATGCGTCAGTCTCACCCAGTGGACATGAGTCCCGGGAGGGCAGAGGCTGAGTCTTTTCTTTACTGAATGGGATGCACCCAAAAAGCACAGAGTACCCATCCCATCTCAGGCAGGGCATCAACTGTAACAGGACCTGAATGCTTAGGAAGAGCCGGGCCAAGATGGCCTCTGGGCTGTAGGAACCAAACCTCCAGCCATAAAAGCCAGGGATGCCCTTGCCACGGAGGAATCCAGAAGTGGCTCCCAGCCCACTTTCTCCATCGGTCTGCCTCCCTCTACCTCCTCCTCTGTTGTTTGGTCCCTTCTCACTCTGCCACTCTGTCACTTGCTGCACATCTGCGACATGGCTGCCCATGGATGCTGGGATATCAACTATGCCTGGATCTCAGAGGTAGAGGGGTCATGTTCCATCCACTCATCCACACAGAGACCACCCAGAATACCTCAGACCAGCAGTGTTTAGGGCAGATCTGCTGAAATCTGCTCCTACAAATGAACCCAGGATGTCAGGAGTGGGACAAAGCCTTGGGCCCTTGTGGGGTCCTCTACAAGGTCTGAAGTCTTGCAAACACCACAGCAGCAAGACAGAACATCCATCTGCTCACACCAGCACCACCAAAGGGGCTCAGAGAGAAACAAGGGTTTGAGGTACGAGTCCATGAGCCGTAGCCTATCCCATGAAGAGGTTGACTTTATTTAGAAACTTCCCTGACCAGTGTTGTTTATGAGGTGGCAACATAAAATAGGGTAGAAAGGGGTACCTGGTGGTTTGCTTTCCCCGGTGGAGCCAGCTGGGGAGTCCATCTGAGACAGCCTGGCTTTCCCAGAGAATATGGGCTCTACGTTCCTACTTCCTGGGTTCAAATCCCAGCTCTACTCTCTACTTCATCCTAGCTGGGCCACCTTCATCAGTCTCCTGACTACATCAAACCTCAGTTTCCTAATCTATAAAATCTGCTCTGTCACTCATAGTCATTGAGAGGTGTAACAGGGAGCACAAATGTCAATTTCATGGCCCGAGAGTCGCTCCTTAAATCCCACAGTTATTAGCTTTGCTATCTTAAGGGAATGTGAGAGTGGAGCTGTCTGCTGGAGTGCTGATGAAGCCCCACCTCTGTATCCACCGTTTTTCAGCTGGGGTGTTAATGCCTCACATAGCCTGTCACTGGGGAAGAGCCTGTTAGGCCCTCCCACCTGGGTAGGTGAGCCCTCCACTGTAGTTCCAGCCCCATTCTAGGGATTACTCCAAGGAGACCAAGTAAAGCCAATCATCTTGCCCAGTGGCAGCCCCTCCAAGCAGTCTCCACCCTGGAACAGGGACATGTCCATCAGCCTCTGGATCTATGCAATAGGGAAACTGTGTCGGCACTGGAGGGAGCCTAGGAGGGCTTCAGTCCATCCTGTAAGTGCTATGGAAGCACAGAAGTTCATCTAAACCTTCCTTCCAGAAGACTGTCTTCAGCCCCCCTGAGTCAGACAGGATGGTTTGTCTCTGTGCTGGAGTCTTTCCTCAGCCAGAGGAGGTCAGCCTGGCCTGGCCATCAGGGCTCTGGACTCCTAGACACCACATTTGTGGCCCACACAGCTTCTGGTAGAAAAATGGGAGCCTCACTGAGAGGCACAGTCACCTCTGGGTGCAGAGCTGGGCCAACATGCCTAAAGGAAGGGGAAAGGGAAGAGCTCAACCAGGAAAGGTAAAGCCTCACCAGTGCAGGAGTCCAGGACCAAGGCAAGGAGAAACCCCTGGGTAGCTGGAATGTCTGCCCAGTAGTCTGAGAAGGTTCTAGAAGCTGGAGTTAAACAGCAGGAGATATTGCCTACACTAAAGCAGTAGGCAACAGCAAACCCAGGTTCCACAGGGCTGCCTCCGAAGAACTCCTTGGGCACCCAGGGACCGCCAAGGAGCAGGAGGTGATCCTGACTTTCCTACACCATCCAAGCCATACTCGAAGCATCTTCCTCTTCCCCTTTGAGCTGCTCAGAAAGCTCAAGATGCCAGCACAGAGACAAGAAGTCCTGAGAAGCCAACACAATGTTCCAACACAGTGTGGCATTACCTGGAACTCCCGACCAGAAAACGCCCTCCCTCAGCTCTGGCCCTTTGTCCCAGGCACCCAGCAGGGCCTCTCCCAGACTCTGCCTTCTCTACACACCCTGAACGCTCCAGCAACCCCACCCCCGCCAGCCCCACCAGCTCCCTCAGAAAACATAAAGAATCTGAGGACCGAAACTAAGAAATGCACTCCCTCTCCATCCTGACGATCTTCCTCACAGCCAGAGGGTGGGGCCACACATGGAGGGTGTCGGGAAGCCCAAGGCAGGCCTTCCCTGGGAGCATGACTTGAAGGCTCTACTGCAGACCCCTTGCCCATGGCCCACTGGCCCCTGCCCTCATTACCAGCTGGCCGGCGCCTGGAGGCCCAGGAAAGGGCACAGGTTGGCGGCCTGCAGGCTGTAGGTGACCTACCTTGGTTCTGCATCCAGCTGGAGCTTCAGTTTGAACTCTGGCAAATTCACAGCTCAAGTGAACTGAATAAAACCCCCTCCAGAAATGTACACTGCATCATAAATAACCCAACGGCCAGATTTTGACCACCCTTACAAAAATAATTTCTTCTTACACCTTCCGTTTCTGTTTCCCGAATGTCAGCCTTTATCCTGAATTTCACCCATGTAGGAAAACTTCTACTTTCTGGAACTTGAAATAACTGGAGCTTTACCTGCAAGGTGAGTTATCCCATGTGATATGCACCTATGGGGTTTTAAATTTCAGTGGGAATTAATGCATGACAACAGAAACCGAAAACAAAACATTTTAATATGATAATTGAAGACTTACTGAACACCACCTACAGCACACATTTAACATTAAGAAAACAACTTATAATATATTCTCAGATTATATCCGTTTTACATCTGTTTTCAGTAGTCGACAAAAGAAACAGCATCCAGGCTCCAATACAAAGACATTGTTCACCGTGATCAAGGTCAAGAACTGAACGATGCTTTGTTCAGTCTCCACACCCAGTGGCTAACAAGTGCAGGACACATACTAAATGCCATATCAATGTTTACCAAACGAGGGAGTGAAGAAATTCATGGCATTCCAATGCATCGAGTGTTTGACTTTTAAATCCCAGGCAAACACCCACACAACCTGCCTCCTTCCGCTACTCAGCTATCCTCACGTGTACCCTTGTAAACCTGCATTGGCCTAACCATTTCTGACATGCCAGTGAGTGATTTTAACTTTGATTATGTTTTAATTGCTGGCTGTTCTGCAGAGCCAGGAAGGCCTGAAACACTACGGGTCTACAGAGGACATACGATTTGCTTAGAAAAGAAGAACCAGGTGTTCATAAAGGCAATGGTATCCTCACATCCTGCTTTTGTCTGTTGCATATGCACTGAGAGCTACTGCAGACCACCCAATTTTTCCACCATCTGACACCTCACTTTCCATCAAAGACCTTACTAAAGGGAAAAAAAAACTACTAATTGCATCACAAAGGTGCTATCACAGCGTCCCCCAGGAAAGTCCCAATTCTCTGAAATGTGCACAAGTAGCATAGAGCAGGGAAGAGAGGAATGTAAATGATTTCCAGACTTTCAAGGAGCCTCCTGTAAATCACACACATTCCTCTGAAAAAAAAAAAAAAGAAGTCAAAACCCTTTGTTCTTGGGTGGAACTTAAAAGTCCATTTTGACAAGTTGTCTCATACAGGTCGAAAGTCCATTCCATTTACACTGCTGAACTGGTTGCTGCAGCACAGAGCCTGGCCCCGTGCACAACATCCTGGGGCCCTGTGTCAATGTCAGACACGATCATGTCAATTCCTCCCATGTTCATCCCTCAAAGGTTTACCGGGCAGGCCCTCCTCTCCACAATGGGACAGAAGGACTTACAAGACCTTGCTTTCATGGATCCTGTAGTCTAATGGAAATTATTTCAACACGGATACCATTGACCGAGTGCTCATCATGGGCCAGGTACTGTTCTTGGAGCTCCATTTGTATTGACTCATTTAATCCATAAGCAACCCAATGTGGGTAGATTCTGTCATTCTTTCCATTTTGCCATGTGGAGAAACTGAGGCACAGAGAGGCTAAGTAACTTGCCCAAGGCCACACAACAGTTCACGGCAGAGCTGGGATTCAAACCCGACTTTTCACCTCGAGAGTCCCCACTTGCAATCACTGCAACTGTGTGATGTGGGCCAAGGTCTGGATGTATTGGGGGAACCACCTCTACATGTTCTCCCATAGTTATGCAGAGCCAAATGAACTTATAATGTAGGGATCAATGAGTGCTCAATACGTAAGGAGGTGGGGAAAATTGTCTTGATGGGTTAGACTGGGATTTTTCACAGGGACAGAACTGTCTACTCAAGACAGACATTGACATTTGTTTATGCCAACAGACAAGCCACATAAGGCCTAAGTGTTGACTGTCCCAAGCATCACAGAAGCCTATAAAATAGAGCAGAGTGTGGGGCTCCTGGGACACAACCTGAGGGGACAAAAACATGCAGAGAGGGAGAAAGGAGAACACAAGATGACAGGAGGAGGGTAGGGCTGACCTCCTCAGGACGCCCCTCCTACAAATCTTGAGGAAAGCCGACCGATGTCATGACTGATCAGGGTGATGATTGTTCACTGGTATGAGGACTGTTCTGTTCGGTGTTGGAAGCACAGGAGGGCTATGGTTCTAATGGGAGAGGCGTGGGGCCAGGCAGAGGCCACAGGTGCTGAAATCGTGGCTCACAGACAAAGGAGGCCAGCAGATTATAAATCCCTGGTGATGTGATGAGCTTTGGACTTTCACTGGCCAGGGACTTGGATACCTTGGTCTCAAGACACAAAGTGGCCCATGGCGATGTTCTTGATTACAGCCAGCATGATCACATCAGATGAGAGAGCCAAGAATGTCTCTCTTCATTCTCTTCTTAGAGTTTATCTCCCCAAAGAGTTGGTTTGATAAAATCATAGTGGGGACACCTAGGTGACTCAGTCAGTTTAAGCATCTGCCTTTGGCTCAGGTCATGAAAGGTCCTGGGATCAAGTCCCAGTCAGGCTCCTTGCTCAGTAGGGAGCCTGCTTCTCCCTCTGCCTACTGCCCCCCCTGCTTGTGCTCACTCTCTCTGTGTCTCTCTGACAAATAAATAAATAAAATCTTTTAAAAAAAATCATACTTAATAGTTAAACCCTAAATTCACCTTGATCCATCTAGATTGGTCTGCCCATGACAAGGAAGGAGGAAAGAGGGACCCTGATCCTGACAAGTGACACTGACAGTGAAGGAAATGCCATTTGCTCATCCCTAGAAAATCACGCCCATAAAACTCCCAATCATTGATCACTTACATGCACTTACACGTATGCCTTGAATCCCGCAGTAAGGCTGCAAATGGCTAGACACAGAAGCTGCGGAGACTCAGAGAGGTCAAATTATTGCTGAGGCCCCCCCATAGGTAGCAAGCCTTCGATCGGGCATACCACCCAAATCTGTCCCTTCGACGGCATAGGTCACATAATGTCCCCACTCACGCGTCCCTCCAGATGGGCCCCTGGGATGGTGGTCTGCCAACTTCGCCACCGCTCAAGCATCAGAACAAAGGACTGCCTCAAAACTAATTAGCTGCTCATATTCAAAACCCATTAATCTTAGTTAAGCTCACTGAAGCCTCATCCTTAGCGACTAAAAATACCAAACCTGAATTCGTCATCAAAGACAACTCCCCAGCAGGAAGGCCACTTGTCGAAATAACTCCGGCTTCCAGAGCTACCTGGGCCCTGGCGAGAGAAGGGAGCGTGGCGACAGGCTGCACAGTAACCCAGGAGCATGGAGCGGAGCCAAGCCCCAAGTGCACGGACACGAGCCGGGTGCACATTATTAAAATATAAGCTGAAAATCACTTATTCTGCATTAGGTGATTGATAGTGTGAGCCCTTTCCTAGGACATGGTGGCAGCCCTGAGAGAGGATGCAATTACTCCCAGCCAACAGAGATGTTCAGGGACTCGTTACTACCCAAGGCAGTGTGCACGATTTCATGGTTAATGAGGACTTTTGGGTGGGGGAGCCCCACTATATCACCCAGCCTGAACAGAGTTCCTAACCCCTCTCCTTGCCTTTACACTGCGATGAAGTCAACTTTAAGGGTGTTGAGGGAGGTGGTGTGTGAAAGGGGCTCTGGGCTAATTAGACTCCAGCACTGATTGCTGGAGATGATTTTTGTGGTAATCCTGGACTAGCCCAACTTGTGGCGGCCTCTGAGCCACACTCGACGCCCTCCGTAGTACAGCAAAAGCAAGGGAGACGTGGTTTCCAGGGAGAAAAATGACTTTTAATCAAGCCTGGGAAATGGAATTACATGTGTAATTAGACAGAAACAGCCACAAAACCACAAGCAAGGGAGAGCGCTGTAATACGGAGCTTCCGTTAGCCACGGCCAGCAAGAACTTAGGCATAAACTCTGCTGATGAAAGCATTTGGATTTTTGTTCTCTGGCTGACCGGAACTTCCCAGGAGGAAAATAATAGTTGCTTTGTCCTTGTTGGAAACACCACATGTGGCGACGAGGTAGCTGCAGTCCCTTTGTCGCTCCTGGTTTTTGCTTTCTTGGCAACCCCCCCCCCACCACCACCCCCCACCCCGACCTCAAGCTTATTATCAGCTCCAGATAAATAAATACATGTGTGGGTTTTCCTCACTTGGGAAAGCAAACTCCAAACGGCGTAGTGAAAGAGATAAACTCTTCTGAGGCTCTGGGATCAGAGGTCACCAGTTAAGGGCTCTATGTGGCATTCATTTCATTTCAAGTTCATTGGCATATGAAGCAGAGCGCCATTTTTTTCTTAATAGACACTGACTTCTTTGACCTCTGAAGGATCGCTTGAGTGCCGGTCTTAGGCAAAAGTAGGACAGAGAGGCAGCCACTGCCTGAGATCATGAGTCTATTAACTTTCCTTGGAGCTTTGCAAACCTCACAGGGTCCCCCGAGAGAAAAAGCACTAAAACCCCAACCACACCACAGAACACTGTACGTCAGAGAGACTGACAGGGTAGGCCGGAGCTGCTGCTCCAGACCCAGACACAGGAGCACAACAAGACTGGGAAATACAATCATTCCAAGGAAAAGCGGGACTAGGTCAGTAGCCTGGGCTCCAGACCCCGTGCACAGGATCGAGGGCACAGGGAAGCTCCCACCTGCTACCAAAGACCTCTCCCAGTGAGAAGAACCCCAGTGAGCGCTTGTGCATAGAAACGCCATTTGGGAGAGGGCAAAGGAGAACTGTGAATGGCAGATCCATGCCCTGAAGCCACAAAAGCTCTTTACTCACGACATATCATGCTGGAGACTCACCTTGTTCGTCAAGTCAAGAAATACTACGATGAACCCTCTTCCACTGTTGGTGGGAATGCAAGTTGGTGCAGCCACTTTGGAGAACAGTGTGGAGATTCCCAAGAAATTAAAAATAGAGCTTCCTTATGACCCTGCAATTGCACTACTGGGTATTTACCCCAAAGATACAGATGTAGTGAAAAGAAGGGCCATCTGTACCCCAATGTTTATAGCAGCAATGGCCACGGTCGCCAGACTGTGGAAAGAACCAAGATGCCCTTCAACAGACGAATGGATAAGGAAGACATGGTCCATATACACTATGGAGTATCATGCCTCCATCAGAAAGGATGAATACCCAACTTTTGTAGCAACATGGAAGGGACTGGAAGAGATTATGCTGAGTGAAATAAGTCAAGCAGAGAGAGTCAATTACATGGTTTCACTTATTTGCAGAGCATAACAAATAACATGGAGGACATGGGGAGATGGAGAGGAGAAGGGAGTTGGGGGAAATTGGAAGGGGAGGTGAACCATTAGAGACTATGGACTCTGAAAAACAACCTGAGGGTTTTGAAGGGGCGGGGGGGTGGGAGGTTGCGGGAACCAGGTGGTGGGTATTGGGGAGGGCACTTATTGCATGGAGCACTGGGTGTGGTGCAAAAACAATGAATACTGTTATGCTGAAAAGAAATAAAAAATAATAATAAAATAAAATAAATTAAAAAAAAAAAAGAAATACTACAACCATGACCATGGGGCACCGCGGGACGTCTCGAAAGTGGACCAGTTGGAGTGCCCTGCGGGCTTGGGTACACACCTTTCATCCCTCCTCTGCTCTGAGACTCAGTCTCCTCTCTAAGACAGAAAGTGACTCACCTCACAGAATTAGTGTGAGAACTGAAAATAGAAATAAAGATTCCTTCTATATATGTCAAGCCTCGCTCGCGCCAGTCACCTTGCAGACGCAGCCTCACTCTGGTCATTCTGTGAACTTGACATTACTATTATCCCTATTCTATAGGTGAGAAGTCAAGGTTCAAGGAAGTTAAGCGAAAAAAGAGAGAGAGAATGAGAGAGAGAGAGAGAAGTTAGGCAACCTTGGCCAGAAGCCATTACTCAGTAAATGGCAGAGCTGAGACAGGCAGCTGGTGTGCTGACAACAGGTCAGGGATGTACCAGCACCACGTGATGCTAAGTGAACGAGTGAATGGCCCGCAGCAGGTTCCCATGCGGCATCCTGACCTCGCGGCCCCTGCCCGCACCCACAGACGGATCAGACGCTCAGGAGAGTGGTGGGGAAGGTCTCTCCTACACATCCCTTCAGTCCACATCAAACCTGATCCCGTTACATCTGACCCAGCATTCCAGCCACATATGTATTTTCGGCCCACAGAATTTCCTTCTTAAAGGCATTATTCCTGAATAAGGAGGGCCGCTCGTCGGGAGGGAGCTACTGTACGGCTCAGAAAAGCCTGGCCCGATGGTGAGGTTGGAGGACTGAGACAGAAGGCAGAAAACAAGTCTAGTATTAGAAGCCAAGGATGGAATACTCAATGCCTGAGTAAGGTAGAGGCTGCTTCTCACCAGCACTGAGAAAACCCAGCCATTAGCAGCAGTGAGGATCCCACTAGACTTGGGGTGGCCCCAGATGTCATGCATTATGCTAAACACCAGGCCTGTTGTTGGGCATGGCTGTGTGGCTTTGGCTTTGACTGCCACCCTAGGAGTCTTACTTGTCCAAGTCTTTAAGAAGCACAAAATTCAGGGTGTCTGGGTGGCTCAGTGGGTTAAATAAAGCCTCTGCCTTGGGCTCAGGTCATGATCTCAGGGTCCTGGGATCGAGCCCTGCATCGGGCTCTCTGCTTGGCAGGGAGCCTGCTCCCCCCATCTCTGCCTGCCTCTCTGCTACCTGTGATCTCTGTCTGTAAAATAAATAAATAAAATCTTTAAAAATAAAAAAAATAATAATAAAAACTAAAAAAAAAAAAAGCAGCACAGAATTCTTCTTGAAACACATTTGGGTCCAGCCTTCAGCTCCAGCCATGGGATTCCCCTTCCCCTTCTCAAGCCTGTCAGGACGACCTCATCCCCTTACATCACACAGAGCATCCACACTGGCCCTTCCATGGCTGGTTTTAAAAGGTGAGACGTTCTCTCACTATTCCCCCAGAGCCCATGCAGGTGTATCAGGCACTCGCCAGAGCTCAACTTAAAAGGTCTGCTTGTGCAATCCTGTCTAAATCTGCCAGGCAGTGGGGAGAGGACAGGATCGACGCTCACAAAAATCCAAATGCATCCCCACCAGGCTCAGCCAGTTCTGATTTCACGGATAGCACACATCCAGGGATCACTGAAAATTCAAGTCAATAAATGTATGAGGGGTGACCATGTGACAGGACGGGAGTGAGGCTTTATAAGAAATGTACGTTTCTGAGTATTTCCTTAAGCTTTTAAAAATGAAGCACATTTTTTCCCCCAACTGGTAAAATTGATTTGGACTACGCAGTGCTCAAAAGTTTCAGTAATTAAGTAACTTTATAAATTTTAAACATTTAGTTTTTAGGAATGGGTGGGAAAAATCTTTTAAATGTGTCAACATGGCCAAGACTCCAGAAGAGCTCTGTGAAGCAAATGAGAAAATGCTGATCTACTTCTGGTAAGCAAAAAAGGAGAAACGTTGATAATATATCAGGAATCAAGCTAAAAAGATCAGTAATTCTCATCTACACCCAAAAAATGACTAATTATGAAGACTCAGGAAAGAAAAAAAAAAGATTCACAAACCAAAAAAGACAATAGCATATCTAGGAATACATTGAACTAGAAATGCCATAAATTTGTATGAAGAAAACATTGAAACAGTACCAAAGAATGCAAAGGAAGGCTTGAAGAACAAGGAAAGGCATGCCATTTTCTTGAGCAGGACTCAACATCACAAGATTTGGATTCTGCCTAAGTTTGTTTACATGCTGAAAGCAATCCCAATTCTATGTCCATAGGCTGTTTTTCTGGCACTAAACAAGCTGATTTTAAAGTTCAAAAGAAAAAAAGGACAAGAGAAGAGTTCTGAAAAAACCAAAGGAATAATAATGATGGTATGAGGAGGTCCAGGGAGACCTAATTCTACCAGGTATGAAAATAAACACTTAAGAAAGCATCGCTGAGGGACACCTGGGTGGCTCAGTTAGTTAAGCCTCTATTTTCGGCTCAGGTCATGATCCCAGGGTCCTGGGATTGAGTCCGATGGTGCAGGGCTTCCTGCTCTTGTGGGGAGTCTGCTTCTCCCACTGCCCCTCCACCCTACTCATGCTTTTTTTTTTTTTTTCTCTCTATCTGTCTCCCAAAGACACACACACTCTCTCTCAAATAAATAAATAAAAATTTTTTAAAAAAAGAAGAAAGCAAGCATTGCTAAAATAGTGTAGTACAGACATGCAGAAGACCATAGGAAAGACTGATGAAACAGAACAGAATTTCCAGAAACAGATACAATTATACACAGGATTTTGGTATATCGTAAAGGTGCTATCGCAAATCAATGAGAAAAAAGATAAAGATTTTCAGTAAAACTGAGCCACTTTCTAAATGGATCTTAGATTTAAGTGTTTAAAATGGAACCATAAAAGTACTCATAAGAAAAATAGAGAAAATCCTTCCCAGCTTTGTACAGGGCTGTATTTTCCTAGGAACAAAAATTCAGAGGCCATAAAAGATTGAAAATTTGACTACAGAAATCAAAAATTTCATCATGAAAAAAGCAAAGTAAAAACAACAGTGAACTCCGTGGAGTATTTTCAACGCATGTCAAAGATCGAGGCGGGGGGGTAAAATCTTTCATATAAAGAGCTTCTCAAAACCACCAGAAAAGTAAGCAAAGTATATGATTCACAGAAAATGAAATACAGACAACTCCTGAGCACGTGAGAAGATGCTTAATCTCACTCAAAATAGAAATGCAAATCAAAACTTTGCGCTCATACTATTTTTAATCCATCAGATTGGCAAAAATCCAAAAGTTGGATAACGCATTCTGTTGGCCAAACTAGGGGAAAACAGGCCCACTTATTCTTTGCTGGTGAGACTGTAAATTGACATAACCCTTCTGGAAAGGAGTTTTGCAATATCTATAAAAATTACAAATGCAAAAATCCTTTTACTCTGCAATTCCATTTTTAGGATTTTATCTGATACTTGCAAAAATACAAACTGACCTAATTACAAGATTAGTCTTTGCGGCACTGTTTTTCACAGCACAAGATAGGCTAGAACCAAGGTGTTATCATTAGGAAGCTGGTCAAGTAGGTTATGGCACATCCACACATTAAAATACTGTGCAGTAGGGGAAGACGATAGGAAAGTCCTTTATATACTAACACAGAAATATCTCTATACTTTTTTAAAAGTAAAAAAAGCAAAATGTGGAACAGGTATACACATAGAATGTCTCCATTTGCACAGGAAGGTGGGGAGGGGAAAGTGAATTTGTGTTCATTCTCTGCTTATAATTCATAGTGAAAATCTGGAAGGACCCCTTCCCAAAATTAATAATGTATTTATCTGAGGGACTGGGAAGGAATGGAGCAAAATGGAGCTTAGGAGAAATTTTGCTCCACACCTTTTACAAAAACTGTTCATTTCTGAACCATGGGAATGCACTCTTTCCTCAAAAACTAATAAACATGTTAAAGTCATTTTTTAAAAAAGAAAAATAAATGTTAATGGAATAAATCATAGAGTCTACAAAAATAAAGTGGCACTCCAGAATTACAGAGATAGAGAACATGTGGGGAGTGGCGGGGGGTGGGGGGCGGGGAGAAAAAGCGAACTCTGCAGGACAGAAAGGTCAGAAGAGCCCAATGCAAATAATGTGAACAGGACATGAGAAGTTTGCACCCCTTGTGTTTCTGAACTATTCAGATACTTTGTATAAAACTCACATCCATGTCTGCATCTATACATTTCATAATTCAAAGGATTTTAATGAGCAATGAGTGCCCTTTGCCCCCAGCAACTGTACATCCAGAAATCTTTTTCAAGGAAATCATTAAGAATGTGCTCAAAGACTTTGGTACAGAGCTGTATCTCACTCTCAAAGGCTCTACAATAGATGATTCGTTAAATAAATCATGCCCTCCTATACTATGGAATGCCAAGCAGGCACCAAATTTATGTCAGAGAATATTTAGTGACACTGAAAGATGTTTACTCTCTGCTGGCAAAGATATACACTAAAATATTCACTGTGGTTATCTCTGAGAGTAGTATTATGGATGACTTTTATACTTTCTGCATATTAATACTTTCTAATTTTTCTACAATGAATATGTATTACTTGTGTAATAAAAAACAAATAAAAGTTATTTAAAAGAGGGGGAAAAGGAAAGCATCACAAAGCTGACTGATATCCAAGAGAGCTGCTCTAATGGTTACCACTTGTCTAGAGTCTCTGCTCCAATATTTTTTAAATTGTGCTAGACTGAAATCCAAAAGCTTTTCTCAGGGCTGCAAAAGGCAAGGGGGGAGGTGTGATGCAGGAGGCTCTGCTCCACAGCCAGGCCCTCCCCTACACACACACACACACACACACTCAGAGCATCTCCACTGTTACAAGTGTTATACAGACACTTTCTGCCTAAGATTTTAACTTTAATAACAGACCCTGCAGATAAAAAACACAGATACGCTGCCCCATGAAGCTCTGTCCTTACACCTCGTCTGACCACCAAGAAACCACTTAACTGTCATTACCCCTGAAAAAGACTTCTCGGAACTGAGGTAATGAGTTTGAAGGGCTTTTATCCCGGGCAGATGAAAGCATGAGTAAAGGCCCAGAGGTGAGATTCAACAGGACTCACTGGGAGGCGTGGGTAGGCTTGTCTGCCATCAAGAGCGCAGAATGGGGGGCCCCAGCAGGCAGGGGAGACCACAGTGGGCACCTGAGCAGCAGAGAAGTACTGAGCAAGGGGCACCGTCCCTCCCCTCAGCAGGCACCAGAGCACACTGTGGGTCAGTCTTTGAGAATACGCTGAGCCGCATCTCCCATCCAAGATGCATTGGTGCTGGAGAGTCAGACTCGAGCTGGCCTTCCCCAACTCTAGAAGAAGGCCAAAGGCGACTTCCAGGAGAGGGCTGCCCGCTTACCCACAGCCTTTCTCCTCACGAGTATGAGGAGGGAGCAGTGCGCCCTGCAAAAGCCAAGCTCGGATGGACTCCTCACTTTGGTCCTGGCTGTATAAAGTGGCTGAGCTTGTATTCATTTTGAAAAGTCATCCATCTAATAATAATATAATAGCAGCTCTCAGTCAACGTGTTGCCACTATTTATCAGACACTAGGCTATCACAAACAATTGTATTTGAGCCTAACAGCAAGGGTAAGAGGCACCATAGAAGGCTCACGGTGAAAAGAGCCCCACGTCTCCACCCCTTCCTCTACCTGCAACTCTTTGCCATGTGACTTTGAAGCTCCTCCCATCATCAGTTGGAGTCTAGTTTTCATCCCTGGACCCTGGGCAGATACTGTGACTTTCATGGCTGAACAAGTCAGGAAGGGCCGATTCTAAGCCTGGGCCTCAAGAGCCCACTTCCATTCACTTCCACTCACTCTCTCGGAATCCTGACACTTTCCGGAGAACGAGCCTAGGCTAGCCTGCTGGCGGATGAGAGACCATGCAGAAAACAGCTGTCCCAGCCGAGGCCACCCTCACCCAGCCAGGTCCCAGCTGACCACAGATGTGGGTGAACCCATGCAAGACCAGCCAAAAGGAGCCCAGATCAGCAGACCTACCCAGCAAGACCTGCAGACGCATGAGGAATAACAGATGGCTGTCCTTTTATATTGCTACATTAGGAGGTAGTTTATTTTACTGTATTATTGTGGCCACAGATAAGTGTATACAGGTGAGTACCGTCACTGATGCCAAACTCAAGTTGAGAACCGAGAAATTTTCCTGTTATGGAATGAATGTTGGTATCCCCTCAAAATTCATGTTAAACCCTAACCCTCAAAATGTTGGTATTTACAGATGGGACCTTTGGGAGATAGCATTAAGTGAAGTCCTGAAGGTGGGGCCCTGGTCTAATGGGATTACTGACCAGCTGATCTAAATGAATGGTTCAAGGTCAGACCACAGGTAAAGGCGAAAGGCTAAAGCAGAGTTCTTTGAGCTCCCAGAGAAGTTCTCACTTGTCCACACTGGGCTGACCTGCCTCTCCAGGAGTAATTTACATAAGGAAGAGCTGTCCTTCAGGAATTCTCATCTTGCTCCCAACCCCAGAGCCCCAAACGTCCCAGTCTTGGGCTCCAGGAGCCACAACTCCTGGAAGCTACTCATAAATTCCTACCCAATCTAGCCCCTTCCCCAGACTCTTCTCCGCAAATCAGCCTGCTGAGCCATGCAGTTGACACAGCACGGGCAGATGGTAGGGCCTAGGTGCCTGTTGGACATCCCAGGAAATGAAGCTGCTTCAACCCACCAGCATCATAAAGGCAGAAGTACCCTGTGCCCATGTAAGGGACAGGATGTTTGGGTCACCCTCACAGCTTCTCCAAGGACACATGGAAGATCTTGTAGCGGAGACTGCAGCTTATGTAAGCAGTTCGGCTGTTACCATGCATATGGTGGTCTGGCAGCTACTTCCAAGATCTTGAAAACCACACAGCAATCAGGAGCCCCTAGGACCTGGGACCCATCTGCTGTACAAAGATAGAGCTTCGTTTCAGATGCCACGAAGCATCAGAGGATACTATGTGCTTCCCTCTGAGCTGGAGCACTGCCAGAGCCTTTAGGCTTTGGTGGAACTCTTAGAGAAGATGAAGTTCACTCAGCACACAGGCAAAGAGCTGTTGTCCCTGGGGCTCTGTGGACACCAATGAACAAGATATGGCTCTGGTCCTCAAGAGTCCCCAGTCAAGTAGTGAGAGTCCTATGGAGGTTTATACAGTTGTAGGCATGAACAGACAGCAACTAATTCTGGTCTGGATGGAGAGAGGGCAGGAAGGGCCTTTTAAGAAGGTTTTTGGAGGGCCCTTAGCTGGCTCAGTTGGTAGAGCATATGACTCTTGATCTCAGGGCCATGAGTTCACATCCTACATTGGGCATGGAGCTGACTTAATAGAAAAGAAGAAAGAAGAGGAGAGGACAGGACAGGACAGGAGAGGAGAGGGGAGAGAGGACAGGAGAAGAGGGGAGGGGGGCGGGATGGGACGGGAGGGGAGGGGAAAGGAGGGGAGAGGAAAAACAAAGGCAAGAAAAGGAAAAGAAAAAAAGGAAAGGAGAGAGAAAGAAAGAAGAGGGAATGGGAAGGAAGGAAGGGAAAGAAAGAAAGAAGGAAAAGGGAGGGAGGGAAAGAGGAAGAAAAGCAGGTAGGCAAGCTTTAGGGGAGGACATGACCTTTGGGCTAGGCCTTCAAGGAGATCTTTCTTGCCATCACTTCTCTGGAGATTGCTCAGGGGCTGTGTAGGATTCAGGTCAGGAATGACATAGTGAGAACTCTGTCTCCTATGTTCCCCAAATATTGACCTCCTACATATACCAAGTTTTCCAGAATCTGGACTCACCTTCTCCTTCAAGGACCAACAAAATGGTTGGGATCCCCAGTCTACTTACTGTCATTATGCTGCTTACAACCATACCATGCTTTCCCTTTTTTGTTAAATGAAGATTACAGTCTTCAGCATGGTCACAGGAGCCGGCCCACTCCATAGTGATCAGTCTCACCCTCCCTCGCTGGGTTCCCAGCATCGTGGCTTTCTCTTGGAAAGGCCCTGGCACACATGCTTCCCCTGCCCTTCAGTCTCAGCACAAGGGTCACTTCACCAGGAGAGTCTCCCCTGACCCTCCATCTCGGGTCAGCTTCCTCAGATTTAGTCCTCCAAGAACCACACCCATTTCTTTCATTGTACTGGCATGTATCTTGAAGTTATATCCCTGTCACAATTGCTCACTTAATGTCTGTCTTTCCCACTAATCAGTAAACTTCATCAAAGTAGAATCAGGTCTGCTTTTGCTTACATTGGTATGTGGAATCTAACACAGTGCAGGCATATGGTATACACTCAACAAATACTTGTTGAACAGATGGATGGATGGATGGAGAGACGGACGGACGGACGGTGTACACCATAAGGATTCTAACTGGGAGTTTTGCTCCAGGCATGGAAGATCCACGGTGTCTTAGGTTGGGTGTCCCCAAAAGCAGATGCTGGGATAAAAACTTGAGTACAAGTCAATTTATTGAGACAGTAAAACAAGGAAGAATTACTAGGATGGGGAAGAGATACAGGGAAAAAAGGGAAAGGGAAGGGAAGGAAGCATAAACAAGACCCCTAGACTAGAGGGCTGGGGGCAAAGGGAGGAAGAGAGAGAGAGGTTGATGGAGCACCTGTGTGCATGACGTGTCAGATGGGACAAAGGAAGAAATCGCCCATTTCTACTTGATTTTCTACTTGATTTCTGGTGATTCCATCCCCAAGTTCTAAGCTTGCTGACATGAGAGCTATCAGCTCCAATCTCTCTGTTTCTACTACTGGTTCCCATGAGCACACAATTCCAGGTGCTCCAATACAAGGATTTTTTTAAAGAACTCTCAGTTCCTGGGCCCCTTCAATACCAAAATTGGCGGACTACACTGAAAGATCTAATTCATTCCTTCCAGAGGAAGAAGTGGCTCCTTCTAGGGAGACCATGACCCACAGGAGAGGCTCCAGGCATCCATGTGCCTTTATTTTCTGAGCCCATCATATATACGCAAAATGACAGAAACCAAATCTGCTAGTCGGTGTCCGGGACCCAGAAAGCAGTCACACTCTTACAAATAGCAATCTTCCTCCTTCAAACTTCCTAATCTGCAAGCACCATCTTCCTAAGTCTTCCTAATCTTCCTAATCTGCAAGCACCATCCCCTCAGCCAAATACCTTGGGCACTGCCTCTGTGTCCCGCACTGCATGGAACAGGTAGGACAGCTGTGAAGGCAGAGTGCATGCTTCTGTCCTGGAGAAGGTTCTAGTCCAAGGGAGAGGAGAGGCATTCAACAACCACCAAATTACATATTCAGTTACCACCTGGGAAGGAAGGTATTCAGCCTTATGAAAGCATAACACGGGGCAGGGCACAGAGGGGACTGACCTCATCTAGAGGCAGAGATGCCTCCATGAGGAGGCTTCACCATCCGGTCAATGTAGGCGTTCATGAGAAGAAGGAACAGAGGAAAGCAGGCACGGCAGAGGGAACAGCCTGTGCAAAGCCCTTTGATGGGAGGATCACGACAAAGTGGACAATAATGAAAGCAGGTGTGGTGTGAGACAAGGAAGGCAGGGGAAGCAGGTGTGGCCAGTGCAGGGCCTGAGCCCCCTTGTGCAGGATGATGTCAAAGGATCCTGCTTTAGGCCACCTGGCAACCTCATGGGTAAGAGAAGGTAGGCAAAGGTGAGGCCGGACAGATGGAGTGGGACCCAGGGCACGTGGGCAAAGAACAGCCTTTCCCGAGCACGTCCTACATGTCGGGCACTGCGCCCCACTCGAGTATCTACGAAATCCTTAGACATGTCCATTTGTTCAATTCGACAAATAGCTATCGAGCCACTGCTTTTCTCCATGGGCAAGTAGAAAGCAAGAGGGATTTTTCCCCCCCCAAAATCATCCTTCAAAAAATGAGTGAGTGAACTTACACTCAAATTCCAGATGAGCCCTCTCCTGTTCAAGGGCAGCTCTCATTTACTTTATTTTCAACAACAAAGTACTGTTTGGGGAAAAGACATTAGCCTGAAATGACCTCAATCAATGCAAGTTTGGGATGTCTATAGGAAGCTGCCTGATAGAATCGTTTAAAAAAAAAAAAAGAGGCAGAGATATTTAACCCTACTTAATAATTATTCCTGAGTAGGACCTTAGAATTGTAAGCTGGGGATATTGTTCTAAACACGCCTTTTACAAATCACTTTCAAAAGCGAAGATCATACGCAGTGTTATTGTGGAGATCATGATCACGGATATACCCACAGAACAAATTGGGGGAGGGCAGGTTAAAAAAAAAAAAAAAAAACTCTCCTAATGTTATGCAAATGAGTGTGGGTGGCTTAGGATAAAATTTCCAGGGGCAGCATTTTACACAGATCCACAAAGTGGTGCTCCCAAACAGCTAGGACAGAAGCAGAGATCTCTGTGGCCCAGAAAACTGGGTTAGTCGCTGCTTACAGTGGCTCCGGCAATGACAGAATCAAGGCAGCCCAAGAGGCCCGAGGAAGCTCTGAATAAAACCATTCCATGAAACGCGAGAGGAGGAAGAAAGCAGTATTTCTAAATTAACAGACTATTTTACATAACATGTGAGTTTAAATATGTATGTGTAACTAACTTAAAGAATCCGATGCTACAGATAGACATCGGACCCTTTGATCTACCTCGCGAAGAGTTTACATGTTCAATGTCAGGTTGATCCCCTCCCCTAAGTACAGCATCTTCTGGCTGAGAAAATGCAAAAAAGCACTTTCTATTAGGAATGTTGTCTCTTCCAGCACGGATGGGAACTAGCCTCAGGGGACGGTGGTGGAAACACCCAGTTCAACCATGGAATGAAAGTGGCCTGGCCAGCCAGACACCCGATCTGCATACCCAGACTTTGCAGGGAGCAAATCTTCATTTCCTAATGAGGGATTGGGTCCAGAGAGTTCCTGGAGCTGACCTGCTCAAGAGCACAGGCACAGAGGACAAAGCAGGACTGTAGGCCAGTCCTGCTCTGAAATCTTATCACCTAATTGCTCCCCCACTCAGGACCTGGCTTCATTGACGCACCTTCCTGTATGGGCACAGGAAGAATACTCCAGAGCTCAGGGTGAACAAAACCACTAGCTGTTGTCTCCGTCCCTCCCGAGAATGTGACATCCAGTCCAGGCTCAAGACCCGAGGCTCCAGGCCACAGCCAAGCCAAGCCCCTCAAGTTCCTTGGATCTTCTTGGACTAAATTTTTTTTTTTTAAGATTTTATTTATTTATTTGACAGAGATCACAAGTAGGCAGAGAGGCAGGCAGAGAAAGAGGGGGGAAAGCAGGCTCCCTGACGAGCAGAGAGCCCAATGTGGGACTCGATCCCAGGACCCTGAGATCATGACTCAAGCTGAATGCTGAGGCTTAACCCACTGAGCCACCCAGGCGCTCCTTGGACTAACTTTTGAACCTGTCCTTTGCTGGAAGCTTTCTCCTTTATAAAGGTCAAAGACCTGTGTACAGCCTGTCCTAACAGAGTCAGAAGATGAGTGAGCTGAGCTCTCACCTCTTAGCCATCAAGAGATCAATGAGCCCTTCCCAAACCATTCCCAAAGCCCCCAAGGGAAGGGGCAGAGCAGCAGTGCACTCTGTAGGATCCCCACGCCTCCCCCTGCTGTCTGCATCTTCCTTCTATTGGGCTGCATGGTACAGAGCCACCCAGCTTCAGGAGATGGAGGAGGGAGGAAGGAGTAGCACCAGGACAGCCCCGTACTGATCAACTACAACCTGTGGACCTATTATTATAATAAAGCTTTGTTAGAACACATGCGCACCCCTTCCTTTATGAGTTTTCTGTGGCTATTTTCAGGCTATAGGATAGAGCTGAGTGGATACAATGGAGACCACAGGGGCTTCCAACCAGGGATATTTACTACCTAGGTCTTTAAGAAAGAGTCTGCTGGCCCTGGGCTTTTTCCTTTATGCTTAGTTATATATTTACATTTTCTACCCCAATAATGTATAATCTTCTAAAAGGCACATAACTTAGAAAAATTATCTATTGGATCTATTACCGTATTTACACTAAAAACAATTTCACTAATACTCACAATGATCTTCCTCCAATCTACAGCTGAGGAGCCAGATTTGAGAAATTTCTAGCGATCTGCCCAAAGTCACACAGCAAGTGGTCCAGGTGAGACTCCCAATCTGGGTCCTTCTGACCCAAGACCACCTCAGGACCACAGTGGAAGAAAAGCCCCAGGCTCTTCTCCTCAGAAGACAGGGACAATGTGCCCCTCGCTGAGGAGCATCGCCACCATAAACCCACAGCCCCTCCGCCCGGAAACCAGCCTTGAGAGGAAGCATCTCTCAGAGGTACAAGACTTCAGAATTCTGCATGGGGCTCAGAGTCCACGGGGCCTACCTCAGCCTGGTAGGACCACTGTGGTGGGCACTGAGCTGCTCCCTCTACCCCAAGACACAGAGGCACTGAGGTCAGCAAGAAAAGCCAGCCATGCTGAGGTCAGAGACCAAATCAGAACCTCCCCAGAGCCTGGGGCTCTTCCCTGCCTTCTACCTTCTCCTCTGGCTCCACCTACCCCCCCTCCCACCCATCAGAAGGCTCTGAACTTCTCCACTCAAAGTATTTGCACAAGAGGTCCCCTTCGCATGACAAGGGCTTTCCCACCCCAGCCACCTGAAAAATTCCTATTCATTCCTCCAAAGGTCACAAACTAAAATCTCATGGAGGCTTCAGATGTGTTTTCTCAGACTCAGGGGAACTTGTAAAACTAAGGACATGTAATGTAAACACTCTGAGATTCCCAGTCTTCCCAGACCAAATGAAAGATCTAGTAACACTCATCCCACATTCCCACATGGCAACCACAGGCTGTGGCTGAGGAGCGGCTGTTCTCCTGACGGGGCGTGTGCTTCCCCAGGCAGCCCCGGACCCCACCTGGGCCCACGTCTATTTAAGATCACAATCCCTGCATGCAGTGCTCTGGCCCAGTGGTTCTCAGAGTGAGCCCGGGGATATCAGCATCCCCTGGAAACTTGCTAGGAAGGCAAACTCTCCAGCCTCATCCTAGACCTACTGAATCAAAACCTCCAAGGGCAGGGCCCAGCCATCCCTGCTGTACCAAGCAATCCAGGGGACTCTGATGACCACTCAGATCTGAGAATCTCTGCTCTAGCATCACGGGATCTCACCCAAGCATCCAGCTTGTGTCTTCCACCTGCCTTCCCCACCCCCGGCCTCTACACTTCCACCCTCAGTTACAGAAAAGTTCAGTCCTGTGTTGGCGCAAGACCACACAGATTGCCGCTCTGTCACAGACACCCACCCTTGCCCCTGCCTGCGGCTGCGGGCTGTTCGCCTGCCCATCTTCCGACCTTGTGAAATGCTTTTCGGTGAGGGCTATCATGATCCCTCCCTCCCCAGCACCCAGCATAGAGCCAGACCCCCGACAGGAATGGACGGACTTCTCCAGAATAGAATCCATTCATTTGGTGATATTTATGTCCCCCTACGTCATTGAAGCAAGAGTGACCCTGAAGCAGCCTCTGCCCTCCTCTGACAGACAAGGATATCGAGAAGCCAATGCTTGCCGCTCCAGGAGAAGGGCTATCTCAGCAGAAGATGAAGTAATTCCTATTCACAGCATCTGTTAATCACTCAAGATCCTTCTAGATTCGAGGGGCTATAGAATGAAAGGTGTTATTAATGAAACCATACAGACGAGGAGGCAGTTCTGAATAGCAGCCCTCCTTCCTAACAATGCCTTCCCCTGCAAGTTAATCCCCTTCCATTATTTCAAATTCTTCAAGTGCTAGAGAAGTCATGTAGGTTGTTTTCCGAACAGTCACTTAGCTGACAAGTATTTTCTAATTGACAGAACACTCTGAAAAGACAGATTGGGGAGGGTTGGGGAGAGGTATTAAGATGGAGCAATTTCCCACACACAGCAGGAGGCTAAGTTGACTGAAATGTAAGATTTTGGAAGAAGAGTTATTCAAAGTACCCCTCAACCCCGTAGCCCCTTCCTGATGTGAGGCATTCCGAGATGTTCCCCCATGAGTGGCTCCGATCCAAAGACCAAAGACGTACCCAGAGGGACTGCATGTTTCCCACAAGCTCAAACCCAAGCCAAGAATTAAAATCTAAGAGCAAAAATAAAAATTGGTACTGGTAGTTGAGCGGCTAAGATGTGTCTAGAACTTTCCAAAAGGCTATGTGCCAGGTGGGGGAGTGACACTTATCCCTATTCTCCAGATGAGAAGACTGAGGAATGCACTCAAGTTTGCAGAGGGTGTCCGTGGCAGAGCTGAGGTCAGACACACGTTTCCTTAACTTGAGAGGCTCTGTGCATTCTTTCCTGTTATTTGACCACCTCCCCCCACCCCCTTTAAGGAAATGCACCTGCAGAGTGGCGATGGGCTCAGATGGCAAATACCCTGAGCCATACATAAGAACCTTTTGGGCAAGGCCCGAGGCTTTCTGTGGGCTGTTGTCACACAGCCTGGATGCCGCTGGCCTAACCTATCAATCAGCCCTCCTTGAATATCACGTGGACCTGATGCATTACCCGCCCCCCTCCGGCCCTCAAACCGTGCGTGCCTTGAACAGCTAATGAGGCATGCAGGATGGCTCCACATCTCATGTTTTCAGATTTCCCGGAGTGAGATAATGCCACTGAAGAGGGAGTGTACCCTGCTTCGTCCCAAGCACTGATAAGGTGTTAATAAACCTTAGCAAATGCTGTTTAGAGATGGCTCCAGCAGCACAGTGGCACTGGAGGGTTGGCAATTAAAGCCAGGGAGCTTCTCAATTTGGAACTGATTCCCAGCTGCTGCAGAAAGCATCTCCAGCGGCCTAGAGCTTCCCCGTAGGTCCAGCAGCCCTGATACTTGTCCGAGGCATGGGGTGTGAGCTTGTGGCCAAGGACAGACAGCATGAGCAAAGAGAGCCTCACAGGCCTCACCCCAAAAGACTAGAGAAATCGACACACATGCCCCACACCCCAGGTAACCGTTTGGTATTGGGTCTCCAGGAATGTAGTTAAACTTTCTCAAACATAATTAATATTTATAGCTGATAGGAAAACTCTCAGGATAAAAAGTTTCAGAATAGGCCAGGGGAATGTAGAAGATGCTGCTGGTTCCATGCCCAGATCCCTCTTACCAGCTGGTGTGCCCATCCCCAGCTGCTGTTCGTGCAGGCTCTGCCTTGCCCGGAAATGCTGGGAGCTTACCTCCTCCTTCTGGGGGTGGCCTGCAGCCAGTGAGTGACTACAATGGGACACCAAAGTCCAGACCTTCTGCCTCAAGTTGGGATAACTTTGGTAAAATTCCCACTCCAGGAATTCCCCGGCTTTGTCGAGCTTCTCCCCTGCTTTATCCTGCTTCCTTTACACCCTGAAGGATCTTATATGAGAACTGTCCCAGAATACCTCACTTGCACAGTGCTGGGCTCTGCTTCCAGGAAACCAGACCTAGCCAGAGGATGGGAGATGAGTGAGAACTGCTAATTTCTTTTATTTTTTTTAAGGTTTTATTTATTTATTTGACAGACAGAGATCACAAGCAGGCAGAGAGGCAGGCAGAGAGAGAGGAGAAAGCAGGCTCCCCTCGGAGCAGAGAGCCCCATGTGGGGCTTGATCCCACAACCCTGGGATCATGACCTGAGCTGAAGGCAGAGGCGTTAACACACTGAGCCATGCAGGCGCCCCGAGAACTGCTAATTTCTAAGCACTCTGTTAGACATTTCCCACACGTGATTTCATGAGCCTTCCTCAGTCACCTTGTGAGGTATGGGAAATCATCACCATTCCCAGAGAAGGAAACTGAGACTCTGAGTGGGAAAGTGTCTCAGCCAAGGTCTCACGGCACCTAAATGGTGTAGGTGAGATAGATGCTGAAGTCAGAGCAAGACTGTTTCCATGACACCCTGTCACTTCCCCACGTTTACTATGAGCTGCGCAACGTCAGAAGAGAGGATGGGGTTTATAAGAAACTTTGGGATCGGCAAAGGTCCATAAGGCAGAGGGCTGGCAGGCCAGCAGGAAGAAAGAAAACCAACCCACACCGGGCTGAGGTGCTCAGATCATCATTCCATACACTCTCCTTCACCCCTAATGGAACCTACGCATATTGCCTAGCAAGAAACTCATCACTCGCCACCTCTCTGATTCACAATGGTAAAGCACATCCTACATTTTAATTTAGCATATGCATATTTCACTGGTCATGGTTTGAAGCAAATGTTTCCACTTGGGGTTCTCGCCTAGAGGAGCTAATAGTTTCCATAAAGGTAACAAAGACTTCTGCCAGCAACTGTGGCTTCTGATACTGTCACACACTCCAACTTAATTAAAACGTGCTCTGTGAGGAACATCTCAGGAGAGGCAACCTGTTCAGATCCTGTCACCCAAAGATACCATCTTTCCTACAAAGAAGCAGGAAGCCTAACTTCAACCCAAACAAACCAACAGTGAAACGTGTCACTTCTGTATAGGTATTAATTACTGGCCCAGGGACTTCCTAGCTGACAGGCAGAATGCTGTGGGCAGGAGTCAGGAGTGGGGTGGGAAGCCTCTTTCTCAAAGACTCACCATTCTGCAGCCACACACCCTGTCCCCGGTGTCTGGCAAGTCTTGGCTCCCACGGCCAAATCTGAAACTCCGATCGGGTCTGCGGTCCCTTTGCCTCTGGCTTGATTTGACCTGAAAGTGTCCTGCAGGGAGAGTGTGTGCAGCCAAGTGGGGGAGGAGGCTGGGCTGGGGGGGGGGGAGAATCAGGAGGGGAACAAGGCTGATGCATGTACTCACTCTCCCTACTGAGAGCTGCAGGCAGGAGGGGGCTCCACTCACCCTGGCCAGGTTCACAGTCACGCCTGCTGCTCCAGATACAGAGATGGCTGTTTGGGTACACTTGGCCCCAGACGTGAGCAGAATTCTAAGTAGTCCCCAGCCTTCAGGGGTCAGGGACGCTCTAGAACACAGGACTAGGCCCTGAGAGCACTGCATTTGAGAGTATTTCCCTCCCTGACAGAGGCCCCAAAGAGCCAAGAAGCTTCCTCAGCAAGACCATGCTGAATCCCATTTTCAGTGGAGAAAATGTCCAGGAAGTTACAAAGCAAGCTGGCGCAGCCAGGTCTTCATTTCCTCTTGGCCAGAACACTTTTCTGTGCCTTAGTCAGGATCTAATGGAGAGATAAGATTATCCCTGATGCAGAAAGCCCAGAAAGCTCAAGTGACTGGTGGGTATGTGAGGTGAGTGAGACCGTTTGTTCTTGACCACAGAGAGACAGGGATGCCCACAAGGAAACTCGTGGGTCCTGATAGGGTGCCTGCCAACAAGGACAAGCCTGTAGAAGGAAAGGAGCCATTGCAGCCCAGCCAGCTCTCAGCTTTGGAGCCAGAGCCACTTGCTGTCAGAAGGTATGTGGAATGGAAACCAGGTTATCAGCCCCAGGAATGCCAGCATTTTTGTTACTGTTTCATGCACTCCATGCTTAATTCATTATTTCCCCTCAAAGTTCAGAAATGCTGTTGGAAGTTCAGTTCTTTCCTGGCCAGTCTAACCAGAGGGATATCAAGCATGCAGGCTTAAAAGACAGCATTGTGCAGCTGAGAATGGTCATTGCCAGCATTCCTGGGAGCAGTGGAGACCAAAGCATGAGGCCCTGATGGGAGCAGAGGTGAACTTTACGGTCCATCTCCTTTACCTGGCCCTCATGAAGAGTCTCCTTCTAAAACCAAATCTTTCCAGGGTGGCTATTTCTTCCCAGCATAGCCCTTTGAGCCTAGCATATGTTCAAACTAAGGTAATTGTCTCAAACTCTGGCCTGGCCAGGCTGGGATGGACACAGGATCCATAGCCCTTCCTCCCTGTTCCCAGCAAAGCCCCCCAGAAGCCCCACCCCGGGAATCCTTGCCCACTTGGTGTTGGCCCAGAATAGAGAGAAAGAAATCCTGCAAGGTGCTCAGCTCCCTTTTCTCCACAGTGGACATTGGAAAGAATTTGTCAGCCTTCCTGGAACTCCCAGAACTTCCTGGAACTCCCAGGAAAGATGGCAACGCCATTTCTGCCCACGCATCTCTATGTACCACTCATCTGTACCCTGAGTCATCTCCCATCAAACATTCACTGACTCTTCCAGGCACTGAACCAGGCACTGCTAATGCAGATTAATCTCTGCATCAGCAGAGATCAGATTTTGTTCTTACCTTGGAGGAACTCTGGGCTAATACAGGGGACCCAATATGGCAGAGAACCACCCAATATGGCTGAGAACCACCATAGGACCCTCTCTGTCTACCTAAAGCCATCAAAGAGGGAGCAGCCTGGGTCCCTGCATCCCCAGGGGCTTGTTTCTGCACCTTGTCACTCAATTCTAAGTTGGTACATTATAGGTAAATTTGAAAACTCAAGGTGGACTCTGGGTATGTGGCACTGGGCTTACTCATCCTGCGTATCACATTAACTTGTACGAATGTTTTTTTTTTTTTTTAAAGATTTATTTATTTGACAGAGAGAAATCACAAGTAGACAGAAAGGCAGCCAGAGAGAGAGAGAGAGGGAAGCAGGCTCCCTGCTGAGCAGAGAGCCCGATGCGGGACTCGATCCCAGGATCCTGAGATCATGACCTGAGCCGAAGGCAGCGGCTTAATCCACTGAGCCACCCAGGCGCCCCTGTACGAATGTTTTTAATAGCTTTGCTTAACTTCAATGTTTATATTGAGCAGGAATAAACTCAAATGGAGCATCTCCCCAGTAGGACCCATGGCCAGCCTGTTCTGAGTAGGCTCTTCCCTGGGAGAGGAGAGAAAGGGACCCACTGTCCTGGAAACAGGGAGCAGAGTTCCTGTGCTACTCAGAATGTCCCCCTGGCATACATGCCCAGAGTTCAAATGCAGCAGCTGGTGGCACATGGACTCAGGTCCTGGCTCTGGCAGCCATGCTGTGACAACCCAGCAACTTACCCTCTCTAAGTCTCAGGCCCTTCCCTGCGAAAAACAGGGTCCATAATACTCTCTAGGCTGGGCTGTGGAGCTGGGCAGGAAGCTCCACAAATGGAAACTCAGATGACAGCCTCTAAAAGCAACACTCTTCTTCAATTCCAAGCCATTTCCTTATTCTAGTTTTACTCTCATTCCATTAAACTCACACAGGTTACATTGGACTAAATGAAGATTGACATCTTTCTCTCTATAGGCTATAACAAACATTTTCTGAGCACAATTATATGCTGAGTTCTGCGCTAAATGTGTGAGGGGGATGGGGCAAGGACTCCATGGAGAGACAGGGAAGCTGTGAATCCTTGAGGAGCTCCTCCTTGAGGAGCTCATGGTCTCCTCAGAGAGAGAGAGAGAGATACCCTGAAGCAATCCACAGTGTTAATACAAGATGGTGGCCGGAAAAGACAGGAAAGCCCTGGTTGCCATGAGAGGAGCCAGTGGGCCTGGTGTGTAGGACAGGCTCCTAAAGGCAGGCAGAGCACCTGAGCAGATGCTGAAGGATGTGAAGAAAGAGTGAGGGAATGGAGGCAGAGGGACCATATGAGCAGAGGCCAGGAGAGAAGAGGGTGCTGAGGACAGGCCTGTGGGTCATTTGATGTTTCTGGCAGAGAAGGGGAAGGTAAGAGCAATGGGGGGTGACAGAGGAAGCATCGGCAGCTCTTGGAGGGCCCCATTGGGGCCAAAGGAACAGGACATTATTCTGAGGCAGTGGAGAACCACAGAAGGGTTTTATGCAGAGGAATGACAAGTAAGTCTTATATTTTAGAATTTCAACTTCAAGAGCGTGTCCAGCAACAATCCATAGCTCAGCCAACTTCCCTCCAAAAAAAAAATCTATGACGACTCAGACCAAGATAAAAATGGTAAACTAAGATTTATCACTAACCGAGGGCCAGATGCCAGGAGAAACTTCTGCAATTTGTTACCTCTAAGTTGCTAAAAGAAGACTCATGGGCAAGACATCGCCTGGTCATTTTTCAGGCCAGTGGATTTGTTTTTTTCTTAGCTAGTACCAGGCATTCCTTCATCTTAGCCAGAGGAATCAATACCTACTCTCTCTCTCTCCACCTCTCTCTCTCTCTCTCTGTATATGTGTGTATGTATTCTATTGAGGAAAGAAATAGAGGCACGTTTCAGGAAACATAGGTACATTTGTTTAAATAGCATAGGTAATTAAAGACAATACCGTAGAGATAAAATAAGATGTATTCATTCCAAATTACTAAGGAAAGTAATCACCAGTGGAAGCTCAAATCACATATCAAACTATAAAACCGGAAGAAATAGCAAACCAACAAAAATGTAAAACAAAATGTCAGAAGGAAAACCAAATCTGTCTTTTAGGATGACAAACATAAATAAGTTCTCAAGCTGAGTCAAGAACGAAAATCCAAACACATACCACGAAGGAAGGACCCACACTGAAAACAAAGCCGCTCTGCCATGATCAGTGTGGCGAGCTTACCTTACACTGTACTCTTGTCTGTATGTTTTCATCAAACTATCCACACTCTTTCATGGTCTCAAACCTCAGTCCACACTTCGCTAGTGCAGAAAAACAACCACCCCGCTTGCCCTCACTTCACCCGTACTACAGCAGCTGGTGAAACAGGCACAATCCTGTCCAGCACACCACTGTGTCTACATAGCATGCATGTGAGATGAAATTTTTTTTATTTTATTTTCTCATCTACCCAATGCCAAAGCCACAATATTTGGAAACACCCCACTAGCTGATGGAATCTCCCCTTCTTCTTTTTTTCTTTTTTAAGATTTATTTATCTATTTGTGGGGGGTGGGGAGAGAAAGAGAACACATGCATGGGAGCAGGGAGAGGGGCAGACGGAGAGGGAGGGAGAATTTCAAGCAGACTCCCTACTGAGCGTGAAGCCCAATACAGGGCTCAATGTCATGACCCTGAGACCAAGACCTTAACCGAAATCAAGAGTCAGGCACTTAACCAAGTGCCCTGAGCCACCCAGGCACCCTAGAATTTTCCCTTCTTATCCAGATGTGTGGCTTTGTGAATCTTGAGACTAAGAAACACAGCTCCATTCACATTTCCTACTGGTAACGTATTAGTAAAGGAAATCAAGTGTAGGCGCAGTCTGTAGATCCATTCCTCACCAAACTATTCCTTCCCTGCAGTCTTAAAAAAGCACACCGCTTTCACAACATGAAGATAGCTGAGCAGTCCGACTGTCAAAACATAGTAGAGAAAACAAATCCCCCCCGAACTCCTGAATTCTTCGGAGCACCTTCAGGGAAGGGCATGGGTTTTATTAAAATCTGGGGGGCTCAGTTGGTGAGGCAGCCACCTCTTGATTTTGGCTCAGGTCATGATCTCAGGATCCTGGGAAAGGAAAGAGCCCAGAGTCAGGCTCCACGCTCAGCAGGTGTCTGCTTGTGGATTCTCTCCCTCTCCCCCTACCCTCCCGTCAATCTCTATCTCTAAAACAAATGAGTAAGTAAATATTTAAAAATAAAACCCAACCTCAGCTCCCAGCACAGTGATGGGGCAGGAGACAGCTCCACCATCTTTGATGTGGGGTTGAATGAATGATGGAAGGAGTGTTGATATGTCAGTGTTGGAGGGGAGGGGTGAAGAATATTGTTGTGGTTGATAAATGAATGGGGTCCAATAAACATATGACTGACTGAACCATGGTAGGAATAATGAATGAATGGGTAGATAACTAAGCAGTATGTGCCTGTTGAATGAATGACTAAAATACAGTGAAGGAGTGGGCTTCAACTGGAGCTTAACAGCCCACGGTGAGAGGACGAGAGGCCCTGGCTCAGCTCAGTCACCACGGTCCTCACAGAAGGCTCCTCACACACCACCACCCCCCTGCCACCTTGACTCAGTGACAGTGCTTGCAGCCTGTGATAGGCTGAATTGTGTCCCCCAAGAACGTGTATGCTAGAGTCCTAACCCCAGCTCTTCAGAGTATGGCCTTATTTAGAAATAGAGTCTTAACTTCAAGTTAAAATGAAGTCATTAGGGAGATAAGATTGGAATATGGCCGGTGTCCTTATTAAAAAGGTGAAATGCAGAGACAGACATGTACATAGGGAGAACACAGGAAGAAGACAGAGATCAGAAATGCTTCCAAGAGTCAAGGATGGCCAGACACCATCAGCAAACCACCAGAAGCCAGGAGAGGCAAGGGGCAGATCTTCCCTCACTGCTCTCAGGAGGAAACAACCCCTCAACACGTTGATCTTGGACATCCAGACATCAGAGCAGTAAGACGATCAATTTCTGTTGTGCAAGCCATCCCATTTGTGACAAAGCAGCCCTAGCCAACTAATACACAGCCACGGTGATATTCTCCTCAGGACCAGGAAGCGCTAATGGCTGCCATGACACCAGCAGGGTGGACTGTTTTGGAGCAAGTGTCCATGGGACACTGTAGTGTGCTTTAGTGTCCATGTCCAGGCACATGGCAGCCCCTGAGGGAAAACACCGCAGATCCCTCCACTCATTCACCAAGAAGGAAAACACTGCATCCAAGTAAGGTTGACCAGGTATTTGGAATACAATCAGAGGAACCGGAATGTGAGGGGCACCATTATATAGTTGGAGAAAGTCCTGCTGCCCACACTGCCCAAGCCATCCCTGTCCTGTTTTAACTGCTGACATCTCCACAGTCCCCACAGAGCCAAGCAAGTCATGGCAAAACTGTTACCAAGTGCCTGCAATTCCTGCCCCAGGCCTGGCACTTAGTAGATGCTCCATAAAGTTTTGAAGGACAGAAGCACGAGGGAAAGGCTCAAGGAAACTAAACCAAAATGGCTCCCAGTTCCCAGAGAAGGCCTCACTGCATTTCTCAGCATGGTCTCTGCCACTACAAGGGTGTAAGAGATGACATTAGGTGGTATATAGGCAGACATCTTTAACAGTTACACATTTTATTCTAGTTAGTTTAAATTGGGAAACCATTCACTGCTAGCATTTCATGTCCATGGTTTCACAGAAATTATTTCTGAAGATGAGACAACATTGAAGAAGTAAATTGGTTTAAAGAAAAATGGTAACTAATGAACAAGATATGGCAAATTGTGAAAGTCAGTGACAAATTCCTGGGGTTTGGGCCCACTGGTCTGGGGTCCCTGAAGCTCTGACACCATCAGCCAACAGCCCGGCCAGACTTGGTGCATTCTTCAGGGTTCTCAGAGGAACGCAACCGACTCCTCACTCCAACCTCCAGAGCCCTTTCCTGACCTGGTGGCCACCAACTTTTTCACATGAAGCCTCCTGATGCAGTAACTGTAAACCATGCTGCTCCGCCAGACTGCTGCCTACAGTCCCTGGCCACTGTGTCCTTGCACATCCTGGAATGCCCTTCCCCCTTCTCATGCTGCCCCATCTGACCCTTATTATCTGGGACCCCTGTTCCGCGACACGTTCCCTGCTCCCCATAGACAGAATCATGTCTCTATTTTCTATGTCTCCATCTGCAAGGACCTGCAGTAAAAAGACACACTGTGTGACTATGATTGGTGATTTGTGCATATGTTAAGAGAGGAAGGAGGAATCTGTCCCCACCCTCATTGGACCATTGACTGAACCATCTCTGCTTTAGACTGATCACTCCTTGATGCCTTCTGGGGACATATATTGGGAAACAAATGTCAGGAGAGGAGGTTGGTGAATGAACGGCTGGAAGGCAGACCAATAATGGATGGGAAGAAACGTTGGTATCAGAGCCGCACCCCCACTCACCTCTGCATGGACACAGCATGACAAGCACAATGGCTTCCTTGGCCTGTCCTACGCAGCAAGCCCAGAGAGCTTCTGTTCCAAAGCTCATCCAGAAGGTTCCTCGGAGGCTGCCCCAGGGGCTTGCAGCCACAGCCAGCCCAGCAGCTTTAATGCTCAAGGGCTCTCCAAGACATGGATTAAAGAGGGATCTGGGCATGCCAGGGCTAGCACTCATCTCTCCCTTGGCAGGCCTGACCAGGAGCACCCACAGGCCATCTCCGAGGAAAGGCATTGGGCTTGATTTTCAACTCCATGGCTAGCCAAGGGCAGCGATCATACAGTTCGTCTTTCCCAAAGGCCGGGAGACTGTGATGCCTCTGAGGATATGCTCAGCAAAGCTCTGGAACAAATTGAAGGGGCAACACAATCAATCCTTTCCTGCCTGGGCTCTGTGCCTTCTCTTAGTTTCCTGCTTGCTCATTGCCAAACCACCTAAGTGTAAAACCTGTAAACGAGAAATGTCCCCCTTGTGGATGGTCAGCAGCTTGTCACCCTGGGCACAGTCAGGAGATGGAGCAGGTGTTTCCCGCACCTGTAGCAGTTTCTCCACATAACATCTCTCTCCTAGCTGGGCTTCCTTCTTACTCCCTCCTCTTCCCCCTGTCATGTAAATCAGGGCTCACACCTTCTTTCTCCAAAGCCTTGATGCTCTCAAAAGCCTTGCCTCACGTCCTCTGTCTCCCCTGAACAAGGGATGAGACACCGGATAGATCTGGGAGCACGCCACTCTGCCTGCAACACCATCTCATTCCACTAGTCACGGAGCCGTGGGCATGACTTGGGGTCATGGTCGGCTGGGCAGCAGGAGCTGTGCACAGGAGCTTGGGAGAGGCAGGCAGGTGTCCAGCCCCAGCCACCTCTATGGGGAGCCAGCACAGCCTTCCTTGTGCAGTCGGCCTGGAGCAGACCATGGGTCGGGACCCGTATGGACTAGGGTCCACCCCCAACAGGGCTCCAGAGACCCAAGCAGAGGTGGCCTCCAGAGCAGGGGCGACCCCAGGGGACCACAGTCCAGGAAACCGCATGACAGGCCAGCGGTTGCAGTGCCTGTCACTGGCATGAAGGGACTTCTCTGCTTAGCACCTGGCTCTCCCTCCCTCACGGGCCCACAGCATGCATTTCCGAGAAATGAGGGGGGGGGGTGTGGGCCCTTCATTTCCAGGAAGCACCATTAACAGCCTCAACAGCTCAAGCCAAATCACGGGGACCGTCCAGGGTGAGCTGGTAAATTAGCCCTGTTTCAGCAGTGGCCTGGATGAGGGCTGATTACCCTCTGAACACAGCTCTGAAAAGGAATTTCCGAAGTCAGCCTCCTTATCCCTGACAGAGGTTGAATGCTTGGGGCGGATGGGGGGCCAGGGCTGCCTGCGAGTGGCTGAGGCTTCACACTATTGATGACTTAATCATCCGTTTTTCTCTGGGGCTTATTCCACGGCTCAGCCAAATCAAGGGCTGGGGCACTGGGCTGGAGGGAATAAGGCATCCATCAGACCAGGAAATGAGGGAGAAAGAAGAAGGAAAAGAAGTCAGGGTCCAAAGGGGAAGGAGTGGGACAGCCTGGGCTCCAAACCCCAGCACCACCGATGAGTGCCCTTGACCATGCCATTCAACCTGTCTGACCCTCTGTTTCCTCCTCTGTAGGTGGTGATAAATAGCATCTCCACAGTGGGCTGGTTTTCAGGATCGAATGAGTTAATGATGCGAAGTGCCTGGCACATAGCAGGCCCTCGATAAAGGCAGTCACGCCCCCTACCCGGCACCTAAAAGTCATAGAGAAAGTTAACACCCACTCTGTTTGAAGTGGATGTTATTTCTTTTCTGTATATTTTGGCTGAGCTCCTTGGCAGTGGGCGTTGAGGGCAGGAAGAGGAGAAGCAGCCAGTAAAATAAACCAAAGAGTAAGTGTCCCAAAGTCTAAGTAAGGAAGGATTCCCTGGGCAAGAGGGTACATAGCAGAGCCAAAGACTGTGGAGAGGCGGAGTCAGATGAAGCCCAGCGAAGAACCCGGGCTCGGGCCCACATCCCCCCCTCATTTCTCAGAGGGCACTGGTGACCGCACAGGAGCAGTGCCTGGAATGGCGGGCATTGCCTGATTGCCAAGTGTCTGAGCTTGGGTCCCCAGAAGCAAACTCTGAGACAAGAGCTCAAGTGCAAGGAGTTAATCCGGGAGGCTCAGAGAAAATCAGTAGGGGGTACAGAAAGGAAGAGAACCAATAACAGGGGTTACTAGGTGACTCCCACAAAGAGACTAGTACGTCTTCCTGCAGGGAGCCCCTGAGCAGTAGTGTGGGCCTTGGGATTATGCCCTCCCCACCCCACCGCGGGACAAGGAATGGAGGAGCTACACACCAGTCCTGTCCACCAGTTCAGGGCAGCTCTCAGGCATGATAATTCCCTAGCACTTCCTGCCTTCCATGAGGGCAAGTGGAAAAGCCCTCAGGCACAGAGCCCCAGAAAGTGGGAGGATCTGAGGGGAGGGGTGTGGTTCAGTCCCCCCAACCCCCAGTATCTGCTACACAGGAGCTCCATAAGACAGCAGGAGGAGAGGAGCTGCAAAGAGCACAGATGACTATTTCTGTACCGTTGTGCTTAATGAGGGACAGAGAAATGGGGCAGCAGATGAATGTGGGGTGCACAGAGGACCATGCAACCGTAGGAAGCATCACAGCGTGCTCGAGAGCTGGTAGATATGGTCCACCTGGAAAGGACACAGTAACAATGCAAGAGTTCCACCCCTGAGCAGGCGTCAGAGAATAGTTTCTAGGATCCAAGGAGAGCGACTGCAGAATTCACGCATACCATCAGGAGAGGCTCACAGTCACTGCCAAGGGAAGCCAGAGAGCACGGCAGAGTGTGCGCAGATCCACTCTGTCTTCACCCCTCGTGTTTTCTCAGTTGATGTGAAAAGCACTGTCATTATGTTTATTGCAGCTAAGTTCACAATTGCCCAAACCAGGAAGCAACCAAGATAGGCTTCGGTAGGTACATGCATAAATAAGCCATGGTATGTCCAGACGGTGGACTATTACTCAGTCCTAAAGAGAAATGAACTCTCAAGCCTTGAAAAGACGTGGAGGAAATTAAATGCATATTACCAAGTCTGTTATTACCAAAAAGCCAATCTGAAAAGGCTACAATACTGTGGCATTCCAACTCCATGGTATCCTAGAGAAGGCACAACTATGGACACTATAAAAAGATCAGTGGTTATCAGGGAAGAGGGGGAGAGAAGGATGGATAAGTGGAGCAAAGGATTTTTAGGGCAGTGAAACTAGGCTGTATGATACTACAGGGGTGGATCTCTGTCATTATATATTTGTCCAAACCCATAAAACATGCAATACAAAGAGTGAACCCTAATGTCAGCGGGGGACTTTGGTTAATAACAATGGTTCAATACTGGCTTATCAGTTGTAACCAATGTACCCAACTGATGCAGGATATTAACAAGGGAAGATGGGAAGGAAAGTGAGGGGGTAGATGGAACTTTTGTACTTTCTGAAGAATTTTTCTGTAAACCTAGAACTGTTCAAAAAAGTAACATCTATTAATTTTTTTAAAAGAAAAAAAAAACTCAGCAAAACATAAGTACAGAAAAAGGAGTTTGGGGGAGATGAGGAGAGGGAACACGTGAAATATTTATCTAGGAGAGCGGGAATGAATGGCCTAGGGCGAGGTGGTAGGATGGCCAGGCGGCATGGAGGGTCTAGAGGACGTGGGCAGCCAGGTCACAGAGGAACCAGCTCCAGCCCTGTTGTGTGTTCTTCTCCAACCAGCTGCAGTGCCGGGTGCACAGTGGGGTGGGAGCTGGGTTTAACCGGGGCCTGGTTCTCCTGGTTCTCCTAGGCAAGCCAGCCTCTTCAGATATGCTTTGCTCCTATCCTCGTCCTCTCTCACTGGGACCACCATCATCCACTTCCCTGCCCATGACACGCCAGTCCATCATCAACATGTCTGCCAAAGGGAGCTTCAAAGAAAACTCATCCAAGAGGGTCATGTCCCATCTTCACCATCTCTGCTGGTGCCTAGTTGCCTTTCGGGATAAACACCAGAGTCCTTCCTGCACGACACTCACGGGAACCTTCCGCACACCCGCCCCCCCCCCCAGGTCCAAGCAGTCTCTCCTGAACCAAACCAGGACTTTACTTTTGCACACACACTGTCCCCTCTGCCCACCCCATCCTTCCCTCTTTCTTTGCTTTTATCCTCAACCCCCAGCTTATGTGGTCACCCCCCTGCTGCAGTCATTCCACAGAATGCCCGGGAAGAGTCTGTGCAAGCAGCCGTCTGTGCTCTCCTAGTTCTGGGCCCCTCTTTCTATTCCTGCTTCTATGATGGTGCAATGGAAGGGCTCGTCTGCCTCTCTGCTCCACTAGACCAGGAGCTTCTGGGGGTGGAAGACATTACATTATTCATCTTGTCACCACACCCAGCATAAAGCCAGACACATTGTGGGCGCTCAGGAAAGTTTGTGGAATGACTGAGTGAATGTAAATGGACGGAAATACCACCGGGACCACCTCCCACCCAAACTTGAAATGAAAAGCGGCATTTGCTTCTTCTCTTGAACATTACGTTCTCATATCTAAAGCATCGCTTGCTGGGAGATGCCTACGCTGAGAAGGGCACAGGGGCTACCGTGGGGTTTGGCCCAGAGCACGCGACAGGCTGGGAGCTCTGTGGCCATCTCCACTGTGCTGAGACCAGTGGGGCTCTGTTTTTGTCACCTTAAGCACCACTGTGAAGCCACGGCTGGGTCAAGAGCACCAAGGGTTTCCATAGGGCTAACACAGAGGAGGGCCTACTTACTGCCACTTAACTCCCTTCCTCACCGTAACGGGATAATTCTTGTCAAGAAGTCTGCTCTTTAAATCTCATTTCAGGAACAGTCATTCCCCCAGGGGCTAAGGATAGCTCCAACTTATACTGATTTTTCAAGGGAGATAGTGAAAGGCCATCCTCTCTTCACAACCAAGTCTCTTGGCTATCCTGAGAAATGAAGATGTTGCCACTAAATCACCAGGAATAGAAGTTCTGTCATTGTCTTCATCACCGGGAAGAAGAATGATAAATCTGCCACCACTAGCGTCAGGAATCGGGCCACCTTGGCCAACACCGTCAATGACTTCCACTCAGCACACACGTCTGGTGCAGCTGTCTGCCTCATACCCACCTCTGTGCACACCAACTCCGGTTCAGCTCACAGTAGGTTGTGATTCTGTGTTGTCAGCTATGAGGCTCTGTGGCAGCACTGGGCCACTTTCTAGGATTGTGTCAGAACCCATGAAAAGCTCTCATGGTGTCCTGGGTCCAGCAGCCCCAGGGGAAGGGACCAGGCTCTTCTCCCTATATCTGGAGTCCTTGCTATCAGACCCTGGGGACCAGCCTGGTTCTGGTGTTAAGCATTCATTCCACAAAAATGTCCTGAGCACCTCCTGTGGGTCAGGCCCTGACATGACAGGGAGAATAGCACTGGATATCCACAGCATGTTTCTCTAGAAGCTTACCCACCATTGAGGGAAGAAATGTGCACACAACCAAACATAATGAAAAGAAGCACAGGAGGCCAAGGGAATATGGAAGACGGGCCCCTGACCAGGTTGGAAGCATCAGGGAAGACTTCCTGGAAGAGGTGATGGCTGACCTGTGTCTTAAAAAGTGAAGAGGCCTTAGAGCTACCCTATGGCTCAACAATTGCACTAGTGGGTATTTACCCCAAAGATACAGAAGTAGTGAAAAGAAGGGCCACCTGTATCCCAATGTTCATAGGAGCAATGTTCACAAGAGCCAAAATGTGGACAGAAACAAGATGCCCTTTAACAGACCAACAGATAAAGAAGATGTGGTCCATATACAGAATGGAATATTACCCAGGCATCAGAAAGGATGAATACCCAACATCTGCATCAACATGGATGGGACTGGAGGAGATTATGCTGAATGAAATAAGTGAAACAGAGAAAGTCAATTATCATATGGTTTCACTTACTTGTGAAACATAAGGAATAGCATGGAGGACATTAGAAGAAGGGGAAAATGAAGGAGGAGAAATTGGAGGGGGAGACGAACCATGAGAGACTATAGACTCCAGATGGGTGAGCCTGGTGATGGGTATTGAGGAGGGCATGGATTACATAGAGCACTGGGTGTTATACACAAACCATGAATCATGGAACACCACAGCAAAGACTAGTGATGTACTGTATGGTGACTAACATAACACAATAAAAGAAATAATAATTAATTGATTAATTAAACAAATTTTTTTTAAAAGTGAAGAGACTTACTGTTTTGGCTACTATCAAAACAAAACAAGCACTGGTGAGGAAGTAGAGAAACTGTAACCCTCATGCACTGTTAGTGAGAATGTAAATCAGCGCAGCCACTATGGAAAACAGGATGGCAGTCCCTCAAAAAGCTAAAAATAGAACTACCCTATGAGACAGCAGTTTCACATCTGGATATTGTCTAAAAGGGCTGGAAGCAGGGTCTCAAAGAGATGTCTATACAACCATGTTTATAGCAGTACTGCTCACAAGAGCTGAAGGACAGATAACCCACTTTTCTGTCAGTGGATGGATGAACACAATGTGGCGTCTATGAACAGCAAAATATTCTTCAGCCTTAAAAATGAGGGAAATTCGGACACAGGCCCCAACACGGATGAACCTGGAGGGTGTGATGCTCAGTCCACAGTCACAATAAGAGATAAAGTACTCAACCAAAAGAAAAATACTCTGATCCCACTGCTACGAGGTACCGAGAGCAGTCAAACCCACAGAAAGAGAAATTAGAGAGGTGACTGCCAGAGGCTGGAGAAGAGGGAATGGGGCGTTAATGTTTAACGGAGGTAGAGTTACAGCAGGGAAGAGGAAGAAGTTCTGGGGACGGATGGTGGTGATGGCTGCGCAGCCACAGGAACGTACTTAACATCACTGACCCATACACTTAAAAATGGTTAAAATGCCAAATGTTGTTAAGTACACTTTACCACAATTTAAAAAATAAATCAAGAGGCTCCTGGGTGGCTCAGTTGGTTAAGCATCTGCCTTCAGATCAGGTCATGATCCGAGGGTACTGGGATCAAGTCCCACATGGGGCTCCCTGCTCAGCAGGGAGTCTGCTCCTGCCTCTAACCCTCTTCTCAGCTCATGCTCTCTCTCTCATAAATAAATTTTAAAATCTTGAAAAAGAATCCATCAATAAATAAAAACAAAGAGGAGTCTCTAGGAAATAGTGTTTCTGTTAGAAGCATTGTGATAACTTGCTCACTGCATCTAAGAAACTCAGAATTAGAAGAGGAAAACCTGCCCTTGGGGTGAGTAGGAGCACCCTGTAGGGACAGCTGTCCATGAGCCTTGAGGGTCCTTAGTTTGTTCTCCTGGGCTTTGGGGGCTCATTCAGCCCTGCAGTGTGTGCTCATCTATGCACATCTGGCCCCCCACAGAGGTTCTGCCCTGCTCTGCCCCTGGCACAGACCCTATCATACCAGCCCCGAGGAGGATATTGTGCCACCTAACAATGAGAAGTTACAAGGGGACTAGAGGTGCAGGCAGGTGTTAGAAACCACTGAAACCAACAATAAAAAAAGAAACAAACCTAGGGCAAGGTAAGGAGAGGAAGGCTGCTGGGGCCAGCCTGGGAAGTGCGTGCCTCAGCCCACAGTAGCCCAGGAAAGCTACACTCCTCAGGAGTTAAAGGGAATGCCCTCCTCCATACCCAGAAAGACAAAGCCAATAGAGCAGAGTCTTCCCATAGAGCAAATGGAGAATCACAGGGAACATCTGACATCCTCTTCGTTGCTTGGCCACCCAAGAAGGCTGATGGCACTGTCACCTCCACCTAACGGTCTCCATGTCTTTGCAGGTCCCAGTACTGCACAGGACTTCTATGTAGAGAGCGGAAAGGTGCCCCATGAAGCCTGCTGACCACACATTCTGAGGCACTAGGCTAGCATGGGCCGGGGAACAGGAAGGCTTCTGACATCTCTGAGTATGATGCCCTGCGAGCAAAACCCAAGCCTGGCCCATAGCCATTAGGGCACCCACGTTGGGCACTGACTCGCCTCAACCCATTGACTCTCCAGCTCTCTGTGCCCCAGCCCCACTGGGGCTGTTCCTGTTCCTCAAATTTGCCAAGCCCTATGGAGCCCCACAGCCTCTGCACCTAGCGTCCCCTCCTCCAGGAATGCTGCGCCAGATCCTGGGGGCTGCCTGGTGCTCATTTTTCAGACTTTACCTCAAGTATCACTGCCTCTGAGGGTCCCTTTTTCTCCACATCCTCACCAACACCTGTTATTCCTTGTCTCTCTGATTCTAGCCATTCTGACAGGTGTGAGGTGACAGCTCACTGTGGTTTTGGTTTGATTTCCCTGATGATAAGGGATACTGCACATCTTTTCATGAGTCTGTTGGCCATCTGGATGTCTTCTTTGGGAAAAAAAAAAATCTATTCACATCCTCTGACCATTTTTTAAATTGGATTCTTTGGGGGTTTTTGATGTTGAGTTGTGTAAGTATTTAATATATTTCAGAATTAACCCCTCATCAGATAGATCATTTGCAAATATCTTCTCCCATTCAGTAGGTTGCCCTTTTTTTTGGTGGTGGTGGTGGTTTCCTTCACTGTGGAAACACTTTTCATCTCAGTATTGTCCCAACAGTTTATTTTTGCTTTTGCCTGAGGAGACAGATCTAGAAAAATGTTGCTGCGGCCAGTCTCAGAGAAATTACTGCTTGTGCTCTCTTCTAGGATTTTTATGGTTGCAGGTTTGACATTTAGGTCCCAATATAGTCTTTCTTTCTGTATATGGTGTAAGTAAGTGACCTAGTTTCATTGTTTTGCTTGTAGCTGTCTAGTTGTCCCAGAGCCATTTATTGAAGAGACTGTTTTTTCCCCATTGTATATTCTTGCCTCTTTTGTTGTATATGAATTGGGCATTTAAGTTTGGGTTTATTTCTGGGCACTCTATTCTGTTCCATTGATCTACATGTCTACTTTTGTGCCTGTGCCGTACTGTTTTGCCTACTATGACTTTGTAGTATATCTTAAAACCTGAAACTGTGATACCTCCAGCTTTGTTCTTCTTTCTCAAGGTTACTTTGGCCATTTGGAATCTTATGAACTCTCATGCACTGTTGGTGGTAATGCAAAGTGGTGTAGCCACTATGGAGAACAGTATGGAGATTCCCCCCCAAAAAATCAATAGAAATACCATGATGATCCAGTAATTCCAATACTGGGTATTTACCCACAGAAAGTAAAAACACCAATTCAAAAGGATATCTGCACCCCTATATTTACTGCAGCATTATTTATAATAGCCAAGATATGGAACCAACCCAAGTGTCCATCAACAGATAAATGGATAAAGAATATGTACTATACACAATGAAATATTACAAAGCCATAAAAAAGAATGCAATCTTGATATCTGTGAAAATGTGGGTGACCTAGAGGGTATTGTGCTAAGTGAAATAAGTCAGTCAGAGAAAGACAAATACTGTAAGATTTCACTCATAAGTGGAAACCAAAAACAAACAAACAAACAAACAAAAAACCAAGTGAATAAATAAATAAAAAACAAAATCAGACCTGTTAATATAGAGAATAAACTGATGGTTACCAGAGGAAAGGGGATGGAAGGGACATGTAAAATGAGAGAAGGGGAGTGGGAGAAACAGGCTTCCAGTTATAAAATGAGTAAGACACAGGAATGAAAGGTACAGCCTAGGGAATGTCAGTGATGCTGTAACAGCATCATACAGTGACAGCCAGTACCTACAATTGTGGTGAGCATAGAGTAATGTATAAAGCTGTTGAATCACTATGTTGTACACTGCAATTAATGTAACAGTGTGTGCCAACTATTCATATGTACATAGATATGTACATACATAAAATGTCACCACCTCTGAGAGGCCCTCCCTGACCACCTAGCTATTCTCTCTGATATCCCCTGCTCCTTCCCTCCACAGAGCTCATCACTCTCCTTAATTATCTGTCCCACATACATTGTCTCTCTTTATTCACTCACTCATTTAGTTTGTCTCCTCCTACTAGCATACAGTTTCATGAAGGTTGGGGTCTTGCCTATCTCTTTTGGCCTAGCACCCAGTTTGAGTACTGAGCATGTAGAAGTCAAAAATATTTGCAGAATTCATGAACAAATGAATATTATCTACCAAGCACTTTTGCACCTGTCATCTTATTTGACCTATCAGGTTATTGCTTTAAGATGGGAATTACTGTCCTCACCTTATAGATGAGGAAAGTGAGCCTCAGGAGACTGCAGGCCGGTCACACAGTGAGGCAGTGGCAGGGCCAGGAGTGAAAGCTACAACTGTTTGAAGGTCCTACAGATTCCAGAAAGACAAAAGAAGCAAATGAAAGAGTGTGTAAGTGAGCATGGGCGTGGGTGTGTATGTGCCTATGCTCCTAGGCCTGGACATGGCTCCATCCCACAGGGCCAGGACCTTTTGGAAGAAATAGAGCTCATCTTTTTCATATTTCTGTGTCCAGAACACTCAATAGACCTTCTAATGAGCTTCAGTAAAAACTTACTGAACTGTGACACACTCAAGAGCTGTGTGCATGTGAGCGATCATTGTTGAAAGTTCCTTTGCTTTTCTGATGTATGTCAGGGGGAATGAGAGCACCTGAGTCCATAGAGATGAGGTTAGCAAGAGTTAAGGGTTAAAAAAATGAATGTACTTATATGGAGACCAGGAGGCATGGAACCAACACAATGTTATGTCTCTTCAGTGGCTCTACACACATCCTGTCTGGGCCTCTCTATCCAGCCTCCTATGTCACCTCTGTATGGGAGAATGAAGTGTGTGTTGGTGTGAGCATGTGTGTCTATATGAGTAGAGCCTTGTATGTGGAGCTGGGGTGTCTGTGCATGTGTGTCTGTAGACCTGGGTGTGAGAGATTGCTGGGTCTATGGCTATGAATCTATATGCCAATCTGTGTGTGTGTGTGTGTGTGTGTGTTTCCTGCCTCCCCTTCCACATTGTAAAGTCCAGACAAAAGAGAGACCAGGTGGGCTCTTTCACTGTTTTCCATCACTGGCCACTTCCTGGGTGTCCAATAAGCACAACTGATTAATTGGTTAATTAATAGCAGATGAGCACAGGGCTCGCCCTTCCCCTGGATCCCTGTCCACACAGCCTCGGAGAGTCACAGTGAGTCAGCCCACGCTCCACCCCCTCACACCCATCTGGCCCAGCTCCCTCCATCCCCCCTGGACCACTGATACTACCCCCACCCCCACAAGTTCCCAAGGGTCTGCTCCAGAAGGTGGTACAATCACCAGGTCTCGGGTTACATTCAGGCCCCGGGAAGAGGCCGGTCCTCCCTGCCCCCTACGCCCTCCATCCACTCATGCAGGGCATGTCCTGCGGTCAGTGCAGAAGGAGGAACTGTCTGCAGGGTCCCCAACACTGGCTGCCTCTGTCCTCTCCAACAACCACGGACTGTTCCAACCCCATGAACGCTTCCGTGGCTTTGTCTCCATTAAAGGCACAATCTTGCTCAACCAATTAACGGAGCACCTTCTCTCCCACAATTCTTAAATTTCCCCAGAGCCAAATGTAAAGTGTATACAATTACACAGCTCACAGTTTGATAAAGGAAGGCTGACATCTTTAATAATTCTCAATGAAAGAACATCCTGCGAAGGAATTGTTTAATTAAAAGACAACAATGGGATAAAAAGCAAATAAAAAGGAAAAAAGAACAAGATCACAACTGTTCATTTAGAACTAAATAAATATCCTCCACTTGAGATTCCTTAAATACTTTCTTAGAGTCCAGATATACTCGTTTAGCATGCAAATGAATGCTAGCATTAAACATGCCTGAAACATGAACAACTGTACTTTGACTAACTTTGTAACTCCCCATTTAAAGAACAGCAGACATGTCCCAAAGAACACCAGAATTCTAGCTCTGAAGCAATGACTGTGCTTCTCCAGGACAAATTTGGGAGACTGGGGGAATTTGAGCTCAACAAAAAGATGCTTTAGTAGTTGAGGGCAGGGACTTCTCGGTTGCTCAGTTGGTTAAGCATCAGCCTTCAACTCAGGTCATGATCCTGGGGTCCTGGGATTGAGTCCCACATCAGGTTCCCTGCTCAGTGGGGAGCCTGCTTCTCCCTCTGTCTGCTGTTCCCCCTGCTTGTGTTCTCTCTCTTACAAATAAATAAAATCTTAAAAAAAAAATAGGTGAGGGCAGGCTGGAGTGCAAAAGTCTGCTTCGGGAAAATGGAGTAGATGTATCTTTCCTTTTTCTTCCCAGTAAGTACAAGTAAAAGTCCCAAACATTATACAAAAACAATTTCAAACGAGTCTGAACTAGAAAAAAAAAGGTAAACCAGCTAGGGACCATGGGACCTGAGGAACATGGTGACTAGATCCCCAGGTGTTTGGTTTTCTTTTCTCTTCATATGTTCTAGACTTGGAGCTGAAAAGGTGGCAACCCAAAAACATAAAAAGGCACAAGAAAGGGGGGTGGGGAGGAACTTTTTCTAGCCAAAGTTCCAGGAAATGAATGGACAGCTTACTTTTAGACAACAGCCACTCTACTCCAGCCAAACAGCACAGAATTTGGTGTGTTCCCAAATTCAGCCACACCAGTGAAGGCACAGTGGAAGCCCCAGACTTCTACCTTCACAGGCTTTAACAACCTTCCTTCCCCTGAGCAAGATGATGTCAGAGGAAGCTTAGCTGTGAATCAGCATTCTCACCCCACCCAGAGATAAAAAGGCCACTGTTCTCTCTACCTGTGGAGGCCATGTGGGACCTCAGGAACATGGATTTGAGATTTCTAGGTTTTCTGCCTAGAAGTGACAAGAACCCTCCACCTCAGGTGTCAACAGAGGCCAGGAGGGAATCCTGGACTTTATCCTCCATTGGCAGTAATAAGACAACAACCCATTCTCCAGGGGGGTGTCAGAAGAAACCAGTGAAAACAGAAGGTTTAAGTAAGACCGACAGCCTCATAACACAATACCCAAAAATGTCCAGGATTCAAGTGAACATCACTATTCATACCAAGAACCAGGAAGAACTCCAAGTAAATGAAAAAAGACAAGCAACAGATTCCAACAGTAAGATGATGGAAACGTTTATAACAATCTGGCAGAGATTTTAAAGCAGCCATCATACAAATGCTTCAATGGGCAATTGCGAATATACTTGAAACAAATGAAAAAACAAAAAGTCTCGGCAAAAAAATAGGAGATATTAAGATGAACCAAATGGAAATTTTTGAACCAAAACATACAATAACTGAAAAATAAAGCTCAGGGGAGGGGATCAACAGCAGAATGGAGGGAAGAGAGCAAATAATCAGTGAGCTGAAAGATACAACAACAGAAATCACCCAATCTGAACAATAGAGATAAGATGAATGGGGGGGGGGGTGGGGAGTGAACATAGCTTAGGGACTTAAGGGACTACTAAAAAAGAATTCTAATATTTGAGTCATCAGAGTCCTAGAAGTAGAGAAGAAAGAGGGTGGGGTTGTAAACATGCTTGGATAAATAATGGCTGAAAACTTCTCAAATTGGGCAAAAGACATAAATCTACAGATTCAAAAATATGAGTGAACCTCAAACAGGAAAAACACAAAGAAATCCATATCAAGACATATCAGTGTCAAACTTCCGAAAATTAAAGACAAAGAAAAAATTCTTTAAAGTAGCAGAGATTTTAAAAAGCAGCTTATCTATAGGGGGGAAAGCAATTCAAATGATGGTAGATTTCTCATCAGAACCATGCAGGTCCTAAGGAATTGACAATATTTTTCAAGTGCTGAAAGAAAAGACCTATCACCCAGAATCCTATATCCAGTAAAAATATCCTTCAGGAGGGGTGTCTGGGTGGCTCAGAGGGTTAGGCCTCTGCCTTCAGATAGGCTCATGATCTTGGGGTCCTGGGATCGAGCCCCACATCGGGCTCTCTGCTCAGCAGGGAGCCTGCTTCCCCCCCCCTCTCTCTCTGCCTCTCTGCCTACTTATGATCTCTGTCAAATAAATAAATAAAAATGTTTAAAAAAAAAAAGTTCAAATCTTCCTTTAAAAAAATTATATCCTTCAGGAATGATGGGAAAATAAGGATAATCTCATGTGAAAACACAAGAGAACAGTTTGCCAGCAGACCTTTTTTTTTTTTTTTTAATTTTATGTTATTTCTTTTTGGTTCCAAAATTCATTGTTTATGCACCACACCCAGTGCTCCATGCAATACATGCCCTCTGGCTAAAGGAAGTTCTCCAAACAGAAAGGAAAAGATAAAATACCTTGGAATATCACAAAGGATAAAAGAACAAGGCAAGCAAAAACATAGGTCCATACAGGACACTTTCCTTCTCCTCTTTAGCTTTCTACATTATGTTTGAAGGTTGAATGAAACCTATAGCATTGTCTAATGTGATTCTAAATGTAAGTTGCTTAAATATGTAAGATAAGATATATTATATATTACAAATGGGAAGGGTGAAAAAATAAAGAGAGGCTTCTGCACTTCATCTGAACTGGTAAAATGCCAATAGCATCACATTGTGACAAGATTATGTATGTGTGTGTGTCTGCAGAGAAAGAGTCATACTTAGAGCAACCACTTTCACAATGAGGCAGAGATACACATCAAACTTCTACAGATTAATAAAAATGGAATTCTAAAACATGTTCAAGTAATCCAGAGGGAGGCCAGAAAAAAGAGACAGAGAACCAAGCAAAACAAACAAAACAATAAAAAAGATGGCAGACTTATGCTGAAATAGATCAATAGCGACATTAAATGCAAATGGTCTACATATAACAACTAAAAGACAGAGACTGGCAGAGGGGATTAAAAATTATAAGTAATTATATGCTGTCTACAACAAATTCAGGTTTATTGTAGGAACATCAATCCAGTATAACAATATAGAAGTTGAAAGTAAAGGAATGGGAAAAGACATCACACCAGCATTGATCAAAAGAAGGCAGGAGCCAGGGAACCTGGGTGGCTCAGTTGGTTAAGCATCTGACTCTTCATTTTGGCTTCATTCCCAGGATCTTAGGGTCCTGGGATCAGACCCAAGCTCCATGCTGAGCAGGGAGTCTGCTTCTCTCCCTCCCTCTCCTGCTGCCCCCCACCACCACTCACAAGCACCCTCATTCTCTCTCTCCCTGAAATCAATAAATTTTTTTAAAAAATATAAATAAGTAAATAAAATAAGTAAATACCAGAAGTGGTAACATTAATATCAGATGAAATAGACTTCAGAACAAAGAAAGTTGCCAGAGACAGAAGGGACATTATGTGATAATAAAAAGGGTCAATCAACCAAGAAAACAAGGCTATCCTTAATGTGTATGCACCAACCAACAACCTTATGTAAAGAAAAATTGATAGAACTGAAAGGATAAGTATTTGTACCCACAATTATAGGTGGAAGCTTCATCTCTCTCAATAACTGACAGAACTAGATAGAAAATTAGCAAGAATATAGAAGTACCTAACACTGCCATCAGCCATATACATATATGTATATATATATATAGAACACTGCACTCAATAACAGCAAAATACACATTTTTCAAGTCCCCAGAGAACATCTACCAAGATAAACCATATTCTGAACCACAAAACAAGTATCAATAAATTTTAAAAATTGAAATTTTATAGAGTGCATTCTCTGACCATCACTGAATCAAACTAGAAATAAATAACAGAAAAATAACAGTAAAATCTCCAAACACTGGGAAATCAAACAGCAACTACAAAGTAATTTATGGGTCAAAGAGAAGGTCTCAAGGAAAACCAAAGATACAGTTAACTGAATGAAAATGAAAATACAACCTATCCAAATGTGTGGGACACAGTTAAAGTAATAATGAGAGTAAAACATATAATGTTAAAAAGTACACATTACGAGGAGGAAAAGCCTCAAATCAATAAAGTAAGCTCCCACCTCAGGAGTCTCAAAAGAACATAAATAAACCAGAAATAAGCAGAAGGAAGTAAATAATAAAGATAAAACCCCAAATCAATGAAACTAAAAACAGAAAAAAAGTAGAAATGATAAATTAAAAAAAAGTTAGTTCTTTGAAAAGATCAATAAAATTGACAAACCTCTAGCAAGACTGACAAAGAAAAAAGTGAGACACAAACTATCAACATCAGCAATGAAACAGGGAATATTGTTGTAGGCCTGCAGACAAACAAAGGATAAAAAGGGAATCCTGTGAACAACTCTACATGTCGAAATTTGACAACTTTGATGAAATGGCCCAATTCCTTAAAAAAAAAAAAACAAAAAAAACAACTACCCAATATGGAATGGATAATCTTATAACCATTAAGAAACTGAATTCATAATCTTAAACCCCCCAAAAAAGAAATCTCTAGACCCAAATGTTTTCACTGAAGAATTCTATCATTCTATCACATACCTAAAAATGAATACTAATTCTATACAATCTCTTTCAAAAAAATAAAAGAGGAGGAAGTATTTCCCAATTCATTTTACAAAGCTGGTATCATCCTGATACCTAACCAAACAAAGACCATAGAAAAGAAGAAAACATGGGGCACCTGGGTGGCCCAGTCGTTAAGTGTATGCCTTCGGCTCAGATTTGAAAGGTCCCTGGATCTTTCACAGAGAGTATGTTTTTCATTTTGATGAAGTCCAATTTATTAATTTTTACTTTTATGGATCACATTTTTGGTGTCGTGTCTAAGAATTCACTCCTTTGACCTCCACCCTGAAGGTTTTCTCCTATTTCTTTTTCCTAAAACTTTTATAGTTTTAGGTTTTGCATTTAAGATTATGATCTACATGGAGTTAATTTTTATATATCATGCAAGTCTTGGTTTGAGGTTAATTTTTTAATTTGAAAATTTTTTTACCCATGGATGTCCATTTACTCCAGCAGCTATTTAAATAAATGGAGAGACATATCATGTCTCTGGGTCTTGGAATCAAGCCCCACATTGGGCTCCCTGCTCAGCAGGAAGCCTGCTTCTCCCTCTCCCACTCCCCCTGCTTGTGTTCCCTCTCTCACTGTATCTCTGTCAAATACATATATAAAATATTTTTTAAAAAAGAAAAGAAGAAAACATTAGACCAATATCATCAATGCATATAGGTGCATAAATCCTTAGCAAACTATTAGCAAATGGAATCCAGTAATATATAAAAAGGACTATACACAAGACAAAGTAGGGCTTATTCCAGGAATGCAAGGATGTTTCAATATTTGAAAATCAATCAACGTAATAATCCACCGTATTAACAGGCAAGAAGAAGAAAGGCTATGTGTTCATATCCATCAGAGCAGAAAGGGCATTTCACAACTTTCAATATCCACTCATGATAAAAACTTACAGCAAAACGAATAGAGGGGACTTCCTTAACTTGACAAAGAGCATCTACCAAAAACCTACTGCTAACATCATAACTAATAGTGACGGAAAAAAGAGTGAATGCTCTCCTCTTTCATTTGCTCCTTATTTGATGGGGGAACAAAGCAAGAATATCTGTTCTTACTACTCTTATGCAACTTAGTATAGGAGATTTCAGCTACTGCAATAAAGCACAAAATGGAAATAAAAAGCTTACAGATGGGAAGGGAAGAAATAAAACTGCTCCGATTTGCACACGACACAATTGTAAAGAAAATCATAAGGTATCTAGAAAAGACCTTTTAGAAATAATAAATGAGTTTAGCAAGGCCACATGATACAGAGTACACACACAAAAATCAACTATATTTTTATATACTACGATAAACATATGGACACTGAAATTAGGAAAACAATACCATTTACAATGGCAAGAAATATCTCAATGTAAATCTGAACAACACATGTATAGGACTCGTGTGCTGAGAACTACTAGATGCTGATGAAAGAAATAAAAGGAGATTTAAATAAATGGAGAGACATATCGTGTTTATAGACTGGAAGACTCAACAGAGCAAAGATATCAATTCTATCCAAATTGACATACAGGGTTAAGTAATCCCTTATAAAACCTCAGCAAGATTTTCCCAGATATAGACAAGACTAATCTAGAAGACAAAAGAACTAGCATAGGTAAAACAATTTTGGGGGGTGGGTAAGAAGAATAGACTGGGAAGAATCAGCCTACTCACTTTTGAGACTTATTATAGGGCTACAGTGATCAAGATTGTGTGGTATTGGTGGAGGTAGAAACACACAGATCAATGTACAATATTCAGAGGCCAGAAATAGACCCATACAAATATGCCAAACAGATCTTTAGCAGAAGAGCAAAGTAATTTGATGGGGGAAGAATGGCCTTTTTAACAAATACTGCTGGAGTAAATGGACATCCATGGGTAAAAAAATTTTCAAATCAATGAAACAAGATGGGATTGGGAGGGAGACAAACCATAAGTGACTCTTAATCTCACAAAACAAACTGAGGGTTGCTGGGGGGAGGGGCTTTGGGAGAAGGGGGTGGGATTATGGACATTGGGGAGGGTATGTGCTTTGGTGAGTGCTGTGAAGTGTGTAAACCTGGTGATTCACAGACCTGTACCCCTGGGGATAAAAATATATGTTTATAAAAAATAAAAAATTAAAAAAAAATTTTTTTCAAATTAAAAAATTAACCTCAAACCAAGACTTGCATGATATATAAAAATTAACTCCATGTAGATCACAATCTTAAATGCAAAACCTAAAGCTATAAAAGTTTTAGGAAAAAGAAATAGGAGAAAACCTTCAGGGTGGAGATCAAGGCAGCAAATTCTTAGACACGACACCAAAAATGTGATCCATAAAAGTAAAAATTAATAAATTGGACTTCATCAAAATGAAAAACATACTCTCTGTGAAAGATCCAGGGACCTTTCAAGCTACAAAGGGATGAAAAACAAACTAGACTGGGAGAAAATATTTAAGACCACGTATCTGACAAGGAATATAAAGAAATCCCAAAACTCAACAGTAAAAAAGAAAAAAAAAATCCAATTAGAAAGTGGACCAAAGATATGAAGACCCATTTCATGGAAGAGACTCTATGGATGGCAAATAAGCACAGGAAAGACGTTCAACATCATTAGCCACTAGGGAGATGTAAGTTAAAGCCACAATGATCTGGGATGCCTGGGTGGCTCAGTGGGTGAAAGCCTCTGCCTTCCGCTCAGGTCATGATCTCAGGGTTCTGGAATCGAGCCCCGCTTCAGGCTCTCTGCTCAGCAGGGAGCCTGCTTACCACCACACCCACCCCAATCTGCCTCTGTGGCTACTTGTGATCTCTGTCTGTCAAATAAATAAATAAAATCTTTAAAAAAGAAAGCCACAATGATCTATCGTCATGTACCTACTAGAATGGCTACAATTAAAAAAATAGTGACAACATCTTCTGGAGGATGAGGATAAACCAGATCATTCGTACATTGCTGGTGGGAATAAAAAAATGCAACCACCATTCTGGAAAACAGTTGGGCAGTTTCTTAACAACAACAACAAAAACGCAACAACCCTATGACCTAGCAGTGGCACTCCTAAGTATCTGTCTCAGAGAAGGGAAGACATGTTTGCACAGAAACCGACACCTGAATGTTTATAACAGCCCTATTCATAGGAGCCAAAAACTGGATACAAAAGAAGAGTATCTCTTAACGAGTGACTAGTCAGACACATCATGGTACATCATGCCACAGGATACTACTCAGCCACAGAAAGGTATAGACTCTGGGGGCTCCTGGGTGGCTCAGTCAGTTCAGCATCCAGCTCTTGGTTTTGGCTCAGGTCATGACTTCATGGGTCATGAGACTGCGCCTGGACTGGCTCCCAGCTCAGCTCAGAGTCTGCTTGAAATGGTCTCTCCTTCTCCCACTACCCCTCCCCGCTCCTGTGCTCTTCCTCTCCCTCTCAAAATAAATAAATTTTTTTAAAAAGGTGGGGGGGAGAGAATGAACTATGGATACATCCAAAAATCTCCAGGGCATTAGGGCATTAGGAGTTATGAAAGCTAATTCCATAAACTATGTGCTGAATAATTCCATTTATTTAATGCTTGAAATGACAAAATTACGGATACAGAGAATGGATCTGTGGTTGCCAGGGGTTAAAGAGAGATGGGGCTGGGAGGGAAGTGGGGGTGGCCATAAATGGCAACACAAGGGACCCTTGTTGGGATGGGAATGTTCTGTACCTTGACTATATCAATGTTAAAATCCCAGTTGTGATAGTTTTACAAGTTGTTACCATGGGGAGAAACTGGATAAAGGTACAATGGGTCTTTCTGTATTATTGTTTATACCTGTTTGTGAATCTATAACTATCTTAAAACAACTTGTTTAATAAAAAAGTTGAAGGCAGATAAAAGTCTAGCATCCAGGATGTCAAGCATCCCTAAAGGTCACCTGTATAAGCCCCCCAGGAACTGCAGAAACAAGTAGCCCAGCTCCTGAGTTGGAAGGGGCTCACGGCCCTGAAAGAAGGGAGAAGGAATGAAAGCAGTATTGTCCTCCTAGAAGAACACTCCTCTGAGGTTCCCAGATGGCAGATGAAATGCTCCATGGCATCCCATCATGGCCACTGATAGCAGGATCATGACTTCAAACCTGGGAAACTCTGGAAAGTACTGTCCAGCCCAGCTGAAAGCCCGCCCAGCAAGCCTCTTGTCCAAGGTACATTCTGGGGAACTCTAGGTTTACAAGATACTCTGAGGGGGGGGGGGAGATACAATAGTCAAATCAGTTTGGGAACCATTGCATTTTGCATACCCTTCTTGATAATTCTTACTGTGAATTCGCATATTAAAAGCACTGAAAAGTCCTACCATAATCTGTTTAACTTTGTTCAAGCCAACCTTTTACAACTTGATTGGCCAGAGAGCTCTATTGTCGTGCAAATTCTTTTTAAATCACAAAGACCACACTTTGAAAAATGAGGATCTACCCCCTTCCACTGGATTCAAGAGACCCAAAAGAATGGTCACTGGTTTCTGCTTGGACACATGTGGCAGGGAGGAACTCCATCTTACTAAGCAGCCCCTCCTACCAGTGGACACTACAGTGCATGTGGATCAAAGAGCAAAGGCTCTAGAGAAAAACAATCATGAACCTGGGTTTGGCCATGCTACAAGAAGGAGCTGTGGGGTGGTGGGCAAATGGCATAAACCCTCGGTTCCCTCATTTATAAACTGGAGCTAACAACGCGTGTTCCACTCCCTTTGCAGAGACAGTGGGAGAGCAAGAGGGAGGGAACCATCGTATTTTGTATGGCCCTCTTGAAAATAATGCATGTTTCACATGGTGGGGATGAGGGTTTACTACTAACAATAACAATAATACTGACTTCTATTGATGATTTACTATGGGTCAGGAGTGTGCTCATGATCTCCCACCCTAAGGGCAGACATTCCATGGTCAGAGAAGGAAGCAGAGACTCAGAGATGGTGAAAAACTCCCTGAGGTTACCATCAGCACTGGTTCATGTCTGTGCTGAAACCTGAACACAGACCCATCCACCACCAATATTTGTGCTCTTCAACAGGGTGGACACTAAGCACCCATCGCACAATGGATACTCTGCAAACATTCTGTCCTTCACACTTCTCACTTGCCAAAGCCCCATTAAGAATGCAGTTCCTGGGGGCACCTGGGTGGATCAGTGGGTTAAAGCCTCTGCCTTCAGCTCGGGTCATGATCTCAGGGTCCTGGGATCAAGCCCCGCATCAGGCTCTCTGCTCAGCAGGGAGCCTGCTTCCCCCTCTCTCTCTGTCTGCCTCTCTGCCTACTTGTGATCTCTCTCTCTGTGTCAAATAGATAAATAAAATCTTAAAAAAAAAAAAAAAAAGAATGCAGTTCCTGGACACTGTACCTCGGTGTGGCCTGGTCGGCCCAACAGCACCAGGGCTCTCATCAGCCAATGGTGCCTCAGCCCCACTGAGCTTCTGTGCAACCTCCCATGGCTGTCCCAGGAAGGATCTGCCCTAGTCTTTGTCCCACAGTGTGGCGCTCATAAAAGCATCATCTTGATTCACCAGAAATCTAAGACCCACTTTGGGGGCTATAACAATAAGTGCCAAATGAACTCTAGTAGTTCTCTCTTTATGGAAGTAGGTCTTAATCAGCTTAGGCTGCTATAACAAAAAAGTCTGGCTGGGTGGCTTAAACAACAGGCATTCATTTCAAACAGTTCTGGAGGCTGGGAAGTACAAGATCAAGGTGTCAACAGAGTCAGTTCCTGGTGAGAGCTCTCTTCCTAACTTAGAGATGGTTGCCTTTCTCCTCCTACAGCAGAGTGAAAGAGCCCTCTAGTCTCTTCTTCTGGTAAGAACACCAATCCCAACACAGGGCTCCATCCTCATGACCTCATCCCAACCTAATTATTCCCAAAGGTCCCACCTCCAATGCTGTGACACTTGGGTAAAGTCTTCAACATATAAATTGGGGCAGAGGAGGGGGAGGAATACAACCACTCCCTCCATAGTAGGGTGCTTCTTTATTTTTTTAAGATTGATTGATTGATTGATTTGATAGAGAAAGAGAGAGCACAAGCGAGAGGAGCAGCAGGAGAGAGAAAATCTCAAGCAGACTCTAAGCTGAGCACAGAGCCTGATGCAAGGCTGGATCCCAAGACCCCAAGATCACAACCTGAGCTGAAAATAAGAGATGGAAACTCACTGATTGGGCCATCCAGGCTCCCCCATAGCTGGCTGTTTCTAAAGGACAGAGTCTCAGGAGTGGAATCAACAGATAGGAGAATGTTTCATTATAATATTGCTAAACTGCCATCCAAATGAACAGATGCACACTTAATGGCATACTCTTAATACATAATCTTAATAGTGATTATCTCTGAAGGGTGGGAAACATGTCTTGTTCACTTTCAGTTGCATGGGGATTGATCGTGGTTGAAATGTATAAAACTGTCTTTTAAGTTTATAAGGAAAAGAAAAATATTCAAGTTACTTGGGGGGAGGGCAGTGGATGGGCGGGAGAAAGTGATAAAGTACCAAATGAGAAACAAAACCCAAAACTTCCAGACGTGAAGAAAATGAAATCAAGTTATTATTCTCTGGCATGGCTCATCATCAGAAACCATTGCTTGGCTTTCGACAGAATGAATTCTAGATGGAAAGACGACCTAAGAAGGCAGTTTCTTGAGCTGGCTTTGCTGACCTTGACACTTTTATTCCAGCAGCATCCAAATCTCCATTTACCCAGCCAAGTCAGTATAGCTCCTATGCTGTTTGTTCCTCTGCGAAAGGGGCGCAGGCTTACTACTGAAAAAAATAATTGTAAATCCCCATATTCCTTCCACTCTGATGCAACCACCATCACCACGATTTCTGTTTTACTGACTTCCAGATTTGGTTCTAGGCAAAGATGCTCAGGGTATCTTAGGTGTTCATAATAAGATGATACAATCTTGTGGCTTGCTTTTTCCCTCACAGCCTATGTGCTCATCTGCAACCTGGCAAACAGTCACAGAATGGCCATAGGCACGCTTCTCCAACATGTGGCTATGCCACACTTTCCAGAACCACTGTCCTAATGTCGGCTCTTTAGATTATCACCAATTTTTTATTCAGCTGTGTTGAATGACATCACCCAGGAAGCTTTCTGCATAATTAGGATCATCCCCTAGGAGAGATTCCTAGAACTTGGATTTTCATATCAAACAATATAAACACTTTTATAGTTCTAGATATTCATTACTAACTATCTTCCAGAATGTCTTCACCAGCATACAGTAGGAGAAGTGAGGGTTCATTTTACCAACGTCTCGCCAGCACGGGGTGTTCTATAATTGAGTGGTGAAAAATGGCATCCTGTCTCAATTTGCTTTGCTTTGATTACAAGTGAGGTTTTAGTGGTTTTCCATATGTTTGTTAACAAGCTGCATTTTCTCTTGTGATTTGTTTGATCATGTTCTTTGCACATTTGCCTACTAAGGATGATCAGTATCATATTTTAATTTCTCTAAATTCTCTTTGTCACACTCCCGCTATGACTCCCGTTTGCTGACTGCTCTGGGTGCCTACTTGCCATCACAATATGTATGAAATTTTAGATTTATGAGGCACTCAACCCAAGCACTCTGGTTTGACTTGCACAATAGCGCTATTTGTAGGACTAAAGGGCTTTGGAATCCCCACTTTACAGAGCAGAAACCAGAGGTCCAAAGTGATGGGATTGGCTTCCGGAGGTCACACAACCTCTAACTAGCAGGGCTAGGACCAGTAATCCTTCAAATTCAGGAGAAAAGGTGGCACAGTGCTATGAGTCCAGGTCTATAAACCAGCTCTGCTCTAACCACCTGCACCACCTTGGACAAGTAGGGACTCTCCAAGCCCCAGGGATAACAGCAGCTATTTCCCCCTAAGGGCAAGGGAAAGGGTCAAATGAGATCTTGGGTGTGTGAAGCTAAGCACAGTTCCTGGCTCACCATAACTGCTCTATAAATCATTCATGTCACACACGGCTGCCGATGCTGTTGGGGCCACTCTGCTCAGCCCCAGGAAAACGATGATGAGCAGGAGTTCGAAGTCTGGCAGGGAAAACAAACAGACACACCGCTAACTGCCAATCCACATGGCAATCCACATGGCAGGGCCCTCACAAAAGCATGAACAAGGAACTGAGTGGGCACAACCCAGACCCCCATCCCCTCGGCAGGGCGGAATCCATCACCCAAGGTCAAATTCATCCTCCTGAAGTTTCACATTTGAACAGTTTGGCTCCTCCAGCCCGTCGTTGTCTATGAGGGGTCATCAGACCAAACAGAATGACTCTCATAAATTTTTACGTGTCCCATCCATCACGCCCTCCCTCCCATGACTCGGCTCTGAGCCGGCGGAGCCTACATTTTGCCTGATAATACGCGTCTATGATTCTCTCTGCCCAGAGAGAGAATCTTCAGGGTCTGACTGCTTCCAAGTCTGTCCCTTTGGGGTCTCAGTCCCATACTGCACCCGGCTCCTGGGGAGCCAGGAGGGATACCTGGGCTGACCTTCAACAGCATTGAGGGACTAGGCTCAAATCTGGTCACTTTTTCTCACTGCACAGGGACTCTGATACAAGGAAAGGGGCCAGGACCCAGTAACTGATATAAAGAGACATAGGGAGGCAGCAGAGCATTTAGAGAAACACAAGAGCTTGAACTTCCCATCAAAGAGATCCTGGCTGGCCAGGTGACTCAGGACAAAAGGCAGCCTCTCCCTGCCTCAGGGTCTTATCTCTGACACCAGAACTAAAAACAGATCTGCCTTCAAATGTCTGTCATGCAAATTATTGCATTCATGTGCGTAACTGAGGCCCCACTGTTCCACCATCACTCAAACTGTAGAGTAAAAAGAGCCCTCAATTACTGCGTACTTCCTGTGTGCAGGACTGTGGTTTAAGCATATCTCATATATCATCTTAATAATTTCTTAGCATAACCCCATTCAATCATTTCACCAAATATTTAGTGAGCATTTTTCACGGTGCTGGAGATACACCAGTGAGTGAAATGGACAAATATCCCTGCTCTGATGAAATACACATTCCTGTAAGACAGGAAATAAATAAGATAAATAAGCAAAATGCATAAGAAGCTACACTGTCACAAGTGTGGAGGAGAGGAGGACTCACTAATGTCAAGTTAGGGGAGCTGAATTTTAATAGGATGGCCAGGGAAGGCCTCGCGGGCAAGGTGATGGTGACAGTTTGGATTATTGGTAATACACTCCCTCCCCAACCACACAGGTGGTATAGACAGCCTAATTCCCCTTCTCCGGCAAATGGTTTCTTAACAGACAGGACACAAGCAAAGAGCCTAAAATATGTTTGTGCAGGCACTTGCCTTCTCGTGTCTCTGGCTTGCCCAAGAGAGCGTTGGTGGCTACTGTTCCTCTCCCTTGGGCTCCAGATGAGATGCCAGGAAGTAGATCCACAGTAGGGAGGAGAGCCTACCAAGCCCAGCCTAGCTCAGCCAGCCCAGCCAGCCTGTAGGGATGCATGAGATACTGGATATCAGTGAGATCTGGGCTTATTTGTTACACAGCATTATGTGACTGGTAGCGGAATTTTGAGTAAAGACCTTAAGGAAGAGAGAGAAGGAGCCCTGTGACCATCTGCAGGAAGACTGCTCCAAAAATTGAGGGAAGCCGGAGGAGAGGCCCACCTGTTATATTGACAGGATAGCAAAGAGGCCTACATGCCTGGAGTGGAGAGAGTAAGGACAGGGGCACTAAGAAATGAGGTCAAAGAGACAATAAATGACTACATCAAGTAAGACTTTAGAGGTTGGGTGGGCAGGTAATTTATCCTCCAAACCAAAACACATTTTTTAGAATGAAGTACAGCTTGCATATGGCTAAATACATTCTTTCTGCACAATTGTATTTGTTTGATTATCTTAGCTGCATAACCAATACCATAATGAAGACACAGAATGCTTCCATCCCCCGCAGAAATTCCCTGTGCCTCTTGCAGTCTACACCCCCTAGCCCTGACAAACATTGAGCAGCTGTCTGTCCCTACAGTCCTGCCTGCTTCCAAACACCACTAAATGGGTTCATGGAATACAAAGACTTTTTGAAGCTTGTCTTATGCTTTTGAGAATCACCCCATGTTATCCTGTGTATCAGCAGTTTGTTCCTTTTCAGTGCTGAATGAGATTCCATTGAATGGATATACCACAGTTTGTAATCCATTCACCAGCTAAAGGACATATGGGTGATTTCCAGTCTGGGACTTTTATGAATAAAGCTTCTGCTATAAGGCTGAGAGTGAGTAATTCTTCTGAGAAAGAGGTGTGAATGGGGGCCATCCTATGCAGACCAGGAAGGGTGCTCACCCCACTTGGGCCAACATAGGGACTCTGGCGGTCACCTCTGTGAGGTGGGAAGCTATGGGAAGAGTCTAAGCAGAGAAATGACGTGGTAAGAGGACATTCTAGCAGGATCACTCTGGCTGCAGAAGGCAAGGGCAGAGGCAGGAAGGCCAATTATGAAGCTATTGCTGGAACACTGGTGGCTTAGACCAGTGAGTCGGCCATCCCAGTGGCCTAGAATCTTTAGATTCCAGATATCCTGAAGGCAAAGCTGCCAGAGTTGTTGCTGGACTAATTATGAGGAGTGAGAAAAGGGGGCATCAAAGACAAGACCAGGATTTTTGACCTGAGCAACTGAAAAAAAAAAAAAAAGGTGATTGACCCATTTTGCAGAGAAGCCCCTATCCCCCAGGCATAGGGAGGAGAAGACCTTTGCTCACAGCGACCCATCAACAGCACAGAACCAGGACTGGGATTCCAGCAGCTGCTTGGCATCATCACACCACTGGCCTTAAGACAAAGAGATGCATAAACAATGAATTTTGGAACAAAGAAAAAATTGAAATTAAATTAAATTTAAAAAAAAAAAAAAAGACGAAGAGAGAAGCAAGCATTCCCCTCCTAAAAAGAAATCACATCTCAGGGGAAACCCTATCATGAACCCAATAGACAAAACTGCCCCAGTCAAGGAATGGCCATTCATGGGGGAGCTGGGCCTTACCCCAAACTGTTCACCCCCAGTGAACAGGACCGACAGACAGGAGGGACTAGCCACCCCGGCCACTCTACACTCCGCCCACCAAGCAGGTGTGCATCACAGGGGAGGACAGCCGGGGAACAGGCAGCACTGGAGCCAGCCACCACTCTGCCCCCAAGGCCATCCAGAGCAGCCTGGCTCCTTCTGAGGCCAGAGGCTAGAGCTGCCCCTGAATGTCCTACAGGAACCAGGTGGGAACTCTGGACCCCTCAGCCATTCCGTGTGAGTCTATGATACAAGGCATAGCCCAACCTGCCTGCAGGCCTCAGCTCAGTGCCAGGAACTAGATTCACAATCTACCACACCTCCAGCTATGGGCTCCCATCCTGGCTCATGTGCCCAGGCTCCCAAGGACAAGCATCAGCCACAGCGGCTAGAAGACAAGCAGCAGAGACAGGATCCTCACTGCTGAGCGTGTAACACCTGCCAGGAGTGGACACAGGGCCTCACATTCTTCCCAGCCAGAGTTCTTAAGAAAGCATATGTCCTCCAGCCCAAGGGTAGCAAAGCAGAGGGCAGAGTCACCCTGATATACCACCCACCCCTCCACACCTCAACCATGTCACCGGGAGGCAGAAAATCATTACTAAGCACTGTTGGGTTGAGCCCTGCCCACTTGGAAATAAATCAGCCATCCGGTGATGGATGCTGGACACATCCCTCAGCATTCCCACCTCCACCTCCGGACATTTATCACAAATTGTCTATCCCGAACCTCAGAAGGATGGTTCCTTCCACCATACTTCCCTCATAAGCATCGCCCAATGGTGTGACCCTCAAGGTCTATTCCGGCCACACACACACACACACACACACACACACTCATCCGTAGAGAGATAGGTCAAGCCCATTCCCCCGGGGAGGGCACCCTCCCACTGCCTTACTGACCCTTCAATATCACAGAGTGAGCAAAGCAGACTTGGAGACACATGAACCCAGATTCAAATCCCAAATCCACCACTCACCAGCTGTACAACTGTGTGCAGGTTACCTAACCCCCAAGCCTTAGCTTCCTCGCCTGTAAGACATCTCTCCTGGGCTGTAAGACACGAATGTGCTCATGTGTAAACCTGCTGCACAGGCAGTAAGTGCTTGTTATTTTTGCAAAGCTGCCACCAGCCCAACTCAGAATCCAGGGTGCACCTGCGTCTGGGTCCACCCCACACCAGTCGGCCTCCTCGGCTCTGTGGACAAGGCCTCCCCAAGTGCAGACTTAACCTGCATGGCTAATGCCCATTTGCTTGGTGGCAGCCCGGGCTCCTCTCCTGGGGTGCAGGTCTCTGCCACAAGGACAGCCCAGGCAAGGGCACGCTCCCCCCACACTCATTATGTCCCGAGGACACCAGGCCCAGCCCTAGCTGGAAGCAGCCGACAGTTAGGGAGGGTCAGCTCATTTGTATCCAGAGAACAGCTCATGCCATACAGCAAAGGCAACCCTCATCAGACCAAAGCCAGGAGCGATCTATGCCTTCTTTTGGGGGATCCCCCCACCCCATGCCCCCAGGGCCATAGGCTCTACCTCTGTCCTTCGCTTTCAGACACATGCCGGCACCCAGGCTTGCACCATACAGCTGACATTGAGCCCCAGTGTCTTACTCTCATGACCCTCCAGAGCCTGAGACAAGGTGTTGGGTCCTTCCATGTGGCTGGCTGGACAGCTGTGAGATGGGGAGGACAGGAGGGCAGAAGGAAGCCAAGCAGGGGCTGGGAAGTGAACAAGACCTGCAGCAGGTGACAGGGCTGTGACAGGTGCCCCCATGCGCCTCCGTCTGCTGCTCAGATTAATTTACCTGACGAATCAATCCTGCCCACTTCTGACTCCATGATTTATCCATATAATGACACCCGAGTTCTTGAAAAACAAGTGTGAGTTACAGTAGCTCTGAACTTCTGGATAAGAGCATCACCACTTTCTTTCCCAGGTAGGTGAAGGAGTACCTTCAATTCAATAGGCTATGTTTTCACAAAAAGTATTACCCCAAATGCCTGGGGAGTAACCCAAATGCCTGGGGTAGCTTCCGATGCCCAAGGGGCCCATGAGGGAAGGAAGGCCATTGCCAAGTCCACCACAGTGTGTGCCCATTGTCCAGGTGACACAACTGAGACCCAGGGGCACTGAATGCTCTGCCTGACGTCCACCGTCACACTTGGTTAGAGGCAGGTCCTCTCGGCTTTGTGTGTCACCGCTCCATGCTGCCTCCCAATAGCATCACGGATTTGCTCACTGGCCTTGTCTACTGGGGCTCGCGCTCAGTGCTCACGCTTAAGATGTAACCTCCCCAGGCACACAGTTAGACTATGTGAGGAATATTTCCTTCAAGGGAACCAGAGTGCAAGGGGCCAAGTGCCCCTTCCCAGTGGTGTCCTGAGCACACAGAGCCTTCCTTCCTCATTCAGCATGCACTCAGTAAGACCCTTCTGCATGCCAGACACCCGGGCTGGCACCATGGGGAGAGAGACGACCACACTGCCCCTCTCCTGTGCAGACAGAACACAGTGGGCAGGACTGAGGTTAATCAAATAATTATATGACTGATATACGATCACAGAGGGAATCATGCACTCTCAAGGAGAAGCACAGGGAGCCATGAGCATATCCAACCAGGCTGGGTTCCATGGGGTGTCCAGAAAAGGCTACCCTGAGGTGCAGCCACCAAGCAGGGAGAGAAAGGATGGTGGGGATTATCAAGGTACGCAGAGGGTGCACAGAGCAATGCGGGCTGCTCCAGGAAGAGGAAGCCTACTTTTCTCATTTGGGAAAGGAGAGTGATGCTACCCACAGCTGAGTATGGTAGCCAAGACAAAGACAATACCGTTCAGGAGCCTAGCAACCTCAGCCTTCTGACCCACCCCTGGAAATTTCCCACCAGCAATAATGCAAGGCAAAAAATACAACATGACACATGAAGATTGTTGCTGAAACTCTGTCCAAAAAAAAAAAAAAAATTGACTGAAGAATTGGAAACAGGCACAATGTCCAATAACAGGAAACATTAGGTGGGTTATGGAACATCAATTCTTCATCTCAATGCAATCATTACAAATGATCATTAGGAAGGCTTTGCAGCAACACAGGAAATGTTTATGCCAGGATGTTAGGTCAAAAAAGCAGAACACAAAATTGCATCTAGATTATGAGTATCTCTATCTAAAATAGGTACGCATATGGCCAGAGAACACAGAAAATGAAAACAGCAACTCGGCTAGGCAGTGAGGTTATGAAAGTCTTCCTGATGTTGTCAGAGTGGTTTTAAAATAAGCAAAATAGATGTTAGGGTATGAAGAAGGACTTGCCTGCAGGTGTGAGGATGGGAGGAGGGACCTGCCTGCAGGTGTGAGGATAGGAGGAGGGACCTGCCTGCAGGTGTGAGGATGGGAAGAGGGACCTGCCTGCAGGTGTGAGGATGGGAGGAGGGACCTGTGTTCAGGTGTGGAGATGGAGAAGGAACCTGCATTCAGGTGTGAGCATGGAAGGAGGGACCTGCCTGCAGGAGTGGGGTTGGGCAGAAACAGACATGAGTTCAAGTTAAAGCTCTATTCCTGGGCTACATACTTGGGCTAAGTCATTTACTTCTGATTCTTGCTCACTGATGAGCTGAGGAGAGGGGTGTCTCAGTGGGACCGCAGGGCATGTCTAGGGATGCACTGGAGCAGGATGGAAGGTTTGAATGGCAGAGGCAAGAGGTAGAGCGGGGCTGGGGCTGGGCAAGCTCCAGGACGAAGTCACAGGAGTTGGCAGCTAAGACGGGATGCAAGTAAAAAATGTCAAGGCACATAGAGGTGATGCAGAAAATGAACCGGAGGTGGCAACAAGAGAAGGAAAGGGGTGAGGTTAGGGGAGAAGGTTTCCAGGTCAAGCAAACCCATACCTCTGGTGGGCTGGGCTCTAACATGCCAACGGAAACCCCAAACCCTGGCAAGGTTACATAACCTCTTTCCATCTCAGTTTCCCAAATAAAATGGGGATAAATTTAAAACACTACCTCCTGGAATTGAGGGGATTCAATGAGACAAGACACAATAAATGTTCAGAAAGCACCTAGCCTATGATAAGCCTCAGCAAGAATTAGCTGTTATTACTGCCTGCCTGGAACGGAGCTTTGTCTACCAAATTGCCCTGTTATTCTCTCTGGGACTGGAAACTTCCATGAGCAAAGATGTGTATACATGCACACATGTGCTCACATACACACACATGTTCATGCATGGTATGCATCCATACAATGCCAGCATGCACACACCTAAGTACACACGTGTGCATGCCTGGTAGGCCTACAGGCCCACGTGCACATGTGTGTGCAGACATAATGTGCATACATGCCCATGCACACATGCACACATGTGCAGACATAATGTGCATACACACGAGTGCACACACGCACATGTGCACACCTGGAGGGACTTACTCTGTCCCCACTGAGGAGGGAGGTGCTGGGGTGGACCAGCGCCAGGCTCATTCCCCAGCATTCCCACCACCGCCCCCCGGGGTTGTTTACATTTTCTTATTTGCCTTATTTCTAGTCTTTCTGATTTCCCACATTCTTTGATTTTTTTTCCATCCTGTGTTTAACAGGGGAGGTCTTTGATGACTTTCAAAATCCTGTCAGCACTCTTTGGAAAAGGCGCATGCATCAGAGGGCTCAGGGTGCCTGGGAGTCTGGCCGTGGTTCTGTGTGATGACTTGGGTTCCCTGAGTTGTTTCTGTGTAGCCCCTGCTGCTTTCCCCTGCCCCTCCCTGGACTGCCTTCCTCTAGGAGCTCCTTCCTTCCCTGCGTGCTACTGCCCAGGTCCCCACTCTGGCCAGCCCTGCCGGCCCCCCACCTTCAAGACCAACAGGTCATTCCACTTTCTCTTCTCATCCTTTTCTTCAGCTTTTCTCCTGACCCTTTCCTAGGCAAACATCCTTCCAGCTGTGGCTATAGATTGAATATTTTTCACAGCATGTATTTGCCTTCCTATTTCTCCTGCTTCAAGGTAGTTTCCTTCCTCTGTAATTCCAAACAACCATTCCCTTAACTCCAGCCAGGGCCACAGTCTGGCAGTTAGCAGGAGCTGGTGAACAAAGTGGGGAAGGAACAAATCCAACACGTACCGAGAAAGAGAGAGACATTGCGTGTTCGGGAATGAAGATGCCCTCACCCCGCCTTCCAGGCCTGAGCACAGCTTAGAAAGCTCTCAGCAAAGAGCTTGGGCTCCCAACACACAAGGCCTCATTAACCTGCTCCAGAAGCCTCTGTCATCAAGCCTAGGGACAATAACTCCCCTCAAGGTCACAGCGACCACAAAAGTTCAAGGCTCTCCCCAGGCCCAACCCAGCTCCCTCCCACACACAACTCCATAGAAGAACAATCACACTTACTACTTTGTGTCCCAATGCCAGGCGGGCCCTAATGCCACAGCCCAGCTGCAGACAGTAAGGCCTGCACATAGTATGACCGAACCTCAACCCAAGGGCTCCCTCTTACTTGGAGGTCTTATGTTGAGGCCTGGGCCTCAGGCCTATCTAAAAGCTCCCTAGGTGCCTCTGATGTGCAGATGGGTAGAGACCACCGGGCTTCCAAGAGCAGGAACTCTGGATCTGGATGGCTGGGAACCAAACCCTACTTCCCCAAACCGCCTCCAGCAAGTTGCTGGCCTTGTTAAGCCTCGGAGTCCTCAGCCATCAAAAGGAGAATCAAAACAGCACTTGCAGCAGACAAAGAAGAAAATGCATGTAAAGAGCCTAGCACAAAGTAAGCATTCAATAAATATTTAATATAATCATTCTTAACTCACCCCTGGGTCATCCCACCCAGGTTCAATTCCCTTCCCCCTTCGATGCACTTCTGCAAAGGGCTTTTCAGAGGGAAATCCCAAGCTGTCCAGAGTCCATCTCTGGGTTTGAGCTGACTGATCCCGGCAGTGGGAAAGATGGTCTGACTCACAGTACCTGCCACAGGGCTCATGAAACACCCCACGACAGCAACCACCTACTGGGGAAGAGGGTACCCATTGCCTAAAGGGGGCTAAGCAGTAGGCAGTGACTTCTGCTAGACTCCTAATCTCTACCGCCCAAAAGCCCAAAGTTCCCTGCAGTGCTCCTAGGGTACCAAAGAAACAGCCGTAACAGAAGCAGGCTTAGAGCTCCTCATTGGTTCCCGTGGCCCATACTGCTTGCTCACCCTCCCCAAGTGGCACTGAGAAAAGAGCTAGCCTCATTACCTTCCATCTGAACAAAACTCTGCAAGAGTCGTCCAGATGGGGTGGGCACCTCAAGAGGAACCAGCAGACCCTCAGGCTCAGAGTGTCCCTGTATGTGACAATGCGAAGAAAGGATCAACACAATAATCAGGTTTAACCACAAAACAAAATTCTTCACTCAGTCATTCATTTGTTCAGTGAGTAAACAGGTAGAAGAGGCTTCTCCGAACCAGCAGGGGGCTGGAGTGAGGAACTCAGAAACTAAGCAGACTTGGTGTATCAGTCACCTATTGCCACAATAATGTTGCATAATGAACCACCCAAAAACTCAGGGGCTAAGATCCCCCTCAGCTACTCTCACAGATGTGTAGCCTGGTGGGGGAAGATCTGTTTCTCACTGCAGTTTATGGGTCAGTCAGTTCAGTGGCTCTGCTCCAATATCCCTTTCTCATCCTCCTCGGGCCAGTGGGTGATCTAGAGCTTAGCCTTTGTCTTCTTAGTAGCAGCTCAGGAGGAGAGATGGGAAATGTGCAGTGTCTCTTAAGGCCCAACCTCAGAACTCAGGCTCAGAACCCAGGCTCACACACATGGTCACCTCTGCGCACACGGGGCTGCCAAAAAGCAAGTGGTGTGGCCAAACCACACTGGTAAGACACTGGGAGGGATAATTTACCACTCCCGCCCCCGAGGCTACAGCAAGGGTATGAGGAAGAACTGAGGGTAACCATTCCATGGGCCGCACCCAGTCTCTGCCCCTCCAGACTTCCTGTTGGCCTGCACAGAGAGGGCAATGTATCAAGAATAACTGAAACACATGTGGTCAGTCATGGGGGTCATTAGGAACCCGGAGCCTTCTAGCCTGAAGGACACCTGTCCTCTATCTCATTCCGCCTCTGCAGCCATCCTGTAAGTTAGCCCAGGCAGTCCCCATCCCATTTGACAGGTGGAGAATAGGCAGCCTGGAGGGATGAAGGGCTTGCCCAAGACACACACAACTGCTCAGTTCTCCACTATTATTTGCAGTTAGTGAACATGTTTACTTGGTAAAGGAAGTAGATCTGGTGTGCATAGCTTCCTAGGCTAACAGAAACCAAGCTGGACTAGTCCAATCACTCATGCCACTTAAGGAGATCAAAGAATTCAAATGGATGGGAAGAAGCCCTGGTGACCAGGCACCATGTTAATCTGCAGGAAGGTACCATTTTGGGTAAGAAAACAGAAATTCTGGAGCACCTTCCCTGTTCTGGGCATGTTATAGATGTTGTCTCTTCAAATTCTCCCAAGAGCCCTGTGAAGTGCTGTGAGGAGCTAGCTCCATGGGCCAAACACACATCTATGGAAATGGCCAAACATACACACCAAAGTCCTTGCCTGAAGTCCCACACCTGGTGAATGGCGGCAGGCAGACTCCTTCTGTCGCAAGACCTGAGTTGTCCCTAAATGCCTTAGATGACTCCACACGGAAGCCGTCTGTGTTGGCCCAGGCGAGGACAGGGTACAGGCGAGGCCAACAGAGAACAGATGGGCTTGCCGAGAACCCTCACGCACGTCCACAGGATGAGGGGTGGCCCGGTTCCCACTCACAACTTCCTGGAACCGATCTCATTGGCCAGTTGTGGGGACAGGCATTCTCTTCCCAGCTCCTCAAGTGAACATCTGTTTTTCTCAAAGCTGTGAATGTCACGTCAAGAATTTCCAATTACCTTCCCCTTGGTTTTATTTAGCATCAGTGTATTGGAGGCATAATTAGTCTGAGATGAAAACCTGTATTGTTCCCTTCTCCTCTGCAATAAAATAGGTTTCCAAATGTGCTAACAGAGAGGATCCTTCTCCAAAAATGACAAACAGCAAGTGAAGGATGAAAGCAGGAGTGAAATACAGATTGATGACAACCGTGGCTGCGCTGGGGCGGGCATGGGGGACGTGATGGCGGGATCTGCCACAGAACTCCTGCTTCAAATCTCACCTCCTCCTTGACTCCTCGTGAGGATGGGTCTTTTCCACAACATAAAAGTGATGCTGATGGAGATGAAAGACCAATTTCCACTGATACGTTTTCTAATGATCCCTCATCAGAAAGAAAGCTCCTCTGGGGATTGCGGACGTGAACGTATCATCAGAATTCTTCTTCCCAGTCCCAGTCATGCTCAGAGCCCAGGGATCTGGCTGAGGTGTGGGCTTCACATCGGCTCACCCAAAATTCTACACAAGTAGAAAACACCCGTAGAGTTTGGGTGTTCAAGGTACCATGACTCAGAGGCTCTGACTGACACAAAGTCTTGCAAGAGACTAACCTTTTGGCCTCTGGTTCGTCCAGTGCTTGTCAAAGCAAGTCTTCAAGGATCCTACTCATGCCATGTCTGCAATGACATGCATTCTCCTCCCATTCTGCCTTCTTACAGGCCCATCCCCACAGAATAGCCAGAGGAATCACAAAAGGGGACACAGGTCATGTCATGGCCCTAGAAACATCCCCCAGTGATTCCCCATTGCACCTAAAATAAAACCTCGCTCCTCACTGGGCTGCAGACCACAGGTGGCCTACCCCCACACACCTCTCTCACCAACTGCCCCCCTCTCCCCACCTCACACTAAGATCCAGCCATATAGAGGCTTTCTCTTTCTACACTTCCAACCAGCCAGCCTATACTCCCACCTTGGGACCTTGGCAAATGGCCATGGTCTGCCTTACAAAAGCAAAGGCTTTCACAGGCCTGACTCTACCAATTGGGTCTCAGCTCAAAAAGCAGAGAGAATGGCCATGCAGTCAAACGTGGCTCCAGTCTCTCCTTACCACCTCATCCCATGGTGGCTCCTGTGGAACCCTTCACCTTTGATGTCGCCTTGCTTTTGCTCCTTCCCCATGCACTCACAGTGTGGGTCTCATAGGTGTAGATATATCACATGTCTTATTCTCTCCCATAGCCCAGCACTTTGCAGGTGCAAAGCATGTGAAACACAGGAGGTACTGAATTAGTACTGATGGACTCAAGATCAGGGAGAGAGCTGGTAGGATCTGGCTTATCAAGATCTCACCAGCATGCTATCTTCAGATGCTGAGGGGCTCATGTGGGGAAAGAAAAGGGAAGTTCCCCTCTAGCCCCAGAACGTGGATCCAGAACTAAAAGGTGGAAGCCATGAGACAGATCTACTTAATGTTCTGCCCGACATGAGGCAGAAGTTTTCTCACTGTCGAGCTACCCAATAACAGAATAGGTTCCGTTAGTAGATGAATTCCCCATCTCTGGAGGCATGTAACAGAGGCCACTGCTGGAGCCCACAGACTGGGAAGATGAGCATCCTAATTTCTGAGACCATGAGACATAATCAATACCTCCTGTGGTTTCTTCTATCTCGGTCCTATTTACCCCCGCCAGATCACAACCCTCTGAGCATGGGCAGAGACTTGCCCTCTGGCACGGTCCCACAGCACTCGCACAGGGCAGGACCATGGTAATGGATGGAGCGCACACATCCACCAAACATGGAGGGCAGCAGATGTGCCCAACCTCCTGGAAGTGAAAGCAGGAGGCTCTAGGCAGGGCCAACTCCATGTGGCCCCAGATGGAGGCAGGTACCTTCCTGATGGAAGTGAGCGTGGAGCCTCCAGCTCCCTCCTGGGACACAAGCCAGGAGAGGGAACAGGGAAGGTGGTGGAAGAGGCGACAGTCACGGAATACCACAACGTGCACTCTGATCACTTACCTCCGTCAGTCCTCCCCACAGCCTATGAGGGGGTGACAGGACTTCCAACCCACACACCATGAAACCAAGGCTCAGAAAGGCCAAGCTGCTTGTCCAAGTCAGGGCATCTGAGGGGTGAGGGGCTGAGCTCAGATCTAACAGATGCTACAACCTACGTCCCTGTCACCTGACCCCCAGCGGATCAGTTACTTCCCTTCCAATCAGACCTGTCCGGTTGGAAACATTCTCAAGTCATGCTGCCTCTTCTGCTCCCCATCTTCTGAGACACTGGGGCTCCTTGCATCCCCCCAGGTTGAGCCCCTCTGAACTGCACTCAGCTCCCTGTTCAACCACCCAGCCCTGGGCCCATTCAGAGAGAAGCTGCTAGAAAGAGCATGTTTCCACAACCCCTCCTCCCAGCCAGGTGCAGACACAGAGTCCCCTGGGCGACCTACGGTCTCCTTCCCATCACCCGGCACAGGTGCTCACGGACTGCCGAAGAACCACAGCAGGACAAAGTCACATCTGAATTCCCTCCTCCCAGCCCACTCACGGAATCCAGTCACAGCTCCTCACCTTCTCCACTTCCTTGGGCTTCCTGGGCTGGTTCCTGAGCTTTTGTGGGGGACACAAGACAAGGCCAGAAAGGAGAGGAGGGGAAGGGAATCAAGAGCACAGGTGCACGATGTGACCTCTCCGGAGGGTTTAGGGAGACCGTGTCTAGGAAGAGACAAGAGGCGAAGGGACAGAGACAGAAGGCAGATTCGAAGCCCTGCTGCTGTGAATCATGAATGGGATCCTCCGAAAGTCGTCAAAGGATACCAGCAGAGACCTGCTAGGCCCATTACGTTTTCTGGTTTTCTTCCTAACGTGACTTTACAGAGACTGGGCTGTGCGACAGCACCTGTTTCATTTGGATCACAAAGGAACAAAACACTATCTCCTGGGATAGTACCTAGGACTTACTATGTTGGATGTATTTAGAATTAGTCATACAAAGAAGCTTAGCTCTTTTTCCATCTCACAGCCAATTGCCCCCCACACCACCCCCTGCAAAAAAAAAAAAAAAAAAAAAAAAAAAAAAAAAAAAATGCTTTTGAATGAAAATTCTGAAACTGTGTCTATTTTAGTACTCAACTAGGAAAGAATCTGCAAATGTATGTAAATACGTTTAATAAAATGTATGGGCCATGTTAAAAAAAATTTTGCAGTGGATGAATAGATGAATCCATGAATGAGAACCCCAAAGCCACTGTTGAGCTCATAATGTCTTAAGTCCTTCCTGCCTATGTTTGAGATGATAACAGCTAACACTTCCTAGGTGAAGGTTTGCTCAGTATGGGGCACCTTTGTACACGTAGCAAGTTTAATCTTGACAACCATCCTCGAAGTAGGTAATAACAAGACCTGCATTTTGCAGGTGAGACAATCTTCTTGGGTCCCACCATTAGTGAGCAGTGGAGCCAGAATTCCAACTCAGGAAGACGGCTCCAGACCCGTTTGCTTATACTCTCTGCTAACCTGTGCAGAGATCCAACTTGCTTGCCTTACAGACCCAGCTACCTCCCCACGCAGGGTGAGCCCTATCCTAGCCCCTCCCGGAGGAAGGACCCTGCGGGTTGTTACCCTGAGAAGCCAAAACATGTGTATATCTTCTAACAGCTTCAGGATAAATGGCAGAAAAACCAATCAAATGCAGTTGTTGCCTCCCTGGCTAGAATCAATAAGTACTCACAAAATTTTATTTCATAGAAACACAACGAAACAAGAGGAAAAATAGGTGTTTGGAAAGGACTGAGCCTCCAAGATTGAGGCCGAGGCATGTCTGTAATGCCTCTCCCCCCAGAATCTATTGTGTAAATGCCCCAAAGCAGCAATGCTGTTCTCTTTCCTTCTCCCCAAAAGAGTACTTAGGGAAGAGCCCCAAGGTCAACAATGTGCTTGTGGGTTTAGCTTGAAGTGAACTAAGTTGGATTGAATGGCCTTCTCTACTTTGTGGGAGAGGAGCACAGATAGGCCACATGGCTGGGGGCAACGGCTCACGGAGTGGAGGCTGAGCCTCACTCACTTGGGAGGTCCAGGCAGTGGCTTATGTCATCCATCCACCAGCCATCAAAAGGTCCCCTGGAGCTAGGCTCAGAGGGAGCACAGGTGGCCCGAAGAATGAAAGAATGTTTTCCTACCACTCTGTCCACCATCAACCCCACCAAGCCACAGCCAGCTAATGTTCCCTTGAGAGAGAGAACTGGCATCTCCTATGCCCAAGAATTCCAAATAATCTACAGAGATATTCCACCCTCAAGAAGATACGACATAACCCCCTATTCCTTCTGAAGTGTGGGCTGCACAGAGTGACATCTTTCCAAAGAGAACAGTACAGAAAAGGGAAAGCATAACCTTAAAGCAAACAAACTTGACCAACTCTACCTCAGCCAGTGGTCAAGGTCAACATCAGTGGTGATCAGTCATGCTGATAGCACACACACCTGATAGGAAGGGGGAGAATGGCAGTTTACCTCTGTGGTCTTCCCAAAATCTGTAATTCCAGTCTAATCATGAGAAAACATCAGATAAATCCCAGTTAAGGGATATTCTCCAAAATACCTGACCAGGACTCCTCAAAACTGTTTAGGTCGCCAAAAGCAAGGAACATCTGAGAAACTGTCACAACCAAGCGGGGCCTAAGGTGACAGGATGACTAATGTATTGTGGGGTCCTGGATGGGATCCTGGAGCAGAGAAAGCACAGTAGGTAAAAACGAAGGAAATCTGAATAAAGCCTGAACTTTAGTTAACAAAAAATGTATCAATAACGTCATGAATGCTGACACATGTATTATACTAACGTAAACGCTCAGACGACGGAGCGGGGAGACGGGGCGTGGTGTGTACGCAAACTCTCTGCGCCTTCTTTGCAATTTGTCTGGAAATCAAAGACTATTTTCTAAAATTAAAAGTTTATTTTTAAGGATTGGACTCTCATCCTGAGTTCTAGAGACTACACTTCCAAAACAGTCCTCAAAAGTATTTCCTTCTCCCCAGTAATCCCTGACTTCCCCAGTGCTACGTTAACACTCACCCAAATATTGGCACCACTCCTCCTTGCTGGCTCCAGGCCCGCCATCCAATCCATCACGCTCCCTGAGGCCACGCAGAGCTTTGGCAACTCAGAGGTGTGGAGGCACACCCACGTGGCAATGGCTCCCTCTGTCTTCAGAATTGCTCTTGGTCCCTAGCATGGAATGGGGTGTCCTTTCATAGCCTTGCCCCTACTCCTCCTTGACAACCCTCTTTTTTTCTTTTTTCTTTTTTTAGCATTGCCTTTTTTTAAATTGAAGTATAGCCAACACATGTTACATTAGTTTCAGGTGTACAACACAGTGAGTCTAGAACTCAATCGTTTATGCTAAGCTTACACTGTAGCCTCCATCTGTCATCGCACAAAGCTATTATAATACCATTGACCATGTTCCCTATGCTGTACCTTTTATCCTCGTGATTTATTCATTCTGTAACAGGAAGCTGGTACCTCCCACTCCCCTTCACCCCTTTTGCCCATTCCCCTAACGCCCTCCCACCCTGTCTGGTAACAAGCAGTTGTATGTACAGGTCTCTTTCTGCTACTTTTGTTTGTTTTGTTTTGTTTTTTAGCTTCCACATAAAAATGAAATCATATGGCATTTGTCTTTCTCTATCTGACTTCTTTCGTGTAGCATAATACCCTCTAGCTCCATCTATGTTGTTGCAAAGGGCAAGATTTCATTCTCTTTCATGGCTGAGTAATATTCCATCACACACACACACACACACACACACACACACACACACACACCATCTCACATCTTCTTTATCCATTCATCTGCCAATGGACACTCTGGTTACTTCCATATCTTAGCTATTGTAAATAATGTAGCAATAAGCATGGGGTGCACATATCTCTTTGAATTATTTTTGTTTTCCTTGGGTAAACACCCAGTAGTGCAATTATTTCTATCCCTAATTTCTTTGTGGAAACTCCATACAGTTTTCCACATTGGCTACACCAGTTTGCATTCCCACCGACAATGCACGAGGGCTTCTTTATTCTCCATACCGTCAGCAACATTTGTTATTTCTGGGCTTTTTGAGTCTAGCCCTTCTGACAGGTGTGAAGTGATACTTCATTGTGATTTTGATTTGCATTTCCCTGCTGATCAGTAATGTTGAACATCTTTTCGTGTGTCTGTTGGCCATCTGGATGTCTTCTTTGGAAAAATATCTATTCAGGACCTCTGCCCATTTTTAAATTGGATTATTATTTTTTTTTCTGTATTGAGTTGTATAAGTTCTTTATTTGTTTTGGACATAAACTCCTAAGGAGATATACCATTTGCAAACATCTTCTCTTGTTCATCAAATTGCCTTTTTGTTTTGCTGATGGTCTCCTTTGCGGTGCTTTTACATACCTCTCTCCATGGTTCCAAAGCAAAACTCTATAGCTTTCTCCAAAAAACAAAACAAAAAACAAAACAAAACAAAACAAAAAAACACCTGCTCCTCCAGCTCGCCTGTGCCCCCGCCTTCCACATTTCTGCATTTGCTGGTCTCTCCCCTGGGATGGCCCCTCCGTCCCTGTTTTCCCAACTGACTTGTGCCTGTCCTTCAAGACTTAGCTCAGACAGGGCTTTCTACAGAAAGCCTTCCTTCACCCCAAGATGGATGTATTGGCTTTGGTGAGTACCCTAATCACCCCTACCTTACATCTACCCCCCATTGTTGAGGGCTGCCTACTAGCCGTGAGCCCAGGCACAAGGCTCTCACCGCACATCTCTGGTACGATCTCTATCAAATGCTTATTTAATGATGAGTAAGTCCCTAGAGGAAAAAGACGAGGTGAAAAATCATAAGCAGCAATCCAGACCTTTTGTTCCTAGGTATTAAATTACAAATTCTACCCTTCAGAACTCTATTATTCTCACTAGAGTCCCATATAACCACATTCCATTATATGGCAATGTAACGGATTACTAGATTTAATTATAACAGGATAATTAATGTCAAGGTATTGCCCGTTTGGACATAAATATTAAATATTACCTTCAGCGTAACTATTCTCTAACTGTGTGCTTACAGTGCTTAGAAACACCAGGTTTTTTTTGATGAGAAGTGCCTCTATTGTGAGGGAAGTGACATCAAGGAGAACACCGGGTTTGCAGGCTGCCAACTGTCCTCGAGGTGACACGCCTCCTTCCTGGCTTGAGACTGGGCTCCCAGCATCCCTGACCCTGAGGTGGGTTCCACATCTCACACACCCCCATGCAGACCACCTATCTTACCTCGCTCTGGCTAAGCCGAGGTCCTTAGGTAGAGGAATTTCTCAAGGGCTCTGCCCAGGCCCGTTGGGAGGTCCCTGAATCACATATCCCTTCATGACCTCATTTTCCCACCAAAATGAGGAAGAACAGCAACCAAAAGGAGTAAGGGACTCTCAGAGGCAATGACAAGGCAGAGACAGCACAGCCCAAGTCAGGGTCAGGGGGTTGCTAAGCTTGCTGTGGAACAGGAAGGCCCCACCTTGGGACTCCATCCTTCCAGCATGCCCTCTCCTCCAGCCGTCTCACAGACCGGCTGGGGCTCCTGCCTTATGGTGACTGGGATTTCATTCTATGCCTTGATAAAAACACAACCTCCTGTCAGTCACCTTTAGGCCACTCTCAAATGGCATGTCATGAGCCAACCGGAGGATGTGGTACCCCACCCTAGCCCCTCTGTCACCCTGAATCCAGCCTAAGCCTCCTCTAGATTCCTGGACCACTTATATCAGAGCCCTGGGCAGCCATGTAAGAAATCCTGCCACCCTAAGGCCACCCTGTTGTGAGGAAGCTCAAACCAACCTATTCAGACAAACCATGTGAAAAGGGAGAGATGCCCAGCTGGTCTCCAGCTTCTCCGACCCCTCACTCCTCCAGATCCTGCCACCATATAAGACTGACCACAACTGCATGACAAACTCAGAGCCAAAAGCACCCAGCCGAGCCCTTACCAAAATTAGGATCCACAGAAAACATGAGAGATAATAAAATTTTTTTGTTTTAAGCCACTAAGTTTTGGGGTGGTTTATCACACAGCAATAGATAACCAGACCAAAGGTCCAACCTCAGAGCCACAGTAGTTCTCAGATCCTTCTTGACTCAGAGCCAACTTGACTGCAGTTTCCTACATAGCTTTGGCCCTGCTGTAAGACAGAGGATGATCTGTCCCCTCCCCAATGTGCTGATGCTCCTGGTGCAAACATCTCCCTGAAACAGATATGCAGACCCCACAACCACAGCCCCCACAAACACAGGGATCCCCGGGCCCCTTTAATCCCACACAGCAGGGGCCCCTTGCCCCTAACCCCACTCTCAGCCATCAATGCAGAAACAAAATAAAAATTGCCTTTGAACACTCTATGATGGGGTAAAACCTCTGGGTTACTCATGTCTCCAAGTAAGACAAAGATACTACCAAAGACAGTGATTCAAATGAGAAGCACAAGCTGCATCATTGCCATCATCATCAACACTATCACGGTCAACTTCATCATCACACCCATTATCTTCCTTGCCACCCTCACTGTCAGTATCCCCATCATTGCCATCCTGACTGTCATTATCACCATCATCACCATCATCACCACCACTGCCCCTGTCGTCATCATCATCACCATAACCGTCACCATCATAGCCATCATCAGCATCAGCATCATCACTGTCCTCACACCACTCCCCCATCATCATCACTAACACTACTGGCATCATCATCACCATCCCAGCCATCATCACCATTGCCACCACCACCTGATCACAGTAATACCAGGAACGTGAACTTGGTACCCACCGTGGAGTAGAAATTTGTCTGCCATCTTGTCAAATTCTCATCACATCCTCATGATGTAGTTCAGCCTATGTGCTACCAGCCCCACCTTAGAGATGAGAAGACAAAGGATTGGTGCAGTTTTATAATTAGCCCACAGCCATCAGCCATAAGGGCAGTGCTAGGATTCGAACCTCAAATGCACTAACTCCAAAGGCTATGCACCATCTTACCTCCCTGGGCTCCTCTCCCCTCAAGCCCACTCCACAGGTTCTCATCCTAAGTTTCTTTAAAAATATTCCACTGGATGGGGCACTTGGATCAGCATCTGACTCCTGATTTTGGCTCAGGTCATGATGTCAGGATCGTGAGATCGGTCCCATGTTGGGCTCCACACTTAGTGTGGAGTCTACTTGGGATTCTCTCTCTCCCTGTCCCTCTGTACCTCCCACACTCAAGGAAAAAGAAAAGAAAAGAAGTATTCCACTGGAAACCCAGGTCCCCAAGTATAGTACAACCTCATAGTGCCTTAGTCTCTGCTCCTGGTAAACGAGAGTAGTGACAACAGCCTAGTTCTGGACTGAGCATCAGACCAGAGTGAGGGACACCGTGCCGTGGGAGGGAACAGGACACAGTCATTCACTCTAGGTCAGACAATACTGGGCAGTTGTCCCATGCATTGCCTATTTTCAACTTCACCACAACACTGGGGTAAGCAGGCAGAAGCTTCCCCATTTTGTCAGTGAGCTCAGATTCAGCGAGTGAGCCCAACTGTGCAATTTCCAAGCCCTTACTCCTTCTGTTGCCCCAAATGTCCTCCCCACTTGAGGACAGGTCTCATGTGCCAAACACCAAAGCCCGGACCTGACCCCAGTGGGAGAAGCAGACCTGTTTTCTGCACATTCTTTTAGAGCCACTAATGAGCCAGGGATGTGTTTGCTCTGCATTTCCCAGGGCAGGTAGCCATTCTGAGCGGGGCTCTTTTCTTCCTGAAAGAAACGGCAGACACGCAGGAGAGAGACGCACAGCCCTGGACCAGATTGTCCCTGTTCAGCCTCTCCCTGGCTCCAGAGCCCAGTCTGGGTGCCCAGCTAGCTTATTATGCAACTTCCCTTATTTTGGAAGCTAAAACTTGCCAGATTTGAAAGGACACCTCCTTTCACAGAAAGAAAAAGTTATGATTTTTTTTTAAGTGGCCACTGAATTAAATGTGCAAACAGCATTCCCCATTACACAGAAAAAAAGGAGTTTTCCCCACCTTTTATTTGCCTCTCCAGTTTCCCACTATACCTAGGCTATACGTATCCCCTGATGGAACTATGAGGCTGGCCCTGGGGGCTAACCCTGGGGGTCTGAGCACCTGGAGAGCAGCAGCTGGATGTGGAAGGTTACAGTGGGGGATGGGTGGGAGGCCAGGCTGAGCAGTCTGGAGTGCTTGGTCCCAGCCCACTGCAGCCCTTCAGCATCCTCCCCCACGGACCTGGCAGCGGTTGAGTCTGGAGTCCAAAACTCAGCCTCGAGGCAGCAGAGCCAAGGGACCCAGACCATGTGCCATGCCAGGCCTGCCTACCCGCCCCCAACACTGCAAGTCCCCCAGGTCTGGAATGAGTGGCAGGAATAGGATTGGAATCCACTGGGTCACAGCAGGAGAAGGGGCACTACCCAAGTCTATCCTGTTGTAAGGGGAAAGCGACAACCCAAACCCAAAAAGCAGAGGTCACAGCTGTGGCCAGAAAGTCATGGCCTAGAACCTACAGGGGATGCTGAGAGCCGGGTAGGGGAGCTGGGAGAAGAGGAGCCACAGTTGGGAGCCGCAAAGGGTGGGATGGGTGGAGGGGGAGTTCCACTTCACTGTCTCCCACTGCACTGGTAGCAGGGGACATCTCACAAGCCCCAGAGCGTCATTGTGGAAGCCAGCGGACAAGCTGGCATAAGCAAGCTTGTCCATAAGCAGCGGACAAGACACATAAGCAAACTGTCCCCTGTCATAGGCACACACAGCACACAAACATAAGGCAGTTTAAATGTGTTTACATATTGGCACATGTGCAAACGAACAGAGACCCACAGGGGCCAAGGCCTGCACTGGGCTCAGCAGTGGTCCTGCCAGACGCCCACTAGGGACCTGAGGAAAGTGAGTCGTGGTCAGGTTAGCTGTTGCTGCTGCTCTCGTGAATTCCCTGGTGAAGAACAGAGGAAAGAATGGTTCTGTAAAGAGTGTGTCCTCTCAGCCCTTCCAGAAGGAGAGTCCTTGGAGCAGCAAGGCCATCAGGCCCATTGTCACACACATTAATAAAATGCAAAGCTCTTTAGGCTGACTGCTTGCACCCAGCAGGAAGCTGCCATGGGGGGCTGCCAGGAGGCTGTGCTTACCCCTGAGAACTGAAGTGAGATATGAAGCCAGGCCACCTGATTTCCCATAGCAGGGGACCAAGCACAGAGCTCCAAATGGGGACACCCACCCAGGGCCCCCTGCCCTCCCTGTGGCCCCAGCAAGAAGAGGGTACAGAAAGAGCACCTCACCCTGAGTAGCCCTGATCAGCTCCCCAAACATTGGCTCCCCATGGCCTGATAACTATGATCTACCATCTCCTTAGACCTTCCATGTCCCTGAGCTACTTCCTGTCAGAGCAAAAGAATGGCAGAGAGGACACCCTCAGCCCGGTCCCTTTCCAGATCTTGCAGCTGACCTGCTCACAAACCTTCCCATTAGACTGAAACCAAGTCCACAAAGTCCTACAGTGGCCGATGAGGTCTTCTGGGCTCTGACCTCGGGTCCCTCCCCATGTTCCTTTCCCACCACTCTCCCCCGACTTGCCCTGCACCAGGCACCCCCTCCCCCTCATGGACCCTCCAGCATGCCAAGCTCATTCCACCCTCAAGACCCTTGCATGTGCTTTTCCATCTTCTGAAATTGCTCTATAGCCAGTAATTGCTTGATGGGTTTCATCACGCCCTTCTGGTCTCTATGCAAACACCTGGTCACACCATCCCTGACCACATCTAAAATGGCGTCCCCACCAAACCACTCTCTTCTTACCTTCCTTTGCTTTCTTCAAGTAGGTTATCACCACCTCAATCACTTGGACATTATTCATTTATTGACTTAGTGAAAACCCCCTGACTCCATCAGAATGTCAACTCCTTGAAGTCAGGGACCTTGTCTGTCTCAGCGACTTGGTGTCCCCAGTACCCACAATAGGGCCTGATTCACATTGGCTCCTCAATGAACATCTGTTCCATTAGAAGACGTGCAAACTGAAACTTGGACAGGCACTGTTCTGTAGGTGGCACCATCCCAGGCAAGCATGGGCTGGGCTGGGCTCGGATACTTACTTCCTTGGGCTGTAGGCTCACTGCCTGTTCTTCTAAACCATATTTCACACCCAAGAAGGGACCAACCTCACCTTTCAGGTGCTTCCCCATTGCTCAGAAAGGGCCCAGCAGAGGAGCTCAATGAATTACCAAGTGCATTAGTCAGGCTTTTAAGAAATTGTCTAGTTCCCCTTATCAGACTCAGTAGCTCTCTGCAGCCCTGGAAAGCTAGAACGGAGCTGAATGGAGAGCTACCCACCCTGGGACAGGAATGAGCAGCTTCACTGTGGAGCCCCATGAAGGACACAGACCAAACCCAACAGTGACCCTCTGTCTAGAAAACTGAACTCCACATGCTTAAAAACCAAGACCTTCCTGCAAATACAAAGAAGGGTCCTAAGGCAGGTCAGCAACACCCTGGCACTGACCAGCAAGGATAAGAACACTGGCTGCACGGACAACAAGGTGGGCCTGGAGGAACCAGGAGAGAAACAGGAGCTCTCAGGAGCACTGCACGAAGAATGATTGCTGGCACCTAGTGAGAAAACCCTGGAAGAAGAGAATGGGGCTCGCTTCGTGCCATTCCCATATTTAATGTGCTTAAGTTGACAGCATATAAGTCATAAATCAGATGTTTCCACTCAATGGTCTGCAAGCTGTATCAGCCCCACCCCAGGCAGAGCTGGCCAACAGAGAGCTTAGAATTGCTGCCATTAGTTGCCAACATTTAAAAAAATAAAGAGATTTCACAGAAAAGTCCAGATTTCTGGCTTCTGAGACACAGAATGCACTGGCTGTACCAGGCCTTCACGGTGGAAGCTCAGTGGGACCTGCCCGACTGTGCCCTTCAGGGAAAGATGGGCCCCCCCAGGCTCCAGTTGCTATACTGCTGCTCCTTCCCACAGCCCACCTGCTCTGCCCTGCACTATCCCTGCCTGCATGTCGTGGGCCTTCAGATCTGTGACTTGGCTGTACCTGGCCGGCATTCAAAAGGGATGCTTTAGCCATTCTTATCTGATCCTCTGGTTGTCTTCAAAAGCTCCAGGTTATACAATAGCCAAGAGTGGTCCACGTGGTTATGTGGACTGGATGGACCCATGTGGCCGCCACAGAACAGCCAGAGAACAGCAGACACACTGCTCCCTTGCTCACCCTCGGGCCCGTGCTAGCCACAGAGTTGTCTCCAACTGGGTGCTTGCAGCTGGGCGCCTTGTTCTGTTGCTCGTGGTTCTTCCCAAGTCCAGTTAAACTTGGTAGCTCTTTCAGAGCAGGGCCTGGTTCTTTCCCCACCCAAGAACCCGGTGCAAGGGGTCCAGGGAAAGGGCCCCGTTCGTTGGATCTTGCTGAGGGCTGCCACCTGACAGGCTATGAAAGGAAGGTTTCTCTTTCCAAAAGTAACTTTGCAGGCAGAAAGCACCAACAGCTCTTCCTCCTCCTGTGAGCCCAGCCACCAGCGACCCTGAGAAGACACCAGCTGCTGTGCATGCTTAGACAGGCAAGCAAGCGCCCAGATGGGAGGTGCCCTGGGCTCTCCTTCCTGCTCCTGGGCAGGACCTGCACGTGCCCAGCCAGCACAGGGAGCCTGTGCGGGAGAGGGGGGCACTGAGAGGCCCCCTGCTTCCCCATCCCTCCCACCCACACACCCCCCCCCAATCTGACGTCTCCCCCGCTGAGTGCTGGGGTGGGAGGCCAGGCCTCAATCCCAGCTGAACAGGCTGAGGGCCTTGAGCATCTTGTCACGTTTTGCTAGCACCATCCCCTACTACCCTGGGTATACCCTGCACCCAGTTTTCCTCACCTGGCTCCGGAAGCTGTACTTTCCCACAGAGACCGCGCAAGGTTCCTTCCCACGGGGCTGGCCAAAGCTCGGCTCCTGGGACCCATTACCACATCTGCCCTTGACCTGGCAGTGGCCCAGGCTGGTTCCATGATCTCAGCCAGACACTCTCCACAGACGCCGTAACAAAGCCACATTCACAGAGTACAGCCCTGGGGCTTTATCTTATTTAAACCCCACCACAACCCTCAGGGAAAGGAGTATTATGCCTGTCGGCAGACCAGTAAACAGGCTCAAAAGGACATCCCCGGCAGTGAGCAGGGGCCTGTGTGTCTTGCTGTTCTAGAGGCAATCCCCCATCTCCGTGCTGATAGCAGCCCTCACTGCACCCCCCGCCCAGGAACGGCTGCCACCGAAGCAGCTGAAGTGCTCAGATTCCCTCTGCAAGGAAATGAATCTGTGCGGCGTGGGAAGGAGGAGGGCGAAAAAGGGGACACACTCAGGTCTCTGCCCCATCCCTTGTTGCCGAAATTAAAGTGGTTCCCATCCTGCCATCTGGTGGGAATCCAACCTCTGCCCTCCACACCTGCCAGCACACCAGGCCTTTGTGGCCGGAGCTGGGGCTCCGTCGACATGTGTTTTCCTCAACATCCCACTCCCATCTGGTTCTTCTCTGCTACACCTCCACACGGCTCTGTCACAGCAACGTCTTTCTCCACAATCTCCATGGCTGCAATCGTGCCCTTGTCCCTGGCTTTCTCACCCTGATGTCACTCATGGACACAGATACTGAAGACACACAAGGAACACACCGCAGGGACAGAGATGCCACAGCAAACAGTGGAGAAATGAGCATTAGACACACCTGTTAATAGTTCATCAACCATGCCCACTTCTCCCTTTGGTGACCTGACCCAGCAGCAGGTCACCACGACAATCCCTAATGTTAACACTCCAGCACGTTTCAAAATTTGGAACGTCGACCTTGCCTGGAGTCAAGATTTTTCATTGTTCTTGCTGCTCTAAGGGCTCCATATCCTTAAATTTTCTAAGACTTTGCTGTCTCCCTATCTACACAACAGTTACTAGAGACCCTCGGATGGCCGGCCCTAGGAAGGAGAGTAAAGAGGAAAGCTGTGCTCCAGAATATTTCCCAAGCTTAATTCTTAGAGGAACCTGCGGGGTCAAATATCAATTTCAATCCACCGTACAGATGGGGAAGCAAAACTCAGAAAAGCTCCATGGTGAGGACAGTCTGTCTGCAGTCTGTCTGCAACTTGGCCCCATTGACCACCTGGCAGAAGGGTTAAGGAAATCACCTCAGACTCTGGTGAGAGTCTGAGGGCATGAAAGCTGCTCTTCTGGTTACTGAGGAGGGAGTTTGAGGCAGCCTGCGCGTCCCCTCATAGTCTCTGCAGGTGTGGTGGCAAACACAGGACCGTGGAGTCCAAGGGACGCTCTCTCAAAAGTGCCCAGTCCATGGGACACCTGGGTGGCTCAGTGGGTTAAGCTTCCACCCTCAGCTCAGGTCATGATCTCAGGGTCCTGGGATCAAGCCCCACATTGGGCTCTCTGCTCAGCAGGGAGTCTGCCTCCCCCTACCTCTCTGCCTGCCTCTCTGCCTACTTGTGATCTTGCTCTCTCTGTCAAATAAATAAATAAAATCTTTTTAAAAATTCAAAATTTTAAAATTTTTTAAAAAGGTGCCCAGTCCACCTTCCCCATATCCCACCTGCTCCTCAATGGCAAAGTCCATCAGATGCACCCTTTGTCGTGTTCTAGGAGGAAAATGGGCTTCCCTTGATCTGTCAAGACAACAAGCTTCCCCCTCCTCCCAATGCCATGTAGTGAAGCAGAGCCAAGCTGTGAGTCAGGAAGTTCTGAACTCACATCCCAGCTGTGTCACTAGATCTGGGAGCATGCGCAGGTCCCTAAACCCCCAGGTTCCAATACTCTGTAATAGCCCCTCCTTCCCAGCATTGTAGAGATGAGGTGAATCAGCATTCTGATTCATAAGCATTCTTGATAAATAAAGGCCTGTTCCATCTCTCCCTCTGGTCCACAACCCTTTCCTCACCACTTTCACCCCCAAGTTGAGCCAGACTGAAACAGAGTAGGAGAAAGGAGACACATGGTTCCCCATCACCCACAGAGCCAGGGGACACCTGCTTGCTCCTAGGAATCTCATCTGCACAATGGGGCCGGGCAGACAGATGACAAAAATGGCCCCAACTCCTCACTCTGTAATGTACCTACCACCCCCTTTGCAAAGTGACTTTGCACTTCCCCCATGAGGGGTTTCCCAGGGGCTCTCTCCCCTTGCCCCTTAAATCTGGGCTGACCTCTTGGCTGGCTTAGGCCAAGAGACCTATAGAAGCAACAAGGCACCGGGTTTGAGCCCCAGCCTCGAGCGGCCCAGAGCCTTTTTGGAACTCTGCTGCTGTCACAGGAGTAAGTGTGGGCCAGCGTGTGTGACAAGGAGAGACCCGCAGCCTGATCACCCCGTCACCCTAACTTACCGCCAGCTAACCACTCTCCTAACCAGCCGGTTCCAGCCACACAGTCAGCTGACCACAGAGGCATTCGCAAGCCCAGACGAGATCAGTTGCATCGTACACAGGTCTGCTGACTATGAGGCTGATGAGTAACAACAAAGGCTCATTGTTTCACGACACTGAGTTTCGAGTTTCGGAGGGGTTTGTTACACTGCTCCAGCTCACGGATGCAGAGGCCTTCTCTCCTCCCAGCTGCCTGGCAGCTTGGGCACAGGTGGCAGGTGACCAAGGCCAAGTTCCCGCCAGCACTTACCAAAGCCCCCACTTGGGAGCATGCAGAGGATGGCAACAAATGTGGGCTGTACGGCACAGAGAGCTGCTGGGAGATGAATCCAGGCAACTGGGATAACCTCGCCTCACCTCTGCCTCTCTTGATGCAGCTCAGCCTTCCTCTTGCTTCCCGCACCACTGGGGAGAGTCTGCTGCTGCTTCCCTGCTGGGCTCCCCACTCAGCCCTTCAGTCAACAAATGAGCTGACTCATCACCTCAGGGGAGGCCCCCACAACCTGAACACCCTCGGGGATCCGGGAGCAGAAAGGGTAACTGAGTCATTCCACGGCCGCAAGCTGCTTCCCTCCGTAAATGCCTATTTCTCAGGGCTGCTGACTTCCTACTGCTAATAAGCCACAGAGGCGCCCACAGGGAGGAAGTGACACTTTGCTGGCTATTTAATGGCCCACGAAGGAAGGGAAGAACACCAGGTGTCTCCAGGCCCACACTTTAGGTTCGTGATCTCACTCTTTGACCCCAGGAAGGAGCAGACAGTCCTCCCAGGCAGCCAAGGAAGTCCTTCCTGAGCCCCAGGAATGGGTGGCATGATTCAAAAGTCAACTCAAAATAGAAACAGCCCTCAACCAGAAAACAAACACCAGTAAGACCCAGCCACAGGCAAGCATTTTTCCTTGATGTGGGCTTGGATGCTCCTTGGAAATATTAAAAATCAAACATGAAGTTCTTCCAAAACACCAGCTTACTCAGGTGCCCCTGCTTGGCCAGAGCACTAGGAATATATTTGGTCTGCCCACTGGGGAACTCACCTTCTAGAAAACATTTGCGTGTGCACAACAGAGGTCAAAGCTCCTGGGATTCCATCCTTCATTCACCCATGTGCCAACCATCAACCACAGGCTCTGAAAAGGCAATTCACGAAGATAAACCTGTCCCAGCTTCTGCCCTCACACGTTCCTAGGTCCCATGGGGAAGGAAGGACAAAGAGTCACCACACAAGTGGTGGGTATGATGCAGACCTAGAGATGACAGAGGCAATGGAGCTGTGCTCAGAATGTGGCATGTCCCACAGGGAAGGAACCCACGAAGGCCTGCCCAGCATGCATGGGGATTTGCAAGGATTGAGGGCAAAGAGGACAGAGAAGGGAGGGGACAGTGGCCATACAGAGCCTCTGCTCCCTTCCCATCTCAGCCAGGCCTGAAGTCTTGGTTGCCTTGAGCATCCCTTTAGCTCTGAACCTACCAGAACAAACTCAACATAATATCTCTTCCTCATGAGCTCATGTCTAAGAATTTCTAAGGGGAAAAAATGAATTTATCAGACTCCTAGCACTTTTTCTGAAGTACTAAGGCTTTAAAATCTGTAAACAGTAGGATACAATTAAATGCAAATGCAGGGCCACATTTAAAAATTAATCTTCTGTAATTAATTAGTAATTTAAAATATTCTGGTAAATGATACTTAAATGGCACAGAATTATCCTAGCTCTGAGTGATAAAGTCGCCTGCTGAAGATTTACCATGGTAAAGTAAGAAATATTTGCATCTATCATGTGGGACAACAGAACACTGACATTACTTCATCTTCCTTTGCGATAAATGTATTAAAAAGCAAGTCTTTATATTCAAATTGCGGGACGAAACTCACTCACTGCAGCAAACTCTGAGAAGCAATTGATTCAAAGCCAGGAGCTAACCCAGGCTGTGCTCCCAGTAAGGACTGAACTGGCCTCCAGCCACACTCCTTGCCTGGGAAGCCAGTCTGGGCAGGGGTGAGGAGGGATAGCGCACGCGGCCCTTTCCACCTCTGCTCCTTCTATTCACCTATTCCTCCCAAACTGGGTGAAAGGGGATCCCACTCTCAGAGCAATGAGGAGCTGTCCTACCCCTAAGCTGTTCCCCTAACTACTTTTTCTCCCATCCTTCTTGCTGCCATAAAGAGATCACGGAGATCCGTCTAACTACAAAGGTAATGGTCACCTGCTGTGACCATCACGTGGTAACAGCCATGTCTTTCCCAACATTGCAATCCCTTCCCCAGCTGCTTTGACACCAGCAGTGCCTTTATCCTGGTGTGTGCGTATGTGTATGTGTGTGCATAGTTATGTTTAGATCCGCACGGGGGGGTCACAAGTGGTGGTGGTGGGGGGGTGTTCCTGTTAGACTGTGCTTATCTGAGGGTGTGCTTGTACCAGCTGTGTGGCTGGCCAGTGGTATCACTGTATCAGCCTCTGTGTGTGTGTGTGTGTGTGTGTGTGTGTGCGCGCGCGCGCGCATGCACATGTCCACTCTCCCACACCGGCCAACACCGTCGCTTATCGTCAATCCTCTCCCAAGACACTCACCTCTCTGCACACTGCTCTCCCCTACCCTGTACCAAAGCTGGGCCTGGGAACGTCCCCACCCACAGGAGCAGCCACTCCTTTGCTGGCCCTTCAGGCCAAAGGCAGTGTTCTTACACAAACTCAAGCCTTGGTAAAGGCAAAAGTTTTAAGACTAAGGCCCTTGCTGATAAGCTGACCAAGCACTGGAAGACAAACTAAAAGGCAATCAAGGCACACACAAGAAAACCTAGCCTCGAGCTCTTTCTATCGGAGGGAAGAAATACAAATCTCCATGCCTTTTTTCCCTCAGCAGCCATTGTGGGCCAGCCTTGTGCTGCTCTTGGAAGATACAAAGGTGGACGCCATCCAGTCCCTGTCCACGAGGGGCTCACTTTCCCGTGGGACAGACAGGCTGCCCGATATCCACGGGCAGCCTGATGGTACACAGGCTTCAGGGCCCCAGCAGGCTGCTCTGTCGGCCTCAGGAACTGGGAACAGGGAGAGGCAACTCTTCTCCATCAAGTACATAAGTGTTTCAAATAGTTAAGTTTTCTACTCTTTCCAGCAAAACAAAAGAGAGAGGGAAGGGAAAGGAGGAAACAAAGAAGATACAAAAAGGAAAGAGGGAAGCCTAAGTCTGAATAGAGACAGGGACACAGAAATGACAAGTGAGAGTCCTGGGGCACCTCCCACCCCAAGCCCAGAGGAGGCCTCAGTGGATGAGAGACCTGGGGTGTGCCCACTCAGCCAGCCACTGGGAATGCCCAAGAGGACGAGGGTCGTGATGTGTAGCCACAACATTTCACATCTTGTCAGGTCTCCAGGAGGGGACACCACCTCTGTGTCCCCAACCATATCAAGATATGGTTCTTGGTCTGTCGCAGACACCCCATCTGTCCTAAACATATGGGTGTTTAGGTGGGAGGGCAGATAGATAGATGGATGCATGGACGAACAGAAGGACACATGGACAGATGATGGACAGATGGAGGGAATCTACTCCAGGAAGAAGAGATGACGCCCAGGGCCAAACCTGAGTGTGCACTGGAGATCTCTCCATCAAATCTGGCCTGAAGGAGAAAGAACAGTAAGACATACATAACCCTCAGCACTGGGGCCATACAGAGCACTCAGTGAGCTCCTAGCTTCAAAGACCCCAAAAGGGGCCCCAAGAACAAACTGGTCCTGAAGTTCAGACTCTCCACCCTGGATTAGGGACCCCTTCCTGCTAATACAACAGCCTAAGCCCCAGCCACTCCTCACCTGGCACACCCACCATGGCAACACAAGAGTCCCTGAATACTCTCCAGACCCCTTCTCCCAGCTCCCACCTTGGCCATGGGGTTAATGAAGGTTCGTTCATTCCTGTAGACCCAGCCCCAGTGTCACCCACTCCTGGAAGCATCCCTGACCCTCTGGTCACCCCCATTTCTCCCTGGCCAGAGGGCATTGCTCCATCCTTGGCACTCTCCCAGAACCTGGCCCACAGCTCTGTTCTGACAGGCAAAGGGGTTTGTTAACATGTTTGTCCTTCCCATAAAGCTGGGAGCCCCACGTGAACAGGGACAATAGCCTCAGTGTCCCACACAGAATCTGGCACACCACTGGGGCTCATTAAATACTGGTGAAATGGAAGAAGGAAGCTGGGAGCAGAAGGGGGAAGGTTCCAACGGCTACAGACAGGATTCTCAGGCAAAGCCTCTGTCCCTCGGCCCCTCTCACAACTCCCATGGCCCTGGAGTGAGGACAGCACACACCCCCAGCCCCTGCTCCCCTGTCCAGTGATTCAAACTGACAAGCTACATGAGGAGGGTGTCATAGTGCGTATCATCACCTACTGAAGCCCCACTTAGCGGTGGCCCGGAGACAAACCAAGGCCCAGCTGAGGATAGAATGTGTTCCACTCACTTCCCGGTTGGGATGATCAGAGAGCACTACCTACCCTTACTTGGACCTCTACTGCCAAGCCCAGAGCACAAGAGGCCCAGCTGGAGGAAGGATTCTCTATGTCCTGTACCCTCAGCAGTGCCCGAGGCCACCCCATGGTGGGCTCCCAGTCCAGGACCAGCATGCTGTTACCCCTGAGCCCAGTCTCCCCAAGGGGAGTCTTTTAGAGATAACGCACTCATGTGGTGGTTGTTTAAACTAGGCTGAAATGATCTCAGGGCAGGGAATGTGGATTGGAGACTGAACAGTGGAAGGTGAGGGGATCTTTTTTTTTTTTTTTTTTTTTTTTTTTTAAAGATTTTATTTATTTATTTGTCAGAGAGAGAGCGAGCGAGAGCAAGCACAGGCAGACAGAGTGGAAGGCAGAGTCAGAGGGAGAAGCAGGCTCCCCGCGGAGCAAGGAGCCCGATGTGGGACTCGATCCCAGGACGCTGGGATCATGACCTGAGCCGAAGGCAGCTGCTTAACCAACTGAGCCACCCAGGCGTCCCTGGTGAGGGGATCTTAAAGAAGGACCTATTATCTGAGCCCACGCCCCACCCCCACCCAGTGCCTCAGCCTGCTTGCACCTCTGCCACCCACCCACCACCAAGGCCAGACTCCCCAAACCCCCAGACAGGATGTCCCCTCATCAAGAGGGATCCCAGAGAGGCTGATAGTGCAGGGGCCCCCAGGCTGAGTCCCCACAGTGAGTGCATGCATCCTGGACACTGGACAGAGAAACAGTCCCCCGTGTAGCATGGGGACACCTGGCACTTCCCAGATAGCCAAGTCTGTGTCATCCAGAACTTGTCACTACTGATAGTGAAAGTACCAGCCTCGCCAACAGATTCCCATGTAGCAACGTGTAGAAGATTTGAGCAGCACCGTCTTCCTCCCTCCTCCCATCAGCCGGGCTTTCTGGGTGGGCAAGGGAGAAGTTACAGCTGGGGGAAGAGTTACCCCCACTCCCAACACAGCTCACACATGCAGTCCTGATTGGGTACCAAAGCCACCTGTCATGAGTAGCACTAGGGCTCTAAGGCCATTTGCTGGCCCAAAACAGTGTTTTGAGATGCATAAAATTCAGGACATGTCCCGGCAGTGGATCAGCCTTGTGCACACCCTCTGTCCTTGTCCCAACAAAGGAGAGGTTGGGTCAGTCTGCTGGCAAAGCCCCGGCAGTACGTCCAGGCAGTGGATGAAGCTTTTGTGCTGGGATGGCATGCCCAGGTCCCTCCCAGGGGACCTCCTGGGCTAGCCAGTGGTCCAGGTCCTACAGCCTGCCGGAGTCCGGAAACCCCTCCCATACCCAGTTTAGTACATACACCAAAATTTTTGGAGCATAAGTGCCCTGAAAGCCTCTGCCAGCTTGTGGACGGAGGCTGCTGAACCACGTCCTCCCCTCGTGAAGGTAGCACACCCCATCTGCCCACCACCACCATCACAGCAACATGGCAGCTGGAGATTCTGGAGTGGGACACGTCTAGACTTGACTCCTGCTGAGTCCTCCTAGTGGCTACCCACAGGACCTGAAGCAACAGGGAACTTCCTCGACTTCAGCTGCCTTGTGCGTGAAGTGTGAACATTAGGGAAAGCACACAAAACACCCACACTGGGTACCCAGGACAGGACACCCACCCCTCACCCAGCCACCCACCCCGACAGAAAATCAAAAACCAGGACTCTGACCAGCTAGAGCTGAAGGCACAAAGCCTGGGTGCCATCTTCCCCCATAGTCTCTGGCCACCACTCCCAGGGGCTTGCCACTCTTGCCCAACACTAAGAGTGGCCACTCCCAGGGGGTCTGGGTGGCTCAGTGAGTTAAGCCTCTGCCTTCAGCTCAGGTCATGATCTCAAGGTCCTGGGGTGGAGCCCCACATTGGGCTCTCTGCTCAGTAGGGAGCCTGCTTCCTCCTCCCTCTCTGTCTGCCTCTCTGCCTACTTTTGATTTCTGTCAAATAAATAAATAAATCTTAAAAAAAAAAAAAGAGTGGCCACTCCCAGGGCAAGTCCCCAGCACCCAGCAGCACTTTGCAGCACCCAGCAAAGCCAAGACTTTGCAAATGCAGACGGGGTGCGGGGGACGGGGATCAAGAAGGCGCCAGGCCCAAGCCAAGCCAAGTATTTCCAACACTGCAGGAGTTTGCATAATGAACCACTTGGAAATAGTATCTTTAGGCCAGTCTTGTTTACGTGTTAAATCCTTGCAGGGCCTAGAAACAAGAGCATGGGCTGAATTCATCTAGAAGGGAAACAATGAATATGTAAGTGGAAGAGAACAGATGTTTCCCGAGAAGCTACGAACCACAGGCTTCATCTGGCCTCTTGCCTCCTTCCTCCGTCCTTTACAGATGAAGAAGCTCAGGTCACACAGGTGAGGCAAAGCAGCCAAGGTCACAGCAACAGGAAGTGGAGGAGCCTGGACTTGACCCCATATCTGTTGAACTCCAAAGCCAATATTCTTCCCACTCCGCAGCTTCATGGCGGGACAGCGGCAAGGCAGAAAGGAAGCAAGGACAGGAGGCAAGGGACGGGCGAGAAGAGAGATGGAGAAGGCCAGCGACCGCATTAGCAGACACCATCACTGGAGCCTGCCCGGCCTGGGGAATTTAGCAAGGAGAAAAGCCTTCCTATGAGCAGACACTGGGACACACACTGCTGGGAACATTCTGAGAAAGCCGGACACATTAGTGCTGCTAATCCTAGGCTGCCCATTACTGGCCTGAATCACTTCCTACAGGGAAACGTGTTCCAGAGAAAATGCCGAGCGCCGACGGGACATCACAGGCTGGCTGACCACCGGCATTAGCGGGGTCTGATTAGCCAAGGGCCGCAGGACTGCCAGCCAATGTGCCAAATTAAGCGTTCCGAATTTTAAGTTCCCCAGCAGTGGGCTTCGTGCTGGCTCCTGATATATAAGGTAGCATTTTGAGTAATAATTAATTAGAGGAGAAAGCGGAATAAGCAACCAAAGTACATCAAATGGAATTAGTATAATTCTGCCTTTCTCTTCATTTTCCTTTCAATCAGAGACAGCCAAGTAGGTGACTGGGGTTGAGAGGAAATCACAGACCGCATTGGGCCATCCCTGCTCCCAGGCACACCACACCCCCAGCACATCCCCCCTCCTCCCGGGCTCCCCCATGAAAACCAACCCAGGCCAGAGAGGGACCTGCCAACTCCAGCTCGTCACCTTCCTGCCATCAGACCATCAGGGCTGCCAGCAAAAGCCAGCTCAGAACGTATTTCTAGTTGGCTATTCACAACTAAATTACTAAATTGTAAATTCTTTGTTACTAAATTCTTTGTTAAACTGATGGACCCTGTCTTCCTTGGAAGGCCCTAACCCTTAAAAAGGCATTAAAAAAAAATCACTGGTTAGCTTAGGTACCAAAAGTATCAGCCTGTGCACCAAGTATCATTTGCTAATGTGCAACCGACACCTCCACCAGGTGCTAGCAAATACCAAAGGCAGAGCTGCCCACCTCTGCAGAAACCTGAAAATTTATTTTATCCCTAGAGGCTTACACCTGCCAACAAACAGGGGAAATTTAAAACAACAACGATACAAAGAAACAACAGCCCAAAGTTTTGCCTCCAAAATCTCTGGCAGTCACCTGTAAATAGGCTTCCCGCCAGCTGCTCCCAGCCCCTCACTGTCCAGGTAGGCCTTGGGTAACCTGCAGAGGACCAGCCAGGAGCCAAGCTGTGCTCGGGATCTAACTCCTTCCGGCTTGTGCCAAACACCCAGCACCTAGGAGTCCCCACACCCATTTTGGCCACGCATGAACGGACAGCCCCAGTGGGTCCACCGTGGCATCCTGCGCAGAGTCTCCTGTGGCCCCAGGCCCCACCACCTACCTCGTTGATGAAGGAGTGGGCCCCCTGCGGGCTGAGCAGGAGGATGGCGCGGCGGAGCGTGTCTCGGTAGCGGTTCAGCTCCTCTGTCTTCATGGTGGTGAAGAGGCTGGTGAACACGTGGCTAATGTTCTTGTCCACCTTTTGTAAAGAGACATCAAGGCCCAGCCGCGAGGCCTGATCCAGAAAGCTTTGGAGCCCACGGATATCTGAGCAGTGGAGAAAGGGGAGGAAAGAAGGATCTTTAAGAAGGAAGGATCTAACCCCAATGGCCCCCACTAGCTATGGGCCACTGCCATAAGCAGGGCGCATGTCTGCCTCAGTGACCCGTGAATGGAAGTGGGAAAACCTGGACACATCTATTTGGTGGCAGCGTCCAGCCCCAGGCAAAGAGTCTCGCAACACGAGGAGTATGCCCTTTGTTCCAACAGGTCCTGTGGCCAGGAAGTCCTTTGTGATGACCTCTCTTTCTCTCCCCACTGCTTCCACCCAATGAGAACGAAACTTCTGGCAGCTCTGTCCTCGAGGCTATGTGCAGTGGTGGTCCCTGACCCCGGCCCCAGTTCCCTGCACCTTCCTCTATGCTCACAGCCTAGCAGGTGAGCTAAGGCCACTGGCCCCAACCTTGGCCCAGCTCCAATCCCGTGACTGAAAACCCTGCCCTCACACCCCAGCCCTGAGGCTTGGGACCCTGTCCTGTTCCAGCAGCCTGATTTCCCCGGATGGAACCCCTCTTTCACTCTCTTTCCTGCTGGAGTGACTGCCCAAATCCAACCTGAACTTCACATCCTGACTGGTTCAAGGGTGAGCACATGGTCCAAGATGTTCCAACAAGCACCGTCCTCAGACTCTGGAGGAGCACTTGAGAGAGAGTCCTGCTCTTTCCTCTGTGTCACTAAGAGGTCAGGATGTAAGGCAAAAAGGAAGCAGGGGGAGCTGGAATAAATTACTAGGGAATGAGCATTCAGAAGTTGCTTGGGGCCCAGTTCAACCACATATTAATGCAAACCACATATTAATTGCATATTAATGCAATTAATGCAAATTGGTACTCCTCCGAGTACCAAGATGCTGACTTTTTTATTTTATTTTATTTTATTTTATTTTATTTTTAACGAGGGCCCCAATCTTCTCTCAGCCCTGCATGAGCCATCTGTCTGCTTCAAAGGGAGACCTCCCCAAGACGGGAGCCAACTCTGGGGCAAGCAGGTATGAAAGTCACACCTGGTTTCAGTGACGTCGGTGAAGTCTCTGTGCATTTGTGAGTCTGACTTCTCTTGGATTTTCCTATGAGCTGAAGAATACCGTTTCCTGCCTGAGCCAACTGGAACAGGATTTCTGTCGCTTTCAGCCCAAAGTCTCAACCTAGAGGCCACGTTATCAAAGTCCGGGATGTCTTCTTCATCAGCCCATATGTGTATTCCAGTTCCCAAAGACATACTTGTACTGAGCAGCCCTCTCTCAAGGATACTCTGGGCCTGCCCCTGCCACACAAGCTGCTCTCTCCCAGCCCATGGGCTGCCACAGGCATGCCCTGGCCCATCCAGTCCCCCCAAATCAAATTCACAGTAAACGCTGTTATTTCAACAAGACTGCTTTTGCCAACCCATTTATCTCCCAGACGTTCCTTTCATGCCCATTCCGCAAACTTCCTGAGTGTTCCAGGCACTGTGCAAGCTGCTGCAGTGGGCCCTCAGCTGCCCACCTCCCCAGGATGGCAGGCTCCCCAGTAAGTCTAGTCCCAACTGGACATAACAAGAGAGGTCAAGGAAAACCAAACACAGTGCGAGGGAGGGCAGGGCAGCCCTGGAGTGCTGGGGGAAAACATGCAGGGGGGCCCTGTTTCCCACCAGGGGGAAGTTGTAGAATACGCTTTGAGCACTAGCTGTGGATTCCAATACTCAGAATTTAGGATGGTTCCTTAAATACTTGGGCAAATCTTCCAACCACTCTGTGCCTCCATTTGCTCATCTGTAAACTGGGGATCAAACTTTCCATGCCCAGCGTGGAGCCTGATGTGGGGATGGATCTCACGACCCTGAGGTCACGGCCTGAGCTGAAATCAAGAGTCAGAAACTCAACTGAGTGATCCAGGGGCTCCCCTATGGGGCTACTTTTAAGACAGAAGCCCTGTTTTTTCACGGAAACAGTCATAAGGTATACGAGATACAGGCGTCTGATAAGCTCACTCTGTCAGTCATTGCTGAGAAACAAACCGACCCCAGAATTAACGACCTAGAACAATAGTCATTTATTATTTGTTGAGTCTGTAGATCAACTGGGCAGTTCTGTTCTAGGCTCACCCGTGCCCCTGGAGGTGACTGACATATCACTGGAGGCCTGCCTGATGGTCCACACATGTCCACATCCCTCTGGCAGGCCAGCCCAGGGATGTTCCCATGGTGGAGGCAGAGTACACAAACATCTACTCAGATCTCTGCTGACACCAAGTCACAACCATCTCGTAGGTCAAAGGAGGTCATGTGTCCCAGAGCAGGAGCTCAAAGGGTCTTCAAAGGGACACGACAATTGGCATGGGAGTAGGGAGGCTATTACGAGGGACCTGAAGGCAGCTAAACCCCCTTATTTGGGAACACCATTTACACCACACTGGTTAAAAGACAGCTTCTCAGGCAGTACCAGGCACTGGAACTTTCTGCAAGGATCCATCATATATGATGTACATCTGCCCAGTATGATAGCCACTAGCCAGATGTGGTGGCTGGGTACTAAAATGTGACTAGTGTGAGTGAGAAACGGAGGTGTCATTTTATTTAATTTTGATGAATGGAAGTTTAAATGTAAACAGCCATATGTGGCTAGTGGCTGCTGTACTGGGGAGCCCAGATCGAGGGGGAGGCCATCCTGGGCACAGATGGAAAGCTGCTGCATGCCCAACAGAGGAGGGGCTGCTGGGCATGGGTGTCTGCTTGGCGCTGAGACATTCAAGCATATTACTGGCAGGTGTGAGTTGTGCTGTGCTCAGGAGAGGGAGTGGCTGGGGTTGACACCAGCTCTGAGTTGCTTTAGTTGGGGGTCCCTTCCCCCTGTTGCACTTCTGTCCCCCAAGCCATCCATGCATGTCTGCTCTGCCATTCCCTCTGTTTGGATAGAAAGCTCTGAAGAACCTCTCCAATCTTTCAAGGCTTTGGGGTAACAGGTCTCTAGGGGCCCGAGCAGGCTGTGGGGACCGCAGAGCCTATCTGGGAATCCGAGGGGTGTTGACAGCCAGGGGCCTGTATGTGGGGAGCCCCTGGTGTTATGGGCAGCAACTACTTTGCAGCTTCAGGGGAGGGAGAGACAGGTGGGGGCTTGGTGGAGAAAGCCTGTCCTGCTGTTCTGTACCTGGGACCATTTCCCGTCTGAGCTGCCAGGCAAGCAGCTCTGCGTAACCGTCTGTGCGCCAGGGGCCAGGTCGCCAATGGGTGAAGCTGGCCAAGGTCAGGGCTGCACTTGAATACCAGTGCCATGGGACTGAATCTTGGTCATGCATTTGCCATCCCTAGAAGGATGCTCAGGGCTCTCACCAGGCACCACAGTGCCCTCCCCATCCCCATGAGCTACGAGGAGGTTGGGTCTCTGGGCCTCCCACACAAAAAGCCCCACACACAGCTCCCCCATGGCACTGCCCACGTGGGCTTGAGCAGGAGCCAGTTTGGGCAAGGTCACTGGTGGCCAGTGAGGCCCCATCCCTTCACACAGGCACCCACGGTCCTCATTGCCCCGCGGCTTTGATCTGAACCAGATCTGAGCACGACTGACAGGACAGTGAGGGCTGACAGGACGGTGAGAGCTGACCGGGACAGGCATGAAGGGGGCACATCTACTAGCTCCTACTCTTCAGGCACTTCACAAGGCCATCACGAGTCCTTGAAGTGGCCAAGATGAGCCACATCTGCAGGGGCATGCTTGCTGTGCCTTCCCCCAAACACGTGCACACTGAGGACCCCAGCATTACTCTGTGACTGCCCCCTCGCTGCCTGAGTCTGACCGGCTCCAGGGATCTCAGACATCCTGCAGGCATGGCCGCCCTCCCAAACTGGGTGAGAAGTCCCCTGAAGTCCCCTCCCTGAGGTCCCCCTGCCTAAAATAGGATGGTCTTACTTTTCTAGGGGATAGGAGGTGCCATGGCATGCAGGTCACTGCCTGGGACCCACAATATACACAAACAGGCACACACGGAGAACACAAGCCATCAGAGCTCCCCCCACCCTATTAGCTGCTCTGTCTCTGTCTTCTGGTCTGGGAAGCCCCTGATGGGACTGACCCATCAGAGAGAGTTTAAGCTCCCTGTCAGCAGCTGGCTCCCCACACCTGGAGGGAGCAGTAGGGGCTCAAGGCAGCGCTCCCAAGGGACCACAGCCCCTGGCTACAACCGCCAGCTTCCACTGAGCTGAAAAGGTCAGCTCTCAGCCTCCAAAGCTCTTATTCAGCTGCACACGGGGTACGCTGGGGGCAATGTAACAGTGGAGAGCTCATGCTAACTTTGTAGCCCTCCTGGCATTCCCCTGGAATGGGCCCAGGAAGATCACTTCTCCAACAAAAGAGAAGTGACAGGGTTTGCAATGACCTTTACCCCCTTCTCCCCCAAGAAATCCAGCTGTCTACTGCCACTCCCCAGGAAGGAAGATTTCTCCAAGAAGGTAGACTAGGGACAGAGCTGACACTACTCCCATGGGCAGCAGAATGGGCAACCGAGGAGACCCTTGGCCCCCATGGAGTTCTGGGCCTTGGCCCAAGCCCTCCTCTACAAGCATCTTGTGCATCCTAGTAACCTAGCCGAGGCACCCCTGCTGGTGCAGCTCCCCCAACCAGACCCATTCCCACTGGGAAAGGAGCTGATGGCATCACATCCCCAGCCCCAACCCAGGAAGAACAGGAGGAGACAAATGGCCCACAGCTCTCCAAGGCTGCAAGGGGAGAAATGAGCCACGGAAAAGGGCATTAGTCATACTTGGGGACAGGGAGAGCCTCCAAGGAGAGACATCCTGCTCCCCAGAGAAAAGCAGAAGTTCAGGTTACATGAGCAATGTGATATGATGGTACCCAGCATAGGCCTCAGTTTCCCTGGTCCACCCTCTGGGCCCTCAAGGGATCTGGTTTCCAGAAATCTTTCTAACACCCGAACCTGACAAAGCCATCCAGTGGACACTTACTCCTTCCTTCTTCTCTCCTATATTCACTGAGAGCTTTCTCTGTGTTTGTCCCTCTCCAAGGTGCTGGGAACAGAGAATAACTGAGCCCATGGTACTCCTGCTGTCACAGAACTTCCATTTCAGGGGTTGGAGAACAGAGCAGAACAAATAAACATCATGCTACACAGATCATTTCCAACAGTGCTAAGAGCACTGAAGAAAACAGATGTTGGGCTAGAGGACCTGCAGGAGGTAGGGGTGGGAAAAACCTTTGTGAAGACTGTCCATGAGAAGAAGTCAACTCTGGAAACCTCTCAGAGAAGAACACGAAAGACAGAAGCAATGGCACATAGAAAGTTCCAGAATGAGGTATCTGTGACACCAGAGGAAGAAGACCTTGCTCACCCCCATGATGGGGACCAGGAATAGCAAAGACCAAGCAGCCTGAACTGTGGAGCTATGAGGGAAGGAAGCTGGAGTCCATGGACACCAGGAAGTGCCTAGCACAAGTGGAGGAGGGAAGGACACAGGTCCCAGGTTCCCGAGCCCTGAACCTCCTCCCCCAGTAGACCAGCTTCCTAACTCAAGACCCAAGCACCTCAACACTCATCTCTCCGCCCATGGTTACCCACACCATGCTGCTCTAAAACTCACGCCAAAGTCATCAACAAATAGGGGTCCTCCTCTCTCTTCATTCTTCATGAGTTCTCTGGCATACCCAGCCCAGGGCCACCGGTCCTCGAAGGTCTCTCCTCCCTGACCCTCCAGACAGTATGAGCTCCTTCTGCTCCTGTTCCCCAGCCCCACTCACTCTCACCCTCCTCCAACCCGCAAACACACACACTACTGTCCCATTCCCAGCTCCTGGGCTTCCCTCTGGCATGGCCCAATGGTCAGTCGGGCAGGAAGAACATCAACCCCAGACCCTAGCTCATCTCCACAACCCCCTCCCAGGCTCAGGCACCATCAGTGCCTCACTGGGACTTCTGTCACAGCTTCCCCTGAGGTCCCCTTACCCTGGGGTCCTCCCCTCTAATGCCTTCTGCCAGGATGGCTTCTAAGTTCATCTGTTCACAATAGAGCCCTCCTCTAAAACTTTCCATAAATAACACAAGTCGATTTTAAAGTTGCCAAGACATGAACATCCTCAAAAACATCAATCAATCACAAACAAACCAGATACCTTCTAGAGACTTTATTATCATACATAAATAAACTCCATACATCTTAGCCCGTACATAAGGGGCTATCTGGCCCTAAGAGCTTTGTCTATTTTGCTTTTGTATCTTTAGCACCTACTCTTGCCATCACCACCACCAGAAACCATGCACCTGAACTCCCAAAGGAGAACCAGCTCTTTGACCTTTCCCGGACATTCCACAAACACACACACATGCACACACATGCAAGCACGCATGTATGTACCACATACACAACCTACGTACACACATATGCGCACACACATCAAGCCACACACACTCATACCCCACACATACCCAGAAGTGCATACCCTTTGCCTGGATGCTCCCAATCTGAAATTTATACAGCCCCACCCCCACATCAAGACCCAGCTGAAGTCACATCTCCCCTCAAGCCCTCTCAGGGTTTCAAAATTTATGGACATGGGAAGTGGGAACTAGGTGTTTCTTGTTTCTCTCTCCAATCCCCAGGCTCAGTGCCTAGCACAGGGTCAGGGACAGCAAAAGGGTGTGAAATCAAAGGGAACCAAAGCGAGAGCCTGCCTGCAACCAGCATGACTTCAGCAACTGCACATTGTCATGTATTTGATGGAAGCAGAGCTGTCACAGGCAAGGGATTGAAATCCAGCAAAAGTTTTTTTCAAAATCTAAGGCTATAGCTGTGCTATCCCACTACTCCTGAAGGGGAAAAAAAAAAGAAAGAAAGAAAGAAAAATACTCATGGGTATTTTAAATACTTTCTTGGTGAAAAGTAATTGAAATGAAAGAACACATTTCAAATTGCTTCCCCTACTATTTTCAATTTCCGAGAAAGGTCCAAGCACTGAGAGTACTTACGAAGAATATCTTACCATCTGTAATACACATATACGTATAAGGCTGCTAACTCACACCCAGGAGAAGTTCACAGCTAGAAGTGTTTAGGGATTACTGGCAAATTTTCCGTAAGCTGAGACACAACTCTGATTTTAGGGACTTTTTAAAAAACGTCTTTCTTATCTGGCCCCCAAAGAGACGTTTCAAATTTCTTCTAAGATACAGTTTATCCTAAGTTCACTCCCAAGACCCGTGCCCAGGCTCCTCTCCTCATTCATGGCCCATCTCTCCCCCAACGACCAACCCAAAATGCCACCTGCCACCTTTGTCTCTGGCACAGAAGAGCTACAGAAATGGCTGTAATGCAGACGGGGACTTCAGGTGAGGGAGCTTCCGACATTTCCAAGAGAAAAGATCACAAAGATCTACCAGCTGCGGCTCCAGTCAGAAGTAATACCCCTTCCCTCCAAATCCCCTGGGGGCCTCCCTCAGCTGCCCAGTTATGCATTTCCAGCCTGCCTGCCTGGCTGCCCTCCTCCCTCCATCCCTCCCTCTCTCCGGCCACCCATCCCCCCTCTCTCTTTCCTTCCATCCCTCCCCCTTCCTTGCCTTCCCTCCCCTTCCCCCCTCCTTGCATCCTTCCTTTTCATCCTGTCTTTCTTCCATCCTCTAATATTTCCTGAGTGCCGTTCTGGGCCAGGCCAGAGGGAGCACTCAGCTCTGCACTCAGCTCTGCAGCTAAGACTGAGCCGGAAGCAGAAAGGGGCTCCCCTCCTCCATTGACTGAGCATCTCCGACGACATGCCAGAATGTGTTCCGTTTGCAGACTGCATTTCATGGATGAATTAATTCATTGCAGTCGATCTATGTAGGTGTGATTTAAAAAAAAAAAAATCTCCATGGGAGTCAGGCAGGCACAAAGCAGGCCCTCAAGAGTTCAGCAAAGGGAGGAAGTGGAGGTGGCACACCCAGCCAGCTCTCAGTAGAACAGGAAGCAGCAGGTCTGTCCCCATCATGGGGTGATGATGTCCCTGACAGCAGACATCCCCAGGGCCCAGGCAGGGGCCAGCTTCCAGGGAGCAGGAAGACAGTCACATGGTGTCCCACAGTCCTCAGCGGCACAATGCCACCACTCCCTGCCTTCTTGCTGAGGGTCTTGTGTGGGAGGCAGACCCTCCCCACCCCACCCCTCCTCCTGGTCACAATCTCAAGGGCCCAGACACCAATCATAGCCAACCTGGCCCCAGGAGTCCTCCAGAGTGAGCTCTCATCCCCCAAGCCCCCCAAAATGCACAGCTTCCTATATTAAACATGACTTATTTTCTGTATTCTGAGGCTGTGACACCCAGGGCCTTGCTGACCCCAGAGGGACCACCCCTAGCAAGGTGAGCCAATCCCTAGGGGTAGGAATCCAACCTTCCAGGTGCAAATCTGCCCCTCCACAGCCCAAACCCAACACTTTCTCAATCAGGTTCTCACACTTTGTGTGCTCTAATCACCCCAGAAGACCAGAGACAGCCCTGTGCCCCAGAGTCTGCTGAACTTACTCAAATGAGCTAATCCTAAACCCCTTTACTCGATCTCACCCTTCTTTTCCTACGGAAGTCACACGAAGGGCTCCTGCCCACAGCTCCCCTTCTCCCTCTGCCTCCTGAGTGCCCCAGGTGCTACCCTTGGTGACCCCCGTGACACAGTGTGCCACCACCTCCAGAGAACTGTGAACTCCCTTCCAATAGCTGTCATTGGCATATGTTGGCCTTGCCACACCTGAATAATTGTACAACACCCACTCCAGAGTGGAATCTGGGTACAGCTTGGGGACAAACTCAGAGAAGCAGCCCCATCGGCTACACTCCCCTAGGAACACAGAATAAGCATGGGCCTGGGTTCCAATCCCACCACACACTAGCCAGGCGAGCTCAGGCAGCCCCTCCCTGAACCCATGTCTTCATCTGCAGAACAGAGCCAACCCAGCCCTCCTCATAGGAGCACCAAGGTCCTTGTGTAAGGGGCACGCATTACTGCGAGTATATGCAACACAGATGTGCAGTGGCTGTCGGCCGCCTTCCAACCGCCTCATCAGCACCAGGAATGCCCCCAAAAGGGTTCCCAAATGAACAAATCATCCTTCTTGCCCTAGAGACTCATCAAGAAGGGAGGTGCCATTCGGACGGCATAAAGGAGCACTGAAAGGCTCAGCTCTCCCTCTGCGGTAATTCCAAAGTCGCCAAACGGCTGAAGGAAATGGTCTGCCAGCACTCTCTGAGAAAGAGATCAAATTTCTGCCCATGAGAGGGGCCCATGATATCCAAGAGCCTTCAGCTCCAACACGTTTCAGAACCATCCAGGAAGCCATCCAACAGCAGATGGCAGAAAGGGGAATGGGTGTTCTGGATAAACCCTGCGGAGCGTGTCCATGGGGCATGCGCACACACGTGGAATTGCAGACACAGGGGTCCATGAGTGAGCCCTACCCACACCTCTCGCCTGGGTCCCAGCAACGGAGGGCAGCACCCATTTCTCACTCACTCACTTCTCTGTTCTTTCCCATTTGAAAAACAAATATAAGGGAAAAACATTTTAAATAATCAGGCTGGTAGATCGAGATTAAAAACAATTTAAAATAAACATCTACTCTGGCACTTTGGAAAAAACATACCACGCTGCATTAAGTGCTTTGAATTAAGTAAATTACACCAAGTAACTAATTTACATAATGATCAAAATTTGCATTTTACACATGTTATGATGGAAATGGGTTTATAAAATAATTCTTCACCAACTTCTGCTCCAAGTTCAGTTCCAGTATGTGGATAAAATTCTGTTGGTGCTGATCTGCTACTGTCTTTCATGTTTCAAATCTCTGGCTCCTATTTTTTTATAATCTGGCAGGTCCCTTATTCCCCCGGTAGTAAATCGTCCCTTTGATTTGCAATCCCCTTCCATCAGCTGAGTGAGGTCATATTTTTAAAGAATCCGTAATAAACTAATCCTTCTTAGAATTTTCACAAATAAAGTTTGATGTTCCTGTCACTTTTTACTTACAAGGTATTTGCTATGGATTTTAGCAATTCTCCTTCAAGATTTGTAGGGCTGATTTGCAAAGTCCTGCAGTTTTTCAGGGTAAGGAATCAGAAGGCATTTCTCAACAGGCTTCTTTCTGGAGCCAACAGGTGCATTGGGAGGGAAGCAAAACCCCAATGGACATATCCACAGGGGGCTGAACACAAGGCCCTCAACAGACTGGCTGTCAGCCTCAATAGGCCGCCGCATACCTTCAGGTCCCTAGGACCTGGGAGACGGACCCAGAGCTATAAGTCCCTTTCCCAGAGCCACTGGACACTTAGATGCTTCATGTCTTTTCTCCTCCACAACCTGTAAGGAAGGCATAACTATCCCATTTCACAGATGAGAAAACTGAAGCCAGGGAAGTTGGGTCCCTCCAGCAACACCACACGGCCCACAAGAGGAACAGCCCACATCGGGGCTTTGAGAAAGTTCTGGATATTTTCCTGGACTTCTCTCCAACCTAAGTAGGATCCCAAAGCAAATCTAGGAAATTTTACTTCCAAATGTTGACCCAGGGTTAACGCCACAGAGGAAAGTACTGCCACGGTGTGGCGGGATGGCCGCCATATGCAACGAAGATAACGTAACAGCATGTGCCGATTACGTATTGTCTCTCAATCACCATGAGGCCCTTATGTCATCCAGCCAGTCAGAGGGAAGACTAGGGTTCAAATCCAGGCCTCTCTCCCGACATTCACCAAGCAGTCAGAGATGCCTGGAGAGGGATGAGAAGGATGCAGAGCAGTGCCCCCAGCTGTGTGCAGATGCTGGGCTGGGTGCCTAACACACGCTTCACCTGAGCCTGGAGCACCCCCAGGAATCACCAGCTTGTGCCCATTCCACAGATAAGTTCTAGGCTCAGAATAGGGCTGAGATTCAATTCCAGATTCATTTACTGTCAGAGGCTATCCTCTCTGTGCCACACCAGGTCATGGGACCTATGGGAGAGGCCAGAGCCTCCCCCGACCCCAGCCAGGCCTACAGAACAGCTGCCCAAGGCATATAGAGCTTCAGAGAGACCACACAGCATGCTGGTCAGGTGCCAGGTTCTAGCTTTTAAGAAGGGCAAGAAGTGAAAATGGGATGCATGACATACCCGCTATTAATCTGCAATCAGTATTAATAACCAGCATTACACAGTGAAAAGCAGCATCTTCATTTATTCCGTAAATTACCACTCCGAAGAAAAGCCCACTCTCCTGGAAACAGCAGCCTCAACTGGTCTGACTTGGAAGCCCTGGGCTGGGTTCCCCATTTGCAGACCTGCTTGGGGGATGCCCAGGGCTGCCGCCTGCTGACCTGGCTCACTCCAAGCTCACCCCAGGACCAGCAGCAGCCTCCCACCTCCCTGTGACAGGGCTGTGCGGTTGGTCCCCACATGCACCTCACTCTCTCAGGCTTTCTCCAAGCTTGAGTCTGGTGCCCACACCTTGCCATGCCCACCATGAAGGCTAGAGAGATGGAGAAAACAAGGAGCTCAATGGAATCGGACTAGTGATGCTCAAAGACGTGCTAGGACCCATGGGAAGTCCCAAGGAAGGAGCCACTTTGCCTCGACACAGAGGCTGAACTGCAGGAGGCAGCAGACTTTTCTATGTTGACAAGAGAGGGAAAAGTACTCCAGGCCAGAGGGACAACAGGGTCAAAGGCCTCACCGAATCTAACAGCCCACCTGCAGGGCCTGCTGATGGCTCTGTGTGGCCAGGACAGGCACGTGGCCTTATGTGTCCCCAAGGAGGGTGGCCATCATGACATTCTTGGGACTGGCCAGAAAGCAGTAGGAAGAGCAGAGTGGCCTGCAGGTCAACTGAGACCAGGGCCTATGGCCCCAGCCACACCAACTCCAGGCCTCCTGCCCACTCCACGCCACATCTCTGGGGCACAGGAAGGACCAAGGGGTAGCAGAGTCAGCCCTAGAGTTAGTCCAGAGCCCCAGTGTGCACCTGAGTGCCCTTCCTGGCTAGAGCCGCACGGCCTGAGCAGCCACTATACCCCTCTTGGGGGGCCTTTTCAAGACAGGGCTGTGGCTCCCAAGCAGGAGAAGGATGGGCCCTGGGGTCTGACACCAGGAGACAGACCCATCTATGACTTGGATCTGTCTCCTCGGCTCTCGGAGCCTCAGGTGCCCCCTCTGTAAAATGGGCAGGATGACAACTCTGATGTGGTACTGTTGTGGGGAACAAAGGGATGACAAACACAAAGCACCGGGGCAAAGTCCAAGTGTGGGGAAGGCTGGACATGATGAGCCCACCTGTCTGGCGACACCCACCCCCACCTTCACCCCACCCCCCAACTCCCCACCAACCCCGGGCACAGGAAGCCTCTGTCTTCAGGGCTCTCTGTTGACCTTATGGCAAATGTTCTTTTACTTACGTATTTAATTTACAAAATTACTCTCTGATATTTACTCAGATTTCATTTGTTTCCTTCAGAACTTGCCTTTGAAGAAGCAGCGCCAACCAGAGCCAGGAGGGAAGTACAGCCACGGGCCCATGGATGCCACCATCCCGCTCCAGGGGCCTCCAAATGCAGCCTCTACAGAAGGACCCAGCTCTGCCCAGAGGCTGGCACCATACACAGAGCCTCACAGCTCCCTAGGCCAGATGGGGCCAGGCTGCGGTGGACTGCTGCCCCCAAAGCAAAAGGGAAGGACGCAGAAACACTTGTCGCAGGAATGACTGTCTGGCCCCAGAGCGAAGTGTGGGCGGTGCCAGGTAGGAGGGCAGGAGGCTCTGCTCAGGGGGTGCTGGGCAAGGCGCTAAGCTAGAGTCAGGGGGCAGTGGGGGCAGTGGAGGCCCCACGAGGGCCCTCTTGGTGCAGACAGATTAGATCCCAGGGTGTCATGCAGAGGAAGCTAGACTCCAAGGCAGGGCAGAGCACAGAAGGCAGTGTAGACAAAGCACAGGGTGGAAGAAAGGGTTTGATTTTCAAAAATTCATTTGGCAGTTCTGGAAGAGAGGGCATGACCTGGAGGACAGAGGTCCAGAGCCCATCAAAAGCCCATGCCATGGCCCAGGCAGGACCCAAGGGAGCCTGAATATGACGGGGCAACAGAACGGAGAGGAGGGCCTTTGGCTGCAGAGAAGAAAGGCAAGGGAGAAATAAGGGGTGGCACAGCCCAGAGGAAGCCTGCTGGGGCTGGCGGATAGGCAGCAACAGGAGGGGGCAGAGGGCAGGAGGCTCAACCCTGGTCAGACGGCCACACACAGACCCTGGCCTCTGCTGGGTATGCAGGAACCCCTTCCTCCCTTCCACACACACACATGCACACCCTCACATACACTTGATGTGCACACTCACGATCAGGTACACTCACATTTGGACTCATACCTTCATGCACACACTTGCTCTCACACGTAGACTCACTTGCAGGCTCACACATTTGTTCACACACAGGCTCACTTACACTGGAACCAGCTAGTGCCCCCTGATGAGAGCCTGCCTGTTGTTAAATTTTCAATTGTGTGAGCCAGGTATTAAACACAGCCACTACTGATTAAATGATGCAAACTTATAATTGAGCAAATTATATTACAAACCGAACTGATGACTACACAAGCTCATGACTTCCTAATTCTTTGCTGTGTTTTAGTATTACTTACGCTCCTGACGCCTGTGATACCTGAACATTAAGCAATCCCAACTCAACGCTCTGTGATACCAAGACACCCAGAATCGCCTCACTGGGGGCACTAACACCCCAGAAACCAGCAGAGTGGTAAATCAGAGCTTCCTGTTTCCTCAGAGAGCAGCTTGGTAAGCTCTGAGCAGCACAGCCCTGCTCACCCAGCTCACACTCACTTGGCCCACTCACCAGCACACACGCTCCCACACCTACACCCACACTTCCCATTCACACACACACTCCCACCCACACCCACTCCCACAGCAGTACTCGACACACACACAGACATAAGCACATGCATGCGTGCATACACACTCACACACACAGGGCACTCCCCACCTTGTCCACACGCACCAGCACATCATCTCCCCTAGTGTCCCTTGTGGAAGGTCAGAAACCACTCCTATGCCCACGCCCACATGAGAACAGAGACTGCTCTGGGGATGAAGGAACAGCAGACCCTACAGCCCCAGCCTCCCTGGGCCAGGAGCAGATGCCCCCAGAAGGTGTCCAAGCTGCGACTCCCTCATGCCGCCTGGCAAGTAGAGGCTCGGCAGCTCACTCTGGTGCCTCACTTTAGTGACTGCAAGCAAGATGATGGCATGATGGCATCACCAGCCGATGGTCAGGGGAAGCTGGGGGCCCTGCAAGGAGGGATGGCATGGCCAGATACCCCAACCCAGACAGCCAGACCATTCTGGGAGCAAAGCAAGGGGCCAGGGCCCTCTGTAGCCCCACATAACCCCACTTGCAAAACACATCTGCCAAATCCCAAAATTAAACCCACATCTATATTAATTAAGAGCCAGCATCCGCAGGCCTGATAGGACTGTCGGCCCATCCATCACAAGCTCGTTAACTCCCGCCAGGGCCTCTCAGGCCAGATTACAAATGGGATTCAGAGTGGGGGCCAGGGGAGGCAAGGTATTATCCTGAAATATAACTTGAACTTTCCTTCCAAAATACCATCCTCGGGCTGGTCCATCGCACTTCCACACCCACAAGGGGCCCACCACAGGCAAGGGCTAGACCATTGGGTCATCCATCACCAGCTGCCAGAAAGCCCTCGAAATGGCAGGGCAGCTCTAGAGCTCCAAGGAGGATGGGGACAATTGGACTAATAGTATGATCAATGCCAGTGGCACAGGCCACAACAATGGGAACATGGCTGCCAGGGTCAATGCCAACTCCACTCTTCTTCCCAAGAATAAACATCCCCGCACCGGGAATGCTGGCTGGAGAGGAGGAAAGCAAAGCCCCAGCCAGGGAGCACCTTCTGTGTGTGATCCCCACATGCTCGTGCCCATGCTCTCCTCACAGCCAGCCTGTGAAGGTAGCAGTAGATTTCCTGGTTTACAGATGAGAAAGGCAGACCCAGGCAGATCTGACTATACCCCACTCTACTAGCTCCAGGAGAGTGAACACAATGGAACCAGGATCCCCAAGGACCACAGTCCATGCATGTCCCATTCTCCTGAAGACCTGTGACTTCCACCTGACCGTGGACTGGCCTCAATATCTAAGGGGGTCCCTCCCAGCAGCAGCAGGTGTCTCTGGCCAGTGACCCGGGATCTTATGCACCAATGTGTCCTGAGTACCACACACAGTGCTTGGCAGAGAAGAGCAGCTCCATGAAGCCACATGGGGAAAATGTATAAATTAACTCATGAAAGGCCACTCTCCACCCAAAGGTGGATGCTAGATCCAACAAGACCCCCCTGGATCATGGCAGAAGCCCATGCTGGTGCTGGGTGGTGAAGTCAGAGTGGAAGGACTGGCAGGGCTGCCACTGGAGGCTGCCTATGCCATCCTCTCCAGGAGCAGCAACCAACTGGAGGACACTGCTATCATTAGTCCCATTTTACAGATGGCGAAACTGAGACTCAAGAAAGGTTAAGTGCTAGAGGCATGATTCCAAAGTCTCTGCCCTTAGCCTCTGCTTTACAGGGACCTGTCTGCTATGCAAAAGCCCTTCGTTATTGATAGCCTCCTTGGCCTTCCAAGGCAATAATCAAAAACAAACCTACACTGTTCCCAGTGTCCTCCTCCCAGGCCAGTACCACAGGCTGGTCTGTGCCCTGAGGTAGGGACTGCCCCATGCTGGTCCTGGAACCTGGCCACCCAAGCCTGAGCTGAAGGTGCAGCTCCTACATTACCAGGCCCCACCGGGCCGGCTCAGAGGCCAGCCTGCCCTTTTCTGTAGCCATGGCCATGCAGCCTGCACTTGGGACAGTAAACAGGCTCTTTCATAACCCACAGCTGCCTTTTCACCAACTTTGCAAGGGCAACTGGAGATGCACGCTCTGATTCTGAGTCAGAGTTTTCATGGCGATCATAGTGATTTTCAGTTTAGGAGGAAATGAGCACCCCAGAAAGCATTTAGAATTAATCCACCCATTCTGGAATAGCAGTAAAAATCTATGTTAGAGATGAAATATTTGCAGTTTTTCACAAGCCCTGTCTCCAGGAGAAGAGAGTGATCCAATCATCTACTGGCTGGCACGGGTTCCTGGGGGCAGTCGGAAGTGTCAAAGGTCCTGCAAAGCTCCCTCTGTTCATGGTCACTGCCTGTACCTTCCCTCTGACTGCATACATCAGGATGACCGAGGCACAAGTTAACAGTCCCCAGGAGTCTCTTGTGGGAGGGGGCTGGAGACTGCAGGAGAGAGGAGAGCCATATGTCTCCTGCAGGGCGCAGCTGTGCACCCCAGAGGAAGGACTGAGGTCCTGCTGCAAAGACTGCTGGCCTGGGGAAGACAGGAAGGCAGACAGGGAAACATCACGAAATGAGGATAGTGCAAGGTATTCAAGCACTTCCAAGTCTGCTGATGGGTAGGAACAAGCCCCCCAGACTTGCTCTGGACCTCAGGCTCCTTCCTCCTGGAAATCAGGAGATCAAAAACCCTAAGATGCTATGCAACTGCCAGCCTACTAGCTCCTTGGCTATCAAGAGGTCAGGACCAGCCCAAGACTCAAGAAGGAGAGGGAGAGAGGGGCTCTAAAGCAATGGTGTTGTAAGCATAGCACCTACAGCCATGGGGAGACTAGCTGTCCGCGGAGCCTCTGTTTTGCTGAAATCTAAGACTCAGCTTCTGTCCAGGGTCCTGACTAGCCTCCCCTCTCTCCTAGATGATACCACCCAGTCCTGTGGCTTCAAAGAGCAGCCACACCTGACGGATAGCATTACCCTGGAGTCGGCCAGGGTTTCCAGACTCCTTTCTCCACTTGGAAACAGGCAGTTCAAACAAAATCCAGCCCAGAGTGGACCTCTTGATTTTTCCATCAACCATCCCAATATCACAAACCACCCAGCAGCTCAGTCCGGAAGCCTGGGAGTCTCCCCCTTTCCTCACTCCTCACCTATAATCCACAAGATACTTGAAACCCAGCCTCTCCCCTGCCTGGCTGGTCCATGCCACTACCTCTCCCAGACACTGTTCTGCCAGCCTCCTAGAGGGCCTCCCTAACTCTACACCACGGACATGGACAGTGGTTTTTCTCTAAGCATGAAGCAGACATGCCGCTGCCCGGCTCAAAAACCCACCCGTGGCTGGACAAGCATGCTTACAATGAAAGCCCAAGTCCTCACCCAGGACCTGAGAAGCTCCACAGGGCACAGCCCCTGACCCAATCTCCCACCCAGCTTCCTTCTCTACCCCATTCCCTGCCTGCAGCCACACAGACCTCCTCTCTCCTTGCTGAACACTCAGGGCTTCCTGCCACCTCAGGGACTTCACACCTGCTATTTCCTCACCTGGAAAGCTCTTCCCAGTTTTTCTCTTACTACCACCTTCAAAGCACCATGGTACCAATCCCAGTGTCGATTCCTGGGAGGGGTCTTCCTGGAGCTGCCTGGGGGCCCCTCTCCCAGCCACCTGTGACTCTGCCACACCCCTGCCCTCTTTTCATGACACCTAGCCTCTCCTAAGATGATCATCTTCACTAGTCAGTCCTCATGTCTCGTCTGCCACTGTGTCCCCAGGACCCAGTGCAGTGCCTGGCATGGAGCAGTCACTTGATGGGGCATTAACGGAAAGCCCAGGTAAAAGTGAGGGGCAGCATTTGCTGTGGGAAGGGCCCAGGTTTGGAACTCGACTACTTTGGGTTGGAAATCAGCTCAGCTCGGCCCCTTCTAGCCATGTGACCTTCAAACCTTTCAAAGCAGCAATTTTGTCATCTATAGGATGAGAATCAGTGTATCTTGAGGAGTTGATGCCGGGATTAAATGAGATAGCAAGTGTAAGGTGCTTAGAACGAACTGAACCAACAGTCACTATTTTTATTAGTGACAATAACAGCAGATGTGAAAACACCTACGTGAAACTGGGAATTGGAAAAATGGCATGTGAGCGGGGAAAGAGATGTGGAGATACACTGGGCATCCACCACGCTGCCGACATTCTGCTGGCCTGGGAGAACCACCCAGATGAACAGGCATGAGCAGTGCCCTCAAGCAGCTGGGGCAGAAGCCAGATGTGAAAATGCTCAGTCCCACAGCCAAGGTACTAACTACTTCAGAGCTACACAAGTAGGGAGGAAGGGAAGGCGTGGGTGCACAGCTGGCTGTCTGTCACATACATATTCCTCTCCTTCTGGAAACGTCTTCCAGCCCTTGTTCTGGGGACTGTCTCCTTATTCCACCCCAGTCCTGCAGTTCTAACAGGAGCTGCCATCCAGAGCCCCCCACTCCCCGCACACTGGGTCAAGAGCCAGCAGTTCTCTCCTGATCCAGGCCAGGCAGAAACAGCCCATCCCCGACTTTTTGCAAGCCAGCACTGAGAGAAGAGGGGTAAGCATTGTAATGACAAAGCTCGCCACGTGAGCTCAGCAGGTGAGAGATGCCATGTTTCTTGCCATATGGAGGAAGCAAGGCTGAGGGAATTAGGCAGTGTGCAGATGGAGAAGCAAAGGGAAAAGGTGGGGAGAAAGCCCTGGCCACAGGAAAAAAAAAAAAAAAAATCTGGCTTCTGCAATCATGGGAGGCAGCAAGTCTGAAATCCGTAGCGCAGACAGCAGGCTGGAAATCCTCAGGTAGGAGCAAGGCAGCAATACTGAAGCAGAATTTCTTCTTCCTCGTGGAAAGTTGTGATCTTAAGACATTGCAACTGATTGGACGAGGCCCACCTTCACCTCTTTCATTTGAAGTCATCTGAGGGTAGACATTAATTCCATCCCAGAACCCCTTCACAGAGACACTTAACGTGAGTGTCTGTCTCTGCTAGTTGACACATGAATCAAACCATGGCAGGCTTTCAGAAGAACGTCTTTGGGGAGGCAGGGAGGCAGGGAGGCCAGTAAATACCGAAGACACTTTCCAGACACTGGCTCCCAGGGCATATGGGTGCTTGGAGAAGGGGCAGGACTGTAGGAGAAGAAGCCATGTTCCTCCTTGCCTGGCGTGGATGGGTGGACATGACTAGGAAGGAACCAAAGCAAGGAAAGACTGAAATGTCAAGAAACAGAGAAATTGATATGAGGGCAAGGCCCCCAAGTGGAGCCAAGAGGATGAGAGGCAGCAGGTTCTCTCAGGATCCACTGCATGAGGGTGATGGCCAAAATCTTCACAAGCAGCCCAGCTCGGACACAGATGCTGGCCTGCCAGATCTGCTCCAAAGATTTACCATACCCTGCAAGGAGATCCAGTCACCCCAGCATGGGGACAAGGACATGGAAGTCCAGAGACACTGAGTGATGTCATCAGAGCCCCCACCACTGGGAAGCAGGGCTGTGGACCTTGATATAAGAGGGAAGGTGGAGCAGGAGGGGCAGATTCTAGGGGTTTCCTCCTACTGCTTGTTGGGACCCCTAAACGCCCCCCAAAGGGTAGCCAACTGTAAGATCCTCTGCCTTCTCTCCTGCTGAGCTGGAATAAAGGGAGCTCTCCCTGAGGCCCCTGGCCCTGGAGCTTCAGAAATCTCTCCCAAGGAAGAAGCATTCCACACAGATCTGAGCGGGACTCCATGCCCTGCAGGCGACCCCTGTCGGACAGCCCGGATGCACAGCAGGTCCTTCAAGGAACCCAGTGTCCCAGTTTAGAGGCCACATGGCAAGGAGATGACCAAGACCTGCCATGCCCAACGCTCTTCTCCTCAAAGCCACTAGCGGTGTTCCACCTGCATAAATTCCTCCAACAGCTCAGAGTCGGCATGTTTCCCAGTGATCTAAGTCCTTGGGCATCCTCTGTTGTCCCCATGGAAGAAAGGAGGCTAAAAGGCCAGGGAGTGAACGTGAGGTTTCCCTGTTTAAGCTGGCATCTACTTCATTTACACATGTGAGTTGAGAGCAGGCAGTCAGGAAAGGCATCCGCCATCATCCTCCATCATTAGCAGTGGTGAGAAGTATCCCGGGGCTGCGTGCCATGGACGGGCTCCCAGATGTTCTGTATCCCAACTATCGGGTAACCTGTTTCTGTGTGACTCCCAGATGCACCCACAGGCCAGCCAAGTGTCTCCCCAATAGGGACACTGTAGCCCCCGGAGCATGGACCAGGAGAGGCTAATAGCAACAGTCATCCCCAGGGGTTCATCCAAAGCAGAGAGAATTCTTGGGACTTCCTACTGTGTCATGTCATACCACCCCCAATTTATCCAGTGAACTAAAGCAAATGCAGCTCACCAGTCCTCCCTTTGGCAGATTTGTCCCCTGGCTACACCCCTGCTCACCAGCCTCAAGGACCCCTAGTTTCTGTCCATTCCTGGGCCTGAGCTGGAGCCTGAGTGTGTTGACCAAAGAAAGGCCTGGTCTTGGGAGTCAGACAGCCCTGGGCCTCAATCTTGGCCTCACCGTCTAGCAGCTAAGGTACCTCTAACCTCTCTGAGCCTCAGTTTCCCTACCACTCAATCCACTGATTAAAATGAAAGAGAGAATCACATTATGGGGTGACTGGGAAGATTAAGTGAAAAATGTCAAGCAGGTCGTGTTGGTGCCCAGCAAACAGCAGCTACAAGGGCCATCCTCAGAAATTCCCTACCACAGACTCACCTTTCTCCCTGACCTCACCCAGAAAGGCAAATAGGACTCGTTCCTGCCTTTTTGGACTTTCACAGGCTCCCCCAGTCCCAATCTTTCCAAAGTCTCTCTGACCTATAGGACTCAGCTCCAGCCCCACCTGAGATGACAGAAAGGAGCAACTGTGCGAAGTTGCAGAGACACAAGAAAGATGGGAAACTATCTGAGCAAATGCAAAGCAAAAATCAGGGTGCTCTTTCTCCCAGGCAGGCTGCAAACCACAGGACAGGGCATGGGTGATCCTCTGAGCACCACAAGCCACAAGTGACCACAGACCCCTTAAATGGCTAATCCAGTTGAGAAAGCCTGTGAGTGTAAAACAGATATCAAATTTCAAAGGCTGAGTACTAAACAAAGAATATAAAATATTTCATTACTAATTTTTTCTGTTGATTACATGTTGGAACAACAATAATGAACTAAATAAATGCACTGAGCTAAATAAAGTATATTAAATAGATTTCACCTGGATCATTTTACTTTTTCAATTTTAAATTACACACAGGGTTCACATTATATTTCTGTTAGACATCATTAGGCCACAGCTTTGTCTGCTCCACGGAGCACCGTCTTACTCAGCAGAGCTGGCTGGCATGCTTGGGAGAGAGGCAGGGCGGCAGAATAACTAAGTCAGCCAGGGTTCACCATCACGCTCCACCCCCGACCTTGGACACTTGGCTGAATCTCTCTCTGCCTCTGTTCTTCATCTATAAAATGAAGATAATAAATAGTAGTAAGCTCCTAGGAGTCTCAGGAGAATTAAATGAAGTATCATCCACACAAAGCAGGTAGATAAGTGCCTGGCATGTACTAAATACTGAATTGGCTCTACTACCATCACTATCATCACCATCCCCATCATCACCAGCTCCATCACGACCACCATCACCACCACCACCATCATCATCATCACCATCATCATCAGCACCACCATCACCACCATCACCACCATCATCATCACCACTATCATCATCAGGACCACTATCACCATCACCACCATCATCATCACCATCATCACCACCAGCACCACCATCATCATCATCACCATCACCAGTACCAGCACCAGGACCATGTATGCCAAAGCATACTTGTCCATCCCCATATGGACATCAACCTCTAAACTAGGATACTGGTCCAGGTTGGGTCCGATTTCCACCCTGAGGCCCCATCACAGGCACATGTGATACCAGTCTTTATGGAAGTACCTGGCCAAGGGCAATGTCCACCATGTGCCTATCCTCCACCCCTGTTGAATGAACTTCCCCAAAGCACACATTCCATCTCAGCCAAATGGAACTCCCAGTATGGGTCCACATCACCCATTCTGCCCCTCCTCTCCTAACCACCATGCCTTCTGCAGGCCAACAGTAGCATGACCACTCTCAAGTTACTCTCGGGGAAGGATGACATGAACGGTCTATACAACCATGCCACCAGGAAGAAAGTTCGATGTGTATCTTCTGCCATCCAGATGGAAAGGAAGATGGAGGCATAGTCAACAAAGGGTTTGAAGGCTAGGTAGCCACGAGGCAACAACTTGCTAGTTATCACCATTCTCCAGCCTGAGTACCTGCCCAAAACTCTGCTCGAGATGTGTCAAGCAGAGAGAAGCTCACCAGTAGCAATCCCCAGAATTACAGCGAGAAGAAGGCCATCCTCACGCACTGAGGGCCTGCTATGTGCCAGGAACCAGACCCTCCCCACTGAGCCTTCAAAACAATCCTTCCACGTAGGAATAAGCACCCTCATTTTCTAGATCAGTAGCCTGAGGCTCAGAGAGGTGAAGTAACTTGCCCAGGGTCACACAGGGCATAAGTGGGGAAGCAAGGAATGGACTTTAGAGGAGTGCAGCTCATAAGCTGTTCTCTTAGAATCATAAAGCCTGCTGTCAGAGCACACATCACACACTGAGAATCAAAGCCTCTCATTCTTAAAGGCCGAAAGTCTTCATGCATCTCTCGACATCTGTTTGGAAGTTCTTCTCAATACTCAAGAACCAGGGAGTTCTTGTTAAGAAGTATTTGCCCAGCTGGCTCTCAGGAAAGCTGTGTCTCCATCACGGGCCTCCCACTTCTCAGCTGTCACTACCAACGACAGTCTGACTGTGTGAAACCTGAAGAAAGCTACAATCATGCAAAAGCCCCCTTACCTAGGCCACATGAACCAGTAACCTGGAGAACCTGGTGTGAGCCATGCCCTTCGCAGTACGAGAAGTCACAAGAAAGTAGGCTGATACCAGGGAGCGTCAGGAAAGAAAAACAAATTCCGGCACATTCAGTCTGACATCCTGGTGCATTCAGGTGGTTCAGGAAACGTGGGGATTTTTATGCTGGGATTTCTGGAGCTGTGTAGGGAGGGTGGCCTAAGAGGGAAGTAGGGACACTTGGAGAAGTGACTGTCTGAGAAGCCAAGTCAGGACAGGCAGTAACCGGAAGGAACAGCATCTGTGAAATTCTCACTCTGCTCCAGGTGTGGGGGCAAGTGGTTGACATACATTTCTCCAGTGAGCGCTCCCAGTTCCCATGAGAAATGCCATCAGCCCACTACATACATGAGAACACGGAGGCTCCAGCAGTGCACTGAGCCCAGAGAGAACCTCCATGGCTAAAGCTGGGACACGGAGGGAGGGTCGTTCTGGGCATGAGTGCTTGAAGGGGTCTCAGAAGGAGTTGTCTTCGCATCAGCCAGAACCTGCCTTCCCAAACGTGCTACAGACCGCTCAGCAAATCACCCTGCTCTTGGCAGGGCGTTCATCGAAGGAGGCAGTGATGCCCCCTACCCCCACTCCGGCTGATGTGCCCACAACAAGGCTTGCAAGCAGGTGCTGTTGGTCACAAAGGAACCGAATTGCAGAGAGGGCCAGGGGTGGAGGGATGGATAATAACATCTCTATCCACTTGGAAACCAAGAGGAAAATGAAACAGAAATTACATCCAGCTCCTTCCTGCTAAAACCAAATCAATAGAGAAGGCAGGAAAACAAGTGTGTTTTATTTTCTACGAACTTCCAATTGTCACACTCTGTTTACAGAAGGAAAATGCTGGCGGCCACTCAGGAACTTTTCTCATGGCAGCTGGCTGGAAAGGGATCTGTTCTGGGGAGCGACAAGACTGAGAACTCACAGGGAGGCTGGGCCTGGGTGTGCTCTGAGGGTGCCAGTAGCACTTCTCACTGAAATTCAATGTGGGATAAATGCATGTGTTCTGGTGCTGGCGATTTACACCGATTTATCCCAGGGTCTTGGGCAGCAAGGCCCAAGGAAGTAAAAAGGAAGAGGTGCGGCCATCCCAGGGAGGAACAGACCCAGGAGCAGAGAGAAAGGGTGAAATCACAGGCCGTCTTCACAGTGTCCCTGCTGATGCCCAGGAGCTGGCCTGGGTGCACCTGTTATCTGGGAACCAAGAGCCCAATCGGCCAGCTTCCAGCTGCTGCCCCTTCAAGATGCCACGAAGCTAGAAGTGTCACCCGGGCTGGACGGGATGAGAGTATCCAGTGCACCCCTCCTCAATGTTCCTACTCAAATGTCATACAGAATCGGCATGCTTGGGGGTCCGTCCTGCTTCCTGGGGGGAAAGGACCAGGGATAGAAGCCAGTGAACTCTGCTTGGCAGGGAGGGGAAAAAGCAGATGCATGGGCTGCGATCCTGGACTGTGTCTCTACCACCCATGGCCTCGGGTCCATCTAGCCTGCAGAAGAGTCACTGTCTGAGCCAGGGGCAGCTGGGATCCACCAGGAGGGGCACCAGCATGGGACAGCACACAAAGTCTCAGTCTCAGACCCCTCCTCTGAGTTTCAGTTGGCCAACTACCTTTCAGTCCAGGACGCCAGCTCCTGTCTCTGCAGACTTCACCACCAGCTTAGGGCTGACAAGCCAGCAGTGTCCTTAAGGCATGCGCTGAGGGGTGTGCCATGGGGCCTGTGCTCAGAGGACCACTGTCCCCAACTGCCTCCAGCAATGCTGCCCACCTCAAAGGTAAGACGGGCACGGAGAGCCTCATCTCAGCCAGGGGAGATGGAGAAGCAGCTCCACCCATGGGCTTCAAAGGCAAGTGCCTGGCCAGGCCCCACGGCTCCCAGCCCCCATCCCCACCGCCACATTGTTCTGAGTGGCTTCAGCCTGCCCCAGATAGGCCCAGCATGAGTAAAAGCCCAGGGACCCCGACCCACTGTGAACCCGTGCAGCCACTCGTTGTCCCTCGCGCCTCTCTTACCCAGCCTCCTGCTTCCCTGCTCCTCAACCTCAGCCCCCATGTCTTCCTCCAGATCCCGTATTCCAATTTCCTACTGGGCACAGGAGGCTCTCGCTCAGCAACCTGTCCTGAGCCTGGGCTCTGGGACCCCTCAGGCTCATGTCCACACAGCCAAGGGTCAGACACATGCCATGCCCCCGGCCAGGCTGCCCAGCTGGGAGAGAAAGCCTCAAGCCCCACAGCCCTGCTTGTCTGGGCCCATGTGGGCCCCTGACGTGCCAGGCATGGCCCTGAAGGCATTCCCTGGGTGTTGGGACAGGGGTCAGAGGCTACTCCTGCAGAAAGATAAAGCCAGGGGAAGCAAAGTCTTCTCCCGGCCACCTGCCTAGGCTCCAGGCCCACACCACACAGAAAACAAGTCACGGACAAGTCACTTGGGCTCCGCTCTGGTAGCCCCAGGCACACCATCAATGCTCAATTAGCAATTCCACTGATCCAGGACAAACTAATCTCTCCCCCAGCTCTCACAAACCATGTTCCTTCCTCTCCCTTCCCAGAGGAACTAGTGTCCCCAGAAGCTGCTCCTGGTGCCCTGCAGGGGGCAGGGGCTGCCAGAAAGACCCAGGCCAGCCAAGGCTGACGGAACCTCACAGAGCTGCCCAAGAAGGCCCAGCCCCCCCATGTGGGGCAGGGGGCAGAGTCCCTCTCCCCTGTCACAGGTCTAAGGCCTGCCCTCAGCGGGCTCCCCCGGGGCTGCTCAGGCTAAATGCAGGATGGAGACTGGGATCAAGAGGGATGCAGATTCCGCATTCACATTAGGAGAGATCGCTGCTTTCCTCAGACCACTCATGATAGGTCAACCCCCAGACCTGACAGCTTCCTCTGGGGCCCTGGTCAGCCTGGTCTGCTCTCCCAGCCCCAGCCCCAGCCCCAGCCCACCCAGCCCCACCCTTGCTTTGTCTCACAAGGTCTCCACACTCCTCTGTGCATACCTGCTCAGCCAGCCTTTGGGGCTGAGGCTGCCTTTCCCTGCTAGAGGTCAGCCTCACCTCATCTGCCCCCCTCCCAGCCCTGAGCCCCAAGACCACCACACCCCTGCTCTGCCAGGAAACTCGGCACCAAGGAGATGCACATCCTCGGGCAGGCAGGGACACGGAGCCAGCATCTGCCTTGCGCCAAGCCTTCCTACTCCGGCACTGCTTAATCCCCACCACTCCACAGCTGGGCAACCTTTCAAAGACAAGGGAAGCGAGGTTCCGAGTGGTAAAGTGGCGGGCCCCACGCACGTCAGCCTGGTGTGCAGGGTCTGAATGCAGACCCAGGGACCGGGGGCGGGGGGCACATGCTGACTTAGGGCTTCCCTCACACACCTGGTGGGGCAGCTGCCTGTTCATAGCCCCAATCCTGGGGAATACCCCCAGGGCAGGCAGAGCCCTGCGCTACCCCCATGGACCCAGAGCTCCGAACCAGCTTGCTTCCATCATCAGTCTCCCCATAAAATATTCCAAAAGCATCTAAGCAAATGCCCTTTCCTCCCCGTCGCCCACACCCATCCTCACCCTCGCCAGGACTCAAGGGAGCTTCAGCTTCACTTCCCCGCAGCCTCCCCCAGCCCCCCACCCCCCAAGTCTATGTGTGCTTGTGGAACACACAGCCTCCCCACACAACACCCTCACCCACCCACCAACACACACCCAGCTCCAGTCCAAACACGCTCTCCACCTTTATGCTTAGGAAAAATTCCTCCCCAAGACCCTTCTCATGCACAGCAAACCCTCTGTTTCTGAAGGCTGCCTCTGTAGAATGGGGAATGGAAATCAGGTTTGCCCCACCAGAGACCCTACCTAAAAAGTAAGCTCCTGGAAACAAAAAAAGATGCGCAGGTTTACGTTTCTGTGATACAACCCTTCTCTCCCAGGCATCCAACTACCTTTGCTTTGAAGGGATATACAGTCTGCAGCTTGCTGGTTACCTGGCCCTGCCCGCAACCTGGAAGACTCAGTCGGGAGAGGAGGAAGAGGGCGCCACACCTGCTGAGTCCTTGCTTGTGGGAGGGACCGCGGGGGCCACCCAACTGTGGTCTCTTACTCAACCTCCTTCCTGGGAAGTTAGATCAACCCAGCTGACTGGCCAAGAGGATGAGGAGCAGACAGGATGAAGAGGGGCCCCAGGACCTCAGCTGGAGGCTGACTGCCTGCACAGGGTCACAGGTCCACCTGAGAAGGTGCTGGTGTGGCGGGAAAGGGTCTCCCAGCTGAGGACCCTGCACGACCGCAACAGCTGGCCCCACGCCCAGCCCAGGCCGACCGTGGAGACAAACCCCAGCGGCACTTTTGTGGCCGCACCAGGCCAGGAAGAGTGGAAGGGGCCGTGGGAGCTCAGCGAATAGATTACCCGCTTCAATTATTTTATCTAACGATGACATTTGTACTGTAAAAGTCAGCACAAAAATCAATGAGTTTTAAAGGACAAAATCTGGGGGAGGCTCCAGGCCAGTGACCTGGAACAGCAGCCCAGGAACCAGGAGGAAAAAGTCTCAGAACTAGGCAGGGAAGGGCGGGGTGGGGGGGGGCATCTCCCAAGATGCCACAACATGGGTAGGCCCACTCCCATCAGCCCTCTGTAGAAGAAAACAGAAAGGTTGGTGCTGAACCCCAGCCCCAGACCTTCAGCTTGTGAAAAACATGTACTAGAGTGGCACCTGTCCAGGCAGCCGGCTCAACACAAGCACAGAGAGCACACCCTGCCCTCGCCCCGCACGGGGAGGAGACCGATGTGTCATTAGATAGACAATGGCACAACCATAGACTTACATTACAATCACACAGCAGCAAGTCTGCGGGTCAGGAGGATCAGGGAAGAAATGACTTTAAGCTGAGGCTTGGAGGAGGGGTAGGCAGGGTGGTGGGGGCAGGGGGGGAGAGGGGTACCAGGAGGAACAGCATTGAGGCAGATGGAAGAGCAAGAACAAAGGCTGTGAGCTCAGTTACCTCAAGGACCTGAGAGAACCCCCTTCCTCATGATTTGGCCCCTCCCTTTGGGCCCCAAGGGCTAAAGGATGAAGGTGGGTGTGCAGCCTTCCTCCCTGAACATCAGCAGCAGGGGGAGGCCACGTAGGAAGTGGTGAAGCATGTCTCAGACCTGGGATGCAAAGCCAGAGAGAAAGAGCAAAGAACACTGGACAGAAGCATGTGAATGGTAACAAGCAGCAATCCAAGAGCCCAAAGATGGTGGGGGGGCTGCCTTCAACTGGCTACTCTGTTTCCAGAGGCACACTATGCTCCGGGCAGGACACACGGCCACAGAGCAGATGCTCAGGCTCTCCACCAGCCCTGGCTGTGTCCAACACACCTAAAACCAATTCTGTGGGCCCAGAGGTTTGCTCCTAATGCACATTTCCTGCTCTCCTCTATTATGCCCTGGGGGTAGGGGGCACAAGGTGAGGGGGCAGGGAACACTGGGACCCTGTCACACGAGCAGATTGTGGTATAATTCATGCTCAAGCTTTGTGTAAGAAATGTCTGAGAAGCCCTATTTCTGTATGAAGGACCAGGCCCAGGCTACACCAAGGAAGAAGGAAAACAGAGCTCTGGGCTCTGCAGGACCAAGAGGCAGAAGGGTGATGCTGTTTGCTGGAGACCCAGAGCCTCTGACAAGACCCTGAGAGGCGAGGGCTAAGATAGTCCGCACCTGCTGGAGCCTGGGGGCTGAGGAGGCGTCTGGGGCTGGAACAGTTTACAAAGAGACAGACATGCTTTGGAGACTTGGGTTAGGTTTAAGGTTGGGAATGGGGCTGGTCTGGGGATAAAGATAGGATGAGTGTTGAGCAACGTGAGTGGAATCCCTTCCCTTATTCTCAAACACCAAGTGAGAGTCTGTCCCATAGACCCCCTTGTCCTAAGGGTGCATTGGAGGAGGAAGCAAGGTGGTTTCCATCGCAAGGCAGGCGGGGCTGTGAGTGGCTGGTAGTCCCAGGAAGTGGCCCCCAAGCAGGCCCCTGGGGTTCAGGAGGTGAGACGCACCTCCCTGTTCACACCCCCAGAAATCCCGAGCAGTTACCATGGCTCCCATCACACCCAGATGAGGTCTGAGTCATGCTGGCTGGACATCAGAGCCCAGGGAAACGCCAGGGTGCTGAGGACACAAGAAAACGTTTCACGGTTCACTATTGCCTGAGCCAACCTCGACCCATGGCTGGCCTCCATCACAGGAGATGTATCGTGCTCAGCTGTGCTTAGGTCCCTGTCATCATGTAGCACCATTTACTGAGCCTCAGGCCAACTTTACCAGCACCTTACATACGGGTTTTCACTTAGTTCTCCCAAGAACTCTATATGAGCTCTGAGAGTGTCCCATTCTGTAGATGAGCGCGCTGAGGTTCAGAGAGTATATGTCCCTTAGCACAGTCCCGTGGCTGAAAACTGTCAAAGCAGGGCCTGCAACCAGGATGGCCAATGGCTAGCTCACAGAAGGTGCCTCGGGTGACATTTAGAGTTTAGGTGAGAACAAATATGCTATCTTTGCTTTCTCAACCCAGAAGGCTATGTGTGACCGGAATGCAGTTTCCATCAGTCCCCACAGCCAAATCAAAGTCTTGGGCAGTCTCTACTTCCACATTGTTTGTGGCAGGGTTGGCTGTACCCTACACCCAGTATCTCCTCACTTCCCGATGAAGCCTCCACCATGCCCCCAACCTGATGTCCTGAGTTCTCAAGCTCAGAACCTGTGGGGAGAGAGGAGCTGCCACAGGGGTGGCAGGAGGGATGAGGGTTTCTCTGAAGCATCTTTCCAGTTCTGCCCAACAAGCTGGGGCTGGACTACCCCTATGCAGTCCTCACTAAAGGCAGGCTCCACACCACTGTCCTGGTTTTACAGATGAGAAAACTGAGGCTCTCCTACCGTGTCCTCCTCACAGCCAGAGAAGAGTCAACCCTCCCCAATCCATTCCTTAGCCTGTGCCTTTGGGACACAGAAGAGGGCTGGCTGAGCAATGGGCATGGGTTGGGCCAGATACAGTCTGGGCAACCTGTCTGTGCATCTGTGAAAGCGAAGACACTGTCTTCAGGGGAGGAGAGATTCAGGGCTGAACCACTGGGACCAAAGGGAAATGCCCCAATAGGCCCACCATGGGTTCTCAGGGAAGGAAGGAGCATAAGAAGCCATGTGCACCCCACAGCTTCTCAGCATGCAGTTCAGGGTCAAGAGCTGTCTGACTACAGTGTGGGAAAGAGAAGAAGGGAGCAGTCATGGCAGGCTGCCTGGAAGAGGCACACATAGGCATCAATGGTTTGAAATCCCTCATAGGCATGCGTGCAGCCCAAGAGGTCCAGATTCTACAAGAGGCTCCAGCAGGCAAGATTAACCTGCACATGGGTGGGCCTTGGCTCCCTGCCTCAGGCGGTGTGCTGACTATGGAGAAAGAACATGGGCCTTTAGGCCCAAATCTTTCCCCCAGCATTTATGGGCTGTGGAACCTGGAACTGAACCACTTGGAGCCTCAGTTTCCACTTCTGAGAAATGGGCACCATGACCTGTACCTCACCAGGCTGGCGTGCAGAGCCAGTGAGACGATGCAGGTTAGGTAAAGTAAGTTGTTCCTGACTTCATCCATCACACAGAGTTGGGCAGCCCCTGCCTCAGTGGGAGTCTGTGTTCCCCTAGGGTGTGTCAGAGCCCGGGAGTAAGACACCTCACCTTTGGTCCCAAGAGAATTGCCAGCACCCTAAGAGCCTGCTGTTCATGCAACAGCTGAGACATCCCCCCTCCCCGACCCCGCCCTGCAAATATGGCAGGATCCCAGCCAACTACCAGTCCTTTTCCTGCGAAGCTACCCTTTCTCACATGCTCCAACCCTGAGGCAGCCCCAGTCAAACCAGGGGAGAGCGGCAGGCTAGCACCAATGGGTGGACAGACTATACACTGACACGCAGAGGTACTCATTCGCCTGACTTACACACATGTGCGCGCACACACACACACACACACGCCTTACTGAAGTGTTGGACCTTCTGCTAAGCCCATCCACGCAGCCCTGTGGGATGGGGCAGAGGGACCTGGGCAAGGTGTACATCAGAGTGCAGTGACTGAGGAGCATGATCCCAAGTCCACAGCCCAAAGCAAGAAGTGGGTTTTGTACGTTCAGCTGTACCCTGGGGGAGGGAGAGCACAGGCTCACGATCCCCAGATCCCCACCCTAATGTGCCTGGCTGCACAGGGCTGCTGAATGCCTAGATACCTCAGGGAGGCTGCGGGACATGGTCTCCAACATGGGAGGTGGCTTGGGTGCAGCGATCCAGGCCAGCCCACCACAAGCGCTCGACCTGACTGCCTAAAGGGCCTGAGTCAGATCCATGGGTTCAGTCACAGCAGACCCAAAGGGCCACGTGGCCTCTGGAAACACGGCTCTGACAAAGCCAAGTTCCCAGTCCTGCACTGACACAGAGCCTGAACAGGCACGCAGGGACACAAGCACTCGTGGGCCAGTCTAGCTATTCTGCGACCCCAGGGGCAGGGGCATGCTGGTGAAGATACAACAGCGGGTTCTCTGAAAGTCAATAAAAAGATAGGTGATAGATCTGTAAATAAATAGATGATAGTTCGATCGATAGATAGATAACAAGCCCTCGATTTGCCATGTTTGCCAACTTCCTTGGTGTAAGTGCCTCTACTATGATCCAATTCAAGCTACCAAAATGACATCACTGAGCACAGAGTTGGGAAGCCAGCTGGTGGGAGACACTCCCTGCACACCCCTGCCCCACGGGGGCGCATCTGCTTGGGCCTGTTTCTATTTCAGAGGTGTGGTGGGGAAGCCAACAAGAAGAAAACAGGGATGCAGAAGAGCCACCGGTAAGGCCTGGTGATCGAGTAAGTCAGAGACATGTAGAATTCCTCCAGAAGTTTCTCAGCAGAGATCCAGGAAGGAATTTCTGGAACACATCCCCTCCCACACAACGGAAAGGTTCCCGTTCTCGAGTCAACCCCCCCCCCATCCTGCGGGGGATATGCCGGCAGATGCCATACCCCCAAAGATTTGCTGTTGGAAACAGTGAGGTCAGCGAAAGCAGGCTGGGGAGGAGAGAAGCAGAGGAGGCACCCCGCTCGGGCACCCGACCCTTCAGGCTGGAAGCACTGCTGGGGCTCTCAGGGGTCACGCCTTTCCCACCATCCTTAATGAAAAGCAAAGTTCCCGCCTCTTACAGGAAGTCCCCTAGGACTCAAGGGAATCAAAGAGCCAGGGGGCGATGACATCCAAGCCAGCACTCAGTGCCCCAGGATGGGGCTTCTGCACTGACTCAGCCAGAAACATTCACCCTGTCTCACTGCTACCTGAGCCAGAGCCCCCCCCCGCCCTGGTGTGGCTCTACCCTGGGCTCCAGCACCCACTATCTATAAGGCCTTGGACACATCCTCCCAGCTTCGGCTTATGCCCCTGGAAAGGGGGACTATAACAGCCCTCCTCTCCAGAGTGAAGAGTGACCCAGCACAGGGCCTGGGTCCTGAGGTCCCTCCCCCAGGAGAAGGCCACACTCTGTCCTTTAAGGAATGGACCTGCTCTCCGCCCCTGCGGCTGCTCTGCTCCAAAAGGATACACATACCTCTGCTCCCCCAGGGGCGGCGAACCCCAGAGAAGCAATCAGCAGAGGGCCCGAAGCCCCGCAAAGCCCTCCCACTGTCACACGTGCGCACATGCTCCGAGCGCGAGAGGACAAGCCCCTGACATGTGTGGTTGACAAAGGAGGCAGAGTCCTGCCCGAGGATGTGTCAGAGCAGAAGGGAAGCTATTTTGGTCCATGTTCTGGAAGCTGAATGGATTACTGGACCCAGGCTTCCGTCTATTTTCAGTGGAAAGCCAGTTTTAAACGGCATGTTTACTCACAGGTTTCGCTCAACACACAAGTCAGGAGAAATGTTTACCCTCCGTACTTCCGCCCCCTACTAATTAAGTGCACTTGATTTTCCTGCCTTCAGACCTCCCATTTGGCATGTCTTCCCTTGAAGGCGGTGGTTCTCAAACTGCGGCATGTCTGAATCACCCAGAAGCTTCTACTAATCTCTGTACCATGTACCAGGGACCCCAAAGCCCCCAGAGGCAGGACTCAGGCCTCAGGGTGTTTTCAAATCTCCCCAAGTGATTCCAACATGCAACCATGATGGGAAGCAGGCTTTAACCCTGGTAAGGCAGCCAAAGGTTAAACTAACAGGATAGTACCCTTTGCCTCATACATCCAAGGAATGACCAGAGCAGGGACCTGAGATAGCAGAAGGTGCTGAGACCTTCCACACTGAGCCCAGGGGTTTTTGGTCGGCAAGCCTGGAACCTGGAAACCCCCTCATCGGGACCAATTCTGCAGGTCTGGTGTCTCTGTGTCTCTCACCACAGTTTAGTCAATTAAGGAATTATTGAAGGAAGAGAGATAAATTAGGGGATGGTGAATCAATTAGATTAACTACTAATTAGCGTTTTATCTGTTAATGGAGGTGAGAATCTAAAGCTGTACTAAGAATCAGAGGTTCCCCTAAGTTCTGCCACCTGAAAAACCAGGGTACGGAATACAGGACAGCCTAAGTACAGAGGTAGGAAGGGGGACGAGACCAAAAAAAGTGTCTAGACACTGCCCAGACACTGCCCAAAGTGTTTTCGAGCATCTTTAAAGAGACATCTTTTTTAATGACCAAAATTGTGGAGGGATATGAATAATCTATTTTAGGGATGCTTAGAAGGCTTTTAATTCCAGACCAGAAAAAGATGGTCATTAAAACCTTGAGATGGTAATTCTACCTGAACCACTGACTTTCAGAGTTCTCATAGCATGATAAATATTAAACACTTCAGAAACGAAATCCTAGAGGAAAACGTGCCCCCACACACACACGATAATTTCAGTAAAGCACTTAGAATTAGAAAACCTCCATGATGTGCCAGGCCCTCTTCTAAATACTTTACACATAGCATGTTACTTTAGCCTTAACTCTGTGATATGGGTGCTTTTTTTCAAACAGCTTTATTGATATATAATTTACATGCCACAAAACTCATGCATTATATGTGTACAACTCAATTTTTTTTAATTATACTCAAAAGTTATGCAGCCATCCCCACAAACTAATTTTAGAACATCCCATCACCTTAAAAAAAAACCTCGGGTCCATCGGTAGACACTCCTTGTTGTGGTCTGAATGTTTGTACCCCACCCCACCCCCATAATTCATATGTTGAAATCCTAATGTGATGGCTTTGGGAGGTGCTCAGGTCATGAAGATGGTACCCTCCTGTGAGATCAGTATTGGGAGGTCCTTAAGTCTTAAGGCTGGAGCCCTCCTATGAGATCAGACCCCACACAGAGCTCCCTACCCTCCTCGACCCTGTGAGGACATCACGGGAAGTTGGTAGTCTCCGACTCAGATGAGGGCCTTCACCAGACACTGAATCTGCTGGCACCATGATCCTGGACTCCCCAGCTTCCAGAACTGTGAGAACGAAATGTTTGCTGCTTGTAAGCCATCCCGTCTACCACACTTTTTTATAGTGGCCTGAAATGACTTGACATACTCCTCATATCCCTCACCTCCTCCCCAGCCCCTAACAACTTTCAATTTCCACTTTCAATCTCCATAGATTTTTGCTATTTTGGACATTTTGTATAAACACAATGATACAATAAGTGGTCTTTCATGACTATCTTTGTTCACTTAATATAATGCACTCAAGGTTCACCCACATTATAGCATTCTTCAGTACTTTAGTCCTTTTTGTAGCTGAGTAATATTCCATTATATGGGTATACAGTAGTTGCTATCATAATCACCCCCCCTTGCAGAGGGGAGTTACTGACCAAGGTCACTGTGCAGAGCAGAGAATCTGCCTCCAGAGTCTACACTTAATCCGCTGAAGCCTCCCACCATAAGTGCTGACCTATTTAAGCCCATGGTATGATTCATTTTCCCGCAAAAAATAACAGGACTGTATTATATGCAAGTAATTTTGCAGAAGTATCCAGGGCTAAAAGCAAGCTGTCTAGGAAACACGATTGATAGTTTCCTGTTCTCATTAATATTTTCTCATTACTTATCTATTCATCCTGCCATCTGCTCCTCTCTAGCAGGAAAGTGATAACAGCACCTAAGAGTCCAAAAAAGTTAAGGTATAAAAACTTAAACAAAAAAACAAACAATATTCTTTGCAAAACTAGAGAAAAACTGTCATCATGTGATCTTAGTTTACTGCATATTATAGAAAATTTCAAACACTAAGAAAGTGTAATGAACCCCCAGGTACCTATCACTCAGGGTCAAGTCCTATCATGTATAACTCTCCCCCCCTCCCAAATTATTTTGAAAAAGATCTCCAACACCATATCCTTCACAGGCAAACATTCCAATTATCTCTCTAAAAGACAAGGGATGTTTTTTAAATCTATAAACACAACATCATGCATATGCCTGAAAAAGTAGGTTTTCAATTGAGTATTCACATTTCCCATAAGCGATGTTTGTACAGTTTTTTCAAATCAGGAGCCTGATAAAGTCCAAGACATACAGCCAATTGCTGTACAGATCTCGGGTCACCCCCATCTCTACTTTGCCCCCTCTGTCTCCTTTCGTTCCTAAAGAAGCACACCAGTGTTCCCCGGGGCCTTGGAGAGTCTTGAGAGGTTACCTAAAGATGCACATGTGAATGTGGGTATGTGGGTAGAGGGTACACACATCCGGAGACAGACACAGATACAGGGCTCAGCATCTCGATCTGGTTATTCCCTATGTATTCCTCTCCCCCTTTGCTTACTCCCTTACTCCCAAGGAGCATTTCCTCACTTCCCTACTCCACCAAAGCAGGGGGAAAAAAAAAAAAACCCTCAAAGAAAGTGCCACCCTACATTTGAGAAGATTCACGGCTAGTTTTTCATTTCTCACTTCTGAGATTCTAGATAGATCCAGCTTGGGGGAGAGTAAAAGCAAAGGCCAAATGAAACTAAAAAAGCAAATTGGAAGGAGAGGGAATAGAGGATCAGGCAAAACTCGCATTAAGAGGGGTCAGGAGAGAGACGAAAAGATTTGGAGGAGCTCACAAAGGCAGGCTTTCCCTCCCCACTGGCTCACCACCCACAGACCACCCATCCTTCAGCCATCCTGCACACTCGAGAAGCCCCCCAGAGGGTAAGGGTCTGAAATGCCCTGTGTGGGGATGGGGGACCTGCCCAAGGTAGACCAGAGCTGCTGGCAGGGGCAGTGGTGGCCATACCGCCATTGTTACATGTAACACACGAGCAGGAACGGACATGGAGACGGAGACGGACCTCAGCCTAACAAACACTGATTAAGCACCTCTTCTGCCAAACACTGGAGACACAGAGATAAGGAAATGATGGATGTAGATGGACAAATCAATATACTCATAGATACAGATGGATGGGAGGACCCATACTTTCTTGGTGGCCGTCCACACAGGCACTTGCATACGTATGCACATGCGCAAACGAGCTGGAAGGACCTAGGGATGGACACTGAGTATGCTGGCCCAGGAGGAGGGGATGCCTGAGTCACTTCCTGTCCAGAGCACCCACCCCCCCACACACCCTGCCTCCTGTCCTCTCCACCTCAGATCCCAGGAGGCCCTTCTGGACCTTTCCTTCCCCCTTCAACCTGCCATCATCCCACTACAGTGTCTGGAACTGAAGGATGGTCTTCATTTTGCCCACAAATGAACACATGAATGATTTTAGACAACTCAATCCAGGACATCCTAATAAGAGCTAATGGCTTAATGGTCAGCAACCAAGGTTCTGGAAATTTGGGAGTGTAAGGCAAACCCTGTTCCTACACCTGCACTGCCTCTTGTGAGCTGTGTGATCTTGGACAGTCGCTCAGGTCTCCTGTGCCTCAGTTTTCTCACCTATAAAAGCAGGGGATGATCTTGCCATGAGGACAAAAAACAGATAAAAAATGTCAGGTTTCTGGCACAGTATTTTCCATGGCGTAGGTGATCAAAACACACTTCCTGAAGATCAGCCTTACGTCACATACCTCAGAGACTTCCCCAGCTGTCATGCTAGAGAAGCAACCTCAGAGAGAGCCAAGAGCTTCAGCTATCGGAGCACAAACCCAACCCCCCCCACCCTAACTGCCCCGTAAGCTCTGACGGTCCCAGCAAAGGCAGCAAGGCTGCCAGGTGAGGCCCTGGGTGCTACCTGTGTGACCAAAGAGCAGGTGCAAGATGGGGATACTGTCTCATGCCCTCCCTAGCTCTCAGCCTTTGCATCCCTCCTCTGCCCTGGCTAAAGCCTTCTGATATCCCTACGCATGCACACACACCTCTAAAGGACTCAGGACCCACCCTATGGGGATCCGAGGACCCTCAGCCCACCTGGGGATCCGAGGACCCTCAGCCCACCTGGGGATCCGAGGACCCTCAGCCCACGTAGGCCCCAGTGTCAGGTCTTCCTGGCATGCAGCTTCATATTATGGCAGGAACCTGAGTGTTTTGCCACAAAATAGCTAAGACCTTAGGAGCATTCTGTAATTCTGCTCAGCCTCAGTACCTGAGCTATAAAATGGGTACAATAACTTTTGCCTAAATGAAAAACAGACCAGGTGCAATAAATCCTTCTTGAATGAACGGGTGGATGCACAAATAATCCACCCAAGAGAGAGGCACATAACTAATAGCAGTGGGTTCCCTTCCCTGGCTGATCTGGCATAGATTTGGTGCGACAGCCCTGCGAAGTGGGCTCTGGCCCGGTCCCCACATTGTCCTCACTTCCCATAATGGGACTGCCATCCTGTCTTGCTCTGCCTACTTCCCACCCTGGCACACACACTGCTAACCAGCTCCTGAACTTGGCTCCGACTTGTCCCCTAGTTATTTTCGACCTTCTTTAACAGGAGCTAGTAGCCCAAATGTAACCCCGGCCTCAGCCTCTGGACTACTCTCTGCTAGTCCCCCCATCAGCCTGGACATCTGTGAACCCCACTCCAAATGCTACCACCTCTTGGATATCAGGCACACCACTTCTTCTCAAGCACACCACAGTCAAACCTACCACTGGTGCCACCCATCCACCCCCTTGCCTGCTCTGATGCCCTATTACCAGAGCTATGCTTCCTATCCCTGGAGCCAGCACTGCTCCGCCCGGCACCTGCTCATGCCGGGAGTCCTGGCAGTCGTGACCATGACACTGAGACAGTGGGGAAAGGACAGCTCCACAGATCTCTCCAGTGCTGAGATCATTGGCGCCAGCTGGTTAATGGTGCTGGGAGAAGCCAGACGTGGCTCATCTCACTTATGACATACACATCTTGAGTACCAGCTCCCATCCCCTCCAGCCAACTTAAGGGCATCACACAACCAACTGTCCCTTCTCTCCCGTATGCAGCATGCTCTTTACAGAGGCACTAGCTCAAAACACAGACACATCATCATGTCTCCTGTCTTTATAAAATCATACCTCCCTTGACACCACCATTCCTCCATGATTTTGTTCCCCTTTACAAGGAGATGTCCATAAAAGGTGTCTACACCTGCTGGCCCCACTTCCTGTCTTCCCATTCTCTCTTGAACCCACTTCCATCAGCTTTGGCCCCACCAACCCCCTGCAACAGCTCTTGTCAAGGATGTCAAGGACCTCCCTGCTGTAAATCCAACAGTCAACATTCACCCCTCTGCCTCTTCAACCCACCTGTCGCTGGATGAGCACCTTTGGATGGTGCTCATCCCATGCTCCCCTGAAATGCCTTCTTGGTCTCTCCTCCAGTTTTCCTCCTTCTTTCTTGGCTGCTTTTTTCTCCGCCTCGTTGGCTGGGTTTGGGTGGCATCATCTGACACAATGATGTGTTTATTTATCTACTCTCCACATTTCCCCACTAGAATGGAGGCTCTATGAGGTCACATAGATTACCATATCCCCAGTGCCTAGAGCCATGCCTGACATATACTGGGTGTTTGATAAACATTTGTGAATGGGACCTTCAGGGAGAAAGAACTACCATTCTTGAGGACCAACAGGTGCCAAGCCCTGGGCCAGATGCTGGGGATACAGAGGTAGACAAAGCAAGGTTCTTGCCTTCAAACGTCACATGCTGGGAAGAAAGGGTAAGAGGACAGTAGAAAATGGAAACAAATTAAATATAGCGCAGTGTTAGAGGCAATATAGTAATCGTCGAGAAAAAGGCAAAAGAAGAAAAGCAGAAAAAGCACAAGGGAGAGGAGATCTACTATTACCAAGAACAACAGAGAAGATGTTCTCTGTGCTGGGTCTTGAAAAACCTATTAAATTCACTGGATTATAAAATGAAAGGAAGGGATTCCTAGGCAGAAAGACGGGCATACGAAAAGGCCCTGCAGCAGGAAAAGATGGAGGCATAAGTAGGGAGCAGGGTGCCACAGAGAATAGCAGCAAACATGGGGACTATGGAGAGACAATACTGGGGAGGAAGGGAAGGGAACGTTAGGAAGGGTCTTACATGTCATGCTGCAAACCTAAACTTGATCCTGAGTCAAGAGAGAGCCACCAAAGATTTTCCGGCTTGGATCTGACCAATCAGATTCATCTTCCCAAGTCCAGTCTCTCGGCCATAGGAGTGGATCAGAGAGAGAAAATACCAGTCAAGGAACTGTTGACAGGTCACTGTCATACTAATCTAGGTAAGAAATGATGAGGGTACGCAAGGATGGGGATGGAGAAAAGATAGATTCAAGGATGCTCAGAAAGTTCTGGTGACCAGCCAGCAGAGTGCCATGACAGAAAGGAAGGAATATCACCCAGGTGACAGGGGTGCCACCTGCCAAGCCAGGAGGGGACCAGATATGAAGGAGAAACAAAACAGTGAGTTCAGTCCCAGGCACACAGGGCAGAGCCTCCATCGTGTCCCTGTCTGGTGGTTTGTGCCTATAAGCAGGAAATACTGCCATTCTGCGCGGTCCCCCACCCAGCCTTCAGGGAGAAAGATGAGCCCATCTTCTAAAACAGTAAGAAAAGCCCAAGGAAGGAAAATGCTGTGTCTGCTCCTGAAGAACTTGTTTTAAACACGCAATGAGAAGGGTTATTTAGACCAGTTATAGTGCATTTTCTTTTCCCTACTCCCTCCAATTACGGCTGGTTTCTGAGCCACCCCATGGGAAAATCTGGCCCAGCAGCCAACTTACTTCTCTGGTGGCTTGAAGCAGAGGAGTGTGTGTGTGTGTGTGTGTGTGTGTGTGTGTGTGTGTGTCAAAGAGAAAGACAGACAGAGGGGGAGAGACAGAGACAGAGATGGAGGAGACACAGAGGAAGAAAAATAGGGGGGACGCTAGTCCATCCTGATGCAAAACGCGCTGCCTCCAGGAAAAGACTGTGTCTCAGCCTTGAGGGGCACGATGAGTGACGTAAAGGTTTTCAAGGAGGAGGCCTCTGCCTTCCTGTAAACTTTCCTGATGTTTCATTTCAGAAATCAAGGCAACTCAACAAAAACCAAATCTTTTCCCACCCAAAGTCAGTTCCCCTCATGACAAGGTCATGTGACCAGTTCTCTTAGTGGCCAACTCTCCAGAAGCCAAATCACAAAATCCCCAAAGGGCAATAGTGAGGATTTTAGCCTCATCTTGCCCCTCCTCCCATCCCCATCACTTGCATACAAACCAGCAGGGGAGGGATGGGCAGGAGGACTACATCCAACCAGAGACAAGGAGGCGAAAGCAAAAACTTGGCAAAACCTCTTCAAGCATTCGCCAAACTGGTTATTCAGTGACTTGCTCTGAGGGCACACTGGCCTGGCTTTGGCAAATTGGTGCAGGGCCCCTGGGGAGCCCAGCCAGGGGGTGCCCATCCACGCCTGAGAACTCTGCCCACGGGACACGAGGCTGCAGCTGATAAGCCCCACAAAGGGTTTGGGGCAACTGCCCCAGAAGAAAGACCTATCAGACACCTCACTCCCACATGTCTGCCTCCAGGTGACCCACATGCAGCTTGTTCCTCAAAACCATGTTCTCTACAAGGTGGACCAGGGGCCCCTTAAATGAAGCAGCCACTCGTTCCACCTTCAGAGCCTGGGAACCACAGCCAGGCCTTTCTAGGCCTTTCTGACTTCGAGAGACTGTTTTCTCTCCCCTCCCCAGTGGACCTTCCTTCCAGCAGACACTTTCTCCCCAGCATCCCAGCTTAATTCTGAGTGGAGATCCTAAAAATTCAGTGCCATGACAAGGAAAGCCTCAAAACATTTTCTGACGGGAAGGATTTTCACTTCCAACTTTGAGCTGAGGGCCTTGACTTTGGATGGGCAAGCAGAGGCTTCAGGGTCTGGTCCATCCTCAGGTCCTACTCCAGCCCTACACTCCTCAGGCCGGTCCAGGGTCCCAGCCTGGCCAGACCAGAGAAAGTAATGGAAAGCACAAGGGTTCACCAGATCAAGCTTGGGAGCCTACCAGTCTCCGGAAACTGACCCCGCCCTCTCCAACCTTCTCCCTCTAGGGACCCAGCAGAACACTTAGCCATTCAGATTCACTGAGGCGGTCCCTGAGGATATGCAGGCCACCCCCACTGAGGCTACCTCCTCTGATTCTACCACAGCCCGAGGGGGAAGCCCTTCCGTCCTTAGCTTTCAAGGGAGAAAACTGGTTCAGAAAGTATCCCTCTCTTGCTTGAGGTTACATAATTTGTAAGTAGAGATCCACAGTATAATTTTGGATTTCACCTGTCTTAACAGGTGGTATTTCGTGGATCCCCAAAGCCCCTTTTTGTCCTTGGGTCCCCTGGTCACTGCTCCAACTGGCCATGGGACTGTGTCCCTCTGGCTATGGGAACGTCTTTACAAAGCCCGGGGCCGTAGCTCACATAAACCCTGCCCTGCCCCAGGCCCACCCATCATCAACAGCGGCAGATGACCCCGCAGCCCAAACCAGTGAATCACATCTAAATGTTGGCTAGGATCACAGCCACGTTAATCAGGAGAGTCTGACAGTGAAAAGTCACCACACAACCATCCCTAGACAAACCTCCAGGGGATCACGAGGAAGCCCATCTTTCCTCATCCAGCCCCATCCAGATCCCTCTGCTGCACAGGGGCAGGGAGTGTCCCAGGCTCTGGGTCCAAAGAGACTCCCCAAAGGATCAGCACCACTCTTCAAGACCTAGGCATCCCTAAGAAAATGGAGCGCCATCAACCTGAAACAGGCAGAGCTGTGTGGGGCCCACTGGGGCAAAACAGCAAGAACAGGGCTAGACAAAGGAAGGGTGCCCAGGTGGGCACCAAACATGAAGTGACCCGCCATCAAGCCGGTGAAAGGGAAAATCCAGCTCGCACACGGGAAGGAGACCCAGAGAACATGAGGGCTGGTACCATGAGAGGGGTCTTGGAGGGATCATCTCAATTATTTCTCTCCTCAATCCCACGAGCAGATGTCCCTTTTCCTCTTTTACTGACACACTGAATGGAGACCCCAAATGATCAAACAGCTACCCGGGGTCAGGCTTGGCCTTACTCTCTGTGGGGAAAGTGACTCTGAGTTTCCAAAGGCTGTCCTCAGAGTGCTTCGTATTGACCATGTCCCAAACATAATGAGAACCTCTGGTCTGCTAAGCACAGAAGTCCTGTCCTAGGGTCACAAGGGCAAGGACCACTTGAGGGACCAAAATTATTAACACCATGTGCTCCCTGCTCCAAGCTGTGCTGGGACAAAGGCATGGGCAGCAGGAAGCCTTACAGGAGAAAACCCATGTGCACCCACTCCTGAGCGTCCCCCCACATACTCCAGAAAAGACCCCGTCTCCTTCAGGGCTCCAGGCAGGGGCAAGGCAGCTACCAGAGTCTTCTCCACCACTCAAGGACAGGCTTTGAAATTGGGCAGTGCAAGTCATCTGAGACTGGGATGAAATCACCAGAAGTGCTCTCCGGGGTGCCAGCAGCACCCCCTGAGGGGGGCCTAGGGAACCTGGGGCCAGACCACAGAGGCCACAGGCCCTGACAAGGACCTGGTGAGCTCAGAGCAGACTAACCTGGAAGATTCAGGGTGGTGCTGAGGTCCAGGGCAGGCAGGGGGGCTGGTCCTCAGTGGATGCCAACCATGTGGAGGGCAGCTAGGCCCAGAGCTTGCTCCCTCAGGCACACAGGCCATGGTCAGGATGATCTTTGATGCTCAGACTTGATGTCAGGGGGCTCCTGACCAGCCTTTGCTGAACTGGACCAGAACAGGTTTCTTTTTTTTTTTTTAAAGATTGATTGATTGATTGATTGATTGATTTGACAGAGAGAGAGATCACAAGTAGGCAGAGAGGCAGGCAGAGAGAGAGAGAGGAGGAAGCAGACTCCCTGCCGAGCAGAGAGCCCGATGCGGGACTTGATCCCAGGACGCTGAGATCATAACCTGAGCCGAAGGCAGCGGCTTAACCCACTGAACCACCCAGGCGGCCCCAGAACAGGTTTCTGAGCATGGCCCACTTCCTATGCCCCAGGTACCCATGGGCACCTGCGAACCCACACATCCTAGGCTCCATCCAGCACCAGCACGCTGCTTTGACAAAGAAATAAAAATAAAAATAAAAACGCTCTTCATCTTCTCTCAGGTCTTCTGAACATTTTGTTCTAGAAAAAATGTCCTGAGATGCTAAACACCAGATGGCAACAGACATTCCATGGCTCCCTGGGACCCTCAAGCCAAAAGAAATTCAGGTGTGACCTACCGGTGAGAAGTGCCCTGGACTTGGGGACTTGCTGCTTTGGGGAGGCTTCCAGGGGAGGCTGACAGGAGCCTTGTACGTCAAGGTCATGTGAAAGTCATGAACTCATGGCCACGGACATTCTCCCCACAGCTCTGGGAAATGTGCACCAGGCAATGGCAAGAGGTTCAGCAATAAAGAGCTGGCTGTCTGCATCCAGCACAACTCTGCCCAGGCCGCCTGGCTGGGGAGAGGAAGGGGAGAGAGAGGCTGGCCTTGGTGGTGCAACTGCAGGGGGCCCCAGAGGCTGATGGGCAACACCCAGAATGGGGCTCAAGTGACTTACCGGATACCTGGAATAGTCCCTGTAGTTTCCATCATCTCCCAGCAGAGCTACAGGGGCAGGACGCATTCCCTATGCCCCAAGCCTCAGTCCAAAGGAAGCTTACTTTTGACCCCCACTGATGTACTTAGCTATCTGCACCTGCCCATATGACCAGCACATGAGGGCCCCCACTGCAGCCACCACCTTCCAGCACTGGGCAGCCAGGCTGGGGATGGCAGAGCTGAAGAGCCCCGCATCCAGCTGCCTGTGGAGCCCTGGCCACTGCCACTCAGAAAGGCAGATAAGCGGCTTCCCTTGTATGAGGATGTGAACCCACGGAGGGAGGCAACAACTCAAAGCCCTACTAGCAGAAAGGCAGGCAGGTCTCTCTGGGAGTGAGACGACTTGGTAAGACAAGAAGGAAACAGTCATGGTGGGTCCAGGAGAGGGTGAGGGAAAGACCCCTGTGCCGCTGGATAGGAGGGGCACTAGGGAATTAGAGTAACAAGCCTACTCTTCTTTAGAATGTGGACACTTGAAGCATTTGGAGAAAACTACGGACTTTTCTCCAAGAAAAGGCAGAAAATGCACATGCGTGAACACACACACACATAGGCATACTTTTCCATACAATTTCAAGGAGCTCATGGAGGCTATGAACCCAGGAAGAGAAACTTGGAATGAGAGGAAGTCCTATATATTTTGTGCATTAGTAAGAACAGTATTATTAGTCACTTCTTGCTTCCTTACTTACTTATTCTCTGTCTCCTACATTAGGCTATGAGCACCATGAGGGCAGGAACATTGACTCAGTCGTTCTCTGAATCCCCAGGACCTAAAACAGAGCTAGGCATACAGAAGGCACATAATAAATACTTGCTGGATGAACAAATGGATCTAGAACTTTGTGCTTTGGCACTTAGAAGCTGCTATGGCCTTGCTCCCATTAACTGGGACAAACCACAGAAAAGATGTGGACTTCCTTATGAACTTGACCTGGCCGCCTCAACATTCCCCAGGCCTTGCACTAGACCCTGGCATCAATTCTACATCAACTTCCAAAGAAGCGGAGGGCCCTGGAACCCAGGGCTAGCCCTCCCCCTTGGGTCTGGGGTGAGACATTGGGGCATGCAGAATTCCAGGGTCTGCAGTCACTTCCCAGAAGCCTAGCCATGCAGAGGCTGCCCACGGCCCCCGGAGCCTCGCCTATACACCTCTGCCTCTGGGCCTCGGGATTGCAAGGCAGGGATGGGGGTTCCACATCGCTCACCATTGATCTCCACTAATGAATTTCTTTGTGGAAAGGAACAAACTGCTCCACAGTGAAACCAGCCAAGGCCGCGCCAGCACGGCAGCCCGGTGTCTCGGGCATGCTAATTACCGCCCTGTCTGAGTACATCTGATCGGCTCCCCCCAGCACTGTTCCATAACCGACACACTAATCTGTCCCCACCTGATGGCTTCCAAGCAGGCCAGAGGCTTACTAATCAACCCTAATGTGGACAGTTGAGAAAGGAATAAAATTATAACACTGAGATTAAACACCGTGATGTCAGCTCCTGGAAGATCGTGATTCACTTAGCTTCCTGTGTAGTGCATTTCAAGGCCTATTAGCTGAGATCGCTCACTGCATTCAGGGCCCCAGATACAATCCTGACTGTTCCACCCTTTCTCTCCCATGTGTGACAGAATTCTAGCAAGCCAGCATGACTCACTTATGTGGTGGATGTCATACAGATGGATTATCAAACTAACACATCTTGGGAAACCATAAGGGCATGCGATTGTTTGAATGAGTTCGGACATGGTGGTTTCTTTGGCATGAAGACAGAACCCCTGTGACAGGCAGCATGGTATCTGGAAAGGGCAATGGAATTTGTTTAACAGCTTTATTGAAGTGTAATTGATATGCAGTAAGTTGCAAATAGAACAGTGTACCAGCTGAAACACTTCTGACATAGGTATCACCCCAACTAGGACGGTGAATCAGGGTCAAGACCCCCAAGGCTTCCTTGTGCCCCTCACTGATCCTTCGCACCCACCCTGTCCCCAAGCAACCCCTGATCTACTTCCATCACTACGGGTTAGTCTGCATGTTTTATAGTTTAATAGAAATGGAATCATTCAGTATGTATTCTTTTATGTCTTCTTTCACTTAATTTAGTCATTCTGAAAATTCCTCCATGCTGTTGCTTTTACCAATAAGTGTCTCTATTTCATTGCCAAGTACTTCCACCCTACAGATGTGCCAAATGTGTGGCCCGCCACTTGTTGATGGACCTTTCCGTTGTTTTCCATGTGGGGCTATTACAAACGAAGCTGCTCTAGAAGTCTATGTAGACATATGTTTGCATTTCCCTTGGGTGAATACCTATGAGTACAACAGCTAATACAGTTGGTGTAGGCTAACTGTTTGAGAAGCTGCCAAACCCTTGCTCCAAAGGGGCTGTGCCATTTTATATTTCCACCAGCAGATGTAAGAATGCCAGTTGCTCTGAACCTCACTAACAGTTGATATTATCCTCCTTTTTAAATTTGAATCACACTAATAGGGATATGGTAGCTTTTAGTTGTAGTTTTAATTGGCATTTCCCAAATCACCAAGAAGCATCTTTCCATGGGCCTGTTTGCCATCCATATATCTTCTTTTGTAAAATGTCTATTCAAATATCTTGCCCATTCCTCATTGTGGTGTTTTAAGTTTTAAGAGTTTTAAGAGTTCTTTTACATTCCATGTGTGATCCCTTCATCAGATATGTGGTTCGTAAATATTTTCTCCCAGACTGTGGCTCGTCTTTTTATTCTCTTCACAGTGCCCCTCAAAGACATTAATTCTTAAAGAGGTCTTAGAAAGCTCTTAATTCTTAAAGAGGTCTTAATTTTCCTGAAATCCAGCTTATCAGTTTTTCCTTCTTTTACAGATTGTGCTTTTGGTGTTGTGTCTAAGAAATCTGTGCCTAACCCAAGGCCATGACAATTTTCTACTGTGCTTTCTCATAGAAGCTTTATAGTTTCGGGTTTTTCACATCTGCGATCCATTTTTTTTACTTGTATTTTTTTATATATAGTACACGGTATGGATTGAAGTTTCTTTCTTTGCACGTAGATACTTGCTTGTTCCAGCACCATTTGTTGAACAAAATATAGTTTTTCCATTGAGTTACCTTTGTACCTCTGTTGAAAATCAATCATCTAGATATGCGGGAGTCCATTTCTGTGTTCTCTGTTCTGTTCTAGGGGTCTACCCGACTATGTTTACAACTGAAACACACTGTCTTCATTACTGTAGCTTTTTAATGTTCTGAAGTCATGGAGTTAATCCTTTTCAAAGTGGTGTTGGCTATTCTAGGTACTTTGCATCTCCCTATGAATATTAAAATCAGTTTGTCAATTTCTACTCCACAAAAAAAGCATGCTGGGATTTTCATAGGGATGCACTGAATCCATAGAGCAATTTGAGAAGAACTGATACATTAATACTAATGAGTCTTCCAATCCATGAACACAATGTATCTCTCCATTTATTTAGGTCCTCCAGTATCTTTTGGTAGTGTCACATAGTTCTCAGTGTACAGGTCTTGCTGATTTTTGTCAGACTGATCCCTAAGGATTTCACAATTTTTTTTTTAATTTTTTATTTTTTATAAACATATATTTTTATCCCCAGGGGTACAGGTATGCTATTATAATAAATGGTATGATTTTTATTTTGACTGAAATTATCCATTGCTAGTATATAGATACAATTGATTTTTATTTATTGATTTTACATCGCAATGTTGCTAAACTTAGTTCCAATAGCTTTTTTACAGATCATATTGAATTTTGCACATAGGGGATCATGTCATGAGTAAATAAAAAGTTTTAGTGCTTCCTTCCTAATCTAGATTTTTTTTTTTTTTTTTTTTTTTTACCTAATTCCACTGGCTAAAACCTCAGGTACAATGTTGAATAGATGTGATGAGAGTGAACATCTCCGTCTTGTTCCTGATCTTAAGGAGAAAGTATTCAGTCTTTGGCCATTAAGTATAATGTTAGTCATAAATGCCCTTTATAAGGTAGTAAAATTCCCTTATGTCCCTAGGTTGCTGAGGGTTTTAAGAACAAGATGTTGGATTTTGTGAAATGCTTTTTTTCTGAAACATAATCACGTGATTTTTCTTTTAAAATCTACAGTCACAGGGAATCAGATCCATTGAATTTTTAGTGCTAAAGCAAGCTTGCATCATTGGCTGAGTAAGTCCCACTTTGTCATAATATATCATCCCTTTTCTATGCTCTTGATAATATTCTTTTTTTTTTAAAGATCTTATTTATTTATTTGTCAGAGAGAGAGAGCAAGAGCGAGCACAGGCATACAGAGTGGCAGGCAGAGTCAGAGAGAGAAGCAGGCTCCCTGCAGAGCAAGGAGCCCGATGTGGGACTCGATCCCAGGACGCTGGGATCATGACCTGAGCCAAAGGCAGCTGCCCAACCAACTGAGCCACCCAGGCGTCCCAACTCTTGATAATATTCTGCTGAGGATTTTTACAGGTCTGTGTTTATGAAGGATATTGGCTAAGTTTGTTTTTTGTTTGTTTGTTTGTTTTTGTTTTGTAACGTTATCTGTTTTAGTATTAGGATAATACTGATCTCATAGCAGGAGTTGGGAAGCATTCCCTTCTCTTCAATTTTCTGGAAGACCATATAAAATTGATAATACTTACTTCTCAAATATATAGCAGAATTCAACAGTGAAACCATCTTGCTCTAGAGTTTTCTTTCTCAGAGGTTTTTAACTACATATTTGATTTCTTTATCAGATACAGGGCTGTTCAAATTTCCTATTCTTACAGGTGCTTTAGTAGTTTGTGTCTTTTAAGAAATTTGTTCATTTCATTTTGTTTGTCAAATCTGTTGGCATGAAGTTTTTCACAATATTCTCTTGATATTCTTTTAATGCCTGTAGAATCTGTAGTAATGTCACTTTTCTCATTCCTAATGCTGATAATTTGTGTTTTCTTTCTTTTTTTTATTTTCTTGATCTGTCTGTCTAGACTTTTATCCATTTTATTTTCACAAAGAACCAGCATTTGGTTTCATTTATTTTTCTCTATTGTTTTTCTATTTTCTATATCTTTGCTTTCCACTTTGATCTTCTTTTTTTCTTCTACTCATTTCAAATTTCATTTGCTCTCCTAATTTCTAGCTTCTTAGGTGGAAAGTGAGATAACTGACTGAGACCTTTCTGCCTTTCTAAGAGGCAAAGGAACTTGAAGCCAAATAGCCATCGGTTTTTGTGACTTCTGGTTGCATGACCTCGGTCTAATTAAATAACTATCTGCACCTCAGTTTTCTCAACTGGAAAAGGGGACCACTGTACCTACCTTTCAAAGCTGTTATGATAATTCTCTGAGATCAGATTTGATATCCAAGATCAAATTTTAAACCTAATCCTAGCACAGTACGTGTTCAATATGTACTTCTTCCCTTCCTATCACAAGCAATCATCCCCATCACTTCCTTGCGTGACACCTACAGGCATAGAAGTACCCCAAGCCAAAGATACAGAAATTGATGCAGCCACAAAGTCCAGCAGATCCGACAGATTCATTCACAGATTGCAGAGACTAACTCCCAAGCAGAACCACCTGTTCCTTTGGATTAACTTCAGAGGTACAACCAGAAACGCAGAGATGGCTTTTCCAAGACACCAGGGAGCTTAGTGGGCATCCCAGAGGATAACCAAGAAATGGCATCCCCAGGCCCCTTCCAACTTAACCTTAACATTTGAACCCTCAACTAACAAATCCTCCGAGAACACAGATCCATGTGGGTTGTAGTAGGAAAAATATGATCTGGATCTATAACCTCAGACAAGTTACTTAACCTTCCTGAGACTCAATTTTATCACTGGCAAAATCTGAGACGTGGATTGAATACCTTACCCTAGTTCATGTGCACTACAGAGAATGGACTCAGACAGGCTGCACGAGAGCCCTGAGTGCTAAACCACCATCCAACACTGCTAATTATACTATCCTCCCAGGGTTTTGTGAGATTTAACAAATATATCCCAGGAGCCCAGCACTGAAGTAGGCCAGGAAATGTGAGGTCCCTGGGAGTAGCCAGCGGACGGGGGAGCCCCAGGCAGAACAGGTGATGTTCTTGGCAGCTGCACAGGTGCAGAGAAGCTCTGGAGCCACTCGGGGCTGCCCTAGTTCTAGGAGAGGTATTTATTCGCAGGAAACATGCCGTCTGCTCAGGCTGAGCTGAGCCTGGAGCTGACTTGCACCAGGAATTGGCCATTATTGGTTCATTTCCATATGGCAGCTTCATGGCTAAATTAATTCCAAAAGTGCCCACCACCCACTTCTAAGAGCTTCTCCTTTGCGGCTGCTACGTAAGACATAAAAGTAGAGATGTCAGAGGCCCAGGAAGCACCCTCAGTCCTACTAGTGCCAGGGAAATTAGTCTCAAAAGAAGAGTTCCCAGGCACCTGGGTAGTTCAGTAGGTTAAGACTCTGCCTTCAGCTCAGGTCATGATCTCAGTGTCCTGGGATCGAGCCCCACATCAGGCTCTCTGCTCAGCAGGGACCCTTCTTCCCTTCTTCTCTCTCTGCCTGCCTCTCTGCCTACTTGTGATCTCTGTATGTCAAATAAATAAACAAAATCCTTAAAAAATAAAAAAAAATTAAAAACTAATAAAATATTTTTTTAAAAAGAAGAAGAAGAAGAAGAGTTCTGCCCATAGCTCAATGGTTGGTGATGGCAGGCCTACATGGAAACCAGGGTCTCTAGGCTTTTGCCCTGCCCTGCCCTTTCCATCCTTCACAGGCGGCCATAGGAGGACAGATCCTCAAAGAGCACTGATGAGTGACACATATATACTCAACGTGACACACGTGACAAAATGAATATTAGAGGGAACGTGTGCGGTACCCATCCTCCCAACACACAAACAGGACAGAGAAAAATGGGGCTGTCGCACCCAGAGATACCTCAAGAAAATACTGGTGGGGCCCCCTGGGCAGGAAGGGAACAGAGTACCATGGGAGGGTATTCGAAAGAAAAATTTGGTTTTTATTTTATACGCGCCAGTGTTGTTTATGCTTTTACAAAAATCAGAAAATACGTCTTCTCTTTACCGGAGAAAACTGTTTACCTCTAGGAGCCACTGAGAGCTCATGCTTTGGTGCTTGGGGTGAGGGGAGAGCTTGCAGCTGAGGTCACCTTCCAGGCCCCAGAGAGCTGAGCCAGACCCAGACACGGCCTCAGCTGTGGGGAGGGAGAGAGAAGGGACCTCGGGGGGACAAGAGTACTGGCAGTGAGGCCCCCCACTTGGGACCTCAGCAGGCTGGGCACTGATTTCTCTCTCTCTCTCTCTCTCTCTTTCTCTCTTTCCCTCTTTCCTTTGGCATGAGTGAATCACTGCCCTTCCAAGCTGGCAGTCAGTCCCTCAGGGAGCATCTGATGGCCCCCTCCCCCTCCTTAACCAATCTGCTTCCAATTCCTTTCTTTCTCTCTCTCTCTCTCTCTCACAGTGCACTAAAATTATGACTGTATACACCTCTGACCATGAACCTGCATTAGCTCCAATAGCAGGGTTTCCTCACTTCAGCACTACTGCCAGAAAGTAGTTTTGTTGTGCCAGAAAGTTCTTTGTTGTCAGGGGCTATCCTAGGATGCTAAACATCCTAGGATGTTTAGCAGTATCCTCGGCCCCCACCACTAGCACTCCTCCCCAAACTGTCTCCATGCATAAGCTAATGGTCCACTAAGAACCCCTGCCCTACAAGATAAAGACCAAACTTCTAGCTTTCCAGGCCCATCCTGTTTATCTGTAAGCCTATCTAACTTTGTCTCCCACAACTTCCAGATTCAGACAGTTGATGCTTGTCTATACTCAGACCATTCCCCCCCTGGAGCACCCTTGTCTCCATCTACCCAGATCCCCCCTCGCTGTCAGGGTCCAGCAAGGGTCCTACAGGAAGCCTCCTCGTGATTCAGGCCCTATGCCGCCTATCTTCTTATAGCATAAACTAGACTCTTCATAATTTCTGGTCACCTTCTTGTCCCCACCAAAGCAGATAATAAATACTGGGGAGTGGGACATGTGGTGTGGTACTACGCTGGCTTTCCAGAACAAAATCCCAATGTGTGTAGCACGTGCTGATCTCCATGGTGTAAACACTCACACTTGGCCAACTTCTGCTACCAAAGTGCTGTCACTGGCAAGAGGTAGCCCATGCACACAGGTTTCAGGGCACCACGCATGCCTCCCCACCTCACTGCCCCTGTCCCCACAACACACATGGGGGTCCAAGAAGCCTAGCTGTGTCAAGAGAGGCCTGGCCAGCATCCATGGCCACAGCCTGGCTTTGTGGCCCGGTCTTGTGACCACAGTGGCAGTTCGCTGCAGTTCTGAAGAGGTCCAAGGTGGACCCTTCAGCAGGAAAGCCTCTCCTGCAGTCCTTATCCCCGGTACTAGGCTGCCCCTGGCATACCAGCCCTGTCCCGCAGGTCCGAATGGACCCTCACACACACTTCAATCTCCGCTCCCGAGCAGGCCAGGATAGTCGGAAGTCCAGAGGGAGAATGTGACCTTGAGCTGCCCTGTGCCCTCCAAGGACACTTTGTGCCCATGTGGAATGAGGCAAATTTATTGATCTTTCTCAGTGACTGAGAGTGAGATTCACCTGTGCCTCTGACTCTAATTGCCCCAGGCACCTGAGATGCATGTGTGTGTCCATGCGTGTTTATGTGTGTGCATGTGTGTGTGTGCATGCCTCCAGGTCTCCAGATCTCTGATCCTTTTATTTCTGTTACATCTAACCCATTTCTACAATAAGCATTAGCTCAGTGCCTCCTCCATGCTCCAGCCTCCCGGGGTAGGTCCCTACTCCCACCGGGCAGTCCTGCCTCCAGAACCATCTCTCCCATTTATCCCTTAGCCCTGGGCATCCCGGTACCTTCCTATGGTTGTTAGTCTGGAATGTTTCCACTTCACCCCTGACGACACCTGTCAGGTGATTTCCCATGTTAAACACCCTCATCTGAGGAAGGCTGAGTCGGCTGTGTCTCCCTGACCTAATACGTCCTGTGTAACCTGGACACAAGGAGTCTCGAGGGAATGACAAAGCAAGGAGGTGAGGGACAGACCCTGAAGGCCCCAGGGGCCTCCTGAAGGGATCTGAACTTGACCCTTGAAGAGAGCAGGGAGCCACTATCTGGCTCTAGGCAGAGAAAACGGTAAACTCAGTGACTTTGGTGGCAGAGGGAGGGATGAATGGAGTCTTCCAAAATGGATAACACACAAATGCAGGCACACACACACATGCACACACGCACACACACAGGCTCCCAAGAGACCCCTTTCTCTTTAACACCCTCCAAAAGCAATGTAGATGAATGTGGAAACAACCCAAATGTCCACTGACGGAGGAACGGACAAACAGGAAATAGTGTATACACACAATGGAACTTTGCGTAGCCTTAAAAAGGCAGGAAACCCTGGCACCCACTATGACATGGAGGAAGCCTGAGGACACTGTGCTGTAAGATATGCCAATCCCAGGACCATAAATACTGCTCGATCCCACCTGTGTGACGGCCCCAGAGCAATCACCAACCGGGAAACAGGGGTGGTGGGCTGGGGGTGGGGGTGGGAGCTAGTGTTCTACAAGATGAAAAGAGCATGGCAATGGACAGGGTGATTGATGCTGCCCAATGCTGGGAATGGACTAAACGCCACTGAACTACACACTTATAAATGGCTACCATGTAGGGGCGCCTGGGTGATGCAGTCGGTTCAGTTCAGGTCATGATCCCAGGATCCTGGGATCGCACATCAGGGTCCCCCCTCAATAGAAAGCCTGCTTCTCCCTCTCCCTCTGCCCACCACTCACCTGGCTAATGCCCGCTTTCTCTCTGTCAAATAAATAAATAAAAATCTTTTAAAGTGGCTATAGTGTAACTTTTATATTGTGCATGTTTTACCATGATTTTAAAAATGGGGGGAAAAAGGCAAATTGGGAAGTTCTCAGTGCTGAGAGATGAAGTAGAGACCTAGTGGTGGAAGGCTGGGGGTGGGGAGCACCTTGGTTAACAATGACTTGTCACCCAAAGGCTTGCCCCCATCTGAGGTAGATTAGAGACAAGGACCCTTCCTGCCACAGTGCCCTGGAGGACCCTGGGAGAGGGGAGCAGCCCCTTCTAGCCCAGACCAGCTCTGACAGCCAGACAGCTCCTGATTCCTGTACCATCTCTCCTGACAGGGGCCACTAAGAGGGGGATGGACCCCTCAGCTCACATAACCCTGCCCCAGCCCCCTCTACTACTACTCCTAGAGCTTGGGGTCCCTCCCCATGGAGCACATGTCAGCCTGAACTCGTCAGTACCAGACAGGCGTGATCCCTTCAGAACAGGCCACACCACAGGGACTGTCCCCCCGGCCACTGCCCACCCCCACTGGCTCCATTCCCAAATTATTTCTCAGGATTGCTGCAGCTGACCTCCAAGGGCCCCTGCTTCAGTTCCTCTGGTTCTCTGACTTTGGATTTTGTCCCTGAATTTCTGCCTAATATCACATTTCTCCTCAGCAAGATGGCAGCCAAGAATCTATCTTTCTCCCAGCCATCAAAAAACCAGGGACCAGAACAAGGTCTGTTCTCCTCCAAAAACACTTCTCTTCCTGCCTGCCTTATTTTGGTACCTGGCACCTCACCACTATCCTTCTAGCTTCCTCACTGGAAAGCAGAGTCCCCTGTAACTCAGCAACTCTGCTTTCTAGCAATCCATCCCACAGAAATACACAGACACGCGCACAAAGCTGTAGGCTCGACACGGGGCCACATGCAAGTGCACAGTCTCGAGAAACCACCGAGATGAGGAAACGGAACAATAAACCAATAAACCATCCACCTGGCAGAACGCGAGGAGCACAGCGAGGGAGAACCAAGGGGGGCAGCATGGACGGAAAGCCCCAAAGCACCCCAAATACAAAACCCAGTCCAAAATAATACAGGAAGCATGATCCTGCTTCTGCTTTTGAGAACAATCATGCACGTGAACGTGAATGTCTGCACGTCCATGTGACGTGTCCAGGAAAGTCCTCTCCTTACCTCTGGAGAGGAGGGCAGGGAGAGGGGAGAGGGAGAAGAGGGTGCGTATAATTTTTCCCCTTGCTGTCTATGTCGCTTGCATTTTTTTCATGGGTATTATCACTGACATAATAAACTATTGCAACGAAAAAAATCACAAAGAAAAAGAAAGCAGAGCGGTCTGCCCCTCCACGTTTCCTCTCTACCCTTGGGATTCGCAGCCCCTCCGCTACCTGGCTGGGCTCTCCATGTCGCCGTCCCTGATCCCAGAGATGAGGCTCCAGCCAGGTGTAATTTAGGCCAACCCAGAACACCTCTGCTTTCTCTCAGCCCACGTCCCACACCTGCCCACCCACCCTCACCCCTGCTCACTCCACCCAGACTTAACTCGAACTCCATAAGTCCTCCCAGGCTCTGTCAGGCAGGCAGATCTCACTGCCTGAAATTCAAATCGCCCATATAGCTTGGCCTCCATCACGAGCCTCGTTCCCGCTCAGGGCAAGGGGGCAAAGGCCACACCTGCCTCGCTCACCTCCAGCTCCCCAGGGCCTCACACGGCACCTGACTTTCAATGGGCATCTGTCCAATGGGACCAGACTGACTGGATTCAGAAGGCCACACTCCAAGTAACCTGAAACCCCAGAACAGGCAGCCATAGGTTCATTGATGTCTTCCAAGGCCAGCCTACAGGAAGCTCCATGGGCAGTCTGACTCCTGCTCTTTGGACACTCCTGCACCTCTGAAAATGGGACCCCCCACTCCCCCAGGCCATGAGAGAGCCACCCTCCACCATCAGCAAGCGTTGCTCTGCTGAGAGACAGCCAAACAAAAGCCGCCTCTACATGTGTGTTATTTAACATGAAGCCCGAGCTGCCCTCCCCCATTCCCGTCAAGGGTCTCAATGGCACAGATCAGATTCCTCCGGGGGAATTCTTCGCTGGGCCACCAAAGCCTGGTCCCTCCCAGGAGCCTGCCACCCTGCTTCTCTCTTCTCTAGGACTCGAGGATCCTACAATCTGTGGCTTCTTCCCCTCCGGGCTGCCAGCGGAATGTGATTACGGTGGTCCCTGCCACCCTCCCAGCCAGCACAGCCGCGGTGGCCTTGCCTTGACTTTCTAACTGCCACTTTCTCTACCTCAGCATCTGGGGGCCTCATTAGAAGCCTCTGCAAACCCGCTCTGCATGTGAGCAGGAAATAAACAAACAAATAAGCAAGCGGGCAGACAAGGCAAGCAGAAACAATTAAACCGAAAATCGAACGACAGCACGCAGGCCCACGTGGGGAAGGGTCTAGGGTAGCATGGAGGCCCTCACGGGCACTCCATCCAGCCCCTTGGAAGGTGACTTCCAGCCAGGAACTGGATAAACACGGGCCTCGAGAGGAGATGTCCTGCTATCCACAAGGAAACAGCACGGCAGGTGTGACCCTTAGCTTCTCGTCCTGCGTGGCCCTGTCACCACCCCCAGAGCCTCCAGTGGGAAACACGGGGTCGGCAGCTGCCACCAGAACCAAGACTCCCAGGCTTCTGCCCACAATGGAGAGCTGGCAGCACAACGCAATGTCATCTTCATCTCTGCTCCAGGCAGAGGCCGCGAGAGAGGCCAGCACACCCTGCTCTGTCCTGGGTCCCAGGGAGGAGCAGGAAAAGTGAGAAGTGGTCTAGAGCCAGAGGGAGTTCGATCCCTCAGATCCAGCATTTCATTCCAACCTCCCCAGAAGCCTCTGAGGTAAGCATCTTTATGATGCCCTCTACCGAAGGGAGAAAACTAAGGACGTAAAAGGTTTGTCAGTGTGCCCAGAGATAAGCGAGAAGAAGGCTGAGGCAGGAAGAATGGCCAAGTCCTCCAGCAGGCTCACCCCCAAAACCACCACAGCCACTCCTGCCTTCACTGTGATACGAACACGCGCTCCTCCTGGGAAACTGCAGGGAGAACTCTGGCGTGAATGGAGCCTGTCTGAACTCTCCTCAGGCCCTGGGCGCTGGTTACAGAGGCTCTCTCTACACACTCGCCGAGGAGGAATGTGCTAGCAGAAACTCGGGGGGCTGCACACACAGGTTCGCTGCTGGAAAGGGGATCTTTGACTTCGTACGTCTCTGAAATCCGTAGAAATGATGATCACTGGTGTAACTAGAATCTTATACAGGCTTCCAGTTATGGAACGAGTAAGTCATGAGGAGCACAGGGAATATAGCCAGTAGAATTCTGACAGTGTTGTACATGACAGATAGGAGACACTCCGGCAAACACAGTATAACATACAGAGTTGTCCAATCACTCTGTCTCACACCTGAAATGAATGCAATGTTGTGAATCAATGATAAGTCAATTAAAAAATAAAACCCAAAGAAACAAAAGCTTCCTAGAAGAATAAAGGGGCAATGAAATCCCCCCAAATACAGCTTCTTTCATTCGCTCACTCGTTGAATATTTATTGAACACCTACTATGTCCCAGGTGCCATTCTAAATGCTGGGTATGCAGCATCGGGCAACAAAACAGACAAAATCCCTGCCTATGTGGAACTCATATTCTCACTGGGGAAAGACAACACACAAAAAAATAAATAAGCAGCAGTGAATTTAATGAAAACAAATAAGGCAGGAAGGAGAAAGGGGTACCAAGAGGAAAAGGAGTGCTATCTTCAAAAGAGTGGGGGAGGGAAGGCAGACGGGGTTGAAGCCAGGCTCTGCAGGTGAAGAAGCAGCCTGCAGACATCTAATGTGTCTGTGGGAGGAGGGTCCCAGCAGAGGAAACAGCCAGCACAAAGGTCCTGAGGCCAGATGTACCTGGCATGTTCGAATAGTAGCAAGGAACTGGTAGGGGAATCAATGGGTGTGGAGAGCAAGTGCCCCTGACAGGGGGCAGGCCTGAAGGCCACTGTAAAGGCAGTAGCTGTTATTCCAGCACAAAATGGAAAGCCCTGGTGACCACAGTGGACCTTTGGATTGACATCTGAGGTTCCCTCAGGACACTTCACAGGGGAATTCCTTAGGGTGCTCCACCCAGCACCCTCCTGCCTCCTGAGACCCCCAAGGGGAAGGCTGTTCCGAAGCCTGTCTCAGAGATCCTCTCTGGACACAAGCCATGTAAGACCCACAGGCCTTTCTCCTACAGAGCCCCGCCATGGCCTCCACCCAGCCAGGTCAGTGCTGAGCACCAGGCAAGAGAAACCCACTTCCCAGGCCAGCAAAAAGGACTTCTTCAGAGCTGGATAGGCTCCGTTGAGACCCCCTTGCAAAGGAAAAAGAAAACTTTTAAAGCAGAAGGTCCTTGCCCCACTATAGTATGCTGAGTGAGTGCCTAAGGCCAGGCTCGTCCACCAGCCCGGGAGGGAGGTGCTACTCTGTGCATCCTGGAGACAGGAAAACCAAAGCTCCAAAGAGTACACGGCTCACCTGGGATGCAGCAAGCAGTGCAACGGGGACTTGAACCTAGCTCTTCCTGACACGGAGGCCTGCGTTCATAACGACCAATGCCACTTCCCAAGGAGGTGCGAGCCATCATTTAGCAAGGGATGTAAAGCCTTCTCCAGCCAGCGAGCAGATGGTCAGGGCTCTCAGCCCTACTGGAGATGGCTTTGGCCCGAATGCCCGCCACGGCTGCCAAAGGGCTTCCCGGTCTCACCCTGCCATTCCCCTGCCATCCATGCCTCCCTGTCCCACTCCCTCTCTCCCAGTCAGCCACAGGGACCCTCTGGGTCCCCGTGAACCCTTTTAAGGAACAGAGAGGCAGCTAGAGGGAAGCTGCGCACAGGCCCCAGGGCTAAAGTGACCCGGCCCAGGGACAGGTGACCTACAGTTCTCTCTTTTTCAAAACCAATGCTGCTTTCCTGGACAGCGTCCCGCACCTCCGCCAGGCTCTGCGGCACACGTCTGTCAAACCATCAAAGAGCACACAGCAGATGAGTGTATTTTATTGCCTGCCACTTACACCTCAATATAGTTCATTACCAAGAAATGAAGGCACTCTCTTGATGTGGCTCCTAATAGGAAACAGGCAAGCTCTTCCTGACAGAAGGGCAGGAGATGGTTCTGTTGAGACCCAGTAGAGGACACAGGATCTCATTTCACTAAGGAAGCGGGGAGGGATCCAATCTGAGCCAACGGCCTTCCCAGATATTGGGGCCACATGACATGGTGCCCTCCCTGAAATCCTGGTATTTAACAACAAAACCTGTTCCCTCTTTTATGCTGGGGACAATGGGCTCAGGGAAAGCAGAGAATCAGGGTCAGCTGGAGAGGGATGGCCATGGGGACCTATCTGTCTTCAAGGGGACACAGTCGCATGTGTGGGAGAGGAAAGCACAGATCTGCTGAGTTCTTGCTGTGGCCAAGCTGACGGGTCCCAGCTGCACAAGGGGAAAGATGTGGGGGCCAGTGCAGCCTTGCCTTCCCGTCCCTTATCCAGGCCTGTATCGGGCATCTCCTCCCCATCTCCGCACTCCGGAATCCGGTGGAGGGCTGAGGGAAACTCAGGGTTAATGAACTTTAATCTTCTAGGGAATGCTACAATTAACATGCCCCAAAGTATAGTTGCTTTGTAATTAGATGGAAGAACAAAACCTCAAACACTCGTCCTACTAAAGTTATTGTCGAACTTCTTGGTAGGTTTCCTAGCAATTAAACTCACTTACTCATCTCATCTAGAAAAAGCATTTATTACTTCGATTTAAGCTAATGCCATAATGATACGATGTGTGTTATTAATGAGATTCTCCCCAGTGCAGTTCAGTCATCTGGCCTGCTTTGCCAGGGGCCGGAAAGAAGACGTTGTTGGCGCGGAGCGTTAAAATAGCATTTGGTCCAAATGATTGTGTCTTCTGGGAAGTTTCACATCGGGAAGACGCGGGGGTAAGGTCCAATGGCTGATGGAGGTTTGCCATGGGAACCAGTCAGGCCATCTGACTGAGGTGTGATGACTCACAAGAGCCACCTGGGACCACGCAGTGAGTGTCCCCTGCAGGCGAGACAGCTGACCCCCAAACTCCATATCCCCACATACCAAGAACAGAACCCAAATGTGATCCAGGTCTCAGAACAAGCCACAGCAGAGATCACCAGCTCAGAGGCCAAGAGACAACAGGCAGCAATGGGGCCAGAGCTGGCTACAATTCCTGAGGAATTAAGTCTGACCCAGCACTTAGCAGGTATCAGCAAATTTAATCCACACACTGACCCTATCAGGCAGGGATCATTATTTTATCCCCATTTGACACACGAAGAGAGGACTGCTCAACAAGGTAGAGTGATATGCCCCCTGTCACACAGCTAGAGAGGAAGAGCCAGGATCCAGCCCAGGCAGACTGCCCCCAAACCTAGACCCCGAAGTACTACACTCAAGGTCATCCTGAGCCAGAGTAGAGGAGCAGACAGCTGAACCTCTTGTGGACCCACACACAGTCCTACCAGGGAGGAATGCTGACCACCACCACTCCTGGTTCCCACACCAGACTTCTTATGATCACACAGATCACTCGCTGTGGGCCAGGGCCTCTGCTGCGTACTTATTTGTATAGTTTATGAATTCCTATCCCAGTTCCAGAGATGGGACCAGAAGCTCTGAGAAGTCACCATGGGCTGTAAGAAGGAGGCAGGGGGAGCAACTTCCTTTTTTATTTCCTTATTTTTTATTTCCTTATTTTTTGCACTTGGTACAAAACTCAAAAGGTCTTTTTTTTTTTTTTAATGCAGTGAAAAATGCATCCGTGTTTGTCCCGAGTCATTGTGTTTCTCTCCCTAAAACAGCATTTCCTTATACCAACTGTGTATGTTCTCAAACACACACACACACACACACACACACGCTTGCCTTGACACAGAGCAACACTCCACATCCCGGTTCTCAACTTTGCTTTTGTCAACTAACAGTTCCAAGTGTTGGAACTACTCCCTCTGAGTACATAAAGAACAGGTTGTAAATTACATATATATATCATAATATATTAACCAATTTGCTGAAGATGGGCATTTAGGTTGTTGGCCATTTCTGCTGTTGCCAACAATGCTACAATAAATCTTTGTGTATTAAGAAGAGAGTCTACCTGCAGTGTTCCCCTTGAGGACCCAGAGGCAGTGGGTGAGCAGAGCTGTGTCATGAGCTTCGGAATTCAGACCTGGCCGGCCCCCATTCTTTGGCCATCTGACCTAGAGGAAACCTCTGTACCTCTCTGAGCCTGCTCCCACGCCTGTAAAACAGGAATAGTACCAGCGCACCAGGAAGAACTACCATGAGATGCTGTGAGATGCTGTCCCTGACATGGGACACTATGGTTAGCCCAGAGCAAGGACTGACAAGGCATGAGCTGTTTCTCACTGACACCTCAGTCACCTGGGAAGTTCAAGTTCTGCCTTTGGCCTGAACTCCAGGCCTTGGGCTTATCCTCAGTCAGATCCCATTTCCTCTCCGTGCAGTACTCCTTCCCTTTTATAAGCAGCCAGTGAGCCTGGACATAGGCAGCTCCTCAGTGAGCCTCTCAGGCCTGCCAGACCTACAATCCAGCCTCACTCCTGGCCAGGCCCCATAATCCAACCATATGATCTTTCTCTTCTCCACTGCCCCCAGGCCTCCCAGCATACTCTTTTCTCTGCCTGGGACACTCTCCTGCCCTCCTCCCCCCTTGCCCTTTGCTTTCCTAACTTGTAATAGTCCTCATTCAGGTCCTTGTCACCTCCTCCAGGAAGCTTTCCCTAACTACCTTGCCACAGGCTATGGAATGCCCACCAAGAACAAGACTGGCTCAAAGCCCATAGCAGAGTCATGGGAGGAATGTCAGGCCACAGCTTTAGGGAGAGAGGTGGTCTACCATCAGGAGCTGTGCATGTCCAGTGCTAGGACCTAGCTGTGGATACCCAGCCTGTAGGGGAACATCTGCCCTCAGTACAGAGAGTGAAGTTTGGGCCAGAGAATATGACATTTGTGTGGGGAAGGACTTCTTAAATGATATGAAAAAGAGCTACCATATAAAAGATGAATAAATCTGACAACAATATAGTATAGAACGTCTGTGCATTAAGGCAGACTGAAAAAAGCTATCAGGCACACTTAAAAAAAGAAAAGCCTCAATTTTGAAATGGGCAAAAATTTAAAATGGTAAATAGGCATTTCATAGAAAATAAAAATACCCCATAAAGATACAAAAAGGCACTCAACTTCATCTGCTATCAAGAAAATGTAAAAATCATAGCAAGATACCACTTCACATGAAAATCTTAAAAGTGAAAAGACTACCAGGTGTTAGTGAGGTTGCAGTATGTTACAGATGACAGTATAAATAGGAAAAATGTTCTAGAAAACAATCTGGAATAACCTACTAAAGTGAAACATGCCAGACCAAATACTCCAGCAATTCTGCTCCTCAGGATAGACCCCAAAAAAACTCTTGCACATATGAACTGGAGCAGTCACGGTGGAAAACAGGACAGAAGACCCTCAAAAAGTTAAAAATCGAACTACCATAGGGCACCTGGGTGGCTCAGTTGGCTGGGCATGTGACTCTTGATCTCAGCTCAGGTCTTAATCTTGGAGTCATGAGTTCACTGGGTACAGATTCCACTTTTTAAAGAAAAAAAAAAAGCAACTATCCCAGACCTAGTAGTCACACAACTGAGTATTTACCCAAAGAATATAAAAACACTAATTTAAAAGGATACATGTGGGGCGCCTGGGTGGCTCAGTGGGTTAAGCCGCTGCCTTCGGCTCGGGTCATGATCTCAGGGTCCTGGGATCGAGTCCCACATCGGGCTCTCTGCTCGGCGGGGGGCCTGCTTCCCTTCCTCTCTCTCTGTGATCTCTTCCCTTCCTCTCTCCTACTGTGATCTCTCTCTGTCAAATAAATAAATAAAATCTTTTAAAAATAAATAAATAAATAAATAAAAGGAGACATGCAACTCTATGTTCAATGCAGCATTATTTACAATAGCCAAGATATGGAAGCAACCCATACATCCATCCATTGATGAATGGATAAAGATGTAGTATATACATATAATGGAATATTACTCAGCCATAAAAAAAATGAAATCTTGCTGTTTGCAACAACATGGATGGAGCCACAGAATATAATGCAAAGTAAAACAAGTCAGTCAGAGAAAGACAAATACCACAGGATTTCACTCATGTGTGGGATTTAAGAAACAAAACAAATGAGCAAAGGGGAAAAAAGGAAAGAGACAAGCCAAGAAATAGACTTTTTTTTTTTTTTCAGAGAGATACGGAGAGAGAGAGCATGAGCAGGAGGGTAGGGGGGGTAGAGCCAAAAGGAGAAGTAGGCTCCCTGCTGAGCACCTAGCCTTACGTGGGGCTTGATCCAAGAACCCTGGGATCATGACCTGCACTGGAGGCAGATGCTCAACCGACTGAGCCACCCAGGCGCCCCAAGAAACATACTTTTCACTAGAGAGAACAAACTGCTGGTTACTGGAGAGGAGGTAGGAGAGAGGGGAGGGGTGAAGTAGGTGATGGGGATTAAGGAGCGCACTTGTCATGAGAAGCACCAGGTGATCAGAACAAAAACGTGAAAGAAAGAAAAAAAAGAGAGAGAGAGAGAGAAAGAAAGAAAGAAAGAAAAAGAAAATTTGAGGAACTTTAAACTTTAAAAAAGAAATTAAAATGTTCCTAAGTTTTAGGGGCACCTGGGTGGCTCAGTGGGTTAAGCCTCTACCTTCCGCTCAGGTCATGATCTCAGGGTCCTGGGATGGAGCCCTGCATCGGGCTCTCTGCTCAGCAGGGAGCCTGCTTCCCCCTCTCTCTCTCTGCCTGCCTCTCTGCCTACTTGTGATCTCTCTCTCTCTGTCAAGTAAATAAATTTTTTAAAAACCTTAAAACAATGTTCATAAGTTTAAAAAAAAAGTCTTGAACACAAACCTCAGAAGACAAATACAAGAATGTTCTAGTGAGCATTATTTATAATACCAAAAACCTAGAAATAACCCAAATACCCATAACACTAAAACAGATAATAAATCAGATGATGCTACACAATCATAAAAAATGACTGCTAACACACCCTGCATCAGATGCATGGATCTCAAAAACCTAATTCTGAGTGAAAGAAGCAGTCACGAAAGTGCACAGAAGTGTGACCCCCCTATGTTTAAGGTTCACTAACAGGCCAAACTGCGTGCTCTGTCTGGCAGGGTACGTGCCTGAGTGACAAGCCAGCAAGGAGAGCAAGGACTGGGATCCTACGCCGTCAGGATCATGGTCACATCCCCTCAGTACGGGAGGAGGTAAGAACAATGGGCCGCACAGGGCTGCTTTGTATCTCTTTAAACTAGTATGAGTTCACAGGAGTTTATCTTCTTATCATTCTTTTAATTTGACATCTACATTATTATCATGTTTGACTTTTAATTATTTTAATAGTTTAAAAACCAGCACACATAGATAATAGCTACTCATGCAGATCCTGACCCATCTCCGGCCTGCAGGCTGGCCCAGGAGTCCACGGCAAACCACTGCACCCTGGGGGATACAGTGGAGAAAAGAGTCCTGGGGTCCCGTCTTCACACCCCAGCCCTGGGCAGCCTTAGCCAACTTCCTGTTCCTTCATCTATAATAAAGAAACGTTGTCATTGTACGTGGTGGGGACTCTGAATATTTGTTGAATGAATGAGTCAGTGATTTCTAAGATTCCTTCCCGACTACCGCCCTCATTCCAGTGTACTCACTAGGGAGAAATTGTGGCTGTAGCTTCTGGCACCCAACTCCCCCAACACACAAATGAATATCCCAGAATTTGAAGTGGCACGTCAGAAAGTTCTCTGTTCTGTTCGATCCAAACTTTTGGTATTTTCATGTTACAGATTTTTCTCTCCCAAATGTCAGCTTCTCTTCTATTTTCCCTTTTGCTGTCACAACAAGCATACAAGTAATTTCGATGGAATTTTACCAAATGGCACATCTTACATTTTGTAAACTGTATACACGCAAACTCCTCTCGCACCCCTCTGCCAAGTTCTGTCTCGGGGCCCAGTGATTCGGCTTCTTCGACCCTCGACTCCTGACTCCAATGCCCAGTCCTCAGGTTCCACCAAAGGCAGGTCATTCCTGGGTTGAGAAGGAAGCTGAAGGGCCAGCAGGGAAGCATCAGGACTCCGCCAGCAAGGGAGGGACTTCCCATGTGACATTCACTCACGTCCTGAGCATACCAGCCTTGGGATGCCAAGTCCATTCCAAAGCACTCTTCCCTCCTTCTTGGCATCAACTCTGCCTGGCTGGGGACAGGGAGAAGAAGCTGGAGCATCGCAAGCCCCAGATTACAGAAATAGGATGGTGCCTTGGCAGAGCACATGGGCATTCAGGTCAAAAAGAACCTCTCCGGGCCTCATGTACGTTACCTGTCAAACGCCAACAATAATCCCACCTCAGAGAGTCACAGAATGGCTTTAACATATATATACATATAATATACATTTAATATATGTAAAGATACTTGTAGATCAGCATCAAAAAAAAAAAAGTCATCATATCCCCAAACCCTTTTTGTTTGACTTTGGAAGGAATAAAACAGTCTTTACACTCAATTTGCTTTTTAATTGGGCTCATCTGCAGCTCATGGTGCAGAGGTGGGGTGGAGGAGGGGCCCTGAGGAGTTCTGGAGGCACCATTTGTCTCGGGCATTTCAGCAGCCTGAGTCTACCCACTGCTCTCAGACAGGCCAATGCCAGCCATGCTGAGAAGACACCCACCCCCCTCCTCGGGGGGCTGCATGTACCGCAGCAAAGAGCACATGACCTTCCACCACCTTGCCCCACCTAACACAAGGCAGGGGGCAAAACAGGCCAAAACCAGACATGCACGAGGAGCATAGCCAGTACAAGTGGTGGGAGTCCAAGTGGTTAAAGTCTACAGAGACTAGCTTGGAGCTTAGCCTTGCAGGCTGTCAGATCAGGGAACTGATGTCCAGGGCCCACAAAGATAGGAGGTCTGGCACAGAATCCGATGAAAGAGCTTTGGCCTCCAGAAAGCCTCAAGCCAAACGGATCAGCACCAAAGACAGCGACACTCCAATATATAGCAGTGCCCAGGTATTCCATTAACCCCCAGCACCCACAGCAGAATCAGCAAACACGTCAGGCTGCCACCAGCCCCTCCCCTGTAACACGGAAACTTCACAGAGCAACTATGGCATTTTCTGTTGCTGAGCCAATACAGCCTCGGCATCCCTCTCAACACAGCATTCGAGGTCCTACCAGTTGCCTGTCTGCTAGAGGAAAGCTATCAGTCACCCTATGTCTTTTTGGAATCACTGATAAAGTCCAGGCCGGTTGAAAACTAACTTCAAGGAGCACCTGGGTTTCTCAGTCAATTAAGTGTCTGCTTTCAGTTCCGGTCATGTTCCTGGGGGTTCCTGGGATTGAACCCGTCCTCACACTCCCTGCTCAGTGGGGATCTTGCTTCCCACTCTCCCTCTGCCCCTCCCCCTGCTCATGCTCACTCTCCCATGCTCTCTCTCTCTCCTTCTCAAATAAATAAATAAAATCCTTAAGAAAGAGAGAGAGAGAGAGAACTAAGCTCAACCCCACCAAAGGTAGCCAAAGCATCCATGTCAGAAAAGGGGGAACACCTTTTGGTTTGACTGGAGGTTCTGGGTCAGAGAGGAGAGGAAAGGGGCAGGGCAATATATCTGCAGAATGAAACATCCTAGCCCACCTCGCCGACCTCAGAGGTGAGACTATCGGGTGCCTTGTCTTTCTTCCCATTCTTCCTTTGTCTTATGTGAAAATTGTCTGAAAACCCCATATCCTCATAAGTGGACTCATTCACACAGTGACAACTTCTTGGGCCCTTCTCCGTGCAAGGGACGGTGCTAAGCAGCAGGCACACAGCAGTGAACAGTAAGTGGCCCACTCTCCTGGAGCTTGTAGCCTGGTGTGACAGTCAGTGCTCGGCAGCAATCAGCCCTCATGAGTGGGTCAGGACAAGCTGAGAGCAGGCTGAGCGGGGGGAGAAGTGTGTTTGTGAGAGCAGCTCCCAGGAAAAAAGGGAAGCTTCAGACAGATAAAGATCGGGGCTCCTCTCCTCAGGGTCTTGATCCTCGAGCTGACTTAGGGTAAGGGGTATAATAATACAAAAACACATAGTGTGAGCAAGTGCCATCAGGCGTCATTCATCAGGTACAAGAATTACAGGAGCCCAGGCAGGGTGGGCAGGCCACAGAGCTGCTACCTGCCCTCCTGTGGCTAGAGTTCCCCCCTCCCAGGCCTTGGGGAGAACCAAGGCTTGAAGAACTTCTATGGACCACAGCGCAAGGAGAGCAAAGACATCTGAAGAAGGGAGCCGGAGGGCATGCAGACCCAGTCCCACAGCACCCAGCCCCGGCGGTGTCCACCGGCTAGCCACAGAACACACCGGATGCTCAGGTTGAAACATCGGTAGAAGAGATTCTCAGAGAAGGCCGAGGCACTGAGAGGTGCCCTGTGAGCTCCTCCAGCACCCCCCACCACACCCCGCACAGCGCCAGGGATTGAATGCAGGTGGGAAGGAGAGGCCAGGTGCCGGCCAATCTCTAGTTCAAGTGCTTGGAGCCTCGGGTCACCCTTGTCTCTATCACCACCTCATCTTCATTTCGGCCCAGTGACTGTTTGCTCTTCCAATTCCTTCTGGAAGACTCCAAACAGCATATCTGCTCAAGAGCGGAGGACAACATTCCAGTCTTAGAGCAGCAGAATATTTAGGCAAATGCAAACATATGCTGGCTTCTCTTCCTAGTTACATTCTTGGCAAAGGAATGATTTCACCAAGAGACGAGGCAAGACTTTTGAGGGCCCACCCATGGCACCCTGGCCCCAGCCACTGGGCCGCCGACCCTTACCAGCACCCCTCCACCCTTTAAAGACATGTAACGGGAGTGGCGGTGGCTATGTAAAGAGGGCACAGGGATCCTGCTGAGGGCACTGCCGTGTGTCCCGACTCCGGCCACAAGAATGTACCCATGATAAAGCTGCACAGATGTGAACACGCACACTCAAGTGTCCGCAAACCAGAGAAGTGTGGAAAGGTCTCGGGATTGCACCAACGTCAAGTCCTCCTTGTAGTATCATGTGAGTTACACCACATACTGCCCACCGCGAACCTGGGTGATGTGTGCGCGGGATCTCTCTGGACCATTTCTCATAACTGCACAGGAATCTCAGTTATCTCAACATTAAAAGTCTTTTTTATAAAAACACACAACATGGAAACCATTTCATCTTGGGACTAGGACTGGCCTTTCACAGGACAGCCATAAGAACACCTAAAACGAGTTCTCCAAAGCCCATTTTTTTTTTGTGCATTTTTAACCAACAAATTTTATTTTTTTTCTTCTGGGAGGTCTTCAGAAAAGCTGTGTCCAACCATACCCCCATGATCCCAGACTGGTCCCATGACCCTGGAGGTTCCCCACCCCTGCCCTCTGCCCCCGCCTGAGACCCTGACACTGAGGGGAGACCAGGGAGCTGGGAGGGTCAGGTGACTGTCCAGCATGAGGGACGGTCTTTGAAGAGGGGTCTTCTGAAAGGACCGTGCTGGCCAGCCTCCGCCGCTACCTACGTGCAGCCCTTTGGATCCCTGCCAGCAGTTTATTAATATTTTATTGAAAACTCTAAGATGATTCAAACTTTAGCTATCATGATAAGGTGTTGTCGCTAGGCAACATTCGTGCCTGTCTACAGATCTGCTTTTGCAGCTCTCCCCCCATTTGCAAGCTCAAGGCTGGGCCGAACCAACCCCAAGACCCACTCCACCCAGACCACCCACCACCGTGTACACCCAGCCCACCCTGAAGCTCTTGGCTGTCATAGCAGCGGCCTGGCTCGAGGGTCTCCCAGAGCCCAAGGTGCCTCCCAGGAGCCGCAGAGCAAACCCCGGCCGGCCCCCAACTCACCATACTCGCTGTCATAGAACATGACAAACTTCTGCCAGCGCAGCTCTGTCACCAGCCTGAGCATGACGTCGTTGAGGCGCACAGGCGGTCTGGAGGCCAGCGTGTAGGCCTCCCCATCGGGGCTGGGGTTCAGGTGGCAGGCAGTGCGCGGAGACCCTCCAGGGTTGCGCTGGACAAAGAGGTGTGGGATGTGCATTGCATCTGTGAGGGACTGCAGGGCGTTGGCAGACGCACAGCCGGTGGACGTGACCAAGGCCAGAATCCCCTGGGTCATGAGGTCACAGGCTGGGGAGAGAGGGGAGAGAGAGGGAGAGGTCAGCCTGGAGACAAAGCCGCACTGACTTTGATCCGCAGGGCCCAGGCCTAGCAGCTCGCGCCCAGGGGGACCCCCAGGAAATGCTGCCTCCCTCCAGAGACTGGGAACCACCCCGGGCAAGGCCAGCAGCTCTCACATGCGGAGTCCTACTAAGACTTTCAGGGCTCCTGCCAGCTAGATGTTCTTACACCCATTCCGCAGCTGAGTAAAAGGAGTAAATGGAGGTCAGGAGAAGGCAAAATCATTTGCTGTGGGCTACTCAAGGAGGGATGGCAGGACAAGAATCCAACCCACATCTGCTTTGAGACACCCGTCACAGCAGCTCCATTAGCCATTCTGTTTCCCACCCGGGTTGTGAGCCCTTTAAGAGCCAAGAACACATTTTGTTGATCTGTGTATCTCGGAGGCCAAGACATGGGCCATGAATATACTGTGTGCTTCATGATTATTGGCTGAACCGAACTGGTTGGGGCTGAAGGGAATGAATTACATTAGAAAGTCAGGGAGACACTTACCCCAGAGGACTCAGGTTGCAGGCAAAAAACAAAAAAAGAAAAGAAAAAGAAAGAAAGAAAGAAAGAAATGCTAGGTCTTCTGGCCAAGTCCACTTGATTTATATCATAAAATACGGGGTCAAACCCCAGATGAAGCAGGTGCTTCCAGAAGCCCAGGATTATTCAAAAGCTGATAATCACAAAGGAAGACGCTGCTAGGCAGAGGGAGAGCCGGAGGGACGGAGGCGCCAGCAGCCTGGGCCAGGACCGCGGCACGGCACGGCACGGCTCATCTTCACGAGTCACCCAGGAACCGCAAGGGACGCCCCTTTCAGCCACACACTTGCATCTTTTGGGGACATCAGACCAATTAATAGAAAGATGCCCATCCCGACACCGCAACCCACTGCACCAGTTTGGAAGCAAACATTTATTAATAAGGCTTATGTGACGGAGGAATGTGGGAAAGCAGATGCAACTTCAAAACACAGCCTGTGAATGTCAGCAGGCCATCTGCTGCAGACGCCAGACTTCTCAACAACTTTGACAATGCGCTTGTTGCGATGGACGGCCTTTGGGTTTATGTAACGTCTCCGACGAGGCTGAGAGAAGGAGACCAGCAGCAGGGAAACAAGTCCAAGGGGAAGGAAGCAGGGGCGGGGGGAGGAGACGCCAATGCGTCTTGAACCTTCACACTCACTCCTCAAGACTCCACATCATCAGTCTGGCTAAGGACCTCCCATCTCAAGCTCCCCCTGCACCCTGTACTTCCCCCATCCCGGCACAATGCATGGCTGGTGTAACTGTCTGTCTCCCATACTGGACCACAAACTCCAGGCGGCCATGGGCTACGCCTGTCCTGCTCACCATCCTTCCCTACACACAATCCATTCCCCAGCAGAGACCAGTGCAAGAATACAGTAAGCCTTAACATTTTCACGCCCTCGGGTCAATAATTCTACTCTAGGCACTATCCAAAGTATAGGAATGGCTTGAGAGCCCCAAACACTCAGAGGACATTGATCCATACTCTCAAAATATCTCTCACAATCAAAAAGATGCAAATAGGGGAGTGGTTAGGAAAAATGCTCCATTTGTTGAAAGCATACATAGCCTTTAAAATTACTTATGAAAATAATACAGTAACATGGGAAAGCGCTTGTCATAAAAAAGTTATGTGAAAGTAATACAAAATTGTATGTATTTTATTGTATCAATTAAATAAAATAACACACATGAAAGAAAGACCTGAAGAGAATATTGCAAAATGCTCAAAGTGACTGCATTTTAGAAGAGGCCTGAACTGATTTTCCGTCTTTTCTCTATTTTGCCAAAATTTTGAGTCGTGAACAGATAATTCTTTGAGGAAAGGAAAATCATCTTCCGGTGATGGGTAAGTAGTGAAGCCATGAAGGAGGAGGGACTATTTTGTGAGAATTTTCTCCGTGCCAAATACTGTTGAATACTTTGTGTATTTTGTTCTCATGACACCTGTGTTTAGGAGGTGGCTTCACGTCCATTTTCCAGATAACAGGCCGGGAGGAAAAAACAAGCGATAAAGGACCCGGCTGAACTGAGACACAATCCAGTTTAAAAAAGACTTCTGAGGGGTGCCTGGGTGGCTCAGTGGGTTAAAGCCTCTGCCTTCGGCTCGGGTCGTGATCCCAGGGTCCTGGGGATCACGCCCCACGTCGGGCTCTCTGCTCAGCAGGGAGCCTGCTTCCTCCTCTCTCTCTCTCTCTCTCTCTCTCTGCCTACTTGTGATCTCTGTCAAATAAATAAAATCTTTAAAAAATAAAAAATAAAAATAAAAAAAATAAAAAAGACTTCTGAGAAGCAGCTAAGTGACCACCGCGGGACACAAAATGATATGCTCCCCAGGACTGCAGTTAGGCAAAAAGCATGCTTGGGGAAACGGCAAGAGAAATCACCAAAAGGCAGGAGAAAAGCAAGGTGCTGTGATGCTGAATGAATTCCTCCTTATTCTCTTGTACCTACTCTCTTCATTCCCAATACACCAAATTTCTAACTCTAAGAAGTAATCACACAAAATGACCTGACATCACAGGGATACAAGGCTGTCCAGACACCCAGCCCAGGACACCCATGATGGTGCTCATTTCAGCTGTCATCCACCCCATCCAACTCCCTCCCAGGTCACCACCTGACTTCTGGGGGCAAAACCTGCACCCGCTCCCTATACACCAGTTCTGAAGTCTCTGAACCTCTCTGAGCCTCAGTTTCCCCACCTGGGGCATGCATCCCACTGCTCCCTGCAGACTGGTTCCTTCCTTCCTGCGTGTTTCATACATACACTCAGTACCTACTCCCCTCACTATGTGCAAAGCCCTGCACTGCGTACTAGAGGAGAGTAAAGAGCAAGAGAACATCAAGCCCCACCTTTGAGGGGTTTGGACCCACCAAGAAGACAGACCGCACAATCCAGCCCATGAGGAAGGAGAGATGACGCTCCTTGAGCTCAGAGAAGGGTGACGTCAGGGCCTTGAAGAAAGAGGATTTAGACCAGCATGAGAGAGGGGTGCCGTGGGACAAAGACAGGGGCCGGGCAGCAGGAACATGCTCAAGGAACAACTGCCTGACTGGTCATCTTGCCCCATCTTGCTGGTATCCAGGGACACCAACCTCTTGGCTGGACCTGGGCTCACCAGGGCAGTGGAAGACACCCTATAATCTAACCACAGGTCTGGTTAAGGGTCCTCCGGTCAGCAGGCTGTGGCTACAGGCAGGTTTCCTTCCTGAGCCCCATTTCCTATTAAATGAGTATAAGAATCTCTCCCCAGCAGAGTTCTGGCAGCACTGACTTAAAACATGCATAACAAAATAGCATGGAGGACAAGGGGAGTTAGAGAGGAGAAGGGAGTTGAGGGAAATTGGAAGGGGAGGTGAAGCATGAGAGACTATGGACTCTGAAAAACAATCTGAGGGGTTTGCAGGGGTGGGAGGTGGGAGGTCGGGGTATCAGGTGGTGGGTATTATAGAGGGCACGGATTGCATGGAGCACTGCGTGTGGTGCAAAAATAATGAATTCTGTTATGCTGAAAATAAATAAAAAATAAATTTTAAAAAAAAAACATGAATAGCAAATCCCAGCCCCTGCAGTACACAAGAAAGAAGTTAAACAGGTATCAGTTTCCTGCCACTCTCCTTGGGCACACCCATCAATATCCCCACCCAAGTCCTGCCCAGGATCCCAAGAAAGAGTAGTTAAGAAAGAGAGGGACCTCACCCCTGCTGATGACGGCCCTCCCTGCAGAGGTGGGGCTGGCTGTCCCGCCCCTCGGCCACCCGCAGCACCATGCAAGCTCCTCAGGCCACCAGCCTCGAGGACAGGGCGGGTGATTAAGTCTGGAAGCCTCGTCCAGGCACTAATGGAGAGGCCCAATGCCAGTCAATGTCTAATCCGTTATGAATGGCCTGCTAATTGGGGCACTGTTGAAATGATGGTTATTTAGAGGCTCCTAACATAAAAATAATATGATCAAAATACATCAGATCAAAGCCAAGTCAGCTATTAGCTTAATCAAGGTTGTGTGCTCATTCCTGGGACAGGACGTTATACAACTCATACCCACACTGTAGGGAGAGGGGCTGGACCCCAGTGCTGGGGTCCCCTGGCCGGGGTCTGAATCTGGGCCCTGCCACATACATGCTGTGGGTCCTTGGACAGTGCTGGCCCTCTCTGGGCCTCTGTCAGATGAAGATGATGGCACCACCTCCCAGAGCTGTTGTGCATGTTCCAAGAAGGGTCTCAGTGTGTGAAGAGCCATTTGCACTGTCTGACACCCAGTAGGGATGCAGAAGCCACCAGAGTCATTGCTTCTTTTACTAGGAGGTGTTTCTGTGGCTTGCTACAAGATAAGAGCCTTTGTTACCATTCTTTGCCTCCAATATCATGTGGTCATAAAGCGGCTCTCTCTCTTGATTGCAAGAATGCAGGCTTGATGGCTTGATAAGGGCACCCTGAATGTGGCTCATCAGCTGGGAAAGCAAAAAGCGGAGATGAATGTGATCGGCTTCCAGCCCCCTCCCCATGCTTGGCGGCCTGGGAGAGCAGAGGGTCTCTGTAGAGGTCTGTGCACTGCCCGGTGGCTTCCCAGGAACTGGGGGAAAGAGAGTACTCAGAGCTCGAGCTTGGGCCCAAAGGAGAGGACCCACGAGCTCTGCCAGGATTCCAGGACAGCCCCACAATCCCATTCCCGCCACTGTCCCCTGAGATGCCATCCTACTGATCCAGGCTTTCCTGGACACGAGACCCTCGGGGTAGGACATGTCAGGCACAGCACCGGCCACATCATGGGACAGATAGGCTCTCTGTAACGCTCATCCCACCTGAGCTTTCTGATTTCCTGGTGAGAAAACTGAAGCACAGAGAGGGTTGGCCTTTCAGCAGGGCCACTCAGCCAGAGAACAACCAGCAAAGAGAACATCAGAAGCAGATGACCAGAAGCCTCTAGAGCCAGTCCTGGAAGACCCAGTGGCCAGTAGGGGACACAGTCCAGGATTCCTGGGCTGCTGTGACCCACACCTCCCTGGAAAGAAATTCTGAGGGCAGCTCCACACTGAGCGCAAGCCCTGAGGAAGGAGCTGGCAAGTGGGCACGAGGCCTCTCCCAGCTGACAGCAAACCCTTGGCTTTATCAAGTCACTAGATGCCCGCAGTGGACGCTGTTGGTGAGAGAGGTACCCCCAGACATTGAGGTCACTCCAGGCACCAAGACTCATGGGGGCAAGCAATAGCCCCAGAGGACTTGTGCTGGAAGAGACTACCCAGAAATGATGTTGCCCACAGCCACCCCAGCCTCCCCTCCACCAGATGCCCGCCCCCAGCCCCCGCACATTCACACCTGCTCCTTCTGGAAGACCAGATGTGGTCCTGGTATGGTGGGATCCACCATGTGGGCCCTGCACTTCTGAGGACAAGGTTCCCTAACCTGTGCTAACTGGCCTCTGTCGTCCCTCCAAGAATCCCACATTTTCCAGATGGACAAGGCAAAAGAGGCCACTCCACCTGGGTCAAAGCAGACATGCCCAGAGCAGCCTGACAAGACTCGGCTTGTCTCAGCAGGCAACAGAAGGGACAGCCAGGCTCTGGGCAGCCCGGGGCTTAGCCCTGCCCTCCAGAAGGAACAGTCTGTCTCTCACCGGGGGTCCAGCACCTCTGCCTGCCCCCTAAGTGGGGCTCCCGGCGACAACTCGTTATTCTAATCTCCTTAACAGCCGTGAGCACTCACCCTCCCAGAGCCACCCTCATGATCTGTGCCTTTCCTTTCCTCCTTTCAGCTGGCACCGGCTTTATTAATATTTGAATTCTAAGGGCTAATGCTTTAAATTAAGGTAGCATTTATAAATACTTTATAGTTAATGAATAATTGACCAAATTTAGTATTGTCATAACTCATAGTAAATTATTGATCTAGGAAGAATAAATATTTTTTTCATGTTTTATTAAGACACTTAAAAAGGTAAACAAAACCACGAAATGGGGGGAAAGGCAGAGGTTAGAGCTCTGGTCCTACAGGATGCTGACCCTGCCCTCGCTGCTCACCAGCAAAGGACACCCCAAAGGAGAATTCAGCAGAGCCTCACCTCCTGCCCTCTGGTGGATCCTGTCCCACAGACCTACTTAAATCGTGCACTCCCAGCAGCTTCCGCCTGCCGTCACTCCCCGCTCCTCTCAGCTCAGTGTCTGTCCAGTCATCATTCCGGCTCTGTCCAGCTGTCATTCCGGCCATCATTCCAGCCACTCTCCTGCAAACAACCTCATGCCCCGCTCTCTCCTTAGGTAGCACAGCTGCTGAAATCCCCAGTGAGAGTTCCCCCGGCTGGTCAAACTGCCCTCCCCCTGCTCCATGGCTGAGAGCAAACGGTGGAGAGCCAGAGAGACCCATGCACCCAGCAAGGTGGTTATTCTGGTCACCAATCTCAGCAAACGGCGCACCCCTTTCCACCACGTGTTCTAGACCCTTCTCTCTCCCTGACCCTCTGCATCCAAGCCATCACCAAGTCCTGGATGTTTTATAAAATATGTAAATAAGTCTTGGGTCTGTCAACTTCCCTCTGCCACCTTGGTTTAAACCACCATGACATCCCCCACCTCGACCTACCTCAACCTCCCCGCTGATCCATTTCCTGCCTTCCACTCTACACGCCACAGCGCAATGGCCTTCGTGGAACACCAAATAAGCTGTGCTTCTCTGCTTACTGTCCACATTAACTTCCCTCTGGCTTTAAAATAAGATCAACGCTCCCAACCAGACCTGCAACCCCACACCCATACCCTGTGTCCCAGGCAGCGGCCTTCATGCCCTAACTAAGGTATACTCCAAGCTCTCCTTGCTTCTAGGTCTCCACAAATCTCCCTTGGTCTGCAGAGCTCCTCCTGCAGCCGGTGGCTGGCTCCCCTTCTTCTGGGTTTCTGTGGGTAACCGTCACACCCACGAGAGAACTTTCAATGACCTTTAGCTTCCCTTACTGCACTTTGCCTGCATACCATCCACCAACATTTGCAACTGTGGACTACTTTGTGTGGTCTCCGCCAGGCATCTCATTCTCTGACCCATGAGCCCATGGGCAAAAGCGTGGGCATTCCGCTTACCCTCTGAGCCACTGGCCCAGCACCCAGCACAGCACAGCAGAGCAACAAGCTGTTTAAGACTCCCACCAACTCTGCAAGAAAAGCACTACTGGCATCCACAGTTCGTTGGTGAGACAGAGTTTTCAAACCTGTCAAGGTGCCCAGATACTCATGCCCTTCCAAAAGGGAAGCCACGTCCCAAAATCTGGAGAGTCTTCATGCAGCGCTTAGACAGTGCCAAGGGAACAGTGAGAGAGAAGTCAGTGAAGACCCCAAAGTACCTCCAGGCTGGGAGCGCCCATGCCTCTGCAGCCTCCCTTCCCACCCAGCCCAGGTGACCAACAGGAGCAGCTCCAGAGGGTTCCCCTGGATGCTGGAGTGTAGCCTGAGGCAAGTGAGCAGCTGGTGCAGGCAGGACACAGGGAACAGAGCAGGAGGGTGGAGAAGAGCTGGCAGGACCATGCCAATCTCTGGGGCCTCATCCTTATGCCAATTAATGAATCAAAACTGATTCCGTGCTCCCACAGATTGGAAACACAGGGAACACGGGGTGGGGTCGTGCTGCCTTATTTATAGCTCTCCAGCTCCTCGTTAATGACTTTTACTGCTCCGCCAATGGAACGCTGGGCTCCCGGGCTGGATTCACACAAAGCCTACACTGTGGAAGTTAAATCAGGACAGTGACAAGTCCTGGGAGACTCAGAGAACCTCGAAAGCAGCAGTGCACCCAGGGGCTTCCTGTAGCTCTCTCTGCAATCCAAGCCCAGAGCTCTCTTCCTGGGCTCCCCCCTCCCAACCCAGCATCTGAATGCCACTCCCTACTCCTGCCCACATCTCTCATCAGCCTACTGATCTCCCTGCCTCCCAGCATTTCTTTCTCTAACCCATTTTGCAGACCAAAGTTCAACAACCAAGCATGCTCCCCAAAATTCCTGCCGTGCTCCCCATCACCTGGGAGTCAAAGTCCATTTTGTGAGATGTCCCCCAGGGTCTCCCAACTCCACACACCAGCATGGCACCCTTCTATTGTCTCACATGCCTCCACCTCTGTGCTCATATCACCATGCCCCTCTCCCTTCACACGTGCTGATTCCTTTTTCTCAAAATGCCCTTCCTCCACCACTAAACTCCTCTTCCTCCTCCAAGACCCATCCCAAGTGCCTCTTTCTCTATGGAACTTTCCTCGACTTTCCCATGCTAAGAAAAATTAATCCTCCCTTTCCCTGGAGGTCAGAGTATTTTAGCCTCTCTATCAAGTCTGTATTATTGGACTTCATGCTTAATTCCTAAGGTTCCAAGAAAAACGAAACTCAAGATTGAGTTTCACAGCTTTCTGCAGGTCCAGGGCCTGATACAGAGATGATGAGAAGATGTTCAGGGCAGGAAGGAGGAAGTGAACGCACAGATGCCTAGGGACAAAGAGCTGGGAATGTCAGCGCCCCAAGGTGAACGAGTCCCCCACAGAATCCGGGGATGGGACGCATGTCGGCAATGGGGCAACGGCAAAGTGTGTCTCATCCTGGCGCAAGCCTAGCCCTAGGCAGCACGGGGAGAACTAAGACCGTGGGCTCTGGGGTCTCCTGGACTTGGCTCCAGAATCTAATCTCTGCAGAGATGAGCCCGGGGGCCAAGGGACACTCCCTTCCTCTAACTCTGCCCAAGAAGGAGAGACGGTATAGGGGTGGGAAAGGAACCGTGTGAACTGTGGAGAAAGCAAGGGTGCTGTCTGGGAGCCGACGAGGCAAGGGAGAGACACTCCCAGATCTCTGAGGAGCGCCGGCTCCTGGGGCCTCGGAGGCGGGACAGACAGCTCAGGTCCTGAGCCCAGGTGGCAGCCTGGCTCAGAGAAGACAGCAGGGGACAGCTGGCGGCACAGGGAGCTCAGCGTTCCCAGGACATGCACTCAGGGACAAGGGGCATCCTGTATGGCCCCAGCTGGGACAGGCTTAGATACTCCAAGGTAGGCAAGACAGCGTTTTCACCTTTAGAGCCAGAGGGACTGGGGGTGAGGACACAGCCACTCTGCTGCTCTGGACTCCAGAAAAGACAGGAGCCATGCACAGATGGCCGCCAGGCGCCATAGGGGGTCCGGCCCATCCGCCTCATTGCTGAACCCACAGTTCTCCAGGGAAGTGGGTACTGCTAGCCACGCTTGACAGGAGGAGAGAGCCAACATCAGGGTGTTGCCCGAAGTCAAAAGGAAGCCTGGATTCAAACCCTGAGCTGCCTCTGACCCACGAGACAGGCAGGGCCCCAGCTAGAGCTATGTGCCCTCAAGCAAGTCACTTCAGCTGGGCTGAGCCTCAGCCCTCACTTACCAACAGGCTAATAATTGTCCCCACCTCTAGGGCTGCTGGGAAGATGGAATAAGCCAGAGGCCAAGGCTGGATGTACACCAAGAGGCCAGATCCCAGAGCCTGACCTCAGCCCTCCCCACATCCCTGGGCTGCCCAAGGCCAGCTCACATGTGCTTCTCCCCTCCTTCCACCTGCATGTGTCTCCCCAAAGCCAAGGCTGTCCCACCACCAGACCCGTCCGGCTTAAGTGCTCCTGCCAGGCCTAGCGTAGACCTCTCAGACAGGGAACAGAGACTCAGGGAGGCTACTGGATCTCCCTTCCCATCTCAACCTATGTCTGACTTTTCTAGCTTTCTCTGGCCATCTCTCTCATTCCCCTGTTGTTGCTTCTCACTTTCTTAGCCTTAGCCTAAGTTCTCTCTCAGAGTGCATGCGTGTGTGTGTGTATGTGCGTGTGCATGTGAATCTCTCTCCCCCACCAGCCTATGCCCTCTCTCCCTAGTAGGGCTGACTGTCCCAGAGGGACAGAGCCCCATGTGTATGCCTTGACTCCCAATCTCCACCCTGGGTGTATAAGCTGGCCCACGGATACCCGCCAGCTAGGTCCTGAGCGCCCCATTTCCTCTGACCACACACACAAGGGGTTAGTGTTCCAGGAGCAAGTGTCACCTCTCAGCCAGCGCCCCTTCTAGAAAGCTGAGAGGGTGTAGAAACGTCCCCATCCTGCCTAGCTCCAGCTCTGAGACCCCACACTATTCCTGCGGTTTGGCCTCCCAGGAGGCTTCCAGGAGGCAACGTCTTGGCTCTGAGACACAAAGCAGGAATACCAGAGGCTCTGCTGTGTCAGGCTCACATCATCATCTGTGTTCTCCTGGTAGAAACTCAGCATTCCAGACTCAGTTCAAGTGCCTCTTCCTCTCCAGAGGACTTGTTCCACCAGTTAGAATACCACAGGCCCTGCTTTACACACAAGTACAGTCAGAGCGCACCATTGTTTGTTCACAGGTCTCTGTCACACCCTGGACTGAGTCCCCTAAAGACCTCTCCGTCCCTGGCACCAAGTCTGAGACAGACACCCAGAGAGGCCTTGGGGGAGCAGGCAACAACAGGCCAATTTTGGATGGACATATGCTGGCCCTGATCTACCCACCACCACAGGGGCAGCCCAAGATGGCACTCTCACTCAGGGCAACAGGTTGTTACGCCCCGTGGGTCTGTCTCTAGGGTGAATGTCCACAGGGACACCCACACAAACCCCACAAGCCCAAGCAGGTCAGGCAGGCATGGATCCAGCCCACTGTGCTATGCCCTGGTCTATCTCCCAATGGAGCCCGGTCCTGAAGCACTGGCCAAAGCCCCCCCCGCCCGCCAAGTGGGCAGAGATAGCCCCCTCTCAAGGGGAGGATCCCCACCACTGGACCCCAGCTTCTGGGCTTTGCTGACCCAGGGAAGCCCTTCCTCCATCCTGCCATGTTCCCCGACTCTATCACTGGGAGGGCCGCACCGGCCCTCCAGAAGGAAGCCTTGAGTTCAGCATTGCCACCTGCACGATGTCCCTCAAACAGGGTGTGTGGACCCCCTTTAGGTGCCACCCCTCCACAGCCCCACCCCGGCCCTCACTCTGCTCAGCCTAGCTGCCCCCCTTCTCTGGCTGCCATCCAGCCACACACCTTACAGCCAGACCCAGGGAAAAGGCCAGCTAGGCTAGCCCACACACGCCTCTCACCCCTCTGCACACAGTTCCCCACAGCCCTCAGCACACAGCACCCAGGGTGCGGGCAGGAGCGGGGATCTGGGACCTAGCCAGGGAGGTAGCTGTGGCAGACGTGGCTGAGCACACCCCCGGAGCCCAGCGGTGCTCTCCACATCTTTGTCATGCTCTCTGCATGGAGCAGTCCCAGCAGGCTGGTGGCCACACTTACTGGTCCAAACCCACAGCTGACTGTGAACACAACAGTGGGGTGGGGGGCAGATTCCTGACCTGTGTCTTACAAATGAACTTTGCTCCATTCAGCCCATGACTCCTCCCAGGAGGCAGCAGCCACAAAGCCCGAGCCTTAGCCTGTCACTTAGCATCCGGGAGCCTGGGCCAGTCTCTTTATAGGACATCCATGTATTATTTTTTAAAGGAGGAGGACAAGGAGGAATGGGTCACAGCACCCGCATTACACACAAGACGTAAAAGTAAAGCCTCTGGCACAAAATACATCTTGAATCAATTCTCCGATGCTAATTCCTTCCCCTTGGGAAGCGTCTGTTCCCACGTTCATCATTCATTCACTTATCAGGTGCTCAGCACCCTCCCTCCCAGCTCCTTTTCAACTAAGCACACACTGGTGCAGAGGACATCCAATGACATAGGGGAAGGTGGCAGGCCGCTGTCCAGCCCACTGGGGGCTGAAATAAAAATGAAGCACTCCGTCCCTCCCAGAGAGATGGAAGAGCCCACGGGAAGATCACAGGTTCCAGAGCTGAACTACCCACACTCACATCCCCGCTCTGTGCCTTCAGCTGCGAGTAGCTTTGGGCAATCCCTGCCCTCTCCATGCCCCACCTTAAAAATGGCCTTACCACAGTGATTTCAAATCAGATAAATGCATTTAACCAAGCAAACACAATCCACAGTGCCTACGTCACAGGATACGAACAAGCCTCAAACGAGTTCGAACCCAGAAAGCATCCAGCCCCCGCCAGTGACTACGACTAACCGAGCGCCTGTGTGAGGAGTGAGCTAAGACCAAGGAAGAAAGCAGCCCAGCCAGGTCCAAGAACAGGCTGCTGGTGAGGGCCATGGCCACCCTGGGCCCACGTGTGCATCTCCCCAGCAGGGGGCCCAGATGCAGCTCTGCTGGCCGGGGCTGAGTGGGGCAGGACCCAGCTGAGGTGCGACATGCCAAAGCCTGCAGCTGCTTCTCTCGTTCACCCCAAGGCCCTGCATGGCCTTGACGTCTATCACCTCATTATCATCCTAACAGCCATCATGACAACACAGAGCCTCCAACACGGAAGAGACGGTGCTACTCTTCCAGAATGCATCTGGAGGAGGCAGGTGCCTCTGCTCCCAGCAGCCACCACCTGACAGTCTCTCAAGAAAAGGAGTTGGTGCTGGTGTTGGTGCTAGCCCAGCCCCCAGGGGCAGCTTTTCCGGCTGCACCAGCCCGGCATCCCAAGGGAACGGAGGCAAAGCCCTTAGGACACAGGCCAGGCCTGCTGAACCCAGTCACAGGAGGTTCACTCCTGAGATGCGAGAGCAAAAGCCCAGCTGGTCCGGGGACATTAGGCATCTTGGCTCCCAGGTGCTTTGAAGCAGACTGGGAGAGAAATCAGAAATCTCCTGCAGCCAGCAGGGATGAGAGGGGATCCTTGCCAGTGATAATGAAAATTTTCACAGTAGCAGATGCTTGGAGAAAATTGAAAAACAATACAACAAAATTCACACAAACCAGAGAGGAACTTAAGAGAAACCCAATCAGTGGGGCTCAGGTTTCCCATTGGCACCGTTCCTGCCATGAGAAGACCGACTGGGAACCAGAGCCTCCCTACTGGGCAATCGAGTTGCCCCCGGGGCCCTAAGACAAATCTCTCCAAGCACCTACCATGCACCCACGCCGGGAACAATGACATGATGCAGATCTGGGCCCAGGTTCTAGAAACGCCATGTGAAGAGGGCACTGGAGCACGACCCGGGATGCTGTGGCTCAGTGTCCCTGGAAGGATGTCAGGCGAGAGGGGCGTGGCCGTGAAGTCACGCAGCCCGGGATGGCAAGGGGGCTTCAAAGAGGACAGAGCCGCTGATGCTGGGACGGAATGCAAATAAAAGGGGGACCAAGAGAAAGAGAGCAGCTAGGCCCCTGGCAACATGGCATGAGCCAAGGCAGGCACATGGTGGCATCAGTGGACCCACCAGGAGTGAGGGAGACACAGGATGGGGGGCTCAGAGCAGAGGTCTTGCCTGCTCAGCTGCTGGACTTTGTTTTGATCTCACAAAGAAGACTTGGAGGGCTCCTGGGCACAGGCAAGGCCAGCTCAGAGCTTGCCTTTGGAAAAATGGCCCCAGTGAGGATGCAGCAAGAGACTCGAGGCCTAAGCGGACTCCTCCTGCTCCTTGCCCTGCCAGGGCCAGGGCTGGGGAGTGCGGGTACAGGAGGCAGTGAGGACTGTCAGGGCCCTTACAGGTCAGGGGATAGAGTCAGCTAGAAGCACAGAATGGCAGGACAAGCAAGGAGGCAGACCCCGAGCCCAGGCTTCCTCTTCCCCACCCCCCAGAGCGAGCAGGACTAGTGGCACATGGCCTCACATCCCCCACAACCCAGAAGAGAATCGCCACACTCCCCTCTACAGAGGGGACAGCTGAGGCTTGGCAATGTGAAGTCTCTTGCCAGGTACAAGCCACCCCCTGGCTAGTATGAGACCAAGAACTCAGGCCTCCAGAGAGGCACAGGCTACCCACCCAAGCCTGGGCTGAGGGCCCAAAGGGCAGGGCTGGATGGGAGCTCGTGCCTTCCAGCCCTAGAGGGAGTAAGGCCAGCCATTCGGCCTGTGGTCAGCATATCTGCAACGCCCCAGGAGGCTCAAAGAGCTCTAGGAGAGAGGACGGAATGCCAGGGAAGGAGCTGGAAGAGGAGAGTGGATGAGCTGGGAAAGCAACAGTGGGCCCCTCCCCCACCTCTGCCCCTAATGGAAAACCCCATGGAGGCCACTGGAGGCACAGGCTGAGCCTGAGGGATGCAGACACCCCAAAGCAGCTGGCAGCCAGGGGGAGAGAAGAGAGCCAACCTCACCACATGGAGCATGGGCGCTCGAGGTAGACCCTCAGTGTAGGGGGCCCGTCACTCAGACTGATCACCTCTCAGATCACTGAGGGGAACCGAGGGTGTAAGCCTGGGCAGAGCTGCGTCATGAAACTCTCCAAGTCCGAGCAGGCACATGCAGTACACAAGCCTTTCCCTGGAGCTCAGCTCAAGGGGAGTAGGTACCCCCTTCCTCCCCTTCAGCCAAGCAGAAGGTGGCAGTGCCAGGGGCACACACAGAGAACAGAGCTCTCACCAGGTGGAGGCACACGTGAGGCCACTTCCATCTGCAGGGCAAGCTCAGCTGGCACAGGCCCCCTGTGTGAGCTGCTACTGGCCACATGTTCCTGTGAGACAGGTCTGCTTCTGGAGGGTGCTACGGTGCAGCAAACTGGGGCAGAGAGGCTCCGAAAACAGGTGAAAATTGCCCTTCCTTCTCCAAAAAACCAACGAAATATGTGCTCACTGTGACTTGCACTCCCTCCGGGCATTTTCTGGCTATGAAAGAGGCTCCCCAGAGATGCCCAGGCCTACAAGGCTCCAGAGGCTTAAGTCTGGCCCAACTCTGGCCCTGCCCTGGCCATGGAAGGCAGGGCCCCCCCTCCTCTGCCCAGACAAATTTGCTAGACAGAGACAAGGAGACAAAGGGATGAGAGGACGCATCCCCCATTGCTCACGCCGGAAGAGGAATGGGGAGCTGCAGGGCTGGGGCTCAGTCCCCCCAAAGGCCCCACCCCACAAGCATGCACACACCCATACGGCCTCGCACATGCACACAGGCTCCTCTGCACTGAGTTCCCAGGCCATGCAGGCAGCCCCACACCCCAGACCCCCTGACTGGGCTTGGATGATTCTGGGAGGATCTGGAGCTATCTGAACTCTGTGGTCTGCCTCAGCACTATCTCTCCTCAGCAGGGACCTCCACCCCAAAGAAGGGCAGTCCCACACTTGGGCAAGTGTGCTCTTTTCCACAGGCCCACACAAGTGGACGGTCTTCTGCCAGGCCTGAGACTGCTCTCCCAAATGTGGCTGAAGTGGCATGGGAGCCAGTGACAACCACACACCAAGTCCCCTCACAGAGATACAGTGATACTGTGGGCCAAATGGGCCGAGGAAAAGACCTAACCTACTGAGCAAACCGCTCTGCTCAGGGCAGCATCCCTTGGGGGATCTCACTGGATTTGCCTGACAATTCTGAGGGAAGGATTATTGTCTACATTTTTCGGATGAGGACACTGGGGCTCAGAGAGAGCCACGTCACTTGCCCAAGGTCACACAATGGAGCCTGAGTTCAAACTCAAGCAGTCTGACTTTGCTGATCCTGTTGTTCCCACATTCCCAACAAACCCAGTGGTACAGGTGAAGACCAAGGACCAACAGGTGAAGACCAAGAACCAGCGCGTAAAGACCAACAACCAGCAAGCAGTACACCGATGTTCAAAGTCACCTAAAAAAATGAAATTAGGGGGGCATCTGGGTGGCTCAGTGGGTTAAAGCCTCTGCCTTCGGCTCAGGTCATGATCCCAGGGTCCTGGGATCGAGCCCCGCGTCGGGCTCTCTGCTCCGCGGGGAGCCTGCTTTCTCCCCTCTCTCTGCCTACTTGTGATTTCTCTCTCTCTGTCAAATAAATAAAATCTTTAAAAAAAAAAATGAAATTAGGAAAACCTTCCTGCTCTCCTTCCAGGCACATGTCCCACAAACTGAGCTCCATCTTCCCTGCTTCCTCCTCTTCCTGAATGCCCAGATTCCCACCCTCTCACACACACCCCAACACTCCCAACATACCCAGGCTAACAAATCTACTTTCTGCATCTATTTAAACCTTTGGTTGAAGGAAGGTGGTCCTGCTCGAGACTAAGTATCAGCACCTACCTGGGCAGAGCCTCACTAGAAAGAAGCACAACTCCCCACCCCAGCTGCCCATGCCCCCACACAGATAACGGGAAGATGATCTTTACACCTCAGAGCCTTGAGATGTGCATAGGGCGATACAAGAAGCTGTGAGCACTGGGACGCTGCAGCCTACCCCGGCCATGATCAGACTCAGGTCACCCTGCCCCACCAGCCCAGCCCAGGCCCTCCCAGCACGGCTGCTTCTGCTCTGACACGACCCCGTGGTGGCTGGGCGTGACACACAAATAGGTCAGACACAGCCCTTTCCTCCCAAAGATCCCACCCCCAGGTTGTACCTGACCCCCATGCCTCCACCATGCCCCAGGGGCCCTGACCTCACCCGGGGAGACAACAAGCTGACATTCATTATGCACCCAAGGTGTACTCCCTCAACATAGCCAGCCAGAGCACTAGCCAACATCATACCAACACCCAAGACCCCTGTCCACCTCCCCTTGCTCCTTGAGCTCAGTTCAAGCATGCCCCCCTCTAGGAAGCCTCCTGGGACCTTCTTACCTCCCACCACACACACACATTTCCCCTCAGCCCAGCACCTGTCATTCTGAATGATTGCCCTCTGTCTTGGCCACCAAACTGTGAGCTGTCACTCTGAATGATCACCCTGACTCGGCCACCAAACTGTCGAGGTCACTGCAGGATCCCCAAGGTGCAGGTGCCTGGGGACTGTTTTATGAAGGAGAGAATGAAACTGTTGCATTAGATCCAGTGGGGGTGCCGAGGACTAGCTGCACACACTGAATATCGCTTTTGCCCTACAGAGCTAGGGTCAGGCTTTCCAGCCGAGGATCCTGATGAGGAGCACAGGGGACGAAGAAGGGGGTGCCATCTCCCAGTCCCTTTCACAGCTCCAGCGGGTGAGCTGGATGTGCCCTGTGACTTGGCCAGGGCCCCAGGTAAGCCCCAAAACCGAGATCCCAGCAGCGCTCTTGGGCTCCCTCTCTCCTGCATCTCTGCAGCCAAGGCAGAGGCAAGAGTGGCCGCCCAGAGCCGTCATGACATCTTTTGGCCTTAAACAGTGACTTCTTGAATGGTTTTTAGAAGGATGTAGGACCAAGGGAGGCACCGTGCAAGGCTGAAAATTACAAATATTTATAGTGTTTATGCATATTCATATTCAGACGAGGACTATATTATTGCTCAGGGCAATCTGTACTCTCCTTCAAAGCACTGCATCTTGTAAGGAAGGAGGGTCGACAACTGGCTGTGGCCTGGAGGCAGCAGGGTCCAAGCTGTCCAGCGCCCCCACCCCCCAGGCATGCAAGGCGGTGCCTGGCCTGAAGCAGAGACAAGAAGGTTGAGGGGCCCTAGGCTGTCAGGGAGAGACACAGAACCCTGTGCTAAAGAATCCATTTTCAGGGGTGCCTGGGTGGCTCAGTTGTTAAGTGTCTGCCTGTGGCTGAGGTCATGATCCCAGGTTCCTGAGATGAAGCCCCGCATCATGCTCCCCACTCAATGGGGAGCCTGCTTCTCCCTCTCCCTCAGCATGATGCTCCCTCTGCTTGTGTTCTCTCTCTCTGGCGAATAAGTAAATAAAATCTTTAAAAAAAAAAAAAAACACTTTCAGGGTGTGGAAGTCCCACACCTCTTTGAATGATAGGACCCTTTATTAAAATTCAAAAATGGCCCGGGCCTGAGGTAGTTGTACTTGAAGTACTTTAAGTATCCATGGATAGAGAACATTCCTAATGAGCAGAGAAGCCTTCAATTAATGAACCTGCCTGTTATTACACCAACCTTGGCACCATCATGGCCACGGCAAGCACGCAGGGACTCACATGCCCTTTCTACAGACCTGTAGGAGGGCAGCTGAGCTCACAGAGCACAGATAGAAACACTAGGAACAGGAGAGGGGAGAGTGTGGATAAAGAGAAGAATCACATCACAGGCATCCCAGAAGACTCCCAGAGACATGCACAGGGAAAGAGGGAATCACTCTGCTCCTTCCTATGCATCCTTGGCCATCGCACACACACACCCCTCACGCATATGCAAAGCAACTGGAAGAGCCACCACTCCCTGGAGCTGTGGGCAGAGCCCACCCAGCACACCCAGCCACTCTCTCTGCTCCCCAGAAGAGCAGGGGTATTTGCAGCAGCAGGAGCCCCTCCCCCAGGCAGGAACCCCAGGGTCCAACCCAGCCTCCTCTCTCCTGCCTTCCAGAAGCACCTCGGGGAGCAGTCTCAGCAGAGAAGTGACCAGACCTCACCTCTCCCGCAACCGGTGCGGAGTTCAGCCAGTCCGCGGCACTAATTAGGAAACAGGATGCCAGAGGTCACCAAGAGAGAGAATCGTGGAGAACTGCCAGCCCTCAGCCTTGCTCTTTTCCCTGTTTGATGCTGTGTGCCCCACCCGTGCAGGCTCCAGTGCCACAGCTCATCCTCGTCAGGGTTTCCAAACATCCAAGGCAGAAGCCGCCCCAAGCTATGTTTAGGGAGCTCCTGGGAAATGCGGGCCTGCAGGCATCTCTGGGATGTGCCTCCCTGGCTGCCCATGGCCCAAGTATGGCCATGGTGGGTCCTCCTCCCAGTGGGGGAAGAGTGACAGGAGGGACCCAGCGCAGGGGAACACAGAACTGGGGAGAGGTGTGGTCAAGCAAAAGAGGTCACAGGACAGTGGTACCCCATCCACTCGAAAGGGCCCCCCTCCAGGGTCGAGGCTGGGTCTCAGGAACCTCAGGAGTCCTCAAGCCTGAAACTATGAACTCCTGCAGAGGTAGCCAGCCAGGAGATCGGCCCACATTCTTTGATGAGAGGAGAGAGGGGGCCCCAGCACCAGGAAAGGAGCAGGGCTCTGAAGCAAAGCTCACGGTCCCTCTTTCATCTTCCTGCCTCCAGTCTTGTCCCTCTGGCCCATTTCTCACCCAAGCAATCATCCTGAAACCCTGCTTCAGGCCCTCAAGGACGCCCATCCCTATGGGACCTGCCACGCCAAGGCCAGGCCCAACACCCTGGTGAGCTCATCCAGTTCTCCACTCCTGTCCCCAACACCAGCCCCACCCTCATGCTGCTGCACACAGGTGACTTCCTGCTCTCTGCTGCCCTTCTTCCCACCTCTTAGCCTTCGGTCATGCTGGCCCTAAACGTGGAGGGCTGTCAGCCCACATCCCCCCCATGAAGTTCCTGCTTGGTCTCTAAGACACAGCTCCAGCACAGGGCACCTCCCAAGGTAGGCCAGTGCTCCTGTGGCGGCCGTGCTCCCCTCCATCATGGGGCTTCGGTGCATTAACCCCAACACTAGACTGGGAGCCAAGGGAAGGCCTAGGAATTGGGTCCCAGCATGGTTCCTGGCATATGGTAGATAAACACTGAACCCTGAGGGACAGAGGAAATGAATGACAACAGAAGGATGGATGGATGGATAGATGGATGGATGGACGGATGGATGGATGGATGCCTGAAGGGACTGGTAGATGGACAGGTAGATGGGTGGGTAAAAGGGAAGGGAAATGCAGACAACCAGGGGAAGGCTGACCTTGCTCTGGCATTGGCCCCCCACCCTCACTCCACGCTGCCAGAGCACAAAGGCACTTAGAAGGATTAAGGCTCCTTGATACAATTGGAGTGGCTGGAAATAGCTCTGTGCAGCCTGCAGACGCTGCCTCCCAGCAATCAGCCTCAATCAACACCCACCTGTCCCTGCTGCCAGTTAATTCCACCTGACACCCTGGCCAGGAAGCTCGAAGCCGCCAGGTGTCAGGCCCATATGAGGGATTGCAGGAGCTGGATATGCTCAGCCAAGGCCAGAGCAAAGTCACCCTCCTGGGTCCCCAGCGCCCTATAGGGACAATAGTATCCATGAGCTGCAGCTCAGAGCAGAGCTTAGAGACCTCAGGAGGCCATACCCACACCCCACCACCACCACCAAGCTGCCATCCCAGGTTCCCCGAGACTGACCTAAGGACCAGGCCTCTCAGCACTGCTCTTGAATGCTTATTGCTTTCACACCATTGCAAAATAAGAAAAATTGTTAAGTCCCATCATTGTAAGTTGGGGACTGTTTATACTTACTCAGTCCTGTGATGTGGTTCTAGCATTTGCCCATTTTGCTGGTGTGGAAATTAGGCACAGAGCAGTTCTGTGTCTTGCACAGCTCATGAAGTGGCAGAGCTTGTCTTTGAACTTGGCAACCGGACTCCCCTGTCCTTCCTCAGAACCCTACCCACTCTTTGTGTGGTCCCTGGTGTTTTGGGGGGCTTCCCTTCTGGCCAGGGAGGAGGGGCACTGGCTGTGTTGGCTCCATTCACTTGCTGGGACTGAGTGGGTTATGGTGGGAGGCAGGGAAGGTATATGACTAGAGAGGCAGGGGGTCTAGAGGCCTGGGAGGGGTGTTACAAAGTAGCAGGCCCAGAGGAAATCACAAGGGGACCCTTTCCTGAGTTTCACGTAAGTCCCTGTTTCAAGGCACAGAAGCCCACTCTGGACCAAGGTGGCCCCTTCCCACTGGGTGTGCCAGTTGTGTCCATGCTCCCTACTCTTGCCTGGGGCACCCTTGGGCATGTAGAGGATCTGGAGGGGATGTACCCCTCTCCCTCACTCCCTTGCATAGTCATCAGGATGCCATTGTTATTTTGGGGGGGTTGAAGATACCCCATATTCTGTATCTGAAGCCCTTCAAAGTCCCTCCTTGGGGTACCAAATCTTCAGAGCCATGAATTATGTCGGAAATTTGTGAGGAGAGGGGCTGGGGCAGAAGGGGCCTGCCATGTTTATTTCCTGAGACTGACCCAGGTCTCTTGGTGGTGCATTTTGATCTTCCCCCCAGGCAAACAATATGTGGTATGATACTCTCTGGTAATGCTGGGCAGGGGCCGGGAGCCCCGGCTCCCAGTCAGCCGCAGGATCACAAGGGAAGTACCCGATACCTTTAAACCATTCTGGTTTTCACTCTCAGTCCACTCTTCAATAAATGACAGGGGATGTTCAGCACTTTATGATAAAACGGGCTTTGTGAGGGGCACCTGGGTGGCTCAGTCAGTTGAGCATCTGACTCTTGATTTCGGCTCAGGTCATGATCTCTGGGCCGTGAGATCGAGCCCCATGTCACGCTCTGCACTCAACGGTGTGTCTGCCAGAGAGTCTCTCTCCCCTGCCCTCTAACCCTTCCCCACTTGCATGCTTGTGGTGCGCGCGCTCTCTCTCTCTCTCTCAAATAAATAAATCCATCTATAAAAATAAAATAAAAGAGGCTTGTTAGATGATTTTGCCCAGCTATAGGCTAATGCGAGCATTCTGAGCACATTTAAGGTAGGCTAGACTAAGCCATGGCGCTCGGTAGGTTAAGTGTATTAAATGCATTTCAGCTTAAGATATTGTCAACTTAACGATGGGTTTACCAAGAGGTAACCCTGTTGTAAATCGAAGATCTGTAGTATGAAGGGCTAGGAACAGGGCCTGACTGTCAGGGTATCCTCCGTGTACTTCAGCCATGACCTAGATGGGGCAGCGCGGGGCACTTCTGGGAGCAATTGGACTCTGTCACTCTATCCCATGGAAGCTTAATTCCTAAGTTGGTTGGCTATGCCCAGAGCACACAACTACCCAAATGTCTCACACCTCTGCCTGTTGCTGCCTGGGGTCATGGGATCTCCTGGACCCTGCCTGGGAGACTCCAGGTCACACTCTGCTTGCACTTTCCCCATTCCCCAATCCCTGTACCCTCAAGGAGGGCTGCCCGGACAGGGCAGGAGAGGCAGGTGCTGTGCTCTCCCCGACAGCATGGTCAAGGCAAAGGGCAAGGGCTACAGAGGCAGGCCGGTCCTCCCACTCGGGCCCTGGCACCTGCCGCAGCCTCGTCCGCAGCCTCCCTTTCAATAAGTCTGGCCCGGACACCTCTTCTCCAGGGGCCTTCCCTAACCAGCCCCCAGTCTAGGTGGTCGGTGTCCTCAGGAGAATGTAGCCACCACACACACTGCCCTGTTATCAGGGAACTCTCTCAGCATCTGACCACACCTATCTGGCTCACCTGGGCATCCACACGGCAGGCCCGATGGGTATCTGTGGGTGGAAAAAATGACGGTCGGGAAGTTATGGAGCAACACTTCCCAGGCATCCCGAGCTCCTGGAGCCCAGTTAATGTAAGGGGCAGGCAGCGCCCCTCTACCTCAGTCTTCCTGCCCATCTCGCCCACCCACCCCATCACATAGTCCAACCTGTCCCTAAACCTGGCTCCAGACTCTGCCTGCCTTGGCCCTACATTTCCTGCCCCATCCCAGAGCCTCTGCTCACTTCACCACCACTGTAGACTGAGACATTTTAAGAGTGAGAGCCACTGCTGGTCCCCACAGGTCTCTGGTCATACTCAAGACCACCTGTGGGAATTTTTAGTCCATTTCACAGATGAGGAAATGAATCACCAAGTAGGGAAAAGAACATCAGGAATTCCCACACCACCTCTCCCAGATTCCTCACCTCTTCCAGAAGCCACTCAGCTACATGATACACAACACAAGGCAGAGACAGCAGACAGAGCTCTTAAGTCTTCTCCTGATCAATTCTGGGTGAGTCACCATCCACACCAAGCCTAGAGCAAGGAAGTAGGCATTCCCCTCTGTCTCCACACCTGAACCACCTCACCTTTCAAGATTTTATAATTTTGCAAGCCCTGTTACATCAGTCTGCAGAACTCTCCCTTGGGCCCCTATAAACTCCTACTTATACTTTAAGAATTTACTCAGCTGTCACCTCTTCCAGGACGTTTTCCCTGGTTTCTCCCAGTTCCTCTGTGTTCCCAGAGCTGCCTCCCCACTCCGGCCTGTGAGCTCCTCCAGATAGAGCCATGTCCAAGCCATCTACTCAACTTCCGCCCAGGGTTGGCAGGAAGGAGCCCCGGCAAATGGCCTCCTCCCAGGGATGGGTACGGAAATGAGGCACGCTCACCGCTGCCCTGCAGTGTGGACGTGACAGGCCCCAGGTGGCCCTGAATCTACCCAAGCTGCCACCCCAGGTTCCCCAAGACTGACCTGAGGACCAGGTCTCTCAGCACTGGACTCTTTCTGGGGTCGCTAAACACAACCCTGGTTCCAGCAAACCTGGAAACCTGTGGTGACAGCTGGGGACAGAGGAAATCCTACCTGCCTAGCCAGGCTTCCAGAAGAGACCCGTGATGTGTATTTTGCAAATGGCAGGAGACACGCATGTCAGAAAATTGTCTACAATCAATTTAAATTCCAAATGGAAATGGTTGGTTTGCTGAAGTTCCTGTTAATTTGCCTGAAAATCTGAGGAGAGCGTCTCCTGGGAGAGTTACAGAGGGTCTGGGGCTGGTTTCTACAAAGGCACAGACATCCTCCTGACCCCCAAGTGCTCAGGGCACAACTATTCTGCCTGGGAAGCAGGGCCCGGGCATTCTGCACCCAGGATAGAGGGTCCAATTCTGATGACCCCTGAACCAGCAGGCCCTCTATACCCCAGTTCCATTCCCACCCTGCAAACCCTTATACCCCGACCCAGGAGCAGGCTGAGCCTAGGCCGGCCCAGAGGTTCCACTGCTCAATCATTCTCTCACACCCCAGGCACCCACAGGACCATATCACAGGCAGGTGTCCAAGCAGTGCCACACCTGAAGCTTTGCATGAATGACACAATTGGATTTTGGTGTCTTTCTGGGCCAAGGTTTTCCCATCTGACAAACTGGGAAGAATCACCTTTCCAACTCTTCCAACTCTGTCCCCAGAGCACATCTGCAGGGCACCTGGGTGGCTCAGATGGTTAAGCGTATGACTTTTGGATTCAGCTCAGGTTGCAATCTCAAGGTCCTGAGATCAAGCTCCAAGTGGGGCTCCATGCTCAGTGCAGAGTTTGCTTAGAACTTAGGACTCTCTCCCATTCTCTCAAATAAATAAATAAATTTTTAAAAAGCATATCTGCTTGCACGGGAGGGAGGAGAGGGTGAGCAGCTATCATGAGCCACCCACGGGGGTCAGCAGACAGCCAACGCTGCTCCAGCCCCTGTAGCCTGTGCAGCAACACCCTCCCCCACAACCTGCATTTGCCAGTCTGCAAACCAAGAAAGGCGCTAAGCAAATGCTCCTGCAGTGGGAGACTGAGTGAGTGCTGTCCCGAACTGCACATGCTCCCCATGCACCCGCACTGATAGCTCTTCTCCCTCCTGAGGACAGGGGTTGGGTGCCCTGACTGCACTTGGAGACTAGAGAGAAGGGGAGAAAAGATGGAAAAAGAGGTCACGGGAGCCCCCAATCCTGACTCCCCTTCCCTGGAAAAATGCAGCAACGGAAGGCCAGGAAGGGCTCCCAGAGTGACATGCCATCCTACTGGGGCCATGAGAACAAGAACCCAAGCAGCTCCAGTCCTGCAAACACAGGAGCCTGCGACTTAGGAACTGGTACACGGAGGGGTCTCTAGCTGGCATCCACTGGGCATTTCTCTGAGCCTCACTTTTCCAGTCTCTGTCATGGGGACAGAGTTGGTGTAAAGACTCAGTGATGCTTCCCAAGCCCGGAGTGTGCACAGGGCCAGGCAAAGTCAAGGCAGGACATGGTACACCCTCACCCCCTGCCCTGCTCCATGTCCTGCCCACCGCACCCTGAGGCCCAGGGGGACAAATCAGGCCAGCCTCCTCCGAAGGAGAGAGTCACGGAGAAGGAGTTGGAATATGAGGAGGGAAAGTTGGTAAAGGGAAGTAGAGAACACTATATTACAAATGCCCATTTTTAACTTTTTCTCAGAGAATAAAGAATGCTTAGCAGGGCTCAGAGTGAGGCTTCCTTTTCAGGGTATTAACAATTTGTATTTTTCACTATCCATTTTCCTCATAGTCCTTTGCAGGGAGGGGAAGTCTATAAATATTTTTTTTTTTTTTTAAGAAACGACTGCATTTTGATGAACTCAGCTAAGGGAGTGCTTTGCATATGAATGGGAACTGATTAGCCCAACACTTTTCCACAGCCGAGTGGCCTCCAACTTCAAGCTTTCCAGAGAGTTAAAAAGTTGAAGCAGCCACATTTATGTGGCTGCTCTAATAAAAAAATCATGCAGCATTTATTATTAATGCTCGGCTCTGATAAATATCCTCATCTAAAATTCTTCACTTGCTGGAACCCTTCAGTATAATTTCTCCGGATAACCAGAGGAGCACTTCCGCCAGACTTCGCAGAGGCCCGTGGTGTCTGTTGGTGGCAGGGGGACAGGAAGCAGGACCAACTAAGCGGCAGGCAGTGAGGGTGGGGTGGGAGCCCAACAGCCCCGGCCCCTGGAGAGGGAAATGCATCAGTCTCAGAGAAGCTCTCACGCTGCTCTCACTGCCCCGTCCAGGCCCAGCACTGTGAATTAGAAGACAGTCAGTCAGATAAATACCCACAGGAGTTGGCTGGGAAGAGAAGTGCATGGTTTCTATAATCTGGAGGCATTTGCTAACTGACACCTGTCCTCCCTGGAATCATACTGTGGTGTGGCGGTCATTCTCTGAGTGGGCCGCCTGATTCTCCCAATCCCCCCGCCTGCTCCCAGTGTTGGGGATCTGAGTGTCATAGGTGCCCCGTTCTCCAGCCAACAGTCCTTACCTGAGGGAGCCACCTTGCCCAGAGCTGACTGCCTGACTTCCCACCTGAGGGTAGCTCACACCCAGTGACCCACAGTCGGGGAAGTAGAGAAGGCAGCCTCCTCCTTACCTCCAGAGGAAACAACCCGATGTCCCACCGTCCCCAGACACGGTCAGGCTAGACTTACATGACACCACATCCTTACTTGGCTCTCTCCCCTTCTCTAACCTGCTTTTTTTTTTTTAAAAAAAAAGGTTTTATTTGAGAGAGAGAGAGACAGCATGAGCCGGGGTGGGGGGCAGGGGGGTGCGGTGCAGAAGGAGAGGAAGAAGCAGACTCCTCACAGAGCAAAGAGCCTGGAGCGGGACTCTATCCCAGGACCCTGAGATTATGCCTAAGCTGAAAGCAGACACTTAGCTGCCTGAGCCACCCAGGTGCCCCTAACCTGCTTCTTTCAATAAACCACAAACACCAACCCATGTCCCAGACCCCGTTCCTAGGGAGCCGGAGCAGAGATGACACGTCCTCCCTCCGGAGCCACTCATGTGCTCTGGAAGGCTAACCACTGAGGACAGAATCACAGGGACTTCCTGTCCTCTGCCTTCCTTTAGAATTTGGTCAAGGGGACCCAGAGTGAGGGGAGAGAGGTAAGGGTTCTTCTCCCCAATCCCTCCTGGCTTGGGTGGCAGCAGCCTCCTCTGTACTGTAGCCACTGTCTCCTCCCCTGGGCTCCCACTGGCCTAGGGAAGGTAAGAGCTCCCTGGGAGCACAAACTCGGGTTCTTCACCAAATCTGCTGGTCTTCTTCACCTTGCCCTTGTCCCCCACTCGTGTAAAGACTCAGTTCATTACCTGAGCTCCAGGAATGCTTTGAGCACACCCTCCTCTTCCTGTTAGCCTTTGACTAACTAAGTCCGAGCCTCCCTTGTCTTCTCAATGTAAAATGGGAGGTTTCATCAAAAGAAAGAGAAGTATGTGGCTCTCAGGGTTATTGAGAATCTCCCCCAACCCCCACTTCTGCTCCCAACTAATTTACCCTACAGGGAGCACAGCTCTCTGCACTATATAATGGGCCCTCCTCCCCAGCGGGGCCATAAGAATGAGAGCCAAGCAAAGGAATGGATTTTTCCAAACTCCCCAAGAGCATCCAAACCCACGGAAGTGTGCCTGCACCTTCAGCTTGCGCACTCCGTAGTAACTAACAACTTAGGAAGATACGATGTGAAGCCACGGATTAAAATTTCATGCATTTCGCTTCAAAAATCTATGAAAACTAAGTTTCTCAGAAGAAAAAAGAAAACCTTTTCTCCAAGCAACACAGAAGGCAAGCCGTGGCCCAAACCCTCCCCTGGCTGGTATTTTGGCGTAAATCTTTAATTTCATTTGCTGCTCTGTCCTCTGACCCCAGCAGTATTCCATAAATATTTAGGCAGCAAGCACCAGGCTTGTTTTCCACTTCAGAATGCTAATGATGGGAACCAGGAGGGTAAGAAAGCAGCCTCTATGGTCCTGGGCCCATCAGCAAAATACAACAGGCCCAGGGAGCCACAGGCTTCCTGAAGGAACCCACAGGAGTACTGACTGCAGAGCCCCAGCCCCATCAATAGCACTAGAGACAGGTTGAAGGGAGGGAGCTGCAGTGTAGAAGAGATCAGAATGTGATGCAGATAGACTTCAGAGAGGACCCAGAGCTGCTGGGACAGCACCTCCAGTCTCCCCACTTCTAGGCCCAGACCCTCACACACCCTTGCACATGCACATCCCTGAAAATCTGGGCCTTCCAGAAGGCACTTCCCAACTTCCCAGTCCTTCACCAACTGCCAAATATAGTCGTAATGTCACTTGCAGCCCCCTGCCCCCACCACAAAGGCCAGGCAGACATCTCTCAGGCTCACTGCTCTGTCTCTACCTGGCACTGGGGGGGCCAGAGGCCAGGGCTCTGCAGAGTGGAAGCCTTAGTCTGAATTCTGTCTTGGCCATCTGCAAATTGTACGGTCTTCAGCAAGATTCTGTTTAACGTTCATGAGGTATAATTTACATACCAAGAAATTCACCCACATTAAGTGTGCAGTTCCTTGTATACTGTTCTGCAACCATGGGGACTATCCAGTTCTCAAACACTTCCATCACCCCTAGAAAGTTCCCACATGCCTGACTGCAGTCAATCCTTGCTTCCAGCCCTAGCCCCGAGCAACCAGGAGTCTGCTTTCTGCCTCCACAGTTATGCCTTTTCAAGAGGTATCACATAAAGGGAATCTACAGCATGTCGTCTTCTGTGCCTGGTTTTTTTCACTTCGAATAAAGCTTCTGAGGTTCATCTGCGTTGCAGTGAGTACCCGTGTTTCATTCCATTTTATTGCCAAATGGTATTCCAGCAAAGAGATATACCCACTTTTGCTTACTGCTCACCGGTTGATGGACATTTGAGCTGTTTCCAGTTTGGAACTATCACAAATAACGTTGCTATGAACATTCTTGTACAAGTCTCTGTATGAACAGATGTTGCCACTTCTCTTATGTGAATTGCTAGGAGTAGAATTGCTGAATAATATGGTTAAATGTATGTTTATCTTTCTTTTTTAAATTTTATTTATTTATTTGAGGGGGGCGGGAAGAGAGAATGTCGGGAGTAGGGGGAAGCAGGGGGAAAGGAACACGCGGACTCCGTGCCAAGCTTGGAGACTGACGTAGGATTCAATTCCATGATCCTGCAATCATGACCTGAGCTGAAATCAAGAGTCAGATGCCTAACTCACTGAGCCACCCAGGTGCTCCAAGTATGTTTATCTTTTTAAGAAACCATCACAGTATTTAACATTTAACAGCAACAGGTGAGGGTTCCAGGGGCTCTGTATCCTTGCAACACTTGTTACCATCTTTATAACAGCCGTCCTAGCAGGTGTGAAGTGGCATCTCGTGTTTGATTTGCATTTCCCTAAGGACTAATGATGTTGAGTATCTTTTCCTACATTTATTTGCAATCTGTGTCTCTTCTGTGGTGAAGGATTCATTCAAATCTTTTGCCTATTTGGTACTGGGTAGGCTCTCTTCTTGAGTTGTAAGAGCTCTTTATATATTCTGGATACAAATCCATGATCAGTTAAGTGATTTGTAAATATTTCCCCTTAGGTGGTAAATACCAACCTCTTAATTTCTTAATCTGCAAAATGGAGTTCATCATAACGCCCTGCCGAAGAGCAGAGACCATGCGTATCGAGTGGGGGCATGAGGCCTGCCACAAAGTAGGTCTTCAATAAGACATCCCATTTCCAGACAAGGAAACTGAGGCCTCAGAAGGTGGCACGGCATCTGAGGCCTGCATCCGGGGAGAGGCAGGCCCAGGCTACCTGGCTTCAGGACCTAGGTCTCCGTCCTGTCCACCCCCCACCCCCAACACACAGCCTGCTACAACACAGAACCTTGTCTGGGACTGTGCTGGGTTCACAGAGGGGTTCCAGGGGCCATGGTGGGTGGGGGTGAAGGGTCCAGAGAGAGAGCAGAGGAGGTCAGTCAGTGAGCACATGGGAAGCTGACCCAGAACAAGACCTTAGGGATACAGTATGTGAGACTGGAGAGAAGACATACCCCAGGGCCCTGCCTCCTTGCAGAGGGAGTGGCCAGCCATGCTCTAGAGCCCCAAAGGCACACCCAGGACCCAGGAAAAGTGGATTTGAGCTCCTGATGAGGACAGACCAACAGTCCACCTGTGGGATGTGCTCCTTGGCAGAGAGCCAGAGCAGCCTTGGCACCATAGGGGGCCACACACAGGCCCAGAAGCTGGGTGGGAGGATGCTTTCTCTAGCACTCTCCACCTTTGAGTCAGTGCTTGGGATCCCCGAGCTGCCAGCACACAGCACAGTAGCACCCAGAATGTTCCAGCACCGCAGCCACAGCATCAAGGCCACCCCCAAGCCATGGCTCACCTGTACCCATCTCCAGGCCTTCATTGTCCAGAGGCAGCAGGGTGGAAGCCCCAAACTAGCCTCAGAGAGCCTGAAGCACAGAAGTGCAGGAGGGCCAGGTGTGAAGCAGTCCCCCACCACACAGACAGGCATGGAAGATGTCCTCCCTTCCCCTGAGCACCCCCAAACGCCACTTGCCAGGCAGAGTCTGAGCCTCTGAGAAGGCCCCTCGGGCCCCTGAGGGGCTGCAGCCTGAACGGACGCTCTCTCTTTCCAGGCGCACATGAGGAGACAGTCTGATGCTCGAGCCTAGGCAATGAGGCTTTGGGAAGAGGCCACCACCTAGCTGATGAGTGACTGTCACCCACGCTCCTGAAAGGGGTCCAAGACTTGTGCTTCAAGCCATGGCCCACCCAGTGAGCCCCATTCACTTGCTGACCACTGCCATGCTCCTGATCTCTCAGCCCCCTGCCCCGGGGCTGGCAGCTCCCCACTCCTCTCACTTGCTCCGGGGCTCTGAGCCACGTTCGGCCAGCAGCTACTCTGACTCTTCTTGGTAATTCCAGCCCCCACTCCAACCCTTCCACAGAAAGGCTCTGACCCCTGCCTGGCCCTGCACTGGGACCCCTTTTTCCCAGGAAGCTTAGAAATGACGCATCCTTAGGGCCCCCTTAGCAGCCCAGGCACAGTCTGGGCAGCACCCCAGCCACACAGAGCACCACCATCAGCCTGCACCCTCCCCAGTGACAACCAGGGTCCCCAAGTCTTGGCTAGCCCACACTTCCCTCAAGCAGGCCTCCTTCACCCCTCTCTGACCATGAGGGAGTTAATAGCACTGACTTAATCGCAGACTTTGCATCCTTTTTCCCACTTTTTTGTTCAATTAATTATTGCAATATCAATAGATCTTTAATTTTCTCATCGGTGCCTAATGGGAATAAGTTTCAATTCCACAATATAATTAATTAGATATGAGTACGCAAGCCCAAGGTCCTACCCAAAGTCCCACTAGGACAAACTCCTGGCTGCAGCCCCCTTCAGCAGACAGACGTCCTCCCAGGAGCCTGAGGACACATGGCCCAGCCTGGCCCGAGAAGTGACAAGGAGCTACCCCAACCTGACCTGGCCAGAACGCGGGGAGTTGAGCAGATCCTGCTTGCCAGCACCCACCCTGGGCCCCTGGACAAGGGGATCAAGCAGCCCCCGCACTCAGGGAGGGTTCTGCCTCGAGAGCTCACCTGGGAAAGACCACACAGACATGACATGAACAATTGGAGATGGCGTGTGCTAACTGAATTACATGAACCCCTTATGGAGAATCCACTATGTGCCAAGCCCTGTGCCAGGTTCTGGTGACACAGTGGAGTCTGATTGATGGAGGCAACGACCCCACTTGGCAACAACCCCACTTGGCAGAGGTTGAGGGTTTCTAGAAGCATGATTCAGCTTGGAAGACTGAGCTGGGTTCACCACATAAAGAACAGGGTCAGGCATCCCAGGCAGAAAGAACAGTGTATAGGAGGGCTTGGAGATGGAAGTACCATGTGGTGCAAGGAACTGCGGTCAGTTTTAGATCCCAGGGGGAGTGTCTGGGGCCCATACAATGCCAAGTAGGGCACAGAAGGACAAGACTTCTTCCCCACCCCAAACTTAGTCCCTGAGAATTTGGGGAATTAAGCCAAAGGTCAACCAGGCAGGGGGCCTGACACGCCTCCACTTCCAGGAGGTGGAGGGAAGAGGTAGGAATGGAAGCCTCTAGAGCTGTCTGCTGGAGGAGGGGGGACACCCCATGGGAAGCCTCCCCCTGACAGGCCCTGGCTCAGCTCCACTTGGATAGCTTCTGCAAGTCCATATGGCTAAGACACCTGACAGTGGGGGGCCCAGGCCTAGGAGGCCCCAGTAAGGGAAGTGGTCCATGCCAGGCTCAAGATCTCGGCACCAGCACCAGGACCCCTCTTCCCAGAGGACCCTCTGGGAGCACATACTCCCCACCCCTCACCCTCCAATAATGAGAGCCTTCTGTGTGCCTGATATGGCGTTAACTTTTTCATGTGGATAGACCCACCTCTCCAAGTGATGACACCCCAGGTCACAGCCCAGGAAGCCCAAGCAAAGAAAGGTGACTTGCTCCCAGTCACAATGACAATGGGCTGGGCAGGGATCTAACCTTGACCATGGATGAATAGATGGACACAGCCTCTCCTCCAGCCCCGCACCCAGCCTTCCCACAGCCCTACACACACTCCCCACTCTGCTGGCACAGCCTGGGACTAGGCTCCAGCTCCTTGTGCCTTGGCTATAAAATGAGGGTCTGAAGGGAACCAACTTGCCAGGATAGGGGTGAGAATGTCAATCCAGGGGCAGGGCCTAGCCACGGCACAAGCACAGTGCATGTCACCTGTCATTCTCAGTGCCCATGCTGCTATGATGGACGTTGTGTTTCATAGCAAGGATGCTGGACATTGTGTTTCATAGCAAGGATGCTGTTGTGTTGTATTTCATAGCAAGGATGCTGGCACAGGTGTGGGGCCATCAGGGAAAGGCACCAACCCCGAGGAAGAGGAGGAGGACTGGCATGACAGACCAGAGCTCAATGGGGCAGGTGTCCACGGGCAGGGGGCGGGGGGGGGGATGGAGCAGGAGCCAGGTGTCCTCTGATGAAGCCTCTGAGAGCTCCGTTCCTCCAGAGCCTCCCCCCACAGAAAGGCCTGCGAACCTGCCAGCCTCTACCCGCCCTTCCCCGCTCATCCACACGGCCCCCAAGCCACCCAGCCAACGAAGTCCTGTGTGCCAGGTGCTAGAGACGGCTCAGCTCCTCAGACCACCCAGTGAGCTAGGCCACGCCAACCCCATTTTACAGATGAAGAACCTGAGGTAAAGGAACAAAATGGTAATGGAAAGAGCTAAGACTTGTTGAATGACTGCTCTACGCCAGGCTTTGGAGAAAGAGCTTCAGCTGCATGCTTTCCCTGAATTCTCAAAACCAGCCTCTGAGCTGGAAATTGTTGCTACCAGTTTGCAGATGGGAAACCGAGTCTTGGAGATGAGTTATTTGCCCAAAGTGGTACGGATAGTCAGCAACGGATGTGGGATTCCCACCAGCAAGCCCTTCTCTCTCCCACAGCAGCCCCGGCCCCCCACCACATGCAGGCACAGGTGCCAGGATGGAGCAGGGCCCCCCCATCCCTTAGGGCATCTGATGCAGCCTTCCCTCGGCCCTCACCACCATCCCATCCACGCACGCACACACACGCATGCACACACAGCTCCTCCCCTCCTCTCCACGGCTCTGTTTCCAAACTGGAGGCATAACTAGGGAGAGCACCAGATGGTGAGTCTAGGATAGGGAATTTTTCTAGACCAACCCCTACCAATCCCCACCAGCAACCCCTCCCAGAAGAAAGACAGTGACCACCCAGGAACCCCCGGCAATGTCAGTGATCCCACCATAGCCCCCAACCGACGAAATGGGGTCTCTTCTAGGGGCCAACTGGGTGTCCAAGGCCGACGCGGATCTCAGCAGGGCCAAGGCAGCCCCCGGCCCCACGAGAAGCCCAGGCACATGTGGCAGAACAAGAACCAAAGTCTGGTAGAGAAACACGGGGTTTTGATGCTGGAGCCCTGATTTCTGCACCAGGCTGCTACAGATTAAATTGGGGATTATGTCCCCCATCTAGGAAAGGGATTTGATGCAGCTTAAAATGGGCTACAAAGCCCCACCATTATGCTAAGCAGCTCGGCTGGGGGAGGGGCGTGGAGGGCCGCACCGCAGTCTCATTCATCATCCCTGGCAGCAGGCACTCAGCCAGCCAGACCACCGCAGCTCCAGGGGGAGACCGTGGGGAGACAATGCACACAGCACCTTTCCCAGCTCCTGGACGGACAAACAGACGGAGGCAGCCAGGGCTCCCTCTCTGGTCCCATAGGCCCAGAGAGGCAGCCACAGTGAGAGCCTGTGTTTCAAGACACCGTTTCTGAGAGCCGGATCTGAGCCCGTACTCAGATATCCTCCGAGATGTAAATTATGTGGGTTGAACTAATGAGCTATATATGTATCTTTCATCCCCTAATTAACTGTGGTTTAATGAATTTCTCAGCGCATTGCTGCCAGAATAGCCTTGCAGCCCAAAAGATTTTTTCCCCTCCATTTCAGGTAAATATTTAAACACCCCAAATTAAAGAGAGCACCCGGGCCCAAAATTGGAGGTTTGATGCTACCCGGAGTAATTAGACCCCTGTCTCATTGATTCAGCATTTTCATTTCTTCCTTTCTCTTCCAGAGGCAACAGCAGGGACCTCGGGTACTAGGAATGGGGCCTGGTGCAGACCAATGGGCCTGTGTCCACCCTCCTCACCTGGAAGCCCCTCTCCCAGGCTCTGTGGGGCTGCTCCTGCTCTCCTACCTCCCCAGGGGAAGGGGCCAGGACATACCACCCATCCACCATCCTGGGTTGGCACAGAAGCCCTCAGGGCAAGAGCGCTCATGACTGGCCGAGTGTCCTGGAAAGGAAGGACGCTGCCCACACAGGGGCGCACATCCCAGTGCCCACTCCCCACCTCAGACGGCCAACTATTCCCAAGGCTCATTATCGTTATTATCAGAATTCCTATTATCATTAGCTTTACTCTATTACTTATCAATGACATGTGTCAGACGTTTAAGGCACTGTAATCTGGGGGACCAAGTCTGGCCAGAACCATCCTACCCCAGGCCTCTCTGCCTTGGGCTCAGGGCCAGCGAGGGAGGCAGAGGATGCTCGGCCCACCCCCCTTCACTGGCCTTGCTACTTCCTACCCCGTGTCCCCCAGCCCCAGTCTACAGCCACTCAAGCAAAGCCGAAGGCCCCTGGGAAGCCCAGGGTCCTGAGGACCTTGTGTGGGCATATCTCCTCACTCCCCCATGGCCTCCCTTGTGCCAAGGACATGTGTCTGAGACCCGAGAGAAGCTCAGCAGGGCCGAGGCACCAACCGCAACCAGAAGAAGCAGGCAAGAGTTCCTGATGATGACTCTGCTGGCTCCTGGGACCCCAAACCCAGCCACCCACAGGCCAGCTCATAGAACAAAGGAGTAGGACCCTGGATGGAGCTGAAGGTCGGTCCAGCTACACAGGGTTACAAAGCAGAGGTTCCCCTCGCTGACATCCCCACTATCCAGTACGCCTGTTCCAGCCCCCAGGCCCCACCTACCCCAGACTTCTCCCTCCTGCCAGGGATGCGACAGCCCAAATCTTCCCCAGTCACCACTGCCCAGAGCCCCTTCATACCCCATGCGCCCTGTACCAGAGACCCCCTCATCCTCCTGACACCACCTGAAAGCTTATTCCAGGCATCTGTGTTACCTCAGCTACTTCTCCACAGCCACACACACGCCCAGGGCTCCCCTTCCAGTGCAGGCTCCTGCCCATCCCTCTAGCCAGCCCAGCTCACAGAGCCTTCACCAGTAACTGGTGTCAGGAGTCCACATGTGCAGAGCCCTGACGCAGACCGCCATGCCCATGACAGCCTCGGGTCACTAACTGAGACCTCCCAGAAGTCCCACGAGGGTGACTGATGGCCCCTCTGCACAGACAAGGAAAGGGCCCTCCTCTCCAAATGCAGACAGGACCCATCTACTTTAGTGTCCCCAGTACCTGGCACTAGGCCTGAAACACCGTAGGTGTCCATAAATACTTGTCGGCTAGATGATGGGATAGACAGATGGACACACAGACAGATGAATGGATGGGTGGATTTATGGATGAATGGATAGATGGACAGATGGATGGGCGGAAGGAGGTAAGAATAGGGGGATGGACAGAGAGACAGATAGATAAACTCTCAAATTAATCACTAAAAAGAGACCCCAGCCAGTCTCCCAAATCCAAAGGGTTGGCTGTACACTGTCTCCAAGGACAGCAGGCCCGGCAGAGAGGCCCTGGGGCTCCAGGAAAGGGCCAAGACTGGCAGGTCTGCCCTTTCAGGGTCTCTCCAAAGTGGTGGAATCAAGATGGGAAAAGAGCTAGAGTCCAAAGTGGAGAAGGGGAGTGACCGAGGAATCTGGGAACCAGTAGCACCAGGCAGAGCACAGACCAGCATAGGCCGGGCCCCAGGAGGCCCTAAGGAGCACCAAGCTATGAGCTGGAGAGATAGGATAGGGCAGAACTCCATCCTTGAGCAGACCTGGCAGAGTCTGAAAGGACCAACATGGGCCAAATGCCAGGCCCTTGAAACCCCTAGCATGCATTGGTAGCTATGTCTACCCATCTCCAGGCCTCCAGGCCAGACCAAAATGTGGTCTTGATCGCTCTACCAGCCAAAGGCCAACACAACCTGGCCAGTGGAGGGACACTGTCCCAGGGCCCAGGTGTGGTCAGCATTAGCCTGGCAGGGGGCGAGTGGTACCCATCCTGGACAGAGCTGGAGCTCCTCCTCTGAGAGAGCCCAAGGCGGGGCGCCTGGGTGGCTCAGTGAGTTAAAGTCTCTGCCTTCGGCTCAGGTCATGATCCCAGGTTCCTGGGATGGAGCCCCACATTGGGCTCTCTGCTCAGCAGGGAGCCTGCTTCCTCCTCTCTCTGACTGCCTCTCTGCCTACTTGTAATCTCTGCCTGTCAAATAAATAAATAAAATCTTTAAAAAAAAAAAAAAAAGAGCCCAAGGGGCCTGGGTATCAATCTGTACACCTATTCTAGGGCCTATGAAATGAACCCTTGGACTCAAGGACTGCCCATAGAGGGGGCTGCCCTTGCCTCCCACTTCCTCAGAATACATAGAATTTCCATCCATGTTTATTAAACTCCCCAAAAAGCCACAAGCAAAGTCTAGAGATAGCACAGAAAGAGTGGCTTCAGAGACAAAGGCACTAATGAGGTGGCTTCTGCCAGCAAACAATCCCCTTCACCCACCAACACTCTGCCACGAACGGGGGAACAGGAGGGCTGAGCACTGACACCTCACCTGGGGCAGGTGGGTGGCCTATTTACAGACATGCCACACCAAACTGGGAGGAAGAGAGCTAGTGGGTGGGGGGTAGGCTGCTGCCTGGATTGGTGGAAAAAACACTACAGGAATCAAGAGAAATGACCATGAGTTTCAGAATTAGCAGGTTTGGAAGAAATGCCGACTTTCTGCTCCAGTCATATAACCTGGAATAAATCGGTCTCTCTGGACCTCAGCCTCCATCTGTAATCTGGGTGTGACAATCCCCATCTCCCAGTTACTGTCAGGATTGAAGCTGGAGAACGCACGTCAGTTCTCAGTGTCCTGGCACGCTGCAGGCACAGGGAGAAGGAACCACACCCACCCTCCCTTTCCCAGGAGAAGGTACTGAGCTCCCTGGGACCCGCACTCGCCCTAGTCTGCAGGAGGAACCAAGACCAGAATGGGGCTGATGCCTGTGCTTACTTTGGTGCCGAGCAGCACACAGGGCCCCCAGAAGACCCTCCTATCCCCACTTTCCCCTTCAGATGGAAAAAGGGTCCTTAGGAGATGGAGGGGTTCCCAGAGGGCTCCTTCCCGACAGCAGGACCTGGGCACTGGGGTGAGGACTGGGAGGCAGAAGAGGACCCAGCACGTGGCCACCATAGGCCAGCGGGGGCTGCCACCAGTCCTACCTTCAAGACCCCCTCTAGAGTAGAGTTAGAACTTCCCCCCACTCCATGGCTCCACCTTACCCCTTCTCAGTCTGAACAGAGATCTGGCTGTGCTCCCTGCCCAGCCCTTAGACCAAAGGTCAAAGTTCATTCCCTCCCGTGAGGGTCTTGCCTACCACCCAGGCTCTTCTCCCACCCTGCACCCACCTCCCTTCCTCCACCCTCTCCGCTGCGAGGGACAGAGAGCCGTTCTCTATGGAAGGGACTGCCTGGGACTCCTTTCCCTCCACCATCATTCTAGGAAGCCAACGCCTTCTTTCATTTCAGACTCTTGCCAGGGCCCCCTCCTTGAGAAAATTTCCAATCGCCACCCAATTACGGGACCTCCAGGTCAACTTACGTGAGTTCACTTGTCTGTCTCTCTCTCCACAACAGACCCTTCCAATCCTCAGTTACGTAGGGCCCTCATCAGTGTTTGATGAGTGGATGCACCTCTGGATAACTGGATGGATGGATGGATGGATGGACAGACGGACGGACGGACTGACAGATGAAGGAATGATTGCATAAGATGGATGAATCGTTCCAACAAGAAAGCCACATGAAGAAGATGCAAAGCCAATATGAACATTGTCTCCAGGGGCCAAGACTCCCTCCACACAGTGGGGCTCCACCAGAGGGTGAATACGGCGCATGTCTCTCTGTCCTCAGCCTTCAGGGCAGCCCTACCCAGGAGCAAAGGACTGGACAAGGTGGCCCCCACAGCATCACCTCATCAGTAAGCTTTCCCCTCCTGCCGCCTTTCTCAGTGCACTGGCCTTCCAGAAGGGTGGGGTGGGGAGGCCTCAGCACCGGAGCATCCTCGTGGGCAGAGGGAAATGCCGTCCACAAGCAGCGGGCTCATGCAAGCGTGCAGCATCTCGGTTTCACAAAGGGACACTGCGGAGGCCCACTCAAGGACCATTTTAAGACTGTGTATTTTCCACACAATGTAACAAAATCACAACAAATTACGCACAGTCTTGGGGATACTCCTGCACCTGCCCTTCAAAGGCCCCTCACCTGCACCAGGAGCTGGTGCCCTCCAGCCTCAAAGGGCTACTCCCCAGCTCTTTCTGGAAAATCCTAGATGTGCAACCTTCCATTCAGCTCCCTGTAATGTCAGGCCCCAGACGGAGAGGCGTATGGGTCTACAGTCGAGTCGGCACTGCCACCTGAATGCACTCAATCCATGAGCAGGAAGGCAGCCCAGGAGGGCCTCCTCCAAAGGCCTCACACATTGGAATTTGCCTGCTGATCACCGCCAGCAGGAGTCAGGGGCAGGACAAGGCAGCAGCTGGACTGAACAGGCTCTCAATGACCTGGCTGCCTCTGTGGTCACTCAACAGGAGCACCGGGAGTCCGGGAGCATGGACGCCGGGCACAGACACGGATCCCCTCCCAGCCACCTGTGCGTGTGGCCGACAGCTCAGGGCACCTGCCGAGGTTTCTCTAGGTCCAGCTGAGCTGAGGGCAGTGCTGCAAAGCTTTGTGAACCAAACCAAACCTCCTGCAGAAGCATCCTGCTGGACGCTCTCATTTCCTAAACGAGGTGCCTCCAGCAAGACCTGAGGCAGTCTGTGCAGGTTAGTGTGCTGCTTCGTGTCGTTTCTACTCCACTCCAGGAGTCCCTGCATTAAACACAGAGAAACACAGGCTCTGAGCTGACCCAAAGTGGCCCTGCGACTAACTGGCAGAGCCAAGTCCAGAGTCTGGGTCCTGCTGACCCCCAGGGACCCAATGGCCTCTGAAGCAGCCATGGGCCCAAGGGGAGGCAGACATTGGGCGTGGTCCAAGAAGACTTTCGCCATCGTGCCCAAACATGGAGGCCCTGTGTTCAGCCCCAGGTGCCCAGGTCCATCACATCCACTCAGACCTTGCAGTGAATGGCACCTTCCCCTTGGGCCCACTGGGACTCCCCCAGGCAGCTCACCCAGCTCCCTTCTCCAGCTTCTTCCTGCCCCAGCACTCCAGGTCCCCTCCATCAGAACACCCAGCACACTGTACCATCACGATTACTGACAGGGCTGTGGGAATGGATCCAGAAGGTGCAAGAAGAAATGGTTGAACAAATGACTACGTGGTTTGGCACCCATTCACTATGGTGTGCGCATTCTTCCTGAATCCAGGAACAGCAAGGAAACGTGTCTTCCCCAAACAAGCAGCAGTCAAAGACCTCCAGTTTCCCAGGCCCAAGACGCTCAGCATCTATCATTTGTGTTGGTAGCCAAGTGACACCGTCTGACACCCACCACGGACGGGAGGTAGAAGGGTGTATTTACATAGTTTGTGATCCCTGAAATAACATTACATCTCCAGACGCCTCCAGCTGCGTGTGAGCTCCTGATGCACAGTCTGAATTACCTCCACGATGATTTCATGCCGAATTTGCTGAGTCTCCGAGCAGAGTCATAAATGTAAAGGAGGAGCGTTTCTCTGGGCCTTCACCACATCTTTCATCCAGAAAATAAGTGGTGATAATATTTGTAATATGTTTACTGACAGGACCAGGGGCTCTGTGCAGATAACTCTTTTATGACACAAAGTACTTAACTAAGATGGAAAATGGCATTACTCATGTTAAATTCAAAATGAGCATTTTGTCCCACATTGCTAGAAACCCAGTAAATGTCATTAGCTATCTGAGGTTACAGTGAAATCCGCAAAGGGTTACTCTTTGGTAATTACATTTACGGTAGCTATAGAAACAAGGGACATCAGACTGAGCCGGCTGACAGTTCTGTCTCTTCCCCCCCAAGAATGGCTCATCTGCATGTTGTCGTCTCCAAAGACTAGGCTCCAAATCATGCATCTCGGCAGCTTGCTCTTGGGAGAACTGTTTTCCCCACAGGCACCAGGCTGGAGCCCCAGGACAGGAGCTGCTGTGATTCTCGATTGGAAACTAATGATAAAAGACAGAGATGAGGAAGGAAGCTCTTCCTGTGGCTTCTGCATTGAAATGTGCCTCCTGAACGTGTGCGGGAAGTTATGCTTCCTGGGGTCCTCCTTCTGTGGCAGATGCATTATTTATGGCCAGTGTGCTCTGGTGCAAAGCTCTTCTGCCCCTCCACCCAAGAGCCCCACACTGCCGTGGGGCAAGTTCCAACCTGACCTTGACACCCTTAACACTCCTCCCCCTAAGACCAAGAAACACACCCACCTGCAAGGAGGCCTCAGAGCTCCACCGGCCTTCTCAGACCCATCTACGCTGCAGGCAGGACCTGAAGGGTCAGGAAAGGGGAAATGAGAGCGCAGGAAGCCGCACTTGGGAGCTGGAGGGCGCTTCAGCCTCAGGGGCAAATGAGACCAATGGAAGGACCCTATTTGCCAACTAGAAGGACCAGCACCTTCCCTCGTTGCCTGTAACAGCCAACACCTTCCCTCACATCTCTGACAAGGCACCACCTTCTCGTCTCCTGTGTGTGCTGCGACGGCTTCCCCAGCACCTGGTAGCCCGATACCTTCCCTGTCCAGCCACACATAAAGCCACTGCCTTTCCTGGTCACCCAGGAACACCTTCGGTTGCCACCTGTCATAGCCAGCACCCTCATCTGTCATCTACACCTACAGCCAAGAGCTTTCCTCCTTAGTTGATACAAGGCAACACCTTCCAGCACCTAGAGGTGTGAGCACAAACCCCTTTTCTTGCAACTGGGTAGCAACCAGCACCTTCCCTCATCACCTGGGACAGGCAACCTCTTCCCTCAGCATCTTGACAAACCTCGGCTCTCACAGTCTCTGTGTGGCAGTCAACACCAGCCCTCACCAGCTGACGCCTGTCTGGCCTCACCACCTGGAAGCACCAGGATCTTCCCCAGCCGTCTTCCTCTAGGCCGACGGTTCTCCACGTGTGATCCTCAGACCGACCGCACTGGGAACGTCTTTGCATTCCATGTCCCACCCAAACCTAATGATTCGGAAACCTGGGAGGTGGGGCCCTGCAATTTGTGTTTTTGAGCAAGATTTCCAGGTGACTGTCATGCATATGAAATTTGAGAACCATAGTGGGTGCTCTTTAAAGTCACCTGGGGAGCATTCAAACATTCTGATACCCAGGTGGCACCCCCAGAATGCAGAGGCCCTGGTGTCACAAGTTCCGGGGGGTAGGGCACGGTTCTATGTGCAGCTGGGGCTGAGAGCCAAGCTCTGACCCAGTAGGCATCTCCAGAATGGCAGAGAGGGCCCAGCAAGCTCCCAGCTATGCTGCTAGCAGAGCCACCTAGAGACTGGCCGTCACCTGTCTGATGTCCAACAGCTGCCTCCAGGCCGCAAAAGTGCCCAGGGGACCAGAGTTCCTGGCAGCAAACCTGCCCAGACCCATGCTTGCTACGGCCCCCTGCCAGGTGTCCCGGAGCTACCCAGGGACCCCACTGGCTATGCCTGCCGGAGTGATGCTCATCACCTTCCTGCCCACTGCCTGCACTGACAACGGAAAGCCTCAAGGACCCGGATTGAGGACCAGCCCCCAGGGCAGGCTGCAGGAGGGAACCCACTGGAACAAATCCTGCTCAGGCCTGGACCCCAAAACCCAAGACATGTTCTTCCCTCAACAGCCAACATCTCTCCCTAATGCTCCCCACTGCATCTCCAGCCCCAGGAGCCCTCTACCCACCAGAATGTCACCCCACTGTGATCCCTGCCCTCTGCTTCCTGAGAAATCACGATTCTTTGAGAAAGGCCTAGAAGAATACAAGCCAGTGCGATCCCGACTGGTTAAAGTGTAGGTGGATTTTTTTTTTCTTTTCTTTCATTTTCAAAGACTCTGTCATATAATTACTATATTACATTTATACTTTAAAATAAATGATTAAAACAAATTTTCTCGAAACCTCATGGCCTAGGTCAATGTCACACATGCATACACACACAGACATACGCACATACCCGCCCCCTTCACGAACACCTTCCCTCGGCGCCCCACTCTTCGGATGTTGCCATCTGTGTGCACACCCGGCTGGGCTCTGAGCACCGTGGCTCAGGAGGTCCTCCTCCTGCTGCCATCCCCAGCCCTCTTGCCCAGTGCCCAGCTTTGGCCTCAGAGGAATCCCACTCTGTTCCAAGGAATGCTGGGCTATCCTCCGCACTGTCCCCACAGGAGTTTAACTCCGTTGGGCAGAGGCCCTGGAAGACCCCCTGTATCTACCCACCTGTGCTGGGCGGGGTCAGCAGGGGGACACATAACTCAAGAGGAGTTTCAGGGCCCTCGCCTCAGAAGCTCAGCCCAGCACACACTCCATCTCAGCTTTTCGTATCCCACACACGCCCAAGCACCACACCCCTGGCTGCAGGCTGCACAGGACAGCCAGTAATCAGAGCTCGTGGAGAAACAGGATCGTTCAGATCACAACCCTGCCTTCCCTTCAAATGCAAGACTATGACAGAAACTTCAGCTCTTCAGAAGTGAACACAGGCCCACGAGTCCCCAGGTGTATCTGCTTGAGTTCTGTCTGTATGTCTTGCTCAGGACAGCCCTGGGCAGAGAGACAATTCCAGGAGCACCTACCAAACCCCTCCCACTCCTGGGAGGCTCTCTCTGCTCTTCTGCTCTCTCTTATCTGGCCTAGGCAGGGGCTCTGTGCCTATGGCATTTGATGTGCCAAAATCAAACGTCATCATATCCCCACAAGTCAGTAATTAAACTCAATAGTAATTAAAACTCAATAATTAAACTCACCGCATCGACAAGAGAATCCATAGTTGACAACAAAGAAGCCTGCTCTCCATTCCAGGAAACGCACTCCCAAGCAAGTATTTCATTCACAGAAGAAAAGTGATGGGGAGTGGCACCACATGGAGGTTAGGGAGCACTTTTATAGATGCACGTGCCGTCACAGCCTCACCTGGCCAGCTGCCTAGTCCACCTGCACCCCCCAATCTACCCTGGTCCATACCCCGTGAGGCCAGCCTCCAAGGATTCCAACCCTGGGCTCCCTGGCCCCCTGGCTCCTCCTTGAGCCACCGGAAGGCATCAGCAGGGAGAAAGTTGAGCTGGACCCACATTTGCAATGGCTGTATTCCCCCATATGAGGACACAGCTCCCATCAGGCAACTTCTCCCTTCCCGCTGCTTCCTTCTTGGAGGCTCAGGAACACTGACCCTTCCCCTGCCCTTTCTCGGTCCACAGATGGTACACTCCCCAGAATCCTGGTCCTGGAGTGGTTCCTCTTCATTCAGCTCTGTTCAGTGACCCCTGGGAATGTATGATCAGTTTCTTGCCCATCACTGGCTGATTTACCTGAAGGATCGGCACCTTTAGGCTTTAGAGTTGGGTTTCAGCCAAGTATTTTGGACCCTTCTCTGAGATGGGCCATGTGCCCATACCATCAGATGGATGCAGAGATTAACCAGGTCCAAAATAGGATGATTCATAACAATCAGCAAAGTGTCTCTGGTGATACGTCTAAGGGCTCTGTCTGCAGATCTGTCCACTCACCTTTTATGAGTGATTTGGCAGAGGATATTGACTGCTCCTGACCCCACTGCAGGGCTAGTTAATATACTGAATGGCAGTGTTGGTATCCAAAAAGATTTCAGCCATCTGAAACAATGGGCCATATTCAGCAAAATATACCTCAAAAAGAGACAGAGAGAAGTTTAGAAATTTAGAAGGCCAAAGGCATAAGAGGAAGGAAAGACTCTGTGGAAAGCTTTTGGAAGACACGCTTAAGCTGAATATGAGCCAATGGACTGATGTGGTCACTTCTGGGTGAATTAAAAGCATGACACCCAGGATAAGAAGGAAGGGGGGCACCTGGGTGGCTCAGTGGGTTAAGCCTTTGCCTTCCCCTCAGGTCATGATCTCAGGGTCCTGGGATCGAGCCCCACGTTGGGCTCTTTGCTTGGCAGGGAGCCTGCTTCGCTTCCCCTCTCTCTGCCTGCTTGTGATCTCTGTCAAATAAATAAATAAAATCTTAAAAAAAAAAAAAAGAAGAAGAAGAAGAAGAAGGAAGGGACCCCACACCCCCACACCCCAACCCCTCCAGCTTAATAACCAGCTAGATGGCAGCTTAGAGCTGAGTTCCACTCTGGGTTCTAATCCAGAAGAGATGATGGTACCATGGGGAAGGCTTGGGAGGGGAAAGCCAGGCCAGGTGTGCAGGACACAGAAACTCATCACAAGCTGTGGCTGAGGAGACCAGAGAAAAGCCTGGCAAGGGAGAAGGTGACATAAGAGCCAGCTCCAGACACCTAAAGGGATTATCTCCAGGAAGATAAAGAACAGGGGAGCAGTGCCAAGGACTCTCTCTCTCTGATCCAATTAAAACTGTCTGCAATCACTGAAAAAAAAGAGCGCGAGCAGCACCAACAGTGACAAGCCGAAAACGTGCCCAGGCTCCAACTACGCACTTCCCACCACCAGCCACGGCTCCGGGTGGGTGTCCAAGCTTACAACCTGGCTTTCCACCCCCAAGGAGGCCACCAAATCCCTCAGCAAAGCAGGAAGGACAACAGAGAAAACACAAATATAAACAAATAGGCAAAGGAAGTAAAATCTCTGCAGTCTAATAGAGAAAGAGAGAGAGAGAGAGAAAGGAAGGAAGCAAGGAAAGAAGGAAGGGGGAGGGAGAGAGAGAGAGAAGGAAGGGAGGGAGGGAACGAAAGCAGGGCAATGTCGGAGGGACGGCCCACTCGGAAACGGACTCCTACATAGAGCGTAAGAAGAGTTTGGGAAAATGCTACCAGTTGTTTTCAAAGAGAACAAGAAATATATTACATCAACTGAATAACAGAGTCATAAACAAAATTAATACCTGCATACGAATCAGTGGGTGCCAGAGAGGTCAGTAGGGGGAATGGGTGAAATAGATAGAGGAGATTAAGAGGAACAAACTTCCAGTTATCAAATCAATAAGCTGTGGAGATGATGAGGTCAGCATAGGGGATAGTCAGTAATATGCAATAACGTATGGTGACAGGCGGTGACTATACTTACAGCAGTGAGCACTGAGTCATGTACAGAACTACTGAGGCAAGATGTTGTATACCTGAAACTAACATAACACTATATGTTATCTGTACTACAATAAAAATGTTTTTTAATAGGGGCACCTGGTGGCTCAGTGGGTTAAAGCCTCTGCCTTCGGCTCAGGTCATGATCCCAGGGTTCTGGGATTAAGCCCCGCATTGGGCTCTCTGCTTGGCAGGGAGCCTGCTTCCCTTCCTCTCTCTCTCTCTGCCTCTCTGCCTACTTGTGATCTCTCTCTCTCTGTCAAATAAATAAATTTTTTTTAAAAAAATGTTTTTTAATTAATATCTCTATGCCTCTAATGAGAATGCTTTTGGAAGCAGTAAAAAACAGAAATGGCACTGCCAACACATTATACCAATAAACAAAAAAATATATTTAAGATCATTCGTATTAGTATTGTATTAGTCAGTTTAAGTTAAGATATGCTGTCATAATAAGCAACCCCCAAATCTCAGTGGCTTACATCAACAAGAGGTTATTTTCCCCTCAGGGTCCATGTTTATTGCTGGTTGGTCACAGCTCTGTTCTATGGTTTCTTTATTCAGGATGAGGAAGCAGCCCCAATCCCTCATGGCAGAAGAGAAGTCAAATACACCAGAGTCATGTGATGGCTCTTAAAACTTCCATTTGGGAGAGGCTTAAGGAACCCTCACCCCTATTTCATTGGCCCAAGCAAGTCACATGGCCAGGGAGGACACCATCAGAGCAGCCCGCACACACACACACACACCCACTGAGAGAAGCAGTGAATATTTTGAACAATAAGACAGTCTACCACCATACCCAGGACACAGAATACTTGAGTGGAAGCTTTCTTTAACAGGAAAAATGATAAGCATAAGAGAAAATGCTAGAAGAACCCAAATGCAGGGGCTTGGGTTCCTGAAGAACACATAAGAAACCGACAGCAGCTATCTTCCTAAGCCTATCATCAGAAGAGTTCCCAGAGCTGAACAAAGAACTGATATTAGAAATCAGAGGGACACTGCCTGTCTAAGGAAAAGTTTATACACGGAGAGGAATGCTAAGTTTCATGGATGAATAATGTTTAAATCTCCAAGAAAAAGGGAGGAGGATATTCTTTTTTTTTTTTAAGATTTTATTTACTTATTTGACAGACAAAGATCACAAGCAGGCAGAGAGGCAGGCAGAGAGAGAGGAAGGGAAGCAGGCTCCCTGCCAAGCAGAGAGCCCGAAGCGGGGCTCTATCCCAGGATCCCGGGATCATGACCCGAGCTGAAAGCAGAGGCTTTAACCCACTTAGCCACCCAGGTGCCCCGAGAGGGGGATATTCTTGATGAGGGAAAGGGTACATCTGTGGGCTTCCAGAGGTAGGTGCCAACAGAAGTCTATCCCATGTGCTCCACAGCTGCACCCTCAAAGCCTCGAAAGAAGCCCTAAAAACACAGATGTGCTCCCTTCGACGAGCTCTGCCCCTGCCAGTGGGCAGACGGCCGGGCCACCCCAGAGGTATAGACACCACACTGGCTGCTTCCAGACCTCAACAGCATTTTTCTCTCCTCTTGCTCATAAATCTGGATCTGCCCATGTTCACCGAGGACATTCTAGTGCCCAACCTTGCTCAGATGTGTCTGTCAATTATCTGCATGCAGAAAACAAAATGTCTCTGAAAGGTTAAAAAATGATAAAAATCACATAAGTGTATATTACAGATAAAATTACATAAATAAAAATATTAATAGATAAATTATAAAGAAAAACAGGGGAAACACGGGCACCACCAACACGGGGGTGAAAGTTTCAAATCAGAAAAAACAGTTAATGACTTGAAATTTAAGGAAGCAGAGAACCACGCTGGAATTGCAACGCTAATCGTTCACGTCTGTGCAGGGGCACATACAGGAGAGGGGGGCAGACAAGAGAAAGAGAGAGGCAGAGGTACAGAGGAGGGGGAAGGATGGGAAGAATCCAGCAAGGGACATCAGGCATGTGGAGAAAGCTGGTTAGAGGCCATGTCCTGACCTCCATCCAGAGCAGGCTTCCAAGAAGTTTTTTAGAGCCCCCCAAGAGGGTTCCTCCAGTGGAGATGGACGTGGGAAGCACCTGACCCCCTAGCTCCTGGAGAAGCTGGCCAAGCTAGGACCTCTCACTGCGATTCCTTTCTGGGGGAGCATGTGAGAATTAATGTGGTTTCTCCCTGTGATTTAATGTGCTGTTAAAAAATGATAAAAATCACTTAAGTGTATATTACAGGTAAAATTACATAAATAAAAATATTAATAGATAAATTATAAAGAAAAACAGGCGAAACACGGGCACCACCAACACGGGGGTGAAAGTTTCACCCTATGGTTTCTGCCTGTGAATTAATGTGCTGGCATGAATTCAGCCAAAATCAGTGTCTCCTGAGCTTCTTAGTGTGAGTCCCACCTAGTCCGCAGACAACCATGAGTCTGTCCCCTGACCCCCACAGCCTATGGAGTGGCCTGGGCAACAACCACGCTTCTCTCCTATGCCCCGTTCTCTGTTCTTCCTTCCACAGGGAAACTCAAGCCCAGCTGACATGACTTCTTGCCCCATTGGAGCCAGCGTTTCTAAGTACCATGTGCCAGATGCTAAGCTCCACGTTGTGGATATAACTTCAAGATCATCCTTACACCAACTTTTACAGCCAGCGGGGACCAGGATCACCCGCATTTTAGAAAGGAAGGAAACAAGGCTCAGAGAAGTTAGGTAAGTCTCCGAAGGTCACAGAGCCGGTGACAGAATGAGACTTAGAAGCTGGGTCTGCCTCAGAGGCCTGAGCTATCGCACAAGAGAAGTGCCTGGCTTCCCTTCCTTATCCCAGCATCTTTAATGGTCCCTGCAGCACATGTCAGCCTGGACCCAGCAGGGTCTTCAGGAACTCACCCTCTCAGTGGGGACACAGACAAACACACCGGAAAGAACAACACCAATAGGTGACACCACAGAAGGTTCAAGGTGAGGCGAGAGAATGCTGTAGGGAGTTAGGCCGGTGGAACAAGTAAGTGAGGGGAGGTGGGAGCTGCCCCTCCAGAAAATGGAAAATCACCAGTCAGCCCCGCTTCCCCAGAGCCTGCTTGGGAATGTGATAACCATGATAACAGACACGGACAGTGATGGAAAGCGAGCCTCCCAGGGGAGGCCCCCACAGCCAGACTCCACAATTACCGGCAGCTCACACAAGACAGGCAGTTCCTTCACTTGCGATGTAGGAAATGTTTTGTTTTCTGCTTCGGCTTTAATTCTGAGCTAAACAAAGACCTGGTGGGCGGGAGATGGAGTGCTGCCCAGGGAGCCCACTCCATGCCTCCCGAACATGGTTCCAAAACCAGAGGAAGAGCAGGAGCTGGGACTGGGACTGGAGGGGAGATGGCTGCCATCCTAGGAAGCGGCCAGGGCCTCCAGCCTATGCCCTGGGGAGCAACACACCCAGCCACTTCGCAAGCCCCACGACCATCCAGGATCTATGCTTGGAGGTTTCCTCCTCACACCCCTGGAAGGTGGTGCGAGTATCATCCCAATTTCGTGCAGGAGGAGACAGGCTCACACAGAGTATGTGTCCCATGTGACCGGCAGCATCATGGGACAGAGTCAAGTTCCAACCGCCCCTGTCAGAACCCAGAGCTCTATGTTAGTAGGGCTCGTGGGACCCTAGCAAAAAGCCAGGTCAGATAGGGCCTGCCAGTCAGGGAAGAGGGTGGGATTCAAAACCAGACACTGCCCATGCTCTGGATGAGATGTGAAAATGCTAGCACCAAGCCCGGCACTGGGTAAGTGCCCAATAACCACCACGACTCAGAAGACTGGAAGATCCATGAGGGCAGGGACCTCATCTGCTTTGCCCACCAGGGACACCAGCACCTGAAGGGTGCCCATTGACCCCGCTGGCAGATGCTCCATCAGCGACTAGGGATCCATGCCCTAATGGATGCCCCATGGATCTGCAGCAGGCTTTGCTCACCAAAACCAAACCCCGGACAATTTTGGAACATTACTTTTCTAAACTAGGGGCTAGAACGGTCAGAAACTCTGGTGCAGCAGGCAAGGAACAGGAAAGCACATGACAGAGGAGGGAGAAGATGCAGGCTGCCCCAAAGGCCAGATTCTGCCACATGCAACCCAACTTTGAGGGCCCTGGGCAGGCGACACATGTAAGTAACACCAGGGCCATGTATGCATCCAAAGAGCCACCAGTACCAGTACACTGGTCAGCCCTGCTCCCCAGTCCAACCCCCTGAAGCCACCACATAGCTGCCCTGCTCACCATCCCATCATCAGAGACCAGCCCAGGACCTAGTACAGAGTAGGCATTTTGTAAATATCTGTTACAGAACATGAATGCCCGAAAAGCCTAGAGTGTGCTGGGCATTGCTCCAGGAGCTTACCTCTTCATAATCAGTCTTGCAAAGGGAAAGCACTATTCTAGGGTCAGCAAGTGGCAAAGGTGAGGCTCAGAGCGAAAGCAACTTGCCTAGAGTAACACAGCTAGGAGGTGACAGCAATGAGTCTGGCTTTAGCCTGTGCTCTTTCCACTGCCACATGTGGCTTCTAGGAGGAGGAAGAAGAAGGACACAGGGGCTCTTATGGAACAGAAAGCAGTTACTCTCCCACGAGCAGCTTCTCTGAGTCCTGCTCCTACTGAGCACAGGGCAGCCAGTGCGGGAGCTCCAAATCTGCCAAAATTTACCCCAGGCCAAAGCTAAGCCTCCCCTGAGATTCTGGTCCCACCCAGCCAGGAGCCTGTTGGGGAGCCAGGAGAGGGGGGCCTTGTTTGCCCAGCCACCTTGAGAAGCTTGGGTCCTTTAGCCCAACCCCCGGTCCATGTTAAGGGAACAAGGCCCAGCAGCAGGCGCTCTCCAGAGTCCCCACACCTCCCCTCCTCTTGGGCATCAAGAGCCCATTAAGCAGGAGGAGGAGTCTTGGCGGAGCTCCGCCCATAGCTCTGCCTGCCCCCCCCACCCAAGGTAGGCGGAGGCAGCGGATGGCGCTGTCCAGAGTACCTTCCCTCCCCGACCGCACTGTTTCATTACTCCTCCCCACCCCGGGTGGGAGGGGCCGTTATCTCCCTTTCACGGATAACCAGAGCTCAGAGAAGTTAAATGACTTGCCAGGAACGCACAGCTGGTGAGGCGACGTGCAAACCCAGGGCGTGAAACGCAAAGCCCTAATAATCACAGCTCAGCACAGCCTCTCAACGCGCCCCAGCTGAACCGCATTCCTCCGGAGACTCTCGGCATTGTGCACACAACTGCAGACCCGCTCCTTCCCCTTCCCCCAAGCCACGGAGGCTGGCTACGGAGAGCCCCGGAGCCCGAGCCCATGGGGCCGGTACCCTCGTCCCAGCAGGAAGCGCCCCTCGCGCCGCGTTCCCAGGCCCGCACCGTCCCCCCTCCCGTCTCCCTAACATCCCTCCCCCCACCCCCGGCGAGCCGAGCCACGAGCATAGGCTGCATTTGTGGGAAACCGGGGCTCAGCGCTCGGAGAGGGAGGCAATTTATTCTGGAGAAAACATCTTTGTTCTGCGAGTGAAGGGGAGCCATTTCCAACAATTTAATGCTCTGTTCGCGGGCCCGGGTGCTGGGGTTGCAGCGCGAGGCTTGTTCTTCGAGGCAGAGCAGCACATAATGAGGCTTCTCACTGCCGCTCCCCGCCATCCTGCCAAAAACCAGAACGGTTATTTATCCATTAATCTGACATTACACCCCCTGCATTTTATCTGCTTAAATAAATTTGGTGGTTAGAGTGTGTGCCTGGCGGAGAAACTCCCGCATTCAATTTCCGACGCGCCAACGCGTGCAACGCTGCCATTATAAACTCGCCTTTGACGTCGCAGGGCCTCGGCGGTCCCAGCAGCAAGGATAGGCCTCTCCCAGCTAGGTGAGAGGCAGACCGCACGGGGCAGGCCTCCAGAGACTGTTCCCTGAGCCTGCAACAACTGAGTTAATTACCTGCTGGGTCCTCCTTCTACCAGGAGACCCGCCACCTCCTTTTGTTATCTACTGGGTTAGGGAACAGGGGAACACCTCGAACCTAGACCCCCACTGCCTGGGCTGGAATCCTGGCTGTGCCACTCAGAAGCTGTGTGACCTTGAAATGTCACCACCTTTCTGTGCCTCCGTTTTACCATCTCCTTCTTAGGGCTACTCTGAGAAATAAAAGAGTTAATATTTGCATAAGTGCTTGGAACAGTGCCTGGCACATAGTAAATGTTCAATAAAAACTGGTTTAAAATATATATAATGTTTAAAATCCACAAGTGTGTTTAAGCAGAGCTTTGGAGATGAGCTTGACCACTGGGACCTAAATGTGTCTGGAATTCAAGAGAGAGGGGAGTACACCAGGGACCCGCTCACCTTACTTCACCCACTCTACCCGTTTCACTCAGTTAAGAGTGGTCATAGTCAGGAGGGGCCATGGAATACTTCATTTGAACAAAGGGTCCCACTTCTTGAAAACATCTGAAGTCCGTTTTTCTATTCCATGGCTTGCATTTTACAGAGGAAAAATCTAGAAGCCAGAGAGGGGAAGGGACTTGTCCACAGCTCAGCAAGTTCACAGCAGAACTGGAAGCAGAATCCAGGCCTTCTATCCCCCAGGCCCAGTTCCTGGTTTGGGGTTTTTTGGTTTTGGTTTTGCTTTTTTCCCTGCAGCATGAGACCTCCTGCCCATCTACCTCATTTTCAGTAAGGATCTCACCAACCTCTCTATGTAATGCCAGGTCAGGATGCCCCATGATGATGCCCAGCTGGGCACTCTCCTCTCCCAACCCAGCAGCTGCAGCGTAAGAGTCTAAGAGCCTAGCCCAATTGGCAGGTGAAACCCCATAACCCTCAGGCTTTAACATCCCATACCCCAGAGACTGGCAGCCCCCTACCCATGTGTCCTTCATTTCTCCTTTCTGTTCATCCTCTGCAGCATCTCCCTGGCCTAGAAACTTGCTGGAATTTCCTACCTGTCCTCTCTATAACTCATCTGCCCCTTGAGGATGCCTTGTACCCTCATTGCCAGGGCTGGGTCTGTGCCCTACCCTGCAGGCTGGAACCCAGCACTGGGGGACATCTGGACCCTGATGCAACGCCCTCCCCCCCCCACACACACACACATACCCCCACCACTGAGCTTTGGATGCGGGCCCCACAGATGGAGCAGTGGTCAGTGCACACCCAGCCTGAGCTCACCACACCCCTCTGGGGGCTCTCCCAACCAGGTCCATTCCCAGAACACCTCTCAGAGGGCTGGCAGCTCCACCCGGAGAAGGACACTTCCACAATCTTCTTGCTCAGGAGAGGCTGGCCCAAGGCCCCACGCAGACTGTTGAGGTGAGTGGAGAGCGATGCGGTGAGTCTGTCACCAGAGAGAGGAGCTGTGTCCCACGCAGGAGCCACTCTGCCCAGGCAGCTGCAGGCCCAGCCCCTGCCTCCTTCCAAGCAACAAAGAGGCAGGCATGCGGGCAGACAGACGCCCAACACAGAGACCTCCCACTCGATTGCTGTGTCACTACTTGCCCCCTCTTCCCCAACCCCCCAGATGAGGAAGCCCCTCCAACCTGTCACCATCCATATACCCTTTGCCAACCCCAGAAGTTCCCAGGGGAGAACGGCTGCTGCCTCCTAACCTCCAGGAAACCCCCCTGATCATTGCCATCCATTACTGAGACCTGGTGAGACCTCAACTAGCCCAACCCTTTTCTTCCTGGCTACATTTAAGAAATTAAAACAGTGCTTGGAGGCAAGAGGAAACACCCCAGGCCACACACTGGGGCCGCTCCCAGCTCCCAGCAGGCATGGGCTCCTGGACTTGTCCTGCTTGAGCACAGTCTCATCTCAGATAACTGCCCTCACTAGCCTCCTACTTTACTTCCCTGACCGCTCCACCTCTTTTGACTCAGGTCCATCTTCTAGCTCATGGGCACCCCTGATCAGTGCTGCTCCTGGGAAAGTGATCTGAGTCCTGAATCGCATCAGCTTCTGATCCCTCCAGCCCTGTCCCCTGAGAACCGGTGCCAGGCACTGTGCCAAGTGTCCAAAGTCTAAGACTTAGAGAGGTACGCCCCTTCCATTTCACAGATGAGGACACAGGCTTGCCTGGGGCACAGAGCTTCTAAGTGGCCCAGCCTGAATTTAAACCCAGATGTGTCTGAATCCAGAGCTCCAAGTCTCACCACCAGGCCTGCCCGTGGGTAGCCCACCCACAGACCTGTTCTTGCCCCGTGAGTGAAATCAGACACTGAGTCTCACTCCCACAGCCTCAGACGATGGAGGAGAGCTGGGCCCTGAGGGCCATGTGTTCTGTGGGTTCTGACTGGGGGTCTGTCTTCCTTCAGTGCCACTAAGACTCACCTGTCATTGGCGACGAATGGAAATCAGCATTTTACAGTAATAAAAGGCTGCTCCTGGTTAGACATCAAACGAATCAATCTTCTCTGACAGTTAATTTTCATTTTGCAACTTTCCCTGGTGACAACGGCAAGTAATGACCCTGAGCATCTGCAAAGTCGCGGGGAGAAGCAGCCCAGCCTCCCACACCCCTGGCTCCTGGTTGCTCTGGCTCAGCCCCTCCCCCTCCATGCTGGCTGATCAACAGCCCCCTGCCTCCACCCCCTCACCCCCTCACCCCATCCCCAGGCCCCCAGGCCACATAGTTATCTCTCTGCCCAGGAACCCCTCACAGAGGCTCAAGCCCAAACTGCCATCCTGGGGCCCAGAGACCAGAAACAGACCCGGCAGAGCTCAAACGCAAAGCCTCTGGGACAGCCTCTGAGAGCTCCCTCATCCTCACTGATCCCCCTCACCACACTACCAGTGATCTTCTCCCAATACCCCCATCATCACAGACTCCCCAGCATACCTCTGGCCCCAGTGTGACCCCAGGACCTGCCATCAACCCCCAAGGCACGACAACAATGACCCTCTCGGGAAGTTCCCCAAGCATACCCTTCTCCCTCCCCCAGACCCCACCACAGAGCATTCCTGGAATGTTATCTCATTCCAGGGCACCCCTGACCCCTGACAGCCCTCAATATCATCAACAACCCCAATACCACGTCTGACCCCCAAATGCACCTCACAGATTCCCAGCACTTCCCAGCCGGAAGCCCCTAAATCTGACCTACACCTTCCCACATCTGTACATGGGGCGGGGGGGGGGGGGGGGGGGCAGAGCAGATGAGATGGAACCTTCTGCAGGGGAGGCCCTCTGCCCCACTCTCCCAACCCCCAACCTCTGAGGGGCTGTCAGCTGGCCTCCTAGTCCCCATGCATTTGGCCACAGCCCACTCCTCACCTGCTAATTGAGAGGAGGCAAAGGCCAGCTCATCCTTGCACTGGGGCTCCCTGGCAGGCTCCAAAGGCAAATGCAGCAGCTCTCCCTGGCTCAGGAAACCCTCTAGGGCGCCCCTGCACCCTGGGACTCACATTCATGAGGAAGCTTAAGTTCATGGAAGGGTCATCCAATGACCCTCACCCTCTTTCCAGCAGGGCTATGGCACCAGGGACTAGAACTCCCTCCATCGCTCCACTTCCCAAAAATGCTCCTCTCCTAACAGCCCCCACACCCCACTCACAGAGCTCCTGACCTGGAGAACAACATTAACCAGCACTCAGTGAGAGCTCCTCTGTGCACAGCACCGTGCCAGCCAGGCTGTCTGTTCATCACGGGGCCACGTCAGCCCCACGTCACCACATGGATTCCAGCCCTGGTACAGTGCTTGCACGTGGCAGACAGCAATAAGAATTTATTGAATAAATGATCAGACAGGGGGCTTTCCACCTCTGCTCTCATGAAATACCTCAACCACCCTGCAAGCCAGGTATTATCTCAATTTAAGGAAAGAGAGAGCAGACCAGGGGGCCTAAACTCACACGACAATTGGCAGAGGAGCCTCTGCTTGGCTCTGACCCACAGAGAGCCTCCCTCCACAAAGAAGGCGTGGAAAGGCAGCTCAACACAGCCCGGCCCCTGCTCAGGACAGAGCTCAGCTCCAGGCACGCTGAGTCCCCATTTCTTGCCCCATTTCTTGCCGACACCAAACCACAACTCCAGGAAGTGCAGGCAGCAGCCCCTGCATCTCCCTGGCAACCTAGGAGCTTTTGTTCTCCAAGAATGGAGCTGATTCATCCCCACCCGCCACCCCAAAGTGAATAGCAGGGGCTGCCAGCAAAAGCTAGAAGGGTCTAGACCCCTGCTGCAGCCAAGAACAATCCAGGATGAGCCGATGGCTGATGCATGCAAGGTGCCTAGCTGGGCTTTCAAAGCAAGGGTGCCCAATGCTCTCCATACACACTGGCCAGAATCCCGTCACCAGGGCTCAGCAGGCAGACAGCATAAGCCAAGAAAGCCACACCCCCAGGCCTCCCATTACTTCAGCCCCTTCCTCTTCACCACAATCCCATAGCACCCTGGGGCTCCAAACACACAACCCACTGGCCTTCACCCAGCACCATGTTCTTGGCTCTGGTTCCATGCCTTTGCACACCTGTCCCTCAGACTGCAAAGCCCCTTCATTTCTTGTCCCTTGCTGGGGATTTCTCATCCTTGAACTGGAGGCTCTGATGTGGTCTCCCCCCACCTCCAGCAATTCTCCATGAGCAAAATGTGTCACAGGTCTTGGGTACCCCACAGCCCTGTGCTCTCCCAGGGGCATCCCTTTCTTGGGGTTGTGACCACCCTCCAATAGGGGGTGAACTCCTGAAGGCAGAGAGCTGGGCAGCTCCAACTCCAGCCTGGGGTAAGGAAGAATCCCCAGGAGCTCTTAAAGTCATTGGAGAGTGGAACCGAGCAGCCACTGGAGACTGTTACCAGTGGAGATGCTCTCCCACATCGCTGTCAAGCCTGGCCAGTGATCTACTAGGGCCAATGAAATGGAAGCAGGTTGGGACATGCAGAAATCTGAGCTGGTTCATGCTTCTCTACCCATATCACCAAAGGCATGGCAGAAAGTGGTGGCTTCTCAGCCTGATTTCTGAAGTGAGGAGGATGATGACAGGCTAGCAGCGCCCTCAGGCCAGCCCATGATGGATGTGTAGCCTGCGTGAGATATCAGTCACCAAGATTGGAGGCTGTTGTCACTGTCACCCAGGCTGGCCTATTCTGACAATGCAAGGAAGGAGCAAACAAATGCCACATGCACCTGCCCAGGACAGCACAGGTGCTGGGACTCTGCAGGCTGCCATGAACATGTGTGCCCCCAGCTGGCTTTCTAACTAAGCCTATTGCATGATGATGACCCCAAACCAGATTTCCAGAACAGGAACAGAACCTATGGGGCACATTAGAAGGATTGAGATTTGGAGGCTGACAGTTTTGAGCTCATATCCAAGCTAAGAAATATCCATGACCTTGAACAAGTTCCTTCACCTCTGTGAACCTCAGCTTTCTTGTCAAAAAGTCAATACCTACCCCCCAGGGCATTCTTAAGATGTCAGGAGGACAAACTGGGTGTCAAGGGCCAGGCACACTGGGAGTCTTCCATTGCTCATACATACCAGTCCCTCAAATTAGCTCTAAGGTCCCTGGGGCGGGGAGGAGCAGGATAACTCCATCCAGTCAACTTAGGATGGCCTCTGAGATGATGTCCCCTGTCACCTATGCAGGGCACAGAGAGGTCCTAGGCTCCTGGGGTGCTGACCTCACTGAGGTCGCCAAGCCGATGCTCCAGCTTCTATTGCCATGCCCACCCCACACACGTGTACGCAAAGGGCAGCATTCTGAGAGATCCCATTTCTGCCTCCTCTGGGGCATCTGGGCCCTAGCATGCATGGACCCTTTGTTCATTAGGGCTTCTCCGTCTTGGTCCCCAGTCCTTCCTCTCTTCCTCCCTGACCGCAGCTGGCCCTTTCCGCAGGCTCAACTCTGAAGCAGAATGCTCTTTTGAGGCAGGCTGGCAGCAATGTTCTGGAGATAGAGGTTACATCCTGTTGCTTCCTGCTGTCCTTCTGGGCCTTCAGACTTGTCTGATGAAGGGGATCAAGAGGGAGTGACTCTGAATGAAGAAGGGGTCCACAGGAGCCAGAAATGGCATCTCTCAGAATGCAGAAAGCCACCACACCACCCTGTCTGGGAAGGCTCCAAGACTGATAGGCATAGAAACTTGGGACCCATGTGGAAATGCCCATCAGAACATCACATTATGCAAAGACACTAACAGGGCTCATTTGCACAGACATGGGAACCCCATTTGCTGATCACTTCTTAGATGTTAGGCACCCTGATGGGTGACTTACATGTACATCCCATGAAAACCCTACAAGATGCCTGTCATTATCCCATTTTATTGTGCAAGGGGGCACCGCGGCTTCCTGCAGAGGAAAGACCAAGGAGGCTCACACATGAGTCTCAAGCTCCTTCCTACAGACACCTCACAAAATTAACCATCCTCTTCTCTTAATGGCTAAACAAATCTATCCTGATTTGTAGGCTTTCCTGGAACTGCATTTATAATTGCATTCAGTGAAAAATGTTTGAAATGAATCTAATTCTTCATAGTTTGGAAACATGAAACAACTGCTTTGTCTCAGCAACTGTACCTCTTGATTAAAACAACTATAAACCATTTCTCCTGCCCCTTCAAATCATGGGCTCCTTGAAGGCAGGGGCTGCTAGGAAATATTCTCCCTAACACCCACAGGAGCCTGGAAAGAGTATTGGTCAGTGGCAGATTAAAACATTAAATTGTCCCTTCTCATCCCATTACAACAATTGCCTCCTCTCCACCATCCCTCGCATATTCATCGTCTCCATTCCCCCTGTTATTAAATAAGGTCAAATTATCCATATTTTTTAAAACACCTCAGACTTCTGCTTCTGACCAAGATGGAGTAAAAGGAACCAGATTTACCCTCCTTCCTGAAACAACCCCCCAAAATGGTAAAGTATATGAAATGATGGTTTTCAAGATACTGGAGATGAGACAACAAAGGACAGTGATCCCTGGGGGACTAAAATAAAAAAGATGAGCCCTGCGATTGCCTCAGCCTACTGCCTTAAGTTTTCAGAACAACATTGGTGGGGGTTGGGGGAGGAGGAACACAGGCAGAGTCCAGCAGATGCCCTGAGCTGTGGATCTGAATCTGAGCATTGAGGGAGATAGAGGCAGCCAGTATCAAGACAGAGTACCAAAGAGAGATGTATACAAGGAGAGAAATCTGGAGAGTTTTCAAAAGATCCCGCTGAAGTATTCAACAGAGTTGATCTTTTCCAAGGTCGGGAAAAAATCCACTCCAAAAGATTTGAGGGACTAGTACTTCACATAGGGCCAAGAACAATGCCATTTTCAACCAGAATCTCATGATCCACTTTGGGTAGATTACATTAAAAGTTCCCGCCCCAGCTGTCACAGCTGTGATCCTGCCTAACAAGTGGTAAAAGCAAGACTCAAAAGGATCAAACTGTTTCCAAATAACTTAACCACATCCCAGAATAAAGCTCAAGAATATTTCTAGGAATATAAAAATATCCATCACAATCCTATAACCCAATCAAAACTCGGGATTTTTTTTAAAAGAAGCAGGAAAATACAGCTGACCCTTGAGCAACATGAGGGTTAGAGGAGCCAATCCCTGTGCTGTCAAAAATTCATATTTAACTTTTTATTTCCCCAAAACTTTAGCCTACCATTAATAGCCTACCATTGACTAGAAGCCTCACCAATAACTTAAACAGTTGATTAACCATATTGTGTGTGTTATATGCATTATATATTCTATTCTTACAATAAAGTAAGCTAGAGGGAAATATTATTTTAAAATCATGAAAATACTTTAACAGTACTGTAGTATATTGGGGAAAAAAATCCATGAATAAGTGGATCCAGGGAGTTCAAACCCATGCTGTTCAAGGGTAAACTATACTACCCATAGGAAAAGAAAATCAATCAATCCAAACCAAACCAGTACTGGCAAAGATGTCAGAATGAGCAGACGACGATATTAAAACAGTCCTTATTACTATATGCCATATGTTCAAAAGTTAAACAAAGGCATGAAAGATTGAAAAGAAGATGCAAATTAGAATTCTAGAGAGAAAAACTGAATTGTATGAGATTAAAAAATAAACTTAACTGGATTAGCACCAGCTGAGATGTAGCAGAAAAAAAAAAGAACTTAAAAAGTTGGTAGAAGAAAGTATCCAAAATAAAATACAGAAAAGAGGGAAAAGAAAGAAAAAGAGGAAGGGAGGGAGGACAAGAAAGAGAAGGAAAGAAGGAAGACAGGGAGAGAGGGAGGAAGGAAGGAAGAATAAAGAAAAGTATAGTGAGCTGTTGGGCAACTTTAGATGGTCTAACATATGTGTAATTTAAGTCCCAGAGGAGAGGAAAGGGAGAAGGAGAAGAAAATATATTCAGAGAAATAATTCATGAAAAATTTCCAAGTTTTATGGAAACTATAAACTCACAGATCTAAGAATCTTAAGAAATCCCAAGCACAAGAAACATGAAGAAGAAAACTACCTCAAGGCATATCATAATTGAAATGCTCAAAATTGGAATACAGACAAAAATAAAGCAGCCAAAGAAATAAGACATGTTATTACAGAGGAACAAGATAAAGACAATATATTCATTAGCAGACACAATGCAAAAAAGAACACAAAGGAGCAACAACTTTAAGGTACTCAAAGAGAAAAACTATGAACCTAGATTTTTATACCCAACAAAAATATCTTCCAAAAAATGAAGGTTGAGCAAATGGCAGCAGAGGAAGCAGCTGTAAGCTCTCATATCCACAGAGAAAAATTAAAGCATGTGCACATGCACATATGCAGACACACAAACACACACACACAGCAGAAATAGCTAGAAACAATTTTGTCAGAACTCTAGAAAAGAGTCAAAGGTTTACAGAGCCAAGAGAATAGTTAATTTTAAAAAAAAAAAAAGGAACTTGAAAACAATAGGAAAGCATTGTGACGTTTTTACTTGACCTGCTCTACTCAATCTCCAACAAGACAGCAGTCTTGAAGTGGTGACAGCCCATGTTCCCAGTTAGAACCCTTAATCCCTGATTCCAGAGAAAGCAGAACAGACCTTATTCACAAATTATTTTGTATGTCTGTTATAGGCTATCCAGGGACTACCTGAAGGACTGATGCAAGGCACTCATCTATATTTTGCAATTCTGAACTTAAACCAAAAACTCATAGTCATTAGTTGAAATGCTGCAAAAATGTAAAAAATGTCCAAGTTTGGGAAAGGAAGAGAATCCGATTTCTCAGCTCCAGCTGAAAACCAACAGGAAAACCCAAATTTTCATTTAAATATTGAGCAATTAGAGACACCAAAGAAGCAAGATGTTCATTAAGCTAACCAATTATCATAATAATCGTGTTGTGCTTTTATTTCGTTTTTGAAAAAATAATAAACATAAATACAAATATTCTCCTAGGAATGTACTGCACTCTATTTGCAAATACAAATTTTCAAAGTTGAATTGAGATTGATATAATAGAACAAATATAAATAAGTGTTCAATTAAAACCACAAAAGGCAGGGATGCCTCAGTGGCTCAGCTGGTTAAGCATCTGACTCTTTATTGGGATCATAATCTCAGGGTCGTGAGATCAAGTTCCATGTCCAGCTCCACACTGAGCATGGAGCCCACTTGGGATTCTCTCTCCCTCTACCTCTGCCCTTCCCCTGCCGCCTACTTGTGCTCTCTCTCTGTCTCTTGGGAAAAACAAACAAACAAAACAAAAACAAAAAACAAAACACACAAACAGCAGAAAAAGAGTAGAAGATCAAAACAGGAGCAAAGAACAAGGGCAACAAACACAAGGCAGTAACAAATACGATAGGTATTATTCCAACTATATCAACAATCACTTTGAATCTCAGGGGTCTAAATGCACCAGTTAATAGAGATTGTCAGAATGGATCAAAAAACATGACCCAACTATAAGCTGTCTATAAGTCCACTTGAAATACAAAGACATGTATAGGTCAAAAGAAAATGGACAGAGAAAAATGCACTGTGTTAATACTTATCAGGAGAAAGCAGGAGGGACTATATTAATTTCAGACAGAGCAAAAGTGAAACTAACTAAAAATATCAGGGATAAAAAAGGTATTGCATAATGATAAAGAGGTCAATTCTCCAAGAAGACATAACAATTTTAATGTGCATGCACCTAACAACAGAACATCAAACTACACGAAACAAAAACTGATAGAACTGTATGAAGAAGTAGATGAATCCACTATCATAGTTGGAGACTTCAACACCCCTCACTCAAAAAATGGACAGACCTAGCAGGCAGAAAATCAATAAGAATATAGTTGGATTCAGCAACACCATCAGTCAACTGGATTTAATTGACATCTATTGACTACTTCATCCAACAACAACAGAACACACATTTTTCTCAAGCTCACAGAGAATCTTCAAGATAGACCACACTTTCAGCCACAGAACATACTTTAACAAATTTAAAAGGATAGAAATCATGCAATTTCTGCTCTGAGATTATAACGGAATTAAACTAGAAACCAGTAAAAGATAGCTGGAAAATCCCAAGTACTTGTAACTAACACATGAGTCAATGTTTTGAATTAAATAAAAATGAAAGCACAATTTATCAAAATTTGTGGGATGCAGGGAAAACAGTGCTTAGAGGGAAATTTATAGCACTCAATGCATAAATTAAAAAAGAAGAAAGACCTCAAGTCAATAATCTAAGCTTCACTTTAGGAAACTAAAAGTAGGGCACATTAATTTTAAACCAAGCATAAGAATTAGAGCAGAAATCAATGAAATTGAAAAGAGGAAATCAATAATGAAAATTAATAAAACCAAAGCTAGTTCTTTGAAAAGAAGGAATAAAATAAAATATGTAAGCCTCACCTAGGCAGATTTAGAAAAAAAAAAAAGGATTAGGCCCAAATTACTAATATCAGAAATGAAAGAGTGGACATCACTATCGATCCCATTAAGAAGATAATAAAGGAACACTATGACAAGTCTGATAACCCTGGTGAAATGGACCAATACCTTGAAAGACAAATCCCCAGAGGAAGAAACAGATGATCTGATTAGGTCTATAGCTATTAAAGAAATTGAATCAATGGTTAATAACCTTCCAAAATAGAAAGTACCAGGCCCATATGGGTTCACTGCTAAATTCTACCAAACATAAAGAAATAAATTACACCATTTCTCAACTATCATTTTCAGAAGACGGCAGCAGAGGAAATACTTCCTACTTTCTAATGAGGCAGGCATTGCCCTAATATCAAAACCAGACAAAGACTTTATGAAAAAAGAAAACTACAGATCAATATGTCTCCTGAACATAGATGCAAATACCCCCCCAACAAATTAGCACGTCACATGTAACAATGTATAAAAAGAATCATACCCCATGATGAACTGGGACTTATCCAAGGTATGGAAGCCTGGTTTGACATTCAAAAAATCAATAAGCATAATCCATCATATCAAGAGATTAAGAAGAAAATCACATGATCACATCAACAGCAGAAAAAGCATTTGACAACATTCAACACCCATTTGTAAAAAAAAAAAAAAAAAAAAAAAAATTCTCAACCAACTTAGAAGAAAGCTTCCTCAACGGGATAAGGACTGTCTACAAAAAAACCTACAGCTAACATCAAACTCAAAGCTTTCCCACTAAGATCAGGTACAAGACAAGGATGTTTTCTCTCATCAATCCGTTTCAACATCATAGTGGTAACCCTTACTAAAATGTCAAAATGCAAGAAAAGGATATAAATGTATACAGATTAGGAAGGAAGACATAGGGATGCCTGGGCGCCTCAGTGGGTTAAGCCTCTGCCTTTGGCTCAGTTAATGATCTCGGGGTCCTGGGATTGAGCCCCAAGTCGGGCTCTTTGCTCAGTGGGGAGCCTGCTTCCCTTCCTCTCTCTCTCTTCCTGCCTCTCTGCCTACTTGTGAACTCTGTCCAATAAAGGATGTTTACAGTAGTTTAATTCCTAATTTCCAAAACTTAGAAGCAACCAAGATGTCCTTCAGTGGCTGAATGGGTAAGTAAACTGTGGTACATCCAGACAATGGAATAGCATTGAGTGCTACAAATAAATGAACTATCAAGCCATGAAAAGATATGAAGGAACCTTAAATACACGAGGCATAGCTGAGATGATTACAGGTTGGTGCCAGACTACTGCAGAAAGCGAACATCACTCTAAAGCAAATCAAATGAACTTTTTGGTTTCCCAGTGCTCATAAAAGTTATGTTTATACAAAACTGTAGTTTACTAAGTGTAGCAAAGCATTATGTCTAAAAAACACAATGTACGTACCTTAATTTAAAGATACTTTATTGGAAAAAAAACTAAACATCATCTGAACTTTCAGCAAGTCATAGTCTTTGTGCTGGTGGAGAGTCTTGCCTCAAGGCAGATTGCTGCTGACTGATTAGAGTGGTGGCAATTGAAGGCCGAGGTGGCTTTGGCAATTTCTTAAAATAAGATAATGATGAAGTTTGCCACAATTGATTCTTCCCTTCACAAACAACTTTTCTCTACAAGTGATGCTGTTTGCTAGCATTCTGCCCACAGCAGAACTTCTTTCCAAATTGGAGTCAATCTTCTCCAAACTGCCACTGCTTTATCAACTAAGTTTAGATAATATTCGAAATTCTTTGTTATCATTTCAACAGTCTTCACAGCATCTTCACCGGGAACAGATCCCACCTCTATAAGCCACTTTCCTTGCTCAACCGTAAGAAACAAATCCTCATCTGTTAGTTTTATCATGAGACTGCAGCAATTCAGATATAATTATAATGAAAAAGTTTGAAATATTGTGAGAATTACCAAAATGTGATACAGAGACACAAAATGAGCAAATGCTGTGGGAAAATAACACCAATAGACTTGTTCAACACAAGGTTGCCACAAACCTTCAATTTGTTTAAAAAAAAAAAAAGCCATTATCTGTGAAGCTCAATAAAGCAAAACACAAAATCTGCCTGTACTAAGTGAAAAGCCAATCTGAAAAGGCTACATACTGTATAACTCCAACTACATGACATTTCGAAAAAAGCAAAACTATAGAGACAATAAAAAGATAGTGTTTGCCAGAGGTGGGAAGGAAGAGATGAGTAGGAAGAACACAGAGAATTTTTAGGGCAGTGAAAATAGTTTGTATACTATAGTACCTGATATAACATCATAATGATTGTATATGTCATTATACATTTGTCCAAACCCACAGAATGTACAACACCAAGAGTGACTCCTAAGTTGAACTACAGATTCAGGGTAGTTACAACATGTCTGTGTGGGTGCATCCTCACTTAAACAAACAATTATCATTCTGGCATTCTGGTAAGTAATGTTGATAACAGAGGAGGCTAAGCACATGTGAAGGCAGAGGTATATGGGAATTCTCTGTACCTCTATCTGAATTTTGTTGTAAATCTGACTGTTCTTAGGGTGCCTGGGTGGCTCAGTGGGTTAAGCATCTATCTTCAGTCAGGTTATGATCCCGGGGTCCTGAGATGGAGCCCCACATCAGACTCCCTTCTCCATGGTGGCAGGGGGTCGGGGGAAGTGGCCTGCTTCTCCCTTTCCCTCTCCCTGCCACTCCCCCTGTTTGTTCTCTTTCTCTGTCAAATAAATCAATAAAATCTTAAAAAAAAAAAAAGAAAGAAAGAAAGAAAAGAGAAAAAAACTAAGACTACTCTTTAAAAAAAAAAAACTTAAAAAAAAAAAAGCAAATTGAATCCAAAGTATGTAAAAAAAAAAAAAAAGGAAATAATAAAGTTCAGATCAAAAATTAATAAAACTGAAAACAAATAGGGGAATCAATGAAACCAAAACCTAACTTTTTAAGATCACTAATAAGGACAAACCTCTAGCTACACTAATCAGGATAAAGCCAGAAGATACAAATTACCAATGTCAAGAATGAGAGTGACATAACTACAGATTCCACAGATATTAAATGGATAATAAGGGAATATTATGAACAGCAGTAAATTCAGCAACATAGATGAAATGGACCAATTTGAAATATATAAACTAGTAAAGCTCACTCAAAACAAAACAAAACAAAACAATAAAAACAGATAATCTAAATAGCCTTAAAGTGCATTGAAGAAATGGAATTTGTAGTTTAAAAACTTCCAAGGTGCATTCTGTCAAACATTTAAGAAAAAAATTATACCAATTCTACATGGACTTTTCCAGAAAATTTTAAAGGAATGAATATTTCCCAGTTCATTCTACTAAGCCAAAATCACCCCAGTAACAAATTACCCTGACAACCCCGAAGACATTATAAGAAAAAAGAATGAACTATACTAATATCCCTCATGAATACAGATTTTTTTAATTCAGCAACAAAGTCCAACAATATATAAAAATGATAATAAATCATGATTAAGTGGGATTTAATCTCAGGAATGTAAAAGTAATTTAATATTCAAAAATCAACTGATGTAATTTACCATACTAACATTATATATATGTGTATATTATATATATATATATATATATATATAAAATATGTATATATTCAAACAGTCATCCTAATAAAAACTCTCAGAAAACTATACAGAGAAGGAAACTTGACTTGATAAACGACATCTACAAAATACCTATACCTAAAATCATACATAATGGTGAAAAAAACTGAATGATTTCCTGCTAGGATCAGGAGAAAGACAATGATGTTCACTCTCAAGCACTTTTATGTAACATTTAAAAAAAAATTTTTTTTTAACGGAATTTCGAGTCATTGCAATAAGGCAAGAAAATGAAATAAAAGATATCCAGATTGGAGAAAACAAACACTGTCTTTATTCACAGACAATGTGATCATTTATGCAGAAAATGGGATGAGATGCACACAAATACACACACACCTAAAACTAAATGAGTTTAGCAACATTGCTAGATACAAGATAAATATACAAAATACACACTATATCAACATACCAGCAATGAGCAATTACTAGTTGAAATATTTAAAAATACAATGATTCACTATTTGCATCAAAAACATGATTTAGGGGGCACCTGGGTGGCTCAGTGGGTTAAGCCTCTGCTTTTGGCTCGGGTCATGGTCCCAGGGTTCTGGGATCGAACCCCACATCGGGCTCTCTGCTAAGCAGGGAGCCTGCTTCCCCCTCTCTCTCTGCCTGCCTCTCCGCCTACTTGTGATCTCTGTCTGTTAAATAAATTTTTAAAAATATTTTTAAAAAAAACCACATGATTTAGAAACCAATTTAACGAAAGTTCTACCATGACAACCTCTTTCTTCCTTCTTTCCCCTACTCTACTTGCTGCTCCTTCAATGATTCCCTGCTCTTCCATTTCAGGAGCAGGGTCAAGGCCAAACTCAACAACTCCTCAGTATGGCCAGCAAACTCAGAACATCAATGTTACTGAATGCAATGAGACTTTGAACAGTTTACATGGGGATCAGTCTTTATGATAAGAATCCTTATGAAAACCAGAGGAGCAAAGCTCTTCTCTCTCAGTCATGGGTAACCTGCATTGTAATGGGCTGGTGGCTCTACCTGTGTCCCTTCTCTCCCATCTTAATTTATTTTACAAAAGTTCTCCTCTTATCCCCCATCCAATATGAAACCAGTCCAGACAATCACAGCTTTCAAGGCTGTGACCTGGCCCCTACCTACCTTTCCAACATTATTCCCCCCTTCACTGGCCCTTCCACCAGCTAAACTGATTCACTACTCCCCATACATTCCCCACAGTGTCCCTTGTCAGTGCATAAAATTTTCAAGGATTTTCTCTCACCTCTCCCTTTGGACGGTCCCCACATCATCCTCAATTACTCTTCCTTCTGTTCACATGCAGGTTCTCCCCAGGACTCAGAGACCAGCTGAAAATGCCTCTTCCTTCAAGAAGCCTTTACTGACTACCAGTCAAGGGAATCATGCTTCCTCTGAGCCCCAAGGGCACTGTGTCCCCCAACCAAGGCCAAGA